>NC_139150.1:99396805-100596805 GCF_964270905.1 Leucopleurus acutus | reverse complement strand
TCTCTCTTCCTCGTGGAAAGGGTATCCACCTTACCATTGCTGAGGAGAGAGACAAGAGACTGACGGCAAACAGAGCAGTGGATAAAATGATCTCTAAGTGACATGATTGGAAAAGTCTTTGTACTTAAAGATAACTACCACATAATTGAAAAAAAAGAAAAAAAAGAAAGAAAGAAAAAGAATCAAGATCTCACACTCCCCTGACCTGAGTATCCACCCAAACCTGAACCCACGGGCAGAGCTAGGCTCCCAGGAGGCAGTGGAACATCAAAGAAAGCAGGACCATCCTCGCCCGGCTCCAGCCCCTGCAGCTGTGAGCCTTCCCCCGCCCTTCCCGCCCCAGCATTGCCCGGGCTCGCTGGGGGGATGGGGGGATGGGCATACAGCCCCCAGCACCCGGGACACAAAAGTGCTCAGTACATGGTGGCTCTCATTATTAATGAAATGCTCTGACCCACACTTTTTCCACAACTGCTTCCTTCTCTAGTTTCTCACTTGACAACAAGCCAGGACTCAAGGGGACCAGGGAGTCGCCGGTGTCCTCTCGGCAAAGCCCTGGGTCCCCCTGGGCCTCAGGTCTGTGTGGAGCCTCTCGTAGCCCCACAGACTCCCAGACGCCACCTCCTGCCCAAAACAAAGCTGGTGGTGGGACAAAGGTCCCAACCCTACAACCAGCCCCTCGACATAACCCCAGGTCTTCCTCTCCTCATGAAACCCTGGCCCTCTGCCTTCCGAGCAGGGCCTTGGTTGGTCACCTTGTAGAATATCCCAGACTCTGGGAGGGTGCTGTCCTCCCCACCACACAAAGGACAGGGTGGGCCGTCCCTCACTCACTGAGCCGTAATGATACCACCCCGCATCTCTCAGGCACATGCTGCGGTGTAGACGCAGCCCTCTGAAGTAAGCAGGGACGATTACAGCCACGAGGCAGACAATTCACTAAGTCCCGGGGAGGTTGAAGAGTGATCCGAAGGCCCTCAGGCAGGCAGGCAGCAAAACTGGGGGTCTAGGCCTTTTCTACTTCCAAACTCCCCCCGCCCCCAACTTTACACTAGGCCAGGCATAGCAAACTACAGCCCGCGTGCCAAACCGGCCTGTTCTTGTAAGACCTGTGAACTAAGAATGCTTCTTACGTTTTTAAAGAGTTGTAAGGAAAGAAAGAAAGAAACAAAGAACATGTGACCAAAATCTCCTGTGGCCCACGAAACCTCAAATATTTACCAGGTGGGCCTTTGCAGAAAGTTTGCCAGCCCTGTCCTGGAGCCCATGGGGCCACCCAGGGAACATTTGATTCGGGACCAGACATTGGGTACCAGAGATCCAAGTGGAAAAGCCACAGTAGGGAAGACAGACGTTTGACCAGGACAATTGCTGTGTGACCCGCCACTTCAAAGCCATTTTTAAAAAGGTCTTTAGTAGAGATGAGATCGGGCTGAAGGGAACACCAGTAATTTCTCTCTCTCTGCAGGCTTTATAGTTGATGAAATTTTTCACACGCAATGTCTATTTCATGTAGTTAGTATCCTCACTTTTTTTTTTTTTTTTTTTTTTTGCGGTACGCGGGCCTCTCACTGTTGTGGCCTCTCCCATCATGGAGCACAGGCTCCAGACGCGCAGGCTCAGCGGCCATGGCTCACGGGCCCAGCCGCTCCGCGGCATGTGGGATCTTCCCGGACCGGGGCACGAACCCGCGTCCCCTGCATCGGCAGGCGGACTCTCAACCACTGCGCCACCAGGGAAGCCCAGTATCCTCACTTTTTGAGTGAAAAGTGGAAAAGCTGAGAGGGGAAATGACTGATTTATGGGTCCCTAGGGAATATCCTCTCCAGGTTCCATGACCTCAAAGCCACTGTTCTTTCCATCACACCAGGGCTGCATCTGAGCCCCAGGGCATCCGGGGAAGGGAAGCAGAGAGACGGTGCCGGGACTGGCCAGGAGGGGAGCTAGTGTGGTGACCACTAGTCCCAGCGCCTCTTTCTTGGCATACAGATTGCCTTTATATGCATCTCAGATTTCCTTTTTTTAACACAAGCCCAGCTATCTTGGAGCTGTTTCAGCCACTGAGTCAGCCCTTAAGAAAAGCACCCCAATTTGCTGTATCTCGGGGGTGATTCTAGCCCATACTCGTCAAGCTAAATAACCACCTTCAAGGTCAGGGATGCCTGATTTCCAGTCCCAGCTCTGCCGCCAGCCAGCTTTGTGACCTAGAACAGGCCAGCGTCCCTCTCTGTGCCTCCCTTTCCTCCCTGGGAAACGGAGTCCCCACCCCCTCCTTAGCCCACATGGGACTGTGGGAAAGTGAATGAGATCACGTCTGTGTGGGGCTTGGCGGAAGGAAGCAGCAGTACAAGGTAGTATTATTTTCTGGGTCTAGCTGGGCAGTTGCCATGAAGCTGCTGAGATGTACAAGTCTTTCAAAGGCCTCGGGAACCCATCCCAGGAATGCCATGGGAAGGCAGTGTATCAGAGCCAGCTTAGGCTCCCAAGCCACTGGGGAGTGAGTTCAAAGCCCAGCTCAGCCACTTACCAGCTTTGGCAAACCACCCAATTGCTTTCAGCCTCAGTTTCCCCACCTGTAAAATGGGAATAATCCCCAGCACAGAGGGCTGCGTGGTTAAGGATTAAATAAGCTAATTCTCAGCGCTCATGTCTATGAATACCGTGGGCCTCGTCAGGACACCTCTTTGTGTTTTTCCCTGAACTGCGTCCAAATAAGCACAAATGTCCTCCCTCCACGTTCCCCCTCAGGATGGCCTTCTGCAGGAGGGACGGGCTGGGCTTACCAAGCACCCCCTCTTAAAAAAGAAAAGTGAGAACCGAAGCAGTGAGCCCAGGCCCCTCCCGGCATCACCCAGGCAGCCTGTGACCTGCAGGGCCCGGGGTCCAAGGCCAGGGGACTGGGTGAGGGCAGATGTTCCCTGGAGCCCTTTCCCCTTGAGCAGTGGTGGAGAAGGGCCCCGAGTTCTGGACCCAACAGTGCCAACTTTAGCAGCCAAAACCCTCCGGCCGGCCGGCCAGCCAGCCAAGGGCAGCAGGCCACAGCGCCCTTCACCCTCACCAGGTGCAAAATGAAGGGCCTCAGTGAGCCCCAGGCATAAATGAACTGTCTCGGGGGCAGACATACATGAACTGTCTTCCTGGCCTCTTTTTGGAGGGCAGGAAGGGACACAAAGTTGGGGGATTGGACGCCTACGGAGAAGGTCTCCGGGAGGCAGGAGTGCTGATGGAGCCGTGGTTGAGGTTGGTGGTGGCCCAGGCCAGCAAGGGAGCTGAGACATCCTTCCAGCAGAGGGTGTGAGAACCAGCCACGAACCAGCCGGGCCTCCTGCAGCTGACACCAAAGCTGCCGAGCCAATCTGGCCGAGACGGTCTGAATTAGTCACCAGTTTGGCAAGGAGTTAAATCAGTTACATAACAGCCTCCCTTGCTCTCCACTGGCTCTCCTGAGCTGGGCTCTCTCGGGACGAAGGGGCTGGGGTGGTGGTAGGGAGGTGACATTCTGGGAGCCGAGGGGCTGAGGTTCCCGCACCAGCCCTCCCCAGGCCCGCTCCAGCCCGGCAGGGCCAGAAGGAGGCGCCAGCTCTTCACCTCCTATCTGAGTCTTGGCCACCCTGCTTCCCAAACAATCTCTTGCTAGCCCATCCCTTGCTAGCCTTGCAACCCGAGGGCTCCAGGCTCTAAGCGTTAGCAGGGAAGATGCCCCAGACGAGGAGTTAAACTGTTTCTCAGCTCATGGCAGCTCAGAAGCACTTCAGAGCACTCCCAGGCCCACTTCTGCTTAATTTGTTATAAGACATCATTATAATTCACTATTTTCAATAAGCATTTAGCAAGCACCTTTGGTCGTGCCCTGTTCAAGGCATTGTAGCAGCTACCAATGTGAATAAGAAACAGATACACAGCAGCAAAAGTAGCTTGGAATTACAACACCTTTCCCCTGGAAAGGAGAGCACTTTCATGTAAAGGAACTCAAAGCCACGGGCCCCGTTTCCTGCTGCGGGTCAGATTTAATCCCTGCATAAGGGCTGGAGAAACCAGCCTTGACCAGAGAAATGCCCGAAACGGTGCAGGCTTCCTGTGGCCAGAGTTTCTTGCTGATTTACTCACCCACTGCTCTTGGCTTAATGAAGAACAATAAATGCTTAACAGTATTAATAATGGGTGACGGTGATGGTGATGAGCGTGATGACAAAAATAACGTTAGAGAAGAGTACACGTGTCCCATTTGGGGCCCAAGCCCTTGGGACTTTAATCCTTCCTTTGTCCCTATTGGCACTTCTGTTACACCCACAAGGTAATAGAAAACAGGAGTAGAAGCTTGGGAAACATTTAAGAGTCATTCACGCAGACTTTCTGGCTTCAAGCAGGACTTGACTAACTCATCCAGGAAGAGTCACCTTTGCAGCAAGTGGGTGAAAACAGGCGTCCACGAGTGGAGCAGTAGCTTTGTGGGCCCTTCCTTCCCCCCCCCAACCCCGCAAGCCTAAGTAAAGGGAAAGTCCCCAGCCCAGGCTCTGGGGGACAGTGATAATATCAAGGGCCACATTCCCTGCTCATCATTCTACCAGATATGTGACATTAGGAACTGGTAGAGATTCCCTAGGGATTCCCTAGTCCAGCCTTCGTTGTTCAGATGAGAACACAGAGGCCCAGAGAGGAGAAATGACTCACCTGGGGCCACACAGTAGAGCTGGAACTCCAACTCCCATCTCCTTTTTTTTTTTTAAAGCTCATTTATTTATTTTTTGAATATTAATTAATCAATTAATTGATTAATTAATTATTGGCTGTGCCGGATCTTAGTTGTGGCACACGGGATCTTTTAGTTGCAGCGTGCAGACTTCGTACTTGCGGCACGTGAACTCTTAGTTGCAGCATGCGTGCGGTATCGAGTTCCCCGACCAGGGATCAAACCCGGGCCCCCTGCATTGGGAGCGTGGAGTCTTACCCACTGGACCACCGGGGAAGTCCCTCGCATCTCCTTTTATTACGCCGTGAGAACCGGGCAGAGAGAGGTGATGGAGGACAGATGCAGGGAAGCTATAAACCTCCCCTACTCGTGGAGGTCCACGCGATTCATAATTCCTGCCTCTCTGGCTCTGTAGCAGGCAGGTAATAGCTTTGCACAGAGGGGGAAGCAGCTGCCCCAAGGACGACATGCAAGTGGCCGTGATGCCAAGTCAGTGTGTTTCTAGAACAATGAGCCTTTCCCCTGTGCTCAGCTCCCTAGAAAAGAGCTTAAAGAGGTAAACTACCCTTAGGCCCGCAGGCAAATTCCTGATGAGAATCTGAAAGTTTCTATCTCCCAAAGATCTCTGAGTGTCTACTTGGGAAAAGCTTCCCCAGCCATATTTACAGCCAATTAGAGAAAATTAAAGCATTAAATGGGAAACATTGTGTCGATTTAGGCCATGCAATCGCTCACTCATTTAGCAAACTTCTACAGTGTCTACTCTGTGAGGATTCAGTGATGAAGACGATAGGGTCTCTGATCTTGGTACACCCGCGGGCTAGTAGGTGAGACAGAGGAAGGAGCAGTTACCTCGGGGACTTTAATTGCTGCAGTGTAAGACATTTGGGGAGCACAGGAGAGGCGAGGAGTTGGGCAGCTTCTCAGAGGAGACGCCGGACGCTGGGCTCTCAGGAGCCACCTGGAAGCCACAAGCCCACCCTGGGCAGATGCAGTCTGATCCATTTGCTTTTAAGTTTCTCTTTGCTCTTCATCCCTTCCTCTCCCCCAGAGTTCAGACATTCTTTTTCTCATGGGAACATACCCCCTCAGCAACCCCTAGCTCCTGCCTCTGCCTTCAAACTTTCCTTTCCCACCATTTTCCCCATTTGGGATCCAAACTGAGCCCACACCCTATTGATGAACGGGTAGACTTGGCATGGAGGTTGTGGGGAGGGGCCCCACTAGACTCACCCGGACAGATGTGCTCTGTCCCCCACACAGCTGTCTGGGCAGCCCATCTGCGCTCACTTCCTGCTTCCCAGCTCTAGCCCCTCACGCCTCCCACACAGGGGTGGGGAAGTCTGGTCCAAAAGCCAGTATTCAGCCCTCCTACCCACCCACCCACCAGCACACCAAAGCCAGTAGCCCAG
The DNA here is from genome assembly GCF_964270905.1 of Leucopleurus acutus. Taxonomy (NCBI): domain Eukaryota; kingdom Metazoa; phylum Chordata; class Mammalia; order Artiodactyla; family Delphinidae; genus Leucopleurus; species Leucopleurus acutus. The sequence continues at coordinate 100,590,703 of NC_139150.1, read as the reverse complement.
GGCCCTGGCTTCCACCCTCCACCCTCCTCCACAAGGAATGGTAGCCTGGAAAGGACTTCAGCAAGGTGGCCACTCTGGAGGGCTCTGCCTCGGGGTTCAACTTCAGGCTCTGGGCAGCTACAGGAGCTGCCCAGCTCTCTAGTTCTCCCAGCGACGTCTGTCCTTATGAAACACACTACAATATCACTGATCTGATTTCAGTATTTGGTCACAACTAAGGAGTCTGCTTCGCTCTGGCCAGATGTCTCCCAAGGAAGGGAAAAGCTATTTTCAAAAAAAGGTTTTATGTGAAAAGGTGTCCCAGCTAAAAGTGTGCCCTTGCCGCGTTGACTCATTGTCAAGGTCCACGTGGTGTCCCCAGTTTCAATGCTGGGAGGCGGGAGGAAATGGGGAATCCCGCGAGGAAGTGACTTCTCTGGAAACCTGTCTGCTTCTGGGACGCTCTCAGTTCCCTCCTGGCCCCTGAGCAGGACATGTGCATTCTCTGGGACTGTAAGGATAATTCAGGCAGCTCTACGCCTCCCGTGAGCTGAAAATTTTTTAAGGGCAGGAACTACAGTCCCATAGCCCCCAGCCCTGGCTCTGTACATGGTAGGCACTCAATAAGAGTGTGCTGAACTGGGCTACTCCCTGGCCACCTGCCTGCGTCAAACAAGAAAGCGAGGAATCTGATTAACCCTCTCAGTTTGCTCTTAGGAAACTCAAATTGGGCAATCAGTTAAAGGAGAGACATCGCCGTGATATGTCTCCATGATGGAAAATGGGGACGGGAGAGTACTGGAGGAATGGGAAATTTGACTGTAAAATTAACAGGTATCTCCTACTCAACCCAGAGCCTTTTCTTTAATACTGTGTCCTAATGCATTAGGAGTTAGGGAGAAAGATGATAAATTGTCCCCTTTTCCTAGAAACGGAAATGTCTTAGGAGTGTGTGCAAACCCCAGAATCCTACATCTCCTGAACAGTGGGATTGCCTGGATGGAAACCGGCTTCTCTAAGCAGAAATGAGCCCCCAGTACAAGGGCTGGTGCCAAGAACAAGAGCAAAGCGCTAACCCAGGCTTTCTTGTTGCAAGAAGGGATTGCCTTCCTGACCGCCATTTTTAAATGAGGGGAAATTCCAATTCGCCCCATTCTTCCCACCACATCCACAGACACACACAGCCTTTGTATATGACTTTAGGTGAGGGGCAGTGCTAGCCTTTCTGCCAGGCTGGAAACCCATTAACCATGGATGTTGATTCCGGTTTTTCACATTGTTCATTTACGCGTCCTCAAGGTGACCAGAAAACTGTGGAGTTAGGTTACTTTATTTTCAAAGTGTTTTGCTCAGTATCTAAGAAAGAAAATTTCTTTCACAAAGACATTCATGTCACCATTTTTCCACTTTACAAATCTGGCCACCGTAACAATGGCGGAGACCCTGAAATTCAGGTCCCAGCCTGAAAACTCTGATCACCCGATAAGTCTGAGCTTAATGTAGCAGAAAGAGAAGGTGGATGCGAGATGGCTGATGACAAGAGGGTTGGATGACAGCTGGGCAGAAAGGCAGGCTGATAAGACCGCAGCAGGCAAGGAACCCCATCCTTGTCCGGGGCCTTTGAGGCAGGCTGCTTGGCAAAAGGAGAAGCTCCTTTGTTTTAGGAATGGTAATTTATGCCCCTGTGCTTTCAAACGAGAGTAACCCAAAGTTTTCTTTAAGTACACACACACACACACACACACACACACACACACACACACCCCTTCCCCCTCCTCCTCCTCCAAGGCAAGGCTTCTTTCCACTAGCCCGGTGATTTGGGGCCTCTCTCCCTACTACAGGTTTAAGAGAAAGGGAAAATCCATATTCACCAATTCACCCAGATTATCCCACTAGTTCATCGTGCCAGGGAAGCCCCAGGACCGCACAGATGTTCCTGGGTATCAGACCCAAGGTCCACAAGGCAACTGCATCTTGGAGGGAAGGGACAGAGTTTCCTTCCAACCACCTGCAAGCGTCAAAAATAGTCTTGTGGGCCCTCCGAGACCCCCAGAATAACAGCTTCCGTGGGCTTCTGAGTTGAGGACCCCAGCCTTTGCTCTCCTAATCTAGGGACTTAGGTTTAGGGTAGCAACCCTCACCCACCCCAACTCTGTCCAGAAGCAGGAGGCTTGACCTTGGACCCCCTGCAACACGGATTCCCTGGGACAGATTTCACAACCCAGCACTGAGTTTTACTACAAGTTTCAGACAAAGAAGGTGTGTCGGAGCCGAGAGCATGCTTCTGCCCGCTGCGTGGGTGTCAAGTTAAATACCTTCTTGCCAACACTTGAATGTGTCAAACATCACTCACGTGGGCATTCTTTAAGAAACCTATTAACTTAATTGCCCAGGCTTTTTTTTTTTCTCCCTCTCCCCCCATCCATGCACCTCATATAAAAATTTGGCTTTCTTCTTTTCTGAGATACTTCTGAGGTAACTCCTCTCCCCTCGGTACAATACCTATACCTTGTTTATTTCTCGAACAGTCAGGGCGGCTGCCCTAGTTAGACTGACTCCTTGCCTCGGGTCCTGGCGCTGCAGGAAGCTAAGAGACAGCAAAGCATGCCCCTAGCGATGGGGGAGTGTGGGTCCTCTGGCATCCTCTTTTCTAACTGCCGGACAGGAGTGGAAATCTAGAGGAGAGCGAGGAAGGGACAAACCAAGCTCCTACAGGGTCTGCCCCCTCCTTCCTCTAGAAAAGGAGAGAGGATTCACCCGGAGACACAGGTCAATCAACAGGCATTTATTAAACACCAGCCAGGTACCCAGAATGATCCACTTAGATCTTGGAAGAAGAGAAAATTCTGCCCGGGGTCAGTTTTTCCAAATCCCAGCTGCATGCACATCCAAGCCCCTGGGAAAATGAAGGACTTCATTTGGTATAAGGTATCTCACACCGGGAATCAGGAGAACCGAGTTCCAGAGCCATACTGCCTATAAGTGGTCCTGTGGATGCCGGGGCCCTGAATTGGTTCCTCAGCAAAAGGTAGAGGGTAGACCTCGCTAAGGGGTCTCTGAACTCCCTTCAGATCTCATCATCCACGGCTCATCTGTGCTTGCATGGCTGTCGGCAGCTACCCACCTACACAGGGAATCTGCTCAAAGAGAGCGAGGGAAAGGCAATGTCCAGACAGGCAAATGGCGACCATCTCAGAGAGTTGATCCATGTGCTGTGTCTGGGGGCCAGGCCCTGGATGGTGACTCCCCTGTCTGGGGAGGGAGGAGGTAGGGAGAGGCAGGGGCTGGGGCAGGCGTGGCTTTCAGTTCAAGCAGGGTCAGTGGAGGTCATGAGCCTGGGAAGGCAGCTGTGCTCCTAGGGCTGACGTGACAGAGAGGGGAACTCTTGCCCACAGATCTAAAGCAAGAAGAGCTACACAGAGGCCCAAGAGACGTGTGAGGGAGGTACCCACCAGCCAGACCTCAGGCTCCCCTTCACTGCATTGTGGGAAGTCCGGGCTGCCAGCTGTGATAAAGGAAGAACACAGCCCTCAGCTTTCCTGCCAAAACCATGCATAACCGAGAAGCAATTTTCAGACCTTTTCAACTATCCCCCTTCTCCTTCCAGGGAAGTGAAAGCCCTGGAGCAAATTCAGAAACTCCAGCAGAGCTCTGTGGGACACCCCTTTCTGTACCCACACCTCAGACTGTCCTTTCCCTAGCTCCAACAGCAGCTCCCCCCACCCCAGACTCTCTGTGGACCAGTGTGGGTCCACACAGCCAAGAGGCATGGGTGTGGTGAGTCCCCTGTGTGGAATTCCAGAGTTCGAAGGGACCCAACTGGTCATCTGGTCCAGCTCCCTGCCTCCAGGCAGGTCTGCTGCTAAGTCGCTCACTTTCTCTGAATGCTCCTGCATGTACAGTGACGGCAGAGAGAGAGGCCTGGTCTGCAGGCAGAGCCTCGCGGCTTCCCAGTCAGGAAGGGCTCTTTTCCCAGGAAGCCCTTGTGGGGAGCAGGGCTTGTGGGGAACTCTAGGACTACCTGATGCTGTTCCCACCCACCTCCCTGACTCGGGGCTGATAAAAGCCCGGTTACCTCTGATCCACACACACACACCCTTTCTTCGCTCACCCCCCAGCCACCCCCTCCATCTGTGTGCAGTTGGAGAGGGGGTGGGGCACTGGTGGAGGCTGAGGGTTTGACCCTAAGCACCCGAAGGCTGGAAAATTAGGATCTCAAGCCCTCAGCGCCCTCTCCCCCAAGGCATCTAGCATGCAGCTGCGCCCTGATGCAACTCTCCGCCAGGGGGGTTCTGTGACCCAGGATCCCTGAGGCCTGGGCACACCTTCTGGGGCAGAAGAGAAGGCATCCCATTCTGTCCACACTCTGACCATGTCCCATCACTTACTGGCTGGTGGGCTTCTCTCCCTGCCCCCAGAGGGCTCCTCTCAGTGGTCCCTCCCATCTCATAGTCTTGGAGCCCCCATCTCAACCAAGAAGCCTAAGAATACCCTCTCTCGGGGCATCCCCCCTTATCTCCAAATGTGGGGGGATCTGAGGTGGCAGAGGCTTGGAGGGAGGGCAAAGCAGCAAAGGCTAATTTATTTCCCTTCCACACCTCCCTACGCAGTGTGTGCACATGTGTGTGTGTGTGCGTGTGCGTGTGTGTCCGTCCAAGTTGTTGGAATCGACTAAGAGTCTAAGCATTGCATAAGCCAGGCCCTGGGTCCAGGTGAAACCCCTCCCCGCCCCCCAGGCTGGGACACACTTCCCTCCAAGGCCAGGCTCTGTGGGAGACAGCACGCAGCCTGGGTCTCCTGCTCACAAACTCACACATTCCCCGAGAAAACCCCTGGGGCCTCTGTGGAAAGGCTTGCTGGGATACTTTTATGGCAAAAGAGGAAGTCTGGGGCATCATTGGAACACTCCGGGCCGAGGACTGGGCAGACGCCCAGCAGAAGTAGAGTCAGACCACAACCTTCCCCATCTAAGCAGCCTTCAGCCCCTTTCCTAGTCTCAGGCTGTTCAGTTAGGTAGGATCCCCAGGGTCTCACTGCTGTGCCTCAACCCTCCACCACATACACACACCTTTGTGCATGCGTGCACACATACATGCATAAACACACACACACACACACACACACACACACACACACAGCACCTGTCCTGCTGTTCACACGGACTCGCCCAGATCTGATCATAGCAGGCTCCGGCCCAGAGAAGCACTGAACTCAGAGTTGGAAGGAAACCTTGAGGCTAGGGCAACTTCCTCAAGAAATTACTTTCATTATTTGACAGAAGAGTCTACTGAGGCTCCCAGATCCAATGCCCAGAACTCCGTGGCCTCTCACAGTTCGCAGATCAGGAAGCTGAGCACAGGAGGGAAGCTGGGTCCCACAGAGGTCTGGGGGAGAGGCAGGGCCTGGACAAGGAGGGGCACCTCCAGGCAGGTCCAGCACTACGTATCATTTAGAGCTCTGATGTCCAGCTCAGTAGCTACCAGCCACATGTGCCAATTAAAATTAAACTTAATCAAAATTTTTTTTAATGTTTAAAAATTCAGTTCCTCAGCAGCACGAGCCACATTTGAACTGTTCAATAGCCACATGTGGCTACCAGCTACTATATAAGACAGCACAGATCTAGAACATTTCCATCATCACAGAATGTTGTATTGGTTGGATAGGGAGGAGGTAGACTAGGGGAGCCAATATGAAGAAATTGGTTTCCTGATAGAAGCTTGGGGTCCACGTAGGAAGGAGAGGATGAGAAAGAGGAGAAGAGGGCAGAAGAGAGGGGTGAAGAGGAAGAGACTGGAGAGAAAAGAGAACAGAGGAGGAAGAGGCTGCAATAAGAGAGAAGGAGAGGAAAGCAAGGGAAATCCTGTGGTCGAGAGCTGACCAGCTACTCCTAATCTGGGAGACTGACACTCTCCCCCACCCTGCTCCATAAAGGCCAGAGAACAGAATCAGAGACCCTACAGTCAGGGGCCACAGATACGGCATCTGGTGGTTTTCCAGACCTGAAGAGCCCAACCTGTCCTCAAATGGATCAGCCCTTGTGACCAGGCCTCTCTCCATCCCCCATGGTGGCTTTCACACCTGGGCTCCTGGATTCACAGAGATATGGCGCAGCTCCTTCCATTGGCAGGGGGTGAGGGGCACATCTAACAGGGATGGCCCTGAGGCCCTTTCACAAATCACTGCAGCAAAAATGTTTCCTGGGAAAAAAGAAGGAAGCAAACGAGTGAACTGAATCTAATGAAATATAAATGCTTCTTCTGCCACAGGTTGGGTTCATTTTCCAAGCCAGGGGACAGCACCTTGACTCAGTCCCATAGACACATAATCCATTTTGTCACTTTCTCCCACATTCTTCTAAGCAAGCATTTGAGAGGCAGCATTGAACTGGGTGAAAAGAATCATGTCCGAAATCAACAATATCTGGGTTTAATCCCACTTCTGCCACCTAATGACCTGAACAAGTGGCTGCTCTCCCCCAGCCTCCATTTCCTTCCTTGAAGGGTCATTGGGATGATCAAGTGCACTGATGAATGTCGAATGCCTGGACCAGGCCTGCGCTGGGTGTGTGTCAGTCCCTCCCCTCCAGGCCCGGGTATGTACCTCTGCCACAGGAGCAGGAGACAGAGCAGCAGGGGGGCCAAAACAAGATTCTCTGGAAGAACTCAGGGCCAGAGGAGATGCAGGAGAGCAAACAGCTGTGGGTCTAGCCTGGGGCGGGGGTGGGGGATGGTTCTGTACTACAGAGGGGAAACACTAGGAGAGAGCACTTGAGGAAGGCTTCATAGTGGAAACTAGACTGGAAAGATAAGGAGAAGCAGAGGAGGGCATTGAGACAGAAACTACAGAGCCAAGCTCACAGGGAACCTCAACTCTTATTAGTCAAGCCAAGGGCCTGAGAAGAGCTGTCAGCATCGCACTGGTAAATCCTCCAGCCACAGGGCTCCAGGCCCTCCCCAGTCCACCTGGCCATCCCTCATTCCTCCAGATCCCACCTCCACATCAGGTTGCCGATGCCTCTGCAGAACCTAAAGCTAGTGAACTGTTGACTCGTCACAGCCCACACCCCTCTCAGTGGCCTTACAGTGGCGCTCAGGGTCCCCTAAGTCAGGAGGACACCGGCAAAAGTGACCCGCTCCTGTCCAAAAAGTTTCCTGCCCCCAGGCCTGGGCGTGACCCGGGAGAGATTTAGGAAGCTGGCCCTTCAGCCCAAGCATATTCAGGGTCACCCAAGGAATTCTGGCAAAGGGGAAAGAAATCAACTCTTCACTCTAGAACTGATTTCCTGAACACAGCCCCCTTTGTTATGAGGTACAGGCAAAGTAACCTTGGACTATGAGTCAGGAGGCTTAGATCATGGACCAGGACACCTGGATTCCATTCCCAGATCTGCAGCCAATCGGGACTATAACCTCGGGCAAGTCACTTAACCTCTTGGGAGCTTGTGTTCACCAACTGCAAATTGGGGATGATAAGCCTTGTCCTTTCTGCCTCCTTGGGGAGGAGGGTTAAATGATACCATAGCATGAAAGTACCTGATAGGCCTCAAGAGAGGAGAGCGGCCGACACACGTATTGGACGGTGGTTGTTACTGCCTAATAACCACGACACCACCTCCGAGTGACTCACCTCACTTGTTTGCTCTCTGAGACTTTCTAAAGGTGCCTTTCCTACCACGGTGCCTCCTGCTGAGCGGCCAGGTATGGGGTGGGGGATGCTTTTTCTGCCCTGCATTGTCAGGGGGCGACTGCCTCCAAGGGGAGGGCACCGAAAATGGGAGGTTGGTCAGGGGCCCAGGAACCTACAGTCCTGGGATTCTCTGCCCTCCTCTGACCCCAATTATCTGCAGATGGCCTGGAGGCAGGGCTGGGCCAGCGCCCAGATGGGAACACTGAGGCTGCAGGCTGACTCAGAGTTTCTTGCCACTGGCAGACCTTGTCATGATGGCCCGTGGCTCCTCTCTAGTCTCTGACCGAAAGACCACAGTTAGGCAGTTCCGGAACTCTAGGGAAAGAACATTGGCCTGTCCCTCCATCCTCCAGGGTGTGGGGACTCTGATTCTGCCCATTCCACCTGCCTCAGATGCTACCAGCCACCCAGGGTCCCCTGGCCACCACCAGGGGCTTCTCCATGACAAGCGTATTGGATTATTTACTTCCACTACCCATTTTATCCCAAGTGAACTCATGTTCCCCTGACAGCTTTCTACAATCAAATGGCGTCGGGGCGGGACTCAAAGAACAACGTGAGTCTCTCAATGAGCTAATCCTGGGAACACAGGGGCAAGTATCTCTTTAAAAATATTCCCTGCATGGCAGGTCCCACTAGCCTGCAGCCACAACACCCAGGGTTGTGATCTCACCAAGCTCCAGGAAGCCAAACAGGGTCAGGCTTGGCGAGTCCCAAGCAGGGAGACCTCCAAGCAAAACACAGGTGTTGCTGGTGAATCATCAGGCAAGCCCCTCCCTCCTGGGGGTCTAGCTCTTCTCAAGCGAAGGAGTTGACACTGGGATGACTTGTGAGCTCCTATTGGTATAGGTGTGGGGCAGAGGAAGGGGGCGTGGTGCAGTCAGCCGCTGCTAGGTGCCCTTTCTCTGCAGCCACGTGGTACAAGTGTCGACACTGTCCATAAGAATCAGGGTGTATATGCTTCCTCCTTCCCCATCCCCTGCCCACTTCCTAAGGCTGGTCACCGTTAGGCAGCTCCCTAGACTCCACGGGTCGGTTTCAACCTGATAAGGGATGGAGGAGGAAAGGCAGCCTCCGAGGGGCCTCAGTAACCAGTGGGCCCCCAACCCAAACAGCTGGACCTCAGCCCCCAGGACGGTCCCTTCTGGTTTGGGAACCAGTAAGGATAAAAGGGGTCCATTAAATGAAGGCAGTCATTAGTCTGTTTTATGAGCACACAGATATTCATTATACCCCAACCCCGTCATTAGAGGCTGCAGCGAAAGAGAGCTCGGGGCCCCTTTTTTATTGCTGTAGATCCTGAGGGGGTTTCTCCCGCAAAGGGAGCTCTGCTTCTGCTTCCCAGCAGGGGGGTCCCGCCCAGGACAAGGTCGGTTGCCTCCACACCCTGCCTGACTCTCACTCCCTTTCCTTCATCCTCAATCCTCCCTCCCCCCAGCCGCCAAGCAGCCCAAGGGGAGGGTCAAGCATCTCAAGGAGTAGGTGATAAGGGCCTGGGGCTTCTTGGGGATGAGGATGCCCTGGAAGGGCTCTGGCCTGGCAGCTGGGGTCCAGAAATATGGGCCTCCCCTTCCCCGCCAAGCACCACTGACAGGAGGAGAGCTGACTTGTGCTTCTTCCAGGAAGCCCTCCCCGCCCCAGACTAGGCCCTCTGTAAATCCTCTGCTTAGCACTCATCTCACCTGTAATTTACCTCTTTACTCTCGTGTCGCCGCCAGCCTGTAAGCCACCCTCTCACGGGCACAGCACTTGGCACCTAGCAGGAACTCAGTCAGTGTGGGCTACGTTGGCATTAGCCAGGAGCCAGGGCGGGTGAATTGGGGTAGAAAGAGGGACTTTCCCCTAGCCCCGATTCTTCTCTGCCTTCTCCCACAGCATGAATGATCTGATGGCCTGACCGCTTTCTCAAAGCCACAATCTGCGAGTAACTGAAGAACCATCCCCGTTGTCTAGACCGCACTCCCACTTACCTCCTAATTATCATCCCTTCACACAAATCCCACTGAGCAGCTGTCTGCCCCCTTCCTGAGGGGGTCACCCAGGGACGGCACCCAGCCAAGCCTGCTCCTCCAGGGCCAGTCCCTCACGCAGGACAGGACGGCTGGTTCAGTAGGGCAGAGGGGCCGCGGGGCTCACCCTCTCCCCCATTAGGGCCGGAAGCGCCAGTGGTAATAGGTTGCAGGCCATCGAGGCTGAATGGAGCGTGGCCAGACCCCACAGAGAGGAGCGGGGCTGGAGCTGTCAGATTAATCAGCGGCCGTTTGCTTTCATTGAAGGCCCCTTGCTCATGCACTGCAGCCTCGGATGCCAGGGCGATTAACTGCTCACAGCGAAAAGCTCCAGGGAGAAGTCTGTCTCGGCTCCTTGTGGTGTAGCCTAGGGATTGGCCTGGCATCCCAGAACCCCAGACTCCCAGGGTGGAAGGCCTCTGAGGTCCAGCCACATGGGTTAGGGCTGGAAGGAGGCAGGCTGGGCCCCAGCCCCAGAAGGCTCCGGAGTCAGCAGCTGTGAAAACCCCTTAACCCCTCTTTGGGTTTTTTCTCTGCTGTCACCTCATCCCCTTTCCTCCCATCTCCTCGTAGCCCTGGGCACTGTCACCTGGAATTGCCGGGCCCTCCTCAAGGTTGTGCAAAGACCCATTTCAACACACTTTGAGACCGATGATGATTCCAATCGGGCCGGCAGCCAAGCACCACAACTGCCCCAAGCCCAGCTCTCCACCTGCCGGGGAGGAGGGTGGGTGCCGCTTCCAGAGGCAGCCAGGGTCCTCTGCACAAACCTCCCCATTGGCCTCTGGGGCTCAGCTGAGCGGCCCTAAACAGGTGACACCCACTGAGGGCTCAGCGTAGTGACCCAATTCTTGACCTTGCCAGAGAGGGCCGTAGATTCCCCCTTCCTCTCCCTGGGATTATGTCAGTTTCCAAGCATTCCAGAGGCGGACGGGACCAGATGTGAGGTCAGGGTGGAGTGGAGCTTACTGACCTCACTCTCTGTTGCTTTCTCACTGTGATTGCCAAGCTCCCCAGATTGGCATCTGCCTGCCGGGCACTGTAAAACGTGACACAACAGAATGAGAGCAAGCCCTGGTCCCGGCTGCCAACTGCTCGGCCCCAGTGGGCCACGTTCACTGCTCCCTTGGCCTTGACACAGGCAGGCAGGCCCACCGCACCACCCATGGCGTGACCAAGGAAGACGAGGGCAGCCTGGCAGCTGGTCGGCGATGGCAAGTTTGCATGCGCACCTGTGAAGAAAGAAAGCTGAGGGAGGCACGTGACTGCAGCCCTCCTGCTGGGACCAGACACCCCCAGCCCCACCCCAGAGCAGACCCCGACCTGCCACCTGCGCCTCTCACACACCCTCCTCTGGTCCTCAGACTGCAAGGAAGAGCAAGGCTCTCTTACCTCCTCCTTCCCCAGAGATTTCTAAACACCTGGGGGGGGACTACCCTGGTGCTCCTGTGCTTAGGACTCCGTGCCCTCCCTCCGTGCACTGCCAAGGGTCTAGGGGGGTTCAAGCCCTGGTTGGGGAACTAAGATCCCACAAGCCGTACGGAGCGGCCCAAAAATAATGATAATAAATAAATAAACACCTGGGGAATAAACATTCTCCCTCCTCAAATGAGTCGGGAGTGGGGAGCATGATGGGGGGAAGGAAGCCCCAGTGGGTGTGTATCCAACACCCCGTGAGGCACCCAGCAAACAGTGCACCCAGACGTGGCTCCACAGGTCCCCCTCCAGCAGGAGAGGCTGCCTTGCCTAAGGCCAGAGACTCAAAGGCTCAGAAAAGTGAGCGACACCACCAAGACTCACGGACTGGGCCTGCTTTTCGTGGCTCCAAGCAGAGGTGCAGGGAAGAAGGGTGCACACCAGGCCTCATGTCTCCTGGTCCCGACCGGGGCCCCAACCCTTCCCCACCTCCTGCAATCACCCAGGAGCCCAACCAGTCTGAACAATCTGACTTGAGAGCTGGGGCCATCTCAGCACCTAAAGGTCAGCCAGGTGCTGCCCAGGGAAGCCCCCCACGGGGGCTCCTGAGCCTGGGAGAGACCTGAAATGGGATAGTTTCAGGGACAAGAGCTCAGGTGGCTCCCACCAGTGCTGCCACCGCAGTTCTGATGAGGAGTCTCCCGCCCGGTCCAGAGACCCCAGGGCGCTGAGAGCAGGACGCTGCCGCAGTGCTTCTCAGACTTTATGGTGCGTGCGAGTCACCGCAAGTTCTTGTTAAAAGAAAGATTCTGATTCACATTATGTCTGAGGTGGAACCCAAGATTTGCATTTCTAACAAGTTCTCATGTGATGCTGCTGCGGCTTTGAGTAGCAAGGGGCTAGAGGACTGAGGCCAAGTTCACTGTCAGTCCCTCCGTAAAGAGCAAGATGGGATTTGAATGAGACTTAAGACTGTTTCTGCTTATTATCGCCCTTTCTAAGGAGCACGGGGTTTCATGGAGCCTCCAAATCTTCCCAGCATCCTCTCTTGCTCAGAAGTCCTGATCCCCAAGCTTCCTTCCAGAAAGTCCCTCGCTCCTTCCTTCCTTCTTTCCTCCCTTCCTTCATTCCATTTCACAAGGCAGCCCCAGGCCTGGGCCCTTTTGGTGGGGAAGCAGGGAGAGGCCCCAAAGTACAGATTATGCCTTGGAGCCAAGTATGGAACAAAAAATAGGGCAAAGGAGAGAGACAAAGCAGAGAACAGAGCCCAGGAGCCTGACTGAGGACCCGCCAGCCTCTGGGACCTGGATTCTCTAGGACAGCCAGCATCCCATAGATGGTACACAGGGAGGACAGAGTAGCCCAGAGACAGTTGGCCATTTCCTGGTGGGCGGTAGAGGGCAGGATGGTACGGGAGGGGTGGGGGGAGTCTTAGGCAAAAAGAGAGGAGATGGAAGGACCAGGCGGGCCAGGATCCAGAGGAGACTGCTGAGCCAGGCACCCTGAGAAGGCTCCTTGGCTGTCGGTGAAGGTGGTCCCTACACTGTGAACCTGGGGGAGCCCCCATGTAGCTCTCACAAGCACCCTGGGATCGTTCCAGATGCCAGCACTCCCTGACCACTCACAAACCCTGGGGTCCTACTCCCCAGGCCAGGGAGGGGCTAGGGGGCTGCTGGACCCCCTCTGTCCAGCTGGAGTTGGGGAGCAAAGATCTCGGCAGATCACCTCCTCCCAGTTTATTGGTCCTCCCCAGTTCCTCCTGGCTTCTTCTGGGGTTGCAGCCACCCAGCCAGAAAGACTAGATGCTGGAGATGAGAGATGCAAGGTGATAAGAGTGGGCCTGAGGAGGTTGCCCTGCAGCTCCCTCCCCTCTGGCTGGGCTGCAGTCTCTCAAGCCCTGTTTGTTTTGGGGATTCGTGGGCAGTGTTTCCTAATTGTTTTGCTGCTCTAGGGAGAGAGGGCAGGTCAGCCTGCAGCGTCCTACCACAGCAGAGGCAGGAGGGCAGGAGGGCAGGGACAGGGACGCCTCCACTCCTAGCCGACCTCCTCTCCTGCCAGGGCTCCCCTTCCTTCCTGCATCCCCAGCCCTTTGGCGCTCACACTCCGGAGGGTGGACAGAGAACAGCTCAATTCTTACTCGCAGCCCTCAGTCCTACTCGGCCATCTCTTTGTCCTGGTCTTCTGCCTGGAGATTCCCACACCCACCTCTCCTAATCCCACGGTCCACGCTTTAGCCTTGCCCTGGCCCCCTTCCCCAGTGCCCTGCAGCCGGCAGCTCCCTTCATGCTCCGCCCCTGACATACCCACCACTGAAAGCCTGCCTGCGAGAGGGAGTGTGTGTGAGCACGTGTGTGTATGAGTGCCTGTGCAAGCGTGCACACATGAGTGTATGTGGACGCATGTTAAGCGTATATGCGTGAGAGTGTGAGCATGTGTATGTGAGTGCATGTTGTATGAGCATGTGTGTGACTGTGTGTGTACATGTGAACACGTGTATGAGCGTGCCTGTAAGTGTGTTGTGTGTATATGTGCGTTGCATAAGTGTGCGAGGTGGAGGGCCCTGTGTGTGTGACCGTGTATATGTGAACATGTGTGAGTGTGTATGTGTGAAAGCGTGTGTGTGTGGGCATGTGTGCATACGTGTGTAGCTGGAGAGGTGTATGTGAGTGTGCATTGACTAAGCGTGTTGTGTGTGTAGTGAGCGCGTGTGTGTGACTGTGTGGACGTGTAAGCGTGTCTGAGCGTGTGGAGGCTGTGTGTGAACGTGTGTGTGACTGTGGACATGTATCTATGTGAGCATGTGAGGCCATGTGTGAGTTGAGGGGTGTGCGATCATGTATCTGTAAGTGTGCACGTGAGTGCACGTGTGTGTATGAGCGTGTGTGCATACATGGGGGGTGCTGGGAGTGTGTGGATCTATGTGGCTGTGAGCACGTGTGAGCCTGAGTGAGCGTGACTCGCCGTTTCCCCTCCCCTGGCTCTCACCCCTCCCCCCCCCCGCCCCCCTTCTCAGCCCCGCCCTGCCCTAGAGGGACCCGAAGACCTCTAGTCTCTCTCCCTCCTGCTCCCACCAGGGCTCAGCTCCGCCCCAGCTCCAGCTTCTCCTGTCTCACCCCACCCCACGCTGCTCCGCTCCTTCCCGTTTTGGTAAAGTCTTGCCACTGCTTTGCTTCCCTTGCTCCCATCAGCGAGCACTTTCTGGCCAGCTTCCCACCTGACAGCCGAGCCAGCAGCATCCTACTTCCTCCCTCATCCTGGATCCTCTGTCGGACCCCTGTGGCTCGACCCCCATCCCAGCCCCTGCCTCCTGGGACAGCTCTGCCTCCTGTCCCTCCTCCGGGGGCCCTCGTCTCTGTCTGTGAGTGGGTGTGTGTCTCCACGGGATGGGGGAGAGAAAGGAGCAGGAGAAGGAAGGAGGCCAGGCTCAGACGGTGTCATTAGGAGATACTAATGCCCCTCATCAAGGCGTATTAATAAACATTATGTGCCACGCGCTCTGCGCACCCTGGCTGATGCAGGCCCAGCAGGACGGGCCCCACGTTTACAGCTGAGTAACTGCCGAGCCCACGGCACAGCCATTAGCCTCATGAGGTTGACCCTGCCAGGAGGCTTCCTGGGCCCGTCACAGCTCGCGGGACGGGTTCTGAGGGCGGACTGACGGAGGCTGGGGGCAGTGTCCCCCCCCCCCCAGCCTGGGCAGCAGTGGCCTCACGCCTCTCCTTCCTCACTGAGCCCGGGGAAGGGAGCCGTCATGACCCTTACCCTCAGATGGCACTGTGGGACTTCAGACTATCCCATTTCCTAATTTCATCTTCACGAGTCTGTGAGGAAACCAGGGCAGGTATCATTATCACAGCCACTTTACAGGTATGGAAACTGAGACGCTGGGAAATAGTGTCTTTCTCAAAGTCATGCAGCTAATTGGTAATGACATTGGACTGAAGCCCAGGTTGCCCTTTGGAACGGCTGTGTTAACAGCTCAGTCACGGATCCAGTGGGGCTGCTTTTAACCAGATGGCAACATTTCCCTGGTTCTTGCAGCGCCAGAAGCCAGACCACGAAGCTCAGCTCCCTCAGCAGGACCGAGGGTCTTCATCCTCCCATTGGCGGTGCTGGCAGCAGGGGTGGGTGTCCTGAGGGTCACCGCACCTTAGTGGGAAATGGGCTGCGAGGCGGGGACCGGAGTGATCTAACTTGCGTAAAGATGCTGGTGGAGGGCTTCCCTGGTGGCGCAGTGGTTGAGAGTCCGCCTGCCGATGCAGGGGACACGGGTTCGTGCCCCGGTCCGGGAAGATCCCACATGCCGCGGAGCGGCTGGGCCCGTGAGCCATGGCTGCTGAGCCTGCGCGTCCGGAGTCTGTGCTCCACAACGGGAGAGGCCACAACAGTGAGAGGCCCGCGTACTGCAAAAAAAAAAAAAAGAAAGGAAAAAAAGATGCTGGTGGAATGCTTGCCACGTTGTAGGCGCCCCACAAGAGGTGGTTCCCCTTTCTTTATGTACTGACCACTGCATCAATATTAAATTATTGGACCCTGAGGAGGTTTGAGCAGGAGGAAGGCTGAATGGCCCGTTCTTTGTATTTGTTTTTGAGCATTACAGTCCTGTGCTGTCGCAGGGTGCAAAACTGGCTACTCACTGTGACAACCACAATGGTGTTTAAAATTACATAAGGTATTATCCGTGTGTGTGTGTGTTGTGTTGAAGAACATGAGAACTAGTGTTTTAATAAGATCGCTATCCAAAATAGTTAAGATGAAAGGAGTTGGGGAGCTAAAAATATAAGATCCAAGAGATCAGGGAAATGTTCTTATGAAAAATATCCAATTCCCTACATGATTCCAGGTAAATGAGCCATTCCGGCAACCTGTTGTTGGTCCTGAAAGCTTCAGCGTTCGTTCCGTGTGTCTAGAAACGGCAGTCTTTAGCCTAAGCTGACACTGAGGCATAATAATTATATTTAGCTATCACCTCATGATATTTGCTCTCAATCTCTCTTAACATTTCTTGGCTATCTCTAAGTGGGACAAGTTTAATAAGACCATACGTTGTGTTCTTTATTCCTTTTTTCCTTTCCACCCTCTTCCTAACCCTACCTAGATGCTACGTCCTGAGAATGGGTGACCTGTGACAGGCCAGGGTCAAAGAGGGCTGGGTCCACCATCTCCTGAGGTCCAACCCAGTCTCTGAGCTTCAGATACTGAGAGTAACTAAGGCACGTTTCCCCAAGCAGATGGGAGTCCAGCCAATGCAGACCCCAGAAGGGACCAGGGGCTCAAAGCTGACACTTGCGTGACGAGAAGCTTTGGGACCCAGATGCAAAGAAGGGAGCCCTGGTGCTCTCAGGGCAGCTATCTCTATGCAGAATGATCCAGGGGATTCTTTTTCTTTCCAGTTATTTTCTTCTGTGTTTTAAATTTTTTCTACAATGAACATGCTGTCCTTTAATGATCTAAAACTGAAAAAGTTACGGTTTGTAAAAGGGATGGGTTGGGGTTCAGGGGTCCCAGGAGCACCTGTTATGGGTGAGGCCATGGTCGCAGGGTTCAGCTCCATCCAGCCCTGACCTGCCACATATGGGCAGTGTCCCAAAGCTGACCCCACCCAGATTTGTTCTTGACCGGAGAGGCAGCTGACCAACCCCCTTTGACGATGCTCCTGGGATACAGTTGCTGAGCATTTGGAAGACAGAAAGAGTCTTGCCTGGGGTCTGTGGGCCCAAAGTTTGGTTTGCTGATGGCTGCAATTCTCAGAAATCAGAAGCACTGCCTGCCATTCAAGCCTAACCCCAGCCTACATTTCCAGCCTCAACTTGAGCTTCTTCCAGACCCACCTGTTCTTGTCACACCTTGTTGACATATTTATAGATTGCTTATGCAGTTTCCTCAAAGTAAACTGCCCCTCCCCTCCCTATCCTGTCCACTGGAAAACTGGAAAACTCTTACATACCCTTCAAAGCCCGGATCGAGTACACCCCCCTTTCAGTACCTTTCCCTGATTACTACCCCCAAGCAATTACAATTTCCTTCCTCTCTGCTCCTTCAACATTTCCTATAGACTGCAATTATTTAGACCTATAATACAGTTATTTCTTTATTGATGTATCTGCCCCCACTAGACCATGAGTTCCTCAATACCATAAAATGTGTCTTAATTCATATTTCTTATTTTCGATTTCACAGGGGTTCTCATTAACTGATTCATTTATCTACCCATCTCCCCAGCCATCATGCCTCAGGGCTAACCGTATGCTAGATACTGTCACATACACACAGGTGCAAGACACGGTGGCTTATTTGGGAACCACTCACATCTCCATATGGCCTGGAACAAAGGGCTTAGACAACCTGTACTTGTTAGACCACAAGCAACCTTGACCCTGGCCTTGGGAAATCTTGCCTCTTCACCCAGTGTTGTGGAGAGTGGTGAAGCTCCTCCCATCTGGGTAACTACTTACGCCAAGAAGCAGACCAGCAACACCCCACCTCACCCCAACTCATTTTGGCATCTGGAGACCCAGGGAAGTAACTGACTCCAGATCTGCAGCCAAACTAGGAATCAAAACCCAAGGGTCCTGTTGCCAGTTGGAGCCAAATACCAGAATCTCCTGGCCATCCATTGGTGTCTTCTAAAGATGGTGCAGCCCATCTTTAGAAAACGCCACGCAGTCCACCACCCATGAAGGTGCCAGGAGGAGACTATCAGGTCTTTGATGTTGACCCTTCTTGAGGGAAACCAGCGCACAAAATAATCGGCCATCCTACACCCTGGAGTCTGGAAGCACTTGGCTCCCAGAAGGGCTCATGTCTGTGCCTCCTTCTCACCACTTCCCACGGATTCCACTCCACCCGCCTTGGTGGCCGGCCTCCCGTTTTCCCAGCCCCAGGGCAAAAAAGCAAGCCATCGTTTTAATTGATCGCAGCCTTTCCCTTGGGGCAGGTACAGTCTCTGGGGCTGGGTCCTCTCCAGGGGGGTGTTAGGCGGCCCGGCAGCCGCAGCCCCCGGAGATCTCAGAGCCCAGGAGCTGTCAGTGCCTTCCACTGACTTACCCCTTGTGAATTGCAGAATCCACAGATTGCTGGGTAGCACTTTCCAATCCTGCGCCTTTTCCTAGATCCTTTGCCGCTTGGCAGGTTGCAGGCAGCTGTGTAAAACAGCAGGGAGCTCTCCCGTCTGGTGCCAGTGTCAGAGAGCCTGGAACTCTGTCCTATTTCCCCCATTTTCCCCCTAAGCTTAGCTCGCTGTTTTGCTCGTTTCTCCCTCTGCTCTTCCTCGTCTCCACTACACCCTCGTGCGTCTCACATTTCCAGTTCAGGACTTTCCCGATGCCCCCCACCCCCCCCACCCAGAGATCAAAATGTACAACTTCCCACTCTGCCTGAGGTTTGAAGCCAGGCAGGAGAAGCGATTACATCCTCCCGCCCAGATGGAAAGAGGTGGATGAAGAGATTAAAGCATCTCCCTAACACTCAAGGAAATGTGCTGCTGACCCTCTGCTCGAGGGGTCAGCAAGCCCGAGTACCTGGGGCCTTCACGTAAGCCCAGGTGGGCGGGCAGTTGCCTGGAGGTAACTGAAGGGAGGTGAAGAAACTGGGCCAGCCTCCCAGCAAGGCCCAGTGCCGAGCCAGGCCCCTTCCCCACCCTCCAGACATCACAATCCAAATCTTACCTAAGGGGTTCCCCAGCCTGGGGGAGGGGCATCTCTGAACCCTTCATTCTCAGGGAATGTAGCTCTCTGGCTGCCCCCAAGGGACAAGAAACGAAAGATCGAGGTGACTTTCATCTAGTTGGCTCATCTGTTTGTGGTTTTCCAAGGGCTTAATATATCAGGGACCAATTCTGTCAGGGAACTCTAGGGTCTGGCCCGGGAGGGCAGAAGGATCCAGGTCCAGACAGCAGCAGTGAGGTCTCATCAGAAGAGGTCAGGACCAAGAGTCAGCTGCCTAGGACACCTTGGACAAAGCCTTCACTCATCTCTCCATTCATCCCACAGATGTTTATTGGACCCTTACTGTCTTAGCTTGGGGTCCCCCAGAAGCAGAGCCTGAGACAAGGATATCAGTACAAGTAGTTTATTTTAAAGGGGACACGAGAGAGCACCAGTAAGGCAGCGGGTAAGACAGGAAAAGGAAGGCACCCAAGGAAGGTTCAGGAGCAAACAAGTTCCACTGGGGGTACCCGGAGCACTTACGCACCAGTTCCCATCAGCCATTGGTTAAGAGCTGTTGCCAGGGAACATTAATGCCCCAGCACAGCTGCCCTAATGCACAGGGGGTGAAGTGAGCTCAGGACGCCAGTGCTGACCCTGGGACCAGGAGAAGCAGATTGAAAGTGGAGCCGGTGAGCCAGGGGATGGGCCAGGGCATGGATAACATCTACTACCCCTGCTATGTGCAAAGCATCCTAAGGGCTACAAAGATGGAGAGGATATAGTCCCTGACCTTGAGAAGCTGAAGCTTCCCTGTGTTTCTCTCCGGTCAAATGGGGAGACCAATCTCTGCCCATCCCACGCAAGGGCTGCTATGAGATCCATTGGTTGGACAGTGCCCTGGAGAATAAACCCTAAAAGCTCATTACAAATGTAGGCTGGGGGGTCGGGGGGGCAGCTCCCAGCTTCCAGCACTGTGCTCTTTACTTGCTCTGAGACAAGCCACTCAGAACAACTCTGGTGCGACAGTCTGCATCGCCCTGGTCCAAGAATGGAGTTGCTGCGATTCTCCGTTGAACCTCAACTTTTCTTAAGCATCTCATGTGCCAGTTCCAAACTAGCTTAACAAGACCCAATGGGTTCTTTTTTATATATATATTAATTTATTTATTTTATTTTTATTTATTTTTGGCTGTGTTCGTCTTCGTTGCTGCGTGCGGGCTTTCTCTATTTGCGGTGAGCGGGGGCTACTCTTCCTTGCGGTGCGCGAGCTTCTCACTGCCGTGGCCTCTCTTGCTGCAGAACACGGACCCTAGGCACATGGGCTTTGGTAGTTGCAGCACGTGGACTCAGTAGTTGCAGCTCGCGGGCTCTGGAGCTCAGGCTCAGTAGCTGTGGCGCACGGGCTTAGCTGCTCTGCGGCATGTGGGATCTTCCTGGACCAGGGCTCGAACCCGTGTCCCCTGCATTGGCAGGCGGATTCTCAACCACTGCACCACCAGGGAAGCCAGCAATGGGTTCTTGAGGTGGGAGAGAGCTGGAAAAGAAATCTCGTGTTCTATAAACCAGGAAGTTCCTGCAAAGGGTCCACAGAGTTGAGATTCTTCTCCGCAATTAGAATAATTTGTGCTAATTCCCATGCCAGGAAGCCATGGACACACACATGCACGTGTACATACACGGATGCACACACATGTGCACACATGCACACATCGGGCACCAGCTTCTAAGAAAAAGGAGAGACTGTCTTATATCCTGAGCATTTAAGGGTCTGATTGAGCAATTTTGTGCCCCTTCCTCCCCTCTCCTTGCTAAGAGGGTGATGGGTATCCGGCTCCCCATTTCCAGAGGATGCTGATAAGGAGAGGAGATGCTCTCCCAAGGCCACCGAGTCCCTGTGTCTTAGATGGGCCCAGGACATCCTCCCAAAGCACACTGACCAAACACCTCCGGTGCTTCTGTCCTGACTCCTGAAAAACCCATCCTGGGCTTCTCAGTGGTCTTGAGGATTAGAAATCCAACTATTTTTATACCGTTTGTCATTTCGGCCATGATTTCTTTTTTAAAATCAGCATTTAGACAAGTTCCTTTTGAAAATGTCCACCTGTCTTAGCTATAGTACGGGAAAGGAAATTTTGTCTGTGCCCGGGGTCCAAGAGGAGCAGCGTACCTGGGGGCTGGGGAGGGGGTGGAGGTGAGGCAGCCCCTCCCCTCCGGAGGCGCTCCTGCTAAAGCTCTGCTGTGCTCAGACTTGACAGGTATGGGGTCTGGTCCTCAAATGCTGGGCTCATCGCCACCCTCAGGGCACTTCCCTCAGCCCAGTCTCCCTGGGAAGTGCTCTGAACGATAGATTTCCCCCTCTTGCCTTCAAAATGTCCCTGAATGTCTCCCGTCCCCAGAGGCTTCCAGTTTTCTAAGGTGACTTCAGGCTACATGTGACACACCAAGCCACGAAGATGTTTTAGGAGACCTCACGTTTTCACATGGGGTGAGGGGAGAGGTAGGCCACTTCCACAGCAGCCCCAGACCTCTGGGTACGTTAATCTGTGTACGTTAATAATGGTCTTCCCCAGAACGCCTCCTAGAGGAGGGGTGGGACGGTCATGATGGCCTAGAAGAGGCACAGGTCAGCACTGCAGGTCCAAGGTCGAAGGGCCTGGGGCCCCCTCCTCCTGGAACATTCTGAGATTCTCCCACTCACTGCTCCTAAGTCTCTGGACAAGTCGTCTGACCTTGGGGACTCAACTTTCTCACCCTTTGGCTTTAGTTTCCTGAGTCCCCCGCCAGGTATTGATTCTGCAGTAGAAATTTTAGGCCCCCAAGGACAGACCAAGGAGGGAAGATTTACGGCCCAGAGGGAGCTTCGCCAATATTCAGCCCAACGCGGGTACGTACCAGCCGTGCTGACCACACTCAGGGAGCCCTTCTACGGCCTGGGCCTTCCCCAGAGCCTTCACTCTGCGCTCTTCCTTCCAGCAAGGACCAGCACCTGTCCATGGGACAAGCTCCGGAGAGACCCTAAAGGCTCTCAAAGCCATCAGTGCCCTCTGCTCGGGGCCGGCGGCAGCTGCCTCAGCTGAGCTCAGGGGCAGCGGGCAGGGGAAGGCGGGCAGGCAGGGCCGCCAGCTCTACTGACGAATCCAAGGCTTTGCGTGCGTCTTTGCCAAGCTGGCCCCAGTCGGGGAGAAAAGACTCCCCGGAGTGAAAGGGAGGGACGGAGAGCCTCCCCACCCTGACCAAGGCTGCCATCAGACTTTCCACACTGCTCTGACCTCACGGGCCCAGGGCCCATCCGCACCCTCAAACCCTCCCTGCGCTCTCACCAGGAGAGAGGCCTGTTTATCACTCTGGGTGGGACCAGAGCCTGTGGGGAATTGAAAAGAAACAGGCGGCTTAGGTTGCTATTGTTTTGTTTAAACAAACCCGCTGGCCGGGATGACTTGGAAAGGAATGAGGGGGAGGCCGGCCCCGCTGGGCTGGGCTTCAGAGACCTATTTGGGGAGAGTGGCTGCGAGGCCTAGGGCCCTCCCCGCCTCTCCCGGGAGAGAAGGGTATCCAGGGGAGGGGCCTCCGTGCCCCCCGCCCCGTCCTGGCACCCTAGTGCCCCCTGGCCACACCCCGGCCTGATACTGAGGGGAAGGGGGCTGTGCTGGCAAGGCCAGGCAGAGGGAGCGCGCTCTGCTGCGTCTGACGGGCTCCTGGACGCTCCTGAGCAGGGGGAGGGAAGGGGCAGGGATGTCAAAGGACGTGAAGGAAACAGAGGGAGGGGGGCTCAAAGTGGGGGGGCGGTCCGTCCTTCTGCAGTCTCCTGCCCCTCCTCCGACCAAAGGTAACCTAGATGGACACAGAGGAGCCTGGGGGAGAGGGACGTTCTGGAAAAAAAAGGCCCGAAGGGGGCTTCCCTGGTGGCGCAGTGGTTGAGAGTCCGCCTGCCGATGCAGGGGACACGGGTTCGTGCCCCGGTCCGGGAAGATCCCACATGCCGCGGAGCGGCTGGGCCCGTGAGCCATGGCCGCTGAGCCTGCGCGTCCGGAGCCTGTGCTCCACAACGGGAGAGGCCACAACAGTGAGAGGCCCGCGTACCGCAAAAAAAAAAAAAAAAAAAAAGGCCCGAAGTGAGAACAGCTGGAGGGCAGGCTGCCGCCTAAAGAGGAGAATGGTGGGGGAGAGGCTCTGGAATGCGGGGAGGGGCTTACATTTGGTAAAAAGTCAACCACACTAGGGTTTGGGTGTCACCCAGGTGAGTCTGAGAATCTCCACAGAGAACTGAGAAGAAGCCTCACGCTCCCCCATCCCCATCGCCCCCCATCTCCACCCTGAGCGCCTCTCTCGGGGGGGAAGGAACAGGGGCTGCACCACAAGGCCTCAGTGTAAAGGTGGCCAGGGCACACTCAGTGAAGAGCCAGGCTAATCACCATCATTAAGGCTATGAAACCCCACACCGAGGGGCCGCAGGACTCCCTGGCATGGCGCCCTGAACTGTGGCACAAAACCAGGGCCCCAGCTCCAGCGCCTTTCATCTGAGCATCTCCGGGTCCTGCACAAACAGTAATTAGCACCCGCGTCCCCCCGCCCACGCCCCGGGATCACCTCATGATCCCACAGACACTGAGCAGAGGGGAGAAGGGAGGGGAGGGGGAGGAAGAGAAAGAGGGAAACCGAAGCTGTCCCACCGGCCCAGGGTGCTGGGCTGAGTCCGGTCGAGGCTGGGGGAAGTAGGTGCCTCCGAGTCAGGGAGCCCGGCCTCCTCCGGCCCTTCCCTGCCCTTCTGGCTGCTCAGGCAGCCGTTGGCCGAGTATTCTGAAGGCCCCAAAGAGAACCCGAGAGGATGGGCAAGCAGTGAGGATGGTCAGCCCCGCCCTAGATCTCACCAGAGCCCAGGCCCCAGAGGTGCTCCTGGGCCCAGCCTGGGGGCACAGAGGGTGAGAGTGGGGCAGCCCTTCTGGAAGGGTCCTGTCAGTCTCTCCAGAGATCAGGGGTCCATCCCTCGCCACCAGGCCACCCTCAGCAATGTTTGCAGCTGTCCTCTCTCCCCAGACCCGCAAGGCACCATTCCAAACCCCACGGCCCGTTCTGGCAGCGTCCCCCAGGACAGCCGGACAGCTTCCTCCTCTTCCAGCCTACTCCCTCCGAGAGAAAGAACTCAGCAGGGCCCACCTGGACTAAGTGTGGTGCCATGGCCTCCTGCTGCCCCAGGAGTGACCCTCGCCTGTGCCTGTCTCTTATTTTCAGGGCGCTGACATGAAGAAAGGGAAGATTCAGGGCCAGGAGTTATCACGTGAGTAAGACCCTCCAGCGCCCCTTCCCCCCAGCCAGGGCAGTGAGGGTGATTACAAGAATCACAGCGATACAACTTTATGTGGACGCTTCACAGTGTGCAAAGCGCTCAGGCAGCGGTTTACTTGGACCTTCTGATCTTATCTTCACAGCTGCCTTTTAAGGTCGCTGCCATCAATATCTCCATTTTAAAGAGAAGGAAACTGAGGCACAGAACCACCTGCCCCATGTCACACAACCAGTAAGGAATGGAGCCCACAGTAACCTGCAGGGCTCCGCTGGGAGAGAACCCAGAACTAGAACCGCCCCCACTCCATGGGATCGGCAGGCAGCTCTCTTCCCTCTGCCCCCTCTCTCTTTCCCCTGCCCCAGTCCCACCATGTGGCTGCGAGTGGCTGCGTGGACCTCCCTTTTCTCTGATGCCCTCCTCTTCCCACCCCCATTCTCACCATCAGCTCCCCACCTCCCCTCCCTCTGGGATCCCGCCAGCAAGGGCATGCCCTCCACTCAACTTGAAGGGGATGCTCAGGTGGTGAGCTGGCCTCTGGCAAAGGGTTGAGCAAGATAAACCAACCGAGCATCATGGTTCCGTAAAGCAACGTGGACTCGGGCACCAGATGGGCCTGGGTTCAAAGCCCAGCTCCACCACTGACCGTCGGCCTGACCTCACCTCTCAGAGCCTCAGTTTCCTCATCCAGAAAATGGCCGTGACACCCACCTTACCAAGTTGTGGTGAAGATTAGGGAGATGTCACAGGGAAAGCACTTAGCCAGGACCTGGCCCTGAGACGTGGCTCAGCAAGTGTGTCCCCCTTCCCTTTCTCCTCATCCTTACTTTTGGAGGGAGACCTCTTCAGGAAAGTCCTAGTACGAGGGGGTTGCATCTCTATCTCCCCCGAGGATAAATTCTCAGCTGCATAGAACCACTGAGTTCCCTCACTGGTTGGCAGTGTTTGTAAAAAAGCATCAGTTTACCCACATGTACACACGCGCTGACAGAGACCCTCCAAAACAGCCTCAGCTCCCATGCCCATCGGCTCCGCCAACACCTGCACCCACCCCAGCGGAGACCCCAATTCACACAAATTCACATGGCTCCTGGCACACCCTGTGCTGTTCTCATTCTGCGGGCATGCACACACACACACACACACACACACACACACACACACACACACACACACACACACACATCTGCTCTGCAATGCAAAAACCCAGGGAGAAATGAATAGTCAGGAATTCCCCTGGCTGTGGGCACTCCGGAGGCCCCAGTGGCCAGAAATGCACCACGAGGAACGCTTCCACAGCTTTGAGCAGCAAGTGGTTCTTGTCTAACGATCAGGAGAGGGAGGGGGCCACAGTGTACCGGTACTCCCTCCCCCCAGCATCCTCCTTGCAAACACTTCATCCCCACCCACCCCCAGGAAGATGCTTGGCTCCTTGGAAAGGGAGATGAAGGGAGCAAAGGGGGGGAGGAAGAGGCCCACGCTCTTGGAAGGAGGCCCAGCTGGAATGGCCCGCGAAAGTCGGCCTGCAAAACCCCAAGGCCCTGCATAGACTTGGGGGAAGGATGAGAGATGTCCCCACCCCGCATCTCCCCTGAAAAAGAGTACCTCCCGCACAAAGAGCGAAAGGAAGGGAGATAGGCATTCTCCTCCGGAAGAGCCTGCGTCGGCTCCCGGTGCCCCGAGCACCCAGATCCTACAGCTTCCATGATCAAACCTTTGAACCGAGTCCCACCCACCCCCGTAACCACTTCCAGATCCTCCGGATCCAGCCAAGAAATTGGCTTCTTTGGGGATTGAGTTCATAAGGAAATGCTGAAAAAATAAATAAAAATCTCCTGCCAAAAACACTCGCAGAGGAAGATGAGTTTCTCTTGAGGGAGGACATCCATCAGGACAGACTAAAGCAAAAAGAGGACAGCACCAACACCCGCTGGCCCAGAAAGGCCCAAGAGCCCGGCCAGCACCCAAGACTTTCAACCAGCCCACACCTCCTCCTCCCGCCACCCCAGATAATGTGCTTCTTCAGTGAAGCTGCTGAAGATGAGATCCTGCCAAAGATTAAATCCTAGTGGTTTGCAGTGGGTGGGACCCCAGGAGGGGTCCGTGAAAAGGACCAAGAATGATTCTCTTTCCCCCTGCCCAGAATAGCCAGGAACCCCTGGGTACTGTGGGATGTGGAGCGGTGGGCTCCATTTTTCTGGATACCCTGGATACCCATGAGGGTGCTCTCTCATTTTTCTACCCACAGCCTACCAGCCTCCTTCCCCACCAGCACAAAGTGGCTTCCATCGCTACCAGTTCTTCGTCTATCTTCAGGAAGGAAAGACCATCTCTCTCTTTCCTAGAGAAAACAAAACTCGAGGTAAGGCCTTCCCATCCTGCAAAGCCAGGATGAATTCTGGGGTGGAAGTGGATGCTTCGTGAATTCATGGGGAAGTCAGGACCTTGACCATACCCGTGAGCCTTGGAGGTGGAGTCAGAGGGTGGTGTTTCTTGAGAATAAACCGGGATGAGTGTCTTCAAAGAGATGTTGGCATCAGATATGGTCTCCCCCTAGAAGTTCCATCATCCTAGATGGTGGCTTCAGCGGGGTGGGTGGATCTATAAGGCAGAGTCCCAAAGGGAGTAACTGGAGCCTAAGAGAGAAGCATCTCCCCCAGTAGTTCCTTTTATTTTTTTTAATTAATTAATTTATTTTTGGTTGCATTGGGTCTTCTTGCTGCGCGTGGGCTTTCTCTAGTTGCGCAAGCGGGGGCTACTGTTCATTGCAGGGCGCAGGCTTCTCATTGCGGTGGCTTCTCTTGTTGCGGAGCACGGGCTCTAGGCGCACAGGCTTCACTAGTTGTGGTACACGGGCTCAGTAGTTGTGGCGTGAGGGCCTAGCCGCTCTGTGGCATGTGGGATCTTCCCAGACCGGGGCTCGAACCCGTGTCCCCTGCATTGGCAGGCGGATTCTTAACCACTGCGCCACCAGGGAAGCCCTCCCCCAGTAGTTTCAAATGGCATGTGCAGGCAGGTACCCCACACCACTTCTGCAGGTAATTGTACCCTAGAGTTGAGTCTGATCTGGGCAAGAGGGCCATGGAATGCCACCCTGCCGGTCTGTCTTCAATGGTCGTTAATTGCTCTGTGCCATCTCAGTGGTGGGGTGAAGACTTCCCTGGCCATGCCCCCTCCATCGGCTTCTCTGAACAGCCCTCCCGGCACTCTTCAGAGGACCCATTTCCCATAGCTTCCCAATGGCTAACCCAGGCTGCTTGGCCTTGGTCCTCCTACCACCAGAGCTGGGGAGCTGGGGAGCCCAGGACACCTAGCTCCTGCAACGCCGATGCCACAGGTGACTCACCTGACCCCGTGTGGGCCATGCCCCCTCTCTGAGCCTTAGGTTTCTCTTCAAGAAAGTGGGAAATATAGTAATCCCTGTGCACTCTATGACCCACCCCACCTCCCTCCCCCCAGATGAGGGAAGGAAGAGAATGCGGAATGCACAAATGCCAACTTGGGAGCACAAAGGGCACATCCCCCAGGCTGACAGGAGGGTGGGTGGGTGTCATCAGCCATTTCCTCTTACCCAGTGACCCTAACCAACCTCCACCCACTGGGAAGCCGGAGAAAGCACTGTTACAAGCCTACTGCCCCAGGCCCCGGAGGAGAGGAGGGGAGCATGGAGCCCTTCAGATGTGCTGAGCAGGGGCCACCCATCACAGGAGGCTCTGGACTGCCCTAGAAGCAGAGTTGGTGCAACATTTCCACTGCTTTCCCCAGGTGCCCCCAGCACCTTGCCAATCTGTAAATCTGTTTAAATGGCTCTGCCCAAGACACCCTTTCAAGTCTGGATACAAAGAGAGAAAGGAAAGAAAAACATATCTTGCCCAGGCGAAGATCAGTTTCTCCAATTCCCTGGGTCCCTGTCTCATCATGAAGCCCCTTCCAAGCACTGTGATCTCCGGGGGCTGGAAACTAGCACCTCAGCCCACGATGCTTCCCCACACGTGTGGGAGTCGCATAAACTAGGGCAGTACCTCCGATCACCACGTTAAATGTCAGGGTCACAACAGTCCCCTGAAGGCGCCTCCGTAGGACCGAGTGCTCTCCGAGGGCGAGATGGAGGGGGAAGGAGCGTTAGGTGATGCCCAGAGGAGCAGTGAAAGGGGCAGAGGAGAAAAGGGGCGTGTGCACCAGAGACCTTTTCCACCCCTGCCATGGCTCGTCCTCCTGAGCCATGGGTGCTTTTCCTATGATATCAACAGCAGGCAGGGAAGCTGGAGACCCATCGGGCCTGAAACTCGTTATTAGTCCCTGTGGATCTTCGCCCAGACTATGGTTGGTCGTGCGCTCCCATGGCCACCCCCCTTCCATCTACATGAAAACTTAGGAACCGGACTTGCCCCTGGGCAGAGTCCCTTTGGCTTCCATGCTGTTTCGTTTGCTGCCAGAAATGGAGATGATAAAATTATTCTCACGGATGAAAGCTCTGGCCGGGGTTCCAGCCATACCACGTGACGCCTTCCACGCGCCCCGTACTAAGGGCTTTGGAGAGAACACAATCCAGGGCACAGGGAAAGCTCCCTGCCTTCAAGAGGCTTACGATCTCCTTTGGAAACACTTAAATAACGATGCAGAGCGGCGTATAATTAAGCCCTTAATTGTGTTTCTGGCTGTATGGACAACTGGAGATCACGTGGACTTAGGGACAGTCCTGTCCCTTCCCAGGATCCCTTTCCCTCCAGGATGACACACCCTCTTCAGCCAGGAAGAGTGAAAGGTATTTTCCTGCAAGGTGAGGATATGTTGATTTCCAGTCTCTAGTTAGTGATTTGACTTTTAAGCAAGTCAGCTAATGTCTCTGGGCCTCAGGTTCCTCATCTAGAAAATGAGGGGTTGGATCTAGATGATCTACAAATCCACATGATCCTGAGGCTACCTGGAGGAGGCCGGGCGTGGGCCAGGAGGAGGGTGAAGGAAAAAGGGAGCTCTGGGCTGGGGAAACTGCAGAGGCAAAGATTGTTTTAAAAAGTGAGAAGGAGGCCCCCTGTGATGGTTATGAAAGGAGAAAGTGGGAGAAGGCTGTGGAGGATCTCAGAAGCTCGGCACAGCTGTGACTTTGGTGGGTGCCCTGGAGAGCTGCTGGAGATTGCTCGCGGGAGAAGTAACATGCAAAGGCCACTCTTTAGAGATGACGGCGCTGGAGTGGTAGGCAGGATGGACCAGAGTGAGAGGACAGGAGGCCTCCAGAGGCCTAGAGACGTGTGGTGTGGATGAACCCAAGGGGCAACTGTAACAGCAGAAGCAGCCTATGCACAATGGCGGAATTCCAAAGGCCTTGGCGGTCTCTGAAGCGCCTGCACGGTGCTGGGGGGTCTCCAGCTGCGCCAGGCTGGACCAGCACTCAGGAGGCCAGGATGAGGAGCCCTGAAAAGAGATGTGGACCCTGGGGCTTACTTTGATCTAGTTTACTTTTTTTTTTTTTTTTTTGGCGGTACACGGGCCTCTCACTGTTGTGGCCCCTCCCGTTGCGGAGCACAGGCCCCGGACGCGCAGGCTCAGCGGCCATGGCTCACGGGCCCAGCCGCTCCGCGGCATGTGGGATCTTCCCGGACCGGGGCACGAACCCGTGTCTCCTGCATCGGCAGGCGGACTCTCAACCACTGCGCCACCAAGGAAGCCCTGATCTAGTTTTCTTTCCATGGAGGGAGGTGGGGAGTCCCAGGGTATGCGTGCCATAGCCAGCCTTGGTTAGGTGACCCCTGGATGAACGAGCAGGAACAACGTCCGGAGGCTGCAGGCGAGAGGTCAGTATGCAGGAGCCCAGCTAGAAGGGCACCCATGGAGGGTGGTTAACTTGACCCAGTCCTGTGGGGTTGCCTCTCTCTCTGGGACTTAGTCGTGTATGACAAGTTTAGGATGAGAAGGGAGCATGAGATTATTCTCATTGAACTTGTATGACTGTGTTGGGGGTCGGGGTGGGGGAGGTGGAATTGCTCAGAACCGGGGACTGAAGCCCTCTCCAGGATTCCTCTTTGTCCTGTGACCCCAGGATGACTTACAAGCGGTCAGCAAATGGAAGATCTTGACATTCAAACTCTCACCATGTGACCTTGGACAAGCCACCTCACATCTCTGGGCCTCAATTTCTCCATCATCAAGACTAGGGGTTGGACTACTTGGTCTACCAGTGAATGACCCTGAACAGATTTGCTCCCAGCCCACCGAGCTCTCCCACCTTCGAGTTCTGCCAGACAAATTAGGGTGTGACTCACCCTACCAACCCCACACGCTTTTGAGTAGAGGTCTTCGATCAGATACGGGGCCACCGGGACCACAGCAGGGACCTTGGAAGCGGATTTGGAGCTACCTCGCTCCTAGTTTATAAAATCCTGCCTTTCAAATCCACAGCTCCTTCCTCCCCATCCCGTTTTCCCCACCACGCTTGGCATGGTTCACCAATGCCCTCTGCGTTCATTCAGATGACGCTAAGTGTCAAGCATGTGTGAGGCCCCGTTCTGGGTGCTCTGGGTACAGAAATACATCCCCGCTGCCGTGGATGTATGGAGTCACCTGGTGTAGCTCTGCAGATACTAGGAGCCCACAGAGAGAGTGGAGGGAGATAGTCACATAGCTTAAGCATGACCACATCCCAAATGGGGGAGAACACTGAAGCCGACAGAACCTGAACTGGTGCCCTCTGACAAGGGCTGGCCCAGTTTCACTATTTGTCCCAAAGGCGACACTTCACCTTCCCAAATTTGGAGCTGTGGCATTATCTCGGACCTGTAATACACCGGACTTGCACCCTCGACCTCCAAGTTAACTCCCCTCCCCCACGCCCAATCCCCCCGCTCCCACCCTCCACACCCAAAGCCTAGAATAAGGCCTCTGGGCTCATCTGGGATTCACGATGTTTTCTCTACACATCTTCCTCACAGCAGCCTTGGATTTGTCCTCCAGACTTCCAGGTTCTAGAGGAACCAGCCGAATGCTTTGAGGGGGCCATGTCTGAAGAGGGTCCACACTCACTGCGTTGGTTCACACCCTTCCGAACCACACGCTGCCAGGATGCCCACTGACTCCTGCTTCTTCATTCACGTCAACCTGCCCACCTTCTCACTCAACAGTTGATTTGCTTCTGCCGGCCGACCCGGGCAGAACGTTTTCCCCCTTCCCCCAAACCGGGACCGCCTTCCCACCTTCAGGACACCAGTCCGTGGCGCCTTTCAAAACTACGCCACAGGGCCACCTTCTCTCAGTCGGCGACCCTACCCTGCCCTCTCCTGCTCCTCTCACAGGCTCACAAAACACCCTGTTGTACACCCTCAGTTACCTGCTTTTCTCTCTTCTGTATTTCTTTACATTTTTCTCTTGCCTGGGTCCCACTTCCACCATGAGGCCAGAGAGATTCCTGGAGGGAAGAGCTCACCTCTATCTTTTCTTTTGTTGTTTTTAGTATTTATTTTTTTATTTTTATTTTTTTGGCTGTGTCGAGTGTTAGTTGTGGCACGGGGAATCTTTCATTGCGGCACGCAGGCTCTTCGTTGCGGTGCGGGGCTTCTCTCTAGTTGTGGCACGCGGGCTCCCTGACCAGGGATCGAACCCGTGTCCCCTGCACTGGAAGGCGGATTCGTTACCACTGGACCACCAGGGAAGTCCCCGAGCTCACCTCTGGTCTTACGTTCCCTTTTTTGCCACCTGTTTCTGGGCTCAGCCCACTGTGGACTTTTTTATTTTTTTTTAAGAATTTTTTGATGCGGACCATTTTTAAAGTCTTTATTGAATTTGTTACAATATTGCTTCTGTTTTGTTTTCTGGTTTTTTGGCCCCGAGGCACATGGGATCTTAGCTCCCCGACCAGGGATCGAACCTGCACCCCCTGCACTAGAAGGCGATGTCTTAACCACTGAACTGCCAGGGAAGTCCCCACTGTGGACTTTGAATCAATGAGTGTTTGTATAGGGGACACACCCACATGTGCCCATTCAAACACACATACACACACACACACACACACACACACACACGGATCTGCACATTCTCACATGCCACATTCACAAACACACCTCACGGTCAAGTTCCTTTAACACCTGCGTAGGCAGCCGCTTCTGTGAGCACTGTGCCCACAAATGACGATTTCGGTGTCCACACCCTCCCTGTCCCAACGCCGAGCCAGCGGGGCTGCGCACGCCCAGCCTCTCCACCAGCCTGCCCTGCCCCTCCCGGGCCTGCCCCTTGCCCGACCGTGTGGGGTGGGCAGCACAGCGGCCACTGTTCGCCAGGGCAAAGGAGGAGACCGGAGCCAAGAACAGTGAGTGGCTTGGCTGACCGAGGATCTGCAGTTAATAGCAGGTTCACTTCCTTCTGCTTTCCGGAGCAAAAGTCTCTTTGCAGCCGTTTCACCCACATTCCCTCTCCCCCAACCCCAACCACCAGATTTCTGGGCCCTGGTGTGGGGATGGAGAGGGAGCAAAGCTGTCCCGCTGCCTTGGGTGGCCTCAGCGACACACCCACACACCCCTCCCCTGGAGGAGGGCTGTAGCCCAGCGCCGCATGGGGACCACGAGTCCCGGGAGCTGTGGCCTGTGCCGTGCCTCACCTCAGCGCCTCGCCCAGGGAGATCACGAGCCCGCGTCACGCTCCTCAAGGGTGAGCTAGGGGAATCCCCTCCGTGCCACAACTCAATCCAGAAGCCTCTGTGAGGCTGTGAGTGAGCCCAGAACCGTGCCACAGAGCCAGGGGAGCTAACAGGCCACGCCAGGCTCGGTCTCGCCTCCATAGGCTGGCCTCGGGGACCTGCAGAGGGACTGCTCCTTGCAGAATGGGATGGGGGAGCAGGGGCGGGCAGAGGAGGGTCCCTGGGCTCCAGACCAGGCAGCGAGAATCTACTCCCCAGCACCACAGGCAGCTGAACTGAACAGCTTCTGGGCGAGCCACCCACCCACAGGGGTCAGAGAGGAGGGACAGGCAGAGACTTGCCACGCAGTGGGGTTGAAGTCCTGCTTGTGGCGTCTAAAGGCCTGCGGGGCACCGTGGGTGATTGAGATGAGGGGCGCCGTGGGGAAATGTTTGAAAGCACGGAGGGCGTGAAGGCAGCCGAGCTCCAAGCAGCGTCAACAGTAGGAGGCAGCACGCGGAGGGACCAAGGCTGGGAGGAAATCCACCAGGCCTGGTGGCAGTGAGGAGAGACACAGTGCAGGCCAAGCAGCAGGGAAGGGGGCCCCGCCTGGAGACCAGCCCAACCCAAACGCACACAACACACACAGACACAAACACATGCAGCCCACTGCCAAACAGCCCCTCTCCCGCCCCCCGTGACCTCCCATGGTGGTTCACCTGGCCAGGCCCCGGGAGCCCCCGGGGCCCAGCCCCTGAGTCACCGTGTGGGCTTGTGTCAGGCAGCCCTCTTCTGCCTCTGAAGCGCCCCACCCACCTGGCAGAGCGGGTAGGACTGGGGGCCTGGCAGCGGCCCAGATGGGGGCAGCTGTCAGACAGGCGCCCTGGCTAGGAACCGCCTGCCATCTCCACAGGCCCCAGGCAGCCCTCTTCCAGAACATGCCCCAGTCGAGCCCAACATCAACTGCCCAAATCTGTATTGAACAGGTCATCGGGAAACCACAGAAAATCCCCAAATTTCACCCGCAACTCCAGCCGGCCGTCACCACCACCAAATGCTGGAATTGATAACTGGGGGCTAAACGGACCGTTTCGAGTCTCCACTCTTCTCGCTCCCTTCCCCACCCCTGCCCCCAGCCACAGGGCGGAGGGAGGAGGCCTGGGTGATCCACTTACTGGATAGTTAGGAATTGCACTTCCGCTCTCCAGCTCTCCTGGGTTCTCCTCTCCAGAGGAGCCGGAGGTAACCCCTCCCCACCTCGGAAATTCCCCCTGGTATCCCCCCCCCAACCTCACTCCTGCCAAAGTCAAAGTGGTCCCCTCGGCCCCAAGCCTCTCGAGCCAGCGGGATCGGCCCCTCAGCAAATAGCCTCCAGAAGTAATTGGATGTGATGGAACAAGGGCTTTTCAGCTCCTGAGTGGAAGTCTCTGGATGTCATTTAATGGCACAAAAAATAAAAGGTTCGGGCCTCCCGCCCACCACCGCCAGGACATCATTAATCTCAGCAGAAAGGCATCAGCACTCCCATCACCGCAGCCAGCCCCACGAAGCGTCAGACAAATTACAGACCTGAGCCGGGCGCTCAGCGGGACGCTTATTAGGCTGGTGTTCAGTTTTTATCTTTTCTTCGGGGCCACTGTCCCCTGCCAGGAAGCACTTGTGTCCCTGCACAGGGGGAGGGCAGGGGGAGGGAGGGAGAGGCCAGGGAAGAGCCTGGCTGCCTTGGTTAGACGCAACTCCCGGCCTGGGGTGACAGGGCGGCTCCAGGCCAGGTGCCGGGCACCGGGAGTCCCAGCAGAGGCTGAGGGCGCCCATCCGAAGGCTTAGAACCCACCCCTTGTTCCCAGCTCACCCAAATGGGGCCCTCCCTCCCAGCGAGAGGGGGACGCTTGAGGGCCCACTGAGGACCAGATGACAAGTCAGGTGGGAGCAAGGACACAAGGGAACGCTGTCCTGTGCTGTTGGAAGTCTTAAGAGCAGGACTGCTGGAGAGACTCCAGGACCACTGCTGGGTTAGGACCTCGTCTGCCAGGGTTGCACGCTGTGCTGCTGGCTGAGGCCACCCTGCGAAGGCCTAGCTTCTTATTAGTCCATTGTTAATTGTCCTATATTATAAACTCGTAGAGGGCAGGAGTGGCGCCTGGATAAAGCCACCCTCCCCCATGTCTGGCAGACCCCGGAAGCAGCTGTCAGTGTTGGGGGGCCTGGATCCCAGGGTCTGAGGTTTCCCTCCAGCTCAGAGCTCTGAATTCTAGCCCAGGTGCTGTCTATCCAGCTCTCCCGAATCCTGGGGTGACTGGGGGGTTGCTAGGCTGGGTGTAGCATCCCCTTCTCAGTCTCTTGGATGCCTCTTAACCCTGATAGGCCCAATGGGAGTGGTCCAGCCCGTGTGATGAGCCACTCCCAAGCAGTGGTAAGCCAGCCCCACAGATCTGGGAGGCCGGGGGTGAAGAGATGAACTGTTCAGGAGCTGTCCCAGGGCCATTCCCGAACATTCCAGCCTTGCAGTCCCCAGGACTCAAACTCAGAGGATGAGTCTCTATGAAGCCTCCCTCCCAGTTGTTGATGACAGGGGTCATTCATCCCCTCCCAGTGTCTCGTAGAGATCGGGCTCAGAAGAGCCACTCCCCACGGCTTTAGATGAGGTGACCTAACTTCCCCTGCTCCCCGCCTCCGGGCCCATGTCTGGAACATCTCTAACCTCTAACATCTTCCCCATCAGTACCGACCAGTAAGTGAGCAAATGGCCTCTGCGTATGGCTTAGCTGGATGGAAGCAGCACCCCCTAGGGTTGTGCAGGGACCCACCTGCACATCATATGCGGTAATCCTGCCCTGAAGAGCCCAGGCCTCTGTGTTCCAGCCACTGGCTCAGGAGACACCCTCCTCCTTCCTCCCTGTGGCCGGAGGCCTCCTGCCACAGAGGCCTTTGAAGTGTACTCACCACCCCTGCCCTCATCCCAGGAAGAGTCCATCCAGGGTGGGTCCAGGGTACAAGGGGAGTGGCCCGAGCACAGGCAGCAGCGCCGCCCTCTTCCTGCATGGCAGCAGACCCCTGCAGCTCAGGGACCCGGGCAGTGCCGTACAGGATGGGGCTTTCCACAGAAAGCGGCAACCGCAAAAGCCACAGCCTCCAAACTCCTCGTCTCTCCCCACACAGCCCTGAGGGCCTGACTCACCCCTCTTCCTTCTAGAACTTGCACAGGGTCAGTTCCTCTTGCCCTCTGTGGCAGGAAACGGAGGTGTAAGGAGTCACGGCCAAGCCAGGGGAGGAGGCCGCAGAGGCTAGCAGCCAGGCGGCACTTGGGCCCCGTCTCCTGAGCGATGGGGCGGGTTTGCGGAGCTGCCCAAGGACCCCAGCGTTGTTGGAAATGGGACCCGGAAGGAGCTGCAAGGCCCCCCGGGCACTCCTAGCTCAACCAAGAGAGCAGACTGCTGGAAGAGGGGAGTAAGGTCTCCCTGGGTGTAGGGGATTTCTTTCCGTCAACTTGCTCTGATCTCGTGATGAGTTTCAATTCCCTCCCTGCCACCAGGTTCCTTCCTGCCCTGCTCCGTGGGGAAGGCCCCCTTGTCCCCGTGCCCGCCATGGGTGCACCAGTTCACCCATGACCTTTTCCCTGGCGTGCAGGCACACACACACGCACATATACAAGCATGCACACACATGTGCGCACACACACACACACACACACTTTCCCAGGGTCGTGTTACTACAATTCTTTTCCAGCCCGCTGGGTGCCCTGGGTGCAAAGGCCACAGCCAGGCGAGTACCTGCTCCCTCCTTTCTCCCTCCCTCCCTCCATCCCATCCTAGTGGAAAATCCCCAGCACTGGGTCCTACAGCCCAGCAGCAGCCCATCCCATGCAGCCCTTCCCCCAAGAGAACTCCCAGAAGCACCTATTTTCTAGGCCCTCAAAGGCCCAATTTGAATGCACAACCACATTCACAATTACAGCCAGATAAGACCTGAGGGAACCCGTAGAGGTCCTGTCCCCCATCCGTGCCCCTGAGAAGCTTCCCTTGTTTCCCAAACCCTGGGCCTCAGGCACCCTCAGCACCACCATCCCATCTGTGCACTAGGAATAAATATAGTCTCCCCTTGTGAGGATTAAGTGAATATGTGTGGAGTTCCTAGAACTGTGCCTGGCACATAGGAAGCACTATATCCGTGTTATTGCTATTATTATTATTATTATCATTGTTTTGTTTCTTTGGTTTAAAAATTGTCCTCTCCTTGAGACCATCTTTGAAATGCAAACAGCTGGGGGTGTGGGAGGGTGGCAGGTAGAGGGGATTTGCCTTCTTCATTGCTAAAAATGGAGGTGGGTGTAGACCAAGGACCACAGGTGGGTAAAGGGGCGGCTCAGGGAGGAATCTAGGCTGCCAGCCCCTCACTTCCTGCTCTCCGTGTGTTAGAGATTACTGTTCTCCATTGGTTCAGGCTATATCAGCCACTGTCTAGCTCTACTCCAGGCAGGCTCTACCCCTAGTACTCCCTCCAGCCAGGGAAGGCTGCTAGATTTTAGGGGAAAAAAACCCAGGGGGCGGGCAGTGATGGTGATAAATAAATAAATAAATACAGGATGTCCAATTCAATTTGCTAGTATAAGTATGGCCCAGGCAATATGTGGGACATACTTACACTAACAGAGTATTCGTTCCTCCTCTGAAATTCAAGTTGAACTGGGCAACCTGTATTTTACCTGACAACCACCCACCGAGAGTGCCTGAGGCCCAGGGTTTGGGAAACAAGAGCATGGGAATATGCCTCTGACCGCCTCCCTCGGCCTCCCCCCGTGCCTGGGGCCTCGCTCTCCTTGCCCTGCTGCTAGGCCTGTTCACACTTGTCCCAGAAGATGCACCTCCCCCTATGCCCCTGTGTTCTCTTCCCCCAAGGAGGGCCCCTCTGACCTGGGCACCCACTGGACTTCCCCAGGGTCCAGGCCGGGAATGTCTCGCCCACACTCCGCTCCCCTCCAGGATCCAGGTCTTCAGGGCAGGGAGAAGCAGCCTGGCCCTATGCCCTGCCTCTCACCTCTGCCACAGCCAGGGAAGGAACCCTGTCGCACAAGGTCTCCTGGGACTCCGGGGGAGGTGGCCGGGCCTCTGGGGAGGAGATTGGAAGAACGGCATAGACGCTTCTGCCAAGCTCAGCCCTGGCAACTGGGCTGACCAGGTATGAAGAAAAGAAGCATTCAGGCCTCAGTCAGGAGAGCCTGCAGGAAAAGAGGGGTGGGTGGAGAAAATGGGCAGCCAACCTGACTGGGCATTTCCTTTCTGCGTACGAGTGAGAAGGCAGAGTTCTGCCAAATAAAGTCCTGGAGAAACCGACCAAAGGCCATCCCCGTTGTCCTCCAGGAAGCGTCCTTCCCAGACGCTGCTAACATCCAGAGACTGCCCCTGCAGCCAGGAGCCAGAGGGCACCCCTCAGACCGATGGCCACGGCCGCCTCCTCCTCTCTCTGCTCCCCACAGCTGGCCTCCCTCTCAGGCCCCTTCCAGCTCTGAAGTCCACGGTTCTCTCTCACTACTTCCCTGTGGTCTGTTTGTCCTTCCAGGCTCTTGGAATATGGACAGATTTCTGAGCCGCTTCCACCTGGGCGAACCTGAAGCCAGCACCCAGTTCATGACCCAGAATTACCAGGACATGCTACCAGGCTCCGGGAGGAAGCAGTGAGCCCAAGGACAAACCTGAACCCAGATAACTGCCCACCAGACCTCAGGCTTCACGTTGCAGGTGTGTGCACAGTACTCACCACCCGTGGTCTGTGTTTGGAACCCACTCCGGGTATGAAACCCTTTCTCTTCCGAATAAAAAAAAAAAAAAAAATGATCCAGGGCTTAATCGTTGGATGTTCTGTTTCCAAACCTGTCCTCCTTCTAAAACCAAGAGGAGGAAATCAATTGATGTTCAGCACTGGGGCCTGGGGCATTCCTGTAAATGCAAGTGGTGGGGGGGGGGGGAAGTGGGGTGGGAAGGATGGACAGGCGGGCGGGGGGGGATCTCTAGCCCTGAACGATCACTGAGGCACCGTGTGACCTTGAGCAAGTCACTTATCCTCTCTAAAATTCTGCTTCCTCAGGTGTGAAATTGAGGAAGAAGAGGCAGGGGGTGGTTGGTTTATCACCATGGTCCTTTCCAGCTCTGACATTCATTTAACAAACATTGTCAGCACCTGGTATGTGCCTGACCTCCTGCCAGGTGCTGGGGTGACATGTATGAGCAGGGCAGGCCCAACAGGAGGCTTGCTTCTTGGAGCTTCCAGACTACTACAGGAGGGCAAACTTTATCAGATGACCACAAGCAAATTCCAGCAAATGTGGCAAGTGTTCTAAGGTGTAAAGGCAACGCGCTTTGTGATGGGGGGTGGGGGGTGGTAAAGCTCAAAAAGCCCTCTTCTTGGGCTTCCCTGGTGGCGCAGGGGTTAAGAATCCGCCTGCCAATACAGGGGACACGTGTTCGAGCCCTGGTCTGGGAAGATCCCACATGCCGCGGAGCAACTAAGCCCCTGCGCCACAACTACTGAGCCTGCACTCTAGAGCCCGCGAGCCACAACTACTGAAGCCCCTGCGCCTAGAGCCCGTGCCCCACAACAAGAGAAGCCACAGCAATGAGAAGCCCGCTCGCCACAACTAGAGAAAGCCCGCACGCAGCAACGAAGACCCAGGGCAGCCAAAAATAAATAAATAAATAATAAAAATAAATAAAAGAAGGCTGCCTGCTGACT
Source organism: Leucopleurus acutus (assembly GCF_964270905.1). NCBI lineage: Eukaryota > Metazoa > Chordata > Mammalia > Artiodactyla > Delphinidae > Leucopleurus > Leucopleurus acutus. The sequence continues at coordinate 100,551,349 of NC_139150.1, read as the reverse complement.
TAAAAAACAAAAGCTCTCTTCTTCCTGAGGAAGTGATGTTTAACTTCAAGGCTGAGAAGTGGGGTAAGGGTGAATGATGAGTGGGGACAGGGGGCAAAGAGGAGAAATGACACCTCCAAGCCCCCGCGGCTGATGGGGGCAATGAAAGGCCAAAATCATGGCCACCTGGACAGATAGACAAAGACAAGAACAAGCCAGGCCTTGCAGCCATGTTCACGTTTTGCACTCTACCCTGAAAGCGCTGGGGAATTGTGGAATGATAAGTAGACTGGAGGGGAGAGGGGGCGTCATCTGACTTATGCTTTTAGAAAGCTGTGAAGAAACACCTTGGTGTCTGCAAGGAAGGGATTTTCAGCGTCCTGACTGCCCCTGGACGTTCTCTGAAGGTCTCTTGGCTTTCCCACCCAAAACCCCCTTAGAGGCACCTCTCTGCTACGGTCTCATTCATAGGCTAAACTCCCCTACCCTCAACTCCAGTCCGCTCAGCCCCACCCCTACCCCCTCAACAAGCCCCTCTGCTCAGTTTCCCTCCGAGAGTTAATTACTCCCCACCTCCTTGGCTAGAAAACAGCAAGATGGGTGACTCATGCATGCAAAGTGCCTGAGATCCCCAGATGAAAGGGGCAGGCCGCACCTGGGCCCAGGGTTATTACCTTCCTAGAGGCATGCCCCGCATTAGCTGGAAGGCAAGGGGCCCAGGCCAACCCCTCAGCCCAGCCCAGCACACTCTTGACTAGTGGGAAGATTTTAGTGACGGGCATCTGAAGAACACCAGGAGGTGGGAGATGGAGTTTGTGATGGGAGGGGATTGGATGGTGCAGCCGCCCCCCTACTGCCCCACACCGATAGATTCAGCTCCCCGCCCAGGTGATGGACAGCAAGCTCTTATGCTACAGAAGGGCCTTTGATGCCAGTCCAGGCAGCAGGAGCTCCCTACTCCCTTCTACGCCACCAGGCAGGCTTGTCGGCAGAGCTACAAGAAGAAGCAAAGGCAGTGTCCCTTTGCAGTGTCATGGAAGGCAGCCCTGGAAGGGACTCTCTGAGTGTGTGTGAACCTCCCTCTCTCCGGGCCCTTCTCCCCTCAGCACCCACCCCACCGGGCCCGGAGTGTAATTGGCAGCTCCGGTCGGTGCCCAAGGCCAGCATAAATAGCAGGTCAGCTTCCTAGAGCAGCCCCAAATCGAGACACATCCTCCTCTCTTCTGCTTTTAATTCCTTGTGGCTAGCATGTTTATTTTGGGTGAGGCAAAAAAATCGGATGTTTATCCTTCGAGGAAATTATCGGCTTGCTTTCCTTCCCTTTCCCCCCCTCCTTCCTTTCTTTTCCCCTGGTGTTTTGGGCTTTTAGTTCAGCTGCCAGAGAGACCCCCACCCTCCTGGCCTCCAAACTTGAAAAAAGAACAAAACTAGCCCAGGCTCTAGGCTGAAGCCAGCCCTGTCAGACGTCCCTGGAAGCCACAGAGAAGGAGCTCCCAGTGGCCGGGTGGGGAAGCCTGGAGGCCAGGAGACCTTGGGGAAGCCCCCCTGAGTCAGCTGTCTGCCTGCAGAAGGCTTTGGGCCTCGTGCCCCTTTTCTTTCGCTGCCTCCTCCAGGAAGAAACAAAATGAGCATGTAGATTGCTTCGAGACAGCTGACAAAGCAGCTAAGAAAGGGAGTGTCAGTGACCCCTTTACAGGGATGAAGAGAATTGATAGAATTATCGTCATCATCATCATTATCGCATACCATTTGTTGAGTGCTATCTGCGCACCAGGCACCGTGCCAAATGCCTGACATGTGGCATCTCAGTTAGTGCCTTCCTGCCCAGCTTTACAGCCTACCGGGGGCCTTCATACATATTCTCTCATCCGATTGTCACAACTATCGAATAATGTAGGTGTCATGATTCTCATCTTACAGATGAGGAAACTGACATTCCGATAAGTTAATCTTAAGATAAGATAAGAACCTAATCCCTGTTCTGTAACTAGTAATGGTAGAATCTGGTGTTAACTCAAGCCTTCCCACTCTCAGTACTCACAGGTAAAGGGTACTCTAATTTTACTCTCTGGGTTACATAAAATAAAGGCCAGACCTTCTATTTATTCAGAAGCCAGGTAGGCCAAGAAGGAAGGCTGGAGGTTCCAAAAGAACTTAAAGGGAGTCTCCCCCACGTGTCTTCCCTGAACCCAGCTTCAGCTATTCTAGACCAAGTACAATTTGTGGGGAGGGCCAGCCCCTGGACACTCACAGCAATGGCCTGGCCCAGCTCAAGGCCATTACCACCCAACTCAGCCTGCTCAAGGCAAATACCCCAACAGTTTACCACCCTCAATCCCCTCTCCCTCCCAGAACCTTACCTGTGTAATAACTGCTAAAAAAGAGATGGAAAAGGATATATAGTAAGACTTCCCAGTGATGATGATGGTGGTGGTGATGGTGATGAAGATGATGATGGTGGTGGTGGTGGTGGTGGTGATGATGAAGATGATGATGATGGTGGTGGTGATGATGGTGGTGGTGATGGTGATGATGATGGTGGTGGTGGTGATGGTGATGATGGTGGTGCTGGTGGTTATGATGGTGGTGGTGATGATGATGGTGGTGGTGGTGGTGATGGTGGTGGTGGTGGTGAAGATGATGATGGTGGTGGTGGTGATGATGATGGTGATGGTGGTGGTGATGGTGAAGATGATGATGGTGGTGGTGGTGATGATGATGGTGGTGGTGGTGGTGATGATGATGGTGGTGGTGCTGGTGGTTATGATGGTGGTGGTGATGATGATGGTGGTGGTGGTGGTGATGGTGAAGATGGTGATGATGGTGATGATGGTGATGATGATGATGATGGTGATGGTGATGGTGATGATGATGGTGGTGATGGTGGTAGTGATGGTGATGATGATGATGATGGTGGTGGTGGTGGTGATGGTGGTGGTGATGGTGAAGATGATGATGATGGTGATGATGGTGGTGATGATGATGATGGTGGTGGTGGTGATGATGATGGTGGTGGTGGTAGTGATGGTGAAGATGATGATGATGGTGATGATGGTGATGATGATGATGATGATGATGGTGATGGTGATGGTGATGATGATGGTGGTGATGGTGGTAGTGATGGTGATGATGATGATGATGGTGGTGGTGGTGGTGATGGTGGTGGTGATGGTGAAGATGATGATGATGGTGATGATGGTGATGATGATGATGATGATGATGGTGATGGTGATGATGATGGTGGTGATGGTGGTAGTGATGGTGATGATGATGATGATGGTGGTGGTGGTGGTGATGAGGGTGGTGATGATGGTGATGGTGATGGTGAGTTCAAGCGTTAGGGCTGAGCACCCATGGGATAAGAAGAAAGCTGGCTAGATGCACGAGGTGGTAAATTTTTTTTAATTTATTTAAATAATTAATTTATTTTTGGCTGCATTGGGTCTTCGTTGCTGCGTGCGGGCTTTCTCTACTTGCGGTGAGCAGGGGGCTACTCTTTGTTGCAGAGCACCGGCTCTAGGCATGCGGGCTTCAGTAGTTGTGGCACAGGGGCTTAGTCGCTCCACGGCATGTGGGATCCTCCCGGACCAGGGATCAAACCCGTGTCCCCTGCACTGACAGGCAGATTCTTAACCACTGCACCACCAGGGAAGTCCCAAGAGGTGCTAAAATTTGAAAAGCACAACTTTTCTTACTTAGCACACCTAAGATCACAGAGTCTCTACCACTCGATAGCTCTTTGACTTCAGGCAACTTACTCAACTGTTCTGGACCTGTGTTTCAACTGCAAAAACAAAACAGCGTAATGGGAGGGAAATGTAAATAAGTGCCTTCCTTAAAGATCTGTTGCAACGGTTAAATGAGATGGCGTGGAAGGCACCCGGCACAGTGCCTGGTGGGCAGGCTGTTCGGTACATGTGTGTTTTCCTCTCCTTCCCTGCCTGCACCTCACCTGCTCTGCTCCCCAGCTCGGCTGGAGCAAGCAGTGAGGCCGAGGGTAATGGGAGCACTCACCCTCCCCAGACAAGAGTCCTGCCCAAGAGACCCATCCGAGCGTCAGCAGCCCCAGGGAAAGGGCCACCTGGCAAGGGAGCCTCTAGCCCCAGCCCAGCATGCCCCTCCCAAGCTCAGCAAAAAACTGGGTGGCTTGGATCAGGAAAGACAACCCAGTTCCCTAGCAACTAACAAGCACTTCCCTGTAAAGACAAAGACCCTTCACTCAGAATGCCCCCTTCCCCCCTCCTCTCCAGGTATCTGATCTGTTTTCAGGAGTGGGGCTCGGGGCTGCCCACTACCCCCAGGAGGTCTGAGGGCCTTTAGCCCCACCCTCCCGGCTGTCCTGATATTACCTGCAATTACCCCATAGCACCTTTCATCCTGGCACTAATTAACTTTCCCATTACCCCCGGGAGCTGCTGGGAGACACGAGAGGTGCACATACACACACACGCACACACATACACACCTGCATGCACACACATACACAAATCCCCATAGTTCCCCTGCAGAGACCCTCGCTCCATTTTAGAGACCAGGAAACTAAGGTTAGAGAAAGAAGAAAATTCCTTGAGGGTTCTCATCTGCCTCCTGGGTACTTGGAAGGAGAATTAGGAGCTGAAGAGGCTGGCTTGGGGAGAGGAGGGGACAGGGTCCCTGGCAGTCCTTGGGGGATGAGGGACCAGGAAGGAGAAAAACCTTTGGAAAGAGCAGATGAAAACCATGCCAGGACTGAGGTCTTGGGTCTGAGTACCACCTTGGTAGCACCAAATGCAAGCCATCTCGCTTAACACAGAGAGGGCATTTCAGAGAGAAAAAAAGGAAATATTTCAGTCGAAAAGTCGAAAGGAAGAGAAACAGTCAGAAAGAGAAGGAAATAGGAAAGAAGGACACGGCCAGCTGGTCTGATGTAGCTGAAAGAACCACTGACCAGGAGTCAAGACCTGATTTTAGCACCAGGGCTACCATTCACTGCTGTGTGACCCTGGGCATGTCAGCTGCCGTCTCTGGGCCTCAGATTTCTCATCTATAAAATAGTTTGGGATGGGTGCTGTCAGAGGCCCCCTCCAGCTGAATGTTCTACAGTTCTATATGGCTATTTGGGGGCACGGTAGAGAAACCATTCAGGGATCCTAGCAGAGGGAGGACGGAGGGGCACATGAGCACTCAGGCACAGAGGGTAGAAATATGACTCGAGAACCTCCTGACCCGCCCTGAATGAGGGCAGGACACAGAAGCGCCCTCTTTATTCCTCAGGAGCTGGAGTCCGCCCCACTGGCATAAGTCAGCTGTGCAGGAAGCAGAGGGCTCAAAGGAGAGAGGCTGAGCCTGTCAGAAAGGCAGGTATAGCAGGGCCCTAGTGCAACTTTCATTTCCAGTCTCGTGAAGTAAGCAGACAGTGGGCTCAGGGGGCTTCCTTTAGGGCCTGGGCAGCAGAGCGAGCCTAGGTAGTGCCCGAAAGGAGTCCAAACACCTCCACCCACACCCACGCTCACACACAGCCACACAAACTCAGACATCCCATGCTCACACTCACATACTCACACACTTGCACATTCACTCACACACACATAGACACAGCTGGACGTGTATACTCCAGCCACCACAAAGGCAATAGATTCTTTCTTTCCTTGCTGTGGCTGTGAAGCCAGCGCCCAGTCAGCCCTTCCCCAGTATTGATGGAGGCTCAGCTCAGTGCTAAGAATTGAAAGGGCTACAAAAGAGACCTAGAAGGTCTCTACTCACCCCCACCTCCCCGGGGAGGAAGCTGAATTCGCCCATGAGAATGCTGGTCACCCCTGTCCAGATCTCGCCTGGCTTCCTTCCCCCATACCCCGAGAACCAGACCCTGCCGGTCCACACGTATACAAACGTGTGCACGCACACTTACACACACCTCTACTATACGCATCCTGCACACCTACTGTAAATACACCAGCCCACACAAAATCACACGGTGTACGCACCCGCTAGACACTGCAGGGTTTCACCTCTGCCAGGCTCTTTCTAGACATCCACGCAAGCTGCATGGGTGTGCGTTGTCCAGCCCAGGCAGTGGCAAACGTCGGATTTGCATGCACACGCAGTGTCCACGGATGCACGCCCACTTCATTCACAACCCACAGCACACCGGCCTGCCAGTGACACGGGCACACCATCCTTTCGATTAAACTGAGGACCAGACCAGCCCTAACCCCACAACTCTCACTTTGCAGACTCCTGATGCAGCAAGTGGATTTGTGGCAGCAGCGGTGGAGGTTGTGTGTGTGTGTGTGTGTGTGTGTGTGTGTGTGTACGTGCGTGCGCGTGTGCGCAGTACATGCAGTTTGGGGAGTGTTGGAGAGGGTTGAGGAGGAGGTTCTGGCAGAGGATGGGAAGCAGGCCTTCCCCTGAAGTCCACAAGGAAGGCACTCAGACACACCCTCCTCCCAGCAGCCCTACCTCTGCGCTCTCGCCTGCTGCCAGGCCAGGGAAAGGAGAAGCTAAAAATGTGGCCAGTCTGACTTGCTAAATTGGTCTTCGGTGGAGAAGGGGAAACGCGTCAGTTCCCTGGGGAAGTGGCCGAGCCCAGGGTGGCCACAGGCCCCTGGGCCTCTACTCCGATGGAAAAAAAAGTTGCTCAAATAGATCTGACGCTTTGTTTTCGAACCCAAAATACCCTGTGGCGGCTGCCGGAAGTGTGACCGCGGGAGGGAAGTGGGGCAAGAGGGAAGGTTAGCTCGAGTTTCCACTGCAGCAACTTTTTCTTTCATTTGGGGTCTAGAAAGCTCTCCTGCCCATCCAGGAGAGGGTTTGTGTGAGAGGCAGTGCAGCTCTGGGATTCGGGGCTGGGGTAGCCACAGCCACAGTCACCCTTGGCCCACTGACACCTCCTCCCCAGAGGCCTCTGAAGAGTCCTCAGGCACTGTCAGAGTTTTCTCTCAGGCCACCTGGTGGCAGGCAGGAAAGCCTGTCTAGGGAAGAGGGGCTGTTCCAGGGGCAAGGGGCCAAGTCACAGGTGACTTTGCCTTCAGAGACCCGACTTTCCTCAGTGAACTGTGATGTAATTTTTTTGACAAAGATCTTATTTACATAAAAATTTTCAAAGAGCATCCAATAAATTAGCTGGACTAACAGCACAGACCCACATCTTCTGATTCAGTACTTTAGTCAGTGGCACTAACGCTAGCTCCAAACGCAAGGATCGGGGAAGAATGACTACATACAACAGGATCTCAGCGTGCACTCCCCATCACTCTCTATCCCCTTATCCTCATTTCTTTTTTCTCATATCACTTACCACCACCTCGTAGGTATCTTCTTATTGCCCACCCTCACCCCGAACCCTCATTAGGTCTTGAGTCTCCCCACAGGCTCTTTTTGTCACAGCTGTATTTCCAGTGCCAGACACACAGTAGGTGCACAAGTGATAACTGTCAAATGTTAAAGACGATCAGGTGCAGGGGCAGTCAGCAAACAGTTCTCTTGCCTCATGAGGACTTGTTAATTCAAAAATGCTGAGTCCTGCGATACCCCAGACATTCGCGCTAGGTGGGGATGGGGTGGGTTGAGAGGAGGCCGTATCGTGGGAATACGATGCAAAATCAGAAGTGGCTCCTGCCCTTCTAGAACTTGGGGCAGGAGGATGGGAGGCAGGCATCCATCAAAGGATTACACAGGTAAATGTAAAAAGGTAGGTAGGACCCCGGCAAACTAGGAGTGGTGTTTGCTGCGTCACCTGGACCAGGGCTATCAGAGGAAAGCCTTTTCTGGTTGGGTGGCGACTGAACTGAAGGAAGAATGCCCTCAGGGACATCGTGGTCCAGAGAAAAAGTCACGCTAGATGCAGGATGGTGTTGGGGCCGCGCAGATGGTTCGAACTGGTGGCCGGGGAGGCGGAGCGGCGCCGCCCGCGGCCTGGGGCCTGCGGACCCCGGCTGCAGTTAGAGGCGGCTGCGCGCCCTCGGTCCCTGGGTGATATTTACGGACTCTTAATGACGGCAGGGTAATCACCTTAATGAAAAACTCCCTCAGGGCGATGAGGAAACCGGGAGGCATTTCGGAGGCGACGGTGACTCAGGCTGAGTATGCCGCGCGCGGCCTGGCCACTGGACACGAAGGACTAGCGAGTCCCCTCCCCTGCTCCGCGCGCCCCTCCAGCGCCGCCCCCGGAGGGCAGGGAGCCGAGGCCCCGGCAGGCTCTCCGTCGGCCAAGCCACGGGCAAAACCGATCGCCCACTGCCACGGTCGCCAGGCCCGCGGCTGAGACTTCTTTCTCTGCTCCGGTGCGGGTCTCCGGCGCCCCCTCCCCACTCACGACCTCGGCTCTCCAGCTGCCTGGCTTTGGGAGGGGGCTGCGCTCTGGAGTGCTCACGGCACCCCTGCAGACACCGGGCTCTGCTGGCCTTTGCATCCACTCTCCTAACGGCCCTTCCTCCGCCAGTGCCTCAGTTTCCCCAACTGAGCACCAACAGCTCAAGATTCTCCACACCACCTCCACCCTGCCCCCGGGTGGCGGGAGTATTAATTACAGCTTGTTCCTGGCTTTGAAGATGAAAAATGCCAAGGATCATTGCCACTCAATTAACGGGGCTATTACCACTTAAGTTTATGCCTGATGAATCCTACCCCACCCCCAATTTGGGGTCCATGTTGCCTTGGACTCCCCGAGTCCTGCTTTCTCCTGGAGCTCACACCTGGAGTTAGCCCCTTTCCTGCTCCTGCGTCCCGAACCGGACCTGGTAGAGCGTCTGGCACATTCATTCTCCCACAAATACTGATGGAGCACCCACTATCCCCTCCACAAGCCAGGTTCTAGCTGGGGATACAGCAGTGCAGGTCCAGACCCAGGCCATTGCCTTCCTGGAGCCTACATTCTAGTAGATGCCCAAATGTCTGCTGGCATCTTGCAGATCCAGCCTCACTGCTATCTCCCTTCTCTCCCTCTGGGATTCCTCACTCATCCACAAGCAAGCCATAATCAGGCCAGAGAAGTCCTGGAAGGACAGTGCTAATGGGCTCTAGGTAGTTTCAGAGATGAAAATAAATAAATAAATAAATTTAACATGAAAATGAGGGGGGAAAGCACAGCTCCTTACACTGAATACCTCCTGCCCTTGTCTCCCCCTTCCCTCTCCTATTCATACCTCTCCTCCTCACTTATGGGTCTTAGCCCATCCTCAAGGCCTCGATCAACACCACGCCTCCCAATCAGGCTTTCGCCTGTCCCTGAACATGTCCTCTTGCAAGTCCTTCCCCCTCTGAACTTCCTGCCTGCACTTCCTTTCAGAACTGATCATGTCTTGTGTGTGACGGCTTCTACCTCAGCCTCACTCCTCACTTCCCTTTAAATCACCTGCTCCCTGACAGACCGCAGGATCCCAGCCTCAAGTCTGATTCCCTCCACAGGAAGTGCGCCCTGGATGTTTGTCTCATTGAAACGAGAGAGCTAAGTCCCAGACCCAGGAGCCTCCCCCTCCACCCCAGTGGGGAATGAATTTTGGTGGACAAGGGCCCCCCCCATCCTGTATAGTGGGCGCTAGGTGGTAGAAATGCAAGGACAAAGTGGGAAGGTCGCAGTCTATCCTGCGCTCCTCAAATCAGCCATGTTTCAGAATTACCCATGTGGACACTTGGATCAACAACCTCTTATGGAGCACCTGCTGGGGACAGGCAGTGGGAGTGCTGAGAAGACTGAGGAATAAGGCTCAGTCCCTGTCCCCAGGGAGCTCGGATACCATCTCTTGTCATCCAGTAACTTTCTTGATGATTTGGGGCCAAATAATTCTGAATAGCCCAAATAATTCTGCAAAAAGAGAAAGAAGGGGGGAGAGAGAGAAATCTATCATGTCCCTTCTCCTTTGCCCATCTGCCCTGAGCCCTGGCAGAAAAGCTCATGCCATCAGTCAAGCTGATGGGCAGACTTCCACTGGGTTCCAGCTGGCCTGTATTGTTCAGCCCTCAGAGTGATGGGATGGGCCGAGGGCAGTGTTTTTAGTTCTTTACTCCAGTGGCTGTAAAGAGTGTCATTTTCTAGCAGAGCTATGGCACAACAAAAGTCAGGAAGCCCTGCCTAGGCCATCTGGTGAAAGAGGATGCTGACAGCACTGAGGACCTCGAATTAGGGGCCCAAAAGAGTCATTAACTGCTTTTCCCCACATCCCAGGTTTTTGGACTGCATAGAACAGCAAAGAAGAAGCCAGAGGTCGGCCCCCAACTGCTCACCTTGGTGGACGAGGCGAAGGGCCCACTTGTTTTAGGCTGGGGAGGGTCCTGAGACTGGGAGCTAAGAGACACAAGATCTAGAGACCACAGCTCTCTCTGACTCCCCAAAGGTTTTCCTTCCAGGGCAGGGAGGAGAGGAACCTGCCAGCCTCTTGGATCCTCGACCTGTCCCATGGGTGAAGCCTGTAGCCAGCAAGAGGCTGGCTGCGTGGGGAGCAGTGGGGGGAAATCCGCTCTCCTCTCTGCTCTCACCTCTCTCTCCCTCCTTTTCTCTCTCTCACTCCCTCTTTGCTCCCCCTGACTGCCTCCCCAACGGCCCCCCACACTCACACCTTTTCTGGTTCATTTCAGATGACAAAGTTCCTCTTTCCAAAAAGCCTCGTCCCCCAAGAGTTTTCTCTGCAGAGACACCATCCCTCCCAGCTGAGAAGGGGCTGTCCCACAGTGGGCCCCAGGGGCCATGACACGCCCCCTGAGCACATGACTCCACTTACCCTCCAGGCACCGCTGAACTAAGACAGCAAAGTTCCCATTACAAGCCCTCATGCCCTGACCCATCCCTTCTCCTCCTCAAGGGTCCCAGGAGCCCAAACTTGACTGGGAACACTAACACGTCTCCTCCCAACCTTTTCCGCAATAGAATCCAAAATTCATGGATCAAAGGAGCTGGGAGGAATTTAGTGGTAGGTTATCCACTCCAGCCCCACCAGAAGCCCAGGAACCAGAGGGTGGCCCAAAGTTACACAGATAATTAATGGTGGAACCCAGAAGTCCTGATTCCCAGGCCAGGACCTGTTCTTCCCATTTACCTGTACAGCACACTTTTTCCAAGTCTTGCCTTCTATCTAAGACCTGCCTTCTCTCCCTGCCCCAGCCCAGCCCAGCCCTGAACTCTCAACCTCTGGACCCCCATGGCAGTTACTCACTGCCTTGGACTTGTGTCTGAGGAGGGGTCTCCACCTCACCGGCCAGCAAACGTTACTTTGTAACAAGACTTTCTCCCTTTGGTCAGCAGGTTCTCCCTGAAATTGCTTGAAGAGTAATCCAAAACACCTGGATTCAACATGATTCTAATGAGTTCGTTGGAATGTAGGCACAAGCAGATGTTTCAAATGGAAGTGTGTGACTGGCTTGGCGAGGAGCCTGTGACCTCTGTGACAACCTAGGGCAGTGGGACCTTTGCTCAGAGTGGCACAGATGCTACTCCACCTACCGGGAGCCCCGGCAGAAATGCTGCTCCTCCCTGACGTCCCTGTGAGCTGTACCCCCTCCCCTCCCCTGGGCAGGGGCTCCTCCCCTACCTTGCATGCTGGGTCCCAGGGGTGCTGGGAAGCAGGTCCAGCTAGTCTTTCTTCTATTCATTGCCTTCTCCACAGTTTTCATACCTCTCCTTCCTCTTACCCACACCTGCCGTCTCCTTTCTTTTCCCTAACAGCCAGAATGGGGACAAAGGCTGAAATTAAGAGCGGCAGCTTTGGAGTCACAAGGCCGTGAGTTCAAATCTCAGCTCAGCCACTTCCTGGCCAAGGGTCCTCCAACTAACTACTCAGACTCTTTCCAACACCTTAGATCTTTCATTTAAAACAAACAAACATGGCTTCCCTAGTGGCGCAGTGGTTAAAAGTCCGCCTCCCAATGCTGGGGGACATGGGTTCAAGCCCTGGTCCGGGAAGATCCCACATGCCGCGGAGCAACTAAGCCCGCGAGCCACAACTACTGAGCCCTCGTGCCACATCTACTGAAGTCCGCACACCAAGAGGCTGTACTCCGCAAAAAGAGAAGCCACCACAGTGAGAAGCCCGCGCACCGCAACCAAGAGTAGCCCCCGCTCACCGCAGCAAGAGAAAGCCCGTGTGCAGCAACAAAGACCCAACACAGCCAAAAATAAATAAATAAATATTTAAAAATTTTTAAAAATTAAAAAAAAAATGATTGGGGGGCAGCCCTAAAAGCTTCCTCACAGGATTGTTGTAAAAAATGAAGAAGATGTATCGCCACAGGCCCCAATCTTTTGTGGGTCCAGAAGGTCGGCAAGCCCGAAGCCTCCAGCAGTCCCCAAACAATGCTCTTAACTGGGACCACCCCCCCCCCAAAGTTGTCGCGGCTGTCAAGTTCCTTCCGCGAGCTTCTAGGCCAAACCCACCTCACCTCAGAGTTGTCTGTCATTACCGAAGGAATGGCAATGACCTCTAGAATGCCAGGGAGAGCTGGCCAGAGAGATTCCACCAACGACCTGTCCGTCTCCTGTGGGACACCCAAAATGACTGAAAGCCCTTGAGGGAGCTATCATTCAGGAGCAATCCCACCAGGGTGGGCCCTCTACATGGGTGCTTGGTGTGACTTGAGGAACCCCAGATGCTCTCTGCACCCCAAAACTCCTACTCCTTGTCACTGGGTCTCACATCCCACCATTAGACCTCAGCCCACCAGCATATATGAGTTCCTACCATTTTCCAGGCACCATGCTTAATGGTAGGCTTAATTCCTTTAGGTTATATATGACCCTCTTCTAAGCATTTTCTGTTAAAAAGGCAAATACCCGCTGAGATGGGTAATGCATTAAGTCGCCAGCACCCCAGTTTGAACTAATTGGGGGCTTCTAGCTTGTAAGACAGCAGAGAAGGACTGGATATCTTTAGCAAAAGGGAGCTCAAGTTCAGAGGGCAGAGGTGACTACGGAGCAAGACAGAGCACCAACCTGGTCTTTTTCTGTGGTGGGTTTGTGGGCACGTCCCCTCCTTCCTCTACCCTTTCACCAAGACAAACACACCCATTGCCCCCAGAGGTAAGCAGCGGGGGCTGGGCAGCCTTGGCTCTGCTGCAGAGGGGCGGGGCCTGCCCTTCACCATCTCCAGGGTAAGGACGCCCTGAACCAGTGCCTACTCACTCTCCGACAAGTCCAGGGCCTGCAGTTCAGGTAATCTCACCCGAGCCCACCAGTAAAAGTGAGACCTCACCCTCAGCCCCTGTTCAGGAGAGAGAGAGGAAAGAAAGAGGGAGGGAAGGAAAAAAGCTTTTTTCTATGCTGAATTCAAGACTTGGCCAGCAGAAGGGAGAATGCTGTTAGTCTGCAAGGGGCCACTCCAAACCCCCCACCCCTACTCTATACCCAGGTTGTCCCCACCCGCCACGGAACCCTGGCCTCCATCTGCCACCATCATCCAGGTTGACAGGGGACACCTGTGCGGGCTGCAACCCGGCAGTGAGAACCTATGCTTGTAGAGGCAGGCCTTCCCCAGCATGGCTCCTTCCAGGGCAGAGGAGGGGAGGAAGGGCACCTGAGTCCCCCACCCCACCTTGGAGCCATAGCCACCCTCCATAAAAAGTCTAGAAGGATGCTCCAGAGTGTTAAAGAGCAACTGAGTGACTTCTTGGTATCCTACTTTATGTTACCACCAGCTATTGAGGGCCCTCTGCTCTCGCACAGTGGGGACAATTCCTTCACCATCTCTGCGATGACATAGTGCCCAGCAGGTACCCGGCACACAAATAGGACTTCCTGTATATGATCACACTGATATGGGATGCAGTGTCATACCTGGCCCTTTTTACTCCCTATACCAACTGCACTCACTCCTAAGACACACAAGGGGAAAAAGGGCTTTTCAGTCACATGGTAGGGTTGGGGAAAATATAGTTTACCAGTAATGATTGCCATTTACTGAGTGCTGGCTAGGGGTCTGGCAAAAGTACTCCATGAGGATTATCAAAGGGATAGGTACTATTATTATCCCAATTTACAGACAAGAAAACTGAGGCCAAGAAAGAGATTCAGACATTTGCCCAACATCACACTGAAGTTTGAATGAATACTTGTTTGAATTGAAGGCTCCCGTTCTAGGTCATGGACAAGTAGGAAGGAGGGGGCAGACATCTTGCCCAAAAAGACTCCTATCCATTCTCACCAACAGGCATAAAGGCTTGGAGCAGGCCTGCAAAACCCTGCTACTTGTTCTGCTTGGATGCAACAGGTCCAGCTCTCCTAAAAGTGTTTGCAGGTCATCTCTGGAATGGCTACACTCCTCCATGGTCTTTGGGGCCCTGGAAGCTTTCAAGGATCCGAAATGCTCCCACTGCCTCTGCCTTTCCTCATGTAGGCCCCTATCAAACAGGACTGGGGCTTGCAGCTCCTCAATCTCCTCCTCTCCGGGAAGAGGTCTCAACAGGTGGGAGGGGGGTGCATCACGGTAAGGTCCTCCAGAGTTGAGCTGGGCGGCCGGGAGGGCTCTCACTTCCTCCCTGCCACCCCCGCAGGCTGAGCTGTGCCTCGCGCTGGGAAACATGGGCACTGCAGTCACTACTGGGGCCTGCGGCTCGCCTAAAGGCCGCGGACCTCGCGGCGTCTCTTGGTCCTGGGCCGGAACCCTCAGAGACCCTCCGGGTGCACTCGCAGCAGGAAGCGCCGCGGAGAGCCCAGGACTGGGACTCGAGCGGCCGAAGCTCTCTGGTGGCCGCGGCTCCCCGCCTCTCCCCGCCTCCCCCCAGCTGCCAAGCTCCAAGGCCAGAGGCCGGAGCCGCTGGCTAATTTTTCACGCCCCCCAGACCGCCTCCCTAGGTGACGCTACAGCCTGTGCGGTTCCTTTAAAGGCTGCGGGTTCCGTTCTTCTTTCCTTTTCCACTGGATGCCAAAATATGCAAATCCGGGGACCGGAATCAGCAGCCAAATAGAGAAGGAGAAGGGGCGCGGCCGGCGCGTCACCGGATCCGCTCCTTGTATGGCTCTTCCCGGCTTGGCCCGCCGCCCCGCGACCCTCCCTGCAGCCGCCAGGGCCCCTCCCGCGCCCAGCCTGGCTCACACTGCCGCCCACGCCCCCGGGCCGGCCAATCGCCCCCCCTTGGGAGGGAGCCGGGGGCGGGAGCCGCTGCATGCCCTGATTCCGGCCGGAGCTGGGGACCGCTGCAGAGCGCTCCCTCCCCGCGCCGCGCGGGCGGAGGAGAGCCCAGGGGCGCAGAGCCTCCCCGGTATAGGTGTGGGTAGCCTGGCGGGAGCGGCATCAGGGGCGGGGGAGAGGGGGCCCGCGGCGGCGGGAATCCCTCCTTTCCTAAGAACCAGAGGAGATCCGGGGGAGGCCGGGCCCTCCCACCCCTAGTTCTCCACCGAGTGAAGTGGAGGGGAGGAGAGAGAGGTTGTCATCCACCCCCACGACGATGTGCAGCTCGGGAGTTCCTCCCACACGTCCCCGGCCCGCGTGGCCCTCCCACGGAGTGAGGCCCGGGGATCCTCTCCTCCTCCTTGTCAATACTCCCACTCCCCCTGAGAAATGCATGTTCCCCCAACCCCGACTCCCCAGCGAGGAACGCGGGATCCACCGCGCCCACACGGCCAACGAGGAGGGACTCCTCCCACGCTGAGCCGGTGTGATCCGGGGTCGCTCCCCCACGCCCCCCTCCTCTCCTTTCCCTCTCCCGCGGCCCGGCCGCGCGCGCTCCGAAAACAGGCCTCGGGGAACATAGCCGCCCCCGGGATCTGCTGCCTCTCTGGGAGGTGACAGCGCTCGGGGTCGGCAAACAGGCAGCCCTTGACTGCAGGGCGCCGGCAGTCAGCAATGGGGACAGCCCTGTGGAAGGCGAGGGGGAGGGTAGAGAGCAGGGGAGGTCGCCGTGGTGGCTCAGAGACTGTGGTTCGGCAGGCTGCTGCCGCAACTCAGTGGCGGGCCCTTCGCAGGCAGCAATAGACAGCGACTGCGCCTGGGCCTGCTGGGCCCTCCTGCCATCCCGTGGCCAAAGGGGTGCTTTGGAACCATTAGGGAATTTATGGAGGGTTTGGTGCACGTGTTCCCTATCCCCTCAACTTCATTCCTTCTCCTTCACCACCAAAACTGCACATCCTCGACCCCCAAGGTGAGGAGTTCTCGCCTCCCGCGCAGCCGCTGTGCAGCTACGAAATCTCCCAGCCACTGCGCTCAGCCGGGTGTCAGCACAGGGTCAGGGGCCCAGGGAGCAGCAGGGCTGTGGGCGGCGCATCGGAGGGAGGGCGGCACAAAAGTTCCCGGGATACTGGACCAGAGATCCCTGACCCGCTGGAATCCTCCTCAGAGGGACTTTGTCCCAGTGCCAGGCAGGATCCTGTACGCGAGAAGAGCGGCCGGGGCAGGGTCGGAGCGCACACCTTCCGGGTTCCCCAGAAGTTCCCAGGCTGCAAAGGGACCCCGCCGAGTGTTTTCAATTCTCTTTCTTCCTGCTGGGGGGCTGTTAGAGGCCACTTGCGAACGACCCCACCCCACGGCGCCCTGTCCTACAAGCGCGCTCTCCTAGTGCAGACATCAAATAAACACACAGGCGATTATTGCTCTTTCACCCCCGCGCTGCGTGCTTTACGCCGCACGTTCAGTTACACCCCTCTTTCCTCTCTCCTCTCGAATTTTCTTTCCTTCTTCTCTTCTATTTCTCTCTTTCTCTCTCTCTTTTTTTTAAGATCCGCGAGCGGTGCGGGCGCCGCACGTTGGCTGCGGCCCGCTTCCTGCTTTCTAATGTTCCATTGTGAGGAGCTTCCATTGTGACGTCGCGCCCCTTCGGCTGGGCTTTGTCTGTCCATATATGGGCAGCTACGTCACGGAGCTTTCCCGGGGCTCAGATAAATAGGCTGGTGGAGTTCCCTGGCTGGGAGCTTTTGGGCAGCAGTGAGCTTGCTAGGAAGCTGCGGGGCTGGTGGTGGTGGTAGCAGCGGCAGCAGCAGCGGCAGAGGCGGCGGCGGCGGCAGTGGCGGCGGTGGCGGCGGTGGCGGTGGCGGATCGGGGGGCGGGGGGGCCGCGGGCGCGCGTCTGTTTGTGTTATCAATACTGAGGCCGCGTGCGACCCCCTTGGGCCGAGATCCCCCCCGGCCCAGCACCCACCCACCCACCCCGCACACGCCCCCCCCCCCACGCCACGACCCAGCCTCTTACGGCACCAGCTGAGGCAACCAAGAGGATTACCCTCCTTTGCCCTCTCTCCCACCCACCCCCCAAAAAGAGAAGATCCCCTCCCCAGGCCCACCCCTTCCCCTCTTCCCTCCCCCCTCCTCCCGAACTTTCCCTCTCGCATGCTTTTCCCCTGCACCACGGATCGCCTCTCCGATGCCGCTTGCCTGGAAGCTGCGTTAAGAGCGAGCGGCGGCGGTGGCGGCGGCGGCGGCGGCGGCAGCTCGGGAGTGCTATGACCGGCAAACTCGCCGAGAAGCTGCCGGTGACCATGAGCAGTTTGCTAAACCAACTGCCTGACAATCTGTACCCCGAGGAGATCCCCAGCGCGCTCAACCTCTTTTCTGGCAGCAGCGACTCGGTAGCCCATTACAATCAGATGGCTACAGGTAAGGGCGGCGGGGAGGCGGCGAGGAAGGAAAGGGAGAGAGGAAGAGGAGGAGGGAACGAGCTAGCGATGGGTGGATGGATGGATGGATGGATGGATGGATGGATGGATGGATGGATAGATGGATGGATGGATGGATGGATGGAGATATGGGGGGCGCGCTGGGAATTTTCCGGGGGTCGAGTTGCTTTTCCCACCCACTCCTCCCGCCCTCCCCGATCGGGAAGGCTCGGTTGGCGACGCCACGGTAGAGGCTTCGGTTCTCCCGGGTGGGGGCAGCCGCCGACCGAAGGGAGGTAGGTGCAAGCGGCTCTGGGGTTCTCCACTTAGGGAGCGCGATCGCCGGGCTGTGCGCAAGGCGTAATGCTGTCGCCCCCTTTCCCAGGAGGAGCCCAACGTCCCTTTTCACCCGCGCTCTCCCCCCTTACTCCCTCAGCCTCCCACCCGGGATGGAGCCATGTGCGGCGTGGAGTCCCCGCGGTGGGAGAGGTACTGCGACGCTGCCTTTCCAGGGCTTTCAGCAAAGCCGTGGGGGTGTGGGGACGGCGGGGAGGGGAGAAGGTGGGGGCCCACCCGCGCGGGGGCTGCCACAGGGGACGATCCCCGGGCCGAGGAGCTTGGGAAGAGCGGCCACTCCCGCCATGGAGACACCGGCCGGTTTTCCGCCGCCCTCCACTCTCGCTAAGCTGAGGCTGGGCTTTCCCCCTCCAGCAAAAGCCGAAAGCTCCTTCAGGCCCGGAGGAGGCTGGGGCTGGGGGAGGCGGCGGGAGAGCTCCCTTTGCGGACAGCACCCCTCTACGCGCCGCGGACAAAGCGTCGGAGCACTCCGGGTCAGCTCCCCGGGCGCAGTGCGCACCGGGGGCTTCGTCGGGGCAGGAAAGGCGCGGGGTCCGGCGCGGACAGCGCTAGGGGAAGAGGCCGAGTTGTGTGCGCTGGAGAGCGAGAGCCCGGCGCGCTTCGGGTCTGAAACTACCTGTAGCTGCAGCTACCTGCCCGCCCCACCTCGGGAATAACAACAATGCTTCTCGCGCTCGCGCCTGTGTGTGTGTGTGTGTGTGTGTGTGGTACGGGAGTGTGTGTGTACGGCGTGTGCGGTGTGTGTGCAGCAGCCACTCCACACCCCGATCAGTAGTATTTTCCTGTATCCAGGTTGCGCTCGGGAGCGCGGCACCGCCCGCTTTGCGCCTGGCGCAGCCTACCCCATGCGCTGCGCACTCCACCCGGCCGCACCTCCACACCTGGGCAAGGACATGGGCGCCCCTGCCTGGGAGCCGACTCGGCTTCACTCACCCCTCCCCTCTCTCCCCCGCTCTCCGCAGAGAATGTGATGGACATCGGTCTGACCAACGAGAAGCCCAACCCGGAACTCTCTTATTCGGGCTCCTTCCAGCCAGCCCCTGGCAACAAGACCGTGACCTACTTGGGAAAGTTCGCCTTTGACTCCCCTTCCAACTGGTGCCAGGACAACATCATTAGCCTCATGAGCGCCGGCATCTTGGGGGTGCCCCCGGCCTCTGGGGCACTCAGCACGCAAACCTCCACAGCCAGCATGGTGCAGCCGCCGCAGGGGGAAGTGGAGGCCATGTATCCGGCGCTGCCCCCCTATTCTAACTGCAGTGATCTCTACTCGGAGCCTGTGTCTTTCCACGATCCCCAGGGCAACCCCGGGCTCGCCTATTCCCCCCAGGATTACCAATCGGCCAAACCGGCCTTGGACAGCAATCTCTTCCCCATGATTCCTGACTACAACCTATACCACCACCCCAACGACATGGGCTCCATTCCGGAGCACAAGCCCTTCCAGGGCATGGACCCCATCCGGGTCAACCCGCCCCCTATTACCCCCCTGGAGACCATCAAGGCATTCAAAGACAAGCAGATCCACCCGGGCTTTGGCAGCCTGCCCCAGCCGCCGCTCACGCTCAAGCCCATCCGGCCCCGCAAGTACCCCAACCGACCCAGCAAGACCCCGCTACACGAGCGGCCCCACGCGTGCCCGGCGGAGGGCTGCGACCGCCGTTTCAGCCGCTCGGACGAGCTGACCCGGCATCTGCGCATCCACACGGGCCACAAGCCCTTCCAGTGCCGGATCTGCATGCGGAGCTTCAGCCGCAGCGACCACCTTACCACTCACATCCGCACGCATACGGGCGAGAAGCCCTTTGCCTGCGAATTCTGCGGGCGCAAGTTTGCGCGCAGCGACGAGCGCAAGCGCCACGCCAAAATCCACCTCAAGCAAAAGGAGAAGAAGGCGGAGAAGGGGGGTGCGCCTTCTGCGTCCTCGGCGGCCCCGGTGTCCCTGGCCCCTGTGGTCACCACCTGCGCCTGAGGCTCGGGCCCCCAGATCACACTTTTCCCCTTCAGTGTCTCCCGGCTGCTGGCCTGAATGCAGCCGGAAAGCTAGCCACGGAGGCGCAGGGGCCGCGCCCTGGCCTCTCCATGGACGTAAGGCCCCTTGTTTCCCTTCGCTGTCCCCCGTTTCCACCCTTTCACACCGGCCAACGGTCGGGGGCCAAGGCAGGAGGCGCCTTCCCCTTGCTGCCCCCCATTAGCCAAGGCGTGGGGGCGGAAAGGTGGCGTCTAGCCCGCTTTGTTCAGTTGGGATCGTCTTGATCCAGGGGCCGCCGGGCCGGGCCAAGGACCTGCGGGGGACTGAAGGCTGGGCCCGCCCAAGCCTCGCTGGACCCAAGCACCTCACGGTTCTCCCCACGTCTCCCTCGGTTCCCCATCGAAGACCCGAGAGGGGGAGGGGGTAAGGAGCGCACCAAAGCGCAGAGCTTGCTGCCCGCCGCACGCACGCGCGCCTGCGTGCGGGGATGCGCGCGAGTGTGCGTGCTCGCGTGAGTGTATGTGTGCGTGTGTGTTTCTGTGTGTGTGTGTGTGTGTGTGTGTGTGTGCGTGTGCGCGCGCGCGCGCTCGCACGTGTGTGTGCGAGACTCTTGAGCTGAACTGGGCTATGTCCACCCCAAACTCTTCCCCACCTCGGGTCCCCAGGCCGCTGGGGGCCTGCACGTGGCGGGACGAGACGGTCTTCCATCTGCTCCGAAATAATGTTTCTTACAGAAATGCCTCGGGTGCCGCCGCCGCGGTGCTGCTACCGCCGCTTAGGGTTTGGCCCCTCAGAATCCCTCCTTTTCCGAGCGCTTCCCTCTCAAGGCCTCAGGGCAGTTTGATCTTCGGGGAGAAGAAGCAGCCATCACTGAACCTGCCTTTAAAAAAATGTGTTTCCTCGGCCCCAGAGATTTTTAAATCTCTGTTCCTGAGTTTGCCCTCTGCCCTTTTTCCCCCTCCTCTCCCTTCTCCCCTCTAAGCCTTTTCCCATCTCTTTCCAAATCTTTTTCCAAAAAGGCAGGCCTCAACCAACCACCCCATTTTGCCATCTTTTTGTTCTCTCACTCACGTACCCATTTCTCTTCCCACCATTAATGGGAATGCAGCCTTTTTTTCCCTCTCTCTCTTTGTCATCACCAACACAACAGGTAGAATTCAAATTTATGAATATGGTGTGTGTGTATGTATATATGTGTGTCTACACACACACACATATATACATTTATATATAACATGCACACAATATGTATTCCTAGTAAAATAAAATCTCTAAGGTACTTGGCTATCCAGTGCAGTGCACCGGAATAAAGAGAACTTGTAGGCATTTACAGCTTTAAATGATTTATTTTTTATGAAAAATTTAACTGATGAGATTATATCTACATGTGTGTATGTGTGTGTATGTATATATGCATCCATATACACATATATACACACATCTCTGTCCAAATTTTCCTCAAAGCTATGGGGATGTTTGCATTAATCCATGTTGCTGAATGAGGCACATCTTCTCCATACCCCAGTCTCACCTTCTCCCCGCCCTACCTCACCTCTTCTCAGGCACCCCCTCTCCCCAGCCTCCTCCACACAGGGGTGACTCTTTGGAAGTGGAGTAGTAGGGAAGGTTACTCTCTGACACAGCTTCCAGTGCAGTCTTGCCTGAATGTACTGTTCCCTGTTAGCGTTATTTCTCCTGTGGTCAGTAAGCTGCCCAGAGAGAAGGAACAAAGGTCTGGAGTTTACAGAATGTCTGTTTTTAAAGTCACTTTATGCATTTCCCACTTTTTTTTTTTTTTTAAGAAAAAAGCACCGGTTTTTTTGGTGGCGGATAGATAATACTAAAGGAGTCTAGTGAAAGGGGGGAAAAAATCAAAGAGCAGGGGACTGTGGACTTCCAGGTACTTGGACTTTTTGTAGAAGGAGAGAGAAGTGGATGAAGTTTGCCGGGAGGGCCCATATTTTTTCAGCTGAAGGGTAAAATCTTTCTTTGCAGAGACAGTATTTTGCTGAATACTTTTTATAATGTGATGATTATTAAAAACAAAAATTTTGGTCACTTCAAAGCTGGAAGGAGGAATCAGATATCCTTTAATATTTTTTCCTTACTCCTTCTGGTATATGCATGTCACTGCATGATAACTCTGAGTTTTCCTTTGTTTTAATAAAACTGTTCTCAGACATTTAAGCTAAACTAAGAGAAAACTAGCTTTGTTGCCAAAAGGTTGTGCTATCCAGATTTTTTATATGTCTGCATGTTTTAAGAAAAAAACAGCAAAAGAAAATGCACTCTAACTTATGTGAACTGAGAGAAAAAAATCAGGTTTTAAACAGGAAAACCTATGGGGAATGATATTTTTTGAAAGACTTTTGTATAAAGTTGAGTACTTAGAAAAAGACAAACCAGATGTAATATATTTTGTGGATGTTTTTATTTCTTGGATTTATAGTACCTTATACTAAGGTTAAAAAAATATGCTTGTTATCGTGAAAAGGTGAAATTCTTCACCAACATTTCATTTGCTCCTTTGTCACATTGTTATGCCAATATAATATAGTTCATGAAAACAGCATTTTTAAAAACTGAAATATTGAAATGGTGTAATGTTGTACCATTTGCACTGTGAGCAAATGCTAATACAGTAAATATATTGTGTTTGCTGGCAATCAGACGGCCTAGAAATCTCCTTATTTTATTTCTTGTTTTCATAGCATAAAGTTTTGGTTTGGCCCGTTTTTTGTCTTGTTTTGTTTCTGGCTGGTGGTTGGTCTGACAGGTTCTTACGCCTGGTTTTTGTGGTTCCTGCTCTGAAACCCCTCACCGTGGAAACATGGAGTCTGGTGTTCTTAGAAGTCGGTTAGAATTTCGTGTGGGTTCTGGCGTTTCAAACTCAATGTTGAGTGTTTACTCTGGTTCTCGGAGAATTCTACTGTGGTTCTAGGGATTCTCCTCCGCCCTTCTGGGAGCCTCAAACTGCCAGAGAGATTAGGTGAACAGATTAGATAAGCTCATGGGAGCCGGGGCTGATGACTGGAACCTTCTAGAATCTTTCTCCCTGGTTTCCAATGGGTATTTGAGAGTAGAAGGGAGGGGATCTCCTGGCTTATGAACTATTTCTCTGGTGGCTTCAGGGAGCACCAGAATAGGACCTGCGGTGGTCTCTGCGGCCACACTGAGTACTACTCTGGCTAGAGCTTTTGAAGCCTGAGAAACAGATGGAGATTTGAGAGGGGGTTCTTCATTGTTGGCAAGATAACCAGAAAGATTGAAAGCTTTTTGGTGGTCAGATAATTGGGAAAAATCAGGTTTAAAAGCATTACAGCGCAGTCGCACTTGGACAGGATACTCCAGGCCTCATTATTTGTGGCTGCCTGTCCTAGCTCTTATGAGCTACCCAAGGAGCCGATGCTTAGAAGAGAAGAAAGAACACAGGAATTTGGAGAAATACAGGGAATGTCTTATAGAGCAGTAATCCCTCCCATCTTACAACTTCTATCACCCATAGAAGTGATGCTTCCCTACCCTATGAGCTTTCTTCTCCAGAACCTTCCCTTTCCTTAACTGATGTGATTTGCCAGCCCTAGAGCTTTCTCCGTTTCTCTTGAAGAGATATGTACCCTCCACTTCCTTCCCGTGTCCACATCTCCATCCTGCTCCCTTCACCTTATTTCCCATCGCTTTTAGAATCCTTTATCATTGGGAGGCTTGTTCTAGAACAGTCTTTGGACAAAGCAATCCTCTCTCTCCTGCCTGCCCTCTTGCTTGGGTTTCTCAGCCATGCATTTTGCATATTATCTGCCTCAGCAACATTTAGGGGCGTGTCTGATACAGAGCTATGTCAATGTAGCATGACATTATGAATGGGGCACAGTGTCTCAACGCCTGCGGTGCCATTCAGGCCAGCCATACAGTGACAGAACTATACTATGGTGTCCCTGCTCAGAAACTGCTCTTATCACCGCCCCCCCGCCCCCCACCCCACCCCCACCCCACCCCTGCATCCTGCCCTCCATGTAGGCCCATCACAGTGAAAAATGTGGGTGGTATTTCTGGTTGGCTATAGTTACTGAGACGTTGAAGGCAGACCTGGGTGGAGGAGGTGGGCTCTGGTCTTAGAAAAGAATGTTTTTGAAGTAAGAGATCAATAACAAGTACGCAAGATGCAGTCTTAAATTTTCTCGCCCACACAGTTCTAGGTCACTGGCTGCCATCTTGAATTCCCTTCTCTCACCTCATGAAACTTTGAAACTTCCAAGCTGCAACTTTGTGTACAGCCACAAGGAGGTATCCTTCTTTTTTAACAGAGGGAATCCAAGATGGCCGAAAAGTCCTAATGATGGAGCATATAATCCATCTCTTTGCTAAACTGGATGAATCCTTCCAGATTTCTATGTGTTTTTCAAGTGAACATCGTCAGAGGAAGATAGCTTACTGGGTGTCGTCACAGTTAGCATTCAGCCCCGCCTGCACCTTCTCCAATCAAGCCAGGCCTTCAGAGTGATACTTTCGTCAACAGTGTACTATGCGGCATGATTAATAAACTCGCTTCCCATTGGTGCATATTGCTCAACCCATCCTTGTTCAACCACTGGGTTACTTGGCAATATGGCAGCCTGCCTGGCTGGTACCAGCCCTGTGTGGTGTAATCTCTGATTCACACCTTGTAGCTAGATAAGGCTGCCCCAGATAGCATCACACCAGCAACCCAACCTGCCTGGGTTTTGTAAATATGGGGAGAGGAGATTCAACCCTGCAACTTAGGGGTGAAGTGGGGGTATGGTAGAGGAAAGGCCTGGATGGGGCTACCATGAGAAGGAATCAAGGGAGGCTTTGCAAAGAAGAGGCCTAGGAACAAAATCAGGCATAAAAGTGCAGAAACCCTAAGTTGTTTGGGGGTGAATGAAAGGATGCCCTCCCCCCATGCACATACCCCTCCAGAGTGGCCTACGGAAGGTGATGACTCTTTGCAAAATTGTACTCAGTTAAATGGAATTGGATACAAATGAGAAGATACTTTGTGAGAACTGGGGGCAAGGAATAGCTTACTTATATTTCTATATGGTGGTGGTTGTGGTGGTGGTGAGGTGGTGGTGAGTGAGTGTGTATGTGTGTTTGTGTGTATGTGTGTGTTTATGTATTATTCACAAGTATATTAAAAGGAATAGGAAGATGGATTCCGGTGAATGTAGGCAGGAGCTATGGCCAATCGTTACTGATCCCCTTTTGCTAGTCCAGAATTTGCTTGCCATAGATGAGGGGGTTGTGAGCTGCCTTTTCCCATCCTTGATCAGCTCCCCTTGTGTCCTGGAATAATAAACCCGGGGAAAGTATGAGACCTCTGTGTGTCCCAAAGACTAGAAATCATACTGGCAGAAACCTTAACGACTAGGGGAAAATGACTTTCTAAAAGGTACCATGGGGTTTTAAAAATAGGTCAGAATCCTAAATCTATCTCAAGTGGTTCTTTTTAGAAAACCCACTCTGTGTGTGGAGAGGAATGAGGTCTCCAGAAGAAGGGGGAAGATCTGAGTGACGCTTGGAACCCCTTGGTCACAGCAGTCCCTGGGACAGCCCTGAGGACATGATCACTCCCCCATCAGTCATCTAAGAAGGCCTGGAACATGTCTGGCCTCATCAGCTTCTCCCAGCATCCCAGGTCTTGAAATTTCACCACTCCTTTTGCTTGAAGTTTACCATCCATGCCACCTCTAATATTTTCCACGATGATCATTTTCGCAACCCTCTACAAGAACAGAGGTGGGCCAGGGTTGGGGACAGTGTCACGGGGCTTCCCCCAACTTGTGCTGAAGTCTCTGACATGTCCATGCCCAAGCAGGAAGGGACCAGGCCCTGACTCTCCTGCCTGGGTTCCTCATTCCCCATCTTCATCACGACTGCTTCATCTGGGCTCTGGAATTGGGGTCGTCCCTGCCGCTGCCCCTGCTGGCTACCAGGGGCACAGCGCTTCTCTGCCCACTGACCTGGGCATGAAAAACCTATGTCTTCCTTTCTGGCAAACACACAGATGGCTAGAAGAAAGGTTTCCGAGCAATCTTACTAAGGAGGTAATACAAACAGATCATGGACGCAAAGCCGCAAACAAGAATTAGAGAATACAAGGTTCTAGACGGTGCTGGCTACTTAAAAGAACGTGGGGCTGGTTTACCGAGATCCTGCTCTGCTCTCAACGTCTCTGGATGAAGGACGAACAAGGCAATCTCTGGGCCTTGGAATGCCTTTCCTGGACCTCAGGAACCCCACGCTGCTCCTACAGTCTCCTCCTTTACCCATTCCTGGGGGCCTCGAGGACTCTACAACCCTCCATTTCCATCATCACTCCAGTGATGTTCTCTCATTTGCAGGGAGCGTGATCGCTAGACCTTCAGGTGGCTCTCCCCATGAGGCCTGCCCAGGGCCTGCAGCCGTCTCTACCTTGGACCTTTCATAGTAGCATCATGACCCGACCAAAAACAGAAGCTCTTTTCTAATCCGGCCAACAGCAGACTTGAGTCCCCTTTGGGGTCACCCACTGAGTTCCCAGCGAGGGGCTCAGGAATGCTTCCATCTCTCAGCTCCCTGGAGGAAAAGAGATGTCTTAAAGCCCCTGAGGCCGGAGACAGCCCAGCCCTCCATGGGGGAAGTTACCCTTGTCTGAAGTTACCCCTGCATTCTCTGGGGTGGTTCACGCCAGGGCTTGACTGCTTACCCAGAATGCATCGGGTCCCTGTCTCCACCAGAGGGAGGGAGATTAGTGACCAGAACAGAACTGGGCCTTCAGGAACGTTGGCTTCTTCTCAACGACAGGCTGCAAGAGCTCTGGCGCTTTTAGTCCTGAGGGTTTCTCCCCTCCGGGTGCCCAAAATTCTTCCATTCTTCCTTGTTCCCTTCTCCCCACTACTTAGGAAGGTCAGGCCATCTGAGCAGGAAAGCAGAAAATTTTCCGGTTCCTGCGTGACCCTAGGGTACTAAGGAAAGCTTCCTTGGGGGCACTTGTTACTTACTCAGGTCTCTGTCCTGAAAATTGAGAGGCAGTTTGATGACCCAGCAGCTACTCCAGCTTTTCCTTTGGAGCCGTTAACCTGCTTTGGAATCACCACCTCCATCCTAGATCTGAATCCCACCTCTTGCCACTTTCTTGCGTCGTGACTGTCAACACGTTTCTTAGTCTCTCTGGATGTCACTTTCCTCCCGTCTGATCATTACTCTTGTGGGGTTCAAAAGAAGTGATGTGTATGGGGCCTGATTCAGTGTGGGTGCTCCATAAACGTTACTCATCTGCCTTGTCCCTTGCCCCTGCCCCCTTTCCCCATCCTCCAAACCCAGATGTGAGAAAGTGGGCTCTGGCTCCACCAGGGATGGGTACACCGATTCAAAGACGGCCAGAGGAACTTGCAGTCCTCACGACCACTCCCAACCCCAGCCGTCCACTGGACATCTGTATTCAGAGAATGGATCCTCTCCACCCCCAATCTGACCAGAGGACACAAGTCCTGTCCCCTCTTGGCCACAGCTGCTGCTCGTTGTTGCCATTTCTTGACCTGGTTCCTGACCCCTTCCCAGGTCCTTTTGTCTCTCTCACTTAGATGGGTGGGTGTAACACCTTCCTGATCCAGTATCATCTGCAAAGTTAATTAATGTGTCATTGAGCTATTGCCTGCTTCCTGATCCTTACCAGGGATTTAAATAAAACGCAACAGCCCCAGCTCTTCCCCGACAGTCCCTCACCCTGGATCTGAGACTTGTTCTTAGTCATCAGTCCTTGACCTCAGCCTTCTAGCCAGTTCTCAGCTTCCAGCCCCAGGGCTGGTGGCACTGCCACCCCCAACCCTAGTCTGGGAGCAGAAGTGTCATCTAAGGCTTTAATGGCAGTGATGGTCTATGAGAGAATCAGGGATGTCAGGGCCCTTACCTCATCCCACCCCCCTGGGTGGGTTCCCCTAGGTTTGTAGAGTCCTAGGAGACCTTGAGAGGCAATTTAGTCCAACACTGCTTTTCGGGTAAGGAAATAGAGACCTCCAGAGGTCCCATGGCTTGTCCAAGGTCACACATCCAGTAAAGGCAGAGCCAGGATTTCAGATCCAGACTATCAGTGGAGGGTCCCATAAGAAGGTGCCGATTCCTTCATTTATTTAATAAATATTTATGGAAGGATATAGCCATCAACAACAACAACAACAGAAATCCCTCCATTCTCAAAGATTCTCTTCTCCAGGGCAGAAACAGGTAAAAAACAAACAAGCAAATACATAATATGTCAGACTGTGATCTATATCGCAGAGAAGAATGCAGCAGAGGAAGAAGGAGTGCTGGCGAGCAGGTTACCATACATTACAGGGTGGTCCGGGACAGCCTCACGGGGAAGGGGCCTCTGTGCACAGATGCAGGAGGTGATGCAGCTGGCCACACAGGGGCCTCTGGGCAAGAGCACTCTGGGCAGAGGGGATGGAGAGTGTAAAGGTCCTGGTGATGGTGTTCTTGGGCTATTCAAGGAATCATGTGGAGCCAGAGTGTCTGGAAAGGAGTGAGGCAAGGGGTCAGCCATAGGAAGAAGTCAGAGAGGTAGTGTGGGACCAGATCACAGAGAAAGCAAACACAATCTGAAGACTCATGGTCAGGGAGAGCCCCCCCCCAACCTGCCACCGAGCCCCTGGGGAGAGCCACGACCCGTACCTGGGTGTCCTCTCCCTCTGTCCAGGCTGCCTCTCCTTTCAGCCTTCAAATCCCCCTTCCCCTGCTTGGCTTCTTCATCTCCCTGACTGCAGTCTTCTTAAACTTTCTTCCACGTCCTCTCAGAGGCCACCAATGCCTCCGAAACTCCAGCTTGTCCACAGAGAGACAGAACTGCCTCCCTTGAGAACCAAAGCCTGCGAACACTTTCTCTTCCCGTTGCCATCTGCCTTGGTCCCAAGTTCCTAATAAGATGGGTGACCCTTCCTGCTGCCCGACCTGAGAGTGGGAATCTCCCGTGGCCTCTTCTCTCAGAAACTGCCCCTGCAAAGGCAGCTCCCTCCTTCTGTGGCTGCATTGGCCATGTCTCCTGCCTTGGCAAAGAGCTGGTGGATGGCCACGTTCCTCTGATATTCTTACCCCACCCCTGAACGTGCAAGATGGGACATTCCTGAAATCACTTCATCCACCATCTTCCCATCCACGAGCTCCAGTTCCCTGGATTGTTGCAAATCTTAGTCTTGGAGAATCATTTCTATACACTTGTCTGAGCAGTTTCATTCTGGAGGAGAAAAATGTCTTCCCCTTGCCTTTTCTTTGGTCTTCCGCTTTGTGTCTTTCCAAAAGCCCCCATCAGTGTCTGTCTTTCCGTGGCAACTTGGCATCATCCAGAGCTTCTTTGCATCTATTCATTTATCCATTCATTTAGCGAAACTGTATTAAAGCAGGTCCAGTGCCTGCCCCAGGTAGGGGAGGGAAGCAGCAGGCAGTACAAAGACGAACATGCACAGGACACTGTCCCTACCCTCGAGGATCTTCCATTCTGTCAAGGGAGAGGCAGACGCATAAACAGACTATTTCAATACATGGGGCCTGGTGTCATGGGATGGTGGTCCCTGATAGTAAGGCACCTAAATCAGAGTCTAGTGGGAGGCGGGGGAGGTGGGGGAGGCGGGGGAGGTAAGGGTGGGTTGAGGGAAACTTCCTGGGGGATCTTAGAAAGTCCTCTCCCAGGTCCCACAATAATAAGGAAACCCCAAAGGTACTGAGAACTTACTACCTGCCAAGTGCCGTGCTAAGGTCTCTTGTGAGTTATCCCATTGGACTCTAGGTAGAGTGGATCTACCTGGGATGCTCCCCTGGAGGCCTGTAGGGCTGCTCACTCTCTTGTCCTTTTCCCCAAAGAGGAAGAGAAAATTCCAGTGGCCCACAGTCCCCAGGAAACAACCTAGCAGCTTGGAATCTCTGGAGCAGGCCCAGCTGGCTCGGTGGAGGTTGTCCAACCCAGATGACACTTCCCTGTGTTACATCCTGGTCGCTACTTCTTGCTACAGGGCAGCCATTTCTGGGGCTGGGGGGAGGGGTTAGGATGTAGGTTCCATCTTCTGATTCTCCTCGGTCTGTGCAGAGCATCCCTCCTGCTGGCCTCCCCGCCTGCTCCTCAGCCCAGAACCTGAGATGGTAAGCTGGGAGTAAAGACCGCCCCACACCCTCTTTCTTTTGGGCACTTAGAGTTCAGCTTCCACAATTCCAGACATGGACAGACCTCTGCCTTCCCCCTCCTCAGCCTACCCACCTGCTTCTCCTTTGCTGCTGTTGGAAGAGCTCAGGCTCTCAGCCAGAAGACCAAAGGCGTAGCTTCAGCCCTAGCATTGCCTTTCCCTCTGTGTTAGACCATAGGTCAATCTTGGAACTTGGTTGAGTCTCTGTTCTCCCATCTGTACAATGGAGTTCATGCCCCTACTCTCCACAGGGCTGTTGAGCAGATGTGCTGCTCTGTAAAATTGTGAAAAAGAGCTATTCTGTCCCAGAAACCTGAAGAAGACTGTTGAGGGATGCTTTTCTCCTTTGACAGGTGAGTATTCCAGGCAGATGTTCCCGGCAGAGCTAGGAGCTAGGTCTGAGCTCTTCCTACTAGATAAGGGGAGGAAACCACACAGGGTCCAGATGGCTCAGAGGTGACAAGCTCAGGCATGGTCCCTGCTTCACAGAAACTTCTGGGTCTTGGGGCGCTGAAATCTACATCCAATGAGAATCTAGATCGTCAAACAACTGTACACCTCTGGGCTCCACTACATCAGGAGTCAGGCGATCTGGCTGTCGGTCTTGACTCTGAGATTAGGACAAAATTGTATGATGCTTGCAAAGTCACCGTCCCCCTCTGGGTCTTAAAGTCCTAGCAGGAAAGTGAGTGGTGCTAGTGGTAGATCCATACAGCACCCCCAGCTCTGATGTTCTGGGACCAGCACACAGTACACACAAGACCCACCCCTTCACCTCCTCACAGCGGGGCTGAGCCAGAGCCTACAGCGGCAGGACGGCAGGACGCGGGAGAGACCTCTGCTCCTGACCTCCTGGGCCTGAATTTAATGATCTTGCTTCCTGCTGCTCAGACTTTCCGGCCTCTCTCCAGACCCACTGGCTCCCTGGGTCCTCTGTTCCCTGACTATAGTTCCTTCTGGCCTGTGTCTGTGGTGGGGGAATGTTCTGCGGCTGTGATTGTTTGGGGAATGTGCTTTTTAACCCTTTCTCTCCCTTATTTGTCTGCAAAGTGCGTAGAAACTGGCATTTAGCGAGGTCCCCTGGTTTGGGGTCCCATTCAATCCAAATGCTCTCAGAGTGGCCTGAGGGGCGCAGACGGTCAGCCTCCCGCCCATGGACTGGAAGGCCCCGGAGGGTGGCCGGCTCCTGGCAGGAGCCACTGCCCCGCTGAGGGAGCTGCAGGGCCTGGAGGGCTCAGAAGCTCTGCCTCTGGGTCTCCACCCTGAAGACGCATACTGCGGGGAGTCCTCCATTTTTGGATTTTAGCCCCAAACCCACCACCTGAGCCTCTACCTCTCCTACCGGGAAAGGCCTCTCAGGAGGTTCTGGAACCTCATTCCTTCTTTCCAACCCCAAAGCCCAAAGCCCAAATCCCAAAGCCCACCCTCCTCCTAACAGGCTGCCCGGAACCAGCAGCGCCTCCCAGCCGGCACACTCTCTCTCCCTTATCTAAACATCACCTATTTATTCCACCCCTCACCCCACTGGAGCATCTGCTGGGTTTCCCAACCACCCCTGGGTCAAGCCTGTGTCGGATGGGTTGAGTCATTACCTCCACCTCCTCCCCAACTCTCCCAGGTCCCAGGGCTTGGTCTGGTTTAGCAGGCTGGGAGGGACGAGGCATTCCTCCCACGCAAGGAGAATCCAAGGCCCTATGGGCCTCCTGGGACAGGGATTTTCCTGATGTTCAGCCTACCTTTGTCTTCCCTGGAACAATACCTGGTGGGTCCCCCTATGTCAACACCATAGACCCCTCCATCACCCATTTGACCACCCAACAGATCGCCTGAGTTTGCTTTCTGCCCAGCTCTCCCCTGCAGCGCCTTCTCTGAGTACTCACAGAAACTTGGACGCAGCAGCTAACCTCTCTGGGCCTCAGATGACACATCTCTGAAATGGGGATAATAATACCTCGCTTGCCTCAGGCAGGACCCTGGGCCAGCCGATTTCCCAATGTCCTCTTCCGGTTCTCTTAGGTCTGCTTATTCTCAGCTCTTTCTCGCCCCTACTCTGAGAACAGCACCTCATCTGCACCCACTTGGGATTCTTAGCTCGCTTCTTCCCCATCCTTGGCACACCAGCCTTCTCCCAGCAGCTCTGTCCTTGGCTCCCACCTCTCTCCCATCCACATCGCCCTACCCTTGAGTCTCTCCAGACTTTCTTATAGGAATCTCCAAACAAATCCAAGAACAGGCCTCCAGACACCACACCATCCCATGCCGCCACCAGAGGTTCAGGTCACCACTTCCCTCTGCACTCCCCCGGCATCGTCCAGGGAACCCCCAGAGGTTACAGAGCAAAGCCCAGTTTCCCTCTGGGGACCGGAAGATGGGCTCTGGCCTCTGTTCATGCAGCATTTTGGAGCTGGCGGGGCCCTCAGCGGTCCCTTCTGTGTGCAGCCCGCTGGCGGCAGGGCGGGGGGTGGGGGGGGGGTGTGCGGCGGCGGGGGGGCTCCCCTCTTTGTACGCGCCCTGCACAGATGCTCACAGCGGCCTCACTCAATTCTCCCGCAAGCAGTCTCTCCTGCCCTCCCTCCCCCTCTCGATTTCTCTTTCTGCGCTGTGCTCCTAGAACACACCCTCCCAGCCCACCGATCCTACACATGCCATTGCGCTTTACAAGCACCGGCTCCAGAATTTCCCAGTTCTCCACTCGCTCCTCCACCCCACCCCTCTAACTCCTCCACCCCCAAAAGGGTGGGCCCCTGGCTGCCCACAAGACAGACATGCCTCAGCTTCCCCCAGCCTGCCTTTATCAGAAGAGTCTTTGCAGGCTCCTCCCTAAGCCCCTCACCTCCCTTTCCCCCCCGAACGAAAGCAGCTCAAGGTCCCCAGCAGCCCTGGCAGCCCCTCCCTGGCATCTGGTGAAAGGACAAGAAAGAAGAACTGTAGGTTCTTTTTCCCCAAGACTCCTAGATTTTGCACCAAAATGCAGGGTGTGCTCCTGTTTGCATCTTTTTTTTTTTTTGTTTCCTTTCTGAAAATAACCATGAAACTATCATTTCCTCCCACTGCCTTTTCCCTATCTTATTTGGATTAGCAGAGTTGCTGGGAGAGGTGCTTTGGAGCCACTGACAGCCTCCTTCTCTGACCTGCGCCTGGAGGACTCACAGGTGGCCCTCAAGCAGGTGCTGCCAGATGGGTACTGGGTCCCACAGGTTGGAAGGAAGGAGTGCAGACGCTGGGCACGGTGGGTCCACGAGAACCCCCCCCCCACCAAAAAAAAAAAAAAACCAGCAACAATCAAGGGCTTCTGGGAAACCAGGTTCTGCCTGGCCTTGTCCCCAGAGTGGCATAGATTGGGAAGAACTCTGCCCTGGTTTTCCCCTCAGCTGTAGCTCCTGGGTGTGGGGGAAGGACTGGCAGCTCAGCCCCCTCCCGGGCCGACAGGAAGGGAGGCTGCGATGGTTGCAGACTCTCAAAGTCTGTGTGCAGGGTGGGGGTGGGGGGAGATAAACACAGAGGAATCTATACTTACACAAGAAGGAAAATGGGGTACATGCTGGGGAATATATTGCTCTTTTTCTATTTTATTTTCATGCTCCTCCCATTCAGCCATTCTGGGCGCCCATCCTGCTGCATCAGGCAAGCCTCTAAAGATGCCAGATCCAGGGCTGGGGGCGGCGGATCCGAGAGGCCCCCAAAGGAAGCTGCGGCTCACCGCACCCAAGCGCCTTCAGGGTCCAGCCACCTGACTTTCCCTTGACTTGCTTGAGAAACTGGGTTCTCCCTCCACCCCCCATCCTGCTCAGCCCTCGCTGTGGAGAGTTGCTGGCCCCGCAGGTCTCAAGCCCTCTGTGACACCTCAGAGAGGTCCAGAGGCAGCGGCTTGGGCAGAGGGAGGGCAGTCAGACACGGAGGGGCGAGGAGCCTCTTCTTGCAGGGTGCCCCGTGGCCCCGGCTCCTGGAACCTCAGCCTCTGAGGCCTGCGGCCACCTGGCTTTACCTCTGGTTGAAGATCACCCTGAGGGAGGGTCCATGGGGCCCGGGAAGTTGCAGACCCATGTGAGGCAAGGGATGGCTGGAGGAGGGTCTAAGACCTGTACTGCACACAGATCTTGGCCTGGCCCTGTGGGGTTTGGGGAATCTGTGCCCCCGACCCCCTCCTCGCACTCACTTAGCCTCCCTTCCCTTCCCTGTGTGCCTTCTTTGGGGGTCCTTTGCTGCTCAATCCGGAGGTGCCGCGGGTCAAGGCTGGAGGTGGGCAGCTGGTCTGGCCTCAGTGGCGCCACTGGTTCCTCCTATGCTGTGAGACCCTCTCTACATCCCCGCTCATGCTGGGTACCACCTTCTCGGGTGACCAGATTTACCCTCAGGAAGGCTGGAGTAGTGGCGTCTGCCCCATCTAATTCCTCTGGGTCGGCCTGCAGCAGCGGGGACCTCATTCTTTTCCTTGATGGCCCTCACCTGCCCCGAAAGGCAGAAGCCTTGACGTGGTGAGCTCCTCCCCCACCCCACAGTCCTTCCAAATACATCCATCCCATATGCACCCTCTCAATCCTTCCCCTTCTTCCCCAGTGGGACCCTTCTCCTCCCCCACTCCTGTGCCAGGCTGAGCTGCTATTTGGGGCTCTGGATGGCCCTGCGGTATAATCAGTGCCCAGGGATAATTGCCACCTGCCCTGCCGGTGTCTGGGGGCTGTCTCGGCCACAGCAGCAGGGGGTGGACGCTGGCAGCCAGGCCTGGAGCGAGGTCAGGCTAGGGCAACGCTCCCCATCCCCCCAGATCTGCTCTTCGCCACCTACAGAACCTGCAAGGATTCCCCACGAAAGCCATGCTCTCCTGGGGGCTGTGCCCACCTGGGAGGCCCTGTGGCTACAGCTGGGAATGGGCGGCCATCCCAGCCAGGGGACACAAATCTGGAGGCCACTCTATCACCCACAATCATCTCAAAGCCTGTCCCCCCTATACTGTCCCCAGTGGGTACCCTCCCGCAGCTGCAAGCTGACCTCTGGACGGCACCACGGCTGGAGCACGGGCTTTGCAGCTAGGACTTCAGTTTGACGTTCAGCACAAGCTTTCCCGGGGTCAAGCCCTCCAAGCCTCATTGTCCCCCTTCAGGGAGGAGGCAAATGAGATCACATATGAGAGTAGGTCTCCCATAAATGCCAGCTCCCTGACCTTTTGATACTTTCTTTTCTACTCCGAGGCAGTTTACACAGCCTGGGTTTAAAACACCTGTCGTTCTCACTTGGCCGACTCTACGATGTTGGTCAATCCGTTCAGCCTGTTTCCTCATCAATAAAAAGGAGATAATCAGAGGAGCCTCCGCATCAAGTTACTGTGAAAAAGACACGATCTAATACATGCCAAATGCTTAACGCAGTGCCAGTAAGTGTCAACGGTAGTTACTATTATGGGAAACTTCAGAGGGCAGAGAAGGGGGCTTGGGAGCACCCAGAGGCCCGTTGTAAGACGCTCAGGGGAGCAAAGCCTGAAGAGACAGGCCAGAGCTGATGGAACTAACTACACAGCAACCCTGGCACCTGGACATCCCCTGTTGCACTGATGGCCCTGGGGGCTGAGGGTGATTTCTCCCAGGCCTTCTCCCTCTTTTAACCCCGTTTGCTCTCAGGTGCTGCCATATACGCTTTTTGAGATCAGTGAACACCAGACACCTGTGGATGTTTTAGTTTTAAAAGAGAATCACGGGTTTCCCTGGTGGCGCAGTGGTTAAGAATCCGCCTGCCAATGCAGGGGACACGGGTTCGAGCCCTGGTCCGGGAAGATCCCACGTGCCGCGGAGAAACTAAGCCCATGCGCCACAACTACTGAGCCTGTGCTCTAGAGCCCGAGAGCCACAACTGTGGAGCCCGCAAGCCTTAGAGCCCGTGCTCCGCAACAAGAGAAGCCACCGCAGTGAGAAGCCCGTGCACTGCAACGAAGAGTAGCCTCCCTCGCCGCAACTAGAGAAAGCCCGTGCGCAGCAACGAAGACCCAACGCAGCCAAAAATAAACCTAAAAAAAAAAAAAAAAGAGAATCAGCAGTAGCAAAATCAAGATGAAGTACTTTGATCTTGAGAGATGGAAAAATAAAATTTCTTTTGTCTTTACTGTTAGAGTCCAATGCTAATTTGTCCTGACCCTTGGAACTCGTCACACAGATATCCATGAGTGGCCTACTAGGGCCACTCAGAGCAGTGACTTCTTCCTAGGGTGGAACAACACTGTTGGGGAGAATGGGCTGCAGGGCTGGGCAGAGAAAACAGGATTCACAGGGCCAGCCAGTCCCTGACACAGCCCAGCGCCATGCCTCCCTATTTCTCTTCCCCAACCAGGCACAGAGCTCCCATCTCTGGCACCCTGGCCAACAGGCCAGACCGGGAGAGCGCCTTAGCTCTCCTGCCCCACCAGCACCACAGCAGGTGCAAAGGCCACTTTGGATAGAAAGATGAGACCAAAGTACTAGATATCGCCCCCGTGAGGATGGAGAAGAAAAGAGAATGGTGAAGTGTGGAGCGTGGAAAGTGGGTACCATCCCCACCTGCAGGAACTTCTCAGCCCCAATCCGAGCCCTGAGGATGCCAGCCCTAAGGCATCTCTTAGCCCCACCACGGCCTGGGTACCAGCCTCACATCACAGCCATGATGACCCCACTGTGCTCTCCCTCATCCTTTTCAGCCACCAGCGCCCCACCTCGGGAGCCACACGTTCAGGGACTTCCTCTGACTTCCCCTTGGTGGACCCACCTGGAGGAACAGGCCACCCAAAGCCAACTTGGACTATGGGAGCAGTGGGCTCAGTGTTCCTCCCGCGAGTTCTCTTTCCAGTGGACGCCTCCCACTGTGGGGCAAGTCGTCAGGGTGCTGCCCAGGCTTGACAGAGCATCCTTGGACTGATGCCTGGGGCATATGTTGTCCAGGGGGGATTGTTTTCCCTCCTGGTGTGCTCCCTCTCTCCCTCACTCGCGTCTCCTCCCTGGCTTCTGTGAGCTAATCAGGGAGCAGGAGGGGGAGGAGGGGGATGCTGCTTGCCTTCCCCGTTATCTGCAGCAATCCACGGTGACTAATGCTCCCAGTTGGTAAAAAGGCAGTGTAATCAAAACACTTTTTTTTTTTAGTCCTTAAAGTTAGTCATTCTCCCAGAGTGGAGGAAAAAAAAGCCCACAGCAGGCACCATGAAATGCAAACTGAGAGACTCACGCTGCGGATGGAACTAAAGCATTGGCCATGGCAGCTCCCTGTGGGTCTGAGGCTCTGTCCCTCCTCCTCTGGGCCCCTTGGCTAGCCTTCCTCCGCACCCTCATTTGTTCTTGCTTTCCTCGATAGATATCTGGGCTGTCTGATCAGTGAAGGACTCCCATGCCAAGCTGGGATCTGCCCTTTCCTCTCACCCTGCGAGGTGCTGCCACCTGCTGGTCCTGAGTGCTCCAAACTGGAGGAGGCATATAAAAGCTCCCAGGCCGAGGCTGAGTGCCAGATCTTTTGTTAGTTAGGTGTGTGGTCATGTACTGCCCCCTCCCTTCACCCCAACCCGGCCATGGGCCAGGTTGCCCATGTTGGATTCTCCATTTTGCTACTTATTATTAGCTTCATGCTAATAATAATAACAGTACCTACCTCGTAGAGTCATCGTAAAGATTAAACAGGAACCGCTTAGAATACTGCCTGCCACATCGTGAGTGTTCAATTCACTCATAAAAATAATAACAACAAAATAACAAACTGGAATGTGTACCATCACATTGCCCTTACTCATCCATGGCAGACATTGCTAATCAACCACAGATTTCCCCATCAGTAGAAGATTCCCCAGAATCCTTAGCACAGCACTCCAGCACTCCCTAGATTTCTGTGTGGGAAAGCTGGGAGAGGAAGTATATGACAAGCTCAGAGCTGAGGGTCAATGGGGAGCAGCTGCTTACCAATTACTGCATGAAAAGCTCCAAAGAGAAGTCAGGGGTCTGATGGCAGAGCTGGTAGTTCTTCAACTCCTTTCCCTCTGGTAAATAGCTTTGTCCCCTAAAGTAGATCTCTGCTACCTGAACACTCATTAAACTTCCGGCTTAGGCTTCTGGGGAGAAAGCAGTAGTCACCAGGCTTGAAACCAGGAGCATCTGCCTCTACCCAAAGCTCCTCCACTCTCTGCTTCCACTTAGAAACTGAATTTGCTTGTGTTCTATTCCACCCCACCCACTGAAGGGGCAGGGTCAACCTGTATTGTGCTGTCCTTTGGTTACAGAAGAGAAAGCCATAGCTCCCAGCCCTGGGTCTAGAGACCCTGCCCCTGAGTTTTCCCCAACAGTGGGAGGTGTCTGTGCTTCCTCATGCTCAGCTCCCCAGGAATCAGTACATGGCATGCCACACTCACGGAGGGAAGCCTGTGGGTCCACAGGATAGCGGGATGCCTGCCTCAGCCCAGCAGGCCTCGAGCTGAACCAATGAGCCACAGGTAAGGAGACGGAGCTCAGCTCAGGGCAGGCACTCTCCTTACAGATTCCCAGGAAGCCAGCACTCTTCCTAGTCCCCTCAAAAGTCCTGCTGGCTACATGAAAGGTTTGGGGTTGAAAGTAAGCAGCACAGCCTTAGTAGGGCCTCAGTCTGAATCCTTCCATCCCAGAAGGCACATGTTTGGCTTCATTCCAAGACATCCATGATTCCTCAGACCAGCTCACTTCTCTGGGTTTGCCTCTCTGTTTGGGCCCCATCTCACATGCCTTCCCCGTTCTCCTGTTTCCTGAGGGCCTCTGGAGTCAACAAGAGAGTTGACTTGGATTCTCAAATTATTGGAGACTTTGGTGATGTGATCCATCTACTCATCTTTTAAATGAGGGGACCAAGACCCAGAAAGGAGATGGGACTCGTCAGCTGTAGGGTTAAAGAACTAGAGCCCAGTTCTCCTCCAGATTCTTAATCTAGAACTCATCATTCTTGCCCTGCAGGTTGTGGTTTCCACCCCACAGCCCTCAAACAGACTTGCCCTGGGTTACGGCGGTTGCCTAGGTTAATACTTGGAAATTCTTTAGCACTGTGGGGCAATAACTAGGGGACACAGAGTAGGGGGAAAGGAGGAAGCAGGTGGGGAAGCCATCCACACGCGCTGAAATTCCAGGAGCCTCATAAACACACTGCACCCTCCGTCCATTTATCACACCCTGTGCAAAGCAGCAAGGACTGTTCTTCCCTTTGCCCACACTCTCTGCCCCAGCTGCCCTTTGGTGACTTCTCTTCTTCCTCTTTACTCTTCAAGGCTGCTCTAGTGCTCATTGTGGCCTGTTTCCTGAGGAGTAACAATGGTGATGAAGCTGATCTGTGTGATGTGCTTGGGGGCCCACTCAAGAATGGAAAGAGAAAATATAAATGAGAGACTACCTCCCCTGGACAATTTTCTGAGCTCCCCTATTCCCCCTGGCCAAGCCCTCCACCCTGCCCTGGGAGGTCAGAACAAACTATACATTTCTTTGCCCTAGTTCATCAGCTTAACTACTCCCCAAGCATCCCTTATAACACTAAAGCCCATTTGAAGCAGAATTCTTAGAGAGAAGGCCCTTGGGTGTCCAGCAGTTACCAGCAGCCTCACTGCCTGCTGCTCTCTCTTCTAAGGCAGGGAGATTTGGGAGGGTGAGGAAGCCAACTTGGCCCAGAACAGCTTAGGAGGGATTTTGGAAGACCCACGGCAAGTGAGCTGCTTGCCTGGAACTCAGTCCTTTTCTCAGCCACCATAGGTTCCCTCTGCCTGGACTCTCCCCAGCCCTCCCCTCAGACTCACCGGGCCAGGCTGATTTGCCTTCAGGATGTGGCTTACCCATTGGCTCCTCCCAGAAGCCTTCACTAAAACTCCATGTGCAGTTGGGAGTGGGGGGGGGGGGGGCCTTACAGGCTGCCACAGCACTTTCTTTCCCATCATATATTATTACTTTGCTGCCTGTTTATCTCTCTCTCCAGGTAAGTAGCCCTGGGAGGGCATAAGGGCAGGATCCGTACTGCTTTTTCATGGTTGTATCCTTGAAGTTAGCTCAGTGTCTGGCACATTGCAGGAGCCCAATGAATGTGTGTTAAATGAATGAGCATCATAAAAATGGAACCATTCACATCATTTGGGTTCTGTAGTGCCGAGCACAGAGGGAAGACTGGAAGACTGGGAGCAACCCTTACTCTTTGTCCTCTTTTGTTGAGTAAATCCACAGAACATTCCAACCTGAAAAGCACTATTCTATTTTCTATTCAGAGCCCTGTGCCATTTTGGAGGTGCGAAGAGATCCATTTGTTTCTTTGCAACAGGTAACTATGTACAGGGTACAAAATTTAAAAGATACAGAAGACCGTACAGTGACTGTAAGTCTCCCTCACACCCACTCCTTCATCGCTCCTTTCCCCCCTGCCCCCGCTAGACAATTAATTACTGCTACTGTCCCTGGATGAGAAATCTCCTTACAAACTGAAAAACTAAGGCAATCCCCGGTTAAGCAACACGTGTAGTCCGTGGAGGAGAATTTTACCAAGTCAGCCTTTAAGGTACAAAACGCACCCAGGGGTCCTCATGCCCCCGCCACAGGCTAAATCCTCTGGAGCCCCTAAGCCTAGGCGCGAGGGTCGCGGGCCAGGGCAACTCCGCGAAAGCCAGCGGCAGCGGAAGGGTTAATGCGTCTGGCCCCGTCCTCCCGGCCCGCCTCTTCCGGGCAGAGGGGGGCGGGGCCCACGTCACTTCCTGGAGACTGGCTGAATCCGGAAGCGATCCCCCAGGACCGAGGTGCAGCTGAGGACCCCGGCGGCAGGGCCAGGTTCGGGACCATGAGCTGGTGAGTGGGGCCCAGGCGGCGGGGGCAGCTGGAGCCCCCGGCCTGCAATGCGCTTTGCCCTGCGTCCGTCCGACTTGAGTCCCTTGGCCCGCGCTGCCCGCGGACCCTCTGCCCCGGAGCAGGGCCCAGTTGGCCCTAGCCCTTGGGGTCGTTCAAGGGGCCTTCCTCTGGTGCTTTCCTGGAGGCTCCAGCTCTCGGCAGGCCTCACCGGGAGGTGGGGTGGGGGATCCCTTTAGAGTGGGATCCCGCGTCTCTTTCCTGACTCTGTACCAAGGTGCTGGTCCCGTCCGTCTTCTCTCAGCTGCGTGAAGTGAGGGACGCCCCTGTTACCTCCTTTACTAAGTATCCGTTGCGAAATATCCACTTCTCTCTCCCCCGTGGGCATCTCTCCACCACTGCCAGGTGGCCCTCACTCTGGCCGTCTGAGCCCAGCTCATGGATCAAAACCCCTAGCTTTCAGACGAGTAGCCTTTGCTCCACTTAGCCTTCAAGAGACAAAACTTGCTTCTCTTTCGGAAGGAGCCAGAATTACACACCACCCGCACTCCTATTATGGGATTGGACTAATTTTTTTCCAGGGCCTTACACACTCTTTGCTTTCCCTGTTAAATTAACGTAAGTAAGTTTAAATGTTATGGGAACTATCAAGCCATGAGAAAAGAAGCCAGGGAGCCTCAGAGTAGTAGTCACAACTCCAGAGCTGGCACGTGCGTTGCTATGGAACTGTATGGTACTTGGCTCATAGTAGACACTTGATCATGTTCAATGGTTGATTTCTTCTGTAAGACTCAATTTGCCCAAAGGACCTTACCTTCAGGCTTGAGGGCCTGTATATCCACAACCCAAACCTCAGGGCATCCAACTAAAGTGTGCTTGTATGAATACATTGACCCCCGGAGATGTACAAGATGAATCAGTCCTTTTGGAATCCAAGTTACGTTGGCATAGGGTACATGTTTGCCACTCTCTCCTCAGAGTCTAGCCTGTTGCTTTACGAAAAGTGCACATTAGCTAGTTATGAACAAGTGAAGATGGTAGAATATTCTTTAGGAAGGCTCTTGCAGCCTCACATTTGGCCATCAATGGAGACTAAGCTCTGGCCACAGACAACTGATGTCATTCAGTGTCAGGGACAGTCCTGTAATGTAAAATGTAAGCCATTTCTGTCCCCTCCTCCCTCCAGCTTCTTAGACGAAGATTGACCGACAGATGTCAGACAGTCAGCACCAGCGCGTGGGGGTCAGCCCCGAGCACCCCCCTAACAAGCCCCGGCAGGAGCTGCTCCTTTTCCCTCCACCTTTGCTCCAGGAGGCCGTTAGGGGGCTGGAGCCTTAAAAAGCTAACTTTCGCGTCTTGTTATAACCTAGTTAGTGATGGGCATAGTGGCAATCCTTCAATTCCCCTTCCTAGAGGGATTACTTCCTTAAAGGATCAACCTGGGTCCCTTTACTTTGTGATGTAGATGACTTCTTGCCTGCTGCATCTTGAATCTGTGGAGTTCTCTTACCTAATGTCTCCAAAAGCAGACGGTACAAGGTGCTTTACGTTGCCTAGACTGGCATTGACAATTCTTAAGAATGAATCGATCTTTCCTTCACAAATCAGGAGAAGAGTAGAGCAGAGGCCACTAAAGGTAGAGTCGTCTCTGGGTGATCTGAGACGCATTGTTTCCACCTGTCTTACAGAAATCCTTTTTCTGAAAAACTAGTAGCCTATTTCAGGCTGGAGAGAATTGAAATTGACAAGTAACTGCCCAGCCAAAGCTGAGATTTTGTCCAGTAGAATTAATTTAACAATACACACACATCTTGGCACCTCCTTGGACTGAGGGTCACAACCAAAAGGGTGGCTTTGTCCCTCAAAGCTGAGGTTCCTTTCTCTTCCTCCTTAGAGGGCTTCTACGTCATCTCTTGCGTGGCCCCTGACCCTCTCTCCCTGAGAGGGGAATAGCACCAGTGCCTGGGCACACAATTGCACTCAGTTCCTGGCTCAATGGCTGGCAAGGGGACCAGGGCTGGGTCCTTCTGATTCACTCCTGGAGTGGTTTTCCTGCTCCCAGAATGAATCCATCCATTCATCCGAGATTGGAATTTTCAGTGGGGGAAGAGACCAGAGTGACGTAGAGCCGTCATGGGAGTCTGATGCCCAAGGTCAAGTTCACCAAGCACATGGGATATGCCAGCCATCGTGGAATAAGGCCTAGGGGTACGCGGCCCATGGTCCCCAGAGGGTAACCATTGTTCTGGGCTAGGCTGGACTTTCAAAATGTCACAGTGAGAAATGTCCAATATTGGTGCCCTTTGCACACTGTGGA
Source organism: Leucopleurus acutus (assembly GCF_964270905.1). Classification (NCBI taxonomy): domain Eukaryota; kingdom Metazoa; phylum Chordata; class Mammalia; order Artiodactyla; family Delphinidae; genus Leucopleurus; species Leucopleurus acutus. The sequence goes on along the minus strand of NC_139150.1, from coordinate 100,508,293 downwards.
CTTTGCATGAAGAGTGAGAGGTCTTTGTTCTCTGCTTCCTCAGTGCATGCAGCCCGCCCACCGCCTGTTTGTTTAGTGGGCACTTGCTGCCTTCCTGTACCATCTACTCATCCATCCGTCCACTGATCTGCTTTTCAGCAAGGTGGCCCAGTGGTGGGCTCTGCTCAGAGGAAGGCATTTGATGTTTACATCTCAGATCACTGATCCACCTCTTGGCCCCAAGCCAAGTGCTGCTTTCTTACCCTTCCTCCTCCGTGTCACCCCCCCCTCCGTGTGTGTGTGTGTGTGTGTGTGTGTGTGTGTGTGTGTGTGTTGTGTGTCTTTATTATGGTGTGGAGGGAGAATTAAATGGAATTAAGGATAGTGACCTTAATCTTGCTTAGCTGTCTCCAGGACCCATAGCCTTCCTTGCAACCACACACCTTCATGGTGATCTTAGGCTTCAATGATGAGGAAAAAGGAGCACTGCTGGAGGAAATCGTCCTATACCTAGAGGTTCAGGAGTCTGACTCAGAAGGAAGGAAATTAAAGTCAGTGCAGATAAATTTGGTAGGAGTTGGAATGCTGAGTTCAGGCTCTGGTTCCCTCATTCGCAGTGTGGCCTGGTTAGGCATCTGATCTTCCTCTGTCTTGTTTTCTCCACTTATAACACGGAATGGATAAGCTCAGCTGATACTTTGTCACCCAGACCTGTTGTGAAAAGAAAGGAAACCCTGGGCTTCCCTGGTGGCGCAGTGGTTGAGAGTCCGCCTGCCGATGCGGGGGACACGGGTTCGTGCCCCGGTCCGGGAAGATCCCACATGCCGCGGAGCGGCTGGGCCCATGAGCCATGGCCGCTGAGCCTGCGCGTCCGGAGCCTGTGCTCCGCAACAGGAGAGGCCACAACAGTGAGAGGCCCGCGTACCGCAAAAAAAAAAAAAAGAATGGAAACCCTGCGGATGCTATTTTGTTTTCTGACTCTTCTGGGCTCTTCTGCCCCTTAAATATTGGTATTCCTCAGGGAACTTTTTTTTTTTTTTCCCCTGTTCTCACCATGTATACCCTCCCCATCATCTTCAGGATAAAGGCCTAACTCTGGGCCATGGCCTAACTAAGGCCTAACTAACTGGAGAGTGGAGGCCATGGCCTAACTAAGGCCCTTCTGGATCTGGCTGTCCCTCTTCACTCCTGTGTCCAAGCTTTTCCTGGTCTCTCGTGCCCCTGCTCCTCTGTACGTGCCATTCCCCTGCCCAAAATGCCCTTTACTCCCCTCACCTCCCCACCCGCCATCCCCCAGGCCAACATCACTCATCCTTAAAGAGTCAGGGCAGGCTTCAGCTCCTCTGAGGGTCTTCCCTGAACGGCCCCCCACACCCTGCCAAGCTGAGTGGGGTGCCCCTCCTCTGACCACCGTTAGCATCTGTACTTGAATTCTTGGCTTACTTTCCAGTCAGCCCACTAGTCCATGAGCTGTTGAAAGCAGAGGCTGTCTCTTGGTCACCACTGTATCCCTAGCGCTGTTCCCGGCAATCAGTAAATGTTTACTGAATGTATGAATGAGGACTTTCTTCCCATTTACTGACTTGCCTTCACTCAGGAAAAAATTTAAGATAAAAATGTGCAAAAGCTACTGGCCACTTCCTGAAGTGAAGAGCGTCTAAGCGTGCTATTGTTAACATGAAGAAGTGGCTTCCGAGGCTCTCTGAGGCTGTCTCTGTTCTCTGCCCTCCCCTCCCCACCCTTCCCCCACCCAAACTCCTTTATTCTCGAGCTTCATGGTGCTTCTCTTGTAGTACTCCCACGCTATCCACGTATCACAAACGTGCGCCTCTCTCCCACATAAAGTCCGTGAGAGCAGGATCTACAGCTTCTCCATCTGTGTGTACACATACTGTCTTGCACGTAGTGGGTACCTAATCGGTAATTGTCAAATGAAGTGGATGGAATGTAAAGAAGGACGGTAAACTGCTGGATCAGAGGGAACCACCCATGCAATTGCAAACATTTTCTCCGTGGAGTCTCTTTTCCCTCTAGCATCACCAGTGCTATCTTACATTCATATAGTGCTTTTAACTTTGCACAGTACTTTCCCATCCATTCTCGGATATCATCGCCACATCTACCCTTTGAATTTTGCAGTTCAGGTCTGATTATTTCCCTTTGACAACTTACCCGAATTCACTCACCTGGCGGAACTGGAACTGAAACCTGCATCTCCTGAGTATTCCCTGTGCTTAAACAGGAACATTAGGAAAGTGGAAGACCATTCCCAAGCTGATTGGATCCCAAAGGAAGGTGTCTGACTTTGCTAGGCCGTATTGACACCACCAGGTTGGTAGTGAATTACAGGAAGTGACCAGTTTTCACAGGTAAAGTGATAGAGGAAGTCCTGTGTCCTGCAGACCTCCAGGTATTCTGGACCATCTCAGCTTCTTCCTGTTCTGGGGCCTCCCTGCATGGGGCAGCCTTATCACTTGCTTCTGTGACTTTGGACAGACCAGGCTCTCCCCAAGCTTCTTCCTCCTGTGTAAAGAGCATAGTAATGCCTAGAAGACAGGGACCCCATGAGGAGCCCATGAGATTCTATATTCAACATTGTTTTGGGAACAAATGTAAAACTCTTCTTTCAGCCTTTCGTAACAAGGGGGGAAGGGGCCTTTTCCCGATTTTGGAGTAGTTGGAAAGAGTCAAGTACCTTGAGTCCCACAGCTTCACAGTCAAAGGTGTTTTCTTGTATATTATACTTTTAAGTAAATGTGTTGAGGTAGCTTTCAAATTGGCAGTTAAACTATTAAAGTTGTTTTCCCAAAACCATTATTCTGGTGGCTAATCTATTAAGTAGAGCCCAGTATAGTTTGTTGCACACAGATAGTGCTCAATGAATCTTTGTTGATTTAATGCATATCGAACAGTTTTTAATGTACAAGGGCCTGTGCTAAACACTGGGAGACATTCAAAATGCTTTAAGAATCCATCCTTGTCTTCGGCCGGTGTATGGAAAGTGCTGGAGGTTCACAAGAATGACAGCAGATCACTAAACGTCCCTGTGGCAGCATCAAGAAAGACTTCAAGCAGAAGATGTGATTTTAACTGAACCTTGACGTAGCAAGCGTGTCCTGTTGCAGTGGGGCACAGGAGAGGGGTGTGCAGGTTAGAAGAATGGTGTGACAAGGGTGTGTGGAGACAGAATGCGTGAAGAGTGTTGGGGGCAGGCAGTCAGGAGGCCAGCTTGGGTTTAGTAAATAGTGATTTGGGTGGAAGCTTCATTGATGAAAGCTGGCACTCTGGTTGGGGCCATACTGTAAGCACTTTCAGTGCCATGCTGAGGAATTGAAATTGAGCCTAGGCTTCTGAAAATTGAAGGTTTTTGAGCAGGGAAGTGGCAGGGCAAAAGCAATGATTTTTGTCAGGTTAATTTGGCAGTGGTCTGCAGGATAACTCGGAAAAGAGAAAGAATGGAGTTGGGGGTGGGATACCTTGGACAGTGGCTTCCGAAGTTTTTTGACCACAGCTTGCAGTCAGAAATGCCTTTGATAGCAACAGACACACACACACACACACACACACACGAAATAAGTTTCACATTGTATGTGTACAATGCACTCAGATATTTTCTACTATGTTTTATTTTGTTTTTTAAAGAATGACCCACTTCAGTTGATTTCATGACTCATTTTGATAGATGTTTACAATGGAATGATGTGTAGCAGTGTAAATGATCGGTGAGGGATGGGTGTTCTACACACCCCGGTTTGAAAAACACTTTTCTAGGAGTTTATTACAAATATTCAGACTAGAAGCTTATACCTGTGACTCCAGCCAGGTAAAGATAGTGTTCTTTATTTGGTTGGTTGTCATTGGTTATAAATAAGGAATACAGAAGGGGCAGCTGTAAAGAACGCTGGCTGGTTCTGCATAAGAACTTATTGCATAGATTTGAAAGCTGCCAACCACTTTATATAGAAAAGAAAACCCAGGTAGACAAAAGCCTAAATCAAGATGTTCCATTGGGCTTCCCTGGTGGCGCAGTGGTTGAGAGTCCACCTGCCGATGCAGGGGACACAGGTTCGTGCCCCGGTCCGGGAAGATCCCACATGCCGCAGAGCGGCTGGGCCCGTGAGCCATGGCCGCTGAGCCTGTGTGTCCGGAGGCTGTGCTCTGCAACGGGAGAGGCCACAACAGTGAGAGGCCCGTGTACCGCAAAAAAAAAAAAAAGATGTTCCATTTATTAGTAATCAGGGAGAGCAGATTAAACCAACATTGAGAAATGAAATGTCATTTCACAGCCATCAGACTGGCAAAAATGGGCAATTTAGTCTGGCAATGCCAAGTATCTGAGGATGAGGAGCGGTGGGAACTGGCATCTGCTGAGTGGGGTGGCGGGGTGGGGAACTGACGCAACCACTGGGAGATTTTGTAGTGCCTCACACAGCCAAAGACGGGCCTGCCCCTCACCCAGAGAAACTTCTGCACCTGTGCAGCAGGAGACCTGAGCAGAAATGTCCGCTGCTTCATTGTTTATACATGTCTAGCCTCTGAAGAATGGGAAAATAAAACATGGTGTCATTACATAGTGAAATACGCAGTGTCAAAATGAATGAAGTGAGCCATGTGTATCAGCAGGGGCAAATCTCAGAAACATGAGGCCCAACATAAAAGGCTAGTTTGGAAATGATACATTCAATATTGTACTATTTGTATAAAGTTTAGATCTGTAAAACAACACTATGTTGTACTTATGGATTCAAACTTATGAAGCAAAAGTATAGGATTAATAAACACTGAATTCGGGGTAGTGGTTACCTCAAGGGTAACAGGAGGGAGGGAAGGAAGGAAATGGGATCAGGCTGGAACACTCAGGGAGCTTCAGCAGTATCTGTGCTGGTGTGCTGCTTGAAGAATAAGACCCGAAGCAAGTACGGCTCAGTGTTAGAATTTGACAATGCTAGGTGGTGGGTACATGAGTATTTATTATATGTGCTCTGCTCTATAATTTTCTGAGTGTTTCCAATATTTCTGTAACTGTCGTCATGCCTAGCCTGACCAGTATCATGGCTAAGGCTGACCTCATAGCAGGAGAATTATTGCCTCCTGTGGCCAAAAGCTGGGGATGACCGAGGCAGGCGGGCCTAGAAGTGGGTTTCCATCCCAGCCCTCCTTCTGCTTCTAGGGGCCAAACCTTCAACAGAGAAGAGGAAACGGTGGAGTGAAAGCTCTTTTTAAGATTCCTGGTTGGTAAGGGACAAGTGAGAATGAGATTAGAGCTAGTGCCTCAGCTGGTCTAGTGCTTCTCAGAGTGTCTGCCCTCAGCCACTGTGAACCCATCAGAGTGGAAGTCAGGCCATAGGAGGCTTCTCTCTGGCTTGTTCAGTAGGCAGGACAAGGCTTTCACCTCCAAATGTCTTCTGATTCCCTATTATAAAACAGGAAAACCGAGTTTCTACTTCCTCTTATCTTAGCAGGTTAGAATGAGAATAGGTAGTAACTTGTCTGTCAAATATTAGGAGTTTCTTACAGAGCTGCCAAAAAAAAAAAAAAATCCAGCCACCTCCCTGAATCGCCTTCCTTCCTCTCTTTTCTTGACCTCTGGATGCTCCATCAGCCTGCAAACTTGGGTCACAAATCCTTTTACTACTCACGAGGAAGTCACCACTCAATTTTAAGCAAATATATTAACTTGGACCTGGTAGTGGTGGTTATGGCAGGGACTCCTGCATGCTCCCCAAACAGAAAACAACCATTTCAGGTTTCCTGACCATACTTACCTCTGTGTAATTTTGTGCAAGTCCCCCATCTGGGCCTCAGTTTGATCATCATCATCAAAATACCACCACCATCATCTTTGCGACAGGTACTCCCAGGCTGCTTACTGTAGGCTGGGAACTATTTTAAAGATTAAACTCACCTAGCTTTCACAGCGACCCTATAAAATAGGTATATTATGACCCTGTTTTATAGACAGGGAAACTGAGACACAGGAAAATTAGGTAAGTTATCCAAGTCTCAGAGCTGGCGGAGCCAGATCTTGAACCCAGGCAGCCTGGCTCCACAGTCCACCCCCTCATCCAGTGCGCTGTCTCTTGGGTGAAATATGGGAGGGCAGCACTCTGAATGAGCTGACATATCGGAAGCACCTAGCGCAGACACTGGCAATAGTAGATGCTCAATAAATGATCACTTTAATTGGATGATCTCACTCAACATTCTGTGATTCATTCTGTCTTTCCTTTTCAGCGGTCAGCCCGGGGAGCATGGGGAAGGAGGGATCACAGCTGAGCCGGGCCATTGTTCTGGTCAAGTAACAAATCAGCCAAGTCACAGAGTCGTGCCTATTATTTTTAAACACACGCATACCTCCTCGGACTGGTGGCAAGCGAGAGTGGTGTTGTCTGTGCTCCGGTTCGGAATCCAGCTAATTTAGGGGAAGGACTGAGGTGGGGCTGGAGAGGCTATGGTCCTAGGCACTGGAAATGGATCCTTCACAGCTCAGGCCATTTCCCCTTCTGATGGGGTGGGTCTCTCACGTCCTTGCTTGGGCTGAACTTTCCTTGGCCCCGGGCATTGTGGCCAGCTGGCCCTTCAGAGAGGATGGCATCCAACAAGCAGCTGCTCCGCCGGAGCCAGCTGACTCTCCGTAAACCCTGCCCTGGCCCCGGCCCACTGTTTGCTCTCTCCGATTGTCAAGGTGGTGGTAGCCTTGGTGGGGCCTCAGACCAGAGAAGGCAGCGACCAGAGGATAGAGTGACAGAAGGATGGGGGAGGAGGGACTTGTCCTTCCAGCCTGCAGAAGCTGCTGCCTTTCGCCCACCTTCCTGCTCTTGCCGAGACAGTGACTCAGGCCCAGACCACTCCCCGGAGAGCCAGGATTTCAGCCACTATCTGCTGCCTCCTACTCTTTGCTCAGCCCTCCCTTCATTCTCACCTCCCTCCCCTCCCCCCACGCCCCACCCCCAAAACTGTGATCTTTGCCCAGCTGGAGATATCGGGATGATACACGGTTGGGTTGACTGAATCACTCCAGGGTTCTCTCCACCCCCGGGCAAGGCCTCGGCCCATTCAGGCTCAGTAGAAACAAATTCTGGAGGCCCAGTGAAGGCCAGGGAGGAGGGGGTAGGTTTTAGCTTCTTTAAGCTGTTCTTGGTAATGGAGTGGAGGACTCTCCAAAGAAGGTGGGGCTCGGGGAATCTGCTGGGGTGACCAGGGGATCCCCACCCAGCTGCCATCCGGGCCTGCCTCTCGTCTCTGCCTCTGCAGTGGAGGGGGTGGGGAAACAAAAGATTGAGAAACCTAGCAAATCGAAAATGCACAAGAGCTGGTTTTGTAAATTGACATTACCCAAGAGCAGGAGTTTTTGGGGAAGGGTTTTCCTGAGACAGACAGAATTAGCCAACTGGCATCATGCTGCTAATAGAGATATTTACTGTTTGAAAAAGTATATTTGTAGCTTTGGAGAACATCCTGTTGACTTTTCTTTATTGTGAAAGAAAATAGAACCCTTTTTCTTGCCCCCTTTCCCTCTGTACACACAGAACTTTTTTTTCTTTTCTGAGGTGGGGCACGTTGGGGGTTGGAGAAGGGTAGGGCTGAGAGAAATGTTTTCTCCATTTTGTTGCCGAGACCAAAATATCCCTCCTCCTGCCCTCTGGTGCTCATATTTATGGAATGGCAAGCAGAACAAAGTAAAGAATCCTACTCCAGGGGCCGGGAGCTCACAGCCTTCATGATGGTTTCCAGAACGTAGAGATTCTCTGGGGAGCAAGCCCAGTCTCCTCTCTGGATCTCTGCGTACCCGCCCGATTCCAGGGGGAGAGCCCTGAGGAAAGCTGTGAGAAGGAGGAGGAACAAAAGTCTGGAAGCCCCCTGCCCCAGAGCCCCAGCCGTGCCAGGACAGCACTGCTCTGAGATGCTCTGATACTGTCAGTCTTGCCGCACACTTTCCAAAGCAGTTGCTTCTGAGGACGTCCCTGGGTTCCTGCGGGGGCCTAGACCGCAGGGTGAAATCAAGAGGTCAAGGAGAAGAAGAGGCAGAAGAGTCAGTTGACGTGCAGTTGCTTTGCTCTTTCGTCTCACCATCTTTCACGTCAGTGGCAGAGAATCCGATCCCTCCATCAGGGCACCTGCCCCAGTTTTCTGGCTCTTTCTCTGGCAGAGTGGAGTACGTTTGCTATTTGGCAGCCTGAGAATAAACCCAGGAGACTCTTCTCCTTTCATATTTCCTCTCAGGCTCTTGAAAATGTTTTCCCTTGACCCATACGCTGATAACTTCGCCAGGCTTTACTGCCAGTGCCAAAGGCCAGCTTCGTTCTCTCCGTCTCCACTGAATTTACTTTCCCTTGACCCAGGCTGATACTTGTAGCTGGCGATGCCTTTTTAGGTTTTATTTTACTCAGGTAAGGATTGGGAGACCAAGGACAATGATATTACCTTTCTTTGTTCTTTATATAGCCTGATCTAAGAGTAGTTTTTTTCAGGAACCCTAAATTAGAGTATGGTATTTGATAGGGCCCCTGGGCCAATAGACTCATTTTACTCATTCATTTAATCATTCATTCCCCGCTTACTATGTGTATGAAGCCAGACTATAAGCTCCATGAGATCATAGAATGAATCTGCCATATTCATCCTGATATCCCTAGAACCTCGTGTAGTGCTAGGCATGAAGGAGGCCCCTAATACATATTTACTGACTGTTCATTCAGTAAAAGGTTGAAAATAGCACTGTGCCTAGTACAGCACTTGGCAGGAGTTGCAGAGAAGCATAACATTGAGTCCCTACCCTTGAGGTGCTTTTGTGTCATAATCAGAAAGCAAGATGTATGCACATCAAAGTTAATTAACCTGTACCTTTAACCAAGCAGAGCTCACTTCAGTAATGGAAGGATGGCTCAGTCTTAGGACATGTATTCACACAGTTCATCACAGCACTAGGTCATAGGAGAACCAACAGGTCCACCAAATGCATGCTGAAAAGGCATTGATATAATTCAAAAATCCAGTCTTTGTATCTTTCAGTAAACTAGAAACAGAAAAATATTTCCTTACTATTAGCCTCCTAAATAAACCAGGAGCCCTCTTCGTATTTTATAGTGAAAGATCAAACTCGAAGTATTCTTACTAAAGTTAAAAACATTTTTCTGTAATTTTTAGCCAATGCCGTAATACAAGACAAAAATAGGTATTAAATATTGGGGAAGAAGAGGGAAATTTTACAATTATTTTAAAATGGTATCACTGTCTACTTGGAAAACCCAACTAGTTCTTTTTTTTTTTCCCAGCCAAATTTCTTGGACTATGTAGGTTAGGTGTATAGCTGTGGTGATTGGTTGTGGGGTAAATATTTAACACCCACTAGCTTTCCTGTGTACTAGGAAGATGAAATGAAAAAGAGAATCCATTTATAGTATAAGCAAAAATATAAAATTCCATGGAATGTACCTAAGACATGTGTAGGGCAAAAAAATTCACAGATAAGTGTTACTTTTGGATGTTAATATTTAACTAAACAAATGTAGAGGACCTATGTGAAAAAAAACTCTTAAGACTAAAGGGCATAATAAAAAGACTTGAATGACTGGAGAGAAGTATTTTGGCCCTGAATGAGCAAACCTAATATTTATAAAGATGTAGGTTCTTCAAAAGTTAATCTATAAATATAATGTATTTTCAGTAATTAATATCCTGATTTGGAAGGGGAAACACAGCAGATGATTTTGAATTTCATCTTAAATATGAAAACAAAATTAAAATAGCCAAATTACCTGAAAAAGAAATGTAATGAGAAGGGATTTGCTTACTAGGTATCAAGATCTGTTTTAAACCTAAATAATTAAATTTGTGTTATTGTCAAAAGAGTAGACAGATCTATGATATAGAGCGGAAGTATTTAATGCTGATAAAATGATTTTTCAAAGATAGATTATTTTTTTAATTCATTCATTTATTTATTTTTGCTGCATTGGGTCTTTGTTGCTGCAAGCCGGCTTTCTCTAGTTGCAGTGCGCAGGCTTCTCACAGCAGTGGCTTCTCTTGTTGCGGAGCACAGGCTCTAGGTGGGCAGGCTTCAGTAGTTGTGGCTCGCAGGCTCTAGAGTGCAGGCTCAGTAGTTGTGGCGCACAGGCTTAGTTGCTCTGTGGCATGTGGGATCTTCCCGGACCAGGGCTCGAACCCATGTCCCCTGCATTGGCAGGCGAATTCTTAACCACTGCGCCACCAGGGAAGTCCCAAAGATGGATTATTTTTTAAATCATGTTAAAACAACTGGTTAGCCATACACTCAAACTCTACATGGAGTAAAGATTTAAATATAAAAGACAAACCACTAAAATTCATATGGAAATTCAAGGGACACAGAATAGCCAAAACAATCTTGACGAAGAAGAACAAAGTTGGAGGACTCACACTTCCCAATCTCAAAACTTACTACAAAGCAACAGTAACTAAGACAATGTGGTACTAGCAATAAAGATAGATATGTAGATCAATGGAATAGAATTGAGAATCCAAAAATAAACCTTTATACTGATGGTCAGTTGATTTTTAACAAGGATGCCAGTTCAATGGAGAAGGAATAGTCTTTTCAACAGACGGTACTGGGATAACTGGATAGTCACATGCAAAAGAATGAAGTAGGATCCTTACCTACACCATATTAAAAAATTAGAAAACACAAAAGGCCACATGTTGTATAATTCCATTTATATGAAATGTCCAGAACAGGCAAATCCATGGAGACTGAAAGTGTCTTTGTACCACACTACAAAATGGTGAATGACTGCTAATAGATACAGGGTTTCCTTTTGGGTGATGAAAATATTCTAAAATTAGCTAGTGGTGGGAATTCCCTGGCAGCCCAGTGGTTAGGACTCTGCTCTTTCACTGCCAGGGGAGCAGGTTTGATCCCTGGTCAAGGAACTAAGATCCAGCAAGCCACGCAGTGTTGCCAAAAAAAATAAAATTAGTTGTAGTGATGGTTGCACAACTCTGTGAATACAGCCAAAACACCAAATTGTACACTTTAAAAGGATGAATGTTACGGTATGTGAATTACATCTCATAAAGTTGTTATTTAAAATTAATAAAGCAGTTTCTGAGTAAAGGTGACAAATTGTGGGATTTGTGCAGGAGATAAAACCAGGTGTATATAATAATATAATACATATACATCTATAATGTATAACACATTATACATTATAATGTATAATAATGTACATCTATTTTATCTCCCTCAGAAATCCCACACAAAGCACAGTGAGGTGATTTTTTTTAAGTCATAAACCTACCAATTCAGGGAGAATAGACATTGACAACATTTGGGGATTGGAATGCAGTGACATGGGGTAACTGACTTGGCAGTTCCCAGAAGGCCAGGTGGTGAACTGGCATTTAGGAAAACCAAGAACTTACATCACAGAATCCTCAAAGGTTCAGGAACTGGTGACACTAGGTACCTCTAGAAGTGGGCTGAAGCCGAACACTCAGATCAGGGGGATTGGTTGAAAGCTGCTTATGAATAAGTTGAGAGTCTTACCATCTGCTCCCCAACGCCATTTCACTGGACACTGTCCCCACCTCACCCTAGCGGAAGAATGAAGGGGCCCCACCCCTGGAGAGTGTGAAGCAGGGAGTTTCTCTACTAGCGCACACAGAGGTGGATTTACTGTGTGAAACTAATGAAGCTTAAGCCTCAGGGCCCCTCGCTTACATGGACCTTGTCCAGGGCCCTAGAAGGAACCCTAGCCATGTGTTCAAATGATCCTGTGTTTCTGTAAACTTCGAAAATGTATTTATACTGCACTCAGCTAAGAATCTCTCTGCCTTCCTTTCCTCCTTTTTTTTAAAATTAATTATTTATTGGAGTCTAGTTGATTTACAATGTTGTGTTAGTTTCTGCTGTACAGCAAAGTGAATCAGCTACGCGTATCCACTCTTTTTTAGATTCTATTCCCATATAGCTCATTACAGAGTATTGAGTAGAGTTCCCTGTGCTATACAATAGGTTCTTATTAGTTACCTGTTTTATATATAGTAGTGTGTATATGTCAATCGCAGTCTCCCAATTTATCCCTCCCCCCCCTTTTTTCCCCTTGGTAACATAAGGGTGTTTTCTACATCTGTGACTCAATTTCTGAATTTCTGTTTTGTAAATAGGTTCATTTGTACCATTTTTTTAGATTCCACATATAAGCGATATCATATGACATTTGTCTTTCGCTGTCTGACTACACTCAGTATGACAATCTCTAGGTCCTTCTTTTTCTTCTTTATACTACCCTTCATGTCAGGCAGCTTTGGAGTAGCCTAGACCCTTTTTGGGATGGGACAGGATTGGAGGGGGTTGTTGAATTGGGAGTATGCTGTTTTGACTCCAGTTTGTAAAGACATTTTTGAAAAACATAAAACAAGTGAGAAATTAGAGTCCTGAGTTGGAAGCGCACAAAGGATACCTTTTTTGATCATCTTCAAATGTATTTTATAGCTAAGAGAAAAATTGGATAAAAGTAGAACACAAAACAAAAGTGACAAAGGTGAGAATGAAATCAATAGATATTACTCTGAAATCATGTAAAGTGTAACAAAACATTGTCACATTGTACCAAAGCTAGTAATTCATTAAGAGAGTAAGATCAGTTTTAGATAGGAGTGATAATTATCTGATGATCTAGTTGAAGAGGAGGAGCAAATCATATGAACCTATTGCTAAAACATTTAAATTTCTAGTGGATTTAACATGAAAGACATAACAAAGATAACATAAAACTCATACCCTCCTACTAGGACCTCAGTGACAGACCAGTTACCCTCATTAATTCAGAGAGCATTTAAGATTAGTCATTGTACAAGAAAATTTGAAATGTGGCCTGAAATCTTATAGTTTATTTATGAGAGAAACATGAGATTTTCCTAAATTTTACAATAATCCTAAAGTTTATATTTATATGTTACCAGTAAGCTGGAAAAAAAAGCTTTTCTAAACTGTCAGTAATAGAAAGCAAATTTCAATCAACACTACTAGAGAAAAGGCTGAATTATTTGTCTTTTCTCTCTAAGGAAATGATTTATCAACTCTGTGTCACATGAAGAGGCAATCATAGACTATGCAGCCAAAAAAATGTGGAGAAATAAATATAAAGGTGTGTCAGGCAGATGATTAATAAAAATATTAGGTTATTCTTGATTTTCTGATGTTCATGTTATGTCAGCTTTTATAGCTTGTAATTTATAATGCTCTTTTCTCTGTTTAAATAAACATTCACTTTCAGGCCTATTTTTATATTTGCAGTTTTGTAATCTCTTTTTTTTAAAGGGCATGCAAAATTGTGTAAGCTTCAGGCCCACAAAACCCAGATCCGCTTCAAGCACAGGTGAGGGCAGGACTTCATAGGAGGATGAAGTGCATGAATGCATGCGGAGTGCTGACACATCCTCTTACACACACACACACACACACACACACACACACACACACACACACACACACACACACAGCCTCTTCTACTCCGCTCCCAGAACAGTGAGCTGGGCCTTTATTCCCAGTCCAAGACAGTGGAAGAATCTTCTCTAGGGAATTTTACCTCCCTTGGAGAAAAGAGTACAAACTGGCATCGAGGATCCCCCACAAAACTTCTCAGCCAGATCATCCCACACAATAGACAGACGTTATTCATGTACTTACAGCTTCTAGTCAGCGTTTTGGTCCCCAGTCATATATTGGAGAAGACAACCAAGAATTACCACTCATCCAAGGGGCATGTTTAATATGAAAAATGGAGACTAAAACAAACACAAAAAGCAACTTGAAGGGAAACTGAGACTATAAAGGAAGAAGAAACTTTTTTCAAAGCTATCATTAAGATTTTCAGATAAGGCATCCAAGAAATAAAAACAGGGTACCATTTAAAAAAAAAAGGGACATCCTAAAAATTAAGAAGAGCTGTTGGAAATTAAAAACATGGCAGCAGAAATGAAAAACTCTTTAGAAATATTAAAAGATAAGGAAACATTGAAAAATAGAGAAATTAGAGGACCAGCCAAAGAGGGTCAGCATCAGAATTATAAGAATTTCAGAAATAAGAAACAGAGAAAATGGGTGTGGGGGGAGTGGTCAGTAGCAACAAAGTTTCCTTTAATCCCAGAACTAAAGATTATAAATTGCCAACTCGAAAGAGTCCTGTGTATCCCCCAGCACAATGGATAAAAACAGACCCCAAGGTACATCGTTGTGAAATTTTGCAACACGGGAGACACACATCTGACCCTCGAAGCTGTCATGAAGAAGATAAAAAGCAGGTCACATACAAAGGTTGGGAGTCAGATTGGCTTCAGACTTCACCACCACAGCAGCACTGGGAAATGAGAAGCCAGTGAAACAGTGCCTTTGAGATTCTGGAAGAAATCATGTCCAGCCTATAATTCTATACCCAGTCAAAACTAACTCGTGTGAGGACAGGATAAAAGGGGTTTGGGTTGCGTAGTCTCAAAACTGATCTCCCTCACACTTTTTCTCCACCCAGATGAGGAGTAAACCAAGAAAGGAGAAGACATGGAATCCAGGTGGAAAAGATCCTAGGAGAGAGGTGGAAGGAATCCCTGTGAGGGTGGTGACAGGGGAGCCCAGAATGGAGGCAGCCCGTCCAGACCCAAGCAGGTCCAAGGCTCCAGTAGAGACTGCTTCAGGAAGGGAAAATGATAGGACACCTGATACGCATGAATGTATTGAGTAGATTTAGACAACTGAGAGAGGATTAGGGATAAACATCTAGAAGATGAAGCATATGAAAGAAAAGGAAAAATTATTTTTAGGGAAACTTGTGCAGTGTTCTTAGTTCTGTATTGCTGTGGAACAGATTACCCCACAAATTAGTGCCTCCCAACAATAATACCAGTCTCTGATTGTCAGGAATTTGGGAGTGGCTCGGCTGGGGGTTTTGGCTTGGGAACGTCACAGTCTCCTGAAGGTTTGGCTGAAGCTGAACAGTCTGCTGGCTGCCACATGCAGGAAGGAAAACAAACCATGTTCTGTTCCTAATAGTGTATTTCGCATTGCTCTAACCAGATCACAGTATACCTCTATTGAGAAGGCAGAGTTGGAAATGTGCCTTTGGGTAATAGGGGTGAAGACCCAAAAGAGGTGTGTGTTTTTGTTTAGTTAAATCTTCCTCTTCCAAGATAAAAAGTCAACAGCTAGGGCCTAAAACCTAATCATCACAGGGTGGTAATGCACGCATTTTTATTTAGAGATGCAAAGGTACATATCAAAAACAAAACCAGCCACGTTAGAAGTGCTCATCACAGGCGATTGAGTTTAGGGAAGCCTAGAACGTAATGTTTTACTTAGCAGACATTGTTGCCTTGTTAAACTATGCACATGTATAACTTTGATAAGAGCAAAACTTAGATTAGTAGAAGGAAATCATAAAAGTAAAAAGTAGGTCCAGGTGAAATTTTTCTGTGTTGGAGTGGAAGAGGCAGGTCTTTCTCAGTATGACACCAAAAGAAGAAATCGTGAAGGAAAGAGACAGATTTGGGCAGTTTCGCTTCATACAAATTAAAAGCCTCTGTACATTAAACACACACACATACAAAATGGAAAGGTAAACGTTAAGACAGGAAAAAAATCCTGGGACTGGTGGTAAATGATTTCAATCCTTTAAAAAATGTAAACTGTTTCAGCCTGTCTCGGGCAATTTGGCAAGCGAATCAAAGCCGTGAACCTGCATGCATCCTTTGACCCAGCAATTCCAATACTAAGAATTTATCCTATGTGACTAATCCTTGATATGCCCAAAGATTTAGCCGTTGGTTTTTGTTTATATTAGAAGAAAAACTTGAGGCAGTTGAAATGATAATGTAAGCCATGTGGGTTACGAAAAGAAAATTAGTGATACAGTTGATTAATGAAATACTAGGTAGCTCTTAAAAGTCAGGCTGATGAAAACTTGTGTATTGGCATATAAAAACACTCCTGATATATGTTTCCTTTATTTTTTTTAAAAGTTGTGTCAATATGCATATGCTGTACACACTGAAATTTGGGGTATTACTTTTTCTCTGGGATTTTGTGTATTTGTATCTGTGTGTGTGTGTTTGTCCTTTGTGGTTTTCCAAGTTTTTGACACTGATCAGGTGTTATTTTTATAGTCAAGGAAAAGAACTTAAGGGATTTTTTTTTTCTTCAGTTTATTTGAGAGATATGGAAAGTGCAAAAAAGAAAACAGTAATCATATTCTCACCACCCGGAATTAACTACTAACATTTGGCATATCAGCTTCAGGTTTTTTTCTTTCTGAAAATGTTTAAAATATAATTAACACCAAAACATTAACCTTGGTTATCTTTTCAATATGAGACAGAGGGCTATTTTGGAGTTTTTTCTTTTCCTTCTTTTCCTTCTCTTTCTCTCTCCCTCTCTTCTCTCTCTTTTAGGCTTTCTGTACTTTCTCAAGTTTTCTCTGATGAACATGTTTTACTTTTTAAAGAGATGAACTGTAATCAACTGTAAAAGGTAGAATATTTTTAAATGCCTAATAAAGTCGTAGACATTTTGAAGAAGGTAAGCAAGGTTTGGGAGTCAGAACAGCTTTGATGAAGCCAGGAGAAGGGAAAGGTTCCTTCTAGGTGGGGTGGCCGTATGTCCCAGTCGCCCTGGACAGTCCATGTTTTATGCCTTTTGTCCTGATGAAATTATTAATGACATGTTGGCACTAAAACATGGACCTCCACTTTGGGACAGGAAGTTGCTTATAAGGTGTCTAGATTTGGGGGATAAATGAACAGCCACTTGGCTGAATCAGAGTAGTTGTACTGGGTGAATGGGAAGGGAAACTAAAAGGCGGGGTGAGACCATATTATAGAGGCACAGTGACTGCTGGTTTAGGAAGTTCCTCGACCAGTTCTAGGGCTGGCTCAGGAAATGTACAGGGTAAGCCTGGAGCAGTTCATAGTCCAGAAAACAAGGAAGTACTAAACAAAACACACACACACACGCACGTGCACACACACACACACACACACACGCACACACACTGATGTGGGTATGTCAGAAAGACACAGGAGGCAACTGAAGGAGCTCCCAGTGGCCAAAGCTGGAACAGTTTGAGCAACAGAATAAAGTAGGATTGGATTATAACCCATATAAAATAAATATCGATGTATTTATACTGCTATAAGTGACTGAATAAATAAATAGAGAACAGAAATCTCCCATGCAGAATCCCAAATAACTTATGCCAATACTCTGCCCGCAAAAAGGTGGAGTATTACTCTTCATTTCTTAAGTGTGGGCTGTGCCCAGTGGCTTCCTTCCAAAGGTGGGGGGGTCGTGGGGGGGGGGGGACCATATATCGGAGAATCCCGGGAAAGGCTGCTTCAGCCCAGTGACGGAGACTCACATCAGCAGTAGGAAGTCGGGTTGATGGCTCGAGCCCTCAGTATGATGTGGCAAGAGTGGCACTTCACCCCTTCCCTCCAGAACCTGTAACGCCAGTCTAGTCATGAGAAAGATAGCGGACAAGTCCCAGCTGAGGGACATTTCTATAGAGTACCTGACCATCACTCCTTAAAACTGTCCAGGTCATCAAAAACAGGGAAAGTCTGAGAAAATACCAGGAGGAGTCTGAGCAGACAATGACTAAATGGAATGCGGCAACCTGGCTGGGGTCTTGGAACTTAAAGGGGACGTTAGGTGAAAACTAAGGGAATCTGAATAAAGTGTAGACTTTAATATTTCAGGATTGGTTTGCTAATTGTGACAAGTATGCCATATGAATATAAGATGTTAATAATAAGGGAAACTGGGTGTGGGATATATGGAGTTAGGTACTGTCTTTACAATTGTTCTGTAAATCTAAAACTTTTCTAATCAAAAGTTACTTTTTTTTTTTTTAAGGCATTCTTCAGGCAGGGAGATGGCTTTTGAAGAGGTGAGGTGAAAACTAATCAGAATCATATGATAAAGTTATAGGTGATTGTCAGTAGCTGCAGTGAGATTACAGAGGCCTGGTTCCTTCTACACAGTTCACACGGCCTCTCATTTGTGCAGAAGCACCCAGTTCAGCACTAGCCTCCTCCTGATAACACGGTCCTCTTTCATTTCCAGGCTTCTAACAATGAACCCTTTCTAAATTCCATAGTATTTTAAGATTAGGTATTTTGACCAGATGATTTTTTTCCTAGTTCCTTCAAACACATATGACATATCTACGTGAAAGAGTATTGAACTGTGAGTAGTAGAAAACTGGACAAGAAATCACAACCCTGATTGTTTGTTCTGGGTCCTGTTGCTGAGTGACCCTGGGCTAGTCACTGAACCCCTCCAGATCTGCTTCCGCATCTCCAAAATGAGAGGGTTGAACTGGAAAAATTTCTATGGTAACTTGCAGCTCTAAAAATACTGTGATTCCAAATTAAGATTTAGAGAGAGGCTGTGGCACCACAAATAATGGAATCTAAGTTCCTAATTCCTTTGTAGCTAGTCTGTAGTACTAGACGCCACGTTAGAGGCACTTTGAGGACCGCTCTGAGGGCTCTTTAGAATGCGCATTCCGCTCCCCATGTTCTTGGAATGGAGATTCAGTTTAGAATTCAAGTTTTAGGTAAGCTGAAAGGGCTACGTAGTCCAGCTCCTTTGTTTTATAGTTTGTTTAAGAAACTAGTCAGAGGCAGAGACCAGGGTTTCTTTTTTTTTTTGCGGTACGCGGGCCTCTCCCGTTGCGGAGCACAGGCTCCGGACGCACAGGCTCAGCGGCCATGGCTCATGGGTCCAGCCGCTCCATGGCATGTGGGATCTTCCCGGACCGGGGCACGAACCCACGTCCCCTGCATCGGCAGGCGGACTCTCAACTACTGCGCCACGAGGGATGCCCAAGACCAGGGTTTCTGATTCCTGGTCCAGAGCTTTTTATATGGCAACATGCTTCACACAGAGCAGGATCGGTCTTTTTGCAATGCCACCAGGACCTCATTTGCACTGTCACCAAAATGGTCCTTGCGGGCAGTTGCTCACTGTCCAAAACCATTGTGTCAGTCAGCTCGAGTCCCTGATTTGGGCAGAAGTAACTGTTGCGGGGGGAGAGGACTAAGGCTCTCCTGTCCCCTTAACCTTTCTTCTTCAGGTCTGAGCGAGGGAAATGGCAATTTCATTTTTTCTTTCCTTTTCAATTCCATAGCTTACCTTCCCTTGGTAATTACATAGCCAGAGGTTATTTGTTTACAGAAGCCACGTGAATCAGCCAGCCCCCAAAGGGTTAACGCTCCGAAATTACGGGGCTGGATTAACAATAAACAGGATGTCCTCCAGAAATTAAATTTAAACTGCTATGACTCAGGCTGGCCCATCCTCTCAACCAGATCGTTGTCTGGGGTTATTATCGGTGGTTAATTATACCACTGGGCTTAGCAGCAGTGTTGGTCAGTATGGGCCAAGAGAAGCCAGGCTTGGGGAGAGGGGGGTGTGGAGGGAGGGGCCTGGTGGAGGGGGTGGGGGGGAAGGAGTGGGAGCGGGAAATTTGAATGGAAGGGACCACTGGTCCTGAGCAGTGGAAGGAGAGCAGTGAGAGTGGGGTCCAACCTGCACCCTCAGGGCTCTTCCCTGAGCTGATCCCAGCCAGGGATGCTTAACTCACTCCTACCTTGGTGGGAGAAGCCCGCATTTCTGTAGCTGTGGGGATGCCCTGTGGCTTCTTTAATTCTCAGAACTGTAGGATGGGAGCATTTTCAGCGCTTGAAGGAAGCTTCTAGGTTACCCAGTTTAACCCTCTTGTTTCACAGAGTAGGAAATTAAGTCCCGGCGCAGTCATTTCCTGGCGTCCTGCTCCTCAGGGGTGGAGGCAGGGTTAGCGCTCAGGGTTTCACTCCTGGGCCATGACCTTCCTTCCATTATGCCACACCTTCTTCCATTTCCAAGTGGGGAACCTGTGGTGCAGAGCTTCCCAGCAAGTTCAGGGCAGACTTGAACTGGATTCAGATTCTTCTCCAAGCTAGCTTTCTTTAGATGTTGTCAGTTCTCGCGGGAAATAACCCAGCCTGACTGGTCCTCAGTGCTCCTACAGTTCGTCATCTCTCCCCAGCCCCACAAAAAGCCCTCCACAGTCTGTCTCTCTATAGAGAAGTAGGGAAGCACCTGCTACAGACGATAGTGGGCTTTGTGGTGTTTTTTAAAGG
Source organism: Leucopleurus acutus (assembly GCF_964270905.1). Lineage (NCBI taxonomy): Eukaryota > Metazoa > Chordata > Mammalia > Artiodactyla > Delphinidae > Leucopleurus > Leucopleurus acutus. Next base: position 100,488,157 of record NC_139150.1, on the reverse strand, counting down.
CATGTTTTCAAGGATGATAGCTGTCCAGGTGAGCCTGCAACCTCTGACTTCGCAGCTCCTCAAGACACAAGGTTTGTAGTGACTGTCACTAGTACAGTATCTCACCTTTCCTGCCTTCACCTTTGCAATGTATGTAGACATTGCAGAGAAAGATGCCCTGGGGCACCTCCATCTGATTCTGTCCATGGGGGACCGTTCTCCTGGAGCCCAGCCTGGTTGCTGATGGTCCTAGACCCGCAGGCACGTGGTACGAGTCCCGGGAGTGAGGCACTCCTTCCAGGGGGGAAGTGGCCGTACCTCATCAAGTCTTTTCAGCCACATCCTTCCCCATTTCTCCTAACCTTTCTCTTTGACTCTTTCTCTTACAGGATTCCTTTCAAGATTGGGCAGCCCAAGAAACAGATTGTCCCCAAAACAGTGAGTAACCTGTTCTTTCACTCCGAGACTCACGTGGCCTTTGTGTAGAACCGGAGCTTTGACTCAGTGAATGGTGGTGCTGGGAAGGCAGAACCCAGGCCTTATTATTCCCAGTCGTGCTGCTCTAGAACCTCACACAGGTGGGGGCTTATAGGGCCCTCCTATCCTGGGACACTTTCCTCCCTCAGGTCAGCCTGGGCCCCTCCCCTTCCTTGGGCAGGTGGAAGAGGTGGGTTACAAAGTGAGGACAGACACCCTGCTTCTGAACAGCCCAGCACTGGGGTCTAGCGTGACAGTCTGCACTTTCCTGAAAGGGTTCCTGAGACATAGGCTCCCGCCAAGGACACGTCCCAGGCCTCTATCTCCCGCCCCCTCAGGCTGCGTAAAAGGCCAGAAAGCCTCCCTGGGATGTCCAGGTCCCCTTCTCTCTGCTGCTACATTCATTCTTAGCCAGGACCCGGAGCCACTCACTGGGAGGGCATGATTGAATCCTACCCCTTTGTAAGTCCACAGTTTTTGTCTCTGTTTTATTGCCGCAATGGAAGAGGAGGAGAATCTAGATTCTCAGAAAGTTAGAACTGTGGGACTTCCCTAGCAGTCCAATTGTTAGGACTCCACTCTTTCCACCGCAGGGGGCCCAGGTTCGATCCCTTGTTGGGGAACTAAGGTCCTGCAAGCTACGCAGTGTGGCCAAAAAAAAAAGCACTGGAAGCCCTTAGAGATCATCCAGTCCAACCTTCTGAGTTTTCCTGATGAGGAAACCAAGGCCCATGGAGTTTTTGTGACTTTCTAAGAATTACGTTTCATAAACCTAATTCTGATGGAGCTGGAATTAGAACTCAAGTTTGAGGCTCCGTTTCGTACACTTTCCATAGCTTCACACGAGCTCACTCGGGCTGTGAAGATCTCCTGAGGTTTTGGAATTCTAGTCAAGAATGGCCTCTCCACAGGACTTCACTGGTGGCACAGGGGTTAAGAATCCGCCTGCCAATGCAGGGGACACGGGTTCGAGCCCTGGTCCGGGGAGATCCCACATGCCACGGAGCAACTAAGCCCAGGTGCCACAACTACTGAGCCTGTGCTCTAGAGCCCGAGTGCCACAACTACTGAGCCTGCGCGCCTAGAGCCCGTGCTTCGCAACAAGAGGCCACTGCAATGAGAAGCCCATGCACTGCAACGAAGAGTAGCCCCCGCCTGCCACAACTAGAGAAAGCTCATGTGCAGCAACAAAGACCCAACGCAGCCAAAAATTAATTAATTAATTTGAAAAAAAAGAATGGCCTCTCCAACCCCTCACCCACCAATGTGGGTGAGGCTCTTGAGGGTTTAACGTGAGAGACTATATCTGTAAGGTTAGCACTGTCAGCCTGCTGGAGGCCCTGGACTGTCATCCCAGCCGCTTATAAGACAGTTCTTGTCTTATAACCTTGGCCCTCCTTAGCTCTGGACTCTGAACTGGGTTTGGCGGGAGGGGAAGTGCAGCACGCATCTGAGCACTGGCTCCATCTTTGGGAAATCCAAAGTTAGGTCACTTAAAAGGAAATGGGTCCATGTTAAAAGGGCCCTCCCTTTTTTTCAAGCAAAGGCAGGCCAAGGACAGACTCAGAGTATACCTCCCATGCAGAGGCTGACCAGCTGTGGAGGCTCTCAGCTGAAGTGCGGAGAATCTGGGCGTGCTCCAGCCAGCTACAGGAAGTGGGAAGGTGTGGTTTTGAGTCTCCAGAGTTTAATCCAGGGCAGATCTGAAAGGGAAGTGGTTTCGAGAAGGGTCTTTTATTCCCAGCACTCACTACCAAAAAACAAACAAACAAACAAAAATTTCTCCTAACACCCCAACCTTGATGGAAATAGCCTTTGTTCTCCACGGAAAAGTATAGGGTAGCATGCAGTTTCTACCTTCCTTGCCAGAATTTGTTGTTGGAAAGGTCTCTCGGTCTTTTACTCTAAGGGGTGGCCAGGACTCCCCGGAGGAAGGGCAGATGGACAATCTCAGTGCCTGTGGATGGGCCCGTGGCCTCCCTCTTCCCTTCCTGGCATCTGTCGTGTTTGGGATGGAATTGTAGCCCTCTAACACCTGGCATCAGCTCCTCCAGACAGACTGGGCATCAAGGAATGGTTATGAAACTGGATTTGGAAGGTTCCTTGCCTGGATTCCCATCCTGGCCCTGCCATGTGTTGTCCGTGACCTTTAGCAAGTTCCTTGCCCTCCCTGAGCCCTCATTTTCTCCTTTGTGAAGTGAGGATGATACTAGCTCCTATGTCATTGATGTAAGTATTATGCATCTTACATGGGGTAATGCATATGAAGCACTTAGCACAGTGCCTGGCACGTGGTGAGCCCTCAGTAAATATTAACTGCATTATGAGACGATAGCTGATGTGACTCTTAATAAACCACCAAGGACCCAGCCTGTCCCCAGCAGCTGGATCCCCCAGTACAATGAAATGGTAGGCTGGGCCTTTGATCTCTCACGAGGAATAGAGTCCTTTGCTTCCTCAACTCCCCAGAGGCACTGAAGTCTATGTAGCAAGACCCTACCTCTTCGGAGTCTCCCTACCCTCCCCCGCACAAGCCCCCTCCTGGCCCCCAAACAGGCCAAGGCTGTGCAGTTGTCTCAGCGTCTCTGGCAGCTGCCCCCGAACATGGGTGACGCACTCTATTTTTCCTGTCCAGGCACTCTCGGGGAGGGGAGCAGATGTGGCTGTCTGGGTTATTGGAAGTCGTGGCACCCCTGTCATGGGAAGAAAAGCTCATGTTATCTTCAGGGAGTTTCAGGAGATTTTTGGCTCAAGGCACCCAACCATCAGACACAAAGAAAGCATTGTGCGTTTGCCCTCCCCATTCTGCTGTGCCCAGGTTATTAACACAGATTCCAGTATTGTCAAGGATTTGGCTGGAAGGGTGTGTTCTCTGCAGGGGCTGACCACTGGGGCTGAAATGGAAGGACAAACACTCCCCCACTTTCCAGTCCTAACCTTCTGCTTAGTCCCCTCCCGCTGCCCCAGCTCATGAAGGAGCTGGAGCATCTTGGTACGGCAAAGAGAAGCTGCACCTCCCTCTGCAACCGGCATGATGGAAGACTTCGCACATTGAAGCAAGGGTTTCCCTGGGTGTCGCACACACCTAGATTCCCAGCTAGGCAGGCGCTCTGGAAGGTCAAGGCAGATGGGAGTCCCTGCAGGTCGCGCCTTCACCTGAGAAGGGTTTTCACGTGCAAAGTGGAGGGACCCTTTGTAACAAACCAAAGGCAGGCTGCTCTCCACCCTGAGCCACCCTGGAAGAGGAGCTTCCCAGAAGGCACAGGGCTCACTCTGCCTCAGATCCAGTCTGGCTCCGCTTAGCCCCGGGATTAGAGCCTGGCCCTGCCTGCTGGCCTCCCTCTTCCCTTCACCATGAGTGTGAGTGGGTGGGAACTCAGCCCACTATTCACTTAACAACCACCGAGCTCCTGCCGTGTGGCAGCCTGACCTAGGCCCTGGGGACAAGCTGTGAGCAGCACGGCCCCTCCTGCAGCCCTGAGCCTCCGAGAATGCAGGGGTTGCTGGGGCGGTCTCTGTGCTTGACCCTCCCTGCACTGACCTCGCCAGCCTGACCCAGCCCACCCTGACCTGCCGACAGTCGTGCACATGTGTTTACACTTGCGTTGTTGACTGGGGTCCAGTTGCCTTTTCGGCAAAGGCATCAAGCGTCCAGAGATGTTCAGATCTTTTGTATTTGGCTCCTTCCCTCTGCACGGATATACCTTGGAATGAGACTCCAGTGTGTCCCTTGATCCCCTCAGCCGTTGTCTGAGGGCCTAGAATCCCGGTGCTGTGCCTCTCAGATCTTTCCCCTGGGGAGGAGAGAGACCTCAGGAGCAGTGAGCTGTGGAAGCAACACCAGCTGGCTACCGACAAAAGAGGTGAAGCGTTCTTGACCTTCTCTTAGGCTGTCAGATGGCCTTGAGCTGGGAGAGCAGAAGACTCAAGCTCCCACCCCGACACACTTCTCCGCTTCCAGCGTGAGACCCTGAGTTTCTCCTCAGCCAGTTGGAAACCTGCGGTCCTTCTCTGTGCAAGTCCCAGCAGTGGCAGCCCGGGAGACCAGGTGTTCCCTGATATCCCACACAGCACGCTGGGGATTGCGCAAGAGAGCGAGGGGAGCCTGGCCCTCGCCTCCCTTCTCGCCCACCCACCCCCTCTGCTCTTGGTCTTCAGGAGAGCTGGACCCTGGCTAGGGCATCCTTAATTTCAACTTCATCTTTTCGGCAGAAAAAATACTTGTGCGACGTAAAGACTCAGCTCAGCTGTCACATCCTACAAAGTAAGAAAGGAGACATGTCCAGTGGAGGGAGGCCCCTCTGTGGCCCTAGGCACAGGGCCCAGGCTTTACCCCACCTGCCAGCTGACTGAGTGCTCTGTGCCAGAGGGTCACAGACCAGACTGCTTCCTCAGACCCCCGGTCCTCTCACCACCCCAGTGGAGGGGAGCAGGGAGACCCCGTGTGTAAGCCGGGCGCCGTGCTCTGTGCTCTACACATAGTGCTCGTTAATCCTCCAAACAAGCCAGCAAGGCTGATGCTGTCAGCCCACTGCCTTGTCAGCCACCTGAAATTCCCATGGGCTGAGACCAAGTGAAACTATCCCATTTTATTAGAAAAGAAACCGAGGCTCAAAATGTTGGGGATGTTTCTAAAGCTCCTCATCTAGTATCAGAGTTCATATCTTCTGTCTGCTTGCTCCCCTCCACCGCCTGCCCCCGGGCGCTGTTGAAAAAAGGACTAGACTAACTTCAGTGCGGACTCCAAAGGGCAGGGCGAGGCGCATTTGCTCCAGAACAAATCTCGCATCCACGGTCACACCAGCAGCTGTTCAGACCTTCAGCTAAGACTCTGATTCCTGTCCAGCTACAAATCCCCCGACTTAGGTAGCACTTTAAACTTTTATCAGGCACATGCACTTTAGCGGGAGTGAATTGTGAATTTTTTCTTGAGAGAATCTTTTGGTGGGTCATACAAAAGGTGATGATGAAAATGTTGGGTTCCCAGATGGAGAAGAAGTGGGTCTGTTGAAAAGAGAGGAAAAGACTGTAGGGCAGAAGGCTAGGGCACCAGTGATTGATTGATTGATTTCGCTGCACCACATGGCTTTGGGATCTTAGTTCTGGGACCAGGGATTGAACCTGGGCCCTCGTCTGTTAGAATGCAGAGTCCTAACCACTGGACTGACAGGGAATTCCCAGTGATGAGTTTTACTTCACAACTTTGTAGAAGGTCCCAGATGTTAGGATCATAAGGTAAGGGGAAGACCATGTGTTTCTGCTTCTGAGTTTTACAGTTCAAATGAGGAAGGCGAGCCGTCTCCATGCAAGAGAGCCCCGTTGTCAAGCCCTGAGGTCGGATGCTAAGTAGGGCCTCTGCGTCAGGCCTCACTGGGCCCTTCCTTGCCCTCCATGGGGCTCCCCACAGCCCCCCGTCACGTGTGTGTGTGTTCTTTTGATCTCCCGACCAGGGCCCGTGTCTGTTTTGGTTTTTTTTATTATTTATTTTTGGCTGTGTTGGGTCTTCATTGCTGCGCGCAGGCTTTCTCTAGTTGCGGAGAGCGGGGGCTACTCTTCGTTGTGGTGCATGCGCTCCTCATTGTGGTGGCTTCTCTTGTTGTGGAGCACGGGCTCTAAGTGCACAGGCTTCAGTAGTTGTGGCACGCGGGCTCAGTAGTTGTGGCTCGCGGGCTTAGTTGCTTCGAGGCACTTGGGATCTTCCCGGACCAGGGCTCAAACCCGTGTCCCCTGCATTGGCAGGTGGACTCTCAACCACTGCACCACCAGGGAAGCCCCCGTGTCTGTCTTATTCACCAGTGTATCCCTGGCACCTGGCAGAATGCACTACACTTAACTGGTGCTCAATAAATGTTTGTAGGATCAATGAATGCAGTTTAAAAAAAAAAAAAAAAGGCCTGGATTAGGAGTCTGAATTCTAGCCCTGCTTTGCCACACACTAGTTCTGTGTCCTGATGTAAATCACTTCCCCCCTCTGGGTGGCATTCTCATTTATCTCGTGAAATAATCGGCCTGAATAATGTTCTGCCAGTCTACGACTGTCAAATTTACCTTAATCCAAACATGGAGCATGAGGCCAACGGGGTTTTAGAAGACTCCTGGTGAGGCACAGTGGGGCTTTGATGATCACTGCAAATTCACACTCCTTCACCTCCAGCCTGTGATAGCCAGGATTTACGGCTCTCCCTGGCAGGAGTCTCGGGGCAGCCGCCAGGAAGGTGCTCTCATAGGTCATGGCTTTAGTTCATCAGCCAGAGCTTTTCCCCCTTAGGTAGAATGACGGTAAAGGACGCAGGCCTGGGAGCCAGGCCCCCTGGCCCGTGTTCAGACCCCAGGCCTGCCGCTTACTAGTGGTGTGACCTTGCTCAGGTGACTCCCCCTCTGTCCCGGTGACCACAGTGTGGTGAGGGCCGTCAGCGCACCTGCCTGCCAGGTGAGTGATGGAGGAGGAGAAGCCGGTCATGGGAGCGTGTGGTGCCTCAACAAGGCATGCAGGGAGCTGTTCGGCCTCCTTGGGAGAAGACAAAGCAGAGGCGGGGGCTCCGTCCTCCTATCGGCCCTCAGACATCAGGACTCCGCAGACCACTCTCCTGCGACCGTTGCCCGGGCCCCACGTTACAGATGGGGAGATTCAGGCTCTAGAAGTGCAAGTGACTCTCCTGGCTTCACCTGCCCTGTTGGCTGAAGAACTGGGGTCAGGGCGCATAGCCACTCGGTCTAAACATCAGGGAAATCTGATGACTCGTCCAGAATTTAGAGAGCCTTGCCCGAGTCGGTAATCATATCTGTGATGGCTGCATCCAGCGCACAGAGCGGGGATACCTGGTCTTTCTTGATCCACCCTGAACGCAGCAGGTTCTGGACCTGTGAGGAAACCAGGACCGGGAGGGGAGGGGAGCCGTTCCAGCCCCAGAGCTGCTGAGCGGCAGGGACGGGACCGGACTCCAACCCGCCCGCTTTCCTCCGTGCCCTGCCTCTTCCCCGAAGATGAGTTTCTATCACGCTCTGAGCCCCTTACCCAGACCCCACAGGGGAGGGGAGGGAGCACAGCCCAGCCTCGCTCCCTGAGGTGGAAGAACAGAGCCAGCCGGGATCCGCTGGTACCTGCCTGGCTGGCCCGTCTGGGAAGGGCGTCCTTTGACCTAAGTCAAACACTTAACTAATTTGGGAACACAGGGCTTCTGTCATGAACGGTGTGCTGGTGCTTGTGTGGACTGGATGGTGGTGTTTTCTGCAGAAGGGGGTGCGGGGAGGGCGTGGAGGGAGTTTCGTAGGTGACAGATTTTCTCCAGCCTGCTGTCATTCCTCCAGTGATTGAGTTGTCGCTTCCCTTACAGGTGGAAAGAGACTTTGAAAGGGAGTATGGAAAACTCCAGCAGTGAGTGTCAACCCCCAGAAGGGAGGGCAGGGAGGGGGCTGCTCCGAGAAGGAAAAGAGCCCTCTGCCCGGCTGCCTCGTCCGCTCACCCTGGGAGCTGAGGGCAGCTCAGTTCACACCTGCCAGAAATTCTCCCGCGGGGTGGTGGCTCTGTGACAGTCGTTAACTCAGCCTTTGGGTGCCTCGCGCCAAGCTCGCGGTGGCCCTTCAGTCAGTGGGGACATCCGCGCAGAGCAGGCCCTTCCTCCTCCTGGCAGGCGACCTGAGTGTCGCGTGGGGCTCGGCTCAGGGGGACGGGCAGAACGGGGGCAGAAGCAGGTGGGTGATGCCAGGTCCCCAGGCCCGTGTCCCTGCCTTGCAGGCTGGAGGAGCAGACCAAGCGGCTGCAGAAGGACATGAAGAAGAGCACGGACGCCGACCTGGGTAGGCGGCCCGTCCCCCGTTCCTGGCCTGGACGGGGGAGGGGCAGAGGTGGACACCCTCCTCGCTCAGTCCCTTTGGGGCTGGCTTAGAAGGAAGTGCCCTTAGTAGGTGCCCCGCAGATGTCCCTGAGAAGTGGCTTGCGGTCACCCTTCACTTAGCAGATCACCACTCCCTGCTTTCCGTGGGGCGGCAGCAGCCACCACTGGCAGGTGGAGGGCAGCTCCCGTGGTCTGTGCCCCAGAGCCTCCGGCCAGTGCTCCTCCAGAGGATGGGGGCGTGGTGGGGGGGGTCTGGCCATGACCACCCCTGCTTCTGACCCCGGTGTCTCCAGACTGTGTGTGTAGCAAGCCACGGGTCTGATTTTCAGTCTGTCCGTTATTTGTTTTGTAGTTAGCTCTGAGTTGCCTGGGTTCCATCTTTCGTTGTGGCTCCCGCTGTCTTTCTAGTAGGGAAATGCTGTGGCCTGTGCTTCTCTTCCTTCCTGCTTTTCCACACAGCTGCACTCTCAGAGCGTGAACGGAAAGGACAGAACGTCAGGGATCTATGAACTGGAGTCTGGCTGTAGAGAGTGTAGGTTTTTAACAAAGAAATCAGGACAAATGGGTGACCCCTGGCACCTAGGATTTCTGGCTGCTTCTGGCCCGAGTCAGACGTGGAGTCTGGGCAGCGGAAGCCCTCCTGAAACAGTGGTGCCCTCACCCACCCCAAAGCCTGCATCCCCCAGTCCAGGCCAGAGAGCCTCACACACTGTTGGCTGGGGCATCAGAGTCAGTGAGGGCCTGCTGCAGTGTGGGTCGCCCGGCCCACCCCAAGACTCTCTGATTCATCAGGTCTGGGTGAGGCTTAGGGACCCCGCTTTGAGAACCACTGCTCCACACGGTCGGGGGGAATCAAATTCCACCTTTCCTGGTCTTGGAAACTCCTGAGCTGCTGCCTGGACAGGATCTCACATCCAAAGCTGTGGGTCCAAACTAAGACCAAGTAGGCGTGACCAGACCTTGCCAGGTCCTTGTCGACCCCTGCACTCCCAGGTTGAGTCAGGGCTCTAGAGACCCACGTGCGGTCCAGCACTCCTGGGTTCCCTAAGGTACGAAGCCCGCCAGCCTCCCGGTTTGTGCTGGGCTGACCATGCCCCTCCCCTGTCCCTGTAGAGGTAGAACAAGGGATGTGAGCTGCTGCAGAGGAGAGTGGAGGCCACGGCACCCTACTGTGTTCACACAGGCCGGTGATGCCTTGGGGCGGGGCTCCCAGACGAAGGGCCGCCCCGCAGACTCTCACCGTTCATTGACTTCAGATGGTTCTAGCAAAGAGACATCGGCGTGAAGATGTGGAGGCGTTAGGAAAGAAAAGGAAAATTGGGAAGAAAGTCTTCCCTCCCAACCCCTGACTTTTGGGGGGTTTTCCCTTAACTATTAAAAAAAAATTAGGGGAAGAAATTTTTCAAAAACATTTCCAGTTCTGTCCTTGTTTTCTATCTTTTAATTACGCAGTCTGTGACCGTTTCATAATCCAGTCAAATGACACGTGAGTTTGCTCCTAAGCCTACAAAGTCACTTTACTTTTTTTTGAGAGGGTTTTTGCCTCCGTTGCTTCAGCATCTCTGGGAAGTTTACATTTCTAGTCTTCTCTCATATTTTGCCCTTTTGCTAGGGGACTGCAGCACACCCCCAGATTCAAGAGAAATCAAGGTATATAACACTTAGTAGTGTGCTCTGGTTTCATTGGCAGCATTTTTTTTTCTTCACGGTTTATGCAATAATGGTGTGTGTTACAGTTAATAGCATCTTAAATTTAATGACATAAAATAATAAATAGATCAAAAACACGTTTTCCCGTGAGCCCCTGAAACTGGTACAGACACTGTGGGGCAAGCAAGGCCCTTCTCCAGCCTTTCCTGCCCCTCTAGGATTTCGTTTGCTGGTAATGGAGGCCTGAAAACTCTCACGGGACCAAGAACTCCAAAGCTGCCAACAGGTTGCCTCGCCATACCAAATCCGGCCTAGTTTTGTCAATAAAGTTTTATTGGAACACACCCATTCTTTGGGTGTCTATGGCAAAGTTGAGTTATTGAAAGCCTAAAATCTTATCTCTAGCTGTACAGTAGGTTTGCCTCTCTGGTGTAGATACCATGCTACTCTTTCTGTGAGAGAGCCCCAAACCAAGCTTCACATCCAAACCGCCTAGAGATTTTTTTTTTTTTTAATGCATATTCCTGGATTCCAGGCTTACTGAAATAAATCTTTGGAGCTAGAAATACGTATTTCTTACAGCTTCCCGCCCAAATGATTCTGTTATAATCCAGAGTTTGGAAAGTAAGTCATTGCAACAGGTAAATCTGCTCAAAAGAATTACCCAGAGCAGTATCAGGAATGCACATTACACCATAAGGACTGGTGTCTTGTGCCTCTGGGGTACTGTGTAGTTTATGGCCAGTGGCCACGGATGGAGGTCGTCCGGATGCAGGCCTCTGGCCCCAAGGACGACAGGGAGTCCTGAGGACAAGACCTTGAAGCATGCCCTGTCATTGGCTCACTGAGCTTTGACTTCTCACAGCCATGTCCAAGTCCGCTGTGAGGATATCCTTGGACTTGCTCTCCAATCCCCTCTGCGAGCAAGACCAGGACTTTCTGAACATGGTGACAGCCCTGGACACGGCCATGAAGCGGATGGATGCCTTCAACCAGGAAAAGGTGACTGGGGTCTTGGTCTCCCCCTCCTCGAGGCTTCTTTCTGGGCGGAGTGCTGCATGGAGTCCTTATCGGGGCTTGGTCTCCTCTCTGGACACCTGAGTGTCCCAGCCCCGTGAGCTCTCCCCTGGCCACCCTGCCCCCGCACCGGCTGCTTCCCGTAGCTCCCACTAGCTCACATCACTCACATGGGGCCACGAGGGAGACTCAGGCCGGCTCTGCCCACCCACGCCTGTAGCCCCTCAGACTTGCCCGCCCAGCCTCCTCACTGAGCAAGGCCATCATCGGCTTCACAGAATGAGAACTGACCCGGGACAAGGCCGGTGCGCCTTGTCACCCTTCAGGCTCCCCGGTTGTCATCTCTGCCTCACTCCAGCGGCAGTTAGGGGTGTCTCCCTGCCTGGGGCTCTCGGGGTACCCCTGTCCTGCTCCCTTTCTCTTCTCAGGAACTTGGAGGCTCCCCCTTTTGGGAAGAGTCTGGCTTCCCCCCAGTTTTTTGTTTTTTTTTTTTTAATTTTGGCTGCGTCGGGTCTTCGTTGCTGTGCACGGGCTTTCTCTAGTTGTGGAGAGCGGGGGGCCACTCTTCGTTGCGGTGTGCGGGCTTCTCATTGCAGTGGCTTCTCTTGTTGTGGAGCACGGGCTCTATGCACGTGGGCCTCAGTCGTTGTGGCATGCAAGCTCAGTAGTTGTGGCTTGCAAGCTCTAGAGCACAGGCTCAGTAGTTGTGGCGCATGGGCTTAGTTGCTCCGCGGCATGTGGGATCTTCCCGGGCCAGGGCTCAAACCTGTGTCCCCTGCATTGGTGGGCAGATTCTTAACCCCTGCACCACCAGGGAAGCCCTGGCTTCCCCCCAATTTTGACGCCATCGGGTTTTTCTTTTGACAGGTGAACCAGATACAAAAGACTGTGATTGAACCCTTAAAAAAGTGAGTAAAGGTCATCGGGGGGACCACAGGCCTGAGGGCAGTTACTGGACAGGCAGGTCAACCAGCCACTTGGGGACCGAATATCGTTTCTGGCAGCCTGTCCCCAGACTCACACGGGGTGGACAGGAACCTCCAGGGGACACCAGCTCCCTGATCTGTGGCCCTGGGGTTGACACTCCCGGTAGCTCCAGAGCACCTGCCTGGCCAGGCACGCTCAGTGGTGGCAGGGCCTGTCTGATCCTCCACAGTGGCCGGCCGGCGCTCCTGTGGTCATTCTGCCATTGTCCCTTTGTTCCTGACCGAGAACCAGTGGGACCAGAGCTTGTGGAGTTAAGCTAGCAGAGATCTTGGCCGGGCCTCCACGGAGATGAGTGAGGCCTTTCATCTCGCTCAGCCGGGTTGGGGGAAGCAGCTGCCTGCCACACGTGGCTTTTGAAGCGGTGGGGGGGGGTGGGGGGGGGGGTGGCCGCACACGGGAAAGGGCGCTGCAGCGGGGTCCCGCCTGGGAAGGTCCCCCGATTCATGACCTGCCAGGGTCAGAAATTCTTTTGTGAGACTCATCTTCTGTCCAGCAGCCTCTGGTCAGTGATCAGACAGGCCTATTCCCCAGGTCCCCTAGGGGGGTGGCGCTGGGCGGGAGACAGGCAGGAACGTTGCCTTGAAGCTCCCGAATCACTTCATCTTCCTCCCTGGCCTCTCCCAGCTCGGCTCCGGCCTAGAGAGGCTCCCGCTCCAGCCCAGCAGCTGCACTTTATTACCTCTTCTGTGGTGGTCCCTGGCAGTTGCCTCACCAGGGCCTGGGTAATGAGGCTGTGCTAATTACCATGAGGGCTGGATCAGGGCCTGGAGGGCGATGGAGAGAGCAGGTTTTGATCCTGTGACCCCTGGCGTTCAGGTTGTTGAGCTCTTGTTCCCTGTTCAGGTCCAAGGGGTGGGGTTAGGCAAAGCTCTTTCTAAGCTGGGCTGTCTGGAGGCTTAGCCGTGGAGGGCAGGCAGAACCTGGCCCACAGGGATTTCTCCCCGCTCCTGCCCCGGGCCCCTGTCCCCAGCCCCTGCTCGGCCCCAGGTCGCAGGGTCATGTGAGGAGCAGGGTGCTGGGCAGGCCAGTAGCTCAGAAGGGAGCGTCGGAAAGAGCTCCGCTGCTTGTAGCTCTGTGACCCCGTCTCCAGGCCTGAGGGTTCAGAACTGGGTGGGAAGGACGCCTGGCCGAGCTGACCGTGCCCACGGGGGTCCCAGGGGCTGCCACGGAGGCTGCCGTGCACACCCATGGCTGGCAGAGCTAGGCAGGGGACACCGGCCCAGAGAACTGGGGACTGACTTCCGCCTCGATTTCACCACCACCGAGGTGGGCCTGAAATCTGATGCCTGGCTTCTGGAGCCAAATGGAGAGAAATCGTGGCTGCTTCCCACCACTCCAGCCGCGCACCACCTGCCAGGAAGGTGGGTGAGTGGCCGAGGGGGTGGCCACCATCTCCGCAGCAGATCCGCTGACCTCTGCCCAAGCCCCCCAGGCCTGCCTGCCTGCCTGCCCGGCTGGCTTCTTGGTATCCCGTGGCCGACATGCGATCTCCTCCAACCACATAAACCCGGCACTGCCTGTTGCCGCCTCTTGCCAGGAGAGAAGCTCCCAGGGACCCCAGCACCGGAAACAGGAAGCTGCAGCTTTCCTGTCCTCTGATGAGGAACATCGCCACATGGCCACCCCGCCGCCCCCGGCCTCCCCCCAGGGGGCTCGGCCTCTAATCCCCCAGTCTCTGGGCCGTGTTCACAGGGTGGGATGGGGATGCTTTCAATTTCCCTTTCCTGGTGGGTGGAAGATCCCGGCTGCGTGGGCACAGATTGAGGAATGGCAGGCATGCCCCGCCTCCCAGCCAGCCTCCCTCCCTCCCCCTTTCCCTCCGCCTCTTGATGCCTCTTCACCCCACGCTTACCCTGAGGAGCCATTTGCTGCCCCACCTTAGGACAGGCAAGAAATGGGCAGAGCTTCAGGAGCGCCTGGGGTAGGCCCAGCCCTGTCCTCCCTTCTCTGCGATTCAAACTTTAGGAGCTTAGGATGTAGCGCAGAAGCCATGCGGCATCCCCCGAGAAACGGACCAGAATGATAACTGCCGAGGCGGGGCAGTGCGGTGGAGTGGGGAGAGCCCTGGACAGGACAGGCCTGTGCCTCCAAGTCTCTTCCCCTTCTGCGGAAGCAGGAACGGAGCTGAACTCTCAAAATGGCAGAGCCGGGCACTCCCCTGAGCGGAGAGGGAGGTATCGTGGGCTGGAGTGGCGCTGTATGTGGAGGGCAGAGTCCCTCCTGGGGTCCTAGCCCAGGGACTCCCATGTGCCCCTCACCACTAATTATCAGGGGGACGCCGGGCACTGAGCAGAGAGGCTCTGGGCCCGCAGCCTTGCTCCTTCGTGGCAGCCCCATAAAAGTGCAGGCTTGGTGCCCCAGGGAGAGCTGGATCACCCCATCCTTGTCAGGTCAAGTCAGCAGGTACCCTGTCAGGTCCCAGGAGCATGTCTGGAAGGGGCCTGGGCTCTGGGGACCAGCCTATGCTTGTCCTTGCCTCCGTGCAGCTTCCCTGCCCTGACGAGAAGGTAGGGGCAGCACTAAAACACCCCACACGAGGAGGGGTGTCTGCTGCCAGGAGCCCCTTTCCCCGAACAGCACCCTGGTGTTTATACCCCCCGGCACGTGGAGCTGGCAGAGTTCTTCCTGTTACTTCTAAGCAGAAAACGAGGCGGTGTGGCCTCAGTGGGGCAGTGACCTGAGCCAGGGATTACAGAGTTCGGTCCCCACCCCCACTTTTGTCAGCTACCTCCGATTACACTGTCTGATCTCCCCTGCCTGACCTTAGCTTCCCTGCTTTACTGTGAGAAGGCCGTGACACCTACCCGGGCGGTCCGAGGCCCAGGGCCCAAGGAGTCACGTCCCTCGGCAGCGGCGGACATCAAGCTGAGCCCTCCGCGGCCTCTGGGTTCAGCTAAGGGTGCCGTCTGCCGTGGGAGGTGGAAGTCAGCGTGCTGACCAAAGTTTCCCTCGGGCCTCACAGAGCAGCCGCTTCCTCCCCCCAGAGGATACGTGGCCTTGCTTCCGGAAGGCTGAAGGTAGTGTCCTGTGGACACACCCGTCCCCTGAGGTTGCCTGGAAATCAGTCAGCCCTGGATCCACGCCTTCTCCCCCTGGCTCAGGACCTGCCCTGGGGCTGGATTTCTACACCCTCTGTAGGCCAGCCCAGTCCCAGCGTGTTGTAGTCAGCCTTGCCGTTGTATCCGACCCTGGCCCTGGAGATAAAGCCCTGTGGACTTTATGGGGGGAAGAGGGTTGTGAGCACTGGTCCGAGTGCTGCCGGGGTCAGAGTATCGAGAGCTGCTGGACCACCCGCGGATGACGCCTGTGCCGCACATTCCTTCCTTACTCGTGCCGCCCTCCTCCCCGAGGACGTGGGGTGCAGGGGGAGGTGGCGTGGCGGCTTCCCAGGCCCAGGTGCACCTGCTCCCCTGAGCCACATGCCTCTCCGCCGGCGAGGGAGAGGGGCTCACCTGGCATCCGAGACCCCATCGTAGCACTGCCTGAGGCAAAAGCAGTGAAGTGAGTCCAGCTCCCCCAGAGGGTCTCAGCCGTCCCAGGCGTGTTCAGCCCTACCCCAGGGGGACCTTGTGTCCTGGGCGTGGCTGGTCCAGTTTGCAGAGCACCAAGTAGGCCTGCGTCTTCTGTCCGGCAGAGCAGTCATTCAGGGGTTGATTTGATTGCCGTGTAGAGGGGCCTGCGACTGAGGATTCGGAGAGGATTCGGAGAAGCGTGGGTGGTCTGGCCCACGTTAGCATCTCCAGCTACGTGGTGAGCCCATTACAGACACCCAGAGAGTGAGAAGAATCCGCTTTAGTGGCCTTTCTATCTGTTTCATCAAACTCTGCTGCCTGGGCCTATAGCTTTGTTTGGGGCGTTATGCGTCAGTCAAGTGTCTATCCTCTGTTCTCTGGCAGAGGTATTCATTACTCTTACGTCACGTGGACTCTTGATTTGTTGAGGCTTTTTCCTGCCCCATCTTTCATCTCCTCTGAGTTGCTCTGGGAAGAACCGACTCTGCTTCTGGTCCTAGGTCTCCCTCTGTGTGCTTCACAACCCCCCCGAATAACCACTGCGCCGTCACCTCGGCTTGAGGCCGGGGCTCCACCGGCCACTCGGGCTCCCAGCTGCGAGGTAGATGCTCCAGCCCCTCAGGCTTTGTGTTCAAGGAAGCTGCCCCATCTTCTGTCCAGTTCCAGAAAACCTGCTTGCAGCCTGGCCTGGCCTCCTCCCACAGTCATTAGTCAAGGAGAATGCAGCATTCCTGCCTGGGATGCGGTCCTGCCCTGGGTCCACCCCAAGACTGTGTTGCCCTTCCCAGTCAAAGAAGATCCTAGTCACAAAGATTACGCCCACGGTGCCAAAAATGCCAGAGCCTCTGCTGCTGCTCTTTCTGAACAGCCACCCTAGCACTGCCCTGTGGTTCTTGTAGTCCTGGTGGGGCAGGAAGAGCTCCTGCAGTCGTTTTCCTCAAACATTTGGTTTGACAGTTTGGCCGTTTCAACAGTAGAACATGAGGATTCCTGTTTTTCCGGCAGAGTTGGTAGAAAAGGCTGGGAGTAGCTTGTCGTCATTTAATAGTAGAGTCGATTTACAAGGTTGTCTTAGTTTCGGGTGTACAGCAAAGTGATTCCGTTTTTTATATATAGTTATAGATATACATGTATATATAGGTAGATATACAGGTGTGTATACATGTATATGTACATGTGTATGTGTGTATATATATGTATTTTTCAGATTCTTTTCTGTTATAGATGATTATAAGATATTGAATATAGTTCCCTGTGCTATATAGTAGGACCTTGTTGTTCATCTGTTTTATATATAGCAGTGTGTATCTGTTAATCCCAAACTCCTAATGTATCATTTATCCCTCCCCCCCACTTTCCCCTTTGGTGACCGCAAGTTTGTTTTCTATGTCTGTGAGTCTGTTTCTATTTTGTAAATAAGTTCATTTGTGTCATATTTTAGATTCTACATATAAGCGATATCATATGATACTTGTCTTTCTATGTCTGGCTTACTTCACTTAGTGTCATAATCTCTGGGTCCATCCATCTTGCTGCAAATGGCATCACTTCACTTGTTGTTAATGGCTGAGTAATATGGCAGTAGATTTCGGTTGCAGGTCTGTCACCTGCTGTTGGCAGCATGAGGTGGTAGGGAGGTGCCAGAGGGAGAGCTGGGACACTTGAGTTATCTGCTGGACCGTCACTACCTAATTGTGACCTTGGACAAGTCATGTCATCTCCCTGGTCTCAGTTTTTTCACTTTTCTAATAGAAGATGTTGGACAGAAGCTTGATCTCCCAGCTTTTCTGATACCAGCCCTCAGAGCAGCTGCCCTTGGCCTAACTCCCGGAGCACCCCTGGGTCTGGGCCCACTCCCAAGGGGTGCTGTCTCCATCTGCTCAAATGGCTTCCTGAGCTCTGTCCACCCCTGTTCCTCCGTGATTGTCCAGAGAGCTCTCCTGGCTCTGCTAGCTCATCTGTCTTTTGTTTCTTCTGAGATGCCTGATGCTAATTAATAGAACCTGAGTCTGTTTGTACCAGGTCAACAGCATGGAGGAGCTGTACCAGGTCAGCTCCTCCACGCTGTAGCATAGGTCTCTGAAATGTGGGGTGGGGGCTAAAGGGCAGTGGCAGCATCAGTGGCATCATGCATTCATGACCTGCTGAGTCTTACCCAGGTCGGTGGAGTGGCCCTTACCCTGTCTTCCTTGCCCTGGCCTTACCCCAAGGCGACATTCTCAGCCTGTGCCCCACCAAGGCCAGGGCCCCATCTATCTCGTTCACAGCGAGATCCCCAAGACCTAGAACAGAGTCTGGCGCTTGGTAGGCGCTCGATACATACTTTTGAATGAGTGATGAGCTGCCAGCCTGCAGCTCCAAGAACAGGCCCGTCTCCGACCCGCTGTGTCCGGCAGGTTTGGCAGTGTCTTCCCGAGCCTCAACATGGCGGTGAAGCGGCGGGAGCAGGCCTTGCAGGACTACAGGAGGTTGCAGGCCAAGGTGGAGAAGTACGAGGAGAAGGAGAAGACAGGGCCAGTGCTGGCCAAACTCCACCAGGTACCGGGGAGAAGGGGCTGGGGCTGGACAGGGGCCCACGTGGTTCCTCCTTCGCCCAGGGACCGGAGGCCAAGTTCCTCCTTCACCCAGGGACCAAGACACCAGATGTCCTGACTCCCCCCACCACCACCATACACACACACACAGCACCTCCACCACCCCCGTGCCCCACTCAGGAAGCTGGATGAGCCAGCAAGAGCTGTGCCACCCAGAGTCTTGCTCCTCAGGCCCGAGAAGAGCTTCGGCCCGTGCGGGATGACTTTGAGGCCAAGAACAAGCAGCTCCTGGATGAGATGCCGCGGTTCTACAACAGCCGACTGGACTACTTCCAGCCCAGCTTTGAGTCCCTGATCCGAGCACAGGTGAGGCCGCTGCCACCCCGCATGATGGCCCAACACTTCTTCCCTCGGGAGGCAGTCGCGGGCTTTGGAGACCCATCTCATGCCAGCCCCGCCCTGCTCCCCACACCGGAAGCAGGGCTCAGTCACTCTCTGCCCCCAGCCCTGCCCCCGAGGGAGGAATGCAGGGCGCCCCCGGTTGTTGGCTGGAATTCCCGTTTCGGTCTCTCCTTTGCTCTTTGCTTAATCCCAACTTTCGCACGAGGTCCCTTGTCATCCAAGAGTTCTTCGCTGAAGTTCTCTCTCTCCACGAGCAGCAAGAGGAAACCAGGCCGCACCTCCAGCGCCTCACCCTGATGCGCAGGTCGCTTGCCTGGTGGGCCCAGGTCAGGGACAGGGGCCACAGGTGAAGGCCTTTTTCCGAGGACCCTGCGCCCCCTCCCCTCCCTAGTTAGTCCTTCTCTTTTGGTGGAAGACTAGGGGGTGTCTTGACTTTTAGCAACCCTTGGAGGGGTCCCTAAACCCCGGCGAGAGCCATGCGCAGGGCCCCCACCTGGGCGCCAGGCCGTGGTGCATCTTCCAGCGGAAAGGCAGGCCCGCTCGCGTTGGGCGCGGGTGGACGTGCACCATGGTAGCACCGGGCCCGAGACCCCATGCCTCCTGCTACTCAGGGGTGTAAAGACAACGTGTGGCTCCTGCCCTCCTTCCCCCTCCCCCATGTCCTTCAAGCCCTTGGCAGGGAGTATTCTCCCCATGTAAAAGAGAAAAGGTTGAGGTGCCAAAACCAAGAGGTCTTCTCCACGTGGGAAACACCCCCCGCCTCCCGCCCGCCAGGTGACTGCAGGTGCTCAGCACTCGGCCACCTTCCCCACCAGGTAACAAAGCTGAAGGCTCAACATGTCCCCGTCTGCCTCCAGCCCGCCTCGGCGCTGGGCCTGAGTGTCTGGCGCCCTCCAGTGGGCACTCTCGTTCTTACACAGTCCACAATCACAGATACCCAGGAAAAGCCTGGTTCCTGCCTCCCAGCCTGTGTCTTCAGAGAACACCAAACCCCATGGGAATCATGGGATCCGGACACTTGGGATCAGGACCCCTGAGCAGGATTAATGTTGGATCCGGGACTTGTTAGTGACCGTGTCCTTAGGGGCTCAGGGAAAATGAGGCAGAGAGCTACGTGCATAGGGACGTGGAAGGTTCCCACGCTTGCCCCGAGAGCACAGCCCCTGGAGGTGCGGGCTTCCTTTCAGCAGCTTCGCCCTGGGCCGGGGACGGTGTGTTTCAGGAGACCTGTGACTTCCCTGTCCTGTGCCGCTGCCCCCTCCACCCTGTTGCTCACAGGAGACAGCTCCAGGCTGCCCAGGTTGGGAGCCAGGGATACCCTATAGCCAGGCAGCAGGGTGGCGGAGGGTTGTTTACTGCCTCGTCAGCGCCAGCCTCCCCCTCCAGCGGCTGCTGCTGCCATTAGTCACTGGAGAAGTGAGCATTCCTAGTGACTCAGCCTGCGCAGTGCGGCTCAGGGCAGGGAGCTGGGGCGGGGGGGGGGGGGCATCCCGCTCCCCCCTCCAGCACTAGCCCGGGCCCTGTCCCCTCAGGTGACAACCCTGTTTGGAGACCTTGATTTAGATCCCCCTCAGCCCAGCTGTGCGAGTGTGGAAGACATGGCCTGGCCTTGCCAGTAATGGCACTCCAGGTTGCTAGAGAAGGAGAGTTCCTTCTCCCCAGAGACAACTTGGGGCTGGAGATGGTAACACGTAGGGGTGTTTGAGTGGTGTGGCACACTTTCTTGAAAGTACGTGACTTCATTTGGTTGTGAGGTGGAGACTGAGGCAGAAATGGTCCTTGCCCTCCTCCCCTGGGCCTGCTCAGCTCTCAGCCATCTGAGGGCTGCCCATGGGTCCCCCCCATTCCTCGGCCTGCCCCCGCCTGGTTCCTGTGCGCCTCTCCCATCCCACCTCTGGTGCCTGTGCAGAGGGAAACGTGGAAGTGAGCCTGGCCTCTGGGCCCTGCTTTCCTGGCTCTGCAGCTAAGGCAGTGATTGGCGGTGGGATGAGCTGGGAAGGGACGGAGGCTAGAACCGTGTCCCCTCTCTCACCTTTACTTCTAAGGCTGGCCCAGGGCTTTGGGAGCTGCTGTGCCCTCTCCCATGGATGAGAGCTTCTCCTAGCTTCTGTAAAAAGCAGCCCCTGGTCACAGGGCCTGACTCACTGGCGCCCCCAGGACCCGCCGAGGACCCACCCACACCCCCCAGCCCTTCCCCCTCAGCTGCCTGGAGAGCTCGGAGGCAGAGCACCACCCCCCACCCCCACCCCCGCCTCACCAAGGACCCGTCGCTCCCTCTGCCACCCAGGCAGTGGGCAGTGAATGCTCCTGAAGGACCCGGGGCTGTGGTTGCCACACAGCTCAAGGGGAGGGGCGGTGGTGGAGGGAGAGTGGAGTCGAGACCTGCGCTCCACTTCCCACAGGCTCCGGCCCTCCGCCCACCCACCCGCTGTGCCCCGGGGGGCTGGTACCCTGGAGCCCCCACCGCCCACCTCCTCCCGTTCCCACCCCAGGTCGTGTACTACTCGGAAATGCACAAGATTTTCGGAGACCTGACCCAGCAGCTTGCCCAGCCCGGCCGTCCTGATGAGCAGCGGGAGCGGGAGAACGAGGCCAGACTGAGCGAGCTCAGAGCCCTCTCCATCGTGGCCGATGACTGAGCCCGGCCCTCGGAAGTCTCTGAAACAGAAACACGAGTCGGCCTCTCTAGCTTACGCTTCACGAGCTCAGGCTCGGGCATCAGGGAGCAAAGGGCCCTTGCCTGGGAGAAGGATGGGGATACCGGCAGCTCCCACTGCACCACCCCAGCCCTTGGAATGAGCCTGGAACCAGGAACCCCGAGCAGGCTCCCACCTCCCCACTCGTAGCAAGAACCCACCGACAGGTAAGCAGTGTAGACTGTCTTAGGCCCTAAAGAACCGTCCAAAGTGCATCCTGGCCTAGGGCCAGAGCCTGGGCTCTTGTCTGCTCCCTTGAAGTCTTAGCCTGGCTTGCACGGTTGGGATCACTTCTACCTCCAAAAGGGCCACCCTGGGGAGTCACCCACCCTTGCTGCCTTTTCACCTCAGAGTCGCCTGTTCTGGGAGAGGCCTCGACACTGCCCTGGGCAATGTGAAAGCCACGGTCTCCCAGCCGCAACAGGCCCCTCACCCCAGCCTCTCGGCAAGACAGCGGCCGGCTCTGCCCACTTCTAGACTTTGGGTCAACTGCAGGGCAGAGCCCCAAGTCTTGCAGCTTCCCTAGGAAGCTGGGACTCAACGCACGTCAACAGCCTACCCCACAGAATGTCACAGACCGAGTCACAGGCCTCAGAGCAACAACAGTGGGTTTATGTCTCACCTCATTATTTGGGATTTTATTTTTCCAAGTAAAAAGTTTTCAATAAAATGTCCGTGTATTGTTGTGCCGTAACTAAAGAGAGGAGGGGAGGAGCCCCCCCAAGTCTTTCCCAGACCCCGCGGCAGCCCCTCTCCTGGGCAGCAGAGGCCAGAGCTGCACCCCTCCACCCTCCGGAGGTGACACCTGCATGGAGCAGAGGCTGCGCTGAGGGTTGGGAGGAGGGCGGAGCACAGGCAGACCTAGAAGAGGAGCGAGGGGAGAGTTACGGAGGACACTTAGTTTGTTTTGACTTTGGTTTATTTAAAAAACAAAAAGCCAAAAAAAACCAAAACAGAACACTTTATATACAAAGTCAAACTGAAACCACGGATTATGGAAAGAGGCGAGACTTACGGGGAACAGGGAAAAGGCTGGGCCAGAGCCAATACCACATTCTGAACATGGGGAGCCAGGGAAAAGAGGTGCTGGTTTCTTCTGGCAAGTCTGGGGTGGCTGGAACAGTGTTCACTGCCAAACACTGCCCAGCGCTAAACGCTCGCTAGCACTGACTGACTCTGTTCCTGCGATGGCCACGGGAGACCCTTCCCCCCAGAACCTGCTCCTGAAACCTGGCAGGATTTGTGCCATCCGGAGGAAGGGGCTCTTACCCCCAGCCAGCTTCCGCGTCTGTTTCTTCAGTTTATTGGCATCAGACCTTACAACAGACTCAAAAAGCCTTTTCCTCCCGTCTTATTCTAAACTGGAAGAGGACAGGAGAAAGCACAAGACGAAAGGGCCCCAGGAGGAATCCCAAGGTAGAGGGCAAAATGACATTCGAGGGGTGCAGAAGATGTTGGATTTAGTTGCAAGTGGAACCGGCTTCCTCACTCATCCGTCCCACACGGCACAGACAGACCCCACCCTGACGGCCTGAGCTCCTCTACAGAGGCCGAGCACAGGGGTCAGCCACCCCTGCCTATGGCTCCCAGGTCCTGCTCCAGCTTCTTTCTAGAACCAGAAGGGCTCTAACTTCAGCAGGCTCCATCGCTGACCTCACAGGATGGCAGCTCCTGCACCAGGCCCCTCAGTTGCTAGGTGCTGGCTCCTCCTTCTCTACCCAGCTGTCTGCCTGTTTGAAACAGATGTCACGAGAATCGGACTCAGAGGAAGGGCCGAGATCCGAAGACTACTGAGCACTTCCTCCTGGGAGACTCCAGGGTGCCAGCTGCTGACTGATCGATTCCATAAGAAACTGGCGCATGGAGGCGGAAGCAAGGCAAACCTGGGCCCGGCCCTGTGCCGGCTGCCCTGACCCAGCCTCCCCGCCCGGCGGCCGGCTCTCCCAGGAGGCTCACCTTTTCAACCATCCGCTGCACCTCAAGCTGCAGGGGGGTCAGGCGCCTTCGGAACTCCTGTAGCAGCCGCTGAAGCTGGTGCTTCTGTCGCTCCGCCGTCCGGGCGGTCTCCTCAGCCTCAGCCAGCCGGGTTCTCAGCTCCTGCATCTCTGCGGCCAGCGTCTTATTCGTCACTTCAGTGGCTGAGAAGCGGTTATGGCTCTCCTCTGGCGGGGGAAGACAAGAAAAACTGCCAAGCTAAGGAGGGGAGTGTAGGGCCAGAGGCCTGGAGGCTGAGGGGCGGGCCTCCCGCTCGGCTCCTTGCGTCTGCGCCCGGCTGCAACAGGTCCCCGCGCCGCCAGCCACTCACCCAGCTTCAGCTCCAGTGTGTGAATCTTGTTCTCCAGGTAGAGCCGCCCGCTGTCCTGCTGCTCCGCACGCTGCAGCAGGTTCCCCACGTTGATGAGGCTGCCGTTGTGGGACACCAGGCCCTTGTGCTCCACAGGGGCAGCGCCCGGCTTGGCACTCTTCCCAGGAGGAGGTAGCAGGTCCAGGTTTCCTAGAAGGGCCGTGAAAAGACTCAGGGACGGTCCCGGGAGAAAGCAGCCTGCTCCGCTGTCCCCAGAAGGCCGCAGAGCACAGTACGCACCGAAGAGCACCTCCTCAGGGAGCCCCCCGTCCGGGCCCTCCGGGCGGCTGTACTGAAGGCTCCGATACTGGCAGATGTTCTGGGCCACCACCCTGCTGACCAGCTGTTTGGCCTGTAGGAAGCACACACCCAAGATGCCCACGGATGAGAAGGTGCAAGTCCCCCCACAATGGCGTGCAAGAACCTACAACCACAGCATCCCGAGCCGCGCACGCACACGAGGGTGTCGGGCGCGGCATCTCAGAGAGGCCTAGGGCGAGGCATGAGAAGGCACCTGCTCTGCGCTGAGCCGGAGCCCAAGGGTAAGCAGGATCCTCTCCAAGTCTCGCCGATGCAAGTAACCACACCAGTTGGCATCAAAGAAGACAAAAGCAAGAAGACAGTCCAGAGGGAGCACAGGAGAGGGGTCCAGCTCCTTGGGCTAAAAGAGAAACAAGGAAGAACAGGATTTACAAACAGGTCCCTTGATGCTCAATCACCCAGGACGAAGCCCTTATAAAATCAAGCCGCTTGATATTTAAAATGGATAACCAACAAGGACCTACTGTATAGCACAGGGAACTCTGCTCAGTGTTATGCGGCAGCCTGGATGGGAGGGGAGTTTGGGGGAGAATGGATACATGTACATGTATGGCTCAGTCTCTTTGCTGTGCACCTGAAACTACCACAACATTGTTAATCGGCTATACTCCAACATAAAAAGAAAAGTTTAAAAAACACACAAAAAAATCAAGCAGCTTGGCTGACACACTCACACCTTCCAGTTAGAGACCTGACCCTGGGCCAGGCAAGTCCCTTGGCCTGTAACCAAAGGCCTCTTTGGGGCATTTTCGCCCCAGGGGCTGTCACACACACAGGAATCTTGGGTGCTCCCGGGTCACACAGCTCGCTCAGATCCGCCCTGATGGAGATACCGAAGTGCTCGCCCGGATCCTACGAGCATGCCATCCCATAAGCCAAGAACCACCTTTCGTCTTTCGTCTATCAGAAGATGCCAGAGGTCATTTAGGGAAAGCACTCCTTTCCCAGGAGTGAGTCAGAGGCCTTGCTAAGCTTCCCTATCACTGAGACCCAGAGAGGCACAGAGGTCTCACCATGTCCTGAAGGGATGAGAACTCCATCTCTGACTGATTCGAGGCAACCGACCGGACCTCGGAATCCTCCAGCTTGGCTCCTGCTACAGAAAGCCAGAGATGAACTTGGAGCTGGGAGCACACAGGCCCGGACTGGCTCCACACACAGCCAGGACGGGAGCCACAGAGCCAGGAAGCCGCCACCCGGGCAGGCGCCAGACATACCGAACTCCTCCTCCCCATCATCCCTCAGCAGCAGCAGTTCGGGGTCCAGGGCCATCTCGCAGAGGTCCTCGGACACCTCGCCCCGGGGTTTCTCTTCTTCCTCTCCCCCAGAAGATGGGGGTTTGGGCAAAAGCCCGTCTTCCTTCTAGGAGAAGCAGACCAAGATGATGAGAGGAACTGCCCCTGTGACTACCAACAATAACAACGGTTAACATCTGTGCGTCAGCCGCGTTCAGGCACCGCGCCGAAGGCGCATACACAACGTCTCATTTAACACACTTCGTTACATGGGGGTCACAGAGCAGACCAGGGCGAGTTCCAGATACCTGGGATTTTCCTCAAGAGTCAATCTCAGTCCCGTAAGAAATTTGTTTACTTGACAGTATTTAGGCAAGACGACGACCCATGTGCTTTAGAAATGTTTAAGAAAGTGCAGTGTTCTAGTTAACCGTCAGGTAATCGAAACACCTGTACCCATCAAAGCATTCCTATTAATGGAGACTTCCATGCTGCCGTGTCAACCACGCTTCCCTTCACTGCTCCAGGCCCGCCTCCCTTCTCCCAGGTACACCAACCACCTCCGGGCTGTGTGGCCACGTGGGAGAGTTAGGCGCCCCACACCTGAGTCACACCAGGGTCACAGAGCGCGTGTGCACAGTGAGCGAGGGGTGATGAGAGGAGAGCCCTAAAGCACTCTGAGCAGCGCTGGTGCCACGCAGCACCCCAGTTGTGTTCAGCATTACCATGTGCAGCCCCAGTGCCCGTGCACGGGGGCAGAGGTACTCACCGGCGGGGCATCTGACTCGGCAGCTGTGCCCTCACTCTGTACCTCATCCTTGGACTCCTTGGACTCCTCCTTGACCGCTTCTTCCTCCTTGGCCGCCTCCTCCTTCTCAGGTTCAGGTGCGGCCACGACCTTTTCAGGAAGGCTCAGCAGCATCTTATAAATCCTATAGCCAAAATCCCTCTGCAGCATCTCCAGAAACAGCTCAGCCAACACCATCACCTGGTGGAAGAGGCAACAACGGGTCACGAGCATCAAAAAATGGGCTATTCCAAACCCCACCATCCTATACGCCCTGACCCACAGGCCCCAGCCTCCTACACCTACCTCAAAAGAGATCCTTTCTTTTGGCCTCCGGTCCTCCACGATACTATGGATGGACAGGTTTACACAGCTGGGGCGTGCCATGACAGCAGGTTCTAGAGGGGGTGGAGGGGCCTCTGGGAGATCGGTGTCCATTTCCTGCTGTGCAGTGACCTCCGGATTCTCTGCATTCTGTTTAGAGGTGTCTGCTGCCTGCTCTGATGCATCAGCTGCCTGTTCTGTAGGCTCTGTTTCCTGTGACGAAAAGTCAAGAGCTATGACCATCTGGGTCCAGGGGTTAGGGCCCAGGGCCCCTACTTTCCCCACGTGTTCGTAAGGCTCAGCCTCACCACTGGCACCTCCTGGGGCGGGGGAGCTGCCTCTGCAGCTTTCTGCTGGCACAGGGCCTCCCACTCTTCCAAAGTAGGCATGATGGTCCAGATGTCCGGCAGGTACACCACCACGGTCTGGAGCCGCCTCGGGGGTCCCAGCTGCAGGTACTGAAACTCGGCAAAGCGCCACCTGCTCACAGCAGAAGGAAAAATGCAGAACTGACCTATGACGTTCGTGAGGGCTTCAGTTTCCAATCAGCATTTAATGAGCACATACTGTGTGCCAAATTCTGACAGTACAGAAATAAAATATAGACCAAGTCCTCAAGAAATGGTTAGTCAGTGGGGAGAGACAAGTAAGCAGACAATTACTATCCGAGGTGCCATGGCAACAAGAAGGAGCACGGAATGTGGCTGTGGGGCCACACCTGACGAGCCTTGGAGAGTCAGCTGGCCTTCAACACACTTACACACTCCTCGCCGTGCTCACGACCACTGCGAGGGCTGGAGGGAGGGGTGATGAGCAGGGACTAGGGAACAGACGGGAACTAACAGGTCAGAAAGGCCCAGCAGAAGCCTGGCTCCCTGCCGGGTCTCGCCACTCACTGGGCAGCCACAGACAACAGCTCGGGCAGCCACTCACCACTTGGTGCAGGCACTCAAGTCGATGCCGGTCTGGGCTTGCGCGCAGCGGATGGCAGTGCGGACGAGCACCTGCGGGTCGCCCTTGGGGTCGAGCCCATCCAGAGAAGGAGACCACTCGCCCCCCACCAACACTACCTCCTCTTCTTTCTGGCCCAGCAAAAACTGCAAAAAGAGACCAGGGGTAAGAAACGAAAAACCAATCATGTGGGTCTCCCACAGGGAGGCAACCTGCCACCAGTGGGGAACAAAGGGTCCGCCACACTGGGGGCGGGAGGGGTATCTCTACCCATGAATGTGAACCCCATATAATTCTGATAAGAAAGAACATCTCTCAGCCATGCTGTCCTCCCGGTAAAACGACTGGTATCTCAGCCCCGAAACCCCGCTTCTATGAGTTCCTGAGCAGGAGCGGAGCTGACAGGAACTGAACATCATCAACGAGTGAGTCTTGCCTCCTGGGCTCCAGCTCTTACTTTAATTTGCTTCAGAGGATGTTCTGGCGTCTCCCTTGGCTCAGTCATGTCATCCACGAAGAGCATGCAACAACGATACAATTCCTCCAACCCCGGGGAAGAGAGCAGCAGTACCTGGTAGGGACAGCATAAAGGAGACACTTGAGAGCTTTCTCAGCCTCCAACAACGGGATAAAGAGGCAGGACCCCAGCCAACTCACCTTGGAACTGTAAGCAGGGTCACTGTCTGTGGACGTGGGCTCAGCACCAGCGTCTGGAGCTGGCTCCTTCTCAGAAGATGCCTGGATGCGGCTTGGATGATGGAGGGAAAAGGGCTGGCTCAGAGGGAAGGCCGACAGCCAGCTCAGGTGCACAGCCAGAAAATCTGCGGGAACCAGCAGGGTGCGGTAGCGGCGCTGGAGTTCTAAGAAGTCACAGGTGGAGCTATGGGAAGAAAGCAAGGGAGTCCAGATGGAGCCAAGACTAAATTATTTTTAAAAATGGAACCATAAAAGACTTGAAAGAAAAAGGGAGCAGATTATATTATAATCTGAGAAAAGAAGAGCTTTCTAAGTAAGACACTTCTGAAAAGATAAAAATGGATCAGACTTGACCACTAAAATGTCACAACCTCTAGTGGCAAAATAAAGTCAATCTGGGGAAGGAAAACAAAAAAAGACATCTGCAATATGTGACAGAGAAAAGGGTCACTGTCTTAATATAAAAGGAACCCACAAGTCACTAACAAAGTTCACAAGTCTAAGAGAAAACTGGAGAAACGGACAGCAACAGATAACTTAGAAAAAGAAATGAGACTTAGGAGCTCATGAAAACATGCTCAATCTCACTCATAATTAAATTCAAATCAGGGTATCACTTTTCACCTATCAGACTGACAAAGATCACAAAGCTGGATAACAGTGTTGGCAAAGGCTGGGGGTGCAAGAACCTCACACCTCGTGTGAGAACGTAAACCGATACCGCCTCTGTGAGCGGCCTGGCAATACCTGTCAAGGCTGACAGACCTGTGAGCCAGCTACTCCACCTCTAGGAATTGAGCGCAACAAAATGTTCGCACCTGTCCACGCAGATGTATCGAGAAGGATGTTTATTATTACAACAATGTTTAGGATAATTAAAGACTAAAAATGGAGAACTGGTTAAATAAATTCTGGTCCATTCATTTAGTAGAATGCTGTGCAGTTGCTAAAAAGAATGAGATCAGTCTAATAAACTTTAACGTAGAATAAATTCCAAAACAAGTGAAAAAGCAAAGTACTGAACGGTATGTACAATAGGTTTCCAGTTGTGTTTTAGGAAAAAAACCACAGCTGTGTGTGTGTGGCTAATTGTTAGCAGTCATGTTCTGACCACATGAGGAGGCTCTATATTCACCCCTCCAGTGGTGATGATGTGGGGACCAGTATCTCATCAGATTAACCTTGGGAGGCAGGTGGGTCAGCATGGAGAAAAACAAGCCCTGCCTGGGCCTGGAGAGAGGAAGCGGTGACAGGGGAAGAGCAGTGGCAGCCTTCCTTCCCTGCCATCTTGAGGAGGTGGTGCCAGGAGGCTGCCCTCACCTCAGCTCGGACTTAGGTGGACTTGGCTCTGGGGCCTTATCTCTAATACAGCAGCTGGAGCCCTGCATCTCCCCTGCTAGATGGAATCCGGAATTGCTCATCTACCTCTCAGTCAGTGAGTTTCTACATGTGCGGAGTAAGCTTGTGGGCCAGTGTCCTCATACATGCTGTAGCACTTAAAAAATAATTTAGAGCTTCCCTGGGAAACCAGTCCCACGGTTCCTATGACCCACAGTTTCTACCTGACTTACAACTGATATTGGGCACCTGGATTTTGATTGATAAGCCTTAATTATAGCCTGGCATAACAATTTCTGGTGATCAAATCATAAAGTTCTATCAAGGGCACCCATGTCAGTGATGCTATGCTGGTCAGAACTTGAGATTTTGAAGTAAAAAATCTGTCACATTAAAAAACAAAAGTGAAACAAAAAGGTCATGAGCGCACGCACGCACGCGCGCGCACACACACATACACTCACTCACTCTTACTCCCAGACTATATCTCACTTACACAAGAAACTGTTACCAGCTACAAGTCTCAGCCCCCACCCCAGCCTCACCACTCACCTGTCCACAGTGTAGGGAGTGAGATGGACTCGGTAAGGAGGCAGGTCATGCCTTGGTTTCTTAGCACCCCAAGGCTCTCCGCCAGCCCGCTGTTTGCGTTTCTTGGAGTCATAGTCATCGCTGGAGGTTGATCCATTACCAGAAGGAAGAGACCACACTGTTACATATAGATTCAGTACATACTGGCCTAAAAAGAACTGGAAACCATCTGAATCCCCAACTTTAAAAATAAAGAAGCCATGCTAACAGTCATATAAGAGTGTTACAAAAGACATTAAGATATTTAAATGCTTTTAATAACACAGAAAACCATTCATGTTAAACAAAAAGAATTATATGGAACACTATATATACAATAGTGCCTCAAATGTGCCAAAAAAAGCTTTAAAAAGAAATATTAATGGTGGATACCTCTGACAGATAAAGGTGATGAATAATTTTCTTATATTTAATATAATTTTTTGAAATGAGAAGAAGAATTTAACTGATTTTTTTTTTACTAAGATATATATACATATGGCACCATGCTACGGGTTCTGTCAAGTTTCATTAAAAGAGACAGTTCTGGGGCTTCCCTGGTGGCCCAGTGGCTGAGAGTCCGCCTGCCGATGCAGCGGACACAGGTTCGTGCCCCGGTCCGGGAGGATCCCACATGCCGGGGAACGGCTGGGCCCGTGCGCCATGGCCGCTGAGTCTGCGCGTCCGGAGCCTGTGCTCCGCAACGGGAGAGGCCACAACAGTGAGAGGCCCGCGTACCGCAAAAAAAAAAAAAAAAAGACAGTTCTGGTAAAAACCCTTAACACTACACATTAGAGTCATAAAAATACTGAAACCCTTCGATCCAGTAATTTCACTCTTAAAAATTTATCCCAAGGAAGTTAATTCAGAAGAAGAAAAAAGGTTATATATAGTAGAAGAAATTCAAGCCGAGTAAGAAAACCACGTGTGGCACTTCCCTGGTGGCGCCGTGGTTAAGAACCCGCCTGCCAATGCAGGGGACACGGCTTCGAGCCCTGGTCCGGGAAGATCCCACATGCCGCGGAGCAACTAAGCCCGTCTGCCACAACTACTGAGCCTGCGCTCTAGAGCCCGCGTGCCACAACTACTGAAGCCCCTGTGCCTAGAGCCCGTGCTCTGCAACACGAGAAGCCACCACAATGAGAAGTCCACGCACCGCAATGAGGAGTAGCCCCCGCTCACCGCAACTAGAGAAAGCTCGCGCGCAGCAACAAAGACCCAACACAGCCAAAAATAAAATAAATAAATGTATAAAAAAAAAAGAAAACCATGTGTGTATCTAGCAATCCTGAATTTTCATAGTAAATAAGTACAGTAATCATACAGCCATTAAAACAATTATGAGGATTACAGTGCAATATGGAACAGATGTTCGATAAGAACGTATAAAAAAATCTGAACTCAAAGATTTAAATTATAAAAAGTATGCATATATATAGATAAAGACTAGAAAAGAACATGGGGGGAAAAGTAGCAGAAAGTAAATTTGCTTTTCAAAATTATTTTCTAAAGGTCTTTAAGAATGGTTACCTTGGGGATGGGGGGGAAGATAAGTAAGGGTAAGAGATTAAGAGGTACAAACTACTATATACAGAATAAATAAGATACAAAGGTGTAATGCACAGCACAGGGAACATAGCCAACATTTTATAACTTTAAATGGAGTACAACTGCTATGTTGTACACCTGGAACTAATACAATATTGTAAATCAACTATACTTTAATTTAAAAGTTTTTAAATGGCTACCTTTAAAGGAAAAGAGGGAATGATATATTTTTATAGTATTTTTAACTTTATATAATAGCATGCACTACTTTATACATTTTTGTAATAAATCATTTATTATAGTATCACTATGTTATGGGGGCAATAAAAAAAATAATAGAAGAGAAAAAACCTTTAGACCATCATAAAATGACAGACTGATAAGGGGAAAAAACCCCCATGTCTCACAAGAGAAATAAAATCAATTGTCAATTCTTCGTGCTGAGGTAATGCCAAGTTGATTATATTTACCAGAAGGTGTCTACTCTTTCCCTTTAGACCTGCCTGGGTTGTTTCCCTGGTCATTACACGCCTGAGTAACAAACTTGATTATATTTAACACAAAGTTTTTCTTCTTTTCTCATATTTCTGCCTGGGTAATTTCCTTGTTCATAGCATCTCCCTCCAAAAGCTGCCTTCTAATCTTGCCCTTGTGGGATGTCAGTGCTTCTGTGTCTCTAACAGAAGAACTGTTGCAAAGTCATTTTAACAACTCTCTTCAGCTCACCCATGACTGAAGTGAACTCTTCAGTAAATGCTGTCAACCTCAAGTTAAAGTGGATGTTCCACTGAATTCTGTAAACTCAGCAAGCAGTTTTCTCCCCTTACCGTGTATTGCCAGGAACAGGTTATAAGGCATGACCAGTGGAAGCCATCTCCGTAACCTCAGCAGGATACTGAGATGGTATATCCAGCTGGATAGCCCTGTCCAAAAACCGCAGTAGTCCAGCATTAGCAATCCAAAGGAGACACTGTTTCCTGCCTCCCAAAACCTGAAGTTCAAAATAAAACCTGGTTTCCAGTCAAACGCTAACATGGGTGACTCCATTATAAATTGTTGTTCCCCCTCAGGGTGACCTCATTCCTACTGCCCCCTTTGCAGAATGAGTCTGCAAATTCTCTCTACTGACTGATGGTAATATCTCCCTCCCAATGGTCATGTCTCCTTTCTCGAGAAGCCATGACACTGAAGCATTATGGCCAAAGTAACAGAACATAGGTCTTGCACGGGGCTTGGCATGTCCAGGACAATCAAATGCAACTGGCTATATAGAAAGGCTGAATGTGAACCTAAAGCAGGAAGTCAATAGCAGCCACTGATTTCCACCCAGGCTACATTATCCCCGAGGGCACCTGCTGTGATTTTGAATGAAGCCTTTAATAAACTCATGGAATGTAAGAGGTGGAAAGTCCCTGTAAATTTTGAAGACCAAGAAGATGGGTGTATGCAAGACGTATACCAGTAACTTGAGAATGAAAGTGTTTCAAGCAGAGACCCTGTGGAAAACAATCCTACACAATCAAAGCTTTCCCGCCTCCTTAGTGTTCACGTGACCTATCCCGAGGGAACAAACAGTAGCTTCAGCACACAGCCTAGCTACATCACTTTGCCTAAACTTTTTCTGAGGAACTCCATGCTCCTTTTACATGTTCTCAGTGGACTGCATTCTCAGCTCTTACCATGTAATAATCTACTGGCCTCTGGGATAGGGGGCTGTTTCCTTCTCAGAACAGTTCTTATTTCAGAAGAGAACCAGAACATGAGAACACCTTCTAGAGTGATGGAAATGTTCTATATCTTAATAGGGGTGAGAGTTACACAGGATTTTCCATTTGTCAAAACTGTCCATCTAAGATTTGTGCACATCAACCTAAATAAATTCTACCTTAAAAAAAAAAATCAAGTACAAGGCAGGGAGCAGATGACAAAGAATGGCAGATACTGATACTTGTTTAAGCTGGGTGATGGGTATGTGAAGGTTCATCATCCTTTTTTACTTACTATGCTTATACTTGAAATTTTTCATAATAAAATTTAAAATGAAGACGGACAGAACTAGAACAAGTCTTCAAAGCAAACTAGTCTAGAGCGTAAGCCCTAGGGATATAAACAAAAGCTTTTAGGGAGAGAGTAAGGCAGGATAAGGAACATGTGAGCCAGAGAGAACAGGAAGTACGCTCCTCCTGGCAGCCCCCAACGCTCACAGATGATACAGGATGGCCTGGGATGCCCCAAAGGCCCAAATCCACCATGCCTGCTCCACAAAAGGCCGTGTCTGCATATCCATGGCACAGACCTGGATTTCTGGGCAGAGTGCAACACACAGTCTACCACACCACTGAACTGTACAGTGTATTTAAAGAAACACATTTTAGACTAAGAATTAAATTATGCACTGGAGGAAACTAAAAGACAAAACAAATGCACGAACATAAAAAAACCAGAAACAGACTCACAGGTATAGAGAACACACTGGTGGTCACTAGAGGGGAGGAGGTTGGGGGGAATGGGCAAAATAGGTGAGAAGGTATTAAGAGGTACAAACTTCCAGTTACAAAACAAGTCATGGGGATGTAACATACAGCACAGAGGATACACTCAATGATATAGTAATAGCTTTGTATGGTGACAGATGGTAACTACCTATTGTGGTGATCACCTCGTAATATATAAAAATAGCCAATCTACTGGTATAATATTGTAAACTATGCTTCAATTTTAAAAATACACTGCAGAGTTACTTTTTTTGGACAATTACTATTTTCTTGATAGTTTTGATTCTTGGTGTCTCAATCTTATGCACAAGAAATAAAAAGGAAAATTATATTATTAAAAAATTCAATGTGATACTTTGAAAAATGAATTACACCAAATCCCTACTTGCTGAACCAGCTTATGAAGTTCCGATATTTGTATATACATCTCAATGTATCAGCCTATTTCAGGGTAAAGGGACTAGGATCTAGCTGTTGAAAGAGAATGTTAGTGTCAACAGGTGGCCAAAAAAAAAAAAAAAAAAAAGGTACATTCTCTTAGAGGCAAATAAAATAAAACACCTTTCCTTTCTTGCTTGACCATCCTCTTACCTTCGGCCCGGATCCAATCGTCCATGAGGGCCCCGAGCAGGAAATCTGTTCAGGTGGCTCAGATGAAGCGTATGGGATGTTTGGAAGAGACTCAGAGCTGCAGAAAGGAAATGGCTGGTGACTCAAAACCTCCTAAATATTTGCCCAACTTTCCTGTACCTTTCTTCCAGTGCGTGAAATACCCACATCTATTCTGAGAGCAGCAACCTAACAGTTACAAGTCCATTCATCCCAAGTACCCCATAAAGCCACACGCCCAATATCCATGCCACTGGTACTCACGCTTCTGAGGAAAGAGTGGGGGAATCCGGTGAGGCTGGAAGATCAGCTGGGGCTGAGCTCCCAGAATCCCTTGCTTCTGGCCCAGGGCTGCCACATGTAGAAGGGGAGGTGCTGGGGACTTCAGTAGGGGCTGCAAGACAGTAACCAGGAAATTCAGGGCATCCCATAGCTGACCTGCTCACTACCTTGGAAAGATGCAGCCCCAACCCCTTGACCAAAGTAAGGTTCCCTCCCACGCCTTTCCAATAAACATGCCAAGGAGAGATGAATACCTGGTTGGAGAGCGTTTGCACCTTGACAGCATTCCAGGGCACTGCCTGGCCTGGGTTGTATGCAGCCTTCACCAGCACCTTCTCACCCAGCTGGGGCAGCCGGCCCTTCACCACACTGCCAGCACACAAGCCAGGAGACCCAGTCAGGAGAGAAACCCTGGCCAAGCCACCCTGACTGTCCCTATGAGGCCCTTGCCATCAAGATTTCTCACACCTTGCATAACAATAGCAAAGCAATGGCATTACAGGGGACCCACCAGCATGGTGACAGAACTGAGTCCAATAAGCATTTCCAGAAGGGGATCAGCCTCAAGCCTACCTTAGCTGAAAAAAGACCTCTTCATCCACCACCCCAAAGTAGTCATGCAAACTGGTAACAATGCCAGTGAAGACCCGCTGCTTCTCTCCACCCTATAAGAGAAGAGTGCAGTTTAAAGGTAATAGGGAGCATTTGTCCATGCTCTGCCATTAGCATCTCATCTTCATCCACCCCGCCCCACCCTCAGCTCAATCAGAGTACTGCACGGATTCCCATGGAAGGAAGCATACATATAGAAGGAAGCATATGTACACTGGACACAATCAATCTACTGGGGGGAGTCATGCTGATTCTTGGGTCATAAGCTTCTTCTAAGATTTCCAGTTCTTTAATTCCAAGAAGCACCCTAGAGATCTCCCTAGAGCCAGAACCTAGGACTCCCCAGTCACAGATGTCTAGTTGCCTCTGGACTGGCCAAGGACAGGAGTGTCAGGAAGGATGAACACTGTGATGTAAGAATGAAAGCATCGGGCAACCATGCATGCTGGGGTAGTCCCGAGTGCCGAAACTCACTAGATAGGATGCCCAACCTACCTGAAGGTGCCTGGCATTTTGGGACAGGTCTGTGGCCACAGGAGGAGTGAGCAAACCAGGAGGAGGACCCAAAAGAGATGTTGAAGCTGCGCCTATTGGAACACAGAAGCAATCCAGAAACTGCACCTACCATCTTAAGCACTAGTCCAGCTAGAGGAAACGGTAAACCCAAAGAGCAAAGTGGATCCAAGCATGTCCCACACAGGGTTTCGCCGACAACTACTGTGGTCATGCTTTTTCCTAAGAAAAGTCAGCAGCAAATTGCACTCCACCAGGGAAACCCCAAAAGCCACATTTTGAAAGACTAACTCCAAAACACACACTTCCCAGTACTAGGCCAGGTAGAGATAAAGGTGTTCACCTGAGAAGTTGCGTCCCCCTGGTAGTGGGTTGATCCGCTGGCGCTTAAACTGGGACATTGGGAATGCTGTCCTCTTTCAGAGTCTTGGGGAAAAACCTTCAGTCAGAAAAGAAATAAATTAACAGCCCATAGGGAAATTTTCCATCTACCCCAAAAAAGGAACTAAGGATCTTAAGGAAAATGGAGAGATGGATACTGAGAAGGAAAGGAGGAGACGGATGGCGAGAATATGAAAAGGAGCAGGAAATGGAGAAATTACAATGTTCCAGTCAGCCCTCACAATAATCTAGTGGTGGGTGATACTGTTATGTTCTTTCAACGAAAAGGAAACTGAAGCTCGGAGGGACTGAGACTTGCCCGAGGCCACATAACCAGGTAGGTACAAAACTAGGACTCACACCCAGATCTCCCGACAACTTAGAGCTCCTCTCACTATGCCACGCCACCCTCAGATGGTTGGGGAGAGTGGAGGGTTGGAAAGAGCCCCGATGACATTCATTCATTCAATGCATCCGCCAAAGAGTTCCACGCAAGGCCCGGAAAAATGGAGGAGGCTGCTGCCGGAGAGGAGATGGTGTGGGCCCTCTCCCCGGAAGCCCGGCCCGTTGTTCCCCGGACGGGCGGGTGGGAAGACAGCTCCGTGGCCCGGCCGAACGCGAATCCGGCTGCGCGCCCGCCCTCTTGATCCCGCGCTCCCCCGGCCCTCGGCTCCCGCCTCATCAGCCGCCGGTGCCGAGTCTCCCGGGGCGGGCCGCGGCCAGGCCACCGTGGGAGGACGAAGGCGCGCGGCTTCTCCTCCTCCCGCCCGCCCCCAGGGCCGAGACCGTTGCCAGGGAGACGGAACTTGCAGGCCGAAGGGGGGCTCGGCCCGTTCCGCGCCCGGATCATCTTCGAGGCCCGGCCCTCGCAGCCCCTCGGCCAGGGGAGGGGCGAAGAGGCAGAGGGGCGGCGGAAGGCCCCGCAACCCACCTGCGGGCCAGGGCCGCGACACCGGGGGGACAAAGACACCCGGAACCACCACAGCCGCTGCTGCTGCCGCCACCGGAAACGCCTCTCCGGAAGCGCGACCACTGGTCGGAAGCTGCCTCTCTCCCGGATATGGTCCCTCCCTCCTCTCCACTGACCTGTCCCTTCCCCCACCCCGGCCTGCCATCCCGCTCCAACTGTGGAGCGGAAGTGCGCTTTCCCCGATCGGATGCGCGTTAGGAAGCCGCGCCTCAGTGGTGTCCTCTCTTACGTGTCCCATTAGAAAAGCAGGCTTCGGAGAATTGGTTCCTGGCCCCAAGACTGCTGGAGCTGGAGCCCCAAACATAAGGGAGCACCTATGCCTCATTCTGGCAGATCCCAAGACCGCAGCAGCAAGAGAACCAGCTGACTGGAGGAGGAGGATGCATGATCAGTGGCCATTTCCAGAAGACATCCCTGTGTCTGATTCAACCATCCCTAGCCCTACCCTTCTGTTGGCGGCACACCCCTCCCCACACACCTCCTGCGTACCTACAGGAGACTAAACTTTCCCCCTTTCTCAATTAACAAAGAGCTAGGAACCTAATAGGCCATATAGTAAGATAAACCTCCACAATATTTAGGTATACATATACAAAGAGTTCTCACAATCATTTCCTTTAGTCCTCACATCAACCCTTGGGGGATAAGGAGGTCAGGAATTAGTGTCCTAATTCTCAGCTATGAAACCTGAGAGACTTCAATGAAATGACTTGCTCAAAGTCTTGCCGCTAATCACTGGCCATTTTAGTCCCCATTAGCAATCCCAGTTCCCCCTTACCCTCTGACCTTCCCATCACCCTCCAGTCTAGCCTCCCTCCAACACCCTTTCCTATTCATTTAACATTCACCAAGCACTTTGAGACAGTTTAATCTCACTTTACCCTCAAAACAAGCTTGTGAGGTAGGTAGGACAGGCATCATTATACCATTTGGGAGATTAAGTGGGAAGCTATGGCTCAGAAAAGTTAAGGGATTTTTGTCAAGGTCTAAAAGCTAGTATGGGCCTCTGGTTTCAGCTGGGACGTGGAAAGGCTAGTAAGGAGTAAAGCAGCTGAGAATAGACCTTGAAGATTACTCTGCTGTTCCCCATGTTGTCCTTGACTCCCATCCCTGGTGCAGTCTTCAGGCAAGATTCAATGCAGAGGCAGCCAAGAGAGCACCCTTCTCTGTCCTGGGGCTGCCCGTGCAAGTATGAGGAGGAAGGGAGGACTCCAGATCAGTAACTGTCCGCTCAGGAGTGAAGGTCAAGTCCATCGTTCTGCAGTTACCTCACCCTGAAGACTGACTCTTTGAGTGCATGATTCCAGAGAGATGGTTGGATCCAGCCAGTTCACAACACTGACAGTCCCACAGTCCCCAGCGACACGCTGGGCCCCGACAGATCACCACGCCAAACACACTCCACGGACGCCAGATGAATCAGTAAGTTCACATTGCCTAAGCCCAGGGATTTCTGGCAACCAGGGAGGAGCCCGAGAGCTGCTGCACCTTGGGGCCTCTCAGGGACCCAGGGTTCCTTGGCTGCTCAGAGGAGAAAGACTCAGCCCTTGCCTCAGAGAGAAAACTGAGGCTCAACAGCTTTTCCTGGCAGTGCCCAGAAGCAGCAACAGGGCAGAGGGCGAGGAAGAAGACTTCACTGCACTCCCCCCAGCTGGGGTTACATCCCTGCACCAGGAAGTCTCAGCATACAGTAAGGTTTTTTGCTCGTTGCTTCTTAACCACTAATGATGGCATAAAGGTCTTCTGGAGGGTTTGGCCTGGAGGCCTTTCAGGGAGGTCCCTTGATGCAATCCTGTGGAGAAAGAAAGGAGGCACTAGGCTAGGAGGAAGAAACAAAGGTAACTAACGATGGTCCCAGAGTTGACCAAGCATTGTGGGAGGCCTGGGGATATTAATTGACAGGGATAATCCCCCATTGACCCCCCTGAAGGCGCCAGAATTATTCAGTATAGACCCCTACCCCCCAACCCCCGGCATCCACTGTGGCATCCTGTGCCCTACCTTGCTTTCCTGGGGAAACCCAGGGAGGCGACCTAAGTTTCAGCTTTGAGGGGTGAGGGCTTGCTGGGCTTATATGAGGATTTCCCATCATTTGGTCCTGGCTCTGCCACTGACTCACCGTGTGGCCTCGGGAAAATGACTTCCATCCCCAGCCCAGTCCTCAGCCTCCTCATCCGTAAACGGGGTGCTTTAACCACTTTCTGTTTCTTCCAGCACCCTCTCCAAGACTACGTCTCTCAAATTTTGCAGGGACGAAGATAACAACTGGCAGCACAATCTTGGCATCCTAGCTCATCAGCCTCCTCCCTCTGCCCTGGGCTGGGCCACAGGACTCACCTGGGGGCAGAGCCATCAGGAGGGGCAGCGGCTTCAGCAGGTCGAGGGCTCCTCCACCGGATCCGGTTGAGCAGGACCTTGACCTTGTTCCAGTGGGAGAGATCTCGCTGAGCAGAGGGTGAGAGGGTCACCCAGGGCCCCTCCCCAAAACGTACCCCTGACCAAGCTCCCAGAGATAGCTGTCAGCACAGCCAGGACAGATCACCTGTCCCAAACAGGAATCCTCTCGTTTTCTAGCACACATCCCAACCACCCCCGACCTCCGCCGCATCCTGTCACCTGCCCCCACGTACATCCCTCACCTACCCGGTGCCCCTGGGAGGATGGAAAGGTGTGAGCTGGCTCTGCCAGGGCCTCTGACAGCCTGGAAGGGCTGGCGCTGGGCACCCCTCCCTTTGGGGGTGAAGCTGTGCTTGCTCCTTCGGAAAGAGAATCCAGTTACCCAAGGCCAGGAACAGGAGGGCACTCATCAAGCCCAGAGCCCAGGGGGTCTGCCTATGGGGACCTGGGCAGGCAAGATACAGACAGAGACACACTGCGCCTCACCTGTCTCCTCTGTCTGGCTGAGCCGCTCCCACCGCCCGTGTACCTCACTGCCCGGGGCGTGAGAGGGTGGAGGTGAAGGCGCCAGGGCCGGCTCCTCCTCTTTAGGATCCTGTGCACAGGAGAGACGGGCTTTCAGGGCCTGGCTAGAGGGCTGAGGCTGTTCTGAAGGGAGTCCTGGTTCCAGGGGTCCCCCCCATCCTCTGCATCCCCCACTCACCTGCCTGCCCGCTGGCCCGACTGCCCACAGCTCACTCACCCCAGGGGCCCTCTGAGTCTGCAGCTGCAGGCAGAGCTGCTGCAGCCTCGCCATCTGCTCCAGTACCAGGCACAGGTGTTCCAGGTAGCGAAGACCCTGCCCTGGGAGGCAGGCCCAGGCTTCAGGCCCCAAGCCCCCCACCTGTGGGACGTAGTGAGGTAGGGGAGAATTCTGAACTCAACCAGACTCGCACCCTAAGGGGCCAGCAGATGGGGGCAGGATGAGTGAGAGGAGGGACGCACACCCAGCTGGCCTCCCAGTGCCCAGCCAGGCAAAGTGCCGGGCAGGCCCCGGACCTGCCCACCTCCACACAGCTGGGGGCGGGGTGAGGCAAGACGTTCTCACACAACACATCAATGAGGCGTAAGGGAGAAGAAGTTGGGGGGCGGAGGCATCTCCATCCCACGCCTGAGAGTCGGCACTCACCACTTCTGCTTCTTCCAGGCCTGCCTCTAGGTCACTCTCTGCCTTGGTGGCCTCCTGTCCTCCTGCTCCAAAAAGGGGCATTTCATACTCAGGGTTGCTTGGCGGCTTTGGGGAGCGGTAATGTGACAAGCCGGCAGAGGAAGTCGGGAGCTGGCGGGACCGCTCCAGCACCTGCTCCAGCTTACGGCTGGCTAGAAGCCGGCTTAGGCGGGCAGGAGGCTCCGTGGCACCCAGGGCCAGGGGCTCAGCGTTCTGCATGGGCTCAGAGTTCAGAGAGTCTTGAGAAAGGCCCGGGGAGGTGGCTAGGGACCTGTCCCCAACCGCCATCTCCACTCCTGAGTCCCGGGAGGCCAGTTTGAGAAGCGGCACCTGCCTCCCAGGTGCTCTCAGCCGGCCATGCCCCTTGCAGGAGTCTGCCGACCACCCTGGAGCGGCATCCGGGATCCGTCTGTAGGTGCTGGTGACTCCAGGCACTACACAACCACGTGCCAGGTCCTCGCCAGCCCCATCTGCAAGGAGAATCAGTCATCAGGCTGGGCAGGCTGCCCCAACACCCCCAGCATTCCTGGCAGCTGGCGACATTCCCTGAGGAGGAGTGTCCTGGGCCAGAGGTGACAGGAGGAGACTGGTTGGCCACAGCCCCGCCCAGATCTCTCTCCAACCCTGGCTGGGAGATGTTAGAATGGGGTTCCCTTTACAAAAGTAATTGTTAGTGATATCTGCCTTGGAGGGGTGAGCACTTTTTCTTCCAGGGAGCCCTCGTGCTCCAGCCCCTGAGCTTGGCCTAAGACCTCTGAGCCATAACTGGGGAGTGGTAGCCTCTTCAAGTGCTCCCCATGGGGAAGTATGACTGTGCCCTAGCCTCAGGGAGAGGGGGAAGGGCGCAAAGAGGGAAGCCTGGGCCCAAACTGGCATCAGGATGCAAAAGGAAGTCCATCCTGGAATTCCTGGGGGAAGATGGGTAGTAAAAATAACAATCGCTATAACCATTTTGGACTTTTGTTCTTTTAAGTGAGAAACAGAAGGTTTTGGAGAGTTGAAAAGGAAAAACTTAAACGGAAGAAAGGGAACCAGGCGGGCAGGAGGAGAAACAGCGTGATCGCCCATTCACTGTCCTCTCCTACAGCTCTCCTGGCCTGTGCCAGGCTCTCCTGCGATATGGGTGCCCCGATTGTAAGGATGCAGAAACGGAGGCTGGAGACGATGGAGGGCCGCCTTCGTCTCCCTGCCCGCCACGCGGGAGAGCTGTAACGGGATGCCAAACCAGGCCCCTCTGGGCAAGGAAGTCGACCAGGAAGTCCACCCCTGCGCGGCTCCTTTGGAAAGGGGTCCGCCGCCGCGGAGAGAGCTTTTCGCAACTGCGGGCTGGGGCAGGGGCCAGTCAGAGGAGGATCCAGACCGGGAATTAGAGGGAAATGGACTCGGAGGAAATGGGATGGAGGTGGCGGTCCGTTTAACGCCAGAAGCCAGAGGGTCTCCAACGGGCAAGGCGCGATCCCCCGGCCCTTCCTAAGGGAAGCGGCGAGGAGGGCGCAGCGAGGTCGGGGGGGCTGTGCCGGGTGGGGCGGGGAGCGCAGACAGGGGCCCAGGCACGGGAGTCGGCTCCAGGCCAAAGGTCCCGGCCGGCCCCGGGGTGGGTGACTCACCCCGGCCGCCCAGCGGCTCCACGGCGAAGACGCGCCGCCGGCCCAGCATGGCCCCAATCCCGGCCCCGACACGGCGCCCCGGCCGTGGCCGCTGCAGCCGGACGGAGCGATCCCGGCCGGCGTCCCCGCGCTGCTGTCGGGTGCGCGTCCGGACCTGGCTGGGCGAGGCCCCCGGACACTCCCAGCGGGGATGGGGGAGGGACGGCGGGAGGGGTGCGCAGGTGTGCGGGCGCTCGGAGAGGGGCCGCGGGGGCGGGGCCTGGTCCCACCCCCCCGCCCCCAGTGCCGGCGGGGCGCGGGCCCCGATCTGCCGTCCTTCGGGCCCCGGGCGGCCCCGCACTGCCGACCCCGGACGAGGAGCAGGGAGCCCTGCCCGGAGACGCCGTCTGGTTCGTGGCGCGGGGTCACCCCGCCCTCGGTTTCCAAGCGGGGTCTGTCTTCCTGCCGCCGAAATGAACCCGGGCGGGGATGGGGGGCGGCGGCGACCGGACGCGAGCGCGGAAGGAAATGGAGCCGCACGTGCAGGCGGAGGGAGGAGAGCGGACCTGGACACCGGCGTACCCGCGCTCCCAGCTGTGTGCCTTGGGGCAAGTCACTCAGCCACTCAGAAACCTGGCGCGATCAAAGGGGGAAGTGACTCCCGGCACAGGAAGATCCTTTCCAACAACTGCAGAGCGCCTTGGGTTCTGGGCTAGATCTGAACCCCCTCCTCGTCCCACATCTCTTCCTCACCCGGGTACCCTAAAGCTGGGGGCTGGCGCGGGGGGAGGGGGCTTCAGGATCCGGGGAAGCGAAACAGGGGGGACAGGAGGGCAAGCCTGAGGTGCTGGAAGTGTAAATGCTCTCCGGTCCCCGCCCCCGAACTCTTTGGGTCCGTGGGATTCCACCCCCCAACCACCCTGAAAGGGGGCCGGCAGCCCAGGCAGACACTGACGGTGAGACAGCCTGGTGACCAGATGGGATGGTGGGCTCTAAGGAAACCTCAGCCTCCTGAGGAAGGCGACCACCAGGCTGGAAAACTCCCAGCAGGACCTAAATTCCCTGGAGGGAGATAAGGGAGCTGGCGGACGTGCAAACTTGCACCTGAGCCTCTGGGGGAGGGGGCCGGAGCTGGAGCTGGAGGCGTTGGGAGCAAGTGGTTATTAACTGGGAGGGAGAAGACAGTCTGCCCACCTCCAGCTCCCTCCTTCCCTTCTGCCAGCACCCTACGCAGGAGCCGTCAGCAATCAGAGTCACGAACTACAACATTCTAACTTCTGGGAAACAGGCCTACAGCTAAGCCCGGGGAAGAATGAGAGCCTCTCTTAACACCTTGATTTTTCAGGCCAACCTCTTCCCTGCTAGCTGCGGGTTCTCTGGGTTGCCGCCTCCCAAGCCTATCCTCCTGGAAAGCACTGCCCCCCCACCTTCCTCTTTCCCAGGTACAGAGAGGGAGACCTGGGCCTGGGGGGACTGCTTTACCCAAGTCCAACAGCCCGTGAAGACCCCACGCCAGGCCTCCCTGGGGAGGAGAGGAGGAGGGCTGGCCATCCGGTGGCTTCCTCCCTCCAAAGTCAGAGGATGGGGAGGTAAAGTGAGGGACCCTTTGCCAGATCTTGTCCTGAATTTGGAGAATGTAGGGCCAGATTCCAAGCAGTCTCCGTGGTGACTCTGGGGCAGGAATGCATCTGGAGCAGGAAGCCCAGCCAGCAGGAATGCAGTGTCTCAGCACAAGTCTCTGTGTGGGCTCAAACCACACACCGAACACACACACACACACACACACACACACACACACACACACACACACACACACACACACACACACACACACACACACACACGGCACACTCCCCTCCAGGCCATTCTCCCCTCTCCATACAGTTATGCCACAATCTTCAGGGCAGCTGGGATCCCTCGCAGTTGAGGGCCAACATGTTGCCTTCCCCTCTGCCTTCTGCTGCCCTGACTGTGGCAGCCCCAGGCCCGGAGCTGGGCCAGGCCTTCACCGCCCGGAGGGCTGTTTCTCCTTCACCCCACCTTCTACCAGAGGAGAATCATCTCCCTTTGAGTGATGCTTCGAGGAATGGGAGGGGCAGCACAGCCACCCCCTCGCTGCCCAGCTGAGGGCTGAGCAGCTACCGTGAGTTCCTGAGACACGTGGTAGCCCAGCAGAGTCATCCTTCAGGCTGAGGCCAGAGATGCTCGATGCCTCCCAGCCTCCATGGGGAAATCCCAGCTTCAGGAAGCATGCTTCCTGCCAGGTCAGCACTGAGCTAGGCCCTGTGCGAGGAAGGGCAAAGCCAAGAGCCTAGGGCAGCTCCTGCCAGATGAGAGATGGCTGGAAGCTGTGGTGACCTCCCTTACGGCCTGGAAGGGAAGGGCAAGCGCACCCCAGGGCAAACCAGAAACCCAGGAGTCAGGCTCCTGGCTCATCCTTTGCACCCTCCCCTGACTGCTAGGAGCTCTTAGACCAGCGACTTAGCCTCCCTGTCGTTGCTTTCTTCATCTACACAACAAGCATGACAACAGTACCTACTTCAGAATGGTGAGGACTGGAGTTTAAAGCACTTTAGAATTATCTATTGGTGTCACTTTGGGAAAGTCGTTTTCTCATCTCTAATAGAAGCCTGTATCAGACGCTCTCTCAGGTCGCTTCTAACGCGAATCCGTCATCATTTCTGAAGTTATTCCCCAAA
This sequence comes from Leucopleurus acutus, assembly GCF_964270905.1. Classification (NCBI taxonomy): domain Eukaryota; kingdom Metazoa; phylum Chordata; class Mammalia; order Artiodactyla; family Delphinidae; genus Leucopleurus; species Leucopleurus acutus. Next base: position 100,443,203 of record NC_139150.1, on the reverse strand, counting down.
ATGAAGAAAAAGTAAAAAGGGCACAGCACTGGACAAATAACGGCCGCGTGTTTGGGCGGTGCCCCCTCCCCACCCCAGCACATCTGGGTCAAAGGGGGTGGGTGTACACAGCTGGGCAGAGACCAAAGGCCGCCCCCAACCTCCTCTGCTGACAAATGAGATGGACTAATAACTCCGTCTTCCAAAGAAGTTCACCCCCAAGCTCGGGATAGTTGTGTGGCTGCAGAGAGCTCTGATGCTGAAACCCTCTGGCCCCGGGGAGGAGAGCTGGCTGACACAGAGAGGTGGATTTTAGCTTGAACCCCCGTCCACTCTTCGAAAGGCATTCAACAACTCACTGGCCTACCCATTTCCCATGGGCCTCCACTCCCCCTTTGTTCTCCATTCCTTAGAGCACTGCTAGCCCAGCATGGTTTGTTACAGGCGAAGATGTGACCATATTAAGATTCTAACACACCCTTTTCCAACCTGTCACTTACCTGCTGAAAATTTTTCAGCGTCCCTAGAGCCGCAAGGAGAAATTCAAACCATATCTTACAACATTCAAGGCTCCCATCTTCCTTTCCAATCTTATCTCAGTGTCGCTTTCAGCCGCTGCCCTAAACTGATCATGCCACTTGCACTCAGCCCCTCACTCTGCATTTCTCTCCTCCATCTGTCTGTGTCCTTTCTTCCTCTCACACCCACGGCCCCAGCTCTGAACTCTCAGGGCGCTCCCGTCTGTTCCGCACGAGTTCTTTACACTCAGTACCATGTAACATTATTTCATTCATGCCATCTCAGTCGCTGCCACTTGACTATTATCTTTAGGAAAGCCAGAAAAGTGCTCTATCTCTGTACTCCCACTGTGCCAGGACCTGAGAATTTACAGAGGAGTGAATCCCCTTTTGTGAGCATTCTCCCCGCCAAGGGCTACACCTGACACTAGGTGGCGCCAAGGAGCCCATCCCACTTGGGACCAGACAGTTCTGGCCTGACAACTCCTGAGCCGCAGACAGCCTTGATCTTTCCTATGAAAATAAAGACAGCCATCCAGGCAAAAGGTGAGACAATTATAGCAAGGTGTAAATTACATCAAGGTGCCTGGGGAGGCAATACTACACAGTCTCTGCCAAGATTCCCTCCCAAAAGAGCCAGATAGCACAAAGCACCCTCTGAAGCCCAGCTTTGATCTTTTCCCTCAGGCTGAGTGGGCGATAAGGTAGGTCTAGAGCACCCAGCAGCACCCATGCACCTTTCTGAAGGGTCCTCTGGAATTAGGACTGGGAGTGATGGGTGAATCAAGCCAAAAGTCGGGCAGAGGACCACCGTCGCCCTGCCTAGCGGCAGCTTTCAAATCAACCACCAGCGAAGCCAGCTGGGGCTCCCGGGGAAGGGGCAGGCAGACCAACCCTGGCTTGGAGGGTGTTGGTCCTCAGGGTAGGGGCACTGCAGGGTTGTCCCTCCCAGGGAAAGCTAACTCACAGCCCTGTCCAAGGTTACTCCTGGGATAACCTTTCTCAAACGGGTGCAGACAGCCTCAGGCAGGCGCAGGAGGTTCTTTAGATGTTGCCCCCTCTCTGGCCCACCGAGCTCCCCGGGTGCGTCAGCAGGGCAAGCAGCCTCCATACCAAGTAAAGCAAGGGGCACAGAGCGCCAGCGCAGATACTGTCTCACGGAGACGGGCCTGGGCAGGAGTCTCAGGGCCTGCTTCCTGTTTGCTGCCGGCCCTCTAGCATCCCTTCCGCTCTCGGGCTCCCAGTGAGAAACTCATTCCTCTACCAGGGATCATCCCAATAAAACACACATCTTTAAAAGAGGGTCCAGGAAGAGCACGACCCTCCACTAACAGGAGTGGGTGTCTTCAGTCGGGAGTGTCACGTGGTGAAGCATCTGGTAGGGTGGAGGTTTGAGGGAGGCGGAAATAAGAGGGGAGAACAATTGTATGTAGGAAGACTCTCCACCCAGTGGTAGGGAGAAGCTCATCCCCAGGGGCTGGGGCAGGGAAGGAGAGAAAAGAGGGGCACCTACTTTATTTTGTCCACGTACATATATTTATAGAGCTCGTATGTTGAAAACTTTACACAGTGAATACCTGTAGCCTCTGGCCCAGCCCTCTCCTTCCAGATACTTCTCTCCATGTCCCAGCCTGCTTAACCCCTGGTACACAAAGGTGTCCAAGGCAGCACCCACTTCGCACTTTGACGCAGAGCCTGTCCAGCAGGGGGACGCGAGAGTATCCAGCAGAGGCCTGGGAAGGTGAGGCTGCCCTCACCCGCAGCACAGGCAGGTCCTAGCCTCTGGCCTCACTCAGCGAGGAGGAAGGGGACTCACCAGTCCCCATCGCCTTTCCAGGCCAACTTGATATTGGCGCGGCCTGGGTGTGGAGGTGACCACAGAGTGGAGGGCGGTCTGAGAGCGCAGCCGGGCGCTCAGGCCTGGGAGTTGATGGTGCGCGGTGCGGAGTAGCGCTGGCGGGCGTGCTTCTCGCAGTACAGCTCGTCCCCCACCCAGAAGTGCCCTCGCATCTTCAGGTTCAGCCCACAGTCAGCGCAGGTGTAGCAGCCCGGATGGCGGTACCTCCCCTCCTGGATACGCACGGCCTGGTTCCTGCGGGGGGGGGGGGGGGGCACAGGGAGGAGAGAGCCATTAGCCTAGGGGGGAGGAGAGAGGGGAGAACACCAGGTACGAAGCCACCATTCCCATTCTCAGGGAACCTAGTTTCCAGCCCAGAGTCAGGACCCGGTAAGGTCCCAAAAATCTCAGTCACTTGACTCCCCAGGCCTGCCCTCAGGAATCTCCGTTCAACAGACCCCCCAGCCCACATCCCCGAGCCCCAATTTTTAAAAAGTCATTCCTCCCCCACACAAAGGCAGACAAGCACCATCCTGAATCTTGTGGCTTGTTAATAGAGCAGTGATTCTCAAAATGCGGTCCCAGTGCCAGGACCCGCAGCATCACATCACCTGGGGAGGAATCGGAAATGCAAACTCTGGGGCTAGGGACCTCCCGAAGAGGAAACTCTGGGGGTGTGGGCCCGAAATCCCTCAGAGGTCCAGCTGCTGATCTTTGAGAAACACCGTATAGGACCCCTTCCTCGGGCCTGCACAGCAGGGCTGGGCAGTGTCGCGTTCTGCAGATGACACACGGAGGCCCACGGAGCCTAGGGATTTGCCTAAAATGAGTCATCTGACCCTCACCACTGTGCACGGAAGACATTTATCTGGGTGGGGGGGGCAGGGTTCAATTTTCCAGAGAATGTGGCTGCATTATAATGAGAAAAATGGGCCTACCTCTGGAAAACGCATCCCATTCCAAAGAGGGGGAGGAGGAAGTAACAGCAAGAGTTTCCAAGAGGAGGCACCTCATCCAGAGGCAGAGCTGCAGAGGCTTTGAGATGGTTGGAGAGAAATCGAAAGCAGTAGCATTTCTTCCTCCTCCAGGGAGGCGGGGGAAAGAAACCGAGGAAGAGGAGAGACAGCAGGGAAAAGCCAGGGCAGGCATCCTAAGAAGGCCGAAGTGACCCCTGAGCCCATCACACATCCACTGTAGCAATGCTCCCCGCAGGGTCCCTGGCTACTGGAGCCATGCAGGCCCCTCCTGAGAGCGTCCTGGCCCCTGGCCCCCGCCCTGCAGGGTGTGCCCTGCCCCCCAGGCCGCCAGCACTCACGCGATGCTGGCGCTGCACTTCTCACACGTGTGGAGCTTGGGTGGGGTGGCCAGGGCCCTGGAAGTGGGCCGGGAGGACTGGGGGTTCAGCGAGCTGGGCAGGAAGGCGGGTGTGCCACCTGTGGGGGGTGGGGGATGAGGGTGGGGAGGACAGACAGACACATCAGAGCTCGCCCACGGCAGTGCCATCAGGCTGTATTTTTGATGCCCACTCCACCTCCTCCAACACAGCTCCAAAGAGCCCCTGTCAAAGGTGCACTTACACGCGGACCCCTAAAGTAAGCCCGGGCACGAGAGGGGGTCACGGGGGAAGGAAGCGATCACCCCAGATCCTTGGCGGAGGTTGGTCAAGGGCAGGGAGCACGTTCAAGGCTGAGCTAGCCCAAGCTAAGGCAGCCTGAGCAGTGTCTGCTTGGTGTCTGACAAGTCAGGCCAAGCAGGCATTTCCTCTCTCCTGACCCAGTGATGATGATATCAAGAGATGAAAATAATAGATAATAACAGCATCACAGCACCTCTGTACAGTTTCCAAAGGGCTTTCACGTGCACTATTGTGCCTGAGCCTTGGAACGACGCTAAGATGAAGCGCGGATGTTATCAGGTATGGTCACCTGCAGCCGAGGACCCCGTGACTCCAGGGGCGAAGTCACCATCTGTCTGCGCCGCCCTCCCCCCACCCTTCCGCCTCTCCCCGTGCCCCCTCCCAGGGCCTGCCGAGGCCTCAGCGTAGTGATGGACAAGCTCTGCTCCAAACCTTCTCACCTTGTCTCCGAAACATCAGAGTTGGAAGCAGCCCCGAGGTACCAGTGATTGTGCCAGTCAAATACTTCTGACTGTCCCATCCTTTCTCTCCCTGATACCACTGCCCAGGCCAGGCCCTCCTCATCTCTCCCCTGGACCATGGCAGTGCCCCCCTCACCCCCTACTCCCCATGCACCCCCACGAACTCCTGCGGCACGGTCCACTTCCTGGGCGGCTGGGCAGCCAGTCTTCCCAATAAACAGAGTTCCTGGCGGGGCAGACGTGGGTCCTGACCGCCTTCGATCTCCACACAGCACATGACTGGTCCATCAGACAACTCGGCAAACGTCTCGAATGAGCAGCTGGACAGCTGGCAGAAGCCTGTATCTCTGTTGCTCACTTGGGCACCTCACACACCGCCTGGCGTTATTTAACAGGTCCTCCTGGGTTGGGACGCTCCTCAGGCCTGGCACGCGAGGCCTCACAGCCAGGACTTAACCTTCGTGGCCACCGTCCATGTAGCCAGGTCCCAGTGTCCTGTCAGTCCCACCCCAGAGCCCTGCGGCTCCAGCCTCCACATTCCACACTGCTCCCGGCCACCATCTTAAGGCCGTTTGTGAAAGTCCTGATCTTTCTTCAAGGGCCCAGTCGATTCTTCTTCCTCCATGAAGCCGTCCTTGGAGACCCAGGCCACACCGCCCACATTTATCGTTCCCTTGGCACTTGCCCTGATCCCAGCCAGCACCTCTGGGTTGCACCCCAGTAACTCCTACCAGACCGTAAGCTCCTGTAGTGCAGGGGCTGTGGCTTCTGCAAGTCAGAGCCCACTCCCATGATGAGCACTTAATAAATACTAATTTAACAACATGTCCAGTCGGGGGTCCAGCGTGTCCTGGGGGAACATCGTTCTCCTACCCGAGCCCCCGGGGGCTCACCTCTCTCCTCAGCCTCCAGGGCTTCCTGCAAGAGCCGAAAAGAGCTGGACTGCCGGGGGGCCACCCGTGCCTCGCGATTTTCCTGCAGCATTTTGAAGACTTCTGAGTCCTCTCTCAGGAGGTGGCTTTCCCCTTCCGAGGCCACGCTGCAAGGATGGGAAGGAGGCAGCCAGGAGTGAGGGCCCCGTTCCCAGGGGTTGGGATGAGCATGAGGACAGAGAAAGAGTGTCCCAGGGGCGTAAAAGGGATTCTGGGGGCCAGAGGAAAGTGGACGGGGGTTAGGGAGGGGGGACCCCCCCATCCCTCTCTGGGAAGCCTGTCTCCTGCCCCTCCCAGGCCCTCCAAGATCCCACCCCACCCTCCAGAACTCACTGGTACCTGAGCCTGGGGCTGGAGGAACGGGGACCTGGGGAAGGCGGTGGCGGCAGAACCAGCACAGCCGAGTCGCCAGCACGGCCCAGGCCGGCCTGCGGGAAGGAGAGGCACCAGGGGAGGAGTCAGCGGCCGGGCCTGGGGCCAGCACACCCATCTGGGCAGCCGAACCCCGCTGTTCCCCAGGCCCACCACCAGGGGGCCCCCGGCCCTCGCTGACCAGTAGCCCCACCCAACCAGCTCGCAGAACCGAGCCCGCAGAACCGGGGGTCAGCAGCCGCCTGCAACTGCTCCTGCTGGGTCCCCGAGGGGAGGGAGGCCAGCGCCCAGCTCTAGAAGGGTGAGCCTGCTGCCCTAAGGGGACTGGGCAAGGGGCAGGATGAAGATGAGTGTGCGGGGCCACCATGGCTGTTCCTCTGCCATCTCACACAATGTGTTTGCAAAGATGTTGCACACTGGGGCCTGGCAGGCAGAACAAGCAGAGAGAAAGTAAGCTGACCCTTCTACAATGAGGAACAGGAAACATAAAGGGCCAAGACCCCTCTTGGAGTCAGGGCTCAGGCCGCACAAAAGTCCTGTCTCCTACACCCTCTGGTCCTTCCTCTGAAATGGCCAGGGTCTGGGCTTACCAGCCTCTCCCGGCTGCCCTGGAAGGTCTGGTCCTGCCCCACAGAGCCTTGGGGAGCCAGGTCCCCACAGCAGAGCCCCCTGCTCGATGTGTGCTGTCCCTCTCGGGCTCCTACACCTGCTCTCTACCTGGAAATCTTGCCTTCAGTCTCCCTATTTTCCGGCCTGCACTCTGCACCCTCCCCTACTCTGCTCCCTCTCCGTGGCCAGCCCCAATGGAAAGGACAGCCTCAGAGACGACCAGGCCGGCCAATGTGCACCGGCTGAGGGCATGTTCTCCTGGAAAGGAAAATGCCCTCGATTTTAAAGTTCAAAGTTGGGGATGAATTATGGGGTCAAGTGGAAAAGCTGCATGACTTCTTAACCTGAAAACAGAAACTTCACAGAGCTAAAAAAACAGCCCTAGGGACTTCCCTGGCAGTCCAGTGGTTGGGACTCCGTGCTTCCACTGCAGAGGGCAAGGGTTCGATCCCTGGTTGGGGAAGTAAGATCCCACATGCCATAAATAAATTAAAAATGTGGGGTTTTTTTGGTTTGGGTTTTTTTTTTTTTTTTGCAGTACGCGGGCCTCTCACTGTTGTGGCCTCTCCGGTTGTGGAGCACAGGCTCCAGACGCGCAGGCTCAGCGGCCATGGCTCACGGGCCCAGCCACTCCCCGGCATGTGGGAGCTTCCCAGACCGGGGCACGAACCCATGTCCCCTGCATCGGCAGGCGGACTCTCAACCACTGCACCACCAGGGAAGCCCTAAAAAATGTTTAAAAAAAATTTTTTTTTAAATTAAAAACAAAAAGCCCTTAGACCCTCACCCCACTGGCCCTCTTGCACTAGCCTGCATTCTTCTTCTGTTCTTGGGCTTCTACAGGTAAGGGGATTAAGGGTCAGAAAGCAAAGTGGCCAATCCAAGCCACCTGGGGAGTAGGAGCCAGGGCTGGGAGTCCACGCCTAGGCTCCTGGGTGCCCAGCTGCTTCCATGCGGTCAACTCAGGAAGGACAACTGGCACCAGGTACTCAAGAACGATGTCCCATCTCGCTGTCCTAGACAGGCCAGCGTGTGCCCTGCACAGGGGCACCGGCCAGCAGGGAGGGAGGGCTGAAATCCGCCCTGACTCCCTTCTCAGGCCATGTCCTCATGCCGGCCAGAGGGACAGGGGTTGTTTTCACTTTACATCTGCTCACCCAAGTGTGTGCCTCTCCAGAGGGGGCAACTTCCGGTTTCTGTAAGGTCTGTCGATGTTCTTCGCCCTGGGCCCAGCGCAGCCTCAGCCCGCTCAGGAGCCAGCAGCAAGGCCATGGCCACAAGAGCCTGGGGCAGGGGCATCTCATCTGTAGTCACCTCTGCCACCTTTCTCCTGCCAGAGCTCCTCACCCCGGTGGAGGGGCGCCCAACGCCCTTTCCTCTCCCCACCTCCCTCCCAGTCACCTGTAGGCGACACCTGCCTTCACAGAAGCGACCTTTCATCTCTAGATCCAGAAAAGCTGCTCACCTGTCCATCAAGAGCTGTCTCCAGCCAACCCCTCTCAAAATGTGTTGGGGGGATGTTAATAAGCGATTGGCAGGGGGATCCCCGGAGAAATTCTGCAGTTAAGTAAGTTCAGGAAATTAAAAAATTAAACATCTTTCTTCCTCACAGGCAGGACTTTTCAGAGCCTTTAAGGTGCTCAAGTGCACGGTGACTCCCAAGAGGGAGCTGTGGGACCCGGTGACTCCCACCCCGTCTGACCACAGCCTCATTTGTAGAACAGAATGCAAGCTTCGCGGGGTTAGGAATTTCTCTGTTTTTCCACCTATGCATCCCCAAAGCCTAGAAGGGGGCCTGACACAAGGCAGCTGCTCCACAAATAGTTGCTGGAAGAATGACCAGGGGCCTCAGGGTGAAAGAAGGGAATTCAGAGCGTCGGGTCTGACTCTGAGGCCCAGAGAGTGGAAGGATGCCTTGTCCAAAGTGACACAGTAGAGGTGGGACTAACCCAGGTCTCCCTGCCACCCAGCTCAGGGCTCCTCTTCACACCACATGGGTGGCCCTCAAATCTGTGCGTGCATCAGATCCCTGAGGGCTCCTTAGAACAGGGATGGGTGCCCTCACCCCCGCCCCTCACCCCTGCGTCCGATCCAGTAAGTCTAGGCTGGGGCCTGAGAACTTGCATTTCTAACAATTTCCAAGGTGCTGCTGCTGGTTTAAGAGCCACTCCCTGTCCCACCCGCCTCTCCCCTTTGCCCCGGTTTCGAGGAAGGAGGATAGGGTGGACCAAGCTCATTCCCAGCTGATCTCAGCCCGGAGCTCTCTGGAGAAGGCCCCCAGGCCCCAACACGCCAGGTCTGGCTTGTACCGTGGAGTTCGCATCTCCCCAGCTCATCGTTCTCTAATCCGAAACCTACCCCATCCTGCCTCTGACATCCAGCAAAATTCCTGACAAAGCTTTCTCAGGCCACCCCAGCCCACACTCAGCTATCCCCTCCCTGAATGCCTCCTGCTTTTATAATTAAGATCATACTGCTCAGTGCTTAATTTTCCCAAAATTGTTTTGCATGTTTATCTTATTTCTGCCACTGCATTTTTAATTCTTTAAAGACGGGATCTCATTGAATACATACATCTCTATGCCCACGTCTCCCGGAGGGTCACTGGGCAGACCAACAGAGGGTCACCAGGGAGCCACTACTATGCAGCCCCCAGAGGACCCTGTTCTTTCCTTCTCCAGAGCCCCCAGTTTCTAGCACCCTCCCCCAGTCATCTCCAAAGGCTCTGCTTTCTGGAATGCAGAATCTACCCGAGGTAGGACTCCAGCAGCTGGGCCTCATCCTCTTCACCCCAAAGGCTGGACATGCCCCCACTAACTCTGCCCCCAACAGCTGTGGCCCTGACTCTTGGCCGCCTCACTCCTCACCTCCCCACCCCCGCCCTTAGAGAGGAGACATACCACCAAGGCGGTGTTGGGCTGTCACTAGCGGACAGTGGAACCTGGCAGGGTGTCCAGGGGAAAAGGGCAGGGGAGGGGGGCAGACAGAGAGTAAGCCAAGTGCAACTGGAGTCGGAACCACAGGCCGGCTGGTGGTTCTCTGGTGGTTCTCGGGGGCTGAGTCAGAGGACGAAGAGGGGGAATGGGTGATGGGAGCTGGGGGCGGGCATGGGGCTTGGAATGGGGAGGAATGTGTTCAAGAGATACAGCCAAAGGGAATCATCCCAACAACAGCAGCTAAACTATTTCGGTCCCGGCCCAAGAGAAACACTTGAGAAGGGAGGAAGCCAGCAGGAAGGGGGGAGGCAGCGGCGGGTCTGAATGTAAGAGGTAGAAGGACACCTGGGCCTGGACGGGTAGGGCCGGTGCAGTGAGTGTGACCCTCACCAGAGCTCTGGCCTCCCGGCTCCAGAGAGGAGCGTGCCTATTACTAGGAGACTGTGGTGCTGACCGCCTAGGTGGGACCAGCCACATGCAGCCCCACGGGCACCACTAGCAACCAGCCAGGACAGGAGGCTCTCTCCTCCCCTCAGGTATCCTCACCTGTCGGCTTCCGGGGCGGCCCCTGTAGGACAAGTGGTCAGCAGTAGTGGGTTCTGGGGAGTACGCCAGGCTCTGGAAACTGAAATGGGGAAGTGGACAGTGTGTGCCGGGGGCCCCGCCACCAGGCTGCCCCAGGAGACAGAGGTGACCCTGGGGCCCCCTAAACCCAGCTACAGAGACTTTGAGAGGCCGGCTCGGACCTGGTGGCCAGGGGGCCCACCCGCTGCACTCACCTGTGGCTGGGCACCACCTCTCCCGCGGGGGCCTGGGGGCTGGCGGGGGGCAGGGTGGAGAAGGGGCTGCCTGGCGGGGGGCTGAGGGAGGCCTGGCTGGAGCAGGAAGACCGCAGGGAGGACTGGCTGTCGGTGTGTGTCCTCCTGGAGCCCTGCGGAGAGAGGGGCCTGGAAGGGCAGGGCCGGGAAGAGCAGGGAAGGGGGCCCCCCATCACTTCAGGGTGTGGGGCTCCCAGCAGGAGGCGCCGTCCTACCTGGAAGCGAGTGGCCAGCACTTCGGGGGAGCTTAACCCGTTGGTCTGCCCGGGAGAGGCAACCTGAGGCCTGAGGAGAGGACAGAGGGAGACAGAGTGTCCCCGGGTTCTCAAGATTAGGAACATGTCCAAAACATTTGGACATCGGGTAGCCAACTTTTAACTTCGTCAAATTCACAACAAACAACTGTCCTCAACGACCACCATCATTTCTTAAAAGAAAGGACAATTTAGCACCAAAAAGTAGAAAGGACATCATTTCAGCAAAAAGTTCAATAAATTCAAATTTTTTTTAAGAGCTCCTCACATCATCACCCCTCCCCCTGCCTCGCCTTTACTTTTCCTTTTCTAGTCTTTTTTTTTTTGGTGGGGGGAGCATTTCATCCAGACTTTGTCGCTGGTCAGCATCAGTTTGTAGATTGCTTTGGACTGCTGATTGTGCATAAATAATCCTTTATCTTTCACCCCTGGAGAAACTGAAGCCCAGAGAGGGAAAGTGAGTTGCCCAAATTCCTAAAGGCCAACAATGGCTGGGCCAGCTGCCCCCTCTGCCCAGGGGCCTGTCCCCCATCAGCTCCGCCTCTGAGAGGATCCCTCCCCGTGATTTCCAAAGTCTTCCCCCCTCACCCCGCCCCCTGTAAACCAGAGGGTAGAGCCAGCCCCCCTTCCTGCCACGAAGGCAGCTGAAGGACCTAGAGAACAAGGCGGCCCAGCTCCCCTGCTAATCACCAAGGCTCCCCCTCCTCGACTCCCCAGGGACCCCCCACCTCCTCCAAAGCCCTGCCCAGTGGAACCTGGCTGAAGCCTCAAACAGGAGGTGACTGGAGGACTGGGAGCTGCTGAGGGTGCGGGATGAGCCCACCATGTCCCACTACACCGTTTCTGGATGTCTGACTGCCTCCAGAGAGGTCAGCAGGAACCTCAGTCACCACACACCACACCAGCCACAGCCTCAGCCTCCCTCCCTGGGGAGAATTTAGGGCCAGAGCAGGGGAGCTTGGGCCCTGGCTCCGCCCAGAGCACTGCTTCCTGCCTGGGGCTTTGAGTGCTGGAGAGGTCTCCTGGGGGTGGGTTACTGGGGGAGGTTAGGAAGGGTTTGGGCAAAAGAAAGAAGAGACAGGGAGCCTTGGCCTGCCCAGCGTGGAACTGGAGGCCTGGGGGTACTCGGCCAGGCCCACCTCTCTGATGGAGCTGCGTCCCTCTTGGAGGGACCCGAGAGGAAGTGATGGTGTCAGCAGCTCCCTGCCCCTCCCCCGCCCCACTTTGCAGCTTCTTGTAGATTTTGGTCCCCTTCCCAGATGCCATGAGCTATTCTCTACCCTCCTCCTCTGGGTCCCACTCCTGTAAACACTCATGAGCTAGACTGGTACAAAACAGTCACTGAAGGGGCCGGGCCGTGAGAGCGTCCCAGGAGACGGGAGCCAGGTTCTGCAGTGACGTAGGGCGTAGGGCGGCAGGGGCGAGGAGAGGGCAGGAGCAGAGGTACCTGACTCAGGTTCAAGGCCCGCCCAGAGGGCTCTCCCGGCTGGGGAATCTCCCAGCATTCCTGCCCCATGACTCACTGGGATGCCCCACCCCCAGGGAGCCACCTGTTCCCACCCACACCCCCAGGCTGAAGTCCCAGGAACCTGGGAATCTGCCTTCACCAGCAGGGCCCAGAGAGGCAACTTGGGGAGCAACGGAGTGGTTCTATGGGGAGTGAGCCCCCAAACTCCTCACCACCCCAGGATCTGAGCAAAGGTTCTCCCCTCCCCTCTTGGAGGCAGGGGCCCTGCAGACCCAGCCTAAGGCACACCTTTCCCCTCTTCAACCGACTTCATGCCCACGCCCTGTACCCTGCACACCTGGGAACCAGTCAAACCCGGGTGTCCAGGTGGCTGATGCCAGCCTGCTCTGCCTGTGAGTGCACGCCCAGCTGGGCACAGGGACACCCCTCAGCCCACCCTGCTGCAGCCCCAGAGCTTGGGACCTTCTCACAGATGAGCCGTGAGGGCCCAGGAAGGCCAGGTTGGAGCTGTGAGCCAGGGGTGAGGGCGGCCACTGTGCAGCGGGCTGGCAGAAGGCAGAAGAGTGCTGGCAGGCCCAGCAGAGGTGGAGGACCTACCGGTCCAGCTGCAGCCTCAGCGGCGAGGGGCTCTGGCGGATCTTGCTCTGGGCCTCGGCATGCAGCATGCTCTTCGCACTCTCACCGTTGATGGCCACAATAATGTCACCGGGCCGGAGGTCAGCGGCTTCGGCCTTGCCCTCCTCAGTTACCTGTAGGGGGTGAGGAGCAGGTAGTCTGAGGTGACACTCAGGCAGGTAGGGATGGAGAGGAAGGGATTTCCTTGTCCTGCCCAAGAAACACAGAAGCTGGTTTCAACCAGGCTGGCCTGCATCTCCCTTTAACATCTCTCTCCCTGCCTGCCGGTGTCCACCCAGCCCGTCAGCCAATCCCCTCCAAAAGCTGGAGTGGCAGCCCCCCGCCACCCACCTCAGCGCTGGCCTTCTTACGGGGCTCCCCAAAGAACGTGTAATGGCAGAATTTCAGGAACTGTGCTTGGAAATACTTCTGGCTAGAGAGCCCTGCCCGTGCAAATCAAATCATGCCTGCACGCAGGCCCTCTGCGTGAACACTCCCTGGCCTGGGCCTGGGTCAGGGGAAAACTGTCAAGAGCTCGGGGCTCCTGTTCTAATCACCTAAAATGGCTGCCAGCACGTATGGGGTTAGTGGCCAAGGAGAAAAGAGAAGGCCTTGCATTGGGCCCAGCTCCCTTTCACTCTCTAGAAGCCTGTTTCTGAAGTGGCCACCGCATCCCCATGGCAACGGGGCCCCAGCCCTGCCCACGCCAACGATCCCAGAAGCAGGCCTCTGGCTTCAAAACAGAAAAAGAAAGGTGTCTGTGAGGACCAAGTGGACAGGGCAGACTCTGACTTGGGGGGTACCTCCCCGTCTCCTGGAACTAGCCCTTACCCTGGTCACCACGATAGGCGTGTGGAAATCCCTGCCGCCCGAGATGCGGAAGCCCCAGGGTGCGGGTCCCACCAAGTCCACCGTCAGCGCCATACCTGAGGGAGAGAGGTTGGAGAGATGGAGCCTGTCCCTCGCCCCGCAAGGGACTCTGTGAGGAGGCAGAAGGGGGTGACAGGTCCCCGGAGGAGCCAGTCAGGGGCTGGCGGTGGGTGGAGGTGGGTAGAGGAAGTGACTAACCTCTCCCGCGTGCCCCAGTTCCACTTCCCCCCACCCTGGGAAGTCAGGACTCCTGAGTTCCCCCTTTGCCCCGTCTTCGGCAGAGCGCCAGGGTGCTACACGGGGGCTTGCTGAGAACAGGCAGGCGGGCGGGCGGGCAGGGCTGGCAGGTGGTAGATGTCAGCATTTCCTCTCTCTCCCCTCCTCCACCATCAGGGTGAAGTCCCCCTAGTGCTTGTTTCCGGTCCCCGAAACCGACAGCACAAGAGACTTCCTCCCCGCTCTGGGGGAGGGCAGCGCTCTGGGAACAGAGGTGACAGCACAGAAAGGGGTGGTACCACCACATACTCTCAAGTACTTGGCTGGGGACGGGGCAGCTTGCCCACGTGAGGCCGGGGTCTTCAGAGGGGCCTCCTGGCTGCCTGCCGCGCCCCTGGCCGTGTGGTCCAGGTAGGCAAGCCTGGGCTTCCCACCTCCGCCAGCGGCCTGCTGCCCTCCGAGAAGCTCCGGCAAGAAGGACGGGCTTATCTGCCAAGCAGGGCACACCCGCCACCGGGCGCTGGCCAACAGGGCGAGCTGACTGATGCTGCCCGCAAGCTGGGGCCCCAGGCCTCCCACCCACTGCCCCTCCACTGGGCATGGGAGTGTCCCTGTAGACCAGACCCATGTAGGATTTCCTGACCCTCTAGCTCTGGAGTCAGGAGCCAACCCAGGCAGGAAGCTGCAGTGCCAGGCTGGGCCACCGCCCTACCCAGCGCCCACCCTGAGGCCGTCCCTGGGGAGGCCCACAGACTACAAGCGCTGCCCGAGTCTATCAGGAACACTGGGGCCACTTCCCGCGTTTAGGAGCCTGGGGAGAGGGCGCCCAGGCGAGCGGGGCTGTCTGCCCTCTTCCCGGCCCTCCGGCTTCCCCTTTTGCCCAGGCCCAGCCTCTGTCCCTCCCGCAGGCCCCAGGTCGGCGCTGGCGGCTATCAGATGCCTTGGATTCCCAGACCTTTGAGCCGGCCAGTGGACTCCACTCCGGGGGCCGCGGGGAGGTGCCCAGACCGTCGGCCAGGCTTGCCCACTTCTGGCTCCTTCTGAGCTCTGAGACCAAAGTACCCGCGCACGCCGGGGGCTGGAGGAGGAGCACCCGGGACGGGAAAGCCCAGCTAGCGGGGGGCGCCGACCGCAGGCGAGGCTGTGGGGAGCGGCCGTGCGCGGAGGAGAGGTCCGGGCGCCGAGCCGGCCGCGGGCGCGCAGAGCTGCGAGGGCGCCGGGGCCGGGGAGGTCGCCGGGCGTGCGGACCGCACGCAGGTGGGCGCGCTCACCCGGCTCCCGCTCACCTGTCGGGCTGGGCGGCCGGGCCGGGGAACGAAGGGAAGGAAGGAGGGAGGCGAGGAGACGCCGCCGTTCCCTCCGCAGCCGTCTGCCCGACTCTGGGGAGAGCCCGCCCGGGACTCCGGGACCTGCCTCCGCCCATGTGATCCCAGGGCCGCCCCTGCCGCCGCCCCTGGCCAGGGAGGCCGCCTCCTCCGCGCAGCTCAGCCCCGGCGCTGCCACCTGGCCCGCGCCCGCTAGGGGCCCGGGGCTACTCTCCCGAGAGCCCCCTAGAGGCTGCGGCCGTCCTCCCCGGGGTGTCCCCATCCTTTCGAGGTCAGGGGAGGTGACCTGGTGACGGGCCCGGAGTCCCACTTCGCAGACAGCTGAGCCTGCTGACCCCCGAAGCTCGCCCAGGCCGCCTGCGCCCCCCCTCCTTCAAAGGGGCCCTGAGCTCCCCCAACCCCAGTCCAGGGCCGGGGAGGGGGAGGGGGTGGGCAGGCTGGGGCTGTCTGCGGTCGGCCCGCCCGGCTCCTCCGCCCACTCCAGGCTCCGAGGCTGGCGCAGATGCAGCCCCGACACCCATAAATCCCAACCCAGAGGCCGCCCCTCCGCCTTCCTGCCTGGCCAGCGCGCTCGCGGGGCAGTGGCCGCGGACTGCTGCGGCGCTTTGGATGCGCAGAGCTTCCCTGCTTGAGATGCGCCGTAAGCCTGCTCCACTCAGGGCGACATGCCAGGCCCAGGAAGAGATGAAGAAAGACTCCGGCTGGAAGTGACCGGGCCCCCTCCTGGGCTACACACGTCCCTTGCGGGCTGATGCCTGTTCCGTTCCTGGCTGCCCTCCCCTCACCCTTTCGGCTGCCCTGCCTGCGGCCGGCCGCTACCAACAACCACCAATGGCCCTGATCCCCCTTGCCCCCAGCCCTCTGCCAACCACCTGGATCCCCGGCTCTAGGGATCAGGAGAGGACAGCCAAGGAGAGGCCCCAGGTGTCAACTCAGAACCATCTGGCAAATGGTTCCCCCAGAGCCAAACCTGGCAACCCTCACCCTGGGGACCTCAGGGCCCACCAGAGCCAGCTTCTCCCATCTCCCTCTGGTCTCCACTTCACTCTCTGTCAGGCTGGCCTGTTTCCAGGAGAGGCCACCTGGAGGCACAGCTGTAACTTGCCTGCCTCAGGTGTGAGTCATTCCCTCTGAGTTCTGTCTGCAAGGTGTGCCCTCACCATCCCTCTCGCCGCCTACCTATGCCCTGGACCAGCCTGCCTCCAAGGCAGCTACGTCCCCTGTCCCTGGCCTCCCACACCCTCTGTCCTCGGTGTGTGTAAGCCACTCTCCCACTAAGAAGTTCCAGGCCTCCTGGTGTGGCCTCTTCGCCTGATGCACCTGTTCTGCCTCCCCAACTAGACTGGAAGTCCCTGAGGGAGCAGGAAGCTGCAGGTAGGGCAGGCACCACTGCCCGGGGGGCCGGGGCTGCCTCTTCCCAGCTGTGTGACCTCGGACAGTTTCCTCAGCCCCTCTGGGTCTCAGTTTCCCCTGTGTAAACTGGGGATGCTACACAGCTTACCCTCCCGTTGTCCACGCTGCCCTCCTTTTAAAGCTGCCCGTTCCTCAGAGGGCAGGGTGGGTTTTGTTTGGTGTGTTGCTCCATTCCTGGAGTGTTCCATAGTATTCTGTTGAAGGGATATTGTTTGAATGATCCAATGGATTCATTTCCCTTTCCTCGCCGCCCATCCCCATCCTGCCAGTTTGTAACAGGGACTCCGTTTTGCACCTCCTTCTGCTCAGACTTTGCCTTGGAGAGTCTCTAGAAAGATCTGCAGGCTCATCGGCAGGATTTCTGCTCTGTGGGTTGCACAGTCACAAAACTCACAGCGAAGACAAAGTCAGCCGACCCCAGGGCATGTCCCTGTGGCACAGAAGGGCATACGGTTCTGCCCTTAGCAACTCTGTGGCCAAGTGACTCACCTCACTGGGATGAGCGTCCCCAGCGACCTAAGGTCCCTTCTGGCTCTGATCCCCCCTCCGCCCCTCCCACCTCATGCCAAGTCAAAGCAGAGAAGGGGTCATATACAGGCAGGGCGTAGGGTTGATCTGCTGCAGAGGCTCCAGGGCCCCGCCAAAGAGAGGGTGTGGAATTGGTTTCTGCCCTAAGGAAAGGAAGTCTCAACCCTGAGGTCCTTTTTGAGGGCATCAGGCAACTTGAAGAAGCTGAGATGGGGGATCAGGGACAGGCTAGCAGGTTCGTGAGGAATGGTCACTTCCATGGCATGGGCTGGGCCTGCCAACCTAGCAACAGACCATGGTGGGGACCGGGGTGGATGGAGAAGTGAAAGCAGGTCTTGTTCTTCAACCTGCTGTTTAACCAGCAGTGGAGCCTGGGCCGCACCCAGGCACGAGGAGCCTGCCAGGGACCAGCCACAGCCCTGTCATTCACAGGCCTCTCCCACCTGTCCTGATAGAATTAGCCACCACCGCCTCTTTCCACCCACCTGGGGTGCGGGTGCCCTAGGTGACAGGCCTAGATGACAGGATTGCCAGGAAGAATGTAAGAGAGGCCCAGCCCGGGGCCGCCCCAGGGACCTCACGCGTGACCTTTCTTCTCCAGGGCCTCTGGACAAGGACTGCGCGGGCATTTGGTAGACTGTGCAGAGAGGCAGCAATAGTCATCAGATCTGACTTCAGGTCTATAATGATGTGACCCAGACAATTTCTCTGCCTCAGTCTCTCCTCCTGTAAAATGGACTCATAACCTGCCTGTTGGGATGCTTACATCAGATAACATGTGGGTAACACCGTACGCCCCGCTCATCTCCCAGCAGTGGCCAAGGAATGGAGCTTTTCTTCCCGATTAGAGCGGCCAGGCCCAGACTATGCCCCTACAGGAACCACCAAGCCCCAGAAGAGTCGCCTTGGCTAGCTGTGCCCCACCACTCCCAGCTTCCTGCCATCGATTGCTCAAAAACCCGAGCCCAGAAGAAGAAAGTCAACAAACACACGAGAACCTCGGTGTGGAAATGGAGCACACAGAAGGAAAACATTAGGAGCAGAACAAACAGGAATGCCATTTAGTTCAGCAACCCCACGGCAGCTCCAGAACCAAACAGCCCGCAAACAAGGCCACATTCAGCTCCCATCTCTGGTTTCTCCCCACAGTCAGGCCTTGCCCTCATCCCTGTGACGTTAGTTCTCTCAGCACTGCTTGCCAGACAGCTGCCCAACCCTTGGGGCTGCCCAGTCGTGCCTGACACCTGAGATCTTGAGAGATAATAATGGTTCTTTTGCAGCCTCCCGTTAAACACACACACACACACACACACACACACTCACTCACTCACTCATTCACATCCCACCTGATTCCCTACATTAGAAAGAATTCCCATAACCCTAAGCAGGTGGAGCCCTCTCCCACCACAAAGGAAAAGGACAGGAAGGCAAGGTCCCTGATAGCCAGATTTATTTTACATTCTCTTCCACAGGGGACTTGGGGGGTGGGGGCCGCTGGGCAGGCGGGAGGACAGCACACACCAGTCCCCCTGGAATGCATCTGGGACAGGCCAGTCCTCGGAGGCCCCACCCTTCCTGGGCGCTACAGCAGCAGGAGGATAAGCAGGACCCAGGTCCAGGGCTCGGCAGCCTGTGGGAAGAGGGAGCCTTCGGGCAAGACCTCTTGCCAGGCCTCGAATGCTAAGGAAGTGCTGCATCCATCCTCCATCTCACTCCCAGGCCCAGCTGGAGGCAGGAAGACAAAGGGGATGGCAGGCAAGCTGGAGTGAAAGGGGAGGAATCCCTTCCAGGCGAAGACGGCCTTTGGTCTCTATTAGGTTAGGAAGCTGGTCCTTGTTAGAGGAACCCCATGGGGGTGAAGCTGGGAGCGGGCCCCTGTTAGAGGAAACGCCATAGCAGGGTGGGGTGGCGGACGCGGGGGTCTGGTCTCAATAAGGCCTGGAAATAGTCTCCACTTCAAAGCAGCCCTCTATATTTGGGGAGTGGGGTAGGGGAGGAAATAAAAGGGCTGTTAGAGGAATGCTTGTGAATTGTGGGTGGGAATCAGTCCAGGGGGCTTCGAGGGAGGTTCCGTGGGAAAGGCTGCTGAGGTTGTCTGCAGATGCCAGCGGCTCAGGTCCTGGGGGAGGAGGATGGGGGGGCGTCCTCTCTCCCGCCCATAAGTGTTCTGCTCCCCATCCCATCCTGGCTGGGCTCCGAGTTGCCATGGAGACCACTCACACCGGGGCTACATAATTTCCAGGGAACGTCCCAAATTTCTGGGTCCTCCGGGAGACACCTGAAATAGGAAAGACAGAAAGAGCATTCCCCACGTTTTACAAGAGGAATGGGGTTGGGGGAAGTGAGAGTCCTGCCCTCTGCTGGCAGAGCCCAGAACTGCAAGTGGAGTCCCGGTCCCAGGGAGGATTTGTTTTTTCTCGCTCCTGCCCCCTAGAGGCAGAAGCTTAGACGGGACAAGCCACACTTCATGATTTCGATAATGATGGACGAAACCTGAGCACTCCACAACTGTGTACAACTCTGCACACAGCACTGAATAACCCCACCCGTCCTTGGGAAAGCAAGGACACAGGAAGATGAATCACAGAACTTAAGCTGGGAGGAATCTCACTGGTCTAGTATGACACCCTAATTTTAGAGATGGGGCAGGTAAGGCCACATGAATTCCCCCAAAGCATTCAGCTGCTTAGAGGCAAAGGCGGGACTAAAATCCAGGCCTCTGTCTGCTACAACCCCAAAGAAACCTGTGTGCTGGGGTAGAGGAGGGGAAATGCTAGAAGACACAGGAATATAAAATGAAATTAAAGTCCTGGACCTTCCCTTCCCGGCAGGCAGCCATTCCATCCTCTCTTCTGAGCAGCCCAGGCCCATCTTGCCCACAGGCCTTGCTGACGCTCCTCCCCTGCCCGGAGTGCCTCCCCTCTCCCCTCTCCTCTCTCCTCCCCAAATCCTTCCCCTGTTCCCCTGCTTCCTCCAGAAAGCCTTCCCTGACCTGCACTGTCCAAAGTGATACCCACTAGCCACCCATCCGAGTAAGGACTGTTGACAAGGTGGTGCCTCATAATCACTGGTGTGGCCGAAGCTTAGTCAGCAATGAGGTGCTGGGATTCAGATGAGAAAGGGGGGTGCTGCCAGGTCAAGGGGCCACCCCTCCTCAGGCAGCCAGCCCTCCAACCCCTCAGGCCCTGCAGCCTGCTGAGTGGGAGCTTCCCCAGGATGTCCACTGCTCTCTGAGGACAGCCTCATCCTCTGAAGCTGAGGCCTGGACAGGGCCTGCCCACTCTGGGAAAAAGCCTGCTGGGCTGGTCACCTTGAACCAGGCCAAGGCCAACCTGAGGCTTCCTGATTTAGTCCTTTGCCTGAGCTGCCCCTGGGAGCCGGGATCTTTCTCCTCTCTCTCCTCTTGGGGGTGGGAGGAGCTAGCTGCTAGCTGGGGGTGGGGATACACAGGTGTGAGACTTGCTCCTTCCCATCGGGGACTTAGTGTCTCAGGAGATAGGACCCTTCCCCTGCAAGGACTGCTCCAGAGACAGAGGTGTATGATGGAAGGAGCAGGGGCCTGGGGGTTGGGAACCGTGCTGCCCTGAGTCCAGCTGGCTTCACCAATGACCCTGAGCTGGTCTGCTTTCCTCCCAGGCCTCACCCCTCTTCAGGGAACGAAGGCAGGCAACAGAAGTGCTGGCTTTGGGGAAGCAGCCAGGGCCCGGCCGGAAGGGTGGGGGATGGTCAGTCCGTGAACCTTTGCTGAACCAGCACTGGCCACCAGTAGCAGCCACCCCAATCCCCCCAGGGACCCTGAGATACCCTTTCTGAACTGCCCTCAGCCCATCCCCCACAGGACCTGGAGATACCCCTTCTGGCCTGTCCCCCAACGCATCCCCCTAGCACCCTGAGATACACCTGGCCCCAGCCCACATACCTACAAACCAGCCGTCATCACACTGCTGCATGACATCCACCCAATCCCCCTCCCGCAGCTCCAGCTCATCCTCATTCTGGGGCCTGTACTGGTACATCGCCCGGTACCTGCAGGAAACATCGCCATGGCAACCACCAGAGCCCTCACCCCTTCCCCAGACCAGGCCTGGAGCGTCTTTAGACCAAGGTAGCCACATCCTCTGAATTTCCCAGCGTCTCTCCATGCTCCCATTAGCCCCTGGCCCAGTTCTAGGGATGGCGACTGTGTCTGGCTTTAGTGCATTCTTCCCCAGGCCTGCTCCCTGCTCCCCAAGCCCTAATCACCCAAACCCCACCTCCTCTGAGTTCCCAGTGCCTTCAAATCTGTCCTACCACTTCCCACACTTCGCACACACACGCGCTGACCTCAGGGCTGGAAACGCAGTGAGGAGACGGAGGTCAGGGGACCCAGTGTGGGAGGCTTGCTTTAAGGCCCAGGACTGGCAGGGACAGGTCAGGAACACCGCAGACAAGCACCCTCCCGCCCCCGCACCCCCCCACCCCACCAAAATCACCCGTAAGCACTGTAAGGACAAGCACTCTTCAGTAGGAATTTACCAACTCCATCCTGGGATGGGGGGAAGAGCAGGTTAGGGGTCCGTGTGCTCAACACTCCCTGCGGGGCAGCCCCCCCACCCTGACCAAGCACCCCAGACAGTACTCACAGGGTCCAGTGTATCTGAGTGGTGTTGGGGGGTGAGGTCCCCAGCTCCAGGGGACGGCTGGAGCCTCCAGGATGGGACAGAGCTGACCCAAGGGTGCTGAGACTCTGGGGTCCACGGGAAGGCAGGCAGACACATGCAAGCATGAAGGAGGAGAAGTGAACGGGCCTGCCCACCTCACCAGGAGCAGCTTCCCATGATGCCTCATCTTATCTCGCAATCCCCACAGGACAGGGAGATCTGTCTGACTGTTTCCCTTCACAAGTGCTGGGAAGTTGGGCCCAGGTAGGGTAGATGGCTGATTTGAACACGTGCACAGACAAAGCCGGGAGCAGGAGAAGTCCTATGCGCTGGCTCTGTCTGCCCATAACAGTTTGCTGAGTGAGTGGATGAACCCAGGAGCAGATGCACTTGTCTGTGGACTATGTCAGCACGAGGACCAATGGCTATCATTTACCCATCAGCTACTACCTACCAACTACCCTCTGCACCTCTGCAGTTGGGGATTACTATCCCCGTTCTACAGGCGAGGAAACCCAGAACCAGAGAGGGCAAGTCATCTGCCCAAGGTCACACAGCAGATGAACGGCAGACCCCCGACTCATGGCACACCCTGTCCCAGAGGCTGATATAGGGAAATCCCAAGAGTGGATTCTGGAAGGTCAGGAGGTTGGTGCTGCCTTTGGGTCCTACCTAGAAACTCCTGCCTCCCTGGGCTGCAGCTCAAGGACAGAACCAAGGGTCTGAGGTCCTCAAGGCCAGGATGGGGCTGCAACACAAGGTTCTGCCCAGTCACCCCACTAGTCTGTCCTGAGCAGTCTGGGAGGGATTCCGAAGCACAGACCATCACAGGAATGGGAGATACAGTGCGCGGAGCAGGGCTCAGCTCTCCGGTCTAAGGCAGGTCACCTTACCTGGGTCTGGGGTCTGGGCTCCTGGGTGGGGAAGGAGAAGCCAGTGCGGCGGGGGGAGGTCCGGCCCCCCCAGTCGGTGGGGTCAAATGGGCTGCGCGGCATTAATGGGGAGCTGGGGTGATGGGCCAGGCGGGCAGTGGTCAGGCGGGGAGATGCAGGGAGCTGGGGGCTGTCGTCGCAGACCCGAATCCGGGGCTCCCGGGTCACTTGCACGTAGCTGGCAGGGAAGATGCCCTGGCGCCCGGTGCCTGAGATGCGGCCCTCGTACCAGTGCTCGTTCACCTTGCGGATCAGGCAGATGCGCTCCCCCTGGTCGCAGAGAGGGAGTTAGTACCTGCAGGGCCCTCCCGGGTGCCACGTACCAGAGGGAGCCTACGTGGAACAGTGTTATTTAAACCTAACACCTTGCACGAAGGGATCAGGTTCAGAGTGTGTCAGCAGGTTATACAGAGGTCACACAGCTCAATGCCAGGCTGGTAAGAAGCACTGGGCAGGCATTAGCCACCCCTGCCATGACTGGGTCCTTCCCTGCCTCCGCCCTGGGTTATCCAGTCACCACTGCATAAAGCAACAAACTCTCTGAGGGCAGCTGGTGCGTCCTCAAGCCCCCATGCTGACTAGTGTTAGTGGGGCTGCCCTGGGAAGGATGGTCTCTGGCCTCCACCTGCCCCCACCTCTCTCCATCCAGCCACCTCCTTCCCCCTCTCTCCCTGGGCCAGCTCTTCTGGGGAAACATTCGCTAGTGGCAGTCATAGCCTCTGCCCCCAAAATCAGCCAAGGAGACCAGTTCTCTGCTTTCCAGGACAACATTTTTCAAGCCTTCTGAACCATGATCTATAGTAAAAAATATGTTGTAACAACAATCTAGTACACACGCAAACATATATACATAACTGTCCAAAAGTTTGTAAAACACCTTTCTACATGCAAGGCATTCTAAGATTTCCATTCTTTTAAACATGCTGAGGAAATTCCCTGGCAGTCCAGTGGTTAGAACTCGATGCTCTCACTGCCATGGGCCCAGGTTCGATCCCTGGTTGGGGAACTATGAGGATCCCGCAAGCTATGAGGATCCCGCCACCAGAAAAAAAAAAAAAAAAAAGCTGACTGTGACCCTCACAGCCTATCAAACTGCAATTTGAACAAAGCACAACTACTCTAGAAGTTTTGAACATTTAAAAAATGGGCAAAATTAAGGGAAATATATCCAAAGAGACTGAGGAAAAAAATCTGAAATACTACTGAAGATGGGCACACCTGATCTTTTTTTAAATGTTTTTACTGCACATACTTACCTATGTCTTCACCTGCCCCTGCCCTGCACCCACACTCCCTGCCTGGCCGCACCTTTCGGAAGGAAAGCTCCACCTCCAGATCCCCCTTGAAGTTGTACTGGGCCACGGCTTCTCCATACTCCAGCACCTGGTAGGTCGGAGGCTTGATGGGCTTGGGGATCTCATCTGCAGGCAGCACCTGTGGGAAGACAGGGCATGAGAAAGAGTCACCTTGGGTATCAACTGGGCACAGACCTGGGGCTCCTGGGAGGGTGAGGCAATATGGGCAAGATCTGTCCCCAGCCCAGAGAGGAGAGAGACACCAGACACAAGACTGAGGGTGGCCAGGGGTGAGCACAGGCAAGGGGGTAGTCGGTCCCAGAATGCTCCTGGAGGAAGAATTTCCATCAGAGGTATGTGGAGTGGGCATTTTAGAGTGGACAACAGCAGTGCAAATAGGAGACAGTGTAAATTGGAGCACAGAAGGACATGAGGAGCTCCAAGGAGCAGGGAACTCCTGGTTACCTAAAAGTGAGGCTCTACCATTTCACTGCTGCTGAGAACCAAGTGTCCCTCCTCCTCCTCCTCCTCCTCCCCTTCTACCCCACCAGGTGCCCTGAGTCCCCACACTCTCTCTGCTTCACCCTACCCAGGAAATCAAGACACTAATAAACTAGTTCCTACTAAGATATAAATGACTGATGACATAGAGTACTATATATACTTTGTGGAACTTCAGAATCAGGGACATCGTTCCGAGGATACGGGAGGTCTACTGATGCCTATGAGATGAAGAGCCTGAATTAGATGACCCAATCCATGAGTCAAAAAGGAAGCCACAGGGTTTCCCTGGTGGCGCAGTGGTTGAGAGTCCGCCTGCCGAGGCAGGGGACATGGGTTTGTGCCCTGGTCCGGGAAGATCCCACATGCCGCAGAGTGGCTGGGCCCGTGAGCCATGGCCACTGAGCCTGTGCTCCGCAACAGGAGAGGCCACAGCAGTAAGAGGCCTGTGTACCGTGGGGAAAAAAAAAAAAAAAGAAGCCACAAAGGAAATGAGAATAGTTTGAGTTGAGTGAAAAAAACAAAATATCAAAATCTGTGGGATGTAGTTAAAGCAGTGCTTAGAGGAAAATTTATAGCATTAAATGTTTACATTAGAGGAAAAAGGTTTCGAATCAATAATCTGAACTACCACCCTAAAAAACTAGAAAAAGAACCTAATGCAAACTGAAGGAAGGAAATAACGAAGTGGCAGAAATCAATGAAACTGAAAACAAAAATAGAGAAAAATCAGTGAAATCAAAAGTTGGTTCTTTGAAAAGATCAATAAAATTAACAAATCTCTAGCCAGAATAAGAAAAGATACAGATTACCAATATCGTGAATGAAAGAAAGGACATCACTCTGCATCTTACTGACATTAAAAGGATAATTAGGGGACCTCCCTGGTGGCACAGTGGTTAAGAATCCACCTGCCAATGCAGGGGACACAGGTTCGATCCCTGGTCCAGGAAGATCCCACATGCCGCGGAACAACTAAGCCAGTGTGCCACAACTACAGAGCCTGTGCTTTAGAGCCCATGTGCCACAACTACTGGAGCCCGTGCTCCGCAACAAGAGAAGCCACTGCAATGAAGACGGAATGCAGCCAAAAATAAATAAATTTTTTTAAAAAAAGGATAATCAGAAAACATTACGAACAACTTTATGCCAATAAATTAGATAATTTAAAATTCCTTAAAAGATGCAAATACCAGAGATAACCTGTAGCCCTATATTTATCAAATCCAGAACCTGTCTCTGGATTCAGATTCTAGATCTTCTACTTAACGACTTGTCTCTGAACCTTAGCAAGTGCATCTGCAAAATGGGCATGATTTATCACTTTCCCACGTTAATGAGGGGAACAAGGGAAGTAATAACACGTGAAGAAGGTGATGCAGGTATATGTGATTTGTGAACTGTCACACGATTCTTCGTACTCTTGCCAGTTGCAATTAGAATTCTTCCCAAAGATAGCTTGAGAGAGGTAGATTCTGAGTGGTGAAAGTGGGGGAGGCCGACAGGGCTGGTGGCCTCTGGTACAGGAACTGAGTTGTTTGGTTCTTCCCCCCTGGGCTGGGCTCCACCTTTAGCCCTCATTTAACAAACATTTCCTGAGGGCATGAATGAGGCTGAGACTTGGCCCCTGCCCGGAGCTCACAGTTTTACGTCTTAGGAAACTTGCCATTTGTGAGGGAGCAGCCAGCTCCAGAGAGAGGGGCCCTGGATGGTTAAAGGGGTCTCCACTCTCTGCAAACCCATCTGCCCGCCCAGCCAGGCCCCTGCTTGTTGTTGCCCTGCTCACCTCCACATAATTAGCAGGGAAGATGCCCAGCCGGCCGTGGTGCTCCCCCTCCAGCCAGTTCTTGTCCACCTCCTTGTGGATGTAGACAATGTCACCCTTCTTTAGAGTCAGCTCCCTGAAGGCCAGAGCAAGGACATCTAGCAACCTGAGGTCCTCCGGGTCCTCCTTCCGTTCGGACCCTGCGCAGCACACCCAGAGTCCCCTCTGCCCTCTGGGGGGCCCACTGCAGCTCTGTCCTCCCAGAGACTGCCCCAGAGGGAAGGGGAGGGAAGAGAAGGGCACTTACTTCGGGGACTGTGCCTGGAAGTCAAACTTGAGCCGGGCGGCCTTCCTCTGGGCAGGGGGAGAGGACAGAGGGACTGACCTCAGTCAAGCAGCTGGCAGGTCGGGAAGAGCAGCCACCGGGACCCACCCCAGGCCCTCCTTGCACCCTGACCCTAACGCTCCCACCCCCCTTACCTTCTTCTCTTCCTTCCTGGCTGGGCTGCCCCCTGGTTCAGAGGCACTAGGGTCTGTGGAGAAGCACTACCTCAGCTTGGGAAGGCCATGTCTGGGGGGCAGGGTTGGGATGGGGTTCTGCTCCCCCTCCCCGCCCAGGACAGGAACCAGTGGAAGCAGGGGGCTCCATGACCTTCCTGCCACCTCCCCCGGGGCCCCAGCATATCTGGTGCCTGGTGGTGGTGGTGGGCGTCTGCCTGGGTGACAACAAGAACAAGATCTGGTTCTTACCTCGGGTTGAGGAAGGGTAGTCGAAGTCCCTCCGACCTAGGAACGGGCTTCCTCCGTCCGCCATCCTGTGGGCGCTCAGGGAGGAACCCTGGTAAAGTGCATTCGGGGAACTGGAGCTCCAGGCGGAGGCCGGGCTGCGCGGGGGCACACGAGTGAGCCACCTGTCTGGAGCTTCACAGCCTACCCGGCTCAGCCCTGACCACCCAGATGTCCCACCCACCCCCTTCTCCCATCTCCCGCCGCCTCCTCCCAAGGCGTCTCCCAGGTCCCGGCCTCTCAGCAGGATGTCCTACTTCCCGAGCGGTAAAGGCCTGGAAAGGGTGCGGCCCGGGGTGGGGAGGCGGGAGTGCGCGGCAGGATCCCCTCGCCGCCACTACCCGAGTCCCGAGCTGGGGTTAGGCTTCCCTCTGCGGGCCAGGGACGGCCCCCCTGGCGGCGAGCGGTGGATCGGGCCCCCGCCGGCCACTTTCCGCGCTCCGGGCCCCTCCTCCCGCCGTCAGTGTCCCGGGCTCGCCCCCTCCCCGCGCCACGTCCCCGCCGGCGGCCCTCCCGCCCCGCCCCGCTCCGCCGCCACTCACCGCGCGGGGGGCCGCGGCTCCCGGGACCGTCGGGGCGCCTGCGAGCTCTGTGCGGGAGACGGGCGCGGTCAGGGCCCGGGACGCCGGTGCCCGACACAGCCGAGGCCGCCGCCTCCGGAAAAGTTTGCGGCTCGTAGGAGAGCGGGAGGGGGAGGAGAGGGGCGGGAGGGGGAGGGGTCCTAGAGTCGCCTGCGCGGGCGGCGGGCTGGGAACTGGAGGAGCGAGGAGCCGGGGGAGGAACCGCGGGTGCGGAAGGGGGAGGGGAGGCCGGGAAATCGGGGCCTGGTTGGGGTTGGGGTCCCAGCGGGCTGAGGTCTAGGGGGCGGGGCGAGGCGGGGGACCCCTCCGGCTCCCGTACGGCAGGCTGCCGTGGAGTCGGCCTGGGAGGGTTCTTAGGGGTCACTAGGAACAGTGAACGCCCTGCATTTTAGGAAGGAGAGAGCAAACAGGGATGAAGTCTCCCAAGGTCGCGAGTGCAGCTGGAGGCGACGCCTCTCGTCGGCCTGCGCCTCCCACCCAAGCCCGGCAGCCGCGGCTCCGGGTTCTTGAGTACCCCCCCCCCGGGAGGGGCCTGGGAGGCCGGTACCTTGGGGGATGGCTGCCCGGTCTCAATGGCACGCAGGTCCTTGTCCAGCTCGGCGCTCAGCTTGGCCAGCTCTCTCTCCAGCAGGACCTGGCGGCGGGTTATGGGGGGGAGACTTGGACAGCGGGGAGGGGCGGGGGGCAGTGCACCGTGGGGGCCACTGGTCAAAGGTCAGATGTGCGAAGCCCAGTGGGCAGCGGGACAAAGCACACAGTGCTTGGGTAAAGGGCAGGCTCAGGGCACAGGGCCAGGCCAGGCTGCCTACTTTTGGGCCTGCCAGGAGGTGCGTCTCAGGGTGTCAGGAGGGCCCTGCCCGCTGACCAAGCTCACCGATCCCCTACTCCCATAGTAATACTTTAGTACTTCCTGATGTGCCTCAGTACCATTTTCTGTTGTATTAGTTCTCTGTTCAAGAGCCTACAGGACTCCCTACTTCCTCGCCCATCAAGTCTTCTATGGCCTTCCACAGCCTGGCTTCACTCTACGCAACCTGCTTTCCCTCCCACTGCCCGTCCAGCTGGCTGAGTGTTACACACACACACACACACACACACACGCCCCTCCAGCCTTTGCCTGTGTCTCCCCCATCCTGAGCCCCTCTCTCTGCCTGTCCTCCAAGCTCCACCTCCAAGAACGTTTCCTGACAATTCCAGTCCACACTAATCACTCCCTTCTCAGCTCCTGCTTTGATCAACACACAATTTTCAACACACGTTTACTGAGCGCCTACTGTACGCCAGGCACTGTCCTGGGTGCTGGTGGTATAGAGGTAAACTGTATGGGACTGGAGAGGGTCAGAGTTTTGGGTCCGTGGCCTTTGCCCATGGTCACTGGGACCAACACCACCCATAATCTCCCTCGTTGTTCCCCCAACATGCTGTCTCCCCTCCTGCCCACCTGCCCGCAACACTCACCTCGATGGGCTGGGAAGGCTTCTCAACAGGGTCATCTACCAGTGGTTTCTTGGGCTAAGAGTGGGACGAGTGAGTCAGAGGGGGTGAACTTGCTCCCCAAATGCACTAGCTGAGGGTGCATCCTATTCCAGAGAACCAGGCCCACACTCACCTTCTTCCCAGTCTCTAGTTCTTGCAGAAACTGGTTCCAAGATTCTTCTGTCCAGACATTGTCTGCTTTGTCTCGGTGTCTGGACACCTGCATAGGGGTGGGTAGGCATCAGCCTGAGTAGAGAGGTGCTGGGACACTGGCCAGGCTCAAAAAGCAGGCTTTCAGGCCACTGTCCCACCCCATCAGTGCCCTCCTAAGGATTCTGGGCTCTTCTGGCTGCACAGGCCCCAAGCTGAAAAAAAAGCCTTATCTGTGCTATTGCAGCCGAGGGCCTGGCCAAAGAGTGTGGTGGCCGGAGAAGTGGGGAGGCGGGGGACGAGGGGGGGGATGGAGGGGACGGGGAGGGCGGTGGGGGGATGCTGGGCGAGCTACCTGATTTGGGGTCTGGTGCAGGGAGGAGGATGCTCCAGCATTGCAATTGAAGGTGTTTCTAAGAAACTCTTCGGAGATATCCCAGCTTCTTCTAAAAGAAGGGAAGGACATCTCTTCAGTTTTCTTTTAGGGAAACTGAGGCATGCGTGAGCACACAATCCTGGGGAGGGAGCTGCACCCCCTCCCCACCTGCCTCTGGGCTGTGGAAGCAGTGTTAAATAGTAAAACGTTATAAGCTCTGAGTTCGAATCCCAGCTGGCCCCACCACTTAGCTGTGTCACCTTTTGGCAAGTTAATGAATTCTCAGAGTCTCTGATTCAACACCTATAATATGAGAATGATTCCCACCTTCGTAAGGGTGTGGTAAAGCTTAGGTGGGGGAATATAATGTGAGACACCCAGGAGAAGGGCTGACACACACATCTGCTCCAGGAGTGGCCAGTCCCTTTCCTGCTGGCCTTGGAATACCCCGCATTTGTGTTCCGTCTGGCCCCGTGACTGTGGGTGTGTATGTTTGGGCAGCTTCGATGAAGCTGGTCGCCATGACTAAGTGCCTTGCACCAATGCCCAACGGTGTGGGACTATGTCTTAGCCCCAGGAAAACCCAGGACAGGGCAGAGAGCCTGCAGGCCTGACCCTGGAGCTCTGAGCAAGTTACTTCTGATCCGTGGGCCTCAGTTCCCTGAGGTGCTGGATCAGCGATGTCATCTGTCACATTTGCCTTAGTTCCCCTCCAGGGCTTCCTTCTTGGCTGGCTGAAATGTTCTAGCCTCTGCTGCGTTTGAATGTTTCCACCAAGTAGAACCATTGTACCAAGCTTATCAAATGATGGAATGTCTGACGGGAGGGTCAGTATTTGTTGGCTGTAACTATGACTCCATCCTCTATTTTAGAAAGAACATCAGTCATAACCCTGATAATGAGAATGGAATACATTGTTCCTAATTTAAGGAAGCGCTAGTCATAACTAAGCCTGTATAATAATAATGTTTGTGGAGACTTGCAATGTACCTTGATCTTCACGACCACCCTCTGATGCCCACTTAACAGATGGGGCTAGTGAGGCGTAGACTGGTTACCTCGGTCAAGGTCACATGGCTAATGGCCGCACACCGGCTTTAATCCAGAACTCTGGGTCCAAATCTTGAGCAAATCTTAGTCTCTACCTTATCAATGATGCCAAGAGCCACAGCCCAGTTAAAACCGTGCTGATGAGGTCACCCCCTCCCCATAAAGGAATCAGAAACTCATTGATTACACTGTGACAGACAAGCTCCTGATTCTTAAGCTTCGGCTGAGCTCCTATAGGGCCCTGCAGCCCGGGCTGGGCTCAGGTGGTTTGCACAGAGAAAAGGAACTCCGTCCTTGACCTATCTGGAGGGTTCCTCTCTCAGCGGCATCTGGGAGAAAGCTTGGGATCCTCTGTGCCCCTTGTTTTCTTCCAGGCTTCCGAGTGGATGGCCACAGGTCCCAGGTCCACGCCTAGTCATGGGCTGCCCCGCTCTCCACCCCATATGATGAGTGGATCTTTGGGGTGATGAGTTCCTGCTGCCAACCACAAAGGCATCACAGGCGGTCCTGACCAGGAATGGCGCAAAGTCCACCCCTGCCCGCCATTCCCCTTTGGCTCTGGCGGGGAGGGGAGCATCTGGAGCCGTGGGGACCCTGAGAAGGGACAGAGCCATGGAGGGGAGCCAGCCGCCCTGCTCCAAGACTGTGCCAGCTGTGGCCACGAGGGGGCGCCAATCCCCACAAGGAAGCCAGCGCCCCTCTGCAGCTCCTCCCCACGTTGGCTCACCCGCTCAGAGACGACGTCTGGCCTGGCCTGGCAGCAGGTCTTTGCTGGGGCCCTGGATGCCTTGAATCTGCTGAGGTGGCACAGGAGGAAGCCACTGAAAGTGGGAGAAAACAAGCAGGGGTGGTGGCAGGTGACAGCTGGGGTTGAGGGCGCCTGGGTGACCCTTGAAGGTTCTGGCCCACACCCACCCGTGCTCCTGGATGGCTGGTGGGAATGGGGGTGATAGTCTGGACCACGAAATATGGGCTTGGGGCCAAGAGCTTTACATTCTTTACTGAACCTTCCAAACATCTCTGGGGTGTTCCCGTTTTACACGTGAGGAAAGAGAGGCCCAGAGAAATCACGGCCAGGGCTAGGCATCCGCTGGACAGTGAAGCAGAGGCTCTTAATTACCATCTACCAGGGCATTTGGAGCTCGCGAAATGGGCTATATAAACTTCTCGAGCTGAGCTCAGCCAACTGGGGAGCCCCAAAGCCAGGTGTGGCTGCAGGGAGGGGCAGATGCAGGCGCCGGGCTGGGGTGGGACACCCGCAGCCCCTCACCTTTGGGGGCTTCCTTGAAGGTCCGGTCCAGCTGCAGGTCTGTGGGAGCAGAAAGGACCAGGTCAGGGCTGGGGCAACAAGCGAGGATGGGGAGCCCCATGAGGCTGCCCCAGAGGCTCCCAGCACCCCTCCTGCCTAGAGCAGGGGCCAAGGGGCTGAGTCAGAGCCTGAAGAATGTCCCGAGGGAGGGAAGGAATTAGGTTTCTGGGAGGGCTTGAAATGCCTCTGGCCGACTTAGGGCCTGAGCGAGCCAACAGGGGCAGTGGCCTCGCCCAAACCCTCCTGCCCCTCCCTCCCGGCGTTCCCACACACACCCTCTCCCTGACCTTTGCTGTCCTGCCCTCACCAGGTCAGTTTGGGGAATCCCACTTCCCCTTCGCCCTCTTTCCCTTTCTGCACCCTCTTCTAAACACCTGTCCTTCCCCCTTTGCCCAGACTCACTCCTCAAGGTGCTCAGGACTTTCTGGGGCCTCCTAGGAAGAGCTACTGACCAGGCAACCCACTCGATCCCCTTGGCACGCAGACACACGACCACAGTTCTGACCTCAAACGCAAACCAAAATGCCCCTCTCCGGATCCCACACCTTCCTCCAGCTCCCGGAGTTTTCTGCTTTCCTTTGCAGCAAACTGCTGGCCTTACGGAACTCAGTGTCTCCAGTTCCCCTTCCCCATAAGCAGGCTTTCAGCCTGAACCACCCTCATCAAGTACCCCAGTGACCTCCGCCTTACCAGGTCAAAGGGCAGTCCCGCCTGACCATCAGCAGCATCTGTCACAGTGGATCACTTCCTCCTTTTGAAATTCCTTTTCACTTGGCTTCAGGGAGACCACTCCGGTTTTCCTCCTGCCTCCCCCCGGGCTGCCCCTTCCCAGGCTGCATAGCTGATGCCTGCCCATCTCTCAAACCAAGTGCTTCAGGGCTCAGTCCCTGGGCCTCTGTCTGTCTGTCTCCCTGGGTGATCTGGTCTAGTCTTCTACCTTAAAGATCACTGTCTATTCCAGGGACTCATAACCTTAGCTGCACATCGGAGTTACTTGGGGGAACCTTTAAATCAAAATCTCTTTGAGTGGGTCCCGGGTATTAACAGCTGCAGCTTAAGCCTCGCCTCTGAACTGCAGACTTGTATATCAGTTGCCACTTTGGGTGAACCATATCGAAAACTGAACGCCCCTTAGACCTGCACCTCTCGCAGCCTCCCCTGTGTGTGTACATGCATTTACAAAGGGCAACTCCATCGACTCACTCAGGTTGAATGTCATCCCTGACTCACCTCTTTGAATCCATCAGCAAATTCCCATGACTCTGTCTCCGGAATCCCACCAGGCCCGCTGCTACTGCCCTGGTCCGGAGACTCTTTACTGGTCCCCCACCTCCGCCCAGCCCCACCTCTTCCCCGCCTGGCAGCCAGAGGGAGCCTCTTCAGCCATCACTTGTCAGAGCCTGTCACTCACTCTTCTGCTCAGAGCCTCTGGGTGGCTCCTCAGTTCTCACAGAGTAAAAGCCAAAGGCTCTGGGCGACCAGATCCCAGCACCTCTGTGATCCATCTCCTGACACGTGCCCCTCTCACTGTGGTCCAGCCCCTCCCTGCGGCTCCAGAACATGCCGGCCTGCTCTGCCTCTGGGTGTCTGATGCTCCCCAAGCGGCAACGCTCCTCCCCCAGCCCTGCAGGCCAACTCCTTCACACCCTTAGCTCTCCGCTCAGATGCCGCTTCTCAGGGGCCTTTCCCGACCAGCCTGCGTGAGGTGGCAGCCTCCCTGCACTGGGCACTCCCCCGGCTTTTTTTCCCTAGCCCTTCCCACCACCTGCCATGTTAAATACTTATCTGTTTATTCTGTGACACCCCCCCCCCCGCCTTAAGCTTCGCTGGGCAGAGACATTCTCTTTTGCTCCCCGTTTTGTCCTCAGCACCTAGAATAGTGCTTGGTACACAGCAAGTGCTCAACAGTTGGTTAAGGGACTGACTGAACAAATGTGTGACCTCATGGCTTCCCAGGTCCTCAGAGGACACCGGGAACAGTGTCTGGTCATTGTACCCCGAGTACAGAGAGGAGATTGGCGGCTCCTTCCTTGGGCCTGTTTTAGCAACCACTCAACACAGAGCCTGGGGTGGGTGGAGAGACTTCCCTGGGCAGGTAAGTTCCCTTTTCTACCCCTTACTCCCCAAGCCCCAGGGGTCCGAGCCCACGTAGGCAGAGAGAGGGCTCTGGAAGGGTGTCTCACCCGGCATTTTCCGGTGAATCTGCTGGAACATTCTCCGGTACCAGTCCCTGGGGCTGTCAACACTCTGGGATGAGAGAAGGCGAAGTCAGGCTACCCTCCCAATATCAAACCACAGAAGTTTTCTCCTCCCTGAGTCCTTTCTCTGGCCACCCTTGAAGCCCCAGCGGGTGGGCTGCGGTGACATCTTTAACAACCATAACTTCGTGTAGCGTGTTACGTTTGAACAAGATATACGGAAGGATCTCCACCAGTGATGGTCCCTAAGCTGTGATCTCCACCAGTGATGGTCCCTAAGCTGTGAGATTTGGGGCAGTTTACATTTTTTTCTCTTAGCTTTTCTGTATTTCTGATGATTCCACACAGAACATGTGTTTCTATGTAATGAAAAATAAATGCAACAGTATCGGTGGGGGGATGGGGTGGGAATGGTATTTCACATCCTCTGCCTCACCTGTGACGCAAAAGAACCCTGGGAGGCAGAAGGGTATGTTACCAACTTGAGTTTCACTTGAGGGCGAGGAGGTGGAGAACTAGAGGAGGCGACTGGCTCAGGACAGGCCTGGAGGTGGAGGAAGGGCAGGTCCCCCACGCCTGGACCCCACCCCCGGATTCTCCCACGCCTGCCACCCCTTGAGGCCTTCTCAATCAGGACTCTCCCGTTCATCCCTTCAGCCGGTAACTTACTCAGCACCCGTTTCACGAGTGCCGTGCCAGGTCCTGGGGCCATGAAAATGGGGGTCCCTGCCAGGGTCAACCCTTACACTAGTGGCGCTCTACCACTGAGAACCTGGTGGGCAGTCTAGAACCCCCCCAAAAAAACCACTGTGCAACTCAGACATGCAAGAGTGCCTGTAATTTTATGGGGCTCATGATCCCCCAAACCCATCATGGTTGAACCCCTGCTTTAGTCTGGCCGGCTTGGGTACAGCCTTTGTTGTCAGAGGTGGAGCTCAGCTTGGGTCCCTGGGCCCCATCGATCAGTGGCCCCAACCCTGGACTCACAGATCGGGGTGCAATAGGCATGCCGCTCTCATCCACAGGCCCGATTCCCTCATACTTGACCCAGCGCTTGTTCAGACGTTTGCTATCCTTGGTCCACGTGGCTGACCAGTTCTGGGGATGCTGGGAGGCAGGGGTCTTCTGGTTCCCAGAAGGCCGGCTCCCAGGACCTGGCCAGGTCTGATACCAGGCAGGGTCTGTGGGGCATGTACAGGGGAGCTTTAGCAAAGGGCAGGGGTCCCACCTGGGCCTGTTTGTCCCTTAGCTTCTCAGAACGCTGATCCCTGTGGGTTCAAAAGTTTCAACATCTCCTTGTCTGAGTTGACGACACAGATTGTCCAAATGTCCCCATCCCCAGCAGGACCACAGGCCTCTGTTTATTTTTTAGTAGTTAAAGTGAATGAAAATGGATTTTATCTTGAGAAATCTGTGCCCGTCCCCACTCCACCCTGCTTTGCTGGGGATGTCCTAAAAGTTTTCAGAATGAGAGCCAGGATCATCACTTGCAGAGGATGCTGGGGGGACACAATCCAGGTGAGGAGGCAGCGGGGTGTGGCAGAAAAGGCCCTGGGGCTGGGGGCGAAGACTGAAACCAGACCTGGGCTCTGCCACCTACCGGCTGTGTGACCATGGGCACAGCAGTCAACCTCTCAGTGCCTGTTTCCACTTCTGTAAAATGAGGGTAGTCATGGCAGAGATGCAGGGAGAGCTAGTGTGTATGACTGTATTCAGGACAGTGCCTGACACACAGTCAACGGGCAAGGGACAGAAACTCATTCACCAGAACTTTCAGCCCCCAGGTGTAAAAACGTAAGGGCTTCAGGGCAGGATGGACACGAGGGTTTGAATCTCAGTTCAGCCTCTGTGACTGAACATCCCTGAGACTCAGGTTCTTCAACGGGGAAGATGTTGATAATCACACCTTACCTTGTCAGGATATCAAGGGATGACGTGAGATAAGGCCTGTAGAGTGCCTGTACAGTGTCACAGAATTCTCTACGTGCTTAACAGCTATTTGTTAAATGAATGAACTACTTGACACAGGGCCTGCCTCAAGGGAATGCTCAGTAAAGGTTGCCACCCTCCTCAGGAGAGGGGCCCTTGGGATGGGCCTGCACCCAGGAGGCCCCAGGATCTCCCAGACCCCGTGGCCCAGGCGGGGCTGACTCACAGGATCCCGGGAGCTGGCAGGCTCCCAGAGCTGCTTCTCCGGCCTTCTGCTGGGCCAACGAGTACAGACCGGAGTAGCCCTTAGGGGGCCTGTCTTGAGTTCAGCCCCCTCCCCTTCTATTGGCAACACACGCTCGCATTCCTTCACCCTCCATCCCCAGTCCAAGCTATCTCCTGGCCATCTGGAGGTCCGCCGGGCCCCTGAGGCTATGTCCCCTGCACAGGGCCTTCCCCTGGCACTGGGTGGGGCAGGCAGGGGAAGGGATGTGTCAGCCGGGTCTCTCCCACAGCAGTTTCCCTCTCACAGGCCAGCTGGCTCACACGGGAGGGGCAGTTGGCTGAGCTAACTGGCCCCAGGCCCTCGAGAGGCCTCCATCCACCTCCTGCCCCTGCAGCCTGACCCAGGGTGGATCCATAAGGCAGGGACCAGGAAGCTCTGACCCCCACCTCCACGGCGCTCCTGGAGCACGTTTTCCTGAGCAGACCCACCTGGGTGCCTGGAAGCATCTCTCCTTGGTGGGAAGTACCCATTGCACACGGTCCTGGGCGCAGGGTCATGGAACTGGAAATTAAGGGTGTTGGAGCCACCATTCCGGATCACGGGCACCTGTGGGGAGGGGCCGGGAGCAGCAGGCAGCTCAGGCCCAGAGGGCTCTGCAGAGAGGTGGGAGGGATGGCTACCAGAGCACAGCCATACCCCATGGGGACGGCTTGACCCTCTCCAGGAAACCAGCGAGGCTCTCTAGAGCGATCACCCACCTCCTTCCCTCCCTCCATCCCTTTAATCCTCCCTCTGCTCCCCAACCTGTCCTGAGAGCCCCCCACCAACTACAGGCCCCCAGTAACCCTCTCTCTCTCTGTTTCACTCACCCGTGTCCCCCGGGGGGATGACCCTACGTGGGCCCGGAGGTGGCTAGGGATGAAGTCATCCAGGCTGAGCGCAGCTGGGAGGCTGCGGGCTGAGGCCTGCATGCTTGGGTCAAGGCGGGGGGACCCCGGGGGTACCAGCTGCTCCTCTGCGTGTCCTCTGTGGGGAAGGGAGGGGGAAGGGAGAGCCCTGCTGGATCCAGGCTGCCCGTGCCCTCTGGGCCCGACCTCGGGGTCGGGCCAGCTGGGTGGGAGCTCACGGACCCGGGAGAAAGGCCAGTGCGGGCACCCGCCTGCAGGCTGCCCGGGCCGGCTCCCAGAGGCACAATGGACCGCTTGTTAGGCCGCGGGCAAGAGCTCCGGGTGGGAGTGGGGGAGGGGAGGCCGGGCCGGGAGGAGGGGAGGCTGGCCGGGAGCGCGCCTGCTGGCCAGCCTCTCTGGGGCTCTCAGTGCACAGCGGGGCCCTCTCCCCCGGAGCGAAGGCAGAGGGAACTGGGGCAGCTGGCAGGGAAGGGCCTGGGCACTGGGACTTTGTTTCAGTTCCCTCTGCCACCCCCAGGCCCTGTGTGGGCATCTGCTTGTCAGCGGGCACAAGGGGCTACTCAGGCGGGGGCGGGGGGGGGGGGGCGGCGGAGAGGCCCCGGGCCACGGTGAGGCCATCCGTGCACTGCCCAACAGGGCCAAGGTTCCGGGGAGGCGGAGCGCGCCGAGCATTTCCAGGCCGCGGGAACCATTCCTTCTGAGCTCAGTGGAGTATCAGCTCTCTTATTTGGCCTCTTTGCTCGGGCTGAAGCCTCAGAGGGCTCAGGGTGCCCGTGAGGGGTGGGGCGGGAGCAGAGCAGCGGGGGAGCAGGAAGGTGGACCTGCTCACGCGCAGGCGGTGCTGAGTGTCACGCACATGCACGCACACGCACAGATGTGCGCACACGACCCTCTTTCTCCTACACCTCCAGGCTGTTTTTTTTTTTTTTTTTTTTTTTTGGCTCCAGACGCACGGGCCCAGCAGCCATGGCTCACGGGCCCAGCCGCTCTGTGGCATGTGGGATCTTCCCGGACCGGGGCACGAACCCACAGCCCCTGCATCGGCAGGCGGACTCTCAACCACTGCGCCACCAGGGAAGCCCTCCAGGCTGTTTTTGAACAGAGGGTCTTCCTGGGAGTACCATGCCTGACTGGTCAGCTGGGTTCTTCTGCCCCGGGCAAAGGTTAGGTCAGGGGAGAGGGCTCCCAGCAGCCGGGAGAGGAGCCAGTGGGGCTTTTCCACCAGAGAGCTCAGCTGTCCCGCCTCACCTGTCCTATTGGACATGGCCAGAGGCTGAGCCAACCTCTGCCACCTTCCGGCGCTGGACCAATTCTGGCACTTTTGTTCAGAGTTAAGGCTTGCGCGTGCCTGTGTGGTCTGGGGACTCACAGGAGGGCGGCGAGGGCCTTGTGAGGTGCTGTGTGTGCGGGGTGGAGTGTAAGCACAGTGCTCCGAATGTGACTTGCACACGGGGTACCATGGGGGGGGGTGATGTGAGCAGCATGGGCATTGTGGGTACAGAGGGGGGTCAGCTGAATAGTAGGCGGGGGTTGTGCAGTGGAGGTGTGTGTGTGCAGTGGGGGTGTGTGTGCAGTGCAGGGGTGTGTGTGCAGTGCAGGGGTGTTTGTGCCGTGGAGGTGTGTGTGTGTGTGTGTGTGTGTGTAGTGGGGGTGTGTGTGTGCAGTGGGTGTGTGTGTGCAGTGAAGGTGTGTGTGTGTAGTGGGGTGTGTGTGTGCAGTGCAGGGGTGTGTGTGCCGTGGAGGTGTGTGTGTGCAGTGGAGGTGTGTGTGTGTGTAGTGGGGTGTGTGTGCAGTGGGTGTGTGTGTGCAGTGCAGGGGTGTGTGCAATGGGGGTGTGTGTGCAGTGGAGATATGTGTGCGCATTGCAGGTGTGTGTGTGCAGTGTGTGTGCGCAGTGCAGGTGTGTTGTGCAGTGGGGGTGTATGTGTGCAGTGCAGGTGTGTGTGCAGTGGGGGTGCAGTGGAGATGTGTGTGTGCAGTGAAGGTGTGTGTGTGCAGTGGGGGTATGTGTGTGCAGTGCAGGTGTGTGTGCAGAGTGTGTGTGCAGTGTGTGTGTGTGTGTGCAGTGAGGGTGTATGTGTGCAGTGCAGGTGCATGTGCAGTGTGGGTGTGTGTGCAGTGCAGGTGTGTGTGTGCAGTGGAGATGTGTGTGTGCAGTGCAGGGTGTGTGTGCTGTGGGGGGCTCATATGAGCAGCACAAGTGTTGTGGAGGCCAGAGGGGATGAAGGTGCAATGGGGGCTGTGATTACTGCTGTACGCAGTTCCTGCTCAGCCATGGTGGGGGGGCGGTGCTGCAGGGTACACACTAGGCTGGGGGCAGCTCCCTGACTCTAGTCTGAGTGGGGATTCCCTCTGACATTCGAAAAGACCTGCTGGGACCCAGCTTTTCCGGGCCCACCTCTAGCTGTGAGGGGAGTAGAGGGCTGAGGCTGGAGGAGGGGCCTCTCACCAGCTGGATCCAATTAGGACTCCTACCAAAACCGAAACAGGCAGACACACCCCTGTTCTGCTGCTCTCCCTCCCTTTGCGGGGGAAATTGAGGCGGGGGAGAGCGGGAGATCCGAGGGCTGGGGCAGGCTGGTTCCTAGCCGCAACCCCTCCCCCGCCAGCTGACCACCGGAGGCCAAGTTGCGAGGTCAGCACTGGCAGTCCTGCCCATCAGCTGACCCAGCCAGCTTCCCTCTCCCTGCGGCCCACCCTGCTGTGTTCACTGAGAAGGGCCCTTCAGTAGGGAAGGGGCGGGCAGGAGCTCTGCCCACACCACCTGATTTTCCAGGGTCTGCTGATCCTTGGTGGCCCAGCCTGACCCTCCCCAACACAGCTCCCGGGGGCGCACGTCTCAGGATATGCAGGGGTGGGTGGGGAAGGGTGGGCTGAGTTTTCCTCCTGGCGGCTGCACCAGGAGACGATAAGGAGGACTTCTCGCAGGGAAGATGGAGGCACGGGGGTCAATGGGTCCAGCATCTGGCAGGGGACAGGGGTGCCAGGAAATTCCTGGGGTCCTCCCAGGATTCAGGCAGCCTTTCACCCCGGCAGCCCGCTCCAAAGGGCTAGAAGAGGTGAAGTAGCCCTGCTGTAGCTGGCAGACGCCTTCCTCCCTCTAAGTACTGCCCTGACCTTGGGGGCCTGGCCCTAGGCGCATTCCGGGGTATTTTCCAGCTACAAGTCCACGTGGACAAGGACAGGTTTTCTCGAATTTCACCTTATCTGGATTGAGGGGGGGACTTCTCACCTCTCTCCTCCCCGGAGTTTGGGACCAGGACCCCGGGGGGAGGGGCTCCTTGCCTTCCCCTCGTGTTGGATGCGGGTCCCTCCTCGACTACGCCCCCCCGCCGCGTCTCCTCTCCACCGCCTCTCCTTCCCGGCACCTACCTTCCCAGGCGAGCAGGTGGCGGGGACTGAGGACGCCCGAGAAGACAGGAGCATCTCTGCGCGGCTCCTGCCTGGCGCAGCCGCGACGGGCCCTCGGGGAGGGAGGGCGGGCAGGGAGAAGTCCGGGCTGTGCCGTCCGCCCTCGTGACCGGGTCAGGACAGGCTCCGCTAGGCCGGCCCCAGAGGAGGAAGAGGGGAATCGACGGAGCCGGAGTTGGGGGAGGGGGGCGAGGGCCCGCGCTGGGAGGAAGGACCGTGAGAGGCGCGCGTGCGGCGTAATGTGTCTCCCTGCGATCTGGTCCGTGGGCCGGGCTGGAGTGGAGGGCGGGGGCTCGGGCCGGCCGGCCCGGGGCGGGCGAGTGCTCCCCGTCGGGGCGCGGGCGGGCGGGCAGCGAGGACGGCGTGGGCCCTGCCGGGGGCCGGGCCGGCCGCGAGGCGGCGCCGGGAGGAACCGCCCAGGGTCCCCGGGGAGCCCGCTCCGGTTTCCCAGCTGCTTCCCCGGCCCCCACCGCAGGGCGGGGGCCAGCGAGCGCCACTCAGAGTTTCCAGCGACATTTCCAGCGGGTGGGAAGGGAGCCGCTGCACGGCGGAGCCAGGACAGAGGGCAGGAATGATTAAAGAACCCGGGTGAGCCAGCAACTGATACGGAGCCGGCGGCCTCGGAAACGGGACCGGGATGCAGACAGGCTGGGGCCGAGATAAAGGCGCCGCACAGGCAGAGTGGCCTAGCGGGCCGAGTTTAGGCCCTGCCGCCTCTCTGCCCACTTGGGGAGAGAGTTTGTGATTGCGTGAGCGCGCGTCCGGGCGAGTGCAAACACACACACATGCGCGCATGCACTGGCAAACGGGCGGATGCTCACACACGTGCAAGGCCCGCGGAGGACAGCGCGGGAGGAAATCGGCCTAAAACAGCGACTCGCTGGGCGTGCCGCGCCCCTGAAGAGGACGAGGGCGGGGTCCCTTTGGCGGGGATGGGGTTACCAGGGTCCTGGTGTTCCCATACACCGTCCTTGTTTTGATCTTGCTGCTTTTCCGCTGTTCCTGCTGCTCTGACAACGGGTCCCAAGAGCCCGCGCGCGCCAGTTGGCTCCCAACCCCTCTGGCCATCCCATCTTCCCCTTCTCCCCCAAGTCTCTGTGCCGGCATAGGGCCTGTTACAGCGAGGGTACTTAATGAATGCTTAACTGCTAGTGGACAGACTCTGGGGTACCACTTCTTAGCCCCTGGCTTGGCTCTGGGACCCCAAGCCCACCAGACAGCAAATACCTGCTGGACAATCTCAGATCTATTTTGGGAGTGATCAATTATAGATTATGAAAATATGAAAATGTTTATCGCAGACCTACTGGGAGTTAGATTGGTGCCCTAAGGTCACCATGCACTTCAGAGTGTTTCCCAAGGACATCGTTCAACTCAAAAGTTGAGAAGAAAGGGAATGGAGAAAGATGAAACCGTATTTTTAAATCCCTACCATCACTGATGCTATCAGCTATATCTTTTCCCAGTTCAGGTAAAAGAGCTATCCGGGTTGTGGGGAACCAGCTTGAAACAGTCTCACATGTGAAAAGCGGAAGGAGAGGCTTAGGTTGAGAAGAGGCTTGAGAGAGAGAGGCATGCCACCTAGCTTCCAGTGTCTGCAGGGCTGTCAGTGTGGCAACAGACGGGCTGCACTAGCAGACTGGCTGCATAATCCGAAGCAGAGCCAAGGTCTCCAAGAAAGAGATTTCAGAGGTTCCAAGTCTGCCACTTGTGGGGCATCTTCGTAAAGGCAACTATTGCACTGAATGAGGGAACTGAACCAGATCCCCCTTTAAGGCCCCTTCCAAGAATCTCTGATTCACCAGGAAAGCTGAAGGGATGGGGGTGGGATGGGTAGCCCCTGCCCACAGAAGTCAGCTTCAGAAAGGAGGGAGGAGATCTGGGACTACCTGAGGGCAGGCAGCAGTGCATCTCCCCTCTCCTAAAGCTTGGATACCTGCCCACCCTTAGGCGCCATCCTCTTCCCTCCCTCAGGGACAAAGTATGTGCCTGCCTAGCCCCGTCACCAGTTCTTTTCCCCACCTGTCAGGATCCTTGCGATTAAGGGCCACATCTCTTTCATGTTCTTCCTTTTCTCCAAAGATGGTGAAGCTGAAATCTTCCAACTCCAGGAATCCTGGCCATACCCCCTCTCACCAGCAGTGAGCTTCTCTTATTCTCTAGGGCTCTGACCTGGACTCCAAGATAAATATTTAACGTAGAGGGTGCAGCTGAGCCGACAAAGGTCCCAACTTCCTGTTTCTCACAAGGGGAGGTGGCAGCCATGGACGAAGAGCTGGGGACTGGCTACCAGCCTCATCTCTATGGGGGTGGGGAGTCCGGTAAACAGCTTTGTAGGAGGAGGTGTGGTAGGCCCCGCTGGGGCTTTCCTCCTAAGCTGCTTTGACTTCTTCCCGTCCGCTTAGGCCCTGCTGGGCTCATCACCTTCTCTCTCAGGTCAGAACCTGCTTTGCCCTGGCGCCACTGGAAATAACTCTCCCTCTCAAGAGTCACAGGCTGTGTGCTTGGACCAAGGAGGAGCTCTAACAGGATCCCTCCCACACACAGCCTCACAGGAGACAGGATGAGAGACCGGTGGGAGCACAGAGCCTAAGGAACCTGGACCAACGACTCCTTTTCTGCCCATGTTTAGGGAGAAGAATCCCTCCTCTTTGAAAAGTGGGAGATTAAAGGAAAAAGAGGAGTGAAATCCGGAGATTCAGCCAAAAACCAGGTGTCTGATTTCTCTGCTCCTCCCCCCAGCCTCAGCTCTGCTTGCGGCTGGCCTGACCGGGCAGAGAGCTGGCATGGCTTAGGGAGAAGCTGAAGATAGGGAAGGCCGTGCTAGGTGACCTAGCTGTTGTCAACAACAGAGCAGATTCCTTTCATCCCAATGCACTATCTCCTCTGGCCAACTCGCTTATCGCCTGACAGGGACCTCTGTTCCTGTGAGTCTTCCCCATCTCTGGCACGGTCTTTTGTCAGGGGACTGCCTCTGCCTTCTCAGGGCCACCTGAGCCACAGTAAACACTGTTACATAACCGCTGTGTTTTTTCTAGCTATCTGATCCTGGTCGCAGCGGGCCCTACCCTCACCCTGCTCCTTGAGGCCGCCACCTTTTGTTCCACGGATTAGCCCCCAGGGGACCCCGTGTCAACTCAGGTCCGTCCACGCCCACCACACACACTACAGGATGATTAGCCAAGAGACGACCAATAGATGTGGTGGCTCTTCACACGGAGGGGGAGAGGAGTGCTGGCTGCTCGTACAGGAATGTGGGTCGCTCTGAACACCAGCCTCCGTCACCAAGAGGAAGGATGAATGGAAAGAGCACTCAGGTAGCTTTTTATTTAAGTGAGTAGGGTGAGCAGAGAATTCAGTTTCATGTCTCCAATGGGAAAAAGGAAGCCAGGGATCCCAGAAGACGTAAACCTGAACTCTCAGTTCTTGAGGAGTGTCTGTGTCTGGTGCTGGGGGTCTGGCGTTTGAATGTCACACTCAGATGGACCCTGAGCAGGCAAGTGGCTCCCGGGCTCTGTGCCTCAGTCCCCCCCACGTTAGACAAAGGAAGAGCATCTGCTATTCCTTCTTTTCTCCTCCACAGGAATGAACGAACTCTCGTATATTCTTTAGTTAGGCTATGAGAGGGTGTTTAATTTGTGCTCTCAGAAGAGTGTTTTCTCCCCACCAGGGATACTGAGCAAAGTCCACCCGAATGGACTAGCAAAGAAAGCACTGTCCCATTTGAGGATTTTGGACTTCTCTACAGGGGAAGACCACAGTGACCCATTAGTGAGGAACTGAAACCAAGTCCCATCAGAGACATGAGTACAGATCTGGACTGTTTCATCCCCTGGGCTCCATCCCTTTCTCCTGGGTCCACTCCTGATTCCAGCTCTTGCTAATGTTGCCAGCCAAGTTCTACCCAAGGTCCTCATCAAGCCAAACACTCATGGGAACAGGAGCAACAGAAGGGGAACACAAGTGACCCACTGTGGGTCTTGGAAGACCCTCTGAAGCTGACAATGGCATGGCCTAACCCAAGTGTTGATCTCTGTGAGTGAAAAAATACCCATTACAGGTCAGGGATAGTCAGTGTTGGAGCCTGGCAGCCAGGGTGAGTGGATCCCCATGGGATACAGAATGAGGCCTTCAGGCCTGCCTGGCACAGATCTCTCCATAGCACACACATGATGTAACAGCAGTCTATTCAAGGTTCTCAGAGTCAGCCGCATCCAAACCCCGAAGGCTGGGAGAGAACTCAGCCTTTTGACCAACTATCTAGTCTATCTTCAAGGAGGCCTTTACACTGACATCACACCAGCCACTGTTCTCTCTCTCCCTCCTTTTATAGATGAGCAAACAAGCACAATGTGCAGATGGGGTGTCTTTGAGAAGAACTGGGCTACAGATGAACCTCTTTTAGTTCTCAGGAGAGAAA
This sequence comes from Leucopleurus acutus, assembly GCF_964270905.1. NCBI lineage: Eukaryota > Metazoa > Chordata > Mammalia > Artiodactyla > Delphinidae > Leucopleurus > Leucopleurus acutus. Next base: position 100,398,463 of record NC_139150.1, on the reverse strand, counting down.
GAAAGAGCAAGTGGCTGTCAGCTCTTCAGAAAGCAGATTTTATAAGGGAAAGATAAATAAGCAATGACCTCAGAGGGAAAACCCAGCCAAGTTAACTCAGCCACAAAGAAGGGCACACAGACCAAGAGCTGGAAAACTAGGTCTGCATCACCCTTTCCTAGCAGGTAAACTGAGATAAGGAAGATAAGACGGCTTGATTTGCTAGCCAGTGGACACCACGAGGTCTGGCCTCCAAACAAAGAATGACCTTGTCTTCCCACCTCCTTGAATTCTAAAATGAACCTTCTCCTGAACTGCAGCAACGTTAAAAAGGATAATTTACCATTATTAATCCACTGTATCAAAATTGAACCGACTTTCTAAAACCTGAAAGTTGTGATAGAAAAACAAAAAGACCAGGCGATTACACATAGCAGGCAAAAAAGTAGGGATTGGATCTAGATGTAGTGAGAGGTAAATATGAATTTGCATTTGAGTTCTTAATTTGCAGGCTTAATTTTTTTTACTTTCACAACTCTGAAATAAGGGCAAATATGACCTCGTTTTACTGAAGCTTTAGCTGAGGTATAAGGACATTGCTAAGTTAGGATGCTATTGGGATAAACAAAGATCCCAAAATGCACACTTAACCATTTGGAATGAGAAATCTGGGCTCGTTTTTGAGCCTGTATGTAGCCCTTGGTGTGTCTGTACCGATGGTGAAATTGCCTTACTTAGGCCTGGCTGGTCCTGATTTAGACTTTCTGCCTCTACTGCCATAGCTCATAGAATCCCCTCACTGATGCATTTTCCTCTCTGAAGAGCCTATCCCCTAACCCCCACCTGCCCAGAGGAGTTATTTTTCCTTGTGAGTCCACAGCACCTCATGGTATTTCTACTTTCCAGAGGAATCAAGGCTGGTCTGACACTTCCTTTCTTGGGGGGTTCAACTCCACATTCAATTCCTCTCTGGCTTCTTCTTCTTCAACTTCTCCCAAGATGGAATTTATCTGTGTCTATTATTAGGACCATGTGCAGAGTTATTAAATTGCTCTAATAAAAATTATTTTTATCTTTTGTAAAGACTGTACATTTTCTGGGATGTCTTTCTTCCTTTTCTTCAAGTAGCGGCCTCTGCCGGAGAAACCACAGAAGGAGCTGGGACTTGAGTGTGATTTCGTGGTGGGCAAAGTGCCAGGAACGAGGCCAGGGCAAGGGAACGGGTTCTGAGTGGGAGAAATAGAACCACCACCGCAGCCAGCAAAGCAGATTGAAAACGAGGGAGCTAAAGACGTGAAGAAAAGAGGTTCCTTTTATTGTGATGGGATTCCTTTCCTTGAGGGGAGAATTCCTTGGCATTGTCAGGGACCAGACCAGACATCAAACATCAGGCTTTCCCTTGACTTCCAGAATTACTGAATGGGTAAGAGCCAAATACAAGTGTGCTCCACAAGGAAATAAAAACACAGGGAGCCAATAAAGTTATCATTTAATTTCTTCTTTTTTTCAAGATGACTTCTAATGTACAGTAAGAAAGTTTTAACAAATTAATTTCTTCACAAAAAAGACTTATGATTTCTGCCAATAAATAACATTTCCACCATTTGCCTTAACATAACTGAAACAAGAAAAAGCCAGTAACCTCTAAGCACAAGCAAATAATTCATCATTCAGAAACGCCTTAAAAAATGTACACCACTAGCTAGTCTCATGTGTCTGACCCCCTCATTTAGGAAGCAAAACCAGGATCCTTTCTTGGAAAATGCCTGCTGACATTTCTGTTAGGAAACAGAGCTATTGGTCACAGTACACTGAGCAAGGAAAAGTGGGGCATTCATGATGGTATCTTCAAAAAGTTTCTTTGACAGACAAAACCCGCATCTTTATTGCCACAAATCAAAATGTACAGTAGAGCTCCTTCTTATTACATGCACTTCACTTTAACATAAACACACACACACACACACACACACAAGTTATTTGGAGACAGCTATGTTAAGGGAGTGAGGGGAATTTGGGCAAGAACTTACAGGAAGGCAGCGTACGTGGCCCTCCTTTAGAGCTGCTCAGAGGGACGATCCACATCCACTCCTCACTTCTTGATCTTAAACCACCTCGGCTTGCCATGGGGGTGTAGAAGACGAGAAGATGCATAACCCCGTCTTGGACAAAGGTGTTATTTAGCAAGTCTTGCCAAGGTTGATGGGGTGTGAGGCCACGGCCTCCCGGGAGGGAATATAGTCTCCAGTATCATCTTTACCTTTGTGACTGCATAGATGAAGGCAGCTAACCCTGACCCCATTCACTTTGGTTGGCTAGACATAGGCAGGTCAGGTCACAAGTCTCGGAGTAATATAGGTTTCCTCTTTCACACTCTATCAGTGGCACAAAGCTCTACTGTGAATACAGTTCTCTGCTGGACTCAAGAGTAACAACCACATTTTTCGACTACACAACTTGCTTGCTCTATGCGCGTCTGCCCTTTCTTATGGCTTTCCTTTGAGTGTTTGATCACAGCAGTGCTGAAGAGGGACTGTGGCATTACAATGCTTCGGAGGTGTCCTCCAGGTAATCCAAACCCTCCTCCAGCTATTGTTGGGCTCCCTAGACTGCCCTTTACTCTCCGCTATAGCAGATTTCAGAAAAGATATGGACCTGGGTGCCAGACAAGGTGGTATCCATGTTTATAACCACAAGTGATTTAGGAAATTGGAGCCTCATTCCCACAACTGGGGCTCTGGGTTCACGCTCCCTCTGAAGTCTTTTCTCCCAGGGTAGGGAAAGCTGAATAATGCTTTGAAAAACACTTGGGTTCCACTGTTACTATAACAACTATAATAAATATCGGAGATTCTAGAATGATATCTCAACAAGTCTTTCTGGGTACGAAAGTAATTTTCAATACAAAAACTGGAGGAAAAAACCTGAAAATTAATACAAAGAAAAACTATGAATCAGTCAATCTGGTACAAGCTCTTCCTAAACCATTTTAACTAACTGGTCACCCAGATTGGTCAGGATGAACGTAACTCTCAAGAGCTTGAGTTTTGTATTTATAGATATGGTACAGTCAAAACTTCTGGAGATCAGCTACAATATTTACATAAAACAAGGGAGGGTAGAGGGAACAGATTTCAGCCTTACTTACTCCAAAGGCTAGAGGGACTACTGAGTAATGACCATGAGCAGTAAGTCTGGCTGTATCTCATGTAGGCATGGTTTGCAATATTTTTCTTACAGAGAGCAGCTGCCTCAAACTTTGTTTTTTGTTTTGTTTTTTAATCTTTTGGCCGCACCCCAAGGCATGTGGGATCTTAGTTCCCCGACCAGGGATCGAACCCACGTCCCCTGTGTTGGAAGTGTGGAGTCTTAACCACTGGACCACCAGGGAAGTCCCAAACTTTGTGTTTTAAAATTACTCAGAAGAGGATCTAAGGGACAATGCCAAGGCCCCAAGTTATCCAATTTGAAGAAATCCCACCCTTGCTCCATAATGACATTAAATAATAATAATCTGTTTACAAAACAATTAAGAGCTTTCCTTTTCCTATTCTGAATAGTGTCACAAAGTCAGTTATCCTGTTATCAGGATAAGAAAGCAAATCTTTGCTATTGAGAAAAACTTGATTCATGGAACTGCAAATGTTCTGTAGGAACAGAAAAGGCAAGGTAAATATAGATAAAAGGGTATGAAAAATACTGATATTCCTGCAGAGTCTGATTCTTCTATCCCTAGGCAAGAAGCCACATCATACCCATCCATAAGCCATTTTCACTTTGCTGGTCAATATCTACTCAAAAAAGGCCAGCGAATCAGCAATGTCTGTACCCATAACCTAAGTGTTACCTTGAGGTTTTAAAGAAAACAGGCTGCTTTTGTTTTAGCATTCCGTCTCTCTCTCTCTCACACACACGCACACGCACACACACGCGGCTTATTCTTTTACTTTTTCTCTAAATATTCAGAACACAGAGATTAAAAAAAGATGTATGTTTTGAACTTGTATTAGATGAGTTCTAAAATTTTTATTAACAAGAACTGTCATCTGATCAATTTGTAACTTCATATGATGTGGATGTAAACAAAATTGGGAAAACTGGTCTTTGGGAAGTGTCATTTCTAAACTGGTATTTCAGAAAAGTTTACAAAGGAGCCCTCTGACGCGTCCCCCCAACCCCCATGAGAGAAGTTGAATAACGTCTCTGTGGACTTTAAAGTGAAGAACAAGAGAAAAGTATTTTTAGTATCTTTAGAACATTCAAGGGGGAAGATTTAGTAAAAACAGAAGAGGCTTTGAAAACAGCAACACCACAGAGCGCTGACAGCAGTCAAAATGTTTGTTTGAAATGATGGCCCCAGTCAGACTATCAGGCCCCAGGCAGTTTTATGGCAAACTCAGGGCAGGCCACCAGCCATCTCGGGAGCTACTATTCAGATTAAAACATTAAAAAATATGTTAAAACCCTCCAATGAAGTCTAAAGGGAAGAATAAGTGCTGTTATATCAATATATTCCTAAGGTTCACGCCTTCTATTATTATTTATTTTTACCTTTTAAAAAAATTTATCTATTTTAATTATTTATTTTTGGCTGCGTTGGGTCTTCGTTGCTGCGCACAGGCTTTCTCTAGTTGCAGCGAGTGGGGGCTACTCTTCATTGCGGTGCGCGGGCTTCTCTCATTGTGGTGGCTTCTCTTGTTGCGGAGCACAGGCTCTAGGTGCGCAGGCTTCAGTCGTTGTGGCACGTGGGCTCAGTAGTTGTGGCTCATGGGCTGTAGAGTGCAGGCTCAGTAGTTGTGGCGCACGGCCTTAGTTGCTCCGCGGCATGTGGGATCTTCCTGGACCAGGGCTCAAACGCGTGTCCCCTGCATTGGCAGGAGGATTCTTAACCACTGCGCCACCAGGGAAGCCCCGGTTTATGCCTTCTAAACTGTCTTGAATCACAGGTACAAATGCATATATAGGTGCACTGCCTGCTGGTCTGGCTTTAAGAAGCTACTTGTAGGACTTCCCTGGTGGTGCAGTGGATAAGAATCTGCCTGCCAATACAGGGGACACGCGTTCGAGCCCTGGTCCGGGAATATCCCACATGACGTGGCGCAACTAAGCCCGTGAGTCACAACTACTGAGCCTGCGCTCTAGAGCCCGCGTGCCACAACTACTGAGCCTGCGTGCCACAAATACTGAAGCCCGCGCGCCTAGAGCCCGTGCTCCACAACAAGAGAAGCCACCGCAGTGAGAAGCCTGCGCACCGCACCGAAGAGTAGTCTCTGCTCACCGCAACTAGAGAAAGCCTGCACGCAGCAACCAAGACCCAACGCAGCCAAAAATAAATAAATGAATTAATTAATTAAAAAAAAAAAAAGCTACTTATACCAGACAGACACACTCACCACACAACTTTCTAAAGTGCTGAAATACACACCCCAGCTTTCTACAGAACATAAGAAATGCCTTTACCTTTAGAATTCAACAGGATCTTCAAACCTAACTTCCTTCCAGAGCTGCTGCTATGCTCTTTTAAACCCCCTCCAATTTTCTTGAATTGTGACCACTTAACTCTCTACTCCAGCTGAACCTTCAACAGCTCAAAAGTTACCTGTAAAATACATCTTTTCACATGGCTCTGTCAAGGAAAACTGCTTTATCGCACTACTTCATTTTGGGAAGAAAATGAAGACCTTCCTAAGTAATTGTCTTTTTTTTTTTTTCCCTAATACTATTTTTTGCTTATAAGGATTTGTAGTAACTATTTCACTACTTGCCTGCTGACTGAAGTCCTTAAGATTGAAGCCCACGGTTTCTACCTGTGGACTGTGTGTGTTTAACAATAGCCTCAATGGAAAAGAGAAAGGAATCAGGGACTCCCATCTATCAAACCTGTCCTGTGAACTGACTGTCACATTAGGTGAGATTTCCAAAACAGTGGCTCTTTCCCTATTGGGATTGGGGGAGGGAGGAGTATGAGGATATCCAGGTGATGAATTCCTCTTTGATTATAAAGAAATGATGATCAGTAAAGACAGCTACTGGAGACTCTTCCTCTCCTCCTTCAAAGATTTTACTCACAACCCAATATGAGATCTTTTATCTCCTTCCCAATATCCTTCCTATCTTTTTTGTTAATAGAGCACTCAACGCCACCAGATTCCAATCTCCAAAGTGATTTGATCTCTGTCATAAACAAACTGGGAACTGTTAGCAAGGCATAGGAGAAAGAGATAGATGGGCTAAATCCTCATTCTTCTAATGAAATTATGTTTTGTTTTGAACCGTGCCACACGGCTTGTGGGATCCTAGTTCCCCGACCAGGGACTGAACCTGGGCCCTCAGCAGTGAAAGCCTAGAGTCCTAACCACTGGACTGCCAGGGAATTCCCTGAAATTATGTTTTTTGAAAAAAGGTTTCTGGTGTCCTTGAAGCTCCAAACATAAAGTACTACTGTCTGGGATACTTGCTTTAATGCTGGACTCCTATATCCCAAATGACATTAAGGAATTCCACAAATATGCACTTTGATGTAGTGTGGCCCAGACATGCACTTTCACTACAAGGCTGACCAATGAGTATTATGACATGGCACCTGTCATCAGGCTAAACCAAAAATGGGAGCCTAAGGATCCCTGAAATTTCCTTCACTAGTTGGTTGTGACTTGAAAAACTAAGGAAAGATTATTCAAACCTTGTATTTGATCACTTGTTTTTGTATTCCAAAATACGCTGACAGAGACCGACACACAGTTCAATATAATGAGTGTTGAAACATGGAGGAACATTCCAGTAATTGATAGACAGGAAATCCTCACTCATCCAATGTCCTTTAGCAAGACTTCCAGTTCACAGGGGGACCATTTTAACCTAGTCAGTTTCCATTACCCCTGTTGGTTTCAAAAATGCTGACACAGAAAAACAGATGGACGACAGGGAGGATAGATGTGAGAGCTGATGCAGTAACACAGAAGGGCATAAACACTTCCTACCATCGAAGGCTCTACAGAGGGCATTTATATTTAGAAATGTCGCTTCCTTTGCAGATGGGGTAAATCACCTAGTGTTCAAAAATAAAAGCAAGGGCGCTCCCCTGGTGGCGCAGTGGTTGAGAGTCCGCCTGCCGATGCAGGGGACACGGGTTCGTGCCCCGGTCCGGGAAGATTCCACATGCCATGGAGCGGCTGGGCCCATGAGCCATGGCCGCTGAGCCTGCGCGTCCAGAGCCTGTGCTCCGCAACGGGAGAGGCCACAGCAGTGAGAGGCCCGCGTACCGCAAAAAATTTAAAAAAAGAAAAAAAAAAGAAAAAGGATCTGGCAACAGTTAAGAAACCTCCAAAGTTCTAAGGGAAGTTTAAACCAATCATGCCCACGGTTAGATGAACAAATTTTAAGTAATTCTACGAAAATCCCTCATTATTTTTTATTTCGCCATACTAGAATACATTGAGTAATTGAGAGTCCAGAAGAAAGTAGGTTATCATGGAAAACATTTCCCTTGGCCCTTAAAATCACTGGATTTGGGTTATTCACTTAGGAGTTCTACTATAATCAAGTTTTCCATAAGAAGAGAAGTTTTAGCCACTGAAATCTAAGAGATCTTCAATGGTACCCTGTAGAAAGGAAAAAGAAAAGAAAAGAAAAGAAAAAACCCTTTTGTGTTTGAAAAATGATTAGTCTGAAATTAAAGATATTACCCTCCAAAAACAAGAGAAAAGGCTGGCTAGTTCAAGTCAGAAACCCAGGGTAGAGGTTTCCAAGGCCCTTTTATTAGGGGGAAGGTCCCCTTTATAGCACAAGGCTTCACTCTGTATCAGACAATCAGATCAGTTCCTAAAAATTAGGGGGGGAAAAAAAGGAAAAACAAAACACATTCACTTTTTATGTATATATTAAACATAAATTAAAAGAATTTATAAAATGGTCACCTTTCTTACAGAGTAAATGCAGAGTGTATTATGAATGCACCTCCAGGTTTAAGTTGTTTCAGTTGTTTTTGTTTTGTTTTCCAATAATAAATAAATAAAATTGATTGTTAAGTCTTGGATCCACCTGTGCCACAGCAGGGCTCTGAGTCATTACTGGCTCTTCTCCCCTTGTCACTCCTGTGCGCAGCGTTTGGTTGGACTAATTTCACCGGCCCATCAAAGTACTGGCTATCTTTGCGGGGTGGCATCCGCTCATTAATTCGGTCCAGACCTCGGGCTTCTTCAAAACTCCGGATCCTGTGCTGAAGCGAAAACCCTCTGATGGCTACAGAAAAACAGGAAAGGGAGGAGCTCAATTAGACAGTAAAGCGACCAGCTTTAAGTTTCTTAGCATACAGCAACCTCCTAGAGAAAAACACAGAAGGGTGGCTGTGGAGCACATGTCTGGTGAAGGGATTGAGCAATATTTGATTTCAATTAGCCTGGTCTGAAGCTACTGCTTCCTTAAGGCCCAAAGGGCCACGGAAACTGTGAAAGTCATTTTCAGAGCTCAATTAATCATAGCAGAAGTAGACCTGACAAAAAGCCCCAATACATTTGAAAGAGTCTCTTATGGGCCAGAAACGTGCTCAGTGAGAGAGAAAAAAAGGCAACACTAGAATAACAGAACAAGTTAAGCAGAGTAGCTGCTCTAACACAAACATCACATAGACCACACAAAAAAGTTTGTTTAGAAGGAAAGCTTTTTATCTTGCACAACCAGGAGCTGAATGTAAGTTAAAAGCCATCTAAAAAATAGTTCCTAGATATTTTCTTTCTGATTGAACTTTTGTATCACCAAGGAAAGGCATTCCCATTGTGAACCATCTTATCGAACAGAACAATTAAATTTATAACACAAGTATATCGATTCCAATGGTTTTCATCCTCAGAATTCATAGATAATTTGTTACTTAAAATTTGTTTTCATAGAAACAAAGATAATTTAGCTTGACTGACTTAGGGCAACCTCAAAAACAAATCAAACTAAATCCTATCTACTTTTGCCTCCACTTTTGATGTCATTTGGAATCATTAGATAAAGAGGCTGAGGGTTTGAATTTCTGATAATCAAATGGATGCCTCTTGGATATGGAAGGGCTATGAGATTACACCATTTGAACCCCCATGACCAGTTGCTTAAGCTTCAGTCATTGCATTAAAACTGAGAGAGTCCAGAAAGGACTTCAGCTGTGGAGAAGATCATTTAAATTAATACAAATACAGGACACAAAGGAAATACTTTGTGAGCACGCCTGGAGATATCTCTTCCTTTCCTCACTGTTACAGTTCTGGTGATGCAATAATAAAAGATTTCGAATGTTGACAAAGCTTTTAAAACCAGTAGACAGACACATGATCACATCTATCATAGGAATATGGCCATACCTTCCCGGGCCTCTACCGCTTCTACTGTGGCTGTAAGAGGCAGGAGCAGTGGCATGCAAAAATGAAGGCAGAAAAAGAGTGAGTAAACCAACAGCACTGCTGCCAGCACAGACATCCCAGCGTCCCACCTTTAAGCCTATTCCCATCCCTAATAAAAGTCGACTAGTTAGAGAAGCGACAGGATTACTGCGAAAAACTAAATTGGGGGGAAATATGAGGTGGGGAGAGTTTCTAAGATTGTTCACATTGTGAGTGGCACGAGAACCTTTTAGCTAATGTCATCCATAGCTAAGACAATGGGGTCAATCAAGCTGACTAGAAGAAACAAGAGTTACGACGTTTTCCTCATTTTAAATAGCCAGCTGCTAATCTACGTCTTAACATTCACATATCAAAATATGTCCAGTCAAATCATTTAATATTACAACTGTTCTTTAGTTTGTGATAGTTCAGATGATATTAGATCTGTAGCTGCTGTGTCCTATTTTAAAAAGTTATTTAAAACTATTTCTTAATGATTTCAAGCAACTTGTGTGGGGTCCAACTGTCCTTAATGAAAAGGAGTGGCCGTTGAATAACAGACTGGCATTTGGAAGGAGAGAAAAGTGGGTTATAAGTGAAGGGTTATTTCTTTTCCGGGGGTGGAGTACTAAGCTGGCAAAGGCATAAATCTATTCAATTCTGAATACAAATTCATGTACCATCTGGGAGGAGAGACACAGCAGAGGCTGACATTTCCAACCCACATGGCTTCCATTCGCTGTGCAAGACAGCAGGCTAATTACTAAGAAGGCCCTCTTCTCCCTCACTTTTGGAAAAGGAAGCTATTTAAGAATTAGTATCAACAGGTAAACTTTCTTGCATCTTCATTTTAAGACAGTAAAAGCGCTAATATATGAAAAGGTTACCAGTTGTAGCAAGAAAGATCTTATTAGGAGAACCCTGTTAGTTCCTCCAATACCAATTTTTTAAAAGAAGGCAGGGAAGAATAATGAACAGTAACAGTTTGCTGTTCCTGAGGCTTTTTATATCCATCAGAGAGGAGAAACTGGAAGAACTGAAAATTAACTTCCCAAGGCAATGGGGAAAATGGAAACTTGGAATCAACTTATCAACTGCTTACATTTGTCAACCATGTGTTGGCATGTGTTAAGGCAATGTCACACCCTCTCAAACCTCCTCACACAGAACAAATTTTCACAAGAAAACAATAATGCCTTCAAACAGTACATCACAAAAGCAACTGTTAAGAAGTGGGAGAACAAGGCTTTACCTGAAATTGTATACACAGTGTTGGTTAATTAGAATTTAAAAGCTATGTGTGTGGCAAAATGTGTCCTAGTATCACATTGTTTTGGGTCCTCCTAGAATTGCTTTTTGCATTGGGTATTAAGATAGCCTGCACTGAAGGATATTCCTTACAAGAAACAGTCGTATAAAACTGAGAAACTCTTTTTTCTTTTCCTTTACTGAAATATACTTTTCTTTACTGAATGAGATTTCTTTACTGAAACATAATTCACATAACCATAAAATTCACTTGTTCAAAGTGATAGTTCAATGATTTTAAGAGTTGTGCAGCCATTACCACAATCTATGGTTAGAATATTTTCATCATCTCCTAAAACCCCATTTCCCTCCCTCATCCCTTTCCCTAACTTTACAGTCAACCACTAAAGTACTTTCCGTCTCTATAGATTTGCCTGTTCTGGACATTTCGCATAAGTGGAATCATATAATATATGGTTTTAGTGATTGGCTTCTTTCACTTAGCATAATGTTTTCAAGGTTCATTCATGTTGAGGATTGTATCAGTACATAATTCCTTTTTATGACTGAATAGTATTCCACTGTATGAATACACCACATTTTGTTTATCCATTCATCAGGTGATAGACATTTGTGTTGTTTCCACTTATTGGCTATTACAGAGCATGTTACTATGAACATTTGTGTACAAGTTTTTGTGTGGCTATGTTTTCATTTCTCTGGGTATGTAACTAGGAGAGTAACTGCTGGGTCATATGATTAACGGTATGTTTAATCATCTAAGAAACTGCCAGATTGGTTTCCAATGTGCTGCTCCATTTTAAATCCCCACCAGCAGTGTATGAGGGTCCTACTTTCTCTCCATTCTCACCAACACTTGTTTCTATCTGCCTTTTTGATTACAACTATCCAGTGGGCTTAAAGTGGTATCTCATTGTGGTTAATGTCTAATGATGTGGAACATCTTTTCACATGCTTATTGGCCATTTGTATGTCTTCTTTGGAAAAATGTCTATTCAATTTTTTACCCATTTTAATTGGGTTATTTGCCTTTTTATTATTCAGTTACAAGAATTCTTTACAGTTTCTAGATACTAGTCTCTTATCAGATATATGCTTTGTAAATATTTTCACCCATGCTGTGGGTTGTGTTTTCACTTTCTTGATGGTTCCATTTTCAGCACAAAACTTTAAAACTTTTGATGGAGTCCAATTTATAACTGACCTGTTTTTTATCTTATGGTCTTTCCTCTTTATTTTGGCTACTAGGAAGCTTGGAGTCAAATCTGTGACTGACTACTGGCTTTCACTGGTTTGTTTTCCTTTGTGCTCCAATTTCCAAGCATATTTATTTCCCTTCACTGTGTTGGATGTATACTGTAGCTTACTCAAATCCCCCTTGGAACAAGGTGGGGTATAAATGAATGTAGGCTATAAGGCCATATAGGATGGGATATTGTTGGTTGAAGGCTCTCCAAGTAAAGTTACATGAACAATAAAAGATCTTTTTCAGCTAACGCTCCAGTTTGCCAGTGAACCTGTGGAACTGAGACTCTGATGGGAAAATGACAAATAAACTCAGTTCTTGTCAATCAATAAGAGAGAATAAGAAGCTCCACTGGCTGCAACTTTAGTTTTGTTCTTACACATTCCTGAGATTTCTATCAATTTTGGAGTACCAATAAACAATCCTATAGTGATTAAAACACTCATATTCAAATCAGGAATGAAGAGAAACTGCATATATTTGGGACTGAGAACAAAAGATAGACCAAGGATTATAAACAACAAATCTCCAAATAACACATCCATAAAATTCTCTTTGCTACTTAACCCAGATTTGCAGATTTACTCTTTCAAATCAAGGTCTAGAAAAATTTCATTCAGATTAAAACAACAACTCTGTGGATCAGCAAATTTCCAAAACTTTTCAAGAAAGGAGGTATAGGATGTTCCTTTTTTTCTTTACCCGTATTACTACCCATTAACTCTAAAATGCTTTGTCAGAGCTGCTCTCAGAATATTTCACATGACTAATAAGCAGAGCAATGACAGAAAAGTATTTTGCTTACAAGAAACTGTGCATCTGAGAGGGAAAATTCAGTCTGAAACAGTTTACTGATTCTTCCTATGAAACTACAGAACTTAAGAAAATTAATTTTATACTTGCAAGGAGAAAATGTTCACTCTTCCTTATAAATAACTAAACTCTAATATTTCAGTATTCAATTTGAAAGAGAAGGAGGAAATCAATCCTATAAAAAAGAAGAGGGGGATGGGCTTCCCTGGTGGCGCAGTGGTTGACAGTCCGCCTGCCGATGCAGGGGACACGGGTTCGTGCCCCGGTCCGGGAAGATCCCACATGCCGTGGAGCGGCTGGGCCCATGAGCCATGGCCGCTGAGCCTGTGCGTCCGGAGCCTGTGCTCTGCGATGGGAGAGGCCACAACAGTGAGAGGCCCGCATACCACAAAAAAAAAAAAAAAAAAAAGAAGAGGGGGAAAGGGGGCTGTTCCTATTAATCAATGCCCTGGAATGTTCACAAAATGCAAAGAATTCCTATAAGAGGCAGGGTGACAAGGAAAAGAAAAACTTAAGTAGAAGCAATTCAAAAAACAAGGGGGGCAAAAAAGCACTGAAACTCTACTTTAAGTTGTTGATGCTTCAACTCCAGTTTTCTTGCCTAGAATTAGTCATCCAATGACTTGATCTCACGTTTCTTCCCCTTGCTTGACCAGATCTGTTTATTCTGACAAATATCAACCTTATCATTCCTGGGTTCCATAAAGTCCTCTCCTTAAAGTCAACGCCCACGTAATTTTCAGAACTGACACTCTGGTTGAAGCGGTGACTGAGGCACTGTTGTAGGATATGGTTTGCAGGCAAAGAGGCAAACTCCCTTTCTGACTGAGAAACTCTAACCCCCCAAAATTAAGGTATAAAACACACAAGTGAGGCATATGATGTGCATAAATCTGAAGTGTACTCATTAATACATTTTTATATATGCATGCACTTGTGTAACTAACACCTAGGTAGTGATATAGAACATTCCCACTACTCCAGAAGTCCCCTGGGCTCCTTCTGGGTCCATATGCTCCCACCCGAGGACGTGCCATTCTGACTTCTTTTACCATTGATGAGCCTGCCAGTTCCTTTTTTGTTGTTGTTGCTTGTGTTTCTGAGAACAGAAAGCACAAATACCTATCGAGTGTTTCACTTCAGTGCCTGGGACACGGTGAAGCTCTTTTTAAAAAATAATTATTTATTTATTTTTGGCTGCTCTGGGTCTTCGTTGCGGTGCGTGGGCTTTCTCTAATTGGAGCAAGCGGGGGCTACTCTTCGTTGCAGTGCGCAAGCTTCTCATTGCGGTGGATTGTCTTGTTGCAGAGCACGGGCTCTAGGCGCGCGGGCTTCAGTAGTTGCAGCATGCGGGTTCAGCAGCTGTGGCTCGCGGGCTTAGCTGCCATGGCATGGGGGATCTTCCTAGACCAGGGCTCGAAACCATGTCCCCTGCATTGACAGGCGGATCTTTAACCACTGTGCCACCAGGAAGTCCCAGTTCTTTTTTTTTTTTTGAAAACAGAAAAATAATTTATTCCAAAAGATAGCAGAAATAAATTCATTCTAAAAATATACTTTGGCATAATTCTGGTGGGACAGATCTTCCCTCTGAACATGTTCTCCTATTGACCACCCCACTGGAGTCTTCCTGTCTTGTAACAGCTCTTAAACACTTTGCTGATTCCCATGTAGTGAACAGGCAGGAGCCACCTTCAAATCCACAGGTTCCAAAGAGAGAGTCATATATTTCTCAGAAGAACAGCATTTTCTATCTCAGAGGAGTGCACAGACATTTTATGGAGCCTGCACAGTTTAAGTAGGTACATAATTCATCAAAGTGTAAAAAAGGTGATGGGAAAAAAAATACTGCATTGTAGAATAAGATGTTCAAATGTGCTGTGAATGTTTAAGGAAGCTGATGGCCAAAATAGGCAAGTCAAGGAAGGTGGTCTAGGTATGGAGGTGATTTAACATCTCTTCATGACTAGAGATAACAGCAAACTGAACAGGTCACCAACAAGGTGATGATAACTCCCAGTTGGGACCCTCAGGGATGAACCAGGGCTCCAAGAAGCTGACGAAGCCCCAGAACACGCTCATCATGATGAGAGGCACCGTGAGGCCCATATACACCACGGTTGCTTCCCCGCCGCCTCACTTTGATCCCACCCAGAAATGTTAGTCTGCTTGTTCTTGCACATCATATAAATCAGACAGTCTGCTCTTTTCGGTGTAGCTTTTTTAGTTTACCATGATGTCTGTGAGATTCAACCACGTTTTGCATGTATTCATAATGTTATTTTTTATTGCTGAGTAAATTCCACTGTATAAATATAACACAATTTATCTATTCTACTATTGATGGACATTTGGTTGTTTCCCATTTTGGACTATTATGAGTAAAGCTAAGGTGAGCATTCTTATGCACATCCTTCGGTGGACATATGCACTAATTTCTCTTCTATAGAAACCAGGCATGGGGGCTTCCCTGGTGGCGCAGTGTTAAGAATCTGTCTGCCAATGCCGGGGACATAGGCTCGAGCCCTGGTCTGGGAAGATCCCACATGCCACGGAGCAACTGGGCCTGTGAGCCACAACTACTGAGCCCGCGTGCCTAGAGCCCGTGCTCCACAACAAGAGAAGCCACTGCAATGAGAAGCCCGTGCACCGGAAGGAAGAGTAGCCCCTGCTCACCGCAACTAGAAAAAGCCCGCGTGCAGCAACAAAGACCCAATGCAGCCAAAATAAAGTAAAATAAACAAAAAAAAAACAGGCATGGATTTGCTGGGTTGTAGGGTAGACATATGTTTTGCTTTATTGCCCAACAGTTTTCCAAAGTGGTTGAACCAATTTACAAACCCACTAGCAATGTGTCTAGTTTTAGTTCTCCACAAACTCATCAACACTTGGTATTGTCACACTTACAAACTTTAGCCATTCTAGAGAATATGTAGTGGTATCTCACTGTGGTTTTATATCCATTTCCCAGATGTGTAACTATTTTAAGCACCTTTTCATATGCTTTTTGGCCATTTTAATACCCTCTTTTGTGACGTGTCTGTTAAATCTTTTGACCATTAAAAAAATTTGGTTGTTTTGTGTTTTTCTTATTGAGTTGTACTTTTTTTTTTTTGCCATGGGGTGCGGCATGAGGGATCTTAGCTCCCTGACCAAGGATCAAACGCATGCCCCTTGTGATGGAAGCATGGAGTCTTAACCACTGGACCACCAGGAAGTCCCTGAGTTGTAGTTCTTTATAGAACTACAGACTTTATAGAACTGTAGACTCTGAATATAAGTCCTTAGTCAGACATATGTACTGCAAAAATCTTCTCCCAGTTTATGGTTTGTCTTTTTCCTTTCTTAATCATGAATTTCTGTGAATACACATTCTTAATTTTCATGAAAGTCATTTATTCAATTTTTCTTTTAAGGTTAGTATTTTTTGTGTCATATTTAAGCACTCTTTATCTACCCCAGTGCCTAGTTTCCATACCTTCTTCTGGGAGTTTTACTGTTTTAGATTTTACATTTAAGTTATAATTCATTTTGATTTAGTTTTTGTGTATGGAGATCCATTTTCCCCCAGAGATAGATATCCAATTGCTTTAGTACCATTTATTGGAAGAAGTCCTAAGTTTCAATTTGACATTGACTGCTAGGTAACGGGAGCACACCTTCCATGAAAGGAGCATTTCTCATACTCACCTGTCTCAATAGTCTGCTTTCCTCCTGAGAGTACACCCAAAGGGAGTGTACCTGTAGGAGTCAGGCCCTTGAGAGTCAGCACACTCTCACTCTCTTCCCTGCAAAGGAAGATCAAAGCCCAGGGTTAATGCTAGGGTCTCTACCTCTCAGTACCTACAAAGATACTTGAAAGAAGTTAAGAAAAGATGTGCAGAGATGGAAGATAGCTTCTCCTTCTCCCTACCCCTTCCCTGACCCAAAGAAAGGGATGTTTTCTGTAAATATTCCAATTAACAACAATTAGCCAGGTCTTGTTTTCAATTAAAGCCATTTAATAATCAGGTGCTGTTCTAACGTTTTCCATATATTACCCCATATAATCCTCCAAAGAACCTTGTAAGGCAGATCTGCTATTATCACTCTTTTACAGACCAGGAAAATGAGGCACAAGATCACACAGCTGAGAAGATGCAGAGCCAGGATCTGAACACAGGCAATCTGGCTCCAGAAGCCACACTAAATCACTGCACTCACTGCACTGTATCTAAGCTCATACCAAATAAATGTTTGCCAGGCATTTCTAGGCACTTTAACATGTAGGTCTGATTCAGATTGTACTCAACCCAAAGACCTACAGTTCTAATACCAAACTCCAATTCTAAAAAAACTGTTCTGAAATCAACTTCTAAATTACTCTCAAAATGCTTTTATCCCACAGTGTAATGACAGAGTTATCCTTACCGAAGAATTGAAAAGACCCGTGCCATCTTCCCAATGGCTCTGATTTTATTCTTGATGATCTCCTTTCGAACTGTAGTGCCTCCTTAGAGAACACAAAGAATAAGTGAGTTAAAGGAATATGTTAACAGGTTAGTTTTAAAAAATGCAGGATGAAGCGTCTTTCTAAGTTAAATTGTTTTTAAAAAAGAAATCAACGCCTAAGTTTGTTTAAACAAACCAAAGTCCCAGGAAGTTGTAAGGAGCAAGAGAAAAAAAAAATAACCCAGAAGAGAGAAAAAAAAAAGATGATGTAAAAAATGGAGGGGCCACAGAAAAGACAGACTGAGTGGATCTATGAGGTAGGAACTTATTTGTGGTTCTGGAATGTAAAACACAGGGAAGAATGAAATACACACATATAAACAAAGACAGTTGCTACAGCAAAGATCTCTTTTGAGAATGCTGTGGGCCACCTCAGGATGCAGGGTTTGGCCTGCCAAATGGCAAGTGATGACTTGAGCAGTTGTCTTCTGCATGTAAACACAACACACAGCTAGCTCTCCTGAACTTACTGAGAGCTGCTTTCATTTTACAATCCTCACTTACTCACAAACTGGTGAGTTATTTCCTACCATAGACAACTGTGCAGTGTAAATTATGATGATGGGTAAGGTATTTTATAAAGCAACATCAAAAAAGTTAACGTTAAGACGTTATGACCTTTTCTCATCCAAGATTTAGGAAACAGCTCACACATGAGAAGCCAATGTCCAGGCATGCATCAGGTGACCGCATTCAAACGTCAGAAACTAAGAAATGTGGCCTCTCCTTCCTCGCCCCCCAGTTCTAAATATCCTGCAGGATCATACAGCAGGGTTCAGAGAAAACATATACATTGAAACAGAAAGGGAGGATGGAGGGCCTGTCTGAAATTATTCAACTACAACTAAAAAAGTCTAATTAATAGATTGTGGTGGGACAGACAGCGAGTAGTAAGCTCATAGCACATTTTGGTCAGATACCTTTCTGATAGCTTGAAATGTAGTGATCTTCAGGGAGAAGAGACACCAAGAAACAAGGAGATGAAAATAGAAATATGGGAAGAGAAATTTAAGTTTGCATGGAAGAGAGAAAAGAAAAAATCAAAGCGAAATGCAATGAGAGAAGCAGGCTTTTATCTTTATCAGCTCAGAAGAGACATCCTTGGTATCATGATAGAATATTAAATTACAGATTTCTTGCCAGGAGTGTTTCTATTTCTTAAAAGTTTTACATTAATTCACATCTATTATTTTCCAACATGGTCTATCCCCATAGATCATGAAAATAAAATTAGACAAAGAAAAAGATACTATTTGTGGAACAAATAATGCTGAAAACAATGAATAAAAACAAAGGACAGAATGAACAGCTTACAAATCTCTTAATAAGAGCATCATGCTTTTATATAATGGATTCAATATATTCTCATCTCTTTCTAGAGATATTACAGTTTTTCCATTTTTAAGTTTTATATTTTCTTCAGAATCTCACGTTCATCTGAGTTGTTTTTGCTGCTTTTGTTGTTGTCTCTCTTAGAGACTTTCCCGAAGAGTCCTATAATCCTTGGTGCCTGCTCATCATTAAGAATGAGGGGCTAGAAAGCTTTCAGAGTTGGTAGGTGGGCTGCTGACTTGGAGCTTTACATACACAGAATGACCGGGGGGGGGGGGTCTTTGTTAGGGAATTCTCTGTATCAGTACTGAGATTGCGTATGGTCACGTAATTCGCCTGTTTTTGGCAAAGTATCGATGCCCTCAGTTGTATCCTGGTCCAGAAATTCTTTGCTTTACGCTTTTTAGAGGTTAGCCTCCAGTCTTGGAGAAGAGGCAGCTAGGACCTCAGCTGCCTTTCAAACAGCTTTTACCTACTCATTTTAGCTCAGCCCCCATCTCCCTCTTCCCCTCAACTCAAGGTCCCCAATTCTAGCAACTGGTGTAGGCTACCAATTCCTTTGCTTTTTGAGGATTCTGTACTGGAACTCGGTATTCCCCATTACTAAACTGGTCTTTAGCTTTCTTGAATCAGCCAAGTCAGTAATACTAATTCATTTGTTTTCCAGCTTCCAAAATCCCTACAGAAATCTCCACATCTTTGTAGGCTTATAAATTTGTAAAAATCTTTTATTGTGAAGTATGATAAACATACAGAAAAGTACACAGAACAAATGTATAACTCAATGATTTATTAAAAGCAAGTGGCCATATAACCAGTCAGGACAATAAACAGAACCCTGCCAGCACCCCAGATTCCCCACCTTGGGCCCTTCCTAATAATTAGAGTCTCCCTCTTCCCAAAGAAAATCATTCTCTTGACTTCTATTGAAATCACTTTCTTGCTCTTCTTTATAGTTTTATCATTTAAGCATGTATCCACAAGTACAAGTTTTAATTTTTTTTTAATTTTATGTAATTGGAACAATCAAATAATGTATTTTTGTGTCTGCCTTCTTTTGCTCAACATTATGTTTGTAAGATGCATCCATGTTTTCCCTGTTCCTGTAGTTCACTGTCATTATTGTATACAATTTCACTATATGAATATGCCACAACTTATTTATCCTTTCTTCTGTCAGTGGTCATTTGGGCTGATTCCAATTTTTGGCTATGTTGAATTCAGCTGCTGTGAATATTCCAGTGCATTTCTCTTTGCTGCACATATTTCTCTTAAGTACATTCCTATAATTAGAATGCTCAGTTATAGGGTATGTATATGTTCAATTCTGGATAACAGTTTAGCATTATCTACTAAAGTGGATGTACCAATTTACACTTCAGTATATGAGCATTCCTGTTGCTACACATTCTGGCCAACACTTGATGTTATATACTTTTAGCCAATTTGGTAGGTGTGTAGAATCATCCATTGTGGTTTTAATTTGCATTTTCATGATGACTAATGTGGTTGGATAACTTTTCATATTTTTACTGGCCATTTGGATACCCTCATTTGTGAAGTGCTCATTCAAGTCTCATCTCACTGATCTGTAGTTCTTTATATATTCTGCATGAGTCACTTTTTGGTTGTGTAGCAAATATCCTCTCCCACTCTGTAGCTTGTCTTTTCACACTCTTTTTTTAAATTTTAATTTAATTTTATTTATTTTTTTCCACCCCGCTGCATGCGGGATCTTAGTCTCCTGACCAGGGATCGAACCCATGCCCCCTGCAGTGGAAGCACAGAGTCTTAACCACTGGACTGCCAGGGAAGTCCCTTCACACTCTTTAAATAGAGTCTTTTGATAAATACAAGTTCTAATTATTATTATTATTATTTTTTGCGGTACGCAGGCCTCTCACTGTTGTGGCCTCTCCCGTTGCGGAGCACAGGCACCAGACGCGCAGGCTCAGCGGCCATGGCTCACGGGCCCAGCCGCTCCGCGGCATGTGGCATCTTCCCGGACCGGGGCACAAACCCGTGTCCCCTGCATCTGCAGGCGGACTCTCAACCACTGTGCCACCAGGGAAGCCCCATTGGTTATTTCTGTCTTATCTTTTTTACTTCATAAGTCTTGCCATGGATTTATCAATTTTATTAGTCTCTTGAAAAGAGTACACTCTGGTTTTACTGCTCCTCTATACTATATCTTATTTATTTATTTTAGGGGGCTGCACCGCACAGCTTGTGGGATCTTAGTTCCCTGACCAGGGATCGAACCTGGGCCCTCAGCTGTGAAAGTGTGGAGTCCTAACCACTGGACCACCAGGGAATTCCCTATATTGTATTTTATTTTCTGTTTTCTTATGCTGCTCTTAATTTTTTATTTCATTCCACCTCCTTTCTTTAGGTTTAATGTGCTATCCATTTTTTTCCCTTAACTTCCTGAGATAGATGTTTTTTCACCTTTCTTCTTTTCCAATTTATGCATTTAAGGCTATAAATTTTCCTCTATGCATGGCTTTAGATGCATCCCTCAAGTTTTGTTGTTCTATTTTTTTCTTTCAATTTATATCATTTTGTATTTAAGCACTGATTTTACAAAATGTGGTATAAAGGTGAACTAAATTTACAACTTAATTTGTTCAGGTAAATTGCCTTCAAAATACATTGCAGCTAAGATGTGTATAAAATTTTACATACATTTGGAAGAAATCACACAGAAACAGTTGCTTTTTCAACAAACTTGGCTAATTTCACATCCCTTTTGGTCAGTCCCCCACGGACATGTGAGGTGAGGGGCATATGGACCTGTTGTACACACTGAACCATTCTGGTGATGATTCATCTTCTCTGCTTGTAGGGCAACTTGAGACATAAAGCCAGATGCCTGATTACAATATTTGAAAGAGAACTCCTTGTAGATGGCACCTCTCTCACTTAATTCTGACCATCCTGCTGCTTTAAGGTCAACTTGGTTCCTCTCCTCTGCTGTCAACCAGTGAACATCTGCTGAGGTTCTGGTTCCAGCCCCAAACCCAGGCCTGCCTGGTGCACTGCCTGCCCTCAAGTTTTAATATGTACTGCTTTTTATTTTCATTCAGTTCAAAATATTTTGAAATTTTAATTGTGATATATGACCCATGGGTAATTCATTTCATTTCATTTTATTTTATTTTAATTTTTGGCTGCTCCATGTGGCATGCAGGATCTTAGTTCCCCGACCAGGGATTGAACCCGCATCCTCAGCAGTGAAAGCGTGAAGTCCTAACTACTGGGCCGCCAGGGAATTCCCCATCTTATTTTTGTTTTAGCATTTATTTCATGTAATATTTATCTACAACAGCTTTTCTTTGGTTAGTATTTGGACTATATATTCTCCTTTTACTTTCAAATTTTCTGTATCTTTATGTTTTAGATGTCTCATAAACCATCATAAAATGTTTTTTAAAAAATCTTACCTGACAATCTGTCTTTTATTCATTTACATTTAATGAAGTTGCTGATAAATTTATCAACATAATTTATTCTATTTGTCCTAGTGTTATAGGTACCTTCCCTCCTTTCTTGCCTTCTAGGTTATTTTTTTTATCATGTCATTTTTTCTATAACTTAAAGGGTACATACTTTTTAAAAAGTCCTCCTTTCTTTTTTTTTTTTTTTTGCGGTACACGGGCCTCTCACTGTTGTGGCCTCTCTCATTGCAGAGCACAGGCTCCGGACGCGCAGGTTCAGCGGCCATGGCTCACGGGCCCAGCCGCTCTGCAGCATGTGGGATATTCCCAGACCGGGGCACGAACCCGTGTCCCCTGCTTCACAGGCGGACTCTCAACCACTGCGCCACCAGGGAAGCCCAGCCCTCCTTTCTTGAAAATTACTCTTACACCATGCATCTCTTACTTATCAAAGTATAATGTTAACAGGTACTTTTCTCCTCTCCCCAGATAATATAGCGTCCTTACACACTTTAACTCTATCCCACTGCCGACTATTATGGTCATATATTTTAATTGTCTTTTAAATCCAACAAAAATTATTATTGTTTAATAAGGTCTAAATTCACTTGATTTACCCACATATTTTCTACTATTTGTACTCTTTATTTCTTCCTGACTCTCCAAGCTTCCGCCTGGTATTTTCCTTCTGTTTGAATAATATTCTTCAGAATTTCATTTAGTGTGGGTCTCCTGGTAATTCTTAGTACCTTTTTTAAAGGGAAGAATAGCTGAAAAATGCTTATTTCTTCTTCATTTTTGAAGGGTATTTCTGCTAGGTATAGAATTCTAGATGTACCAATTATTATCTTTCAGTACTTTGAATATGTCATTCCATGGTTTCCTGCTTCCATTGTTTCCATTGAGAATCTACTGTCAGTTTAATTGTTCTCTTTTGAAAGTAATCGATTTTTTTTTTCCCTGGCTGCTTTAAGATTTTTTTCTTTGTCTTTCACCTGAAGCACTTTTACTATGATGTGCTTAGATATTGTTTTCTTTGTATTCATTCTGCTTTGGTTTGGGGGACTTCCTCAATCTGTGGCTTAACTTGTCAGTTTTAGAAAAATTTCAATCCATTATCTCTTCAAATACTGGTTCTACCCCATTCTCTCTCTCTTCTCTAGGATTCCAAACACACAGGTGATACCTATTCACTGTATCCTCCATGTCTCTTATACTTTTTGGGGTATTTTATTTTTTCTCTTTGTGATTTATTCCAGGTTGTTTCTTCTGACTTATATTCTAGTTCATTTATTCTTTGTTTAGCTTTATTGAATCTGCTGTTAATTCATCTGCTGTGTTTTTTATTTTTCATCCCTAGAACTTTCTTTTTGTGCTTTATCAACTCTGCTACATCCCTTCTTATAATTCACAGTTCTCTGCCAAAATTTTTAATCTAGTCTTTTATGTTCTTGAATAGTTAGCATTGTTTTATTTTTTAGAATAGTTATTTTAAAGTTTGGTCTGATAAAGCCAGTGTCTGGAGAACCTGAGGGTCTGTTTTTATTTTTTGCTCTTTCTGCTGGTTCTCATTCATTTTGTTATGTCTCCTCATATGCCTAGTTATTTTTGGTTGTGAGCCATGTATTATATTTGACAGACAGTTTGCAGTAGTTTAAAGTTCTACACAATGCTATCTTAGTCTAAAGAGGTTTGCTTTTGCCAGATGCTTGGGACTACCTTATTTAAATTTCAGAGACTGAAATGACTTGAAGACAGGCTGTAGTCCCTTCCAGGGCATTCTATTTCCAGTTCACCCTTACTCTTACATAGATGCAACCTTTGGGGGTCCCAAACCAATGAGCAGAAGCTTATCAGCACTCAATTCATCTTTGGCAAGTCATGAACCCCAACTTTTTTTAGCTTCTATCAAGAGGGCTGGTCAACCTCTCAGCCCCCTCTTTTGATATTCATGAATGCCTTTAGGAGAAAATTGGTCCCATACGTAACCAAATGTCTTACCTCTCTGGATTTATGCCTTTCTCCAGATCTCTACTTGGTAATTCTTTATTACTTTCTTAGTTTTCTGAATGCCTTTGAAGCAACTTTTTAAAATATTTTGTCTACCTTTTCTAGTTGTCTTAAGAGTCAGGATTGCTTTAAACTATCTGTCTGGCATTACTAAAGTGAAAATCCTTAGTTTATATCACTTAGATAAAACCAAAATTGTACTGTAGTTTTAGTGTGGTTTCAGGAAGGAATGGAATTAGAAGTGTGTTCAATTCACCAGCATAACCTAAAGGTTATTCTTCATTTCCTTTCAGAAAAAGTTTTAAAATCCTGTATCAGTTTATACCCACATACCTTGTAAAAAATGGGAATAAGAGGATTCTATCCATTTACTTTTGTACTTAACATCTAATACACTTTCCATATCAGCACCAACAGCTCTACTCCATTCTTTTATTTTTTTAATAGTTGTACTTCATACCACAAATATTTACCTACTATGCTCATTGCACTATACTTGGCTTTAAGGTGATAATGGTAAGCAAGAACGAATTTTGTCCCAGCACTCAGGGAATTTACTGTTGAGTGACTTAACAGTATAAAGTCACTTATTAAATACATTAATAAATTAATCTTGTAACAGTATAAATAAATGTAAAATCGCAATTCTATCAAATGCTAAGAAGTTAGCACCATTGATATGAGAGCATGACAGGGGTGTTGGATCTAGTCAGGGAGATCAGAAATATCTTCCATGACGAAGTAACAATAAGCTGAATAGGAACTAACTAGAAGAGAAGGGGAGAAGAAAGGAGGCTTACAGAAGAGAAATAATATTCCATGTGGAGAATCTATCATATGGATATATCGTGATTGATTTACCCAGCTCTCCACTGAGGGATATTTAGATTGTTTGACTCTTTTGCTACTACAGATGATACTTCAATAAATATATCCATATGTAACTTTGGGCATAATTTAGTAAGCATGTCCTTATGATAATCAAGGATACATACACACAATAGAGTTAATACATACAATAGAGTTCACAATAATTTCCATTTCCACTTAGATTTAAATATAAAATTTACTAGATGTATTTCTTACATATTTCATCCTTTCCTAACTTAAATTCTTTGTTTTAATTTTCACTTGGCTGCACTATTTTCTCAAGACCTGGTTCCCTGCAGTGATCTCCTATCCCATTCATAAAGGTAAACACAAGCTATGCTCCATCTGCTCTGCACCTTCAATGTGGAATCTGAAGCATAAGTATGTATAGGACTCTCATCTATATTCTCAAAGTAAGCTAGGCTTTCTCCACTATGTACATAGCTCATCCTAACAGTTGAGTGAATCACCTTAGCATAAGCTTGGGGAGAATGAGACGGTCAGAGGTTTGTGCTAAGGTGCTACCATCTCTCCAGAATCTTCTGCATTCTCAGATAAGTTAGGATCTATCTTTAAAATCAAACCTCCTGAAACATATTAGGGAAAAAATACTTGGCTATGTATACAACAAAATGTAACTATATAAATATCGCTCACAGGCCAATAAGAAGAAAAACAAACAAACATGCACATAACAGTAGAAAAGTGGGCAAAATAAATGAATTGACAACTCATAAAAAGAAATAAGGGTGGTCAATAAATACAAGAAAAAAACTTCATTAGTCATCATAAAAATAAATATTTAAGTTAAAAAAAACAGCAGACTACAAAAATTAAAATAAATAGTATTGGAGAGAACACTGTGAACTATGTATCACATACACAAAATGTAAACTGTTATAGCTTTTCTAGGTCATCTGTATCCAATTTAAAACTGTTAAGTACTAATTGGCACCAATTTTCAATTTCTAGAAATTTATCCTATGGAAATAATCAAGAAAGTGTTAATTTTCATTTCCTAGTATTGTTCTCCTTTCTTTCATACCACATATCAATATTTGACTCATATGCATTGTTTGTTTGTTTTCCCACCACCAGAATATAAGCTTTTTGAGAGCTTAGGACCTATACAATTGCTGGCACATATAAGGCGTATAAAAAACATTGGTTGTTGAACAGAACAGGTAAAGATTTATCTATAAAAATTTTCAAAACTGTGGGGTTTTAAAAGAAAATTTGGAAAAAATCTAATATCCAACAGCAGGGGATTGGATAAAACAAAGAATGACTGACATGGATAACTACGTAACCATTAAAAAGTAGTCTACAAAAAACCCAGGAAATGTTTGTGAAACTATCACATGACTTCATTTTTGTTTAAAAGAAAAAAGAGGAAAAAAAGACACTAATACAGTATTTATATCAAGATGTTAACAGTGGATATCTATGAGATGGTAGGCTTATGGGTGACTTTTTTTTCTTATTTATGGTTTCCTGTATTTTTCAAATTTCATTTTTTCTACAATGAGCAGAATTCTTTTTTTAATTAGACAAAGAAAATTATTCACAACAAACTAAAACCAAAACCCAAACTTCTTCGTTTCTGATTCAAAGGAGGAAAAGGCAAGTTTACCTTCAATTTCATCATCAGAAATCAATTCATCATCAGAGCATATGTTGAGAATGTTAACCAGCATCTCTGTGACTAGATGATAAGACAAAATAACCCAAAATTTATATAATTAATAAGGTACTTTCTCTAAAATGATGTGGATATATAAACATACATGTTAAATAAACATAGATAAAAATGATTTGTCATTTTGCTATTCAGAGTAGCTGTAAGGAAGAGCATTAAATGCAGACCTTCAAGTTTATATAGATTTGGGGGAGATTATTTGCTCCAGTTAAAGTATGGAGTCTTTGAAGATTCCATTGCATAACTACTACTTGATCTCGTTAGACTGCTGCCAGAGCCTTTTCTTCACTGATATACATATGAAAGGATTTCCTCCCATTTTACAAAGAAGTTAAGCCACCAGGCCTATGTACAACAGGCTTATATATTTGCATAGCTTATTTGTATAGGTGCACAAATAAAATTCCAAGAAAAATAATTCCTATTTAAATCTCTTTATCACTGCAGAAATCACTGAAGGAATGGTTATTTTATTGTTACTTATGTTATTTTAACATCTTAATTATAGGACAACAGCTATTTTAAATTGATATTTAGAATAAGAAAAGCATAATCAACTAGAATTACAATTTAAAGACCAATTAAGCGCCACTTAAACATCTTTGTAGAGAACAATGAAAATAGAAAACATTTCTGATAACTTTAAGAAAAACATTTCTGAACCATCAGGGAACTCATGCAAATATAAGGGTGCTCAGTCACTAGTTAGGACAATTGATGGTCCAGATGCTTTAGTTCTCTTACCTTTTTCCCCAACAAAAGGCAAAGACCACGTGAAAACATCCATAAAGTTTGGAAGCCAGTATGGGTGTGGAGAACAGTTAAACTGCCTGATATTCATGACATTGTTTTCATATTTTAACACAGCAGCTAAAAAGGAAAAAGGAGGAAAGTCTGGCACAGAGGAAAATGACATGGCAACTGGTACACTTTGTACAGCTGTGTACCTGTTACACAGAATTCAAGAACTTACTTTCCATTTATAAATTCAAGACAGATGGAAAATCTTAAAGCATGTTACATAGTTCATTCTTTTAAGAATTATCCCAAGAAACAAAGTTACCTGAAGAGCTCTTATATATAATAAAAGTACAAAAGAAACTAAACTCTGAAACTTCAAAGGGTCTTGCACAGTAACTATCTATAGAAATCTCAGATTCCACGAGAAAAATTTCATCATAATTTCCCTTTATAGGCCAAGTGGTTACAATTACAACTTTCCTCTGAGGGCAAACATTTCTCATTAAATGAACACAGCCTGTTTTCCTAGTCATTAGCCAGAGCCAAAGATTTTATAAACTTTTTAGTTTATAACATAGCAGTTATTAATTCATAGTGGGGGATACAGATAGATGGTAAACTTGGAGCAATTTAATAAGGTTCAAAGTAGATTAAATCATCTCTGCATACAGTATGTGAAGAAAAAAATGCCCGTCTCTCCTATACACAGTTAGTATATTGCTCACACTCTATAAATGTTTAATATTAACCAGTTCATATATATATTTTGGTACCAAACTGATTTTCTTTATATTTAAAACTTTTTAAAATCCAATCCCTTAGTTTTCATCACCAGAATGCAATGTGGTTTGCATTACTCTTAATTATTCTTACTATGATCATAAATAGAATAGGGTATAATAGTTCTCTAGAAATGACAGTTATAGGTCATCTCCTGATTCCTGTCTCTTTGCTTATTGCAGGATAGCCTAGTATTCTCAAAATTAAAGTCACTGGATGTTTAAAATGTACACCATAGATTATAAAGAAAATATATGAAAATAGGATTTTCAGCTTTTAAGAAGCTTCTAATACTGGTTACAATGTACATGTCCCATTATTTTCAAGTATATGTATTTTACTTAGGTTAGATGAATATGTAAATATTCAACAACTCCCTCAATCTACACAAGAAAAAGAGGTGGGAGGTGGACACAAAATAGAAATAGAGATGTTTAAAAATCATGACTTAAAGGTCTTTCATGTAACCAGTGGAACTAAGAAATGCCTGTTGGTACCAATAAGTCTAAAGAATATACAAGAAAGAAAAACAACAGTAAAAGAAAGAGAAGAAGGAAAGGGGGATAGAGTTGCTTTCTTCAAGAAAAGAGATACTTGTGCAGTGAATAACTGAGTACCACCAGAGATTATTTTAGATGCCACATGCCCCCCTCCCCCCGGCCAAAGGTTAAGAAACAACCAAGGAAAATAAGATTGTTTCAAGGTAAAGTATGTTACCAATTATGTCAAAGCCAACAAAAAACTCAGAATCAACTGTGACTTTAACAGTTTACTAAAGGAATAATAAAGAACAAGACCAGATTAGAATATGGCAAAGAATGAACTGGCAGTTAGTAAGCTAGTAAAGTGATTGCTGATTTAGATGACATGTTTCAGATTAGCACACTGATAAATCCACTGAGCAATCAATAGACACTTTTTTTTTTTTTTTTTGGCCAACGCTGTGCAGCTTGCAGGATCTTGGTTCTCCGACCAGGGACTGAACCCGGGCCCCTGGCAGTGAAAGTGCCAAGTCCTAACCACTGGACTGCCAGGGAATTCCCTCAATAGACACTTTTAATAGTAAGGTTAATAAAGGAAGTAAGAAGGGAAAATCTTCATCATAGATAAGAGGACTAGGGACACTGTCCTTGAGGAAGTTTGACAACATAAGTGGCACATACTATTCATAAGGGAGGAAACGAGAACAAAAACTAAGTCTCTAATGTATTGGAAATATTAGGAAAAAGGAAATAAGAAAGAATGGAGTTAGGGAGAAGCAGAGTATTATAGGATAGCTAAGACTCAGGAAAGATTGACGAGTAGCAAAAAGAAAATATAAGACTGGAAGAGAATTTAAGTCAAAGAAATGTCTTTTTAAAATGGACAGCAAGTCACTAAGGACATTCAGAGATAACTGTTCCAAAACAGATTGAAATGAGATGTGCCATTTCATAGTCTACTCTGAAATAGAGGAAGTAGTAAATATATTGTGGGCCTCTTTTAAACTTCTCTCCCAAACTGCATATACAAGATATGACTATAAAGTAATGAGACTTAAGAAACCACCAACGACAAACACACCAGACCTTATATATCAGATGAGTGTGGTCCTTTGCTGTAATCACACCAGGCACAATAACAGTAGAATGTTATAATAGTAGAGCAATTTATAGTTTGACCAATGTTTTTAATATTCATTTTGACTATTCCAACTTATCTCCAACAAGCCTATATCACAGTTATTTTAAGGACAAACTGAGGCTCAGAGAAGTTAAGTATCTCATTAACTGTGAATTTAAAAGTGAAGCAGGACTAGACTAGGATTTCTGACTCCTAGCTCAGTGCTCTTATCAATATACCTTGCTGCCTTACCGTATATTTAATCCAAAGATGCTGCCATCACTCAAAACGTTTCTGGAACTCCTCTTTTGGAATTGCCTCCAGAGCCATTTTATAAGCAACACAAGAAAAACCAGTCTCATTACCTTATAATCATACCTTGTTCCTGACCCCAAATGGTATCGTCTAGCTTGATCACTCACCTTATTCATCAGTCTTGACTCCGAATGACTTTTGGCTGTTCCAAAAATCAAATCCACCCTCAAAGGACGAAGATTTCCCATCATTGAGGATAATCAAAAGAATGTGTCGCAGACTCTGAAGGCAATGCCAAAAGAGGAGTTCCAAAAATGTTTGAACAATGGGCAGCATTGTTGGAATAAGTGTATAACCTCCCAAGGTAACTACCTTGAAGGGACAATACTCACTTGGATATATTTGTTCTGGCATGTTTGTTTAAAAGTTCTATTATTTTATAGTCATACAGCAAAATAGTTACAGAGGCATGTTACAGAGGAGGTTTTTAAGTAGACCACTGCCCTGATACAAAACTTATGAACTAGGAATCATAAATGTTAAATTTAAAAAAATGACTAAAATAGACTAAAAGTCTTAGAAGTAGAATTTCTGGATCAAAAGGCATGTGTATATCCAATTATCTTTTTTATATGGGAAACTGAGGTTAAGAAAGATTATATGACTTACCTAAAGTCACACTATTAGTTTCTGGCAGGGCTTGGACTAAAATGAAGATTTTTCTGACTTTTTGTAGAGTATTCATTCTAACAGTATTATTTCTTAAGAGCAAGAACAGCTTAACAGACAGACATTAAAACACTAAACAGTGACATTTTATTGAGGTAGTACTGTTATAAATAAATTAAATTCACCAAAACCAATAATTTATGCTGACTTTTCTAACCTGAACCTGAAGTAATTTATTCTTCTTATATTTTGATTCAGTAGTATAAATCAGACCTATTGTAATCATTATTTATACTCACAAAGAGCCCAGTAATCCTTAGGAGATGAAAACCAAGCAGAAGCCCAAATTCTAAGTTTCTTGGCCTTTGTTTCAATTAAGACCCTTTTTTTTCTTATTTAAAATTTATATATATTCAGAAAATTACCTATGCACATACATATTCAACTAGAGCTCACATATACTCACTCACAAATTCAAACTCAAGTATTGCTGGTCTCCTTTACCTTTATTGTTATAGACATCTAGGTAATTGGGGGCAGAGAAAATAGTAATGAGTGATGGAAAGCCTGTCGTTTGGCTCTTCCTGTACATTCGATACCTGGAAGAGAAATGACAGCCCGTCTGTCTTGATGTTAAAGGCAAAAACTTTTCAGTGCTGTTTGGTACAGTTGGTTGTTTTTGTTTGTTTGTTTTTGGTTTTGGCCACGCCACACCACAAGTAGGATCTTACTTCCCTGACCAGGGATTGAACCCGTGCCCCCCTGCAGTGGAATGTGGAGTCTTAACCGCTGGACCACCAGGGAAGTCATGGTACAGTTTTAATATAACTTACCCAGCATCTTGGGCTTCATGGGCTCTGATTATTGATAACAGATTATTGTTCTGCAAAAATTCACAAACTGCAGGGTAACTGAAAAAGAAAATAGAAAACACAAATCCAGAATTAAAACACTTGTTTTTTAATAGGAGAAAGGGGAAAAGTCAAGATGAAATGAGTTGAACTTGTTTCAAAATTATAGGTTTTCATTACCACTGAACTTTTATTAATAGCTTAGCAATCATCACTCTCGTTTTTCCATGTCACTGATATTCCTCATTCCAGATCAAGGACACAGATAACAGACAACCCTAGGACAGAAGCAGAGTTCCCCCACCTTTTTTTTTTCTTAACCCACACAATAATAATACAACACCAAAACTTTTCTTGGTATCTTGATATAAAAAAAAGTATCACAGCAGTGTGTGTGTGTGTGTGTGTGTGTGTGTGTGTGTGTGTGTGTGTAGTAGGTGTTAAAAACCGAACACACAATTTTCAAATTGTATAACTGTTAGAAAAGTTAAAGAACCTACTTATAGCTTCACAGGTAATATCAATATCAAGATGATATTATGCAGGAATATTTCAGGAGCAAATACAAATACTATATCCAACCTTATTCAAATGAAAGGTATGATATTTGCATCTCTCCTATCGTATTCTCTTAGCACTAGTACCTTTCTGAATGGCAAATGTTTGATACGAAGAACTGGAGAATACAAAATTATCCTAGAATTATCCAAGTGTTAATTATTTAATTTATGTTTAATCTTTGTTTCTTATGTTCACTAGAAAAAGTAAGTTTTAAAATAGGCTGCACATTCACGTGGCATAAAATTAAAAGATATAAAAAGTTATACAGTGAAATGTCTCCCTCCATCTTACCTCTATCTTCCAGCTACCCTGGAAGCAACCAATGTTCTTGGTTTCTTTGAGTGCCCTTTCAGAGATACCATATTCAATTTCAAGCAATTATGCACACACATATGCACACCCCCCCTTTTAGAAATGTCATCAGACGGTACACATAGCTTTTTACTATGTCTTTTTTTTCACTTTACACTAGTGATTATTCCAACCAGTATACAAAGGATTTGTTTTCTTTTTTTCATTTTTAAAAAACAGCCTCATTGCATTGTCTGGTACATTCCATTGTCTGGATGTACAAGCATTTATTTAACTAGTCTCCTATTGAACGTTTAGGTTGTTTAAAACCATCATCATAAATAATGCAACAATGAAAAACTTGTACATGCATTTTACACCTTTTCAAGTACAGCTGATTCCTATCATTTGCAGTAGCTGTGTTCTATAAAGTTGCTGCAAAAACTGAGTTAGTGAATACTGAACGACTGCTCCTAGGGGAAATGCAGGGTTTCGGTTCTGTGAGCCTCTGGTCACAACGTTTTCGTCAACTAATCAACACATAGCCTTGTTTTATGTGTGTTTCTGTGTAAAGTCACCTTATTTAATGTATACTGTTGATTCATTAACATGGGACTCATGGCCAACAGTGCCATAACTCATTCCTGAATGGAGCTTATATAACACATCACAGCCTTCTTGCACATAGGAACACTAGATAGCACTTCAGCAGTATGCTTGGGGCCATTTTAAACAGCAAAACACCAACAAAAAATGTGGGAAATGTTTCACTAAATAGACCACAAAAAGAATACTTGCTTACAGTATGAGAGCTGAAACAAGAGGCAGAGCAGCTGCACGTTCAACCTCAGCCGGAACGTGCACAGGGTGTCTCAAGTTTTCCGTTGCTCTGTACAGTTGAATGTCTGTGAATGACTGGAAGTGTTGTGAGTATTGATTCCAGGGTTACAAATAAATCTTAGCAAGTAGGCAAATTTGCAAATCAGAATTCGTGAATAATGAGGACTGACTGTATAGCCACAGGATTACATTTTAGAAGTAGAAATTCTGGAACAAAAGCCATGGCCATTTATAATTGAGAGATGTTGTCAAGCTCACTGCCATAGAAATTGTACCAATTTATAATGTGCTAAAAATAAAAGTTTTATGTTCCTTATTTTAAGCAATGTAAAGAGAAGTAAAATTTAAATGACTTCATCATATTAGTCACTGCTAAAGTTGGCAGAATGGAATGAAAAAAGTTTACTTAGAAGAATGTTAAAACTATGGCAAAACTGAGGCTTCCTTTTGTGTGCAGGATTTCATTTAATGAATGCATTATCTTAGGCAATTATCAAAGATTTTTCAGGGTACTAAATACAGGTATTATTTATCAGAATAAAATATTTGGATTTTTTAAAAATTCAGGCTTCAAACTTCCCTGAATCTCCCTAATTTGGAGTGGCAAAGCACAATGAAAGCTCACATATGAGATTTAAGACAACAACCAACTTCCAGGAAATGTCCTGGGCTTAGTTCACAATGTCCTGTTCTTTTTATATCTTTGCCAATACCGGTGGTTCCAAAAGCTGGAGAGCTTTCTAAAAAAATAACAGGATTCCCTTGTCTCAGGCTTACTGAATCAGAATCTCTGAGGGAAGAGCCAAGAAATCTTTATTTTTAAAAAAGTCAATAGATGATGTTTGGGAACAAATAATCTAGATCATTTAAAGTCAGACAACAATATTTAAGCACTGCAAGATGTTCTATTCAGTCGTGTTCAGTATATTACACTTATTAGGGCATAATACCTAGTAAAATATAAAAAACAAAACAGAGTTTTCTGCCTTCAATTAATCAAAAAATTAAATAGAAGTCCCTGAGCGACACAAATTCAAGATACAAAATATGTAGTTAAAAATAATTTGATAAAATATGTTACAATTTCCTTTTTCTAATTTTCTAACTGAGGATTAGCTTACCTGTAAAAATAAGAGCACCCTCGGACCGTGTTGTGGGTATAGTGTTCCAAGGTCTTTTCATTGCCATAATCCTCTGAGGGATCAGACCAAAGCAGGTCACACACTGGCCCAAAGGCTGGAGGTTCTTTAAACCTGTCTAACTAGAAGACACGTAAAAGCCAAAAGAAGAAAAATCATGAAAGCAAAAGAGCTTTTGGAAAATGGTATGGGTCAAAAAACACCTTTCCACCCATAAGAATGTATTAGGAGAGTGGGCGGTAAGCCCCTAAAGAATTTTCCTTTAGGAAGAAAATGAACATTTAATAAATGTAGATACAATTTTTATTTGTTTTTGGTATTAAATTTTAATAAATATCCCTATCCCTACAGTAGAAAAGGACCTCCTTACATCCTAATCTTAAAAGCGGTGCTCATTTAATTTGAATGTGAAATCAATCACTATAGAAACATACTATTTATTAGAAAGACCCTGTAAAGTTTATTTCAATTGCCTAGGTGAGCCAATGTTACCATGACAGCAGGAAGGGTTTTGAGTGGTTCTGTTCATTGTTTATCTCATTCCAATGGAGATTTCTTTATTTTAAAGAATGCTAGTTTTATTTTGCAAAAGGCTTTCATCCTTTCCATTCTATTCAGTGGAGGCATTTCAATATAAGTTATTAATTCAAGCCTTTAGTCACTGCTGCTTTGGTTAACGCATGAAAGCCAAGAGAAAACAAGTAACTAGGATAACTGAATGCCAAGAAGAGAACCTCTACTAAGTGAAAGGGGAGCTTTATATTAATACAATTGATTCAGAATTGTAAAATTCAAGATTTACTATGTAAAAGAGAAATGTTGTTTATTTAATAACACGGCAGCAGAAAAGGCTGTGCATACAGGCATACACCCTCTTACCTTGAGGACAGTAACTTTAATTCAGAGAAAAGTTTTACAAACAGAAAATTTTTTAGTTTCAGTACCTATATAAGAGAGGTAAGAGAATACAAGGTACAGAAGAGAAGATGGTGATGTAGAACAATATAAATGAAAAAAGACTGATCACCTTTTTTCAGTCATGAAGATACATAATCCTGAAAATCACAATTACCAACTAAGGCAAGTGTAGCAATTAAACTCTATCATCTGAAATGTCAAAGTCAATGAATTTCAGAGCTGGGAGAGTCCTCAGACCATCCATTTCAACGTCCTCATTTTACAGAGAAGAAAATCTAAGAGGTTAAGTGATTTGGTAAAGGTTACACAATTAATGGCAGTACAGGGATTAGAACCCTGGCTTTCTTCCTTCCTATAGCTACATAATTTAAAGTTTCAGGGTTATACTCAAAATATGTTTCTAGTTGGTAAAAGCACAGACTTCGTTAAAAATCAGACATTTTCTGGGCTTCCCTGGTGGAGCAGTGGTTAAGAATCTGCCTGCCAATGCAGGGGACATGGGTTCGAACCCTGCTCCAGAAAGATCCCACATGCTGGGGAGCAACTAAGCCCGTGAGCCATAACTACTGAGCCTGCGCTCTAGAGCTCGCGAGCCACAACTACTGAGCCTGCATGCCACAACTACTGAAGCCTGCATGCCTAGAGCCCGTGCTCCACAACAAGAGAAGCCACCACAATGAGAAGCCTGCGCACTGCAACAAGGAGTGGCCCCCACTCGCTGCAACTGGAGAAAGTCCATGTGCAGCAACGAAGACCCAATGCAGCCAAAAATAAATAAATAAAATAAATACATTTATTAAAAAAAATTAGACATTTTCTGGAACATATATAGGAAAATGTTAACAGTAGTTATTGCCCAATGACAAGATCACAGGTGATTTCCATTTTCTTACTTTTAATTATCTGTATTTAAAAATTTTCAGCAATAAAGACATATTAGTTGACTGTAATAAAAAACAAAATTAAAAGCATATTTATTCCATGAGACTAATGAAAGATTACTTACTTTCCGAATGTCATCTAAACAAGTAATTTCAGGTGACATTCCTCCATGTACACACAGAAACTGCTGGTTTAAGAGGGCAGCAAGAGGAAGACAGTCAAATGTTTCCATACACGCATCATACACCTGTTCAGAATATTTGATTCGACCTATCAAAAAAGGAAAAACAAAGGAAGAGAGTTAAAATTTATCATACATGAAAAAGGATATATGCCAGTTGATTATGAAGCTACTCCAAAGCCATTTGTTACAGGCAAATTTGAAAACACAATCATCTTTGTACAGGTATTTCTGAAAAGTTGTGGATAAAGGGCAAACAAAATCTCCCTCTTTTTCTACAAGTGTGACCTTGGATTAACTTTCTAGCTCTGTTGTCCTGGAAACCTGATAAGGTGAATGTAATCAGCTGTGTTATTAGGCAACATTTCTTATGGTAAAAATTACCCAATTACCTGGCGGAAGCTATAGCTTTGGGCTTCTCTGAGTGCGGTGACTCGTAAGGTATGTCCCTCGTGGGATCCTGGAAGCTATGCCAATAAAACTTTTACAAGAGATACTGGCACTTGTGATGCATGAGGCTTCTAAGCCAGGGTGGCTCCCTAATCTGCCCAATGTGGATACTGTTTCCTTGCACCTGAGCTGTGACTAGGAGAGGGTGGGAGAAATGGAGGCAAAAGGCAGAAAAGCTCCAGACTGCGGCATGTACTTCTATGACGACTACTCCATGAAAAGGGATGCCTGATGCTGCCCTTCCTGAACTGTACTCTTCTAGGATGGACGCCATGTATGCCCCATGGTCTCTCGTGAGTCTGCATTGGGTCTAAAAAGACTTCCTGGTGGTATTGAAGATATATAAATAGAAACTGAAGTTTTAGGCGTCATCAATAAAATGTCAATAATATTTTTGCTCATGATTTTTAAGGTCTTCAAGCAAATTATGTCCTGATTTTATTTTATGTAAAAATGTTCATCTCAGTGAACTGTATTTTGATGTGGTTGTCATTTTGAGGCTACAGAACAAAAAAACACTCCAGTGGGCAGACAGTGGGTTGGCTTCCACAATTATCTAAAAAGAACAGGTCATGAAATAGTAGTTGGCAGATGGCTTTAGTTTAAAGAGAAAGGGAACGTTTTCTTCTTTGGCCTTGGGTTCAAAAAGCCAATATGCTAGGAGGTGCATACTGGTGGAGATGGCCACAAGTTATACAGGCAGGCAGCCCTACAGAACTGTGAGCTCCTTCTCTTCCAAGATTCTGTGAAGATGAGACAAAGCCTACAGGCCCCAGAGAACAACACTATAGCAAGTGAGTCAGATTATCTAGTTGGTAATTATTTCTGTGGTTATTTTCTTCTTGTAATCTCCATGCTTTTAGAAAAGACATGTTCAAGTATCAGAGCCTGGTCTTGGCAAGGCTTTGGGGAATAATGTGAAGGGTGATGTGTCCAGATTTGGGCCAGAGTGCAGTACATGGGTAGCAGGAATGACTGGAGAGAGACCCCTAAAGGGAAGGTGTAACCAGTGGACCACACTTAAGGTGCTTCATCCCAGAAGGTGAAGACTGTCTACTGCCAATACTGATCAGGATTTGAGGGCATTAAGGGAGGCTGTGAGTTCCTTTATAAACTTTCAGAGCATTCTGTATTACCAACATCAATAAGGAATTCCTTTGTAAGAGTCCTAAGGTTGCATATAGGCACGGATTTTAATTAGTTATTAATTCATGCTCCAAATGCCATTTTACATCAATAAGATGCCTTTCAACCCAAAGAATGACTCAAAAGAGTTCCTTAGCCTACTTCCAGAAGACTACCAAGTCTGGAGAAAGACAGAAAGTAATACAGTGTCCTAACCCATTTTGTAAATTAAAACATAAAGTCACAAATCAAATTAAACAAAGCGCACAACCAAAATGGGTTACAGAATGTTACCATTTAAATTTTCTTAAAGTTTATGAATATGTATATAAATACCAACATTTTTATTTTCTGAGGGGTTAGATTGAAGATGACTTAGTTTAGCTGTATTTTCTAGGATGGATATATAATCCTTGTATAGGAATATTTATTGTTATATCACCTTTATTTTTGAAATCTGTTGAAGGCTCACAATGTACCTGTGCCATCAGTGAGTTAAGTGTTCAACACAGTGGAATGGAGTCTGGAACCTGACTGCCTGGATTCGAACCTCAGCTCCGCCACTTACTAGCAATAGTACTTTGGACGAATTACTTGACTCTCTGTGCCTTTACTTCCTCATCTATAATATAGGCCTAATAATAATACCCACCTACATTACAAGGTTGCTGTGAGGATTAAATGAATTCACATATGTAAAATGCTTTGAATAATGTATGACACAAAGTTGGTTCTATATAAGTGTTAACCAATAAAATTACCTTATTTTACCCTCACTGAAACCCTGTGAAGTAGGTACATAATCTTCATTAAAAAGCTGAGGAAGGGCTTCCCTGGTGGCGCAGTGGTTGAGAGTCCGCCTGCCGATGCAGGGGATGCGGGTTCGTGGCTCAGTCCGGGAAGATCCCACATGCCGCGGAGCGGCTGGGCCCGTGAGCCATGGCCGCTGAGCCTGCGTGTCCAGAGCCTGTGCTCCGCAACGGGAGAGGCCACAACAGTGAGAGGCCCGCGTACCGCAAAAAAATAAAATAAAATAAAAATAAAAAGCTGAGGAAACTGGGCTCACTTGTCCAAAGCTGCAACTAGTAAGTGGCAGAACTAGAACCTGTTCATGCTCTTAACATGATGCAATACTCCTCCCAATCATTATTTTTAAATTAAATATTTAGTAGGAGAATCTAAAGAGCCAAATATATAATTACCAAAGGTTAAATTAGCTGACTCAAGTCTTTTATTTTCATGATAAATTGTAAGATATATCCCACAGTGAAGGAAACATGCACCTCAGTCATAGGTTCACACTGATACAAGTTCTAACTAGTATCAATAATATAACATTAACAAAACAAAATTTTTGAACGTAATTTTGAGAGTCAGCACTATTTGCAGGAAACCATGACCCGGTCTAAACAGTGATTATATATTTGTTTTAATTTTTATTTGCTTTCACTGTTTTTTTAAAACAAAGGTAATAGGTTCAAAAAAAGAAAGGTTCAGAATTAGTGCCTCCTCCCCCTCTTTGCAGGCAATTAGCTTCCTGGGTGTCTTTATAAAGATATTCTACGCATACATATGCAGATATGTATATTTATTCCATTTTCACAACATCCTTTTGTTTTTTAACATAAATGTAGAATATGTACACTGTTTTCACTTGCTCTTTGGACTTCTTTTTTTTAAATAAATTTATTTATTTTGTTTTATTTATTTTACTTTTGGCTGCGTTGAGTCTTCGTTGCTGCACGTGGGCTTTTCTCTGGTTGCAGCGAGCGGGGCCTACTCTTCGTTGCGGTGTGCAGGCCTCTTATTGTGGTGGCTTCTGTTGCAGAGCATGGGCTCTAGGCGTGCGGGCTTCAGTAGTTGTGGCTTGCAGGCTCAGTAGTTGTGGCTCTCGGGCTCAAGAGCACAAGCTCAGTAGTTGTGCCGCACGGGCTTAGTTGGCTCCGCTGCTCGAACCCGTGTCTCCTGCATTGGCAGGCGGATTCTTAACCACTGCGTCACCAGGGATGCCCCTTTTTGTACTTTTCTTTTTTGGCTGTGCTGTGCAGCACGAGGGGTCTTAGTTCCTGGATCAGGGATTGAACCCAGGCACCTGGCAGTGAGAGCACGGAGTCCTAACCACTGCACCGCCAGGGAATTCCCATTTTTTGGACTTAGTAACATATTTTGGAGATCATGCCATATCGTTATATGAAGAGTTTTGGTTTTTTTTAGTATCTATATAATATTTCACTTTATGGATATACCACAATCTAACCACACCAATCTCTTGCTACTATAAGTAATGAACAATGGCAAACATTTATTTATTTCAAAAAAAAAAAATCAACCTGTCATAACAATACTGTTTTCATTAGCAAAATTACAGGAGTTTCTGGAACCTCCTGTAATTTCAGTAAGCTGTTTAACTACACATCAAA
Source organism: Leucopleurus acutus (assembly GCF_964270905.1). NCBI lineage: Eukaryota > Metazoa > Chordata > Mammalia > Artiodactyla > Delphinidae > Leucopleurus > Leucopleurus acutus. The sequence goes on along the minus strand of NC_139150.1, from coordinate 100,358,247 downwards.
AAAGGGGCCCTTGGAAATAAGAAATTAATTTACTTTAGAAATATGGACCCAGAGCTGTGAGATGGAATCATAAAACCACTAGGTTTCTTGCTTTCCAAGTACATAACAATAAAGAGATGTTTTTGCAAAGATAAATGATATGTCAAAAATTAACTGTTATACTTTGCTACTCAAATTATCTCTGGATTTGAAAGAAATTTTTAAAATCTCTGCAATATAAAGCACTTTCAAACTTGATATAAGAAAAGAAAAGCCTCCACCTGCCCCTCCTAGAAATATTAACAAGATTGCAGCTGCACAATTTGGAACTAAGCATCATTTAACAGTAATTATAAGGTGCTGATTATAAATGTTACAGTGGCCCTTTAAGAAAGATCAGCTTATCAGTAAAAACACTCATGCAAAGTGGCACGCATGCTCTTTCCTTATATAGGAACAAAATTTGAAATTGTACTTGAATTTGTGTGCTTATTCCAAGATTTATTAACATTTCGGATGCAGCATTAGAATGAATTAGAATGAAACAGGAGTATATTGGCAGATAAGAGAAAAAGAAAGAAACGTGGTTTAACTAAATTACAGCTGTGAAAAGCAAAGAAAAACCTGAAATAAGAAATCCTGTGCAAAATGACACACTCAAAATGTTTCCCAAACCTATTGTTCTATTTTCTGAAAACAGTCTGAACCAATTATACTAATCAAATAAAGAACTCTGAAAAAACAGAGGAAGAATTAGATAGAATGTTACCGAAAAAACATGAATCTTAATTCAGAGGCATCCATACACAGTTTTTTCTTCATTACTTATCTATTGCCAAATATTGAGCATTCCAGGGCCTTTGTTAACTGCTTGATAGGCACTGTTTAATTTTCCCAGGTAAAGAAACAGAGGTGTAATGAGGACCACCTTAATATTTGGCTTAGAAAAACAATGCAAAATATTTCCAATTTTTAAAGTACTTGATGAAGTGGTTCTCAAATGACAAACAGTAGATACTTTCCAAGCCTCTGGAAGAGGTGTTCTTAACCAGCAGTGTGCTACAGAATTACCTGGGATGCTTTAAAAAGCCTTTTAAATGCTTGGCCCTAAATGGATAATTTGAAAGTTACCAGTTTAAAAAATTGTTATAATAGTATTACATAGTGGTGATGAAAAGCTAATTCACGGAGTCCTATGGGAAGATAAAAAATTAAAAGTACTAGTCCTCCTGATCCAGTTTCCCACAGGTAATCACTGTTACCAATTACTTCTGCACCTTATATACTTTTAATTTACAAAGGAGATCACACTATACGTGTTCTGCAAATGGCTTCCATCACCTAACAATATATCTGAACAGCTCTCCATATCAGTACATCTAGATCCACCTTGATCTTACAACAGCTGCCTACCATTCCATTTTTTAGATATATTATCCCTTATTATTATTTTTTTGCTATTACAATTAATAATATAATGAACATCCTTATACATCCATATCTTCTTATCTTTTTGAGTATATAGTGTGGTAGGCAGAATTCTAAAATGACCTGCAATGACCTATACCTTTGTATAATCTGTGCCCCTTTGAGTGGGTGGAACTTGGAAATACGCTGAGACTCCCATGATTATGTATCATTATGGCAAAAGGGAGATTTTCCTGGATGGGCCTGACCTAATCAGGTGAGCCTCTGAAAAGCAGAGGGTTTTCTCCAGCTGGCTGATCACAGAAGAGGAAGGCAGAGAGTGCATTTGGGCTCTAGAAACTGAGGGCAGTTTCTAGCCAACAGCTAGCAGGAAAATAGGGGCCTTAATCCTACAGTCAATAAGGACCACCAACAACTAGTGAGCTTGGAAGACACCAAGCTCCAAATGAGAACACAGCCCTTGGTGACACCTTAATTTTGGCCCATTGAGACCCAGAGCAGCAAATTTAGCCGTACTGTGCCTGGACTTCTGACCTGCAGTAACTATGAGATAACAAATGTGCTGTTTTAAGCAGCTGAATTTGTGGTAATTTGTTATGCAGTATTAAAAAATAAAGATACAGGGCTTCCCTGGTGGTGCAGCGGTTAAGAATCCGCCTGCCAATGCAGGGGACACGGGTTCGAGCCCTGGTCCAGGAAGATCCCACATGCCACAGAGCAACTAAGCCAGTGCGCCACAACTGAAGCCTGCACACCTAGAGCCTGTGCTGCACAACAAGAGAAGCCACCGCAATGAGAAGACCGTGCACCACAACGAAGAGTAGCCCCCGCTCTCCGCAGCTAGAGAAAGCCCGCATGCAGCAACAAAGACCCAATGCAGCCAAAAATAAATAAAAATAAAAATAAAAAAATTAAAAAAAGAAAAGATACAATCTTCATGATAAACTCCTAGAAGCCAAACTGCTGGGTCAGAAATTTTTACGGATATTGCAAAATTACTCTTCAAGTACTTTACACCAATTTAAACACTCACCAACAGTAGATCTAATTTATTTTAAACTTCCTGGTTAATTACTGATTTAAAGTGTTTATTTCAATAAGTTCCAAGGCCTGGAATGATCTATATCTTGCCCATTTGTAGCTGACTTTTCTCTCACAGGGTTTTTAAGTGTTCACACTCTAAAATTTCTTTCAATAAGAAAGACCTTTCATTTCAGGCGTTACTAGGAGGAAGGCTGTCATCACAACTGCTAACTTCAATGTAGGAAGCTACTGGTAACAAGAGTTAAAATGAGCATTGGGAACATTCTCCAGTTGTAAGTAGAGGGATTTTGTGGCAGCTGAATAAACTGAGTCTCTGAAAACAAATTTCAAAGTTTTTTTCAACTTTGAATATTCTTTTGGTAATAAAACTTCAAATATAATATATTCCTCCAAGATGATAATCTGAAGAGAAATCTGAATAGGACACAAAGTAAAATCCATGATCAAAATATCAATTATATGAACAATAAAGGTTTTTTTTTTTTTTTTTTGGCCACACCACATGGCAGGTGGGATCTTACTTCCCTGACCAGGGGAGGAACCCTTGCCCCCTCGCAGTGGAAGTGCAGTCTTAACCAGTCGACCGCCAGGGAAGTCCCAAAGCATTTTTATATATTCAGGATTATGGGGGGAAAGAGGTAGATTTTAGAGCTAGACAAGAGATTATTCTACCTTTCTTACTTTATAAAGAATGTACTAACACTTTAGAAATGAAAAAAGGTATAATTCTGTTTTCTATTTCAGTATTTTCCTTTCACTATAACAATACAAAAATTCCATGTAGTATAAACTGATATATAATTTTTCTGAGTGCTAGAGTATGTACCAAAAGTCTTTAAAATGTTCATGCCCGGACACCTAGTAATTCTTTTCTGAGAGTCTATTCTAAAGATATAAATCACAAAGAATCATTCATTCAACAATTTAATTCAACCAATATTTGTTAAGCATCTACTATGACTTATTACATAGTGTTCTGGAAAAACAACAGAGAACAAAACACCACCCTGCTGTCATGCAGCTTAAATTCTGGTGGGAGAGAAAGACAGTAAATAAATAAATATATTAAAAATATATAAATTATATATATATAGGATATATCAAAATTTCAGGTATTGATAGATGCTATAGAAAAAAAAAGTAGGGTATGAGAATAAAGTGATGAGATTTTAATTTAGAAAAAGCAACCAGGGAAGAAAATCTCTGAGGCTATGACACGAATGAAGTAAGGATGTAGGTCTTCTAAGCAGATACACACCTGGGGAAACAAGAGATGATACATGCAAATGTCCAGAGGCAAGTTCTCCCAAACAAGCCCAATATAGTCACCATCATGCTGCATGTTACTTAGAGCCAATTTTGAGTACCTAGATTCTGGTCAAAGAAATCTGTGAGGTTTTTGGTTTTGTTTTTGCTTCGCCTCATGGCTTGAGGCTTTGCAGGATCTTAGTTGGGCCAAGTGGAAGTGGAAGTGGAAGCACGGCATCCTGACCACTGGACCACCAGGGAATTCCCTGTTTTTGTTTTTTAAATCAGCTTGTAATGTTTTGAGTTTCAAAATATTCTACCTTTAATAATAAATTTTTTTTTACTATTACAGTATTACTTATAGTTGGAATCAACCTAAATGTCCTACAGTTGCTACTAAATTGGCCACACACGATAGTACATTCATAAGATGGAATACTTTAAAAACATTAATATTATATTTTAAAGTCATGTTAAAAAATATTTAATAAAATGGAAAAATGCTATTACATAACATGAAAAGAACAGTTTATTAAACAGTACATATACTATGAGCCCAACTTTATTGCAAAAATATATACAGTTGGCTCTCCATATCCACAGGTTCTGCATCCACGGATTCAACCAACTGCGGAACTAAAATATTTGGGGAAAAAAAAAATTCCAGAAAGTTCCAACATGCAAAACTTAAATTTGCAGTGGGCCAGCAACTATTTACATAAAATTTACATTGTATTTACAACTATTTACATGGCATTTGTATTAGGTATTATGAATAATCTAGAGATGACTTAAAGAATACAGGAGAATACATGAAGGTTATATGGAAATACTATATGCCATTTTAGATAAGGGACTTGAGAATCTGCGGATGTGGGTATCTGTGGGGGTCCTGGAACCAATTCCCCGGAAATCAAGGGAGGATTGTATGGATATAGATATATCTGAACTATTTCATGATAGGTTTGTTTTTTTTTGGTTTTTTTTGTTTTTTTTTTGCAGTACACGGGCCTCTCACTGCTGTGGCCTCTCCCGTTGCAGAGCACAGGCTCCAGACGCACAGGCTCAGCGGCCATGGCTCACGGGCCCAGCCCCTCCGCGGCATGTGGGATCTTCCCAGACCGGGGCACGAACCCACGTCCCCTGCATTGGCAGGTGGACTCTCAATCACTGCGCCAACACGGAAGCCCAATGATAGGTTTTTATGTATACAGAAAAGAATAGAAGACTATATACCAAATAGTGAGATAATAGTGATTAATTTTAAGTGGTGTAATTGTGGACAATTTATATCTTCGGACTTTTTAACGTTTTCCAAATATCCTAAATGTATTACTTATAGACCCAGGGGGATACTCAAAAGTTATTTTCAAAACAAGTGTTAAAAAGTGGAATCTAAGTTCTCACCAGAAAACAAAACAAAACAAAAACAAAAACAGAACAGGAAGCATTTAAGGTCCATTAGTTTGTTTTCTTTGTGTTTAATTCGCTGGGACTGGCTAAAGGATAACTTAAAAAGTTCTGGAGGAGTGATTATACTTACATTCCTGTTTGAAGGTGAAATATTCTGTAAGATGCCTGCATTCATGATTTCCTCGAAGCAGAAACAATGTTTTGGGATGATTAATCTTTAAACTCCATAAAAACAGCACACACTACAAGACAAACACAAGGATAAAATTTTTATTTTTGATCACAATAACACATAAAGACAATTTATACAAATTCAAATGACTTGCTATAATGGCGTATCTCTTTGATATTCCCAAGTTGAAACATGAAGAATTCCAGCTTTTGAGTGTGTTGTGCTGTTGCCCTAGAATTTGTCTTTTTTGTTGTTTTTGGTTTTGTGGGTTTTCTTTTTTTTTTTGGCTGTGCCACATGGCATGTGGGATCTTAGTTCCCTGACCAGGGATTGAACCCGTGCCCCCTGAAGTGGAAGCACAGAGTCCCAACCACCAGACCTCCAGGGAACTCCCTGCCCTAGAATTTGAAAGAACGTAAGAGTGTAGCCTTCATAGAAATCTCTTAATTTCTGTTCCAATGTTCCATCCAAATATCTAGATCTCTACAGTAAAGTCACCCACACACATACCTTAGTCCTAAAACCTGTATTTTATTTAGTGGAGAAACAGTAGAGACATTTCCACTAAAATCAGGAACAAGGCAAGGATATCCACTAATACCACTACTATTCAACATTGTACTAGAGGTATTAGCCAACTGAATTAGACAAATCAGTTAGAGGCTTAACAATGAGTAAAGAAAAACAAAAACTATCTCTATTTGCAGATGATATAATAGCATACCTGATAAACTCCAGAAGAATCAATGATACAACTAACTAAACTAATAAAAAATTCAGTAACATGCAAGAATATAAAATTAACATACAAAATAGCCTTCATATACACAAACAATAAGTGGGACACAATGCTAGACAAAACTCCATTTACAATAGCAGCAAAGAAGATTAACTACATAGGAATAAATTTAACAAGAAATGTATAAAACTCATACCAGGAAAAAGTTAAAAAAACACTCCTGAAAGACACAAAAGTAGACATGAACAAATGGAAAGACATTCCCTGTTTTTGGATAGGATGATTCAGCATTGAAAGATTACAGTTCTTGGGACTTCCCTGGCGGTCCAGTGGTTAAGCCTCTGCGCTCCCACTGCAGGGGGCCAGGGTTCCATCCCTGGTCGGGGAACTAAGATCCCACATGCTGCACAGTGCAGCCAAAAAAAAGAAAAAAGAAAAGATTATAGTTTTTCCTAGTTTATAAACCCATTACATTTCCAATAAAAATACCATAAGCTATTTTATGGAGTTTGACAAGTTGATAATAAAATTTATATGGCAAAATAAACATGTAAGAACAGCCAGGAAACAGCCAGAAAAACACTGAAAAAGATGGTTAAAACATACTATAAACTTCCTAAATTAAAATAGTGGTCCTGGCACTATATGTAGATAAATATACCAGTGGAATAAAATCGGTCAGAAATTAATGCACGTACAATAAAAATTTGAGATATAAGAAAGGTGGCACCCTAAATCACTGGAGAAATGATGAGCTTCTTAAGAAATGTCTGTGGGACAACTGGTGCTATTTCAAAAAACAATTAGAACCATATCTCACATAATGAATAACAAATGGATAAGGGATCTAAATATCAAAATGCAACCATACAAGTTCTAGAAGAAAACATGAGGTGAGTTTTCTTTAGCTTTAGTGTACGGAAAAACTTTAAAACTAATGACTAAAAGTCCAAAGGCAAAAAAAGAAAAGATGGGTAAATTTGACTACATAAAAATAATTTGCATGGTATAAAACAATTCGGCAAGAACTGACAAAACCACATATACATTTAACTTTTGACCACATCTAGGAGCCTACCCTGAAGAAACACTTCCAACAATAAGAAAATACATACACACAGGTTGCAGTGTTGTTTGTAACAGCAAAGTATTTGAAACAACCTAAATGACCATACAAAGGAGAGAGGCTGAGCAAATTATGATACATCCACACAATGAAGTACTATGAAGCTATGAAAAAAAACATGAGAAAGATCTCTCTATAAACTGATTTGGGGCAATTTCTAGGATACACTGTTAAGAAAAAAGCAAAATGAAAGAGTATCTACAGTATGCTACTGTTTATGTAATAAAGAAGGGGTATAAGAAAAACATATATTAGCTGCTCATTTGTGCATAAGAAATAAGGGAAAGATAAATCATAAACTAAAGAGACTGGTTACCTAGAGCAGGCATAGAGGAAATGGGTGGAAAGAAGTGGGGACTGGGAACAGGTTAGGAGGGATGAGGCCGGAGTGACACTTCTCAAAGCATACCTCTTCAGATAGGTTTGACCTCTAGAACCACAGTAATTAAAATTATTTGGGTATTAAAATTACTCAAAATAAGTATTTAAATCAACCAGCATGTGATAGAAATCCCAAATATAATGTGAACAGTAACAAATGAGCCTAACTGTATTATAAATGGATAACAAAGTAACAAAGAAAGGGATGGGAGGGGGGAGAACTAATCCAAGTTATATATGTATATAATATATAATATATATATATACACACACACTATATATAACCAAGCTACATATATATATATATATATATATATATAGTGTGTGTACATATATATACGTACGCGTGTGTATATATATATACACACGCGTACGTATATATATCTCCTAGATCCTTCTACTGAGAGGGCCTAGGACCTCAAAATCACTATGTGTATTGATTTGGGGATTACAAATAAATTTTAGTAGGGAGGCATATATACAAATACAGAATCCGTGAATAATGAAAATCAATCGTATAGTCTAATCATAAAATATACATATCTCATTCATATACAGCTTCAAAACATAAGCAAAAATTGACAGGACTATTGTGAGAAACAGATAAATCAATAACTCTAGCTGGAGATTTTGATGCAGACCCAAAAGTAAATCATAGTTCAAGCAAACAAAAATAATCAAACTTATAGAGAACAAGTGAACAAGTACAGAATGCATTATTTTCAAGTATATATGGGATAGTCACAAAAATCTACTGGGTACCACAATAAATTCCAAAGGGAGTCTCAATAAATTCCAAAGAATGAATATTATTCAGATTATGTTCTCTAATTAAATTATGCTAATTAGAATCAGTAACAAAATACTAACTCTAAAAAAATCCCACATGACTGGAAACAAAAAACATACTGCTTCATTGTCTTAGGGTTTAAAGATAATTCTTTAAAAAATGCTGAATGATAATAAAAACAATACATGTCAAAATCTGTGGGACCCAGATAAAGCAGCACTTAAAGGGCAATGTACCTTAATAAGTACATTTATTTTTTAAAACAGATATGCAAATATGTTTGTATATGCTTAACCTATCTCTGAAATGTCATACAAGAAACTCTTAACAGTGATTGTATGGGTGGAATGGCTAATATATGAGAAGATGCTCAGTGTCATTAGTAATTAAAGAAATATTAATTGAAATGACAATAAGATATTACTTTATCATTTTGGTAAATATTAGAAAATGAGATAAAACCAAATTCTGGAAGAGGGACAGGAGGAAATATGAACTCTTAGGTGCTACTGGTAGGAGTACAGACTGGTACAGCTGTTCTGAAGACTGATCTACAATAATCAGTTCAAGTGTTATATGAAGGTAGGTACCCTTTTCCCTAGCAATCCCACTCTTGTTCATAAACCATAGAGAAACTAAAACATGGGACCATAAGTGGATTTATATAAGGGTGTGCTTCACAGCAGTGTTCATGATAGAAAGAAACTGGAGGCAACCTAGTGTCCACCACTGAGAACAGAGAACTAAAATGTCATAGATGTATACTATGGGATACTATGGAGCAGACAGAAACCCAGATAGATCTTAAAAACATACTGACATGTAAAAACAAAAATCAACAGAAAGACAGCTACAGCAGTGATTCTCAGGGTGGTCATATTCATATCAAAGTGTGGTATATCAGCATCACACAGGAACTTGTTAGAATATACATTCTCAGGGTCTATCCCAGACCTAAAGAATCAGAAATTCTGGGGTGGGCTCCAGCAATCTGTTTTTGAACAAGCCCTCCAGGTAATTATGATGCATGCTAAAGTTTGAGAACGACTGAATAGCACCAAAACATTTATGTAAAATTAAAATATTTTTCCCACCAAAACGTTATATATTAAAAAATTAATAATATATGTATTCTGAGGCATATACTAAATACAATAGAAACATGTATAGTTGGGAGAGGGAGTAAGGAAAATAGAGGTCACAGATAAGAAAAACAAAACAAAACAATAGAGGGACTTAGAAAAGACTAGTAATAAATGTGCCATGACCTTAAGAGCTTAATTCAACCAAGATTTCCCTCCTTTTTGAAAGGAAAGACTTCAAAATCCTGAATCCAAATGCTTCTCAAAATGCCTACTCTAAGTCACGAACATCTCCTGCCTATGCTTACTGGATAAGATTACTAACTAGTCTTTCTGGGCTCCCATAGTCAGTCCACCACGTAACAGCCAGAGTAATTGTTTTAAAACATAAATAAATGTGAATATGTCACTTCCATGCTTAACAAACAAATAAACAAACAAAAAAGCTCTAATGGCTTCCCACTGCATTCAGAATAAAACCCAAACTCTACCATGGTTTGCAAGGCCTGACATCATGTAAACCCTGCCTATGTCTCTGATACACTGTCTACATTGTCCCCTTACTCATTCTGTCTAGCCACACTGACCTTGTTTCTATTCCTGGGCTGCCTTAGGCTTGCTCCTTCCTCAGAGCTTTTACACTTGATATGCCCTTTGCCTGGAATGTACTCACCCCACCCCTCCATCTACGCATGGCTCATTCCCTCAGGTCATTCAAGTTTTTGTTCAGATATTACCTCTTCAGATAGGACTTCCCTGATCTCCAACTAAATTAGCTACTCCTGTCCCCCTTTTGTCCCTTACCCCGATAGACACTAAGCAAATATAAGATGCCATCTCTCTCACTAGAAAACACAGTAGGGACTTCCCAGGTGTTGCAGTGGTTAAGACTCCGCACTCCCAATGCAGGGGGCCCGAGTTCGATCTCTGGTCAGGAACTAGATCCCACATGCATGCCACAACTAAGAAGCCTGACTGCCGCAACTAAGGAGCCCACCTGACACAACTAAGACCCGGTGCAACCAAATAAATAAATAAATATTAAAAAAACAAAACAAAACAATAAAGGACTTGGCTTTGCTTGTTTATCTCCGCATCCCCAGAATTTAACAATGCCTCTCAACTTAGGTACTATTAACAAGCATAATTCTTTGTTGCAGGATGTTTTGTATTCCTGAACCCTGCTCATTAAATGCCAGTAGAACTTCTCAATTATTGTGACAAACCATTCATATGTCATTGTACATAATTATGAGTACATCTGCAGTATAGTTTCTCAAAAATGAAATTGTTGGATCAAAATAATGTACATTTTGAGACACACCTTGCAAAATAAACACTATAAAATGTAAATATATAGACACATATGAATATAATTGGATGGCTTTTTCCTTTTTTTGGTTGACTTTTGTTTTCAACATAATATTTCAAATTTCACAAAATATTCCAAGGAAAAATTACATTAAATTCATATATAAACATAGAAAGCACTTTCTCTCTTCCTACTTACCTTTCCCAACCAAGAACATGATATATCTTTTGAATTATTTGGTCTTTATCTCTGCCTCCTGTAACGATCAACTAAACTTTTTGAAGTAATGAGTTATAATGCCCATCCACACTACAATGTAATTTGGTTGATATACTTCTCAGCCTCTAATCTCAAGTTTTATTTCCTCGTATTATACATCAGTATGCAACTGTACAATTATCTTGTACACATCAATTAAAGGTCATGATTATCAGAAAATCTGTTCGATACTCTTTGTATTCCTATGTGAACAGAATTTTTACTCCATCTCAAGAATCATTTCTATATGTCAACAACTGTTCATTAGTTGTCCATCTGATAACATTTACATCACCTAAACATCTGATAACATTTTCTCTTTGGTGGCTCCTGTGCATTTAGTACAACACATCCTATGCTGAAAAGGTTCCCTTTAATCCTTTCTCTTATTATAAAATCAATGAAAGGAAACTAAAATTTAGCTTCCCCTACCACAGAGGAAGTACTTTATAATGGGTGCAAATGAAGAAGGAATATCAAAAGGCTCAGACAAAAGTGAAACTTTACTATTCTGTTTTATTAGTCACATTTGGACCAGTCCCTGGTGTACTACCAAAGCCCACGTTGCTTCAGGAAAGATCAATGCTTGCTCCCGGCATGGAAAAAAAAAAATCATCATGCCTTGATTCTCTCATACAGGCTCAAGGAAAGAGAAATTATTAAGTATGGAAGAGAAAATAAAGTTCTGTGAAAACGATTTGGCAATACATATCAAAAGTCTTAAAAATGCTCACACTCTTAAAAATACTCATTCTATTATAAGAATCCAATCTAAGGAAATATCAGAAATGCTATTAAAGATGTATTCAAAAAGATGTTAATTGCAGCAATATGCAGAATGGAAACAACTGGAAAACAACCTTGTACCACTTACAGTACAAGTGATACAATATCCAATTAACTGCTGCTTAAGCCATAAAGACATTTAAACATCTCAGAAAACAAGCAGTCTGGAGGCAAGATGTCTAGGTTTAGTGTACCAGCTCAACATCTTCACCAAGAAATCATGCCCTCTCTCCCTCTTTGATCTGCTATTCACAGCAGGTCTGCTTTTCATTCTTAGTTATAGCACATCCTCATGGTCACAAAATGGCTGCTACAGTACACACACCCACATTTGACATGACATAGGGGAATGGGGGTCCAAAAGCTTTCACCTTGCAAGAGTCTTTTCATCTGGAAAGAAAAAATTTCAAAATAACACACACAAACAACAATGACAACACAACATGCAGAAGTCCCTTTATATATTACTGGGCAAAAGAGGATCTCATGTTTACCCTGGACTAGTTACTGGTAACAGGGAATGGATTGCCATGACTAGTTCAAACCAACCAGAATTCATTCCCTTGGGCTGGGATAAGGGCCTTCCCTCTCTGAAATTAAAAGTTCTCCCTGAGAACTTTTAAATAGGTAGAGTGTGCAATGTTACAATCTGCAAGTATGATCTCCACCCATCCCAGGTACCTATTTAGTTCTCCCTGACAACCCCCAATCCCATTTATCTGAACAAAACAGGGATTTGATAGTAAGGAGGGAAGAGAGAAAAGGTAGGCAAATAAGCAGTACCTGCTACAAACCAAATTATCCAAAGAGAAATGGTGAAATAAACTACGGTATCTATACCACTAATCATACTTTTGGAGAAATTTTAATGATAGAGAAAAGTGCTCTCAAGACAATGATGAGTGGGGGGGAAAGACTACAAAAGAGAATGCACACAACGATCTCAACTTTCTTTAAAAAATATACACATGTAAAAGAAGAAAAAGACTGTGAGGAAATATAACAAAATGTTAACAGTAATTTCATTATAATTCATTTATAACTTTATTTGTAAGAATTTTTTTCTTAGATTCTGCATTTCCCAATTTTTCTACAAAAAAATGACTCTTTATAACAAAAAATTATAATAGGGACCCCATCACCTTATTTTCATCTGTTTGACAAAAACATCACACTCATGCTTATCAAGCACATTGATAAAAATTTATTGTTCAAGTATATACTTGTATCATGTTAGACTATGTTGTAGCTTACAGAAATCTATATAATCTTAGTGGTCTATAAGTGGCTTCCAACTAACATGAGATATATCCTACAGTTCAGTTTTAAAACTGGTATAATACAGCATTGTCAATTTAAAGTTTTGATTCATTTATCTCTTAAGCTGTTCCAGAAAAACGCTTTGTTAGCCAAACATCAAATAGCACGATAAAGCCAAATATAAACTATGATTTATTAACATTCATTCAGTCAACAAATATTGAGTGCCTACTATGTGTCAGGCACTGTGCTCAGTCCTAATATGAAGATTATTGCTAATAATTAAATAAGTACTTTTGGGGACTTCCCTGGTGGTTCAGTGGGTAAGACTCCATGCTCCCAAGGCAGGGGGCTGGGGTTCAACCCCTGGTCGGGGAACTAGATCCCGTATGCATGCCGCAACTAAGAGTTCACATGCTACAACTGAGAACCCACATGCTGCAACTAAGAAGTCTGCATGCCACAACTAAAAGATCCCGTATGCTGCAACAAAGACCCGGCACAGCCAAAATACATAAATAAATATTAAAATAAATAAATATTTTCATATCGTACTGAGCAATCTATTCATAAGCAATCTTTTCTATTAGACTGTCAGCTCCCATAGAGACCATGAATCCTACTCATTATTTGATGCTCAGAGCCTGCCATAAAGTTCGCACTCAGGAAATATTTGTTGATGAGTGACAGAAAAAATATGCTAACACAAAATATTCTGAATATGGCATATGTGTACAAAAATCATCGTGGGTCTGTGTGTGTGTGTGTGTGTGTGTGTGTGTGTGTGTGTGTGTGTGTATTGTGAATATACTGATGCATTGAAACTATTTTTAAAGTATGTAATCAGAGGATGATTTGGCACAATATTTATCCTTTTAAAAAGTTATTTCTGGGCTTCCCTGGTGGCGCAGTAGTTGAGCATCTGCCTGCCAATGCAGGGGACACGGGTTCGAGTCCTGGTCTGGGAAGATCCCACATTCCGCGGAGCAACTGGGCCCATGAGCCACAACTACTGAGCCTGTGCGTCTGGAGCTTGTGCTCCACAACAAGAGACGCCGCGACAGTGCGAGGCCTGCGAACCGCGATGAAGAGTGGCCCCCGCTTGCCGCAACTAGAGGAAGCCAAAGCACAGAAACGAAGACCCAACACAGCCAAAAATAAAAATAAATAAATAAATTTTTTTTAAAAAGTTATTTCATTAAATAAAATTAATTAAAAATTCAGTAAGTTCTGTATTCTTTTCTTCAGCGTCTAAAACCTCCTCATGCTACTAAACACAAAGAACTAAGCATTCAGTGAGTCTTTCAAACACCCATACTTTTGACATACTGTCTATTAAAATAGGATGTGGATAGGAATATGGGAAGCTTTTAATGTTACAGTCTGCAAGTATGATCTCCACCCATCCCAGGTACCTATTTAGATATCTTGGGAATTTACTGAGCAGCAGGGAGAATGTGCTTATTTCCTTAGCTTCTATCATTAACTTTCGAACTCATAGATGACACTAAATGAATTTGAGACACTGGCAAGATAACACTGAACTTTTCTGATTCATGCACTTAGACTATCTATCTAACTAAAGAGTAAGATATATTTCTCTTGTCGTTTATTTTTCTGGCAGCTTTAGTATCACAGCTGCTTTTTTGGTTGAGTACCAGGTGAGAGGGTTGACTTGTATTTAGGAGTGATGCTGCATGAACAATAAACCTTTAACCACATAGTACAGTGAGGGTCCCACACTACGAGGGAGAGGCAGAACTAAAGACTGCAAGAACAGCAAGCAGACTCAATTTCTCATCTCATGCTTATTCTGGGGATATTATAAATTCGATTACCTGCACTATTTCAAAAGTTACTTCTCTTTTATTTGCCAAGCATGTACAGCTGAATCAACGGACATTAAATATGAATGTAATGTGGTTCCACTGTACTCAAGTCATTCCATTAGGTTTTGAAATAGTTTTATCTTTTGTACATAAAAGCTTATATTTTGTTTTAAATCTAACCATTTTCCAGTCATCATACAATTTTCAAAATATATAAATTGTGAGTTTTCATTAACTTCATTAACTGTAATCATTTTTTCCTTCAATGAACATGTACTTCCTATGTGCAACAGTATCATAAATTATTCCTACAAGAGGCTAAGTGCCTGATTATTCAGCATTGGCAGTTAATCTAAGCGTTCAATGTAGCCCAGCAGCTTATAGTTTTATAATTAAGGTGAGCTAATCCAAACCCCACTTAGGGTGAACAGCAATTTATATCATTTATATACAGCCTGTACACTATCTACAAAGAGGAAAGGCTGGTAAACACTTAAGTTATTTGCAAAGCAGCGTTAACATAGCCTTCTATATGTCAGATTTTTACTGGCTAATAAAAGGAATAGTTCTTTTTATATCAATTAAAACGTATCTCTATCACTTTAATTATTGAAAGTAACAAAGTTTATAAATTCTGCCAGTGTGTTCTCATTTTAATTTCTTCTACTGAAGAATGGAAAGAAATTTTTTAAAAAGATAATATGATAGTTCCAACACACCAGTTTAATATTTACCTCTATACTGAAATAGCCTCTGTCCACATAGTCACCCAGAAAGAGGTAGCGTGTATTACTAGGTGATCCTCCAACTTCAAACAACTTCATCAGGTCAAAAAACTGTCCATGAATGTCACCACATACTAGGAAAAAAAACAGACCTAGGGTGAGGTGAAAAATTATGTCTTAGAAGAGAGAGGGCATTACACCAATAGGACCACAGTTTAACTTTTAACTTAAATCAGTCTAGCTTTTGACTGGACTGCTCGATAACTGCAGGCAATCTATCAATACGAAATAGTCCTACTGGAAATATTAGACATTTTAAATTGTATTTCTTCAATGAATAACACATACTAAACAACCCTAAGACTGCTCACAATTCCTAGAATAATGATCACACATTTTAGTTGGTTATTTGTAATCACTTCTCAAATTAGCTCAAATCTAAGTACCACCATGCGAATACTTCTCATACCTGTGATTGGAGCATCTACTTCTATCATAGTCTTCTCTTGTCTCAGGATGGCAGCCCCATCATTGATTATCTTTAAGGCTACTTCCTCTTCCAGTCGCCCTTCCTTCACCAAATGGTTTTTCAAAACATCAATTTTAGGTTTCCCATTCTCAAATACTTCCTTCAAAGTAAGCCGCTGTGTTGGAGGAAAAGGGACAGCTAGGAAGAGAGAAAAAAAAATTTTTTAACAGTTAAAGGTATAGAGAAAAACCATAAACACATTACTTTTATGTAACAAATTAAACCTAATGCATCGCCACGATTTCACATCCACAGCACCAGAACTACATAGGAAAACAAATCGAAGATACTATATATTATAGATGATCGATTCTAGTTTTTTAAAAGGTCACAGTTAAAGTCATTTAAAAGATATATGTGTGTGTGCGTGTATAAATTATGTTATACATATAAAGATGAAAGACTTGAAGTTGATTCAGTAGATAAGCTAAAAGTGAGACAAGGGACTACATGATATGAGTATCTTTTATCTATGGAAAATGTGTTAAAAATGAAAACTATGGTTTAAAAAAATGAAGGAAAAGAAATCACAACACTAAAAGGGCATTTATTTCTTCCAAAGAACAGACCTAATGAAACCATGTCTTGGAAGTTTGACTTCAGTTCCTGATCAGGGGAATCATAGATTTTTTTTATGTACGTACGTATGTATTAATAAAAGGTAGTTGCTTAAAATATTACTCATAACAAGAACACAACTAACAGGATGGAGCTCTTTCACAGAATAACTTGCTCTAGTAACAGAGCATAAACTTGAGAAAAATAGGTATGGGAGGTCTAGCTGTGTTTTCTAATCTCGAAATGCTAACAACTAACTTCAGTGTACACTGGATATAAAGTTTATATACAACATCATGGTAAATTAGCAACTTGAACAGAAAAAAATTTTGACATTTTAAAATTGGCTATCACCTCTTCTTTTACCTATCTTATAATGTAGTCTACTTTAGATTCCCTGTGACCTAATAGCCACAAGTCTATAAACCATAAGTTTTAAAGGAGGGATTCATTTCAATTTGTGGTTACTGTCTGGTTATTCCACTTCTAGCTTTATGGAAGTATTATTAAGAACCAAGTTGAAATCTACAGGCACTTAAACAATTTTAGACTTGATCTAGCCATTCCATTTTGTATTTTTTACAAATAAAGAAAGTCCTATGGGAAGTTTTATAATGCTCTTAGCTATAATTTGACTCATTTTGACTATTCAAAGCCCATTGAAAATATCATAGTAGCTATCCAACCAGCAAATATTATCCTGAGATAGGGGACCATATACATCCCAGTTTACTCAGGACAGTCCTAGATTTCAGCTGCTCTCCTAGTAGAACTGTTAATAGCATCCCCTTTCCCTCTTAAAACTGTCTCAATTTAAAGGACAAATTAGTCTTAATTTGTGTAATTCATATGGAATATCAATATACTATTTTAGTAGGATAATCTAAATCTAAAATAAGACAAAAATAAAATATTATGATGAGTCTTTTATTCATTCATCTGGTGAGTCTATAAGACAGGGTGAAGGTTAGTCCTGAACAAGTTTACTTAAATTTTTACTAAATTGTTTTTAATTGCCCACTTTGTAAATCAAAGAAATTGGTCAAAAAACTTAAAACAGGGCTTCCCTGGTGGTGCAGTGGTTGAGAGTCCGCCTGCCGATGCAGGGGACACGGGTTTGTGCCCCGGTCCGGGAAGATCCCACATGCCGCGGAGCGGCTGGGCCCATGAGCCATGGCCACTGAGCCTGCGCGTCTGGAGCCTGTGCTCCGCAACAGGAGAGGCCACAACAGTGAGAGGCCCACATACCGCAAAAAAAAAAAACTAAACTAAAAACAAGATGAAATAATACAAAATCAAATATGTTGGAATTGACAAAAATGTATCATAACAGAGGTAGTATGAGAGACAAGAGATCCACAGATATTATTTGACTTCTACCAGTAGTATTATTACTTACTAATAAAAATCATTTCCTCCAACCTCAGTTGTAATCAGAGAACAGTTTACAGAACAGGAAACCCGTTTTTCTTATATATCATAAAAGTTACGTAAGTAAAGGTGACAACAACCTAAAGAGCTCCTGAGGAGGAAATTTAGAAAGATATTTTTTCTTTCTCTCAAATTCTTCAGTTGTAATTTATTTAAAACAAGTAAACAAGTCAGTTAAATGAAAGTAAGGATGAAATGGATCAAGGGGATTATGCCTAGCTAAGAGAAATGGGACACAGCTGAGCCAGGAACACTAAGAGGAATTAAGATTGGCTTGGGACAACATGCATAAAAGAAAGTTCCAGGAGAGTCCTAAGTTTTTAGGTAAGGGTTATTTTTTTTTTTAATTTTTGAATTTTATTTTATTTTTATACAGCAGGTTATTAGTCATCAATTTTATACACATCAGTGTATATATGTCACTCCCAATTGCCCAGTTCAGCACACCACCACCACCATCCCACTGCGGCTTTCCCCCCTTGGTGTCCATACGTTTGTTCTCTACATCTGTGTCTCAACTTCTGCCCTGCAAACTGGTTCATCTGTCCCATTTTTCTAGGTTCCACATACATGCGTTAATATACGATATTTGTTTTTCTCTTTCTGACTTACTTCACTCGGTATGGCAGTCTCTAGATCCATCCGCGTCTCAACAAATGACTTAATTTCATTCCTTTTTATGGCTGAGTAATATTCCATTGTATATATGTACCACAACTTCTTTATCCATTCGTATGTCGATGGGCATTTAGGTTGCTTCCATGACCTAGCTATTGTAAACAGTGCTGCAATGAACATTGGGGTGCATGTGTCTTTTTGAATTATGGTTTTCTCTGGGTATATGCCCAGTAGTGGGATTGCTGGATCATATGGTAATTCTATTTTTAGTTTTTTAAGGAACCTCCATACTGTTCTCCATAGTGGCTGTATCAATTTACATTCCCACCAACAATGCAAAAGGGTTCCCTTTTCTCCACACCCCCTCCAGCATTTGTTGTTTGTAGATTTTCTGATGATGCCCTTTCTAACTGGTGTGAGGTGATACCTCATTGTAGTTTTGATTTTCATTTCTCTAATAGTGATGTTGAGAAGCTTTTCATGTGCTTCTTGGCCATCTGTATGTCTTCTTTGGAGAAATGTCTATTTAGGTCTTCTGCCCATTTTTGGATTAGCTTGTTTATTTGTTTAATATTGAGCTGCATGAGCTGTTTATATACTTTGGAGATTAATCCTTTGTCCGTTGATTTGTTTGCAAATATTTTCTCCCATTCTGAGGGTTGTCTTTTCCTCTTGTTTATGGTTTCCTTTGCTGTGCAAAAGCTTTGAAGTTTCATTAGGTCCCATTTGCTTATTTTTGTTTTTATTTCCATTACTCTAGGAGGTGGATCAAAAAAGATCTTGCTGTGATTTATGTCAAAGAGTGTTCTTCCTATGTTTTCCTCTAAGAGTTTTATAGTGTCCGGTCTTACATTTAGGTCTCAAATCCATTTTGAGTTTATTTTTGTGCATGGTGTTAGGGAGTGTTCTAATTTCATTCTTTTACATGCAGCTGTCCAGTTTTCCCAGCACCACTTATTGAAGAGACTGCCTTTTCTCCATTGTATATCCGTGCCTCCTTTGTCATAGATTAGTTGACCATAGGTGCGTGGGTTTATCTCTGGGCTTTCTATCTTGTTCCATTGATCTATGTTTCTGTTTTTGTGCCAGTACCATACTGTCTTGATTACTGTAGCTTTGTAGTACAGTCTGAATTCAGGGAGTCTGATCCTCCAGCTCTGTTTTTTTCCCTCAGGACTGCTTTGGCTATTCAGGGTCTTTTTTGCCTCCATACAAATTTTAAGATTTTTTGTTCTAGTTCCGTAAAAAATGCCATTGGTAATTTGATAAGAATTGCATTGAATCTGTAGATTGCTTTGGGTAGTATAGTCATTTTCACAATATTGTTTCTTCCAATCCAAGAACATGGTATATCTCTCCATCTGTTGGTATCATCTTTAACTTCTTTCATCAGTGTCGCATAGTTTTCTGCATACAGGTCTTTTGTCTCCCTAGGTAGGTTTATTCCTAGGTATTTTATTCTTTTTGTTGCAATGGTAAATGGGAGTGTTTCCTTAATTTCTCTTTCAGATTTTTCATCGTTAGTGTATAGGAATGCAAGAGATTTCTGTGCATTAATTTTGTATCCTGCAACTTTACCAAATTCATTGATCAGCTCTAGTAGTTTTCTGGTGGCATTTTTAGGATTCTCTATGTATAGTACCATGTCATCCATAAACAGTTACAGTTTTACTTCTTCTTTTCCAAATTGTATTCCTTTTATTTCTTTTTCTTCTCTGATTGCCGTGGCTAGGACTTCCAAAACTTTGTTGAATAATAGTGGTGAGAGTGGACATCCTTGTCTTGTTCCTGATCTTAGAGGAAATGCTTTCAGTTTTTCACCATTGAGAATGATGTTTGCTGTGGGTCTGTCATATATGGCCTTTATTATGTTGAGGTAGGTTCCCTCTATGCCCACTTTCTGGAGAGTTTTATCATAAATGGTAAGGGTTATTTAAAAAATCAATACCCTTCAAATCAGAATAAAAGAATCTTCAACTTTAAAGGAGTGGGTCTTACCACCCTCTAAGTTACCCCTAGCTATGTTTAGAGCCCTGAATTCCATTTCCCTTCTTGTACTGGATAGTTCTATACATACGATAGCTGAGATTGATTCACAGAAGACTGGGAAGAGCCACGATCCAGAGAAGACTAAAGGAAATCGAGCTAAGTTTGCTAATGAAAGGAAACAGTAGAAACTTTCCAAGTAAACTTTAAACCTCTGTGTAAAAAAATATGCCCCAGACAAGAGTGACCATTATGTCTGAGTATCCTGGTTTATTTATTTTGTCCTGATGTAATTATTAATAATGCTTCCTTTTACTCTCAAGTATCCTGATTTAAACAACCTATCCAGAAACAAAATTAATCAGAATCAACTGATCAGAGGCATTTGTTTAGAGCATAGATTCTTAGGTCTCATACGTGTGGAATCAGGATCTTTGGAGATTACACAGGCCTCCACATGGTTAACAAGTACCCCAGGCAATTCTCATGCTCACTAATCTCAGATAATCAGCACCTGTATTCCCAGTCATCACATAGTCATAGTTTACTGGTCTTCATGTCCCTTGCCCCAGCCCCTATGTGGCCACATGAATACATGGAGTTCAGAATTTCTGAGTGAAAAATAGAGGATCTAGAGTAGTGCTTTGTAAACTGTCTGTTGGAACTGCCCCCACCCCAGCATCAACAAGTGGAAAACTATACTTTGTAAAATGCAATAAAAATAAATTACTAGAAAAATGATCACATGCATAGATGTTGTGCCAATGTCAAGCTGCTATAAAAGTTTTTAAATGCTAATTCTCTGTATTTACTGCAGTTAGTAACAATTCGTGGACAGACATTGGTCCACGGACCACACTTTTGAGTAACACTGGTTTGGATAAACGTGGATTTGGGGGAACAAGAATAAGACTAGAGGGCTTCCCTGATGGCACAGTGGTTAAGAGTCCGCCTGCCTATGCAGGGGACACGGGTTTGTGCCCCGGTCCGGGAGGATCCCACATGCTGTGGAGCGGCTGGGCCCGTGAGCCATGGCCGCTGAGCCTGCGCGTCCGGAGCCTGTGCTCCGCAACGGGAGAGGCCACAACAGTGAGAGGCCCACGTACCGCAAAAAAAAAAAAAAAAAAAAGAATAAGACTAGAATCAAAACTTAAATACTACGCATATACATGTCTCTAAGCCCAAGTTTGGAGATTTTATTATGTCTTATGTCTAATGTATACAAAAGATGATATTCAACTGGCTTCACTACTCACTTCACAGTGGATGATAATCTAAACCCAAATCTCTGACAAGTTCATTTCAAACTGCCTTTAATGGCACACAGGATTTCATTAATAAGAAATACAACTTAAACACTTGGACCCTGAAGTTGTAGCCTCTAACATCTTATCCATGCTTTAAACTATGAAGTATTTGAACTGTAACACAGAGGTTCAATTCTTGCATCCTTTCAAATTATAAATAAACCACTCACCACCACACATGGAAGTTTCCCTTCATTTCTGTGGCTGTGTGTTGCGTCTCTAAATATTCCATTTATAAGGCTGTCATCCTTCCAAAATCATGTCTTAGCACAATTTTTCAAATTTCAAAGAAAAGGTACTCAAGTGATTACAAGGCTAATAAGTAATTCCAGACATTTTATTTGTTCAAAAAATTAAATAGGCATTTTAAAATAAAAGAGTCAAAATGTCAGTAGTGTCAGAGCTCAAGTTACTGCTTTATTGGTTTCTTCATATTGTCACTTGGGGTTCCTGGTTCCTTCATTTTTAATAGAGGCATGTTATTTTATAAACTATAATCATTACCAACAAGAAAGTAGGGTTAACAGAGGGATTAAAGGGTCTCAAAACACGAGCATAGAGTTAAAAATATTTTTTGACTATGAATCAAAAGGCCATTTATCCAGAAATGTGATAATTTAGGGGTTATAAAACTACAGTACTTTTTTTTAAGAGTAGAGGAGGTTCTTGTTACTCAAAGATGATTGGTGGGCTTCCCTGGTGGTGCAGTGGTTGGGAGTCCGCCTGTTGATGCAGGGGACATGGGTTCGCGCCCCGGTCCGGGAGGATCCCACATGCCGCGGAGCGGCTGGGCCCGTGAGCCATGGCCGCTGAGCCTTCGCATCCGGAGCCCATGCTCCGCAACGGGAGAGGCCACAACAGCGAGAGGCCCGCGTACAGCCAAAAAAAAAAAAAAAAGATGATTGGTGATAGAAAAGGCCACTTTAAGTGTATCCACATTAAAAAAAAAAAAACAAAAAACAGTCATTCTAACAGGTCTGAGGTGATATCTTGCTATGATTTTAATTTGCATTTCCCTGATGATTAGTGATGTTGAGCACCTTTTCATGTACCTGCTGGCCATCTGTAATGTCTCCTTTGGGAAAATGTCTATTCAGTTCCTCTTTCCATTTTTAAATTGGATTGTTTGGGTTTGTTGCTATTGAGTTGTATGAGTTTATTATATACTTTGGATATTAACCTCTTATCAGACATATGATTTATAAATACTTTCTCCCATTCTGTAGGTTGCCTTTTCACTTGGTTGATGGTTTCTTTTTCTCTGCAGAAGTTTTTTAGTTTGATGTAGTCCCAGTTATTTTTGCTTTTGTTGCTTGTGCTTTTGATGTCATACCCCCAAAATTGTCACCAAGACCAATGTCAAATAGCTTTTTCCCTATGTTTCCTTCTAGGAGTTTTACAGTTTCAGGTCTTATGTTTAAGTCTTTAATCCATTTTGAGTTAATTTTTGTGAGTGGTCTAATTTCATTCTTCTGCACTGTAGTTATACAGCTTTCCCAACACCACTTATTGAAGAGATTATCCTTTCCCTCATTGAATATTCTTGGCTCCCTTGTCAAATATTAGTTGACTGTATATGTGAGGGTTTATTTCTGAGCTCTTGATTCTGTTCCATTGGCCTGTGTGTCTGTTTTTATTTTATGCCAATACCATACCGTTTTGACTACTAGAGGTTTGCAGTATAGTTTGAAATCAGGACATATGATGCCTCAAACTTTGTTCTTCTTTCTCCAGATTGCTTTGGTTATTCAGGGTCTTTTGTGGCTCCACACAAACTTTAGGATTGTTTTTTCTATTTCTGTGAAAAAGAACCATTGGCTTTTTTTTTTTTTTTTTGCGGTATGAGGGCCTCTCACTGTTGTGGCCTCTCCCGTTGTGGGGCACAGGCTTCGGACGCGCAGGCTCAGTGGCCATGGCTCATGGGCCCAGCCACTCTGCGGCATGTGGGATCTTCCCGGACCGGGGCACGAACCCATGCCCCTGCATCGGCAGGCAGACTCTCAACCACTGTGCCACCAGGGAAGCCCAAAACCATTGGCATTTTGATAGGAATTGCATTGAATCTCCAGACAACTTTGGGTAGTACAGACATTTTAATAATATTAATTCTTCTGATCTATGAATATAGGATGTGTTTCCATTTGTTTATGTCTTCTTCAATTTCATCAAAATCTTGTAGTTTTCAGTGTACAGATCTTTCACCTCCTTGATTAAATTTATTCCTAAGTATTTTATTGTTTTTGATGTTATTGTAAATGGAATTGTTTTATTTCTTTTTCAGATATTGCATTGTTAGTGTATAGCAATACAAGTTATTCCTGTATGTTGATTTTGTACTGAATTTGTTTATTAGTTCTAACAGTTTTTTTGTTTGTTTTTTGTTTTGGTGGAGTCTTTAGGATTTTCTCTATGTAAGACCATGTCATCTGCAAACTAAGACAATTTTACATCTTACTTTCTGACCTGGATTGATTGATTTTCTTACCTGATTGCTCTGGCTAGGACTTCAAGTACTATGTTGAATAAGAAAGGTGAGAGTAAGCACCCTTATTTTACTCCTGATCTTAGAGGAAAAGCTTTCAACCTTTCATTGATGAATATGATGTTGGCTGTGGGCTGGTCATATATGGCTTTTATTAAGTTGAGGTATGTTCCTTCTATATGCAATTTGTTGGGTGTATTTATCAAGAAAAGATGCTGTTTTTGTCAAATGCTTTTTTTGCATCTATTGAGATGATCATATGATTTTTATCTTTTATCCCATTAATGTGATGTATATCACATTTGTTGATTTGCATATGTTGAATTACCCTTGCATCCTAGGGATAAATATCACTTGATTGTGGTGAATGATCTTTCTAACATGCTGTTAATTAGGTTTGCTAATATTTTGTTGAGAAGTTTTGCATCTCTATTCATCAGGGATATTGGTCTGCAGTTTTCTTTTCTTATAGTTTCCTTATCTGGCCTTTGTATCAGAGTAATGCTGGCCTCAAAAAAAAATGAGTTTGGGAGCATTCCCTCCCCCTCAATTTTTTGGAAGAGTTTGAGAAGGATTGGTATGAATTCTTTTTTAAAATGTTTGATAGATTTCACCAATGAAACCATCTGGTCTTGGGCTTTTCTTTGTTGGGAGGTTTTAGATTACTGATTCAGTCTCCTTATTTGTTATTGGTCTGTTCAGAGTTTTCCACTTCTTCATAATTCAGTCTTCATAGGTTAAGTGTGTCTAGAAATTTATCTATTTCTTCTAGGCTACCCAATTTGTAGTGGATAATTGTTCACAGTAGTCTCTTATAATCCTTTATATTTCTGTGGTATCAGTTGTAATGTCTCCTTTTTTCATTTCTTAATTTATTTATTTGTCTTTTCTCTTTTATTCTCAGTCTAAAGTCTGTCAATTATGTTAGTCATTTCAAAAACCAATTCTTAATTCTGTTAATCTTTTCTATTGTTTTCCTGGTCCCTATTTCACGTACTTCTACTCTTATCTTTGTTATTTCAGTGGTGAAAGCTGCTGGGTTATCTGTTGAGCTGGTTGCCATGAACCTCATTCACGCCCACTGCATACCTGCCATGGTAGCCCCTTCATTCTACTCAATTCTCTGCTCAAATGTTACTTCTTCAGAGAGCTCTTCCCTATTTTATCCAAACAAAACAAAACAAAACAAAACAAAACCTCTTCCCTAGACACTGATCAGAGAAAAGGTTTGGTTCGTCATCAATTTCTAATTAAGTACTTTGAGGTATATATTATGTACACACTATTGTTGAGACATATAGAAACTAAGTCTGAGCCAGATATCAACTGTTGAATTCTACAATTATGCCACCAAATGTTCATTTCAGATACGGTAAACTCCTGCTCAACCTTTCATCCTAAAATTGTTTCCTCCTCAAAGTTTAGTCTGGGGATCAAAAATATCAGAATCACCCAGGAGCTTGTTAGAAGTGCAGGATATCTGGCCTAACTCAGATATATTGAAATCAGAATCTGCATTTTAACAAGATGTTCAGGTGCACATTAAGAAGCACTACTATAATTTACTGATTTTTAACTCCAATTGTACATTAGCATAACCTAGGAAGTTTCTGAAAATATAATGCCCTCATCCATTTCTAGAAATCTGGATTCAACTGGTTTTAGATTAGTGTCCCAGAAACTGGTAGTTTCAAAAAGCTCTCCAGGTAATCCTAATGTGCAGCCTAATGTGCAGATTGAGAACGAATGTTCTAAGTTAAATGATAAATGCATTTTTTCCTAATTTCATATCATTCTAAATTCTTGTATTTTTCTCAATTCATCCTTCTTAACTCTAGAGCTACACTGTCTAATAAAGTAGCTACTAGCCACATGTGGCCATTTAGACTTAAATTTAAATTAATTAAAATTAAATAAAATTTAAAATTTAGTTCCTCAGTTGCACTGACCACATTTCAATGCTCAATAACCTCATGTGCTCAGTGACTGCCATATTGGAGAGCATAAATACACAACATTTCTATCAGTTCAGAAAGTTATATTGAACAGCACTGCTCTTTAGTAGTTATTCAAAAAATGAAACAGCATTAACCAGTTAATCTGAGCAAACAACTAGTGCAGTGAGCAATAAATAAATAAATAAATGCACCATTCAAATAGGAAAGTAACGTGTAAGATTCAAAAAGCAGTTAAAATTAATGAAACTTAAGAATGATCCAAGAATAAAAGAGTATTTGGGCTAAATGCAGACCAAAAGTTGGCATTTTTATAATTGGTGCTCTAGGCTATCTGTGCAACAAATTTTCTTTTAGTGCTCCAAAATCAAACTAGTTTAAAGAAAAAAGTTTTAAGAAATTTGAAAAACATTTCAAAAATTAGAAAATTGGGGGGGGTACCCTACATAAATTTTCATTAATAGCACATATTAAACTAAAAGCAGATTGCTACATGTTTAGCACGACTGCATTAATAAGGCTAGGGGCAGCAAAATGTGTTAGATAACCTTTCCAATTCTGAGCTACTATGAATAATGTTGCTATGAACATTCTTCTATCTGTCTTATGGTGGATGTAAGCACCCATTTCACCCAGGATTGGGAATGCAAGGTTAGGGGGGTAGGCATAGGTTTCATCAAACAGTTCACTGAAGTCTTATACCATTTTAGCCACACCAGCAAGGTGTGAGGGTTCCAGTTACTCCTTGCCAACACTTAGTATTGGTCACTTTTAAGTTTTACTCCATTATAGTGAGTGTCTACTTCTCTTTGTGGTTCTAATTTACACTTCATTGGTGAATAGTGATGCTGAGCACGCTTCCACTTGTTTATTGGCTATCTTCCTCTTGGGACATGCCTAATCAACCAATTTTTTGTCCATTTAAAAATTTATTCAGGGGGCTTCCCTGGTGGCGCAGTGGTTGAGAGTCTGCCTGCCGATGCGGGGGACACGGGTTCGTGCCCCGGTCAGGGAGGATCCCACGTGCCGCGAAGTGGCTGGGCCTGTGAGCCATGGCCGCTGAGCCAGCGCGTCTGGAGCCTGTGCTCCGCAACGGGAGAGGCCACAATGGTGAGAGGCCCGTGTACGGCAAAAAAAAAAAAAAAAAAAAAAAAAAATTCTTCAATATATTTTTTCCATTGACTGATAAAAGTTCTTATATATTCTGAGTATGTCCTTTATCAGATATATGTTTTTTTCTTAATCATCTTTACATAGCATACAATTCAATGAATTTTGACAATCATTACAACAGAACTGACTGTAACAATTCTACGAGAACGCTAGGAGAGAGCAAAGAACAGAAATGAAACTGATAAAAATAAAGTATATAATATGTAAGACAAACTAGAAAAGTTCTTTTGGAATACAAAGGAAAAGGACAAATATGAAAATGGTGAGAGACAATGACATACAAAGAATAGAGGATGGAGAGCCAAAATAAGAGGTTAATGATATTCCTGAAAAACTAAACTAGAAAAAATGTAACAGGAAAAATACTCAAAACAAATTAGAAAACTTTTCTGAGCTATATAGAAAGGTTTGCTTAAACACACTGAATCGTTGCATTTCAGGAAAAACTAATCAAGAGGCACATTCTTGAAAAAATTCTGAATTATAAGGATAAAGAAGAAACTTAAATCATGATGGTCTACAGTTTTTTTTTTCTAGAATATTAGATTTCTAACATCACTGGAATATGTGTAGAACTCTAAGGAGAAAAGGTTGTAACTTGTAAGTTTTGTACTCAGCCAAATACTTTATATTATCTGTGAAGGTCACAGAAAGACATTCAGAAAATCAAAGGGACTCAGAAAATATATCACCTACGTAGCCTTCTTGAAAGAAAATTACCTCAACACTTACTGTAGGTAGTGTTCTGTTTTCTTGATTTGAATACTGGCTACACAAGTATGTTTCCTTTGTGAAAATTTATCAAGCTGTACAGTTAGGATCTGTGCACTTTTGTGTATTATACGTCAATAATTTTTTTAAAATCTTTTTAATGCAAAAACACTTGAGCCTAGCTGACCCCAGTCAGAGTTGAATTAAAATTAAGGAAAAAACTGCAGAAGTCATGATACCAAAGATTTTCAAGTCTAGCTTTATTCACTTTGAACCCCAGACTCAGAAGTCTAGGTTGATTTCAGGAAGATTATGTAACTCAGAGATCAAATTTCCACTCATGTGCAAATTCTATATTTCAGTTCCTTCCCAGTCCTAAGAAATGTGTTTCTAGAATGATTTTTTCATGCCGCTGTTAAAACAGAATCATTCTTGACATGGTTGATGACCACATCCAAATCACATTTTGGACACTTTGCAAGGAACATTACAAAACAAAATATTTGTCTTTACCTCACCTCTCTCCTCAAAAACAGAAGGATAGTAAGTAATAAAACTATTTTCATTAACAAGTATGAACTCAAATAATGATTTTCTGTATTCTTTAAAAATTCATACAGCGAGTGCCCAGTCTATCAATGTTTCAGCAGGGAACATTGGGAACTGCCCGATATCAGTCTGCACCTTCAGCTGAGACATTTTGGCATTCTAGTCAGTATGAGAAGCCAAGAGAAGATGGGAAAGGAGGCACAAGGTGCTCTCTTTCACTCTCTAAGTCTGGAATGTTCTTTAAAGACCTCTTTTCAAAGCATTTTCTTCTCCTGAGCTGCTGTTCCCCACAGGGAGGCCAGAGCCATGGTATTTTGTCTCAAAAAGCAAGAGGGAAGAAGAGCCAATGGAAACGCTGATGTCCTTGGTCCACTGATAATATTAAAATATAAGGTATCGTGAAAACTCAGCTGTCAGGGACCCTGAGGGAGTGAGTCAATTTGAACAGACAATGGAATGCTTTGTCTATTTTTTTCCCTCTCTATTTTTTCCCTCATAAGATACTGATCATAAATATACATATATGTACATACACACGTAAAATTTTAAAAATAAAAGGCATATTTATGAATCTAAAATTCACACAGAATTAAGGAAGTCACTTTTAAAGGTTAGGATACAAAAAACTCATAGGTGATAAGTAATATGCCAAATACCTTTTATTTAAAATTGACAAGTGGTCCAGTGTTTAACTCTGTTTAAAAATAAATCTAAATAAATAAATAAATAAATCCATACGATATGATCTAAATTGTGACTAAATAATGCATTAGAAAAGGCAATAAGGAAATATACCCAAGTATTAGTGCTAGGTAACAAGATTCTAAATTATCTTATTCTTCCGACTTGCCTATTTTTAAACTTTCTCTGATTACCCTGTATCACTTTTATAATCAGAAAAAAATGTATGTAAGAAGTCAGTATACAATTATTTTGTACACTATATGATCATAATGATATTCTTTTAACTGAACAATAAAAATTGGAAGAAAAGGATGAAAGTATAAGCAAGAGTGTTTGGACTACAGACAGCTTTTTTTTTCCTATCTGCTCTGCCCTACATTTTTCCAAGTTTTTATAAAAAACTTTATTAAAAGAAAAGTAACAGATGCCAAGGGCAAAAAGAAAGGCAATCCCACTGGCAATAACTTTCCTTATGTTAATCCGTTTTATACATAAATAAGACTTCTCTCAAATCAGCAGAGCTATACCCCAAACTGACTCTTACCAGCAACATTAAAATTTAAGTTACACCTATAAGCAACCAAGAGTTACTAAGATAACAAAGAGGAAATTCTGTGGCTTATGCTTCAAAACACACAAAGGCACTGTGGTTAGCAGAAGGCAGACCCCACAAGATGCCTGGTCCATGGTATACACACACCTTCTCCCAGTTACTCCATCAATGATCTAGGTACTGCTGGAAGGAAGTTTGCAAGCATAATTAAGGTCCCATATTAGATGACCTTAAAATAGGGAGACTGTCCAGGTGCACCTGACCTAATCACAGAAGACCTTTTAATCTGGATTTAGAGGTCAGATATAGGAGTTCAGAGAGCTGAAGCATGAGAGGGATTTGATGTGCAATTTCTCCATTGTTAGCTTGAAGATAGAGCAGGCCACGGAGCAAGGAATGAAGGCAGACTCTAGGAGCTGGGAGTGGCCCCCAGCTAAAAATAAGGACTTCACTCCTACCACCACAAGGAACTGCCAGCAACCTGAATGTGCTAAAGATCAGATCCTTCCCCCAGCCTCCACATGTAAACTCAGCCTGGTAGGCACCTTGATTTCAGCCTTTGAGCCCTGAGAAGTCTATGCCATGAATGTACCTCTGACCCACAGAACTAGGAGCTAAAAAAACGTTGTTTTAAGCCACTAAGTTTGTGGTAATTTGTTACACAGCAATAGAAAACTAATACTGAATTCTTGAAGTCAAAGTTTTTTCCTAAAGCCGTTCAACAATTACAAATATACTTTTATACACATAAGAAACTAACACCAGCAGCCTCTCAGAATCAAAACAGAAGTCCCAACTTATAACTGTACTATGACTCATAAAACAGATGAAGTGAACCAAACCAAACCACAACATGCATCACAGACTAT
The DNA here is from genome assembly GCF_964270905.1 of Leucopleurus acutus. Classification (NCBI taxonomy): domain Eukaryota; kingdom Metazoa; phylum Chordata; class Mammalia; order Artiodactyla; family Delphinidae; genus Leucopleurus; species Leucopleurus acutus. Next base: position 100,327,270 of record NC_139150.1, on the reverse strand, counting down.
CTAAGCTCAAATTCTTTTTAATACCAGATACTTCAGATCCATGTTTCAAGATAAGACCTCAGGCAAACTAATTTAACAGTAACTCTGCATAGACACTAGATCTGATCTAACACTAGAACTTCATGAGTTCTAGCAACTCATCTAGTCTACAAATTCTAACTAGTCCTTGCCCAGATTACAAACTTCCACCCTAAAATCCAACAATAGTCCTTCATCTAACAACAGTATCCAATGAGTAGCCTTCCTTACTGCCTCCCCCTATAGAGAAGATCCCTATTTCCTCTAGTTCTCTGCTTGTTGCAGCAAGTTAAATAAACCTAACTTTTTTTTCTTTAACTATAAATAAATCCTTCAGCTGACCTTGTTTCTGGGGAGACCCATGACTTTGTAACAGTGTGCACATATGAGGCCACTTGATTTCCACCTGCTCAAGGCCACCCTGCCTACTAGAGTGAGTTACCTGATCTTCAATAATTTTCTCAAGCACTTCAGGGTTAAGGTGATACGTGGGTCCTCTGACTTTCAGTCTTATCAGATTGTTCTGTTCAGGAGTGAAATCTGGCTTCTACCTAATTAACAGCATTCCTATCATCTGTCTGCTTGTTCAGTATCTTGAGTATCATTCATCTGTAAGAGGAAGCCCATAGGCAGAGGACAGACTAGGACCTAATAAGTGTATTTTCCAGCCAGCCCCAAAGGCTCACAAGTTCAGAAGGTCTCATTAGACCAGTATCTTTAGGCAAACTCTGCATTGGGTCAATTTTTCTAAAACTTCCTAAGGACATTCCTTAGTCCTTACAATCCTGAGAAGTGTTTTGCTTAGTTCTGTCTAGCTGGGGCTGAGGCTCTGATCGGCCCTCAATTGATGACGGCTTATCTTTGGTGTCACTTCATGTCTTCTGGAGACATATGGTTGCAAAAGTGCCACCCTTAACAATCGTTGCAGGTCACATGGTGTTTTCTCAACCTGAATCTTTGCCTCCTCTGTCCCTCCTCTATCTGCTTCCTTCACATTTTCAGATTATGAATATACTCAATAAATGGCATAATTTCACCAAGGAAAAATTTCAAATTACAAATGGCCTCTTGGGGACTTTTTTTTTTTTTAAATTTATTTTTGGCTGCACTGGGTCTTTGTTGCTGCGCGCGGGCTTTCTCTAGTTGTGGCGAATGGGGGGCTACTCTTCATTGCGGTTCACGGGCTTCTCTTGATGCGGAGCACGGGCTCTAGGCGCATGGGCTTCAGTAGTTGTGGCTTGGGGCTCTAGAGTGCAGGCTCAGTAGTTGTGGCACACGGGCTCAGTAGTTGTGTCTCGCAGGCTCTTGAGCACAGGCTCAGTAGTTGTGGCACACGGGCTTCATTGCTCCGCAGCATGTGGGATCTTCTCACACCAGGGCTTGAACCTATGTCCCCTGCATTGGCAGGTGGATTCTTTTTTTTTTCTTCAATACGCGGGCCTCTCACTGCTGTGGCCTCTCCCGTTGCGGAGCACAGGCTCAGGACGCGCAGGCTCAGTGGCCATGGCTCATGGGCCCAGCCGCTCCGCAGCATGTGGGATCTTCCCGGACCAGGGCACGAACCCATGTCCCCTGCCTCGGCAGGCGGACTCTCGACGACTGCGCCACCAGGGAAGCCCTGGCAGGTGGATTCTTAACCACTGCGCCACCAGGGAAGTCCTCTTGGGGAACTTTTAACATGAACAAAGTTGTTTATTTGAGAGGCACCTTAAAACAAGATAGGAAACAGAATTCTAAATACCCAGTGGTCTGCATTCTTTAATATGAGGAGGCTTCCAAATGCAATTCAAATTCTAAAAGTGCCTCCCTGAAAGACTTCCCAAACACCAGGAAAAAAGAACATTTATTGAAGAAATCAGGCTTATGTAGGCTTCCCCGATCTCTAGCAATTAGTCCCTATTTTGAGGTGCCTAGGAGATACAAAACCTGGAAAAGACTAATTGGCCTCACCCTAAAGAGAATTTAGAGATTAATTAATGCTTAAGAAACAAGGAAAGCCCTTACAATTTGTAACTCTCTGGAAGTTATAAGATTACTCATTTCTAACGCCCTCAGAATTTCCCTCTCATTCAACCTTTAACTCTTTTTTTTCTTTTGCGGTACACGGGCCTCTCACTGTTGTGGCCTCTCCTGTTGCGGAGCACAGGCTCCGGACGCACAGGCTTCGTGGCCATGGCTCACGGGCCCAGCTGCTCCACGGCATGTGCGATCTTCCCGGACCGGGGCACGAACACGTGTCCCCTGCATCGGCAGGCGGACTCTCAACCACTGCACCACCAGGGAAGCCCTTAACTCTTTTTTTATATATATATATATTTTTTAATATTAATTTATTTGGCTGCGTCAGATTTTAGTTGCGGCAGGCGGCATGTGGGGTCTTTCGTTGAGGCATGCGGGCTTCTCTCTACTTGTGGCGCACGGGCTCAGTAGTTGCAGCTCGCAGGTATAGTTGCCCTGTGGCATGTGGGATCCCAGTTCCTCGACCAGGGATTGAACCCGTGTCCCCTGCATTGGAAGGCGGATTCCTAACCACTGGACCATGGGGAAGTCCCTCAACTTTTAACTCTTAACAATGTCCTCTGTTATTGATTTTGAATGAATGTAAAAGAATGTGTGAGAAGACAGGGGAATGTGAATGTATGGTATCAGATGTGCTTTTGCTCAACTAGAAATAAAGAGAATAATTTGGTCTTCAAATAAGAAATGTCTGTCTCACCACAAGAAAGAAATGGTAATTATATGGTGTTACACATTGTTAGCTAATGCTATTGTGGTAATCATTTTGCAAAATATATCAAATCAACACATTGTACACCTTAAACTCACACAATGTTATATGTCAATTATGCCTCAATAAAGCTGGGGGGAAAAAGAGAAATTTCTGGTCGTGCCAAAATGTGACAGAATATAGTGAAAGACAAATGAGACAGCATACCATAAGGGTAGACAGTATGAGAATTAAGTATACTTTATTTGTCTGGGTTTGTAGTAGCTACAAAAACCAAACCAGACCAAACCAAACAAAAAAAACCTTTGAAGGGAGAAAGAAAATACGTTAAAATTTCTGACAAAACTGGTCAGATGTGAGGGATTTTTCATAAGGAATAATGGCTTATAAATCCTTTTAATGCAAATTCTTTCATGAATAATAAACAGAGTAAAACTAGAATTTGATTTCTTTCTGTTAAAAGAGCAAAGTTATTCTGTGCCCAGGGAAGACATTCCTTAAATCATCAAAATATTCTATTAACTCTGTGCTTTTTCACAAACTCATAAATCTTCTTTTTTTAAGTTCCTTACTTTTGGAAACAAGTTGACATTCCTAATAAACAGTCACTTATTGTTGTGCTTTTAAAGATACTGCCTGTAACTACTTCTCACCTTTGGATAGTCACAGCTAATATTTTGTCACATAACAATTCTCTTTGATTTTGTTTTTCTCCAAATTCAGAATAATAAAACTGTGAAGATGTTTCTCACACCTACAATATCTTTGGGTTTACACTAAATGACCATTAGGTTACACAAAGACTTGATCCCTTACCTTATTAAAAATATTTTTGAAGGATTACAGAAATTATTAGCTCTGTTTGGCATTCTCCAAGTTTTAGCTAACTCAAACTATTGTGAGAGCTCTTTGCTTTATTAAAATGGGGTAAAAAGAAAAAAAAAACTAATGAATGAAAAGAGTACAGCCTTCCTAAGGTAATCATGTGTAAGTAAAATGTGTTAAAAGTAGATATGCTTCAATGTTTGTACATCTTTCAGGTTAAAGATACATTTATATGCAAAGACTGACACAATAGCTGTCTACAAAAAGATTTTATCTCTAGGTTTAAATAAGCTTGTATTGGTGAAATTCTTAATACATTTTATAGGATAAATCAAAGGCCTGGAGATGTGTCAATGTCCTCTGTTCAGAACATATTCTTACTTTCAGAATAATCAATGACTGACTCCTTATAAAACTGATTATGTACTTTAACAGAAGATTCCACTCTCTTCCATTCTGATAAGGCTGGTTAATAATAATAAATTAACTAAAACCTACAGACTCAACATCAACAAGTAGTTTCTGCTGCTTCGTTACATTCACCTAAAGCTCCCAGTGATAATCTAAAGATCAAGAATTGAGCCTTGTGGAGACATGTCAAAAGAACTTCTGTTAAGGTATGTATCATGTACTTGTAACTATTAACACTATGGAGAACAAATTAATTATGTGTATTACTGACATCATTGCTATGGCCAGACACTGTGTCTGAGCTAGGATTTCCAGAATTGTTTTGATCCAAAAGCAGAAGATAATGTGAATAGACCATTTACGGCCAAGATCAACAGAACACAATCTCTCAGACGCCAGAAGCCACTGATTACCATGCAGTTTCCATGATTTTGCCCTTTATTCTCTTGGCTATTTCTTCTCTCTCTGCTGGTTCAAGATTCTAGACTGTCAATAAACACCCTGCCCTTTATTCCCAGTACTACCAAGACCTTTATCCTTGATAATCACCAAATGCAAGACTAATTCTTCAGACACAGGCAAAGGTGAATAATCCATATCCAAATTAAAGGGGAAAAAATGATTTGGTTACCAAAGGAAGATCCAAATAGATATGGGATATATGGGACATTATTTGAAACTTTAATAATAATTCTTGTTTGAGGTTTTGTCTGCTACAGATGCCATGTGTGTGATCTCCAGAGTCTTAAATGCTGCAGTCAGCCATTATCATGCCAGGTGATTCAAAAAACAATCATCTAGGGCTTCCCTGGTGGCGCAGTGGTTGGGAGTCCGCCTGCCAATGCAGGGGACACGTGTTCGTGCCCCGGTCCGGGAAGATCCCACATGCCGCAGAGCGGCTGGGCCCGTGAGCCATGGCCGCTGAGCCTGCGCGTCCGGAGCCTGTGCTCCGCAACGGGAGAGGCCACAACAGTGAGAGGCCCGTGTACAGCAAAAAAAACCCAAAAAACAAAAACAAAACAGAAAAAACAATCATCTAGGACTTCCCTGGTGGCGCAGTGGTTGGGAGTCCGCCTGCCGATGCAGCGGACACGTGTTCGTGCCCCGGTCCGGGAAGATCCCACATACCGCGGAGCGGCTGGGCCCGTGAACCATGGCCGCTGAGCCTGCGCGTCCGGAGCCTGTGCATCGCAACGGGAGAGGCCACAACAGTGAGAGGCCTGCGCATAGCCCCCCCAAAAAAAACCCAATCATCTAAGAAAAAGAAAAAAATGGCTTGGTGCTTACAGAGGTCAAAATTACTACCATCAAAAGCTTGATAAACACTCACAGCCTATCTAACAAAGATACAGATCTTGATTGATCACTTACCCTAAATGGTAAATCCCCCAGCTTAGTTAACAAATGATCAGAAGCAAAGAGTAAAAATTGAAACAGAAACTGCAAATTGCTCCCAAACGCTCAGAAAAACACTATGACTTAAAAGTCAGATAGGGCTTTCCTGGTGGCACAGGGCTTAAGAATCCGCCTGCCAATGCAGAGGACATGGGTTCAAGCCCTGGTCCAGGAAGATCCCACATGCCGCGGAGCAACTAAGCCCGTGCACCGCAACTACTGAGCCTGCGTTCTAGAGCCTGTGCTCTAGAGCCTGCGAGCCACATCTACTGAAGCCCACATGTCTAGAGCCCATGCTCCACAACAAGAGAAGCCACTACAGTGAGAAGCCCTCGCGCTGCAACTAAAGAAAGCCCGCAGCAACGAAGACCCAGCACAGCCAAAAAAAAAAAAAAAAGTCAGATAAAGTGAACCAAACCAAACCACAATATGCATTACAGACTATCTAAGTTCTAACTTTTTTTTTTTTAACATCGGCTCATTATGTTCCAGTACCACAGACAAACTGATCTGACAGTAACTCCTCAGGGACTCAGTTGTACCAAAGATAAAACCATTGACCATTCCAGCAATTCACCTAAATTACATATTCTAGCCAGTCCCTGCCCAGACTACTAACTTCCACCCTAAAATCACTCTATGACCAGTCTCAGTTCCTAAAACCCTGTAGAGCCTCTTTTCTAACTCCTTCTTTCTGAGATGCCCCACAGTTATTCTAGTATATGTTATTCCTTGCTGCAACAAGCTAAATGTAACTTATTTTTGTTAAGATACAGATGTGTTCCTGGTGGTCGGCTTTAACATCCCCAAGGCAGGGAACTGGTGGCCCAGAGTCAGGGAATAGAAGAAGACTTTTTGCTACACACCTTTTAAAATTTTATACCATATTATTTATTCAAAAAATAAATAAAATTAGAATTTAGAAATGTATATAACTATTATAAATGAATTAATCAAGAGAAATACTACCAATATCCAATTTGGCTGCAACTCACCTAGGAATCAGAGTATTGCTGGATGTCAAAGAGGAAAATTCACCATCTGTTTCTACAAGGCTAGAAAGATTACTGACTTTTTTTGGAGGGGGTGGGGGCGCGGGTGCCATGCCGCATGGCTTGCGGGATCTTAGTTCCCCGACCAGGGATTGAACCCAGGCCCAGGCAGTGAAAGCACCGAGTCCTAACCACTGGACAGCCAGGGAATTCCCAAAGATTACTGACCATTAATGGATCATCAATACATCATCAACAGATCTTTGTGTCCAAACTCAAAATCTCTTCCTGTTTGGAAGTTAAATCTAAATCAGCCAGCAGTTAGAGGTGATAATTTGCTTTGTATTTAATGTGAATAATTTTTTATTATACTATGCATTTATTAAAATCAAGCTTAAAGACCCTTTAACCTGCCATTAAATAGCCTCATAAATGGAGTTATGCTTGATAAATATGGCTCATACAGTGCTGTAAATAAAGTGAAGGTTTTCAAGCTATTTTAAAACTTTTTTAATATTCTCAAAGAATTTACAAAAATAGAAAGAACAGTATAATGAATACTATAGTATTAACGTTCAACCTTCTGCTAATCTTCAAGCTACTCTTTATTTCTCTACATCGAAGAAACTATATACTCAATGCAGAAGAATTTTTTTAATAGCAGATACAAACTACTATACATAAAATAGATAAGCAATAAGGATTTACTGTAGGGCTTCCCTGGTAGCACAGTAGTTAAGAATCCACCTGCCAATGCAGGGGACACGGGCTTGATCCCTGGTCCAGGAAGATCCCACATGCTGCGGAGCAACTAAGCCCATGCGCCACAACTACTGAGCCTGCGCTCTAGAGCCCGCGAGCCACAACTACTGAGCCCACGTGCCACAGCTACTGAAGCCCGTGCGCCTAGAGCCTGTGCTCCGCAACAAGAGAAGCCACCGCAATGAGAAGCCCTTGCACTGCAACGAAGAGTAGCCCTGCTCGCCGCAACTAGAGAAAGCCCACGCACAGCAACGAAGACCCAACACAGCCAAAAATAAAATAAATAAAATTTTTTTTAAAAATAAGGATTTACTGTATAGCACAGGGAACTATATTTAATATCTTATAATAACCTATAATGGAAAACAATATAAAAATATAAATATATTATATATAACTGAATCACTTTGCTAGACACCTGAAACTAACAAAATATTGTAAATCAACTATACTTCAATTTAAAAATTTTTTTAAAACTGCACAAAAAACAATAACTACCATAAAAACAAAAACAAATTTCTTAGAATGCCATCAACCAAAGATAACCACTGTTAAAGTTCTGGTGTGTATCTTAAAATTTTTACTATTGAAATATATTATTTTATAATCAGTTGTAGTATACAATCTAGTAATCTGTCTTTTGGAAAATATTCCAGAATCCTTCACTGGTAATCTGTCTTTTGAATTTTGTATTACACTACTAAAATTTTCTCACACCAACAAACATTCTTCTACAATATAATTCTCAAAGTTTGCATCATGGAAATAATATAATTCACCTAATTAATCTGCTATTATTAAACACTGCAGTTATTCTTATTTATTTTTGCTATTATGAATAATGTGGGAACAAATATCTTTGTCCATACATCTATAATCTCACATGTTCATTGGCCATTTGAATTTATTCATTTATAAATTATCTATACACATCATATCCCTTGATCATTTCTTTTGTCCTTCTGTGTGATTTGCAGTTCTTTAGTAAGTATAAAAGATGACTAAAAATACATCCATGTATTGAAGCTAGCCATAAAGTGCAAATATTTTATCCCTAAAGCATACTTTTAAAAGGAGGCATTTCAACTCTAGGCAATATTTCAAAGTAAATTGTATCCTTCTAAAGCAAACTACTAATCCCTAGTTCAGAGGGAGTCTCTATTTCCTTCTTTCAGGTTTTCAATTCAATTTTGCAGTAGTCTATCAACCTGCAATCTTGTTTTAGCCAAAGTAAGTCATCTGCACTAAATCCTGTGTTAATTTTAGGGTACAGCTTCCATAACTTCTTTTTTAAAAATAAGCTTTATTGGGGTGTACTTAGGTACAATAAACTGTATCCACTGAAGTGTACAATTTGATAATATTTGACGTCTCTTTTTGTCAAACCACAACCACGATCAAGATATAAAACATTTCTATTACTCCTGAAGAATCCTGTCCTCTGCCTCCAGCACCAGGCAACCACTGATCTGTCAGTACACATAAATTTGCACTTTCTAGTTTTATATGAATGGAACTGTCCAGTGTATAGTCTTTTATGTCTGGTGGTTTTTTTTGTTTGTTTGTTTTTTTGCGGTACGCGGGCCTCTCACTGTTTTGGCCTCTCCCGTTGCGGAGCACAGGCTCCAGACGCGCAGGCCCAGCGGCCACGGCTCACGGGCCCAGCTGCTCCGCGGCATGTGGGATCTTCCCAGACCGGGGTACGAATCCGTGTCCCCTGCATCGGCAGGCGGACTCTCAACCACTGCGCCACCAGGGAAGCCCGTGTCTGGTGTTTTTCATAAGCATAATGATTTTGTGATTCACCTGTGCTATTGCATATATCAGTAGTTTGTATCTTTTTATTGCTGAGTAGTACTCCATTGTGAGGATATACCATATGGTTATCCATTTACCTGTTGAATATTTCCTGGTTTTGGCTATTATGACTAAAGCTGCTATAAACATTTGTGTATAAATCTTATTTTCATTTCTCTTGGGTAAATACCTAGGGGTGGAAAGCCAGGGATGTATGACAGGTGTATAATTAACATATGAGGAGACTGTCAAGCAATTTTCCCAAGTAGTTTTACAACTTTACATTCCCACCAGCAGTGCCTGAGAGTTCCAGTCACTCCACATCCTTGTTAAAACTTGTTAACTGTCTTTTTAATTTCAGCCATTCTAATGGGTGTGTAGCGGTAGTTCATTGTGGGTTTTTTTTTTTTTAATTTATTTGTTTTTGGCTGCGTTGGGTCTTTGTTGCTGCGCATGGGCTTTCTCTAGTTGCAGTGAGCGGGGGCTACTGTTCGTTGAGGTGTGCAGGCTTCTCATTGCAGTGGCTTCTCTTGTTGCGGAGCATGGGCTCTAGGCGCGCAGGCTTCAGTAGTTGTGGCACACAGGCTCAGTAGTTGTGGCTCGTGGGCTCTAGAGCGCAGGCTCAGTAGTTGTGGCGCACGGGCTTAGTTGCTCCGCGGCATGTGGGATCTTCCTGGACCAGGGCTTGAACCCGTGTCCCCTGCATTGGCAGGCGGATTCTTAACCACTGCGCCACCAGGGAAGCCCTCATTGTGGTTTTAATTTGTACTTCCCTAATAGTTAATGATGTCGAATATCCTCTTGTATGCTACTAGCTATTTGTTATATCTTCATTTGGGACTTGTCTGTTCAAATCTTTTGTCCATTTTAAAATTCTGCTGGTTGGCTTATTAGTGAATTGTAAGTTTTTTATATATTCTTGACACAAGTCCTTTGTAAGACACATAGAGTGTGAATGTTTTCTCCCAGTCCATGGCTTGTCTTTTCATTCTCTTAACAAAACATATTTAGAAGAACAAAAGATTTTAATTTTGACGATGTCCAATTATCAGTTTTTATAGTTCATGCTTTTTGTGATTTAAGAAAAGTCTGTCCACCCCAAGGTCACAAAGATTTCTTCTATGTTTTCTTATAGAAGTTTATAAAAATGGTAACGTTTAGCTTTTACATTTAAGTCTATAATGCATTATTAATTAAGTTTTGTGTAGGGTATGTGTCAGATTTCACTTTTTTCCATATGGATATCCAGCTGTTCCAACACCATTTGTTGTAAAGTTTTTCTTTTCACTGCTGAATTGCTTTGTCAAAAATCAAGTGACCATTTATGTGTGGGTCTATTTCTGGACTCTACTCCTTTCCATTTATCTATAAGTCTATCCTTTTACCTTTACCACACTGTCTTGATTACTGTAGCTTTATATGAGTCCTGAAACCAGGTAATATGAGTCCTTCAACCTCGTTCTTCCCTTTTAAAATTGGTTTACTTACTATTTACAGTAGCCAAGTCATGGAAGCAACCTAAACGTCCATCAACAGATGAATGGATAAAGATATGGTACACACACGCACACACACATACACACACACACACACGATGGAATACTACTCAGCTATGAAAAAGAATGAAATAATGCCATTTGCAGCAACATGAATGGACCTAGAGATAATCATACTAAGTGAAGTCAGAAAGAGAAAGACAAATATCATATGATATCACTTATATGTGGAATCTAAAATATGATACAAATGAATTTATTTACAAAACAGAAGCAGACACACAGACAATAAACTTAGGATTACAAAAGTGGGAAGGGGGGATAAATTAGGAGTTTGGGAGTAGCAGATACAAACTACTATGTATAAAACAGATAAACAATAAGGTCCTACTGTATAGCACAGGGAAATATACTCAAAATCTTGTAATATGGGCTTCCCTGGTGGCACAGTGGTTGAGAGTCCACCTGCCGATGCAGGGGACACGGGTTCGTGCCCTGGTCCGGGAAGATCCCACATGCCGCGGAGCGGCTGGGCCCGGGAGCAATGGCCGCTGAGCCTGCGCGTCCGGAGCCTGTGCTCCGCAACGGGACAGGCCGCAACAGTGAGAGGCCCGCGTACCGCAAAAAAAAAAAAAAATCTTGTAATGAACCATAATAGAAAAGAATATAAAAAAGAATATATACATAATATATATGTATAACTGAATAACTTTGCTGTACACCAGAAACTAAATTGTAACTCAACTATAATTAAAAATTAAGAAAAAAATTTCAATTGTCCTCCCCTACAAAAAAATAATAAAACAAAATAATTGGTTTGCTTTTCTCAGTCTTTTTTATTTTCATATAAATTTTAGAATCAGCTTACCAATTGCTATTAAAAAATCCTTTTAGGGGATTTCCCTGGTGGCGCAGTAGTTAACAACCCGCCTGCCAATGTAGGGGACACGGGTTCGATCCCAGGTCTGGGAAGATTCCCACATGCCGCGAAGCAACTTAGCCTGTGCGCCACAACTACTGAGCTCTGCGCTCCAGAGGCCGCAAGCCACAACTACGAAGCCCGCGGGCCTAGAGGCCGTGCTCTGCAACACGAGAAGCCACTGCAATGAGAAGCCTGTGCACCGCAACGAAGAGTAGCCCCTGCTCACCGCAACTAGAGAAAGCCCATGCGCAGCAACGAAGACCGCACGCAGCCAAAAATAAAAATAATAAACTTATTTTTTTTTAAAAAATCCTTTTAGGATTTTGATTGAGATTGCATTGTATCTATAAATCAGTTTGGGGAACTGACATCTTAACTATATTGTATGGTCTGATTCATGAACATAATATAACTCTCCCTATATTTAGGTTTTAAATTTCTCCTAGCAATGTCCTGTGGTTTTCAATGAAGAGATCTGACATATTTTTGTCAAATTTATTCCTAAGTATTTTACGTTTTTTGGTTGATATTCTAAGTAAAATTTTTAAAAATTTCATTTATGAATTGTTTGCTGATGGTATATAAAAATGCAATTCATTTTTGTATATTCACTTTGTTTCCCTTGACCTTGCTAAATTCAATTACTAATGATTATTTTGTAGATTCCTTTGTATTTTCTATATAAACAATCTCGCAGTTTGCAAATGAGATGGTTTTACTTCTTTTCAATCTGTGTGCATTTTAGTTTAATTTCTTGCCTTATTTCAATAGCTGGGACTATTAGTTAGAATGCTGAACAGAAGTGGCAAGATAGGCCATTCTTATATTATTCCTAACCTTAGGGGAAAGACATCCAATAGTTTACCATTAAGTATGACATTGGCTATAGGTTTTTCATAGGTGATCATCAGTTAAGGAAGTTTCCCCTATTCCTAGTTTTCTAGAGGTATGTTTGTTTAAATCATGAATGGGGTGTTGAATTTTTGTCAAAGTTTTTCTGAATTTATTGAAGTAATCATATACATTTTCTCCTTTATTGTTAATATGTGGATTATATTCATTGATTTTCAAATGTTAACACAACTTTGCATTCCTGGGATAAACACTACTTGGTAATAATGTGTTATTCTTCTTATTAATAAATTTGCTAATACAAGTTAGCTAAAGTCTCTGATGCTAAATTATTTATGTTGTGCTAAGTTGTCCAAAGCATCTAAAAAACGCTTTTTAATATAGGTTTCAGATTTCAACTTTTGTAACTGGAGTCGCAATAATACTAGCGACCATAATGTTTATTGGCTGCGTGCTAACTACATAACAGGCATTGCTAAGGGCTTTACATACATAGTCTCATGTAACCTAATAACACTCTATGAAGTATTACTATCCCCATTTGACAGATGTGGAAACCAAGGTTTAGGGAAGTTAGAAACTCTGTCCAAAATCTCACAACTAGTAACTGGAGGAGCTGGAATTTGACCCCAGGTCAACTGATTCCAAGACTAAGTTCTTTTGCTATAGTGCTTCACCAAATAATCTGTAATACTTTTTCTTAACACATAAATCAAAGTAAAATAAGACAGGTTAGAATGAAAATAATCTCTCTGAGAAGCCACTAAAATTTAAGTTCAAATGAGAACTACGTAGACATAAGACAAATAACATTCATACACAAGGTATGAGCAAAAGCAAAAGAATTTTTCACAATCCAGGATTTTACACAATTCTAGATTTTACGGAATTCATGGTTATACAATGTTACTAACTGAAAAATAAAACATTCAATACCTGGATAGATCTAAGTTCCTATATCTAGCCTTCCTAAAATCCTGGATAATAGTGATATTTGTTAAAACCTTAAGTTCTGAAATCTATAGCAGACAAAGAACTGGAAGGGTTCTTTGAGGAAAATTCAAAAATACTAGGGAGGTAATTATATTCTAAGTTAAATAATTCAATATTTATCCGGCATCTACTACATGCTCATACTGTGTAGGTAAGGTATAGCTTATATAATTTTAACATATGGAGTCTACCTTAAAGAAATTTATGTTCTATTTAAGTAGACAAAATAATTCATATAAAACAAGATGTAATATCAACACAGAACAGTTAAGCAATACACTGTACGGTACAGACTGTATGGAAGATTATAAAGGGGATTATCAGTAGATGGCTACAGAAATCATGGAAGGGCATCAGAAAGTTGAAATTTGAGCTGGATCTTCTGTAAGTTACAAAGCCACTTTCTCATTTTTGGGTATTTGTTATAGAAGCACTCCACTCTTGGCACCAAAATAAAATTAAATAGAAGGTATAGTAAAAGGGAGAAAAGAGGAAATTCCAGACACATGTAATATACTACATGTATACAAATTTTAATGAAATATTTCAAAAAATAATTTTACATAAAATGGTATAGGAAATAATACAAATAGTACAAACACCCATGTACCTACCATGTAGATTTAAAATATTAAGTTTGTCATATCTGTTTCAAATATTTTTCAAGAACTAAAATGTTACAGATATAATTGAAGAGAACCTTCATCCTTTTCCTTCATCCCAGGGGTAATTAGTACCTTTAAGTACTTGTGTATCCTTCCCACATGTATATAATTTTTTGTTATAAATATATCTATACACAATATTAAAATTTTTACATATGTGGTGTCATACTGTGTAACCATTTTTTAAAATTTTATTTATTATTTATTTTTGGCTGTGTTGGGTCTTTGTTGCTGCACACGGGCTTTCTTTAGTTGCCGCGAGTGGGGGCTACTCTTCGTTGCGGTGCGCAGGCTTCTCATTGCCATGGCTTCTCTTGCTGCAGAGCATGGGCTCTAGGCGAGCGGGCTCAGTAGTTGTGGCTCACGGGCTCTAGAGCACAGGCTCAGTAGTTGTAGCACACGGGCTTAGTTGCTCCATGGCATGTGGGATCTTCCCGGACCAGGGCTCGAACCCGTGTCACCAGCATTGGCAGGCAGAGTCTTAACCTCTGCGCCACCAGGGAAGTCCCTGTGTATCCTTTTGTAACTTGCATTTTTATATTCAACATTGCTTGCCAGATTTATCTGGAATGAGGCCAAGGTACCCATGTTTTCTTCATGTTTTTTTTAAGCTCCACAGGTGATTCTGGTTGGTAACCAGAGTTCAGAATCATCATTCTAAGTCTATATATATTTAGCCAAGAAAGTTTTCAGTGTTTCCAAACTGCTAACACATTTTAACCTAGTTTTTACCATGAGTCAGTTGCTGTTAGACTACCTGTATTGCAATAAAGATTACTTTACAATGCTTCCAACTCAGAAGCAAAAACCCTAATCAAATTAGGTTTGCACATGATTCAAAACAATAACCAAACTATAAAAATGAGTTTCTGAAGGGGATGGGTGTGGCTACAAAGGGATAGTAACACAAGAGTCTTGTGGTGATGATACAGTTGAGTATCTTGATTGTGGTGGTAGTTATACACATGTGAAATTGCACAGAGCTACACACACACACACACACACACACACACACACACACACACACATACAAGTCCATGTATAACTGGTGAAACTTGAATAAGCTATCTGGATAGTGCCAATGTCAATTTCTTGATTTTTGTATAGTACTGTGGTAGTGTGGGATACTGACATTGTGGAACAGACCTAGGGGAGGATGTATAGGACCTTCCTGTACCTTTCTCTGCAATATCCTGTGAATCTATAATTATCAAAATAAAAATTTAATAAATTTTTAAAACTAAGTTTCTAAAGTACACTGAAGAAATTCTGCAGCCTTTCCATGGTCAAATTCAATTCAATTCAGTATACTGCTTCAATATACATCCAATACATAAATGACACATATTTTCATACACCTAACATCTGATGCAGAACTGCATTAAAGAGAAAGACCACATTGGTGACAACCACTTTAATCCTACAGTAAGTATAAAAGATAACCCTTAAAAGTTATTGGCCTATAAGCTATTATTTTTAGATTACTGTGTGGTCTTATCCTCACGGGACACTAGGATTTACCTAAATAGCTATCTCTGTTCACTCCAAATAACCCTGCTTTCATTCCTATTTTAAGCCAGCAAGCCTGCCCTACTTTTGCAGACTTATTTCCTAATCTACTCACCTGCGTTTCCAATCATGAACCAGTTAAACACTGCTTAAGAGGTTATATTAGATATTATTAGTGAAAGTCATATGTACCTTTCAGGTCCTTTCATAACTGATCAGAACAAATAATTTTATTTCAATAATCTGAAATAGCTCTTTCAGATTATTCCCTCTGTTCTTTGATAGTCACAGAACTCACTAGTCTGACAGAAACAATAACTTTATAGTGATCATATGTGTTCAATAAAACAATGCACAATAGTAAAAAACAACTAACTTGCTTTCATGAATAAATCCACCAACGACCGTTATTACTCTGGCCATTCATTAAAACTATCTTATTTTATTTTTAAACTTCCACAAAGCCTTAGGCCACAAGAATAAAATGTACCTAGGCATACACACAAAAAAACACAAATTAAGTCTTACCTCTTTAGGCCACTGATCAAACATTAAAGTTTAAACCTGAAAGGATTATCAATTTATAGAGTGAAGGAGCAAACATTTCTTACGAGATATAGTCTACGGTTTAGTCATCTGCTCTTCCCGGTGGTTATTAGTCATAGGAAGCTCCAGAGTTCTAATTTTCTGTCACATTTTTGGGAAGTTATCATATGCTATACTGAGGACTTTTCAAGACAGTATTTAAGCTTCTGAGTATAACCACAAATGTGTTGCTTGTCGTGGGAACTCATCAAATATCTGTTTCTGAATACATGATTTCCAAAATTCTATCTATACTATAGAAAAGGAAATTTTCACCATTTTTATTAAGGATTTTATGTTTACGTCCTTTCAAAAGCTAAGGAGATTAAGGTTGGAAAATATAAAATATAACACTGTTAAACTATCATTGCACATATGCCACTTAAAGTCAAACAGACCTGCTGTCAGATCTCACCAAGATTCAAGAAGAATTCATTTAATAAAGAACAGCTAACATTTATTAAGCACCCACTATGGGCACTATGCTAAGCACTCTACATAATATTGTACAATATGAAATACAATCTTTAAATTCTGAGGTAGGTACTGTAATCTCCCATTTTAAACTTGAAGCAAGGAAAACAAATGACAAAAGTCACACAACTAGTAATTAGCAGCGCCTGTGCTCTTTCCTACACCGTCTTCAATAAAATAAGCTTCTTATGCTTTCACTTAAACAATTACTAAGCGCCTATGTGCTAGGCACTGTATTCAACATTAAGAACACACAGTTCTTGGACTTCTTTGGAGGTCCAGTGGTTAAGACTCCACGCTTCCAATGCACGGAGCGTGGGTTTGATCCCTGGTGGGGGAACTAAGATCCCACACACCCCACAGTGCGGCCAGATAAATAAAATAAAATAAAAATATTTAAAGAAATTTGTAAAGCAATAAGACTGCTCATGGGAGCACATGGGAGGCAATATCTAATTCTTCTTCTGATGATGATAGCAGCTAACATGTACTGAGCACTTACTATGTGCCTGTCACTGTACTTTGTGGAGTTTATTTCATCCTTACAACTATCCTGCAAGCTAAGTTTTATTATCCCTCTCCCTCAAATAGGGAAACGGAGGTAAAACAAAGTTAAGTGATTTGTCCAAGGTCACACAGATACCAAAAAGAGGCAGAATTTGAATCCAGCTTCACCTGACTTCAAAGCCCATGTTCTAAAACCATTACTCATACAACCTCCTAGTAAAGGGGAAAAAGCTTCTCAGATGTCCTCTTGGCTAAATCTTGAAAGATAGATAGGAGCTAGTCAAGTTGGGGGACAAGATTCTTCAGAGAAGTAAGGCAAAGAGCCCATTCACAGATACAACATGACATGGCATTCTGGGGAACCACAAGAAGTAGGAAAGTAGTTTTGGGAATGGGGGTGTGAAACGAGGAGGAACTAACACAAGGTTAGAGGTTTAGCACGAAGGAACTTCTACATCAACAAAGTTAGAGTTTATCCTACGGGCTGGAAACGTTCATGAAGGATTTCAAGCACAAGAATGATCCTTTACATTATCCAAAGATCATGATGGCAGCATGGAGATTAGACTAAAGAGCCCTAGCAAGTGGCTACTGCAATAATACAAGCAAGAAGTAAGAGAGGGAGATGAAGCAGAAGTTTATGCAGAAACCAGAAGGCCACAGAACTGATTCTGGTAGAACGGGATATGAAGTGAAAGGGATAGGAGAGTCTGGCCTGACTCCCAGGCTTGTCATGTGAGCCAGTGACTAAATGGGTAAGTGGTATGATTAACAGGGATGGGAAATATACTTAGGAAATCCTTTCCATCTTCTCTCCTTATTAGTGCTTTTTAATATTTATTTTATCCCTCTACCGCCTTACTCACTTGAATCTCTCCAAAAAACAAGAACAAGTCTGTCACCATATCTGTTTGGGTAATGTTTGCATTTTCCATAATTTTGGATTACATTTATAAGCCAACTAAGCCTCAGTTGTTTGTTTGTTTTTAACATATAGCCATCAAAATAATCTTGCTATCTCCTAAATGGGATCACTGTCAACTGATCACTGATAGATTTCAGCTATTCCTCTTCCTTCTCCTTTGCTTCATTTAACCTCTTCCCATTCTCTGACACTTCTAGTTTAACCACCCTCTCAAGTCCTTAGTCAAGTATACTTGCTTTCTCCATCCTTACTTCTGCATGTTCTTCCAAGACCCATCATGTAGCTGCAACAACCTCTTTTCCTACTAAGCAAGTTGCCTTCACGCCACATCAGCTATAATATACTTTAAAACTCATGTTTTTCTCTTTAGCTTGCCTTCACTAAGACACCACTGAATCCTCAAATATGATAGTGCCTTTCCTGAGTCTGGTTATGTGAGGCATTTCTTAACTGTACTCCTTTTTCTCTCAACTTTATATTTTGAAAAACTGAAATCCTATCAAAAAGTGAAAGAATAGTAAAATGAATATCCATTTGCTCTTTACCCATATTCACCATGGTAAACATTTTGCCACTTTTGCTTTCTCTCTTAACAAGTACATTTTTTTTTTCCTGAACCATTTGAAAACAAATTGCAGACATCATGACATTTCAACCTAAATACTTCATCAGGTATTACCTAAGAATAAGAACATTCTCCTTTATAACCACAATACCATATCACACACCCAAGACATTTCCCATTGATATACTATATCTACTATATACTCCATATTCAAATTTCCCCAGTTGTCCCCAAAATGTCCTCTATGACTTTTTTTATTTTCCCAATCCAGGCTTGGCACTGTACTTGACTGTCATTTCTCTTTCATCTTCTCTCATCAAGAATAGTCCTCTTGCCTTTTTAATTTTTCATCACTTTGACATTTTTTTAAGTAAAATTAAAAATGTAGCTCTGCAATACCATTAGCCACATTTCAACTGATCAGTAGTCACATCTGACTAGTGCCTACTCTATTGGACAGTGTGGAGAACACTGTTGCCATTGTTATAAGATCTATTGGACAGCCACAGAATTCTACCATTAAAATTGATGTTTACTGTTATCACTTTGACACTTTTGAAGAGTTCAGACCATTTGTCTTGTAGAAAGTCCCATAAACTGGATTTGTCTTATCATTTACTATAACTAGATACAAGTTAAACATTTTTAGCAAGGATTCCATTGGCAATTCTTGAATGAATTCTTAAATTATCTCCTAGTGTTTACTTCATTCAGAATTTCACTCTCTTGGGCTGACATTGTCTAGACACTGCACAAAAACATCATGAATTCTTAGTATTCAATAAATCTAATAATGATCACCAAAGATACACATTCCCTTGGCCAGCTAATATAGCATATTTTTCTGTCACCCAGTCTAGAGAGCCTAATTACCAAGTTATACCCTCTTCTAATAATAAACAAAGACTCAAGAAACTAAAAGATTTCATGATAAAAATCTAGTTTGCCAACAAAATAAAACTGAATATAGGAAACTAAAAGTTCTCTCTGCATACATCTGAATAATTAGGTAGACTATAAAGATAACTAAGTCAGATATCACTTAGGTTAGGTTGAAATTTTTAGACCTCAGTTTTGCAATTTCAAATGAAGCTAAAATTTAACATGAAAACTTAAAACAGAGTGTTATATTCTATTAATGATTGCACCA
This sequence comes from Leucopleurus acutus, assembly GCF_964270905.1. NCBI lineage: Eukaryota > Metazoa > Chordata > Mammalia > Artiodactyla > Delphinidae > Leucopleurus > Leucopleurus acutus. The sequence continues at coordinate 100,307,699 of NC_139150.1, read as the reverse complement.
AAGGATGAAAAGACACCTCTTTATTGCCATTAGTAGCAGCAAAGCTCTGAAATGACCACAAATATGAGAATTAGCTGAATAATTCTGTCTCTCATAGACGTATGTCTAAAAATTAGCTTTTCCCCAAAATGTCACTTTAATGGAAAAATACTCTATTATCAAATACTGCTTAGGAAAAGTGTTTTAATTAATTCTTTTTAAAAAAATTTTATTGAAGTATAGTTGATTTACAATGTTGTGTTTAATTTCTGCTGTACAGCAAAGTGACTCAGTTATACATATATATATTCTTTTTCATATTCTTTTCCATTATAGTTTATCACAGGATATTGAATATAGTCCCCTGTGTTAAATAATTCTTTAATTCACTTTAAGTAATGAGTCCTTAGCACTCGTCTCTCCAATAATCCGATAGCTTTTTTTTTTTTAATTTTACAGTAAAATGTGATAATGTTACTTTACGGAAGAAAGCTTTATTACCAAATGTCTGATATACATAAGGCTTCAATCACAACCATTATCACACGGGTAAAAAAGAACACCTTATTCCTGCTTGGAAAAAAAAAAATTAAGTGTTTAAATTAAGATGTCCTTTCTGAGGTTTGAGACTTTCACTCAGAGGTGTGAATCTCAAAGAGCATCAATTTCCAGTGTTTAAATATTATAGTTTGTACAATGAGATATCATCTCACACCAGTCAGAATGGCCATCATCAAAAAATCTAGAAACAATAAATGCTGGAGAGGGTGTGGAGAAAAGGGAACCCTCTTGCACTGTTGGTGGGAATGTAAATTGATACAGCCACTATGGAGAACAGTATGGAGGTTCCTTAAAAAACTACAAGTAGAACTACCATATGACCCAGTAATCCCACTACTGCACATTATACCCTGAGAAAACCATGATTCAAAAAGAGTCATGCACCACAATGTTCACTGCAGCTCTATTTACAATAGCCAGGACATGGAACCAACCTAAGTGTCCATCGACAGATGAATGGATAAAGAAGATGTGGCACATACATACAATGGAATATTACTCAGCCATAAAAAGAAACGAAATTGAGCTGTTTGTAGTGAGGTGGATAGACCTAGAGTCTGTCATACAGAGTGAAGTAAGTCAGAAAGAGAAAAACAAATACCATATGCTAACACATATATATGGAATCTAAAAAAAAAAAAAAAAGGTCATGAAGAACCTAGGGGCAGGACAGGAATAAAGACACAGACCTACTAGAGAATGGACTTGAGGACACGGGGAGAGGGAAGGGTAAGGTGGGACAAAGTAAGAGAGTGGCATGAACATATATACACTACCAAATGTAAATCCGATAGCTAGTGGGAAGCAGCCGCATAGCACAGGGAGACCAGCTCGGTGCTCTGTGACCACCTAGAGGGGTGGGATAGGGAGGGTGGGAGGGAGGGAGCTGCAAGAGGGAAGAGATACAGGGATATATGTGTATGTATAGCTGATTCACTTTCTTATAAAGCAGAAACTAACACACCATTGTAAAGCAATTATACTCCAATAAAGATGTAAAAAAAAAAAAAAAGAAATGTATACACCAAAAAAAATTAAAAAATAAATATTATAGTTTGGCAGTTGTTAATTACAATGGTAAACTAAGTACAACTTAAATAATGTTAACAAATTCAACAGATGTGTGCTGTATGACTTGCTCACATCGAATATTTATACTTGAAAATGTTTCTTCTGGGTTGGCATTGTATCAAATGACTGAAAATATAAAGGACCAAAATATGAATACAGGGCTTCCCTGGTGGCACAGTGGTTGAGAGTCCGCCTGCCGATGCAGGGGACACGGGTTCGTGCCCCGGTCCGGGAAGATCCCACATGCCGCGGAGCGGCTAGGCCCGTGAGCCATGGCCGCTGAGCCTGCGCGTCCGGAGCCTGTGCTCCGCAACGGCAGAGGCCACAACGGTGCGTACGGAGAAAAAAAAAAAAAAAAAAAAAAAATGAATACAAGCACTTTCAAATCATTTTCATGCTGATTGAAACCAATATGAAAGAATTTAGGTAAAATTACAATATTTATGTTAAAATAATATGAGATATTTGAATAATAAAAGGTTTAATATATGTCATCCATTTTCCTTTTAATTTAAAATATACCAGTAGATGGAAATACAGTTGACCCTTGAATAAAGAGGTGGTTAGAGGTGCTAACCTTCCACACAATAGAAAATCCAAGTACTTCTTACAATCAGCCCTCTGTATATACACGGGTGGTTCCCCCATACCCAAAGTTCCTCCCTATGCGTGGTTCCACATCCTTAGATTCAACCATCCTCGGATCATGTAGTACTGTAGTATTTACTATTGAAAAAAAATCCACGTATAAATGGGCCCACAGTTCAAACCTGTATTGTTCAAGGGTCAACTGTATTGAAAAGTATTAATGAAAGTATATAGTAGTGGAAAGTATTAAGAGTAGTTTCTGGAAGGAAGGAATATGAAGCCTTTGTTTTCTTCCCTTTTGCCTTTCAAATTTTATAATTAGCAGGGTTAAGCTTACATTTAAAAGAAAAAAAAAATTTTTTAATCCTTGGTAAATCCATTCTCATAATATGAAAAACGGAGAGAGGGGACAGAGGGAAAATAAATGAGGTATAGGTACCAGAGGCTGAAATGGGGTTCAGGATATACTTGTGGAAATAGCCATTTCTGTCCATACTACTCTAAGTAAAATTTTTTAAGAAAGCTATAGCCACACTATTCCCACTGCCAGGATATCAAAGAACCAGCAGCCTTCAATGCTGTGCTACAAATGGCAGTACATTCTACATTTGAATTCCAAGAGAATGGGAGAACTCTATCAGTATCCTCCTGAAAAGAAGTCTGGAGCTTCCCTAGTGGTGCAGTGGTTAAGAATCCCCCTGCCAATGCAGGGAACATGGGTTTGAGCCCTGGCCCGGGAAGTTCCCGCATGCCGCGCGCAGAGCAACTAAGCCCGTGCGCCACAACTACCAAGCCCGCACTCTAGGGCCCGCGAGCCACAACTACTGAGCCAGCGTGCCTAGAGTCCGTGCTCCGCAACAAGAGAAGCCACCGCAATGAGATGCCCGCGTACCACAACAAAGAGTAGCCCCCGCTCACCACAACTAGAGAAAGCCCACGCACAGCAACAAAGACCCAACACAGCCAAAAATAAATAAATAAAATAAATTTATTTTTAAAATAAATAAAAATAAAGTGCACATACATTTGTAAGTTGAGAAGGTGTACTGAACTGCTTTCTTGAAAAACTCCACTAAGTGGCAGAATACCTATTGAATATTGGTTGCTGTATTTTGCTGTTTGTCATTAAAACTTATCTGTCCATATTCTAGAAAATATTTATATTTTAATAAAGAAGATAGATCGCAGTCAGATGTTTCCATTCTTGAAAGAAAACGGAAAGGTAATATAAATCATAACAAAGTCAAGGATATAAACAAGAGTAAGAGGGGTGTGAACATTGCTGTTTCATACATAGACAAGAGTAAGAGGGGTGTGAACATTGCTGTTTCATACATAGACAACTAAGACTGTGGGCATCCGTCTAACTCTTGGGAAGCTAAATTGAGAGTACCATTTCTTTCTTTTTCTTTACCTCTTTTTTGAGAACTTCCAGTTGTACAGTGTTTAACATGTGGGGATCAAATGTATCTATACTTTAAGATATTCTAAATATGGATAATTTCTAACCTAGGAAAACATGTAGTTTAAGTAAGTGAAAAGTTCAGGAAAATTTTTTTCTTGTAATCCTTCATTTGGCATTTGATTTATTATTTGAAAGTTTTATTTAAATACTTATTAAAAGTATGTGATTTATAATATATAGAAAATAGCCACAAGAAAAAATAGAAAAATACTATATTTTATCTTGTTCTACCACTCTTTGTCTAGTAGTATGTGTACATGTATGTTCTAATGTATCATAATTTTTCATTTTCATTTAAAAATCTAATGTCCCCAATTCTATTCAGTTTTAAACTATAACAACTTTAACTTCGTATTTTGTAAAGGGCTAAAAGTATGATTTAAACTACAGATGGATATTATATTTTAATCCTAAATGAAAGATAATATAAATAATAAGCATAGATCTGATTTGAATAAAGATTTTTAAATAGTAAAATTAAATAAATAAATAAAGTGCACAATTCAATGATTAAAAAAAAAAAGAAGAAGAAGTCTGACTTCTGTTAAAACCCCTTCGGCCACCAAAGAGCAAACTCAGACAATGGATTCTCTATATTTGTTACGTAATGCCTAGTGAAATTTCCTTGCTGTTTCTGAAAAGATTCAGCTTACAGGAATAAACTTTTTATAAAAATCACTGTCAAAGAAAAAAATTCCTTCAAACAGGAAAAGAAACTTGGAAACCAGAAAAAAAAATCAAGCTGAAAGATTTTCAAAATGCAATTATTTGGGTTTCTCGTTTTCTGCTCCAGATACGAGTAGTGTTGCCCCCAGTGTATATGGACTGTCTGGAGGCTCATACAAATTTTAATTTTTAAAACAAAGAAGAAGCAAATGAGCACCAATTGGGAATACATTACAGATGGCTCTCCATAAACATTTAATAAATGAGTGAAATCATAAGAATGTTTATATTTTTAAACACAAAATAAATACCTTCAACTGCTAGAGAAGAAACCAGCTGCCAGGGAAGTACTAGACAGACTGTATTATTGGTTTGTACGCTGTTATCCATGGGATTCCACCCAGATATCCTTTATATTGTAGAAGAGGTATTTTCCTGACTGGGAACAGTTTCCTAACTTATAATTTTATATGCTTTCCGATTCTGATATTTTTTGAACGTTAATGATTTCTCTATTATCCACTTATGAAGCAGCTGATCTATTCTCACACTACTATCATGTTTCATAATACTACCTTGTCTTAAGCTTTTCACATCCATTATGTCATTTGCGTGGCTGAGATGCTTGACAAAGAAGGTATTATTAACCCTATTTTGCAGATGAGATTATTGAAGCAAAAAAAGAGAGAGTTTAAGTAAAAAGGCAAGGTTAAAAAAAAAAGGCAAGGTCACAAGTAAGCCCGAGAAGTAGGAGTAAAACCTCCAATCTAGTCCTTCATTTTAGGAAGGCTGCTATTTAAAAGACACAAAATACAAATCACTCCCACCCACCCACTCTTCTCCAAGATTTGCTCAAGCAAAACAATTAAGCAGAATTTAAAGTTAACAGGAAATGACAAAACCAAGAATAACTGGGGTGTGGTCTCACCTCTGAAAAAGATTTCCAGCTGTGAATAAATGCAAACAACTCTGGCCAGAAAAGATAATATTAGATCAGGATTTAGAACCCAGTACAGTACAACCGGACCTTAGCTATATATACAGTGACACCTTACTTTCTTAGAATAAACCTCAATATTTCAAACTCAGGAAAACCCAGAAAAAAAAAGCAACGTAAGTCACCAGGAAGCCAAAATTGCTGTGTTCAAGTTCTTATACTAAAGTTTTTATATATGAGACAAATCCACCCATTCTAAGGGCTTGAAATCATTTATGTTTCATTTTTTTAAGGGTAATCTTATAATAACATGCAGTAATTTATAAAATTTCACCAAAAAACAAATTTAAATCATATAGACTATGAGGGTATTCACTTAACTGTGGGCATGCCTAGCAATAAGCCAGCACCTGCATTTTAGCTACATATTGTTTTACTTTCCTTCTACATTTAAGGGTCTGAAAGGGTCATTTAAAAATTTCCTTGATATCTTACGGCACGTTATGGTAGAAATTACATACTACAATGGCGATCAGAATTTGAGATGCATGAAGGTCTGAGGACTACCACCACTAAGCTTCACTCAGATCCTATTTATTCTGACTTGACACACTATTCTGGTTTATCTGGTTTCCCTGCCTACTTCAGCTTAGAAGTGGCAGATTAGAAGGGCATATTTTGACAGATAGAGAGCAGTACTGCAGCAGATAAACTAAGAACAGACAAAAGCACTAAACTGGTATAGCAGTGAGGAGTCATTTCAGCACAGGAGGAAACTGCCAACACCCTTATACAGCAGAATGCACCGGCCATATTAACTGCATAGGACAGAAATTAATGTACATAATGATGACCTTGATTTATCAAAAAAGATTATGTTTAGTAGATTCTGAATCTTAAGAGAGGGTTATATACTCTTCATGGGTTATATACTATAAAGACTGACATTAAAATGGTCAAAAGAATTTAGCAGTTAAAGGGCTGTCAGTTCTATGAACAATTCTCTTAAATCCCTAATGATACCACACAAATGCTGAGTAGATAAATCTCAAAAACCTCATTACATTTAGTAAATATTATATAGTGTAGATAATTAACATTTATGATCAACACTTATGATGATGACTTTTTTGGGGGGAAAACTACATTACACACTAAAATTACATATTGCAGGCAATCAACATTTATGATGCTTAATTTTTTAGGGGAAAAAAAACACCTAAGTTATACACTAAAATTCTCTCCCTTCACTGAACATTCAATAATTTTTCTCCACTTAAAAAAAAAGTTTTCTTGTCACCAATCCTGGTTTCCTTTCTCCTTCTAATTACCAGAATGAAAAAATAAAAGTATTTTAATAGTTTTCCCCACTTACAATTAACCCCTTTATTCAGAGGTCACTAACACACCTGGTCTCGGTATATTCCCTTCTTACAAAATAGTGCTTTCAAACCGAGTATTAAAACTCAGAAGAGTTGTACTTGTCTTATGTCTGAACAAAAGAGGCACATAAATTAGTGGTTATATTTAAACCACTATTCTTAGTTTAAGGGCAGAAACAACTACAATGTAAAACCCTGTATGTATTAGTAAGGAACACTTTAGTTTATTTTGGACATCTGAAACAGGGAACATCATTCTCCAAGTCTCTATGGCCAAAAGGAAAATAAAACACCAAAAATCATGTCAAGAGATCTGTAGATCCCTTTCAAATATCACAATATGAATTTATTTGCATTTATTTCACTATATTGTTTCTTTTACTAACAGCAGTGACTTGTGATGATCTGAAGAAAGTGGGCTAAAAGGTACGTGGTATCCATCCTTAAAAAAAAGGGTGGGGAAGAGGCAAGAAAGATCTGATCCTACAGAAGAGGAGCGGCAGAAAGATCTGACTTGGAAGGGTCTACTCAACTCCCTACCCACATCACCCTAGATGGTTTCCCCCAGGTAAGAGCCTAGAAAAGAGGAATCGTTTCTTTTAAAAAATATGTGGATCCAGACTCTTTGGGGGTGGTGGGAGAAGAAATCGCCACCCTGCCTGGAAATCCGACACTACGGGAGATAAATAAGCAATCTCCAGCTAGCTACTGGTCCAGGTGCAACAGAAAACGCCCGGCGCCCCCGCGGGGGAGCCCCGGTGGAGATCCCGGCCTCCCGTCTCCCACACCCCCTCCAGGTCCTCCTCTGGGATGGGCGCCGCCAGGGATCCCGCCGCCCTCCTGCCTCCTGTCCTCGGCTCCCTCCCTCCGGCCCCGAGCCTTCGCCCGGCCGAGGGCCGTTTCCCGCTGGTCGACTGGAAGGCCCGGCCCGCTTGGCACCTTTGATGACGCGTTCGGTGGTGGAGAGGTGGAGGTTCCTCCCGGACATGGTCCCCTCGGCCTCCTCCCGGTCCAGGAGACCGCCAGACGTGCGCCTCCGCCTTCGCCTCCAGCGGTCTCGGCTCCCCGGGGCCGGTCAGTCAGCCGTGCCCCGGCCCGGCTCCTCAGGGCGGCCCAGGCACCAGAAGGAGGCGGCCGCGGCAGCCCAGCCTCGAACCCCACGGACAGGATGCGGGCCCACCGGCCGCTCCCTCCTGAGGCGCGGAGTCGCGAGCGCCCGCGACCGCAGTTGAGGGAGGCAACCCCAGCGGCCGCGGCTGCGCGCGGCCCGCCCCCGCGTGCGCGCGCTTGCGCGTTCCCGCTCGACGCCCTCCTAACTTCCCGGCGGCCCGCGCGCCGCCGTCGCCGCCGCGGCGCCGAGGCCCAGCGCGCGGCCCCGCTGCCTCAGCCGGCTCGGCCGCCTGACCTCCCACTCCCGGGCAGTCAGCGACCCCGGCTTTACCCTTCGCGCGGAGGCTCTCGGCCCGCGCGGCCGCCCTCCGCGCACGCGCGCTTCCTTCCGCTTTAGCTTCCGAGAGTAGAGTTCCCTTCTCTGCCTGCCCCTCCTGCAGCTGACTCCTTCTCGGCTGCCTGCGCCGCCCGGGCCTGGAGCACCTAACAGCGGCCCCTCGGTCCTGCACCAAAAGCCCCAGTGGAGCAGCGGCCATCTTGTGACCCGGCCCGAGCGACCCAGCAGCCTCTCGGCGGAGCAGTGCATCTCCTGTCCGCTTGGGGTCACCTTGCAGGGAGCCCTTGTCTTCCCAGACCTTCCCCACGGTTGACCTCCCTCCCTTTCCTCGGGGTCTCTCCCCCACTCTGTCTAGGAGACGTTACCAAGTTGATCAGGCTCCTTCCCACAGTTTACCCTCCCCCCAGTCAGCAAACCCATTTAAACCCCTGGTTTAAGTTGTCACATTTGTCGAGGGCGGTTAGTATAGTAAGAAGGACGATCGCGTCCATCCTAGTTCTAATCCAGTAGTGCGCGGGGAGGGGCGGTTTCCGAGTGGGTGGATAAGACCCTCCGCTAGGTGCCGTGGCCTCCTCTCTGCCTTTGCACTTGTCAGAAAGGGGACGGCAGCCGGCTCCATGGAGCCCCTGGGCCAGACCTCCTCTGTGCAAGGAACTGACCTTTTCATAAGTTCTGCGTGTCACCTACACAGCTAGGAGCGATCCCTTCTTCCCCTCTGACGCAGTGACACAGTACCTGCCTCCCCCGGTCATCCTTACTGTGGAACACGATGGGCAAGTCTCCGTAGAGTCAGCAATCTGACTCCTCTCCAGCTTAAAAACTGACTTTTTCTCTCCTTAAATTGTAAGCCTAGAATAGAAACTGTCTTCCCTCATCGAGTATAGTGCCTGGTAAAGTCAAAAGTATTTTGATTTTAGCCGTGATAGTGGAATATTGAAACTGAGATCCAAGGAAGCATATGCAAATTACAGGCAAACCGGTCTTAACAGTTACTGTGGTGGCCAATGAGTAGTCATAGGTGGCTCTGTACATTTAAATTTAATAAAATTTAAATATTCATTTCTTTAAGTGCACTAGCCACGTAAGTGCTTGATAGCTACCTGTGGCTAGTGGCTAACTAATTGGATGTGGTAGAATAGGACACTTCCATCATAGCAGAAAGTTCTTTTGTACAGCTTCCAGGTAAAAGATTATAGGAGTTAAACCAAATCTCCTTTACTATAGATTTATGTATTGGGAGGAGATCTGGGGATACACACTGGAGTCAGACCCTGAATTATGCCTTGCAGTTTTGGCCTAAGGCCATTCATAGCAATCCCAGCAAGGCAGGAGCACCTGAGGGAGCTGAATAGATTTTGGTTCTGTTTTCTTGGGTCTTGACTTCAGGCTTCCACCCAAGAGAATTGTTCAGATATCCTGAGGAAGTTCTTCACTTAGGAAGTAATCAGAGCTCCACACGTCTATCAAACAGAGCAAATTTCTAATGGTCAAAAATAAATTGGTCCCTGCAGCGTAGTAGAGGCTAAATGTCATCTGGAAGAACAAACAGGATGGCTAAAAACAAAGAGTTTAGGAAAACATTGCAAACCAATGTGAAGAGATGAATTATCCAATAATAGTTGTGGAAGAAGTAACCAACTATCTGGATCTCAGATATATCTTTGTTTTTTTGGCCACACTGGGCAGCATGCAGGATCTTAGTTCCCCAACCAGGGATTGAACCTATGCCCCCTGCAGTGGAAGCACAGAGGTTTTTTTTTGTTTTTTTTTTTTTGCGGTACACAGGCCTCTCACTGCTGTGGCCTCTCACGTTGCAGAGCACAGGCTCCGGACACGCAGGCTCAGCGGCCATGGCTCACGGGCCCAGCCGCTCCGCGGCATGTGGGATCTTCCTGGACCAGGGCACAAACCCGTGTCCCCTGCATCGGCAGGCGGACTCTCAACCACTGCGCCACCAGGGAAGCCCGAAGCACAGAGTCTTAACCACTGCACCGCCAGGGAAGTCCCTGGGTCTCAAACTGGAGCCACTCCTTAACACCAAACTTCATAAGTAATAAAATATGAGAATTAAAACAAGATGGTATTTTTCACAAAGCAAAATGGAGAACATTTAAAAAAGGTGACACTCTTGGTAGAATTATAAATTAGCACAATCTCTCTGGAAAGGGATTTGGCAGTATCAATCAAAGAAGGTATATGTATAGCCAATGAAAATATTCTCAACATTGTTAGTCACCAGGGAAATGCAAAATAAACCATACTGAGATACCACTTTACTAGCCTAGTAGAAGAGCTAAAATTAAAGACTCTCGGGCTTCCCTGATGGCGCAGTGGTTAAGAATGCAGGGGACACGGTTCCGAGCTGTGGTCCGGGAAGATCCCACATGCCGCGGAACAACTAAGCCCGTGCGCCACAACTACCGAGCCTGTGCTCTAGAGCCTGTGAGCCACACCTACTGAGCCCACGTGCCACAACTACTGAAGCCCACCCACCTAGAGCCTGTGCTCCGCAACAAGAGAAGGCACCGCAATGAGAAAACTGCGCACCGCAATGAAGAGTAGCCCCCGCTCGCCGCAACTAGAGAAAGCCCGTGCGCAGCAACGAAGACCCAACGCAGCCAAAAATAATTAATCAATTAATTAATTTTAGAAAATGACTCTCAACACGGAAGTGTTGGCAAGGATGGGAGCAACTCTCCTACATCGCTGGTGGGAGAGTAAAATGCTACAACTACTATGAAAGTTTCTTGTAAAGTTAAATATACACCTACTCTATGATTCAGTAATTCTACTCTTGGGTATTTTACCCAACAGCAATAATTACCCAAACAGTAGAATACTACTCAGCTAATAAAAGGAAATAATTACTGATGCATGCAACAGTATGGATGAATCTCAAAAACATTATGGTGAACAAAAGAAACAAGACAAAAAATAGTACATACTATATGATTTCATTTGCATAGGAAAATGGTTAAATGAGGTATGAAATTGGATGCAACATTATGCATTATGCAAAATCATACTTTAGATGGAAAGATATTGGCTATCATGAGAAAAGCCTCAGGAGATAACGAAAAGTGAAAAAGTACAGTATGGACCCCATATTATTAACAGACAAGCTAACGTATGCATAAAAATACTAGAAGGAAATATTAATATGTTCACTCATTGAATAAATATTAATTAGGTGCCAACTGTTCCAGGCACTGTGCTAGGTAGTAGGGTTACAGTGATGAACTAAAATCAACACAGTTCATACCACCATGGAGCATTAGCTGGTGAGGAAAAAACTGTTAACAGTAGCCATCTCTTGGTGGTATGATTAAAAGTCACTTATAAAAAACAATTAATTTTCTGTATTTTACAGATTTTCTATGGTGAGAAAGTATTACTTTATAACTAGGAGAAAAAAATATTTAAATGCTCTTTTCTTTCAAAGGCCTGTTGTCCACGCCTATTTCCAGTAGCATTAAATATTCATTTGGGGAATTTTCTGAGAGACTTCTCTGATCAAAACAAAACATCTAGAACCACTCAATGAAAATATAAAAAGAAGAAAACTCTCATTAAGCTCCCTTCCCAGACAATTTTTTTTAATGAATAAGGCTTAAATGCACTGGTGGTGGTGGTAATGTTTTTAGTCATCACATCAATAGCTCCTGGCAACAACTGGAGTGTTCTATTTCACTCAGCTTGTACACGTATCCACCTGGCCTGGGTCAGCTGCATTTTCATTTAATTGATGAACTTGATTCTCTTTCCTTTTACTTTCTGCATTGGTCAGAATTGACTACTTAAACCATCAAGCTTCATGCTAAATTGGCAATTCTACTAATTTCTTCAAATCTAGGTTTCCATGTTACAGGGCTTGTGAGACTTGGTATATTTCCTTATGACACTCCCTAAGCACTTCATAAACCTTAATTAATGACTAACTCTTCTGAGAAATAATTACGAATGCTTTTAATTTAACAAAAGCACAGGGAATCCTAGTTTCCACTGTTGTACAAAAGTAACCTGGCTTCAGTTTCTATGTGTATGAAGCCATTAAATATTAAACTTCTGTGTTAAATGCAGAGAACTGTAGAATATTTTTAAAACTGCAATAAAATAGCAAAAGGTATTTTATAGTGTATAATCTCTAATTTTATATGAAAAAGCACTACATAAATGTTTTTATTAGTAATACATATTGTATGGACATTGTATACTATATTTTACTCATATCTTCCTATGAGTGCATTTAATTTTGATTAAATTACCTCAGAATGGACTCGTCCCACCACAGTTGAGGTCTAAAAAAAATTAGTGGCTCCATATTAAAAAAATATTTTTTTTTGCAATTGGAAAAACATGGCCTAAAGCAACATTCTACCAATCATAGCCTGATATCAAATTTCTAATCCCTTTAGACTTTTTTTGTTTTGTTTTGGCTTTGCCGTGTGGCTTATGGGATCTCAGTTCCCTGACCAGAGATTGAACCCGGGCCCTCAGCAGTGAAAGCGTGGAGTCCTAACCACTGGGCGGCCAGGGAATTCCCCCCTTTAGACTCTTGTAAGTAAAAAATGCGAATGAAAGTTTTGCTGACTGGTAAATATATATTTACAGGTTGATATTCAGGCCATTTGGGGGGTAATATGCAAACCTCTTAACAGTGTGTTATCCCTTGGTCTTCCTGGGAGAACACAAATACTGTAACTGTGACAAGGATTGGGGAGCCCCAAAGCTGCCATCACCCCCTATTACTTTTGTTTAAATCCTTACGAAGTAGGAGAGAAAATGGTGGCAGTCATTACTGGCTACATAATACAGTACAGTCTAAGAGAATAGAATTTAATACCTCTCTCATACCTGGGCTCCAGCATTCCACAGGTAAGATGCCATAGGTAAACGTCACAGGCATTCATCAAGTTGCTTGGGCCACAAATTTAGAGTTGGGGGGCCAGGCAGAGAGGAAGGCTCAATCCCTCACACACCATATCCTGTAAACCTACTCCCCCTACAGTCCATTTTTCCATACAACAGATCTTTCTCAACTTAAGTCTGATTTTCATCATTCCTCTGCTTAAAACCCGCAAGTGTCTCCTTTTTTCCTGAAAGTGGTCTACTTCTTAGTAGACTTCTTTGAACTCAGCTCAAACCTCTTCCCTTACATCCACTACAATTCAGACATAGTGGCCTTGTTTATGCTGTATATACTGCAATTTATACAAATAACCTCAAACAGACCAAGCTCATTTCTGTCCCACAGCTCTTGCATTTGCTGTACCACAGGGTTTCAAATCATTCCCTCCCCATCCAGGTCCCAACTATAAATGAAATAAAGGTTTTGAGTATATTTTTAAGTGTTTTGGGGTATGTGTGAGAAGTGTGTAGGAAAGCATATATTTTTCAGTTTCTCAAAGGAATCCAGACAATAAAATGTTAATGACCACTGGTATAGAGTTTTAATTTATAAAGCACTTTCTTATACATTTACTTCTCATTACGTTTATGCAGGTAGATAGTATAGAAATGATCATTTCTACCTCGTAGATAGACATTGAGGTGGGAAGAGGTTAAACATATCAGAGTTCACACAGCCAGTCAGCGATGGAATTGACACAAATCCATTCTTTTGGACTCAAAATCCTGTGCCCTTTTGGCTGAAGACCAAGACAGAGTCCATTCTTGCTTATCTTCATTTGCTTCAAAAACATCGAAGTTAAACACTTTTCTAAGGGCTTTCTTATTTAAACTAGCTTATAAGCCTGCATTAAAATTTTCAATGAAAAAAATTTTATCATCAGCTAGATCAAGGCAGTTTTCAAGCAAAAATTTAATGTATGAACAAAGGAATGCAAGAGTTTTCTATTAAGCTAAGTAGAGCATAATTGGGGAAATAGCTTTGCAGGAATAAATTTAACACATCTTAAAACCGAATGAAAATAATGTTGAGGTCTCTAATGTTTAGATTTTACCTACGCTTCTAGTTAGCATACACAACTGAACCATCTATCCTGAAAAATCAATCTAATCTAATTTTTTTAAAAGTTAGTTTTCCCAGAAAAGAAAAATCTAAATTTAATCTCTTTCTCCTGCTCATACAGTTTCCAACAGAAATGGGATAGTGGGGAATCTATATTATTTGGAGAATTACCACAAAATATTTAAACCATGTGAATTTGGCAGCAAAGATATTTCGTCTCAAGGGCCATGCCTGTGTAATGACCTATATGGGAATCTAAAAAAGAATGGATATATGTACAGCTGATTCACTTTGCTGTACAGCAGAAACTAACCCAACATTGTAAATCGACTATACTCCAATAAAAAAAAAGGGGAGGGCATGCCTGTAGGATACAACCAGACACCAGCTTCAAAAGAGCTTGCTTCATTAACCTCGGGAACTTAAAGGGAACACGTCACTTGAAAGAATTTCCTGTTCTGGGAGGATACAGTAGATCAAAGAGACTTTTTTCCTTCCTTATGAGCATCTATAATTAAAGACCTAATCCTCTATTTCAAGGAAGAAAAAAATGTGTCCTTTATTGAATTAGTTGTTTTCTTTTCCTTAAAACCCACGAGGTTAACGTCATGTTTCGGAAGGAATTTCCTTTTAACCGGTCTGGGTGTCATTCTTAGATTTTGGTGCATATAAAAATGTTAGCCTAGCAGCGTGTCTGCCTGGCATCTTGGGACCTGCCACCTTCCCTGGACAATGTGAAGCCCAGCACCCAATCCCCACCGCCTGCAGAGGCCCAGCTTCACGCACAGCAAGGGCAGCAGAAGGAAGGACAGCCTGGAAGGGAGAAGCATGAATCCCATCCACTTACAGGGTGTGTCCACAGCTAGGTGCAGGCAGCGATAACCATGGTACCAGGATTTCTCCAATGAGGACCAGTTCAAGTTCCACTATGGGGTTAGAGGGCCTCCCCTGGGCAGCTGCAGTGCCCATAGGTGTGGCAGTGGACACCGATGGAGACATTTTCAAGGCAGACTATGACAACCATTGGGTCAGCATCTTTTCTTCTGAGGGCAAGTTCAAGACTAAGATTGGAGCTGGTTGCCTCACAGGCCCCAAGGGAGTAGCCATAGAAGTGAATGGACATATCATTGTGTTTGAGAAGTTGCTGCATCTTTAACTTCTGGCCCAGTGGCAAGCTGGTTGGCCATTTGGGGGGCCATGAGGCCACTGACCAACACTTTGCAGGGCCCCATCTTGTGAACAAGAATGAGATTGTAGCAATAGATTTCCATAACCATTCCATGAAGGTGGACGGGGCTGGCAGAGTTCCTCTTCAGGTCTGGCTCCCACAGGAGGGCAACGGGCAGTTCAACGCCCCCACAGGAGTAGCTGTGGATTCCAGCAGCAGCATCCTTGTGGCTGACCAGGGCAGCGTGGCACCCAGGCGTTGCATGGCTCTGGGCCCCTCCTGTCCTCATATCAAGTCTGCAGAGCCATCGTAGCACCCATGGAGCCTGGCACTGACCTCCGATGCCCTCGTCGTGGTGGCGGCCTATGCTGGTGTCAACGAAAATAATCAATTAACAATCTATAATAGGAATAGAAGAGTTCTTTTGAGCCAAACTGAGGACTACAGCTTCAAGAGAGCATCTCAGATAACTCTGAGGAACTGCTCCAGAGAAGCATGGTTTTCAGCAGTTTTATATGTTGTCAGAACAAAGAACATTAAACAAGTCAGGGATACATTCCTTCAAGGTTAAAAAAAAGATCAGCACTACACAGCGAGTCAGTGTGACCTTGGCATCAGGGAAAGGAGTCTTATCATTGAAAGAGTATCAGCATTGGCATCCCGGGAAGGGAGACATCTAATCTTTACTTTTAACATGGACATTCTTTACTTTAGGCCAATGTACCCTTTTCTTAATAATTGAAGCAGATGAGGCCTATGCTACACCCGTAGCTGCATGGAGGCCCGGCCTAGCTCACGCAGGGATGTACCTGGGGGTGACTGGACAAGAGGCTCTGGCCAGAATCTGGCAACCCTGAACGTCGGTTGTGGGCATGGGTGCCCTGGTGCCTTCCTCTTCCCCATCTCCCAACCCCAGGGCTGCTCTTTATTTACTCGTTTCTCACTTTTACTTTTTTTTTTTTTTTGCGGTACGCGGGGCCTCTCACTGCTGTGGCCTCTCCCGTTGCGGAGCACAGGCTCCGGACGCGCAGGCTCAGCGGCCATGGCTCACGGGCCCAGCCGCTCCGCGGCATGTGGGATCTTCCCAGACCGGGGCACGAACCGGCGTCCCCTGCATCGGCAGGCGGACTCTCAACCACTGCGCCACCAGGGAAGCCCTCGTTTTTTGCTTTTAACTGGGTGGGCCTAGACTGTGGTCTCAATGATGTCTGCAAAGCTTCCCCCTACCGTTTTTACACACCTCCCCCGTCCCCTCAGTCTGCTCCCCACTCCCCCAGCCTGGGGCGGAACAGCCTCGTACTCCAGGGCAAAAGGCCCTCTGATGATGTTTGCCACCCTTCACACAAAGACAGCAATACCCCATCTCTCTTACGAAATGAGTTCACACAAAAAGCCAAATGTAGGACGACGTGTATTTTAAGAGCACATTTCACATTTAGAATTACCTCATCAAAAAATTTCTTTCCAGGGGCCTCTGCTAGGAATTTCCTGATGGTTTTCTATTACATACGTGTATTTATGACAACCTGTGGATTATTGCCTAAGTTCATTCTTAGGCAACCTCAATAGAGAAGCAAACCACAGATGGAGAAAAAAAAAAAAAAAAAAGAAATCCAGAGCCTCATGGAAGAAAGAACTACTTCTTGGCTTCTGATTTCCAGAATTAGAACACTTTTAGGTTATTCCTCAATTATAACTGATGCCACTGTTTCGGGATCCCATCCACTGCTAGGGTCAAAGATTGCTGTTATACAGAAAGGGTAGTCTAACTCCCTTCCTTCATTTAAAATAAACCTTGAAGAAACATCTGGCAAGAATTGTGATGTTGAAAAGAAAAATATTTTTTTGGCTGACAGATCTAAACACACTTAGCTGTGAGATGATAAGGACCTATGGATCTTTTCCAACCACTATTTTTAAAAAATATTTAAATGGACTATAATTCAGTTTATTTCAGAAGGATGAAAAGGATTCACTTCTGCTGGGATTCAAACCCATCATCCTTGAGAAGTCCGCATGTATCTCACTAGATCATTAAGAGTACAAATATCTTTAAAATAGATGAGCATTTTGTTTTCCCACAAATCAAAAACCCTGTGTCCACGTTTGGTGTCTTCATTATTTCTCAAAATGGATTTTGCTCAAATCAGATCTCAGCATCACTGAATGGTAAAGAAGAGTGTGCAGAAGCAACTTGATAGGAGAAGGGCATTCACCTTCTACCAAAAATGTCCTGAATGGCTTAGCTGGTTAGCAGTATCACAAAGAGATGGCTGAGATCAAAGTTTTAATCTTCTTAGTGACCTGTTTACTCTGCTTAGCTCTATTCTATACTGGCCACAAATTCACCTCTCAAATTTCTGTTTCTAAATAAAGAAGGACCAGGAAACAAGGCATTAGCAAAACCAGCACCAAAGACAGGAAAACACAACAGGAACTGCTGCCAGTGGAAAAGGAGCCCTTCCATCAACACAGAACTTGCAGGCATTTCACTTCGTCTTTTCATTCATTCTTTCTGTGTGGTAGGTGCTGGTATCACAGAAATAAACCAGGTATATAGCCTCTACCCAGAAGGAACTCAGTTTATGAAGAACAAGAGAGATTACAGTGCAAGTCCAGTAACTGAGGTGTGAACAGGGAGGCACTAATCCCAGCCTGGGTAGGCTCTCCAGAGGTGGCACAAGCCGAAGGACAGAGTGACTACCGTTTTGAACAGCTGTAGCAGACATGAGTCCAATATGGTAGCTACTTAATGAAATTTAAAATACCAACAGGAGCCACTTAATATATTATTCTTGAGTTTTTAAAAAAATGGGAGGACTGAGCAACAGGCATTTGGGAATCTCTAATGTATGTATTAATAAGATGGCATCAATTCTCTTACCCCACTGCTCGTTTTTGTGGTCGAAGATAAACAACAGATCCCTGGCCCTTTGAATGAATTGGAATAAGAACAGGTTTAGAATTTTATTTTAAGTCTCAGGACAGAAGGTTTCCCTGTAAGACATACAGGAGATGTGGTTTAAATGAACCAAGTGTACTCTCCAAGTTTCAAATCATGGATTTATACAAGTGAAAACAGTGTGACAGAAAGCTCTTCTTAGGAAACACCACAGTTCTTCCATCACTGATGAAGTCATGGGCCCCATTAAAAGATAAGTTAATCATTTAAAGTGAGTATGTTACGCTCTCTGAGGTTCCTTCTAAAACCCCTCTCCAAATGTAAGCTGGACCAGTAAAATGAAGCTTTATAAGTTAGCAAGACACCACCCCCATCTTGTGTTCAACAGTCTTCATTACACCCACGTTATTGCCAAAGATGACACTTGCGATTCAACAGTTACAGAATATAGCTTTATTTATAGAATCTTACAAATAAAAACATTTACAGTCCACATAACTTAAGTTATTTTTTTTCTAATTTATCCTCATAACACCTGAGTTATTTAAAAAAATACTGTGATGGAATTGCAGAACTGTAAAAGGAAATATGAATAATAAAAATCTAACCTCTCTTGCAAAAATCAGACAACTTTTCGTTTTTGTTTTTTTTTTTTTTGCGGTACGCAGGCTTCTCACCGTTGTGGCCTCTCCCGTTGCGGAGCACAGGCTCCGGACGCGCAGGCTCAGCGGCCATGGCTCACAGGCCCAGCCGCTCCACGGCACGCGGGATCCTCCCGGTCCGGGGCACGAACCGGTGCCCCCTGCATCGGCAGGCGGACTCCCAACCACTGCACCACCAGGGAAGCCCAACTTTTCGTTTTTTAAGCAGATTTCCAACATATTACCATCTCCACATTACCATGTGGAAGAGGACTTACTAAAAACAGGTCTTAGGATACTCGAACAGAGAAGCCTTCTTTTTAAAACCCAGGGTGAAGGACCAATGAAGGAAAGACCTAAGTTGACACTAGACACAAAAAACCTTTGGGCAAGGACAGAAGGCAACCTGCAAGCCAGGGTGAGGGTGAGAAGCAGCAGAACCCCTGCTCCTGGGTCACTGCTCCTGCACGTGACACATACTTTCCTTGTTATCCTTAATGGGAGCCGGTCCACGCAGGGAAAGGGAGGGTGAAGATGCTAGTGCCAGAGGTGAAAAAGGTCCTCAGAACTCGATATTCCTCAGACTTCTAATATGTACAAATGCTTAAAACAGCAAATCCAACACTTCAAAAAGAAATGGCCACATTTTCAATTGAGGAAAATCTGTTGCCAATGGCAACACATAATCAGTTGCACGATTTCAGTGTCTCCACCCCTAAGCTCAAAGTAGGACTGGCCTCTGGACCAATTAGTTTGAAGAGAATTTCCCTTTGAGGCAGCTGTCTGTGAAAGGAAAGTTAGTTCTTAATATAGGTGTGCATGAGAAGGGAGGGCACCCTGCTACTTCGTATTTTAGTTTTTAATTTGCTCAAGGTTACATTTTTGAGCTCTTCTCCTAAAACTAGAAACCCACTAACTCTTACTTAGGATTCTACTCCAAGAATAATAGTATTTGTAAGGAATGACAGATCTATAGGGGATGCTAAAATTATAAATTTAATACATCCATGTGAATTAAGGGAAGCAAAATCTTCTGAAGTCCTAAGGTTTGAGTTATTTCCTGCTAGCTCCTGAAAGCAGTTTGAGGGAAATCAAACAGAAAAGACAAAGAATCGTTTTAAAACAGTAACAATGACAATAGTAATGACAATATAAAAAGTTAGATCCCAACATTCAAGGAATTGGTTCTTTGGTAAAAACTGGACCATAATCCTACCAGGAGTCTGTCCTGATAGTTCACCTAGAATCGTGAGAACTGAGTTTTCCTCCTTCTTCCGCCCATTCTCAAATCTATCAAAGTCAACAGGCAAGATGAGAAAAACGTATAAAGCATCACCAGTGGTTTTCCCACTCATGTTCTTTTCAAGAATAGTCCTGGTTTGACGGATGTTTCCCAAGGGGTGGGGGGAGGCGGGTAGGGGAAAAAAGCCAGAGTAGATGCTGCTTTTAACTACCATAGAATGGAAAGTTTTCCTGTCAGAACGGAAAAACTAACGGGTGGTGGTGACGGACCAGGACTCGTCAGCCACATGCACAAATCGGTCTGCGAACACAGCCCCTGGGCTGCGACTGTGGGCACCACTGAGGAAGGCTTCTGGAGAGGTCGGCTCCCCAGAGTGGCTAAAGAATCTCACATTATCAATATGATAATAATAAAGCAATTCACCTAGTGAACCTGGAGATTAGCTCCCCTCGAAGCCAGAGCTCTGAGGAGAGGGCTCCACAGGGCCGGCGGCTGGCCTACGGTCTCACACACAAGTCTATCAGTCCGTTTTTCTGAAGAGAGTTAGAGCAATTCCTATTCAGTTCAATACAGGATTCGCCCTTGCTTGTTTGGGGTGAGGGAGAAAGGGGGAACCCCAGACGGTGCAGCAGAACCCATGGGTCCTCTATTCTGCAAACCCCAGGGATGCCCCCATCCAAGCTCTGGATCTTCCATCTCAGAGTTCTATCACTGTTACTTATGGAATCAGTAAACCCTAAATGTTGCCTGCGCTGATTCCGTTTCTGATTACCCTTGTCAAGAAGACCACAAGCTGCACTCCAATTCTGTAAGTCAGCTTGCCACCTGTCAGCACAACTGTTGACCAGGGAGGTAAATCTGTGCAGTCTGCCCTCTGACACGGGCACCGTCAATGTGCTTAGAATGTGCCTCCAGGGAGTCTCCCGGGAGATGGGGGTGGAAATCACAGCAAAGCCAACGGATTTCTCACAGGTCTCTCTTCTCTGCCCTCCAGTCTGCCAGTGTTCATCCAAAAGGAGGGGAGGTTCAGGCAACAGAACCTACCTGCTGGCTCACCTGGACGGCCACGAAACACCAGGTGCAGAACCGGTGCCAAGCATCCCAGAGGGAACAGGTAACCATCCTGACAAGACACACACCCCCATCTCAGGGTGATCCTTGTCTCTCCCTCCCGCCCTTCTCATCTGTTTCCAGCTTTCAGTTCTCTTTGAAAGAATAGGCAACTGAACAGATTTTGAAAGAATAAGAGGGATTCCTGTCTTCTATACCTTTTCTGTAAAAATAGGCGGATTCGCTTACAAATGGGTCACCTTGAGGCCGAGGAAACACATTTAGATTTATGGGCCCCAAAGTATAGATTCACCTCCTGATATTTCTAACCAAGTTGTGAGCCCTGGCTATCTTTTTGCATTGTCGGGCAAAGGATTCAAAAGGTCTCAGTGCTGGTTGGAAGAGAAAGAGGCCAGGGCAACCAGAGAAAAAAGTTAGTCTTGTCTTTTAAGCTGCATTCAGTTCCAGAATCACTCTGAGAAAGAAGAGGAAAGGGGGAGAGGCACTACCTAGAGGCTGGTTACCAGGGCAGCTTATTCCTAGGATACAGCATTTTAAAAACAGCTAACATTTGAATGCAGGGATACAGTCTCCATGTCACAGTTTTTAATAGAACTGCCTCTTCCGAGGTGCTTCCTGGATGAGGAGTCCTCGGGCCAGGGATCAGCGGCCAAGGGCCCGACTGCCAACCCCGCCGGCTCCTGGCAGGGCCCTACCCGATCTGGATCTGTCCCGAATACATAGTGAGGACCAGCATGATGCTGAAACCAGTCAAGAGGCCCACGTTCTGGATGACAAAGGGGATCAAGACACTGCCGTTCCTTTCATCCTCTTGGCAGACCTCGTTCATCTCAGGGAACTGGGGAAGAAGAAAAAAACACGAGAGCTGCAGTTCCTTTCTTAACCTTTAAGTGCAGGACAATTCAGTCATATGTATATTACCTAACAATTATTACAACATTTACTATTATTATATTTTTGCATTATAAGGCCACCACAATCATTAGTATAAATATATGATTATAATAGTTATAACTAAGATATATAATATACGATTGGTTTACAAAGAAAATCAACAGCAGTAACTTCTAGAACTTAAACGTTAGAGCCTTTCTCCAAGGTGGTTACCACTACTTTACAGCTATGGAAGTGAAACAAAGTACGACACGTGCATGTAACCCTGGATGTGTTTAGATGCGGACTAAAAATAACCACTCTGCTAAAAATTACTGTGATCTTTAAAAACACATCAAAAGGTCCTTTTGCTATCAGAATGTTGTCACTTGTTTGGGAAACTCAGCAACCATGTAAGGGGCCAGAGAATGGAACTAAGCATTGCCGTGACTCAAGGCCTCTTGCTGCTGGCCAGCAAGGCAGGTGACAAAAATACCCTAACCCCAGGGAGGGCCACCCACCGGAGGAGAGAATCTAAGATGTTTCCATGGGCTGAGGATGGACCATGGTGGTCAATGCTCTCATCATCTCATCAAAAATACTACTTTCCGGGACTGCTCTGCTGGCGCAGTGGTTAAGACTCCGTGCTCCCAATGCAGGGGGCCCAGGTTCGTTCCCTGGTCAGGGAACTAGATCCCACATATCACAACTAAGGAGCCCGCCTGCTGCAACTTAAGACTCAGCATGACCAAATAAATAAATAAATATTAAACAAAAACAAAAAACTGCTTTCCGAGGATATGGAAAATAATTCATGCAAACCTGCTAAAGAACCGTCATGCCAACAAGGAAGGAAATCAACCTTGTTAGTTATAAAGATGCAACAACTCAGGTATTAAACTAGCAAATGCAAAACTACTTAAACGGTTATACCAAACGTTAGCGGGTACGATGTACACTTTCAGACACTGCTAACGATGTAAATTAAAGGAGGGTAAGCTTTTTAGAAAGCAATTTGGCAATACATATTAAAACCTCAAACCACGCATCCCTTCTGAACCAGCAATTCTTGTTCTGGAGAAGGTAAATCCCCTCACCAAATACTACTGCTAATGAGAAAAGGATGCTTTTAAAGAGTATGCAACATGAAAAATGTCTAGGATGCATTAAGTAAAAAAAAAAAAAAAAAAAAAAAAGAAACCAGGACATAAAATTGTGTACTCCATGTGATTAGAGTTATTTAAAAACAAACACAATGCATTGAGATGAAAAAGAAACAAACCCAAGTGTTGTTATTTTGGGGGAGAATAATTATGGGTAATTTCCTCTCCCTTCCTTCCCTCCCTTCCCCATTCTTTATCTATAAGTCTCTATTCTGTAATACTTAAAGTAAGGACCCCGGAGTTGAGATACATCATTTTCTTTAAGGACATATGCTAAAGGAACATAGGCCTTTCATCCTTTAAAATCTAATGTCCCCTTAAAAGGCATTGAACAGTACACTTTTATTTACAAATCGTGTGGCATGTGACTTGATTCCTCAATAAAGTTATTATTGGTGGCGCAGCGGTTAAGAATCTGCCCGCCAATGCAGCGGACACAGGTTCGATCCCTGGTCCGGGAAGATCCACATGCCACGGAGCAATTAAGCCCGTATGCCACAACCTCTGAGCCTGAGCTCTAGAGCCCACGAGCCACAACTACTGAGCCCCCACACTCTAGGGCCCGCGTGCTTAGAGCCCGTGCTCCACAACAAGAGAAGCCACTGCAACGAGAAGCCCGCGCACCGCAACAAAGAGTAGCCCCCGCTCGCCGCAGCTAGAGAAAGCCCGCGCACAGCAACGAAGACCCAATGCAGCCAAAAATAAATAAATAAATTTTAAAAACAAAAAAACTAACTAATGCCCCTTAGCTGTCCTCCCAATCCAACGAATTTCATAACTCGATCCAGTTTTGGCTACAAGGCATTAAAACTATGGAAGACTTACCATATCAGCCAGAGAAATATACAAGAACATTCCTCCAGCCAGGGCAAAGATCCAGTTGGCAGAGAAGTGGCTGCCAGCTAAGATGCCGAAGGCCAGGCCCACGTAACAGCAGCAGGCAGAGAGGAAGTTGAAGAAGAGAGCCTGCTGGATACTCATGCCGGCATTGAGCAGGATGACAAAGTCTCCTATGGTGGGGACAACAAGAGGGGAGGGTGTGGACAAAAGATTCATACTAGGTCGTGGGACACACAGCTTGATGAGGACATGCTTAAACGCTGGATGGAGTGTGGGTGAAAATCAAGATGGCCCCAGACTGGAGATCACGGTGACAAGACTAGGGCCCGCTTCACCACCACGCCGAGGAGCTGTCTCCAGCTGTGAGGCTGGGAGCGCACAACCAGCCTAGAGGCTGACAACAATGCACAGGATTTTCAAAAGAGAAAACCGTCTAGCAAGGGCCTCATTTCTCTCTTTTCTTTCTTTTTTTTCTTTTTGCAGTCCGCGGGCCTCTCACTGCTGTGGCCTCTCCCGCCGCGGAGCACAGGCTCCGGACGCGCAGGCTCAGCGGCCATGGCTCACGGGCCCAGCCGCTCCGCGGCATGTGGGATCTTCGCGGACCGGGGCACGAACCCGCGTCCCCTGCATCGGCAGGCGGACTCTCAACCACTGCGCCACCAGGGAAGCCCTCATTTCTCTTTTGATTGATGGTGAAACGGAAGGAGCTTCCTTCCTCAAAACTGCAATGAATGGTATTTTTCGAAAACAAAATTGAGACCGAGAGAAATAGTAATTTGCCCAGTCACAAGCCAATAAATGGCAAAGCCAGGACATGACCTTGAGTGTCTGAGACTTCAAAAAGTCTAGGCTTTTTACACTCTCCCTCTGATAAAACCAAGGACCTTCCAGCCCCTGGTTCATCTATTTCTTCTACCCACCAGACTTCTAACATACATCTCAGCCTTTGGAAGATTAACAGGATGTAAGAGATAACCTATATTGAGCACTTAGAATAGCGTACGGCACGCAGTAAGTCCTTTGCACTATTTTTTCCTTTTGCTTTTTACGATGAATCAATGAGGTAGGTACCAGTATTAAGCCCAGTGTAGAGGTGAGGAAACAGCCACAGGTTATGGGACTATGGGGAAACAACCATCCCAGTAAAAAATGCCATCATTTCCAATGATCAATTTTCTTTCTTTCTTCCTTCCTCCCTCCCTCCCTCCCTCCCTCCCTCCCTCCCTCCCTCTCTCTCTCTCTCTCTTTCTTTCGCCATGCTGTGCAGCATGCGGGATCTTAGCTCCCTGACCAGGGATCGAACCCGTGCCCCCTGCAGTGGAAGCGTGGAATCTTAACCATTAGAAAGCCAGGGAAGTCCCGTCCAATGATCAATTTTCAATTATTAACTCAGCTGTTGAGAATTAGTGGTTTGATTTCACATAGCATAGAAAATGTGTTAATTAATCATAATGTGTATTCTGAAGTGGGGGGAGGAGTCAGCACAAGCGGAAGGGGCTGGGGGGCGGGGTGTGAGCACACTTACCTAGCTCGTGTGGGAACTCCTCGCAGAGGATGGCCACCGAGGTGCTGATGCCTTGGAAGACAGACACGGTGAAGGAGGCACCAATAGCCAGGCCATCGATGAAATTATGGAGGCCGTCGCTCAGGGTGATCATCCAGGCCAGTGTGCCGATGTCAGAGTAGCGGACACCTTTCAGCCAGTAGCAGGCGCTCTGGGAAGCCTGCAGGTCCTGCAAGAAAGCCCCCCTGTCAAAGGGTGGACGACGGACCTTCAAGGTAGGCCCGAGTCATCAAGGCCATTACCACTTAAGGGCCCCTGCCCCCCCAGCAGTGGATGGCCCACTGACCTGGACAGAGAGGGAGCCCACGATGACCTTCTCGTCCATCACAGGGGCCTTCCCATCCAGCTCGCCACTGCAGCGCTGAGAAATCATGTGGTCCAGATCCCCGTTCTGCAGCTTCTCCGTCACCCCCTCCTCCTGGTCCTTCTGGGAAGGCAGCGTCTCAGAGGCATAATGGCTGTGTCCGTGATGATGCTGGAGGGACCACAGGGAGGGGTCGGGTCAGTGCAACACTCACCAAAACCACCTACCCGGCAGGAGCTCCAAGCACCGGGAAGACCTCACTCCCACCATCCAAGAAAACACAAGTAGGCAATAGGACAGAAACCTAGGGCAAGGTGTTGGAGAAAGCTGAATCGAAGGGCACGTGGTGCTGCCACGGTACGGATCTCAGAGGAGGGACCTCAGGGCCAACACTCATCCCTGCCAGGAGGCACAGCAAAGAACATTTACAGCTGCTCCTCGCAATGGCTAATGATTCGCCCTCACCCACTGCTAATACCCTCCTGAGGTGAAGTGAGATATCTACTCATGAAATAGTTTGTGGGTTGGAATCCATGGCGGGAGGATCCAGGTAAGCTCACTGGGTTGGCACTGAGGTAACACCACTACCGGACACAGTTCTGAGATGGATGCTCTCCCTAGAGGCGCTTCTTTTACCAACGATTAGGCCTCACCTCATTTTTCTGCTTAAGAAGCATCTTCAAGACCTTCTCTGTGAAAAAGAAGAGATAAAAGCCCCCAAACACCACTGCAGACTTGGAGACATAATAATCTTCCAGAGGGTTGAAACCAAAAGCCTGTGGATCCAAGAAAACAAAATGAGTTTAAGAATATAGAAAATCTTCACTGGTCCCCTCTCATCTCTTTAACCACTTGACTCTAGGAAAGGAAGAGACCGGGACAACTCTGCCATGTACTCAATCCCTTTCCAGCAAAAATCTAACCCTCGATGTTTCCCTAATGTCACATCACCAGACCCGCTGGGTTCTCTCTAGCTTATTTTCTGATGCAAAAGACAGATCGTCTTTAGAATTTTACTCTCAGGAAGAACAGCCTTGGATGTGGCCTTTCTACTTTTAATGAGGACTCTGTCTTCACTTCTCCTGGAGCTTTGCTACAAGGACAGACTCTGCCGGCAGATTCCATCTTTAAGGAGGAGACACTCGTGTTTGTTTTCATCGTTATATAGCGTTCCTGGCTGATCTGCCTGTAAACACACAGGGAGATGGTACAGTTATACTTTCTAAAATGGGAAATCCTTTCTCCAGTTAAATAGTAAGAATTGCGGCATCTTCCTGACCGCAGACCTCCCAGTGACCACAAAGCCAAGAAAGCGGACTGTGGGACTGCACGTGTCAATTTTGGGGGTTTTGTCTTGGTTTCTGGAAACTTCACTTACTATGGCCAAAAGAAAGAAGGAAAAAAAAAAAAAGAATCCATTGGGAAGCAGATAGGAGTAGAAATGAGGAGAATTCCATTCTCAGTGATGCTTCTGACTTGTGCGGGGGGGGGGGGGGGGGGGCCTTGGGAAAGTGTCTGCTGACCTGCTCCTAAGTTTTCTGATAGGAAATGGGCCTCTCGAATAAACGCCAGCCTTCTCGTGAATAGGTCCCAGATAAAAGACCACCAGTACCAGGAACTCCGGGCTGCTTTAAAGCTAAGTGTTTGTCTTTTCTATTTTAAAGGGACGAAATGCAATCTCTTAGGGTAGTTTTCTAAGAGACATTAAAGGTCAAGTTCTAGAATAGAAATTACTCATTCCGGCCAACTTTCCAGGAGAGTCCAATCATCTTACGGAAAAGTGGGGTGGAAAGAGGCAACTAACAGTTCTCCACAAAAAGCACTAATGTATGAGCTCTTGTGCAGGTCAGATTCTGTATCTGTTAAATGGGTACAACATTCCTTGTTTCCTACACATCACAGAGGTGATCTAAGGATCAACTCAGAAAACACAAAACCGCATCTTGGAAAACAAAGTGCTCTAAGGAGCCCGGGGCGTCATCTTTCTGCTTCACCTCTGGCTCATCCAGGCCCGTCAGACTACCCAGTGTAGCGCCTCAGGATTCCTGCCATCAGCAGGTCTACGCAGAGACCACATGGGATGAGAAACTCCTCCAAGGCCCTGCTAAGCCTTACAAACACTGGGCTCCTCCTCTCTCATGAAGGGTTTCCTGGTTAGCCCAGGCGAAGGGGCAAAGGTACCATCAACATGTGTGAGGCCAGACTGGTGGGTTCTCTCCAGCTTATTTTCTTTCTTTTCTTCTTCTTCTTTTTTTTTTAATTTTGCCAACAGCAAAACTTTACTGCGCACCTATTATATAAAGGCCCTTCCATGGATTAGGAGCTCATTATTTAATCCTCATACCTCTCTAGCTTATTTTCTGATGCAAAAGACAGGTTGTCGGGCTTCCCTGGTGGCGCAGTGGTTGAGAGTCTGCCTGCCGATGTAGGGGACGCGGGTTCGTGCCCCGGTCCGGGAAGATCCCACATGCCGCAGAGCGGCTGGGCCCGTGAGCCATGGCCACTGAGCCTGCGCGTCCGGAGCCTGTGCTCCGCAACGGGAGAGGCCACAACAGTGAGAGGCCCACGTACCAAAAAAAAAAAAAAAAAAAAGACAGGTTGTCTTTAGAATTTAACGTCCTACTGAGGAGAAGTGAGCTTTTCATTGAGACCTACGGATTCTGTTTTTGGTGCCAAAAGCTCCAAATTGGGAGCCATAACGTGACCTAACTACACTACCTCTGTTCACCCAACAGATAGCGAGCACCAGGTGTTTAAGAAACATTAACTCACGTAACCCTCACGGCATCACCCTGAGGTCCACCCTTTTTATTCTTCCCGTTTTACGTATGAGGAAACGGAAGGACAGAGAGGTCAGGTGACTTGCCCAAGGGCACAGAACTTGTGGCCGGTGGAGCTGGGATTTGAACCAGCTCTCAAAGCCTTCTCTAAGCTGCCCCTCCTCGCTCGTGCCTACATCCTAGCTTCACTTTCCAAAAGGAGAGGACCTCCTCTCTAGGCCTTCTGTGGAGATGGAGGGCCCGCCCACTGTGTCCCGCCATCCCCCAGGAGGCGGCGTGCTCCTGTGCAAGGGCCCTAGCTTGCCATACCTCGGGGATGAGCTGGAAGAGGGCGTTGGAGTAGAGGGTTCCAATCGCCAGAGCTATGAAGTAGAGCAGCAGCCTCTTGTAAAAAGTCTTCTTCATGAAGGGCACCACGCTGGCCCCCATCAGGGAGCAGAGGGAGACGACGGTCACACAGAGGAGACCGTATCCCCAGACTGCCGGGGAGGGGGAGCCAGCCCCACCCAGGACAGGGACAAGGGCGAACGCCCCACGGCACGGCAGCCACCATTCAGGGAGAGAGGTGGAGAGGGCGGGAGGTAGAGTGGGAGGGGGTTTTGGCGGATATTAACAAAGGAGGCAACAGGAAAAATCAGAGACAAGCAGGGAGGGAGAGAGAAACAGAGCATTTGTTAGTGATTCAAGTCCAATGAAATTTCCTTCAATCGGCTCAGGAGAAACGGGGAGGAACGCGCGGTGGCCTTGGAACCCCGCGTCTCTCGCCCCTGCTGCCTGGTGGCTGCTGAGTCCCGCCTGCTAGCTGCTGTGCCTGGCAGGGCAGGTCCTGCCTTGGCCTGTAGCCGAGGTGTGCTCAGGCCTAGCCAGGGGCTGCCTAGCAGACTTTGGACTCGAGAGCTCTAGGGAACAGGAAACCAGAGCAAGGGGAAGAGACCGACAGATCACTGGGCTGCCGTGTTGGCACGTCTGACCCTCGCTATGCAGGCACATGGGACACTCCCCACACCCGGTCTGCTCTGTGCAGGGCAGAAGGGACGGACAAGTAAGGTCCGATGGCCACAACATCCATTCTCTTAACATCTCAGGTTTTGTTTTTTTCCTATGACCTTGTTTTGTTTTTTCTTTTTGTTTTCGGTTATGCCCCGAAACTTGCAGGATCTCAGTTCCCCGACCAGGGACTGAACCTGGGCCATGGCACAGGAAACCCTGAATCCTAACCACTAGGCCACCAGGGAACTCCCTCAGGTTTTGCTTTATTTGTTTGTTTCCATTTGCTTTGAGAGGGCTGCAGTGTAGAGAACAGAGTTCCAAGATCACCCCGTCAAAAAATATTTCCTCTACCATTTCCCAGTGTCACACACTCCGGGCAGGACAAAAGTGAGCCAGGATGAGGCCTCCCCTGTGAGCCCAGGGGCGGAGTATGTACCATTATTGTATTCCCATTCAACAGGCAACACAGCATTTCATTTCCAATCTTGAAAAAAAATTAATAAATTTAATTTCTGGAGCCGAAAAAAAAGTAGCCCAGGATGAGGCCTGCCCTGAGAAGTGCTTGCTAGATTCATGTGGAATTCTGACATAGCATCAAGATGGTTCACCTTCAACCAGATCTCTCTCCTCATCATGAAGAGGGAACAGGCAAGGCAAGGATGGCATCCCGTAGAGTCTTTTGACTGGAAAGGCCAGGCAGCTGCCTATGGAAGGCGGCCATCAACATTCCCAAAGAAGGTCCACACATCACCCATCGCCCCACTGCACGTCCTTGCCTGAGCTGACAGGTGGGCAGACTGTCACCTTGGGTCTTATTTTTTTTAGCTCCTCAGTGGTTACAATTAAAGAACAAAATCAACAAACATTTCAGAACAGTCAAGTAAGGGTGCCAGGAAGTCAGTCCTATCAGGAAAAAGTCAAGATGCAAGGTGTGAAGGACGGTGGGTCCCTTTCCTTTATTTGGTAATTTTGATTTCGCTTTTTTCATTAAATAGTCTTGATTCTAATTTTGGCCCTCTATACTGTGGATTAGGGCCTGCTTAAAAAAAAAAGGATCACGTACTTTTTAGGTCAATACAACTTTTCAGTCGGTAACCTCTTTCCTTCCACTTCATTCCAGGTGGATCATCTCTTGGTGGCCACACCTGAGTACGGCCAGGTCCTCTATTTAGAACAGAGGGGGTCTGGAGGACCAAGGGCAGGGACAGCCACCACCGGCTGCTTTCCTTTCCAGCCCTGCCGACAGGGCTTAGGAAAGGCACTGACTGGGGAAGGAGGCTGACAGGTCCCCAGCATGGGGAACAAGTGCTGAGAGCCTTGCATCTGACATCCCCTGAAGAGGCCAGAGGCAAACCTGGGTGCCCCAGGAGTGAGAGGAGGGCCCTTGAGATCCAGAGGCAGAAGTCATTTGCATCCCTTGACATGAGGAAGAAGTTAATGTTTCAGGTGGCGGCTGTCAGGTGCCTTGGAGCACAGGGTCGGGGCGGGGACGCCCCAGGGAGACAGGACGCGCACGTTTCTTTTCTACTGCACCTCTGGGATGAGCTGGAAGAGCGCGTTAGAGAGCAGCGTTCCAATGGACAGGGCGATGAAGTAAGTGAGCACACGGCTGAAAAACGCTTTCTCCGTGCACGGCAGGACGAGGACTCCCAGGAGAGAGGCCAGGTTAATCAGTGAGACACTGAGGAAACCAAAGCCCCACACTGTGGAGGAACAAGAACAGACGAGGGCCTCCATTACTGAGGGTGGAGGTACTCTTGCTGCCGGGGGCAGCCCGTTCTGAACTCAGCGGCAATCGGGGCAGAAAGAGATCTGCCAACCCATCAGTAAATGCTTGTTGAGTCCACCTCTTGCTGGGTGCTGTGGAGAAGCCTAAAAATATACACCAAAGCTGCTAGCCAAAAGCAGCTTACCTTTCAGATGGAGGGGCAGATGAAAGGCTATAGACCACAGGAGTTAAATAACGACAGCAGGAAACGACGTGGGGTGTGACACAGGTGGCACATGCCAGGTAGCAAGTGCCAGGCTGCTCACACCAGCACGACAGGATTGCAGAAGGTCAATCCAGGCCCAAGGGAGCCGTGTGCACACACAGGCCACGGTGAACCACTGCGGCTGGAGCAGGGGTACCAGGCAGGGGAGGGGGAGGAGAATGAAGTGGGTGAAATGGGCCGAGGGCAGACTGTGAAAGGCCTTAGATGCTAAACTCAAAAATCAAGGTGTTGGCCCCCTGGTAGTTTAATGAAAACCAAAACGGAAAAGTGACCAAAAAGAGCACCTCGAGGCTGGTCCAAAAGCCCCATGACGGAACGCTCACCAGCCACGCTGCCCGGCCTGGCAATGTGCTGGACCGGTCTTGGGAGTACAGGAGATACCGGTATAGTCATTACTCCAACTCGCCCCTCCCAACGATGATAAGAGGATGATAACCGTTCAAACATTCAGCGGGCAGCTCTATCTGATCAGCCCAGCGGTCCTCATGCAGACAAGCACGGACACCAGGCCCTGCCTTCCCGTGCTGGCTCACCTTCAACTGAGCTGGGCCTCCCCTCTTCTGTCTGCTCGTTCTCCTCATTCTCCTGGTTCTCGGAGGAGCAGGCCCGGGAATCCAGCTGCTGGAGGATGGTGGGGCAGAACTCCTGGAACTCACGCCCCCCAATCCGCAACTGGTCGCTGAGGTTGTGGGCAGCAAAGAGGTCTCCAGAACTGAAGCACTGAAACCAAGTGGGAGGGGCAGAAAGCTTCTTAGGACCCAAAGTCACACCTTGCCCCTGATGAGCCTTCCAAGACGGAAAACAGAAGATGCAACTGTCCAAATTTCACGGAACCTGCAGACTAATGTCCAAGGATGAGAGCAAGGTCGTCCCTAAACTTGAAAGACTGATAAGTAATCTTAGAGATCAGCCACTCATACATACCTTCCACTCACCCATCTGTAAATGGCTACTTAGAAGCTCTGGGAACAACCGAATTCCAATCATTATGACCAGGGTGTGGCTTCTGGGGAACATGCCTCTATGTGCATACCTGAAGATACAGCTTCTCCCAGATACCAAATCTGGCCACATTACAACAGCCCAGGGAGCTATGACAGTAAAATGCAGATTTCACATACTTCTCCAGAGCTATTGAGCACAGGTGTCTAAGAGGAACAGTAGTCTCCTGGACCATATACAGTAATGTCCCCAGACTGCAGGATGTGGTGGCAGAGATTGGGAAAGGAAGCGGGGGGAAATCTGAAGACTCAGGGTCTGCCATGGAGCAAGTGTGGGCTGCCCGGTGGGCATGAGCTCTGAGTTCCCGTGGGAAGCATCAGGTTAAGTGGTTCTCACACACCGTTCCCATGAAACACTGCCATTCTACTTCTAATTAAACAGTTACACGTCAGTCTTTCGCTGAGTTTGGTTTCACGTGGCTCTGTCTGAGGGAACCAGGCCTCTGGGAGTGCCGACAAGTGAGGGTTTCTGGGCCTGGTACTTCCATGGGGTCCAGTGGTTAAGACTTCGCTTTCCAATGCAGGGGGTGCGGGTTCAATCCCTGGTCAGGGAGGCTGGGATCCCACATGCCTCGCAGCCAGAAAACCAAAAAACAAAACTGAAGCAATACTGTAACAAATTCAATAAAGACTTTAAAAATGGTCCACATCAAAAAAATCTTAAAAAAAAAAAAATGCTGGGGGCTGGACTCAGTGACCCCAAGATCCTGCTGCTGCGCCGGGAGGCCTCTGGGGTCAGGCTGCATGAGCCCCCCAAGGCAGCCACCCCTCCGACTCAGACGTGTACCACGCCCCTGTGGTTCTGCATACACGCCACATGGCTCCCCCAGCCTAGCGACTCGGTCTCTCCAAACTCCGCTCTCCTTCAAGGCGAAGCTCCAGGACACCCCACACAGAAGCTTCCTTGACCATCTAGTGCACACTCACCCGCTTCTCTCATTTCTGAATCCTATAATGACTATCCAAGCCACAGCAACTAGCACTTCATCTGAATATCAGTTAACTCTGTTCTTGGTTGGCTGAGCTCGCCATCTTAACAGTAAACTCCCTAAACATGACTCATTTTCCTCTATTTCTCACCACACTCAGCACAGGGAACAAAGCAGATATGCAAAGACGTTGCTGGCTGACTTATATTTGGCTGCCACACACAGCCTCAGACTCTGATTAGCCAAGAAGATATGGAAGACAGAACAGAGAACCAGGAGCCAAAAGACCTGAGTCTTAATCCTGGTCCCTCCAGAACTCACTGTGGGTCCCTTAGTATCTCAGTATATACAGGATATAATGAAGATCTGCCACCTGCACGTAGAGGTACTTTGAGGCTCACCTAGGATAACGGGCAAAGGGCTTTGCAGAAACTCTATAAGAAATATTAGCTGACCCGGGAGCTCCAGCTTACCAGCAGTTCCAGGAGATCCCAGTGCGGCTCTGAGGAAGGGTCTGGAGGGCTGAGAGCCCCTACTTCATGGCTGCCCTTTGCTAAGGGCTTCAAAACACCCATGTAGGAGGCTGGGAGGTGCTGCTGGAGACTCAGACTAGCTGATCCCGACCGCAGGGGAAGAATTGGCCCCTCTGCTCTGTCATCAAGGCTCGCCCGCCCCCAACTAGATTGGGAACCTTGAAAGGACAGAGACGGTGCTGGGCAGAGCCAGGGAGCCTTACCGTCGAGAGGTTCCTCAGTCCCTGCACGGACTGGGAGACGTTGTCCCGGCCCACTCCCACGTCCAGGTGGTTGAGCAGGGCCTTCAGCTGCTGCAGGGTGAGGCTGTCGCCCTCCCCGTAGCGATGCATGAGGTTCTGCAAGAAAGAGGCTGCGCTGATGGCGGGTGTCCCCACGGACACGGCATGAGCCTCAGGAGCAGCTGTCCACACAGCGAGCAGAGCCAGCAGGAGGCAGCTGGGGAGGGCTGGGTGCAGCAGCTTCATGGTGACAGGTGAGGCTGCAAGAGGAGAAGGCCAGGTGAGGGCAAGGCTTAGGACACCCATCCTCTCCTTCCACACCAGACCCGCCAGCTGTGCTCCAAACAGGAGGGTCTCTCTTCAGACTCTGAATCCAGTTGGTATCAAAACTGACCCTTCACCCCTTCTATAAGGCCTCTGCCTAGCTTTTGAGAAAAATCCTTCTTTTGAAACAGAAGATAAAAAAACAAATTCAATAGGTTTGATCAAATTTGAAAAGAAAAAAGTACAGAAAAACTATGGGTGTTTAAAGTCCTTATCTTTTTAGAGATACTGAAATCATCATGGATTAAATATCTTACTTGGGATTTGCTTCAAAATAACCAAGGAGCGGATATTTGCATTAGAGTACAGATGAGACAAGACTGAGCATGAGTTGATAATTGTTGGAACTGAGTGATGGGTAGGTGGGAATCCATGATACTATTCTCTCTACTTTTGTATATGTTTGAAATTCTCCAAAGGAAAATCTAAAAAAAAAAAAAGAACACCACCACTTAAAGAGGGGGGATAAGAAACAGACTGGAAAAATTATACACCATCAAACATGCCAAAGGATTATTTCTATACTACCTAAATTAGGGAACCAACATGAAAAATACTCAGTCTCCCCGGCTTGTTAAGAATACAAATTTAAAAGATGGAGGGTGCTACTTTGCTACTTATTAAAATAGCAAAACACATTTTTTAAAAAAGATATAAAACCAAATGTTAGTGAGGTTAAACAACAGAATAACATACTTCTGGGGGCTGTATACCTAATATGACTCTGGAAGAGTTATATGATAATAAATGTATTTAAATCCTTTAATAACTCTACTTCTAGAATTTACACTAAGAGAAGCAATCCAAAAATAAAAAGGCTATTGGCAGAAAGATGTGTTGTGGTCAAGTGGATTACATCAATTTCACGCAATAGTATGCAGCTATAAAAAGGAGAATCGTGAGTTTAATGTTAAATGAAGAAGCAGAACAATTATGTAATCAGAGTTAAGAACTGAGAAGGAACAGAGAAAAAATGAAACCTTCCAGTAGCAGGATGGATGATTTTCCTTTTGTTAATCATTTCCCTTAGTATAGTTATAATTTAAACTTGTGAAATAAACAAACACCAGGAGGGGAAAATGAGCCTCCTATTTAATCCAGGCCTAGGAGCCCAGGCACTGTAGTCATTCCCATGCCTCCCCGGGGCACCCGGGGCTCTGGCACGATGCCTCACGTGGATCACTCCATCTCCCCGACCTTGCTTGGGACAGAGGAACCAGAGCAAAGGGGTTAAGAGCAGGCTTATCTGCATCCTGACTCTGCCGTTTACCAGCTGTGTGATCTTGGGCAAGTTATGTAACCAGAGTCAACATTCTACAATCACCCAGAGCGGTGATAGAGCTTACCATGGCCTTTAGGGTCAGGAAGACCTGGCTTGAATTTCCACACTGCTGCTTCCCAGCAGTGACCTTGGCCAAGTTACGTAGCCTCTCTCTCCACACCTCAGTTTTCTCATCTATAAAATCTGTACCCGCCTCATAGGACTATTGTGAAGATTAAACGACATGAGCTTTGGCAAGGGACTAGACTCAAGAAAGCGCTCGATAAAACATGGCTATGATTATCGTAAGATTTATAATTGGCAGGGCTCCTCCGCTTTGACTCCCTCTCAGATATTAAGCTGCCAATGGAAGCATAGTGGCCGACTTTACTCCACGCCTACATCGCACAAGTCCCCGACCACAAGCATACCCGGGACATTCCAGGCTTTAGGTTCCACACGTGGGGCACGCACAGAATCTGGAGACATAAACCATCACTCTTCAGTGAATATACTTTGAGTCACACAAATGAATGGATTAGGCATCAGCAAAAAACGATAGTCTGTACAAGTGCTACTCTGAAACTAAAAGCTCTCAAATCTCCACCAAGACCTAAAAGTTAACTTATGGTGAGTAGGGTGGACCTTATCCAAAATAGCTAAACCCCACTGTACAAAGAAAGCTGTTCTCCACCCGACCACACTGTGATTTGTCTAAGGCGTGTGCTGTACTGTTAAAACAAAGGGGAGGAGGGCTGCATGGGTTTAGGAAAGGGGGGGCAAAGAGATGAGGGCAGCAGTTAGCAGTCCCAGTGTGACCTTACCTGAAGCACCTGACACTCACTGATTCCTTTAAGAGAAGGCAGGACATTTATCCCCACAAAACAGATGAGGAAACTGGGGTTTGGGGATCAGGGAACGTGGTCCATAACCAGCAAGTAGACCAGAAATCGAATTCTCCATGAACTGAAGCCAGGTCTGAACGACACTAAAGTCAGGGCACTCTTAGCCACTGTCCCCTCTGTGTGGAGACACACACATACGTGCCCCAGGTCCCATGCAGAAGCCACCAAAGCCCGCGTGTCTCTGGGCAGATCTACCCCAGTTTCTACCAGTCCCAGCAAGCACCCCAAATCCAGGCGTAAGGTGCCCTGAAGACCTGTGAAGGAAACCCCCCAAGTGTGTGACACAGACAGGCTGTGTTACAGGGTTCCCTCTGCAGAATCACTTCAACAAAACAAACAATCAAATCCATCTGCAGCAACTTCAGAACACTCACAAACAAGAGACGCGCAAAAACACTTCAAGGCCGAGACACCTGGGGTACTTGTAGCTGTACCCGGACAGGCGTTCACGTCAAGGTAAGCATCGACTCAGCGTTTGCTCTTCAGTGACCCAGAGGCCCCTGGGAGTGGGTGGGGCGGAGCCCTCCCACCTGGCCTGCACTCCAGACAGGATGCCCACCCCGGAGAGTCAGAGGAGAATGTAGAAACAGCTGGAGGGCAGTAAGGAGTCCTGGTCCAGGGACCCTGGACTCGCTAAAGACACTTCAAATCCAAGTGACCCTGGCTTTTTGGCAGACATGAAAGGGGAGCGTTCTGCTCCAAAGGAGATGTAAGTTATTCTTAGGAAAAAAAAGAAAGTTTATAAGAGATCTTTGGAGGAAAGAAAGAAGAGAGGAAGAGGACACATACAGCTCCGGAGCAGCAGGATGGTGAGGCTGGGCAGGGGTCCTCGCCTCCAGCTCCAGCTGCAGGAGGAAGCGCAAGCCCGTTCTATTAAGTCCATGGAAATGGGCGGCCCCAGGTGGGCCGTTCCTGCCGGGGAGCTGAGCCAGCCACCCTCAAGACCACCTTCCTTCCAGGAGGAGAAAGAAGAGCCCATGGGGCCAGGCATTAAAAACAAGCTGCAGGGCTTCCCTGGTGGCACAGTGGTTGAGAGTCCGCCTGCCGATGCAGGGGACACGGGTTCGTGCCCCGGTCCGGGAAGATCCCACATGCCGCGGAGCAGCTGGGCCCGTGAGCCATGGCCACTGAGCCTGCATGTCCGGAGCCTGTGCTCCGCAACGAGAGAGGCCACAGCAGTGAGAGGCCCGTGTACCGCAAAAAAATAATAATAATAAAAATAAAAAAAAAACAAGCTGCAGACAGACAAAGGCTCGAGTATGCTGTTGGCTCAGAGGACCAGGATCCCGACTAAAGAGAAGCTGGAGTCTTCTCCACCCCTTTGTTCACCTGGCTCAGGTTCCAAGAAGTAAATTATTTTAGTGCCTTAGGTCTGTCTTCAAGGCACCAGACCCAACCTCCCCGGGACGGGGTCGGGTGCAGGGTGAGGTGAGAGTCGACAGGAGATGCTTTGGCTCTGGACCCTCTGTGGAGCTTCAGAAGTGCCTTCCTACCTTGGAGGCTCCCAAATCAGATTCCACCTGCCTGTGGTCCCTTCACCTGGCTCAGAAATATCTCATCCTGGAAGTGGCACTTCTGTCCCGTGGATATAACTTTACTCTTATATTTACCATGCTGCATTTTTTCCATGCCCACCCACTGTCTCAGAGATGAGCAAACATTTACTTCTCTTCGTGGGGACAGAGTAGTGACTTTCCGTGATGCTTGGTCCAGGGACTGGACATTGATGTGAGCAGAACAGGCAACGGAGACCTGGGGGGCCTGGGAGCTGCTGGGCCTCCCAACACCCACTCCCTTCCCTGACCACGAGCTGGCCAGACAGCCCACCGTTCTCCCTCTCAGATTCCTCTGGGCTGAGGAATGGAACGCGGAAGGTAAGATCTAATGCTCCAGAGACAAACATGGCTAAGGCACAGCGGTTTCCAAGGCCAACTGGTAAGTCACAGGAAATGGGCAAAGGATGTGTTTGGGACCCTATCTTCTCTGTGCAGCGCCCTATGCCTACTCTGCGCGCCCTCAAAGCATGGGCTAGGTGGGAGCACAGTGAATTGGAAGACTCGAACTCTTCAGCTGCGATGCTAGTCAGCGGCAGGCCAAGGAGTGGCGTGTGTGCAAGGGCAGTCTGAATTGGGCTTTTGCAAAGCACTTGAGTTAAAACTGAGAAAAGACTGATGGTCCAGGACTTCCCTGGTGGCACAGTGGTTAAGAATCGCCTGCCAATGCAGGGGACATGGGTTCGAGCCCTGGTCCGGGAAGATCCCACATGCCGCGGAGCAACTAAGCCCGTGCGCCACAACTACTGAGCCTGTGCTCTAGAGCCTGCGAGCCACAACTACTGAGCCCACGTGCCACACCTACTTAAGCCCGCGTGCCTAGAGCCTGTGCTCCACAACAAGAGAAGCCACTGCAATGAGAAGCCTACGCACCGCAAGGAAGAGTAGCCCCCGCTCGCTGCAACTACAGAAAGCCTGCGTGCAGCAACAAAGACCCAACGCAGCCAAAAAAAACCAAAAACCAAAAAACAAGACTGATGGTCCACACTAAAGAATGACCAGGGGGTCAGATGGGTGGATAAGGAGGTGCAGGTGAGGGGGCAGGGGAAAAGGAGAGGCTACAGTGACATGAGTGATGGCTCCCGAGGTCCTTGGCTGCACTACCGACTGGCCTTAGTGAATCATCTTAAGCCTTCTCCTCAACTGTCTCCTTCCCACTTGAAATCCAAAGGATGTAAAAAGAGGCATCAAGTTCTCTTATATTCCTCTTGGGGACAGACAGCAGGGGGTCTCTGAGGTGCCTGTGCTCTCATACCCAACTAACAACCACAAGGCGGCTGCCATCTCCCTGGGGGCTCTCTCCCCACAGCTCATTGCTGCAGAAGACTGTCAAATAGACTGGTCTTCCTCCAGTCCCCATCCCCTTCCCATTCCCGTCAGCCTAATAGGAATGTCTCCCCAGTGGACACTCCCCACGAAAGGTTAACCGGTGAGGGGTAAAACAGACACACATGGTCTGGGTGAGCCAAGGGGGCAACTTCCAGAGCCCACCTCAGGAGACGTGTATAAAAATCCCCGAAACTTGCAGACCAAAGACAAAGCCAGGCCTCAGGGTGGAGGTGGAGGCCCTGAGGACTCAAAAACTCTGGCCTTTGTCTTCCCTGCTGTGGGTGCTGGTAACTAGGAAAAGTGCAGCTCTGGCAACAGAAGGACCACTGGGTTTGGTGGGAGAAGTCCAATCTGTACCTCACTGATCTCACTAGGTCGCCTTCCTTATATTGGAAAGAGGAAAACAAATCCACAGAGCTTTCTTTGAGTACTAAGAAAGATAAGGTATGTTGAAACACTATATAAAAATAAAGATTTCTGAATTAAGATGGAGAACTGAAATGACAGCATTTTTCCTTCAACTGATAACTAACTTTTGAGTTAAAAACAAAAATAGTAAAAAGCAAGCCAAAAAAAAAAAGTCACCCACAGCAAGCAAACAAGGAAAGAGACATAATCTGATATAATAACTTCCAAACCAGAGGCAAGGAAAGGAATGCAGGAGGTACCACACGTGGCTGGTCTCCTAGCCCTGGCCCGGCCCCAGGAGGATTCTCACTAAACCGCCCCAGATCTGAAGAGAGGCAGACTGCCGCCAAGTCTTCCTCCCCTTCCACTGGGGAGTAGTGGGAAAAGGTGCTGGGAAACAAAGAAACAGGTGGCAGGGGAACAAGAACAACGGGCTGACTCCCTCTGAGGGAAATAAGGGCTGCAAGGCTGCAGGCTGAATGAACTGGGGAAGCTGTCCAATTCCAGTGGGTCCTCCTCCCCCTCCAACAGCACCTCCCCAGTCCAGGGCCGCCACCGGGGCCACCACCAAAGTCCCAGAACACAGGCCCAATCCATGCCCTCCACCCCCAACTCAGGCTACAGAGAACACGCCATAAATACCCAGCACTCGGCACTGCTGTCACTGGGGTTGGGGACAAACCAGCCTCAAGGTGGTGGGAAGAAAGTCACTGCCTTATTTTAGAGCCAAAAGAGCCAAAAAGCACTAGCATGAATATGACGAGGAGAAGCAGCAGGCCAACCACGCAGAGACAAAGATGTCGATGGAAAGGAAAACATCACTCCAGAGACAGCAATCCCTCAAAACTGCCCACTCTGTGGAATAACTCAATTAGAACATGCACACAATAAAACCAGGGCTCAGAGGTGGGGCTGTAAGACAAAAGGAGATGCAGGCTTACCAAAAAAAGACCAACAAAACATCACTGAAGAACTAATATACAGATTCTAATGAACGGAGAACAGAACTCTGCCAGAAATTTCAGATAGAGATACTGACAAAAGAAGGTTTGAGATAAGCACAGTGAATGCGGACGGAAAAGACAAATTAAAGCACATAGTGACGACGTGACACCAACGCCAGGATAACTGGTGTTCCTGAAGTAGAGAACCTGAGACCGGAATAAAAAATATGTTCAAAGATAAAAAAACACATGATTTCCCTGAAATGAAAGGAAAAACAGAATCTGATGATTGCAATAATACACTGTACTCCACAAAAATTTCATGCAGAAGGCTCAACACTGGGATGCTGCCTAGTGCAGTTACCGAACTTAAAAAGAAGGCTTTTCCAGGAATCCAGAAGTAACTCCCCCGTCCCATAATATTTTCTTCCAAAAACTGTGAAATGTCCTAAAACTTCTTTTAAGTGGCAGAAAATTCAGACTGCCGTCATCTTCTCCATAGCAACATTTAGCATCAGAAGAAATGCAACAGTGTTTACATAATCCTGAGAGAAAGAAAATATGAACCAATGAATATTATTCCCAGCTGTGATGTCGTACAAATTGGTAAAGACAACAGGCAGAAATTCTCAAGCATGAAATAAGTCAGAGACTTCAGTCCCCTTTCTAGGGGGGGAGAAAATGACATGATAATGAAATGCAGCTAATTAGTAGAAAAAGAAAATGAAGGCTCAGGAATGCAAAAATCATGGGTAAGCATTAACACCCTTCAAATAAGAAATACTTAAAAACTATGGGGATTACGGTTATAGGACAGAATCTAAATGTTACAATCATGGACAATTTAATAATATAATTAATACAATCAAGAGATGGAAAGAAAGGAGATGAGAAAAAGATGTGAAAATGCTAATGTCCTGGGACTTCCCTGGTGGTGTAGTGGTTAAGAATCCGCCTGCTAATGCAGGAGACACAGGTTCGAGCCCTGGTCCGGGAAGATCCCACATGCCGCAGAGCAACTAAGCCCGCGTGCCACAACTATTGAGCCCGCGTGCTGCAACTACTGAAGCCTGCGCACCTAGAACCCATGCTCCGCAGCAAAAGAAGCCACCGCAATGAGAAGCCCGCACACCACAACGAAGACCCAATGCACCCAAATAAAGAAGAAAGAGCTAATCTCCTCATTTTTCATAGCAGAGTCAATAAATACCATCTGAAATGGAAACAAGTAATTATAGATATGACTCACAAGCTTTTTTTTTTAGCCTTTTTGGGGTCTTTTAGGAAATCATCTCTCTTGTGAAAGACACATTTCTTCATAGTTTAATAATTCCTTTAATTTTACTATAGTTTTTCTTTGGTTACATTCAGGGAAGTTTTCATACTTTTTTATAGGAGTATTTTCTTTAATTTTTATTGAAGTATAGTTCATTTACAATGTTGTATTAGTTTCAGGTGTACAGCAAAGTGAATCAGTTTTATTTATATATATATATATATATATATATATATATATGTATATATATTCTTTTTCAGATTCTTTTCCCATATACGTTATTACAGAATATTGAGTAGAGTTCCCTGTGCTATACAGTAGGTCTTTATTAGTTATCTATTTTATATATAGTAGTATGTATATGTTTATCCCAATCTCCTAATTTGTCACGTGCTCCCACGTTTTGGAGTATTTATATCTATTTCTCTATATGCATTTTATCTGTGAGCATGTCTGGAAGGTTGTCTGGAATAATGTTCACCTAATATTAGTGATGACTATTTCTGAGTGGTGGGATTTGGAGTGTTTTGTTTTGTTTTGTTTTTAACCTTTTTAAATGCATCATTGATGTGTCCCAGTGGGTTGTGTAGGTACAACAATATAAGAAAACATGGGTGATTTTTTTTATAATCAGGGAGTTAGGGAGAACTTTCTAAGTATGGGACAAAACCTAGAAGCTGTAAAATTAATAATGTGACTACACAGACTGCCAAGTGTTCTATAAATAATTAGTGTGCTCCCAGCACGCATGGTCAAACTAACAAAGGTACAGTTCTCTGTGTAAGTCCCCATAGACACCGGGAGAAAACCAATAGTCTCGCAGCGTGTACTCAAGTACATACCCTCCCTACAGGCTCTCTGGAGTCCAAAAAGCTTTGAGAAAAAATACCGAGCCTGTGGTCCTCCCTGCCCACCAAATGAACATTGTCCAAGAGGCTACTATCCTCTCGGACAAGATGAAACTCCCTCCCAAGTACAGTGCAAATATCACGGCCTGAAAGCAAGTCCTCAGCCTTGCCCAACAGGCCCGGGGCTCAACAGGGCCATTTCTTCTGCTTCGCTAGGCCCTCCCTCCTAACTGCTCTCCCACATACCCTACAAGGATGTGCTCTCTCCTCTTCCAGCTCGCACTCCCAGAACCTTAGCCTCAGGCTTTGGCTCAGCCAAAGGCCACCCAGGGTGGGAGATTTCCACTGACAGCGTAGGGGAGCTGGCAGGGAGGAGGGCAGTGGGGGTACCTGGAACTGGTGACCCACTTACTATACTGTCCCCATGGAACCTCACATCGCTGGGAGAGGCAGGATGGGAAAACTTTAAAAAAAAAAAAAAAAAGAGTGGTGACCCAGAAGCAGAGAACAAAATTAGAACCACTAGCCTGCCGTTCATGGACCAATATTTACTGAGCCCCCATTGTGCGAGTCACTGCCCGTGGGAGGGAGGTTGGGAAGGGCAGAGGCCAGCGGCGTCAGGGCCCTGGGCAGCCAGCACAGGCGG
This sequence comes from Leucopleurus acutus, assembly GCF_964270905.1. Classification (NCBI taxonomy): domain Eukaryota; kingdom Metazoa; phylum Chordata; class Mammalia; order Artiodactyla; family Delphinidae; genus Leucopleurus; species Leucopleurus acutus. The sequence continues at coordinate 100,263,921 of NC_139150.1, read as the reverse complement.
CTGGGACGGCTGATTTAGCCACATGCTGAGCTCTGAGGGCTGGACCAGCAGGGGAGAGTTGTGCATCTGCCAGGTTCTACCGTCCCAGCGGAGCCTGGGCTTGCCAGAGCAAGGAAACCTTCCAAAACCAACTGAGTCAGGAAGCTCGGTAAGCACGAGCCTGCAGGACTCCCCCTACCAGAGGCCAGGGCAAGAGTCACCTCTATTCTCATTCATCCATCAACATTTCCCAGACACTCCATTGCAAAATTCTGACCTATTGTCCCTCTAAGTCCACTCCTGTTTGTCAGACCACGGGGCCTGGCATGTGGCTTAGGAAACAAGGTACTCACATCCACCACTTACGTCACCCATTTGAAGCAAAACTTCCCAACTTGTTATTCAGGGTCAAATAAATAAGTAAAATGTATGATCTAGTGGCTAAATCAGACAGCATGATGAGTTGGGCAGGCTTGGGTTCAAACTTGGGGCCTGCCACTAACCTACCATGTGCCCCCAGCACAATTAGGCTATGAAATGTCCAGGCTCTCAGGGGCATTCTGATAAACGAGAGAGAGAGCTTAAAGGTCATAGCACAGCGGGTACTTAGGTCTGTTCCTTCTGTTCCTTGTTCTCCAAGCTCTCAGGCCAATCCCCTCACCTAGACCTGAACCTGCCTATTCTTGGATTACCTCCTCTTCCAGGAAGCCTTCTGGGACCACCCTTTGACTACTCATCTCCAGCTACTTTGGACTCCTAATGACCTGGTCTCCCAGGGAGCCTTCCAGACAGATTTTTGTTCCTTGAAGGCAAGGGGGTCCTCCCCTTATGCTTCCCCATAGCATAGTGTCTGGACCAGTGCTGGGCACACGAGTGGGGAGAAGCAGAGAATTTCTGCTGGAAGATGCCAAATCCAACCTCCCATCTAACTGATGTCTGCTGGCATCGCCCCTACAGCTTGATGAGGAACAGGTAGCTCAGTGCCTCCTTCCACAGACATTCTAACCCACCCACTACCACAGCTCCCCACCCCGCCCCCGGGGCCTTCAGACATTCCCCAAAGTCAGATATCCAGACCACTTATTACCCTAGACTAAACAATCCCCATTCCTTCAATTTTGTTTATATTCATTGAACAAAAGGCTAGCTACACCTGCCGGACTTTAAAAAACTCAGTCCAAGAGTTCATTCATTCAACACATATTCATTGCCTACTGGTTTCATACCGGGAATAATGCTAGGGAATGCCTAGGACCTGCCCTCACAGAGCAGGGAAAACAAACAATTCAACAGGCAACTTACAAGAACAATGATGACAAGGGTTGTGTATTGATCCGGGTTCAGTTAGGCAATTTAAGCAGAGATTTTGTGTAACATATTAAATGGCCCAGAGAATCATGGGAAGAGCTGAAAAAACAGACTCTAGTCTTAGTGTCCAGGAGCTACTCCCAAAATCACAGGGCAGAGCCAGTCGGCCAAGGAGCTGCTGCCCGCCGCCACCATCAGGAAGCTATGGCACAAGGAAGCTGCCTGCTCCAGGATTATGCCGCAACTGCCATGATCCACACCAGCAAATGGATGTCCCAGGGTCCATCCTGAGGAAGAGGATATCTACATATTTAAGACTAGATGGAGTGTAGCTAATTGGCAGAATGCATGTCACATTGGGAATTCCAGTGAAAGGACGTCTGGAAAGTGTCGTTTTTTGATTCTCTACTTTTAGTAGCTTGGACCATAATTTATTATCCAAAGTAACGCACTTGCCAGTGAAAGGAGGCGCTATTACTAAACACACCAGGACAACAAGAGTAAACCACAGGGTTGCCTCAGCGTGGATGCCTGGGGAACAAGCCAAACAAACCGTCCACCATAGGTCACAACGAGGAGCACAGGAAGCTTAGAGAACACAGCAGGGCGGTCAAGTCTAGTGTCAGGGGTCAGGGGAGGCCTCCGGAAAGAGACGTTATTTTAGCTGGGACCTCCAGGGCGTGTAGAAGTGGGCCAGGTGAAGGTGACAGGGTGGGGATGGGGCAGAATGTTCCAGAAAGATGCAGCTTCGTTTGGAATGCCTCGGCCAAGATGCCGCATCTAAGAACTTAAGAGCCCAGGTGTACATAAGAGGATGTGGCAGGGGCCAGGGCAGGCACAGGCCTACAGGCCACGCGAAGGTGGCTAGACCCCATCTGGAGGGCAGTGGGGATCATTTTCAGCAGAGGTACCACCAGATCTGTGTTTTTAGTATACTGGTCTGGCTGCAGTGTGGAGAACAGACTGGAGGTGGGCAAGAACAGAGGCCAGGAGCACAGGTAGGAGGTTCCCTGGGTTCCAGGTGGAAGAACACAGCATCCAGTCTGGTCTAAAGAGCAAGGCTTCTTTTTCCCAGGTTTGATCCAGCCTGGGGTGCTTCCCTGCCCCTTGGGGCTGCTGGCCCCACAGTTTTCCATTAAAGACCTGCAGAGGCTCTTCTTTAGCGGTTACCAGGAGAGAAACAAGCCACATCACTGTCCTGCTAACCACAAGTATCAGAGTGAGTTGGAAAAGACCGCCCTCCACCCCGACATCATTTCCTCAATCAGGCTGAGACCTCAACTCTCTTGCTGTAGCAGGAGGGTCATTCATAAAGGCCAACTCCAACTCCCGGGCAGCAACACTGTGTGGGCAGACCGTGCCACCGAGGGCCTCTCACAAGAAGTCCCCAAATGGCTAAGAAGAGTCCTCTGAGAAGGGAGGTGGGCTCTTTCCAGACAGTGACCCCTTACAAGACCCTGGGCTACAGCAGGCAGAGGCACACTTGGTTTTCCTGGTGCAGGGAACCTCTCTCTACTAGAAGCCAGGCCGGACAGCACCACTGCTCTGCCTGCAGCAAAGACTCTCCCTGCCCTGACGCCAGCCCACCCATCCCCCTCCCTCCATGTCCTGCTGCACCACTATCTCCCCCTTTTAACCCTCCCATCCTTAAGCCAGCGCAAGTGCCCCCCCACACTCCTCCTCAAAGATTCTGACCGTGCCATCTCTTCAGCTGAGATGCTGAATTGGGAGTGATAATTTCTCCAGGAAAGTAGTTCTCAGAGTGTGGTCCCCACCAGCAGCATCACCATCACCTGGGAACCCCTTGGAAACACAAATTCTCAGCCCCACCCGAATCTGCTGACTCAGAGACTCCAGATGGGGTCCAGCAATCTGTGTTTCAGGAAGCTCCCCAGGTGATCACGATGCACACGGAGGTCTGAGGACCACTATTCTCAGAGGAAGGAGGTTAGATTACCAGATTTCTTCACCAGAGAGGGCAAGGAGCACTGCTGTGCAGTGGCGGCCCCTTCCCCGAGTTACCGCTCATGAGCACGTGGCCAGGGCCTGGGTAGGAGGGCACAGGCTGCATCTTGGGCCTTATATTTACCAGCATGAGTCATAAACAAGCCCTACTCTCAGGAGAAAGAGGGTTATTGGGAAAAAGAGGAAAAAGGCCCATATTTCCAAACCAGAGACAGGAAGGTAGCAAGAAACAGAGGGAGATTGAGTAATTACATGCCTGAATCATAATTCCTCCATTTTCCCTCCCATTTCCCAAACCTCCCACATGGTTCATTCCCTGGCCCAAGGTCACTGGCAGTCATCATGGGATTACTGAGGTGAAAGGCCTTCCCTCAACCTCTGCTTCCTCAGCATGGGCCTCACCACGTGACAGGAGCGCCCCTCTTCTTGGGATTCAGGAGGAGAAAGTACTGCAGCGCACCACCCGCACTAGTCACTCACGCCAGCTCCATTCCACCCTGTCCCCTCCGAGGATCATGCTAAAATACCTACCTTCCATCACTTCCCCTACCCAACAGAAAAGTTTAGTCCCTCTGCCTGGCAGGCAAGGGTCCCTCCAACTAGGCTCCCATCATCTTTCACCCTCAGCTGCCACTACTCTCTTGCCGGGACCCTGGGCTCCACCTGAGACGCCTGACCCTCCTCCCTTTCACCCCTGCACCCTCCTGTCTCCACATGGCTCACAGGACCAGGACTGGAAAGGCTGATTAACATATGGTAGAGACATCAGTCAGAAAGTTGAATGTAGTCTGAATGTGTTCCAAGCACTCTCTCCACAAGTGTGAAGGGCCTGGATGTGCTGGGTTTTTTTTTAAAAAAAGGATGAACTGCAGGAAAAAGCACCATCTCTGGCCCACCCCAAATCCTCCCCAGCACAAGTCCTACCCCATCCTCCTCTCAATCCTACCACTGTCTCAATGGTGTACTGTCTCACAGTGAGACTCCTAACACTTTCAGTTAACTTTCTTGGTTGTTTCATAACAATCCTAGAAAGTTGGCAGGATCTAAATAAATACTTGCGGCTCGAATATGTAAATACAAATGCATATGTAAACAGACATACCTTCACTTCTCCAGAGAGTGCAGAATGGCTGGGATACACTGCACTGGAGATGCAGTATTTAGGGCCAAGGGCAGGAATGCACAGTGTCTTCTCAAAGCTCCCTCTTGCCAAAGGTGCTAAGGACAGCATAAGGACCCCGATACTCTGCCCTTCTGCTTCTCCGTCTCTGCCCGGCCAGAGCTCTAGAGAGGGGCTGTCAAGAGCACACTCAGATGGATTCCAGAGCAAAGGCAACCACGTTTCTGGCTATCATCCTCAGATACAGATCAGGGACAGCAAAAGACCCACATGGACAAGCTCCCCTTTCTCAGGTTAAAATACCCCTCAAGGCAGCAGTCTCTAGACAACATGGTGCCATAGGTGACTTCCCTTAACAACACGATGTATTTCCACTTGCCCTCCCCCCCCCCCAAACTGCTTGCCTATTAAAAAGGGATCAACATTCTAACCAGACTTAAAGGCTTACCCTCTCCTGCCAACAGCAACCCCAAGGGGCAATCAGAATGCCACCTGGAAAGGGTATTTGATTTTAGCTTGCAACTCAGACATCCTCTAGTTGGGGTGACTTTCAGCCCCAAACGGAGGAAAAAAAAAAAAAAAGACAGATACAAGAATTCTTGCGCAGCACTATTCACAATAACAAAAACTTTGGAAGCAACCCAAAAGCCCGTCAGCAGGAGAGTGGATAAACAAACTAACCACTTTCACACCGGAATAGTATAAAACAAAGTGAATGAACTACAGCAACATTAGCACTGAGTGTATATTACAGGTTTTCAATAACTGCCTTTCGGGTGCTACTCACAAGACCAATTCATGCCTCAAGACCTCTCCTCCAGAAGACTGGAAGGATTGTCTGAATCTGAAGACAGGAAATCTGAGTGAAGGAAATGTTGAAATGCTGGTTGAAATAAAAATACTAAAATAAAATAAAATCTCTTAACCAGGCTTCCAGCTTCCACTGAGCACTCACCCCCAAACTGTCTGAGTCCCTTCTCTCTCTTTTTAAGTGTAACATATATACACGTGAAGTGTCCAAGTCTGAAGTGTACAGCTCAATGAGAGAGTCATCCTTTTAAAGTACAAATCTGATCACAGCACTTCCTTTGCTTTGAACCCACGATGGCTTCTCAGTACACGTGGAATCAAATCTGGGACTTCCCTGGCAGTCCATGGTTAAGACTCTGAGCTTCCACTACAGGGGGCACGGGTTTGATCCCTGGTTGGGGAACTAAGATCTCGTGTGCCGCAGCCAAACAAGCAAAACAACAAATGAATCAAATCTAAACCACTTTTCCTGGCCTATGTGTCACTGTGAGGTCTGGCCCTTGCTAACCCCACTGACCTCACCACGATCCAGCCACCCTGGCCTTCTTTCTGTTCCTTTAGCACACCAAGCACATTCTGACCTCAGGGCCTTTGCACTTGCTGTTCCCTTTGCTGAGAATGCCCTTCCCCCTAGATCTTCATATCAAGTCTCAGCTCACAGGTCACCTTCTCAAAGCGGAGGGCCGCCTGGTTTCCAAAAAAAAAAAACCTACTCACAAGTCATTCAGAATCCCAACACCCTGTTTTATTTTCTTCTTACCATATATCACTATTTTACAGAGTCTTCTTTCTTTTGTTTTGTTTTTTTTTTTACATATTTATTATCTATCTCCTCCTACTGACTGTAAACTCCACAATGGTGGAGACTCACGCCTATCTTCTTCCCTAAGCCTGGAGGAGTGAGTGCCTGGCACCAGGAGAGCCCCCGAAGGATATCTGCTGAATGATGTATTAATTTCCCACGACCCCCTTGTCCAGGGCCCCCCAAGGTTAGAACCTTACTGTTCTTTGATCTCAACCCCCAGTCGAACTATTAGCAGTTATAGGGGAGGGACACCATCTCCTGCAGCTTCAAGAGAGCTGAAGACCCCCAGAGAGCCAGAGAATTCTGTCTGGAGTTGGAATATAAAACATAAGGTAAAAAATAAAATAAAATAAAGTAGAACATAAGGTGGGGTGGGAGACCCAAAAGTAAGGTGGTGGGAGAGGCACAGACAGGCAGCCTTCCTTCCCCATCCTGGAAGCAAATGTGCCGAGGACAGGCAACCATCTGATCGCCCTGCCGAAAATTCCACGTTAACTTTTCCCTGTGGCAGGGAGAGAAAAGGAAAGGAAAGCCCGCAAGTACAGGCTGTTTCTAGAATTTCTCAGCTGGTCATGGAAACTCTGAGTCCCGGTCCCGTTGCTCACAATCTCTCTTGCACATATCCTGAAGTGCGGGGGTGGGGGTGGGGGAGGGGCTCGTGGCCGCTGCCAAAAAGAGGGACTGGTGTGAGTAGCCAAGGTCACAGGCAGAATCTGGCCAGCAGAGCGGTGCACGCCACGGTTTACCCATGGTCAAGGCCTCTGCCGTGGGAAGCACCTCCACGGCATCTGGTGGATGGCAGGGGGCGGCCAAGGCGGGAGGAACAGGAACGGGGACAGAATCTGTTCCTAGGGCTGGTCAGGCTGGTGGCCCGAGTCTGGGGGTGCAGGCGACTTTGTACTTTTTGCGCTTTTCTGGGAAAGGTGATGAGAACAGTTGTGGCTTGCTATCCCGGTTAACTCCCCAGACACCTGGTATCCGGAGAACTTGCCCAGCCTCTCAGAGGGGAAATGGTCAGCACTGAAATATGCATATGCCAATCAATGTCACTGGCCGGCCTTCAGGAAGCAGGGGGAGAGGAGGAGAGGCAGGGAGGGAGTCCAGGGCCTTCTGCCGCTGGCTCGTCCCTGGTAGAGAAAGCCAGGCCAGCTTCCCTGCAGGCCAGCACGGCTCCACCTCGCCCCATGCCTCACGTACTCTGTGCTCTGAGAAAAGCGAGTCCTGGGGGCTGGCCGGGAGCCCTCTCGCTTCCAGGAAAGGAGGAGGGTAGCCTGCAGTACAGCCTGCTCCCTGGGATTTGCAGGGCTCTCCTGATTAGCAGGACACGCGTGCCCCACCTCACTTTCTCCCATACAAACCAAACTTTCAGGCTTCCAGTAAAAGTGAGACAAACAGTGGGTTTGGGTTTGGGTCTGGGTTCGGGTCTGCCCTCCCCCGCCTTTGGGAGAACAACCCAGAAATCCTGGGAGCCAGGGGGTAGAATGCAAGGCCTTCAGGTGAGCTGGCTGCCTCCCAGCACCCATCCAGCCCAACCTGACAGCAGGGCATAGGGAAAGACGGCAAGGGGAGAAGGGGACCTGCCTAGAAGGAAAGGAATCAGTGAGATCCAGGAGCAAGTTGGCCCAGGGCCAGTCCCTGCCCCCAGGGCTGCAGTCAACAAACATTTATTAAGAACTTACTACATTGGGATTGACATATATACACCAATATGTATAAAATGGATAACTAATAAGAACCTGCTGTATAAAAAAATAAATAAAATAAAATTCAAAAAAATTTTTAAATAAAAATAAATATAAATAATAAAAATTTTTAAAAAAAGAACTTACTACACAATTTGTTAAACTACGCTTCTGAGAAATTTACTACTCCTACTGTCTGTGGATAAGGATGCCAGCTTCGTAAGATTCTCACCAACGCTGAGTATTAAAATTGGATTCCAGGGCTTCCCTGGTGGCACAGTGGTTGAGAGTCCGCCTGCCGATGCAGGGGACACGGGTTCGTGCCCCGGTCTGGGAAGATCCCACATGAAATAGGATTCCCTCTTTGCCAAACAGGTTAAAAACCATTTTCATCATTCTTTTAATTTGCATTCCTTTGACTACCAGTGTGGCTAATTGCCTGTCACTCTCCTTTGCCCATTTTTGCTGACCCCCATTTATCTTTTTTTTTTTAATTGGTGTACTTAAGAGTTCATCATATGGTAAAAATATTAACCTTTTGTCACATGTTACAAATACTCTTCCTAATTAGTCATCTGCCCTTTAATTTTATTAACTGGTCTTACAAAATTTTTAAGCAAAGTCAAATATATCCCACTTTTCCTACAAGGTTTCTGCTTTTAATATCATGCCTGGAAAACCCTTTCTCACCCTGAAATTACAGAAATATATACCTATTTTTTCTTGCATTAAAAAAATTTAAATCTCTAAGTCATCTACCATTTAATTTGACATAGCATGACACAGAGAATCTAACTTAAAAAAAAAGCCAATTATCCCAATGTTTTTAAATCAACAGTCTATTGTCCTTGTAAACTTCAACTGTGGAGTCTATAAAAGGTAAGAACCAGAGGTGAAGTCAACTACATCCTTTGCGCTAAGAAAGGCCACAGGTGGCTGTTCTGTTGGTGAAATCTAAGTGCAGGGCTGTGGTGCCATCTCTTTCTCTTCCTCCCTCCTGCTCAGAGGTACAGGCTCGACTACCACGAGAAGGAAGTCCTATGTGCTTAGGATGGTAGAGCAGAAAGATCCATTGAAGACAGCCTGGGTTCCTGCAGGCACCACTGAGCAGGAACCCAGCCTCCCACGGTTAATCGCCAGATGCTTTACATGCTATTTGCCCAAAGCAGCCTTGACTGGACTCTGGTATTTGCATCTGAACACTCCTGTAACTCACCCACAATCCTTTCTTCCCTAATTTTATAATAATAAGAATTGCTAGGATTTATTGGTGTCTGCCAGGTACTGTGCTAAGCAATTTGTTTTCATTATCTCATTTACTCTTCTCAACAACCTTATTTTAGATTCCACAGTACTTCCCTAATTATAAGTATCAATGACAGCTTTTCAGAGCAGAAGAAGATACTGTATTAAATGTACACATCACTGAGACACCTCCCTATTTCAGAAACATGAAAATAAAACAAAAAAGCATGTTAAAATTGAGGAAATATGGTATCAATCCCATTTTACAGATGTGGATACTGAGGCTAAGAAGACTTGCTCAAAATCATACCACAACTAGTAATAAATAATACCACTGTTGTTTGCTAAATTCCTACATGTACTGAGGTCTGTTTTTGGACATTTCTGGTCTGTTCTATTTATCTATCCTGTGTCAATGTCACATTTAATTTTTTATTTTTTCTGGTAAAGCAAGTTCAACTTCACTATTTTCTTTTAAAAATTGTTCTTGGCTATTCTTACACATTCATTCTTTCAGAAAAAACCTTTAAAAGTCATCTTATATGAAAAGACAACCCTGAGAATGGGAGAAAATATTTGCAAACGAAGCAACTGACAAAGGATTAATCTCCAAAATATACAAGCAGCTCATGCAGCTCAATATCAAAAAAACAAACAACCCAATCCAAAAATGGGCAGAAGACCTCAATAGACATTTCTCCAAAGAAGATATACAGATTGCCAACAAACACATGAAAGGATGCTCAACATCACTAATCATTAGAGAAATGCAAATCAAAACTACAATGAATGGGCTTCCCTGGTGGCGCAGTGGTTGAGAGTCCGCCTGCCGATGCAGGGGACACGGGTTCGTGGTCCGGTCCAGGAAGATCCCACATGCCGCAGAACGGCTGGGCCTGCAAGCCATGGCCGCTGAGCCTGTGCGTCCGGAGCCTGTGCTCCGCAACCGGAGAGGCCACAACAGTGAGAGGCCCGTGTATCGCAAAACAAACAAACAAACAAGCAAAAAAAACTACAATGAAGTATCACCTCACACCAGTCAGAATGGCCGACATCAAAAAATCTACAAACAATAAATGCTGGAGAGGGTGTGGAGAAAAGGAAGCCCTCTTGCACTGTTGGTGGGAATGTAAATTGATACAGCCACTATGGAGAACAGTATGGAGGTTCCTCAAAAAACTAAAAATAGAACTACCATATGACCCAGCAATCCCACTACTGGGCATATACCCTAAGGAACCATAATTCAAAGAGTCATGTACCACACTGTTCACTGAAGCAGGACATGGAAGCAACCTAAGTGTCCATCGACAGATGAATGGATAAAGAAGACGTGGCACATATATACAATGGACTATTACTCAGCCATAAAAAGAAACGAAATTGAGTTATTTGTAGCGAGGTGGATGGACCTAGAGACTGTCATACAGAATGAAGTCAGTCAGAAAGAGAAAAACAAATACCATATGCTAACACATATATATGGAATCTAAAAAAAAAAAAAGGTTCTGAAGAACCTAGGGGCAGGACAGGAATAAAGATGCAGACATAGAGAATGGACTTGAGGACATGCGGAGGGGGAAGGGTAAGCTGGGACGAATTGAGAGAGTGGCATGGACATATATACACTACTAAATGTAAAACAGATACCTAGTGGGAAGCAGCCGCATAGCACAGGGAGATCAGCTCGGTGCTTTGTGCCCACCTAGAGGGGTGGGATAGGGAGGGTGGGAGGGAGATGCAAGAGGGAGGAGACATGGGGATGTATGTATATGCATAGCTGACTCACTTTGTTATACAGCAGAAACTAACACACCACTGTAAAGCAATTATACTCCAATAAAGATGTTAAAAAAATAAATAAATAAAGTCATCTTATAAAGTCCCAATACTGTGGAAATTCATCCCATGGAAATTATCCTGAATGGGGGTATTCAGCTTTAAGGAATTTGATAGAAGTGCATGTTCAACAACAAATATCTATCAAGTACAAACTTTTGTGGGCACAGGGAATAGAACAATGACCAAAAAGACAAAAATCCCTACCCTCCTGGAGCTTGCATTCCTTCAGGGCTCATAATAGTGAAAAACTGCAAGCAATCTAAACATACAATAGAAGGGGATTGCTAAAGTAAGGTAATCCATACAATAAAATATATGAAGTTCAAGTCAGAGATTAAGAGCTTAGGGTCTGAATGCGACAGACCTCAGTGCGGATCCTGAATCTGTATTTACTAGGCTTTGAGTCAAGTCGCTACTTCAAGACTTATTTTTCCTCCTACAAGAAAACAAAGCTACTAACGGTCTCTCCCTCAGAGCAACTGAGAAAATTAAATGAGATACTGAGTATAAATACAGTGCCTGATACACAGTAATTGCTCAATAAATGCTAGTATTTGGTTAAACAACAAAGGATTAATCTCCAAAATATACAAACAGCTCAGGGAGCTCAATATCAAAAAAACCCAAACAATCCAGTTAAAAAATGGGCCGAAGACCTAATTAGACATTTCACCAAGGAAGACATACAGATGGCCAAGGGGCACATGAAAAGATGCTTAACATCACTAATTATTAGAGAAATACAAAATCAAAATTACAATGAAGTATCACCTCACGCAGGTCAGAATGGCCATTATCCAAAAAGCTAGAAGCAATAAATGCTGGAAAAGGTGTAGTGAAAAGGGAACCCTCCTACACTGTTGGTGAGAATGTAGATTGATGCAACCACTATGGAAAACAGTATGGAGGTTCCTTAAAAAACTAAAAATAGAACTACCATATGACCCAGCAATCCCACTACTGGGCATATACCCTAAGAAAACCATAATTCAAAAAGAGTCATGTACCCTTATGTTCATTGCAGCTCTATTTACAAGAGCCAGGACATGGAACCAACCTAAGTGTCCATTGACAGATGAATGGATAAAGAAGATGTGGCACATATATACAATGGAATATTACTCAGCCATAGAAAGGAATGGAATTGAGTTATTTGTAGTGAGGTGGATGGACCCAGAAGTCTGTCATACAGAGTGAAGTCAGTCAGAAAGAGAAAACAAATACCGTACGCTAACGCATATATATGGAATCTAAAAACAAAAAATGGTACTAATGAACCTAGTTGCAGGGCAGGAATAAAGAGGTAGACACAGAAAATGGACTTGAGGACATGGGGTGGGAGCAGAAGTGAGGGTAGCATCAACATATATACACTATCGAATGTAACACTTGGCTGGTGGGAAGCAGCAGCATAGCACAGGGAGATCCGCTTGGTGCTTTGCGATGACCAAGAGGGGTGGGATAGGGAGGATGAGAGGGAGGCTCAAGAGGGAGGGCATATGGGGACAGGTGTATGCATATGGCTGATGCGCTTTGTTGTGGAACAGAAACTAACACGGTACTGTGAAGCAATTATACTCCAATAAAGAGCTATTAAAAAAAAAAGTATTGGGGGGAATGACATGGAAAGATGTTCACATGTTAAGTGAAAAAAAAAAAGTCTACAAAACTATGTACAGCAGACCAGTTTTCCTTAAAATGTATGCATTCATAGAAAAAATTAAAAATATATAACAAACAGTTATTTCTTGGTGGTGAGTTTAATGGTAACTTCTGTTATCTTTTTATTAGTCTGCAGTTTCTACAATGAACTTGCATTACTTTAAGAAGAAGGTTAAAGGGAGTTTCCTGGTGCTCTAGTGGTTAGGATTTGGCATGCTTTCACTGCTGTGGCTATAGGGTTCAATACCTGGTTGGGGGAACTGAGATCCTGCAAGTGGGGCAGGGCAGCCAAAAAAAAAAAAGAAGAAGAAAGTTCATTTTAGAGTTCAATTAGGAAATGGGGAAGGCTTTTTTTTTTTTTTAATTTATTTTTGGCTGCATTGGGTCTTCATTGCTGCACATGTGCTTTCTCTAGTTGCAGAGAGCGGGGGCCACTCTTTGTTGCAGTGCGCGGGCTTCTCATTGTGGTGGCTTCTCTTCGTTGCAGTGCGCGGGCTTCTCATTGTGGTGGCTTCTCTTCGTTGCAGTGCGCGGGCTTCTCATTGTGGTGGCTTCTCTTGTTGCGGAACACGGGCTCTAGAGTGCAGGCTCAGTAGCTGTGGCGCATGGGCTTAGTTGCTCTGCGGCATGTGGGATCTTCCCGGACCAGAGCTCGAACCCGTGTCCCCTCCATTGGCAGGTGGATTCTTAACCACTGTGCCGCCAGGGAAGCCCAGGAAAGGCTTAATGATGACCAAGTGGAAGCCTTTTCTCTCCCCTTTTTAAAGATCTTCACTTAAAGTCTGGAGGTGGATTCCAGTCCTAATCTGCCATGGGCTGGACTTCATGTGTTCCTGGTGCCCCAACCTGGCTGCCCCAGTGAGCAGGGCCTCACCTCAGTTCTCCTGAATCAGAGCTTTCTGGGTGAGATCCAGGTATCTGTATGCGCAGTTCTGACAGATCAACCTGGCTCTTGTCTGGTGCACTCGTCTGACATTTCAGTCTAGTCAGGACTGCTGGACTAGACACAGACTAGCTCCAACACTCTATGATTTACAGAAACTCTTTGAAGTCAGTTCCCCCTCTCTGCCAAATGGGTACTACAATCTCTGCCCTGCCCTTCCTACAAGGAGATTAACACTCAGTGAAAACTCCTTGCACAGAGATGAACTGTTGGCATTGCAAAGTGTCTAGCATGTAGGGACTCTGAAGCCAGAGTCCTCAATCATTTATACTCACCTGGCTCTCAGATCTGTGTCAACACGAGGGGAGAAGGCAGCCTGAGGCTGGGCCCTTGCCTCCTGAACAGCCAGGCCTGCTCTCTGACTCTGGTCAAAAAACAAATCTCCCTTCTCTTTTGCAGCTCTGTGAACCACAGTTTACAAAGCACAGTTCCCCCCATCCTGAGCGTAGTGGGTTGAATAATACCCCCACAAAACCAGGTCTACCCAAAACCTCAGAATGGAACCTTATTGAAAATTATGGTCTTTGCAGATATAATGATTTAAGGATCTCAGAGATGAAGTCATCTTGGTTTTAGGATAGTCCCTAAATCCAATGATGACTATGTGTATAAGATAAAGGAGAGGGAGATTTGGACACAGAGACACACAGAGAAGACCATGTGAAGACAGAGGCAGAGGTGGGAGTGATGCTGCCACAAGCCAAGGAACACTTGGAGCCACCAGAAGCTGGAAGAGGCAAGGAAGGATTCCCCCAGAGCCTTCAGAGTGAACGTGGCCTTGCTGACCCCTTGATTTCGACCTTCTGACCTCCAGATCTAATAAATTTCTGTTGTTTTAAGCCACAGAGTGGGGTCATTTGTTAGGGTGGCCTTAGGAAACTAATACTTTGATGATGGAATTAAGGCTCGATAACTTTGATCTGAGACTCTCTTGCTGTGGTTGGCAAAATTCCAAAATTCCTTGCCTTTGTGTATGGGCAGGACCTGAAAATGAGATCTCATTCCTGTTATTAGGTTACATTATCTTCCAAAAGGGATTTTGCTGGTATCAGCTGACCAAATTAGTTGACCTTAAGATAGAGAAATGATCCTGTATGGGTCAGAACTAATCAGGTGATAGGCTCCTCCTGGCGAAAGGGATTTGAACCAGAGAAGGATTCAACATGAGAGTAACTTTTCCAGTGTGGAAGTCCAGCAGACCCCGATTTAACCAAGTGACCCAGGAAAACATCACTAGTAATGAGACATCAACATCATGAATGCCTTGATACGATGCTCTTAAAAGGATGCAACATCATTTTTGTGATATTCTTGCTAAAAATGCATGACCTTATTCTAAGGAAGAAAGATAGAGGAATGGTTACAGATTGAAGGTGACTAAAGAGAAATAACAACTAAATCCAACATGGGATGGCAGACTGGATCCTGGGACAGAAGAAAGATATCAGCGAAAATATTGGTAAAATTTAAGTAAGGCCTGTACTTTAAAGTTTTGTACCAATGTTGATTTCCTGTTCTTGATAATTATACTATGGAGTGAGGGATAATAAAGGAACCCTGCTATATTCTTTGTAACTTTTAAGTCTAAAATTAGTTTTTAAAAAAAGGTTTAAAATGAAAGGAAATGATTGAGCAGATTAACAGAGGTTGCCTCAGGGCCACAGGATTAGACTTCTCCCATACTTCTTTATACTTGTCAGTAAGTATGCATTACTCTCGATATCAGTGGCAGGAGGTTGGATGGAGTAAGTGGACTGGTGCAAAGGATGTAGATTTGGGGCCACTGGAGTTGCTCTGGATAAGAGCAGGCTAGACCCCAAGACACCACTGCTGAAACGAGCAGCAAGTCTTTGATAGAGAAACAGCTAACACTTAGAGAATATTGGTACCTTAGACCCCAGAGTCCTTCAAAATAACTGGATCCAAGCTAAATTTCTAGCCACGTCACTTGCTCTTTCCTCTATCAGCCACCCTGACCTAGGGTGACCACCCCTGCCCCAGGAATATACATCGCAGTGCCATTATCCACACAACTCTCCCGGCCAGGAGCCCTCCCTCTCCTCTTAGCTTTCAAAACTTAGCTCAATTCCACCTCTAGGAAGCCTTCCCAGACCACTCCTGCCCCCCATCGCCTTGCCTTCTACCTGCCTCTTTACGTATCTCTTGTCTGTTCCACTCAATGGAGCTTAACGAATGCCACAGATAGCATGTTAAGTTTCCATATGTACTCAGCTCATCCCCACACATATTTTACAAGCCTCTTTGGAACAGAGACAGTGTTTGCCTGTCTTCATGGAGCGGGAGCTCTCTTAGCTGAGCTCTGCTGGCTGGGCCCATCCCTGCAGCAAAGAGGCCCCCTCTGCTGTCACCAGTCCAGGATTCATTGACCAAGAGTCTGTTGTGTCTCTTCCCAAACTCCTTCTTTTTTCTTTTTTTAAATAAATTTTATTTATTTTTGGTTGTGTTGGGCCTTCGTTGCTGCACGCGGTCTTTCTCTAGTTGCGGCGGGTGCTGCTCTTCGTTGCAGTGGGCAGGCTTCTCATTGTGGTGGCTTCTCTTGTTGTAGAGCTCGGGCTCTAGGCACACAGGCTTCAGTAGTTATGGCTTGTGGGCTCTAGGGCGCAGGCTCAGTAGTTGTGGTGCACGGGGGCTTAGCTGCTTCGCGGCATGTGGGATCTTCCCGGACCAGGGATCACACCCGTGTCCCCTGCATTGGCAGGCAGATTCTTAACCACTGCACCACCAGGGAAGTCCATTCCCAAACTTCTTTATGCCAGTTGTTTGTTTTTATGATTCTAATTAAATAGTAACTGAAATATAAACGGAGAAAAAGTTTTGATTTCTACAAAAATGAAACTAAGTGATCTAGAAGAGCAATTCTGAAACTGTGGTCTTAGTTGACACCTAGGGTCACTGAGACTGTTTCAGGTCTGCAAGGTAAAAACTAGTTTTATTACAAAATTAAGATGTTAAAAGCTTTTTCACGCTCATTTTTGAGGCTACATGAAGTGTGATGAATGTGTGCCTATGCAGTCTTAAGTTTTCTGAAAATTTCTAAGGTAGAAGTTTAGGGTATGAATGTGTGTGTTCTCAGAGATTAACTCAGTTTGTTTTCAGAGATTAACTCAGTTTGTCCACCGAGTATTTACCAGCAAATGTATGCTATACCTATTTTAACCTGTTATCTCATTATTATCTAATAAATCATTATTTTGAAATCCTGAAGATGCACAAAAATGTAAAAATAATGCCACTTTTTCCTCGACTTTTATTTTGGAAAGTTATTTTTCATAAAAATATGAGTTTTATGTTAACATGTAATGACCTTTATTTTATTCATTTAAAATAGTGAATGAATAAACAACTTTTTATATGTTTTAATTTTTAACATGGTAAATAATAGATATAGCCAATAAATGAAAGACAATATTAAGGAATCCTAGGATCAGAAAGTTTGAGAACTGCTTATCTAGAAAGATGTGTTACAAATGGAAAAAAAAAAGATTAAATTAGGTGTGTGCATTAAAAAAGTAGGATTCTGCACATGGACTGGTTTGCAAATGTCTTAAATTCTTGCTCTATTATTATTATTATGTTTGTTTGTTTTTTGCAGTACGGGCCTCTCACTGTTGTGGCCTCTCCCGTTGCTGAGTGCTCCGGACACGCAGGCTCAGTGGCCATGGCTCACGGGCCCAGCCGTTCCGCGGCATGTGGGATCTTCCCGGACCGGGGCAGGAACCCGTGTCCCCTGCATCGGCAGGCGGACTCACAACCACTGCGCCACCAGGGAAGCCGTATTATTATTTTTTAATGGAGACTAATTAACAGATGTATATATGCTGTCACCCAGCAGTCTCACTTCTGAGAATTTCTTCTGTAGTCATACACATAGGAAATGCCATTTGTAACGTTATTCACTGTAGCACTGTACGTAATGACAAAACACTGGAAACAACCCAAGTTGGGGGAAAGAGGGAGGCAACATATGTTGGTTTAAAAATTACTTTTGCTTTCCTATTCTGGAATAATATGCAGCTATAGTAAAAGAATAATAAAAGTATTTCTGTGCTGATGGGGAAAGATCTAGAATAGTTGCTAGGTGAAAAAAGCAAGGTGCTAAACAATGCCTAAAATGTTAACTTATAGCATTTGTAAAAATGGGGTGGGATGGGCAGAGGTGAGACTCTTCACTGTATGGGGTGAGGGGGGGTATGTAGTTGCTTTTTCAAGTTTTTTATCCTCCTGATCTTTGAACTATGTGAATATATAGCCTAGTGAAAAAATTTTTTTCTTCCAGTTTTATTGAGATATAATTGACATACGGTGAAAAAAAATTTAATAAAAGAAAAGAAACAAAAAAATCACAGGTGTGATTTTTATATACAAACAATTTGCAAGTTTAATTAGGGGACCTAGAGACCCAAAGAAAAAGGCTTAGCCCTAAATCAAGCTTTGGCAAATAAAGATATATGCACATTGGGGATGGGGGAACTGGATGAAGGCAGCCAAAAGGTACAAACTTCCAGTTATAAGAAAAATAAGTACTAGGGAAGTAATGTACAACACGGTAAATATAATTAACACTGCTGTAGGTTATATATGAAAGTTGAGAGTTAAATCTTACGAGTTCTCATCACAAGGAAATAAATTTCTTTTCTATTTCTTTAATCTTTTATCTCTGAGATGATGTATGTTCATTTATTGTGGTACTCATTTCATAACTGTATATAAATCAAACCATTATGCTGTACACCTTAAACTTACACAGTGCTGTATGTCAGTTATATCTCAATAAAACTGGAAGAAAAAACTGGAAGAAAAAAATGCATGCACGTTTTTAAGGAAAAAGGAATTGTTTAAAACATGGATTTAAAAAAAAAATTCCCAACGTTTAGCTTTTTTTTTTTTTCCGGCACGCGGGCCTCTCACTGTTGTGGCCTCTCCCGTTGCGGAGCACAGGCTCCGGATGCGCAGGCTCAGCGGCCATGGCTCACGGGCCCAGCCGCCCCGCAGCATGTGGGATCCTCCCGGACCGGGGCACGAACCTGTGTCCCCTGCATCGGCAGGCGGACTCCCAACCACTGCGCCACCAGGGAAGCCCCTGACATATTTTATTAATTACTAATTCTGAGTGCACTGAGTAAGAGCCTCTAGGGACCCAATGGTAATAAATTCAGGACAGTCACATTCTCATTCCACCAAACCCCAGGACTCTCCTGGGCCTGAGGCTGGAGGAAGGTTAGGAGGTCCGATGATGCAGTCAGATCTGAGGCAGGGAATTTGGTTTCCCACATAGGGGCATGCCAAGCGCTCTCTCCAGGCTGATTCTGTGGCCACCTTCCCTCCCACAGGGGGCTCTGCCTCTGGATCTCACTCGGGGCCCAAGAAGGGGTCCCCCCGGGAGCCTC
Organism: Leucopleurus acutus; assembly: GCF_964270905.1. Classification (NCBI taxonomy): domain Eukaryota; kingdom Metazoa; phylum Chordata; class Mammalia; order Artiodactyla; family Delphinidae; genus Leucopleurus; species Leucopleurus acutus. The sequence goes on along the minus strand of NC_139150.1, from coordinate 100,245,152 downwards.
GATGGCCAAAATAAGGGTGAGAACAAGGCAGCTGAGCCTCGGAGACCTTGTGGTGAGGTTACTCTTCTTTCCCCCAGGAGGGCAAGAGGCCCCTGGCTGGCGGTAGACTCTGGACTCCTTATCTGCAGGCATTCTGCCAGCCCGCCAGCCTCGAGGTCAGCAAAGTCCCATTGTAGACATCAAGAGTCCTGTCTGGGGCCCCATCACCATGACCCTTCTTCAGCCTCTCCCCACCCTCCTAGGTCTCCAGAGAGTCAGGAAGAGAGGGGAGAAGACTCCTCCAGAAGAAATTTCTATCCACACAAGCAGAGAACTTCCCAAATAAGCACAGGGACAACTGGCTCCTTTTTCTTCATGTTTTCAAGGAAAAGTCTAGAGGGGCTTCCCTGGTGGCACAATGGTTGAGAGTCCGCCTGCCAATGCAGGGGACACGGGTTCGTGCCCTGGTCCGGGAAGATCCCACATCCCACATGCCGCAGAGCGGCTGGGCCCGTGAGCCATGGCCGCTGAGCCTGCGCATCCGGAGCCTGTGCTCCGCAACAGGAGAGACCACAACAGTGAGAGGCCCGCGTATCGCAAAAAAAAGAAAGAAAGAAAAAAAAAAAACTCTAGGATTATCAGCAATTTTATCATCACACTTAGGATTAAAAACTGCACCTTTCTTTGGTCCTCTCAATCAAGCCTCTTGGCCACTAGCAAACAATGTGACTTGCAAACACCAGTTAACCTCTCTAGATCCAGTTTCTTTAGTTGTAAAACAAAGGGCCTAGACTCGAAGATTCCCGAAGTCCCTCCAGTTCAATATCCTATCATGGGTGGTTCTGCAAAACGCATAAGCGTTATTTTCTGCAGGCATCAAGTACGAAAAGGCTGAATTATTCTGGAGGAGATCCCGATTTCCAGACATATGGCACTGCCACTTAGATCGCAAGATCCTGTAAATATTGGACATGGATTGATGGTCCTCCTGGAATTGAGTGAGGTGTGAACAGGTAAGGAAGAGAAGAAGATGGTGTAAGGGGTTTGAAAACCGAACCAGTCCAATGACTGATAATTTACTGTGCGTGCGCATGCGCGCAGATACACACGCAGTGTTAAGTCCTACCCGCCTATTATCAGCCCGGAAACTGAGTATCTCCGTTACCTCAAAGAATCAAAGTAGCTCCCAAAACCAAAGGTTGAAAAAAAGTCTTTGTGGGACAGTGAATATGTGGAACAATCCCTAGCAGGCCACTGAAAAGAAGTCTATCCGGAAAGGCATGGAAATTGCGTCCATGTTCCCAAGGAGGTGATGAATCAACCCTACGTCTGGGCTCATACCATTCCTACAACCCAACCTACCTATCAGCTCCTGGGACCCCTAAATAATCCACTCCATCCCAGAGAAGATGATGATAATGATGATGTAGATGATCACAAACCTCTACTATGCTCCAGGCACAACCACAACATGATGCACAGCAGTGAGGACAGGTCTACAGAAGTTAAGAAATGTCTCCTGGGGGCTTCCCTGGTGGCGCAGTGGTTGACAGTCTGCCTGCCGACGCAGGGGACACGGGTTCGTGCCCCGGTCCGGGAAGATCCCACATGCCGCGGAGCGGCTGGGCCCATGAGCCATGGCCGCTGAGCCTGCGCGTCCGGAGCCTGTGCTCCGCAACGGGAGGCCACAACAGTGAGAGGCCCGCGTACCGCCAAAAAAAAAAAAAGAAATGTCTCCTGCTGGAGAGTGATGGGGCCAGGATGTGAACAGATTTACCTGGCTCAAAAGCCTGGAATTCTCCTGTCACCTTATACCATCTCTAGTAGAGTGCTGTCTTCTCTGAACTTGACCAAACACACCAGTGTGACCTCTCTTGTGCTGCTACCTTATTCTTCATGTATGGATGTTCTTTCTCCCCCCCAACAAGTGTCTCCAGGAGCCAGGCCCCATCCCCTCTTTGCACTCTCCAGTGGCCAAGTGCAGAGCCAAGCACAGACCAGGCACTGTATATTTACATACTCAAGTGATGAAATACTGAGAGCCACAGGGCCCTGGTACCTCAACGTAGTCTTCTTGCCTAAATGACAAGGCCAGTCATTCTGTTTGGTGCTCTCTAGTCATACCTGCAACCCAGGAGGAGCACCACTAGTCTATATAGTGGCTATCACACAATTTATGAAAAACTCATCTCTGAGCCTCCAACAGGAAATGGAATATGCAGTTTTCAATTTCAGGTGCTAAAAGTTATGATTCTCGACATTCTTTCTCTTGCTTCATTAAGTTTCTCTCAGTTTTTATGGCTCTTGTTTTAAGAGTTAAGGATTAATCGTAGATGCTACGGGTAAGAGACCACAGATCTAATCTGACTCCTTCTTCCAGACACAGGGCAAGTTAGGAGCAGAGCTGGGACAGAGGCCAGGAAGCCAGGCCAGTACCCACCACATTACCACCACCACTTCCCAGCAGCCGACCTAACTGGCCTGGGGTTCCTAGGAAAGAGTGACTCCAGACAAAAGCAAGCCCAGGGAAGCTCCAGAAGGAAAGGGTCAGGTCAAAGCTGCTCCTCCCCCCACCCTTTCTTAGGCCCCCAGGAGAGCCCTCAGCCACTCTCCAAATCATGCTCACATACTCATGGACACCCAGGCCCTAGCAGACTCTAGATCCTCAAAACTGAAGCCACAAGCCAGAGCTGCGGAAAATTTCTTGACTCAATTGGACCCCAGGATCACACTGTAAATTGCTTGGATGGTATTTTTTCCCATTGCCCCAACCCACCAAAAGAGGGCAGCCTGAGCCAGACCACCTAACCCGGTCGGTGGGGACCAAAAATAGCTAAAATGCCATGCCCACGGGATAAGCCAGGTCGGAGTTTAGTTATTCCCTCCTTTGCCATCCTCCAGCTCCTGCTCCGGGCCGGCCGGAAGATACGGGTCATTTATCTCCAGCTGGGAGGCGGTCTGGCCAGGGTGGGGTGAGGGACTCAGTTCCTGAAAAGCAAAGTCCAGACACCAGTGCACCATCAGAGCCGCCCCGTGAGCTGCCCACCAGATTTGCCCATCTACTCTGATTTTTCTGAGCCCGAGTTTATGGGCTCCAGGAAACCTCTCAGTCTTTTAGTGCGGCTATCGACATCCTGCTCCGGCTCCCACATCCCGCGCTCTCCAGCCAAAGGGACCGTAGCTGCGCCTTCTCTTCCCTCGCCACCAAGTAACCCTCGTCGTGGCACCGCAGCCAGGTAGCCAGGTGTCGCCTCCATCCAGCGTCCCGGTCCGCATGCGGGTGCGCCGAAGCGACTCCCGAAACCGCTGCCGGGCTCGGGGTCCTCTGCGCAGCCGTGCCCCCACCCCCACCCGGTGACCCCGAGCCCCGGAGGCGCACTGCTCCCGCGCGCGATGCCCTATCCCCGGGGCACGGAGCCGCCCCTCCCGCACGCCCTCCCCACCTCACCTGAAGCTGGGCGGACGCCACCTGGCCCGGCGCACCCTCACAAACCAGGCCCTCGGGCGGCCCGAAGCAGCAGCAGCAGCGGCAGCACCAGCGCAGCTAGGTCGGCGCGCCCGCGCAGGGAGCCCGCCTGCCCTCACCCCCGGGCCTGCGTCCTTCCCCCGCGCGGCGCGCATGCCCCGCTATATACCCTGCGCGTCACGGCCGGGCCCGCCCCCGCTCTCGCCCCGCCCCGCCCCCGCCCCACCCCACTCTCCCCAGGGCCTGCCACGTGGGGCCCTGGCTGGCTGTAGGGCTACGTGTGTGAGCTGACGGCCAGCCGTCCGCTAGACCCGACCAGCGCTTGGCTTGCCCAGGCTTGCGGGGCGAGCCAGCGCACTTCTGCGCCTAGCCCGCCGAGAGCCTAGCTTCATCTCGTAACCCTGCCGCGAATTCCATCCCACAGGCTCCTCCTTCCGCTGGAAAACTCCCATTAAGACCTTTCCCTCCTTACGTGGGAAGTTCTCACAACCCGGCCTCCATCTCCTCGGAGTAACACTGCTACCCATCTAATATGTATGTGTGTGTGTGTGTGTGTGTGTGTGTGTGTATATATATATATATCTGAACACTTCTGATTAATGTAAAAAGCTCGATTCTGAAATACTCCCTGGGAGGGACGTACCCATAGATAATGTTTTTTGTGCATTTTCCCACCAGACGAAAGAACAAAAAATTCCTGTTCAAGTTCTAAATAAGCCATATTATACTCACTTTCGAATTAGATGTCGCACCACATATTGCTTAACCGAAAGCTGGGAGAAATGTTAATTTTTGTGTGAGGAGTGTCCTAGGAGTCTTTTCTGATGTGGAGTAGTTCTATTGAGATGGATATCAAGCCTCGGAAATGCAAATTTCTTGAGAAAATAAGCCACCCATTAAATTCCCATTGTTCTGTTCTGCTGGACGTCAAGATTGTTTCCTCTGCAGCTAAGCCAGCTGCCACGTCGGTCTATGGGACCCAAAGGAAGGGCTTTCTAAGCAGAATTGTAGCCTGTTAGTACCCAAGTCCCTGTTCCAGCTCAATGACTGGTGCTCAGCCGACACTAAGTGTCTCTGTATTTGCACAGGGAAGGGGGACCACATCCCACTCTGCAAGTCCTGGGGAAAGGAAGGCCCATGATGGCAGTGCTTGTGATGAAAGGAAAGCAGACAATCCCTGGAGTGGGTGGCAGGAAGAATCCAGGCCTCGGTGGCAGCCTGTTCCTCCTTAGGAGGAAGGTGGAGAGGGAAAAAGAGAGAAAGCACTGAAGCAAAGCCAGAGCAGGCCAGACTGTTTATGCCACTCTTGAAGAGACTAGCTGGGCCGTGGGTTTTTTTAATTATCCTCACCCTGCAATTACAGTGCTCCAATTGAGTAAGAGGTGGGGTGATATTCCTCTCATTTTCCAAGAGATTTCAAAGTAATTGTATCTCTTGCAGAATCTCCCTCAGAGACCCTTCATCTTTGTAATAACCCTTTATATTTGTCTTTCTTGGTTAAACTCGAGTATTTTTCAGACATTATGTCATTCATTTGGGACTCTCAACCCCAAATCCAATGGGCTGTCAGAAATGGACCAGTCTATACCATGCATTCCTTTTCCTGAAGTTCTGGAAAAGGAATGAGTAACTCACCCAGTGATTAAGTAAAACAAGCACGCTTCTAACACACGGAGCTCTGAAAAGTTTGAAGCCCACAAATACATATTACAAAGAGGTGTTAAACTCTTCTTAAAAAACTGAGGTCTAAAAGCAATCCCAAATGCTCTTCCAGGCAATGTGTCAATACTACAAACAGGGGGGAAGGTACCTTCAGAGAAACGGGAGGGGAGGCAGGACAAGACACCCCACCACAGGCCCTATCACAGCATTCTCACTTGTTTGCAACCAGAAAGGGGTAGAGCTGCCAAAGTCCACCAGAGCTGATAAGCTATCAGTAATCCATTAGGGAATTCAATTAATTATTAACACAGCTAAAAATCAAAAGGTCTTAACTCTCCATAACCACCCCCACACAAAATTCTTTAGGGATACCCAAAGTCCTGCCTTGTCCCGCAGTCTTTCCTGCCTAGTGCCAGGTTTGGAGCCCCAATTCTATCTTTCTCTCTACCTAATATAGCCCTTTTTCCTCTTATTTCCCCATTTCCACTTGTTAAAATTCTAACTCTTCAAAGCCACCTCCCTTCAGAAAGATTCTTGATTGTCCTGAAGCATATTGAACCTACCTTTTCAAACTCTTTTTACTGTAACCAACAGTAAAAAATATTTTACACTGCATCTCCAGTACAAATAACAACATAGCGAACAAAAGTCTTACAAAACTTCCTTAGTATAGTCAACGTTCTGATATTTTATATTGTTTCAATTTTTAAAAAGTGATAGCAAACCCACTAAATTGATTTCATTGGATCATGATTCACAGAATTAAAACATTTTATATGGTTTATGTACTTGCTTTTCCCCTTAAAAATTATTTCATTTCCATCTCTAACCTCTTTATTGGACCTTAATCTGTCTTGCTTACCAAAGATTTCTGTATATACCTGCATCCCCTAACATAACATCTTGCACATAACAGATGCTCAATAAAATATTAGCTGGATGACTGAACAGGTCAGCTCACTAAAAGTCTGATGTTGGGCAATATTTAAGGAAGTAAACATAAAAATCTGACATTTTCATGACTGCTATTTCTCTTCTGACAAGATGCCACAGCCGCCTGCCTTTTCAAAAGATATGCAGACAGATTTCTTGTAACCGAAGTTAGTGGAACAGCCTTGAGAAAGAAGCCAGGGAAATGAGACCCTGGCCCAGACAGTGTACAAAGTGGTACTGGGGACTTGAAATCAAAGCCCGCTCTGTGGTGTGTTGACAAGGTAGACAACTTGATCAGCAGGGTGGGGCAAAGATCCCCCTTCCACCCCCCAGCTATCAGGCGAGCTCTAGAGAGACTGAAGAGAGAAACCAATGGCGAGGTTTCTAAGACACTTTAAGGGGAAAAATGAGTTTTCTCTGTTTTGGCATGTCTTAACGAATTCAAGAGGATCAGAAGGAATGTGAAGGTTCTAGTTCACCCAAAATCATGTCAGAGGACTTGGACCCCACACTCTGTCAAACAAAAGAAAACATCTTTAGAAGCCACATTCGTCATTTCTGTTATCATCCGAGGGTTTCAGTGGGCAAAAAAAGATAACTGGGAAAAATAACACTTGGTTCAGTAGCAAGTTATCTATAGGAATTTGTTCATTTCATCTAAGACACCTAATTTGTTGGCATTTAATTGTTCATAGTATTCCTTTATAATCCTTTTAATTTCTGTAAGGTTAGTCGTCCTCTCTTTTTTTTTCCCCCTGGCCAGTCCAGCTAAAGGCTTGCCAATTCTGTTAATCTAAGGAACCAACTTTTGGTTTTGTTGATTTTCTGTATTATTTTTCTATTCTCTATCTCATTAATTTCTGCTCTGATCTTTATTAGAAAATATTGGTTTTTTGGTCATCTTTTTATTTATTTATGTATGGCCGCATTGGGTCTTCATTGCTGCCTGCGGGCTTTCTCTAGTTGAGGCAAGCGGGGGGCTACTCTTTGTTGTGGTGCGCGGGCTTCTCACTGCAGTGGCTTCTCTTATTGCGGAGCACGGGCTCTAGGTGCACAGGCTTCAGTAGTTGTGGCAGGCGGGCTTCAGTAGTCGTGGCACATGGGCTCAGTAGTTGCGGTGCACGGGCTTAGTTGCTCCGCAGCATGTGGGATCTTCCCAGACCAGGGCTCGAACCCATATCCCCTGCATCGGCAGGCGGATTCTTAACCACTGTGCCACCAGGGAAGCCCCAGTCCTCATCTTTGAATGAATGTTTAGATGGGAACAGAATTCCAAGTTGACTTTGCATTTTTAAGTTATTATTCCTTTTGTCTTGAGCATCTGTTGTGGTTGGTAACAAGTCTGCTGCCAGTCTAACTTCTTTTATAAGCAATCTCTCTGGTTGTTTTTAAGATTCTGTCTTTGGTGTTCTGTAGTTTCACTACAGTACATCTAGGAGTGGTTGTTCTTTTCTTTATCCTCAATGAGTTTCTTCAGGTATTCATATTTGTCTCTCATTCTGGAAAACTATATTGTCCATAATCGTGTGGCTTATTCTATTTTAACCTGCAGGAACTCCTATTAGACCTTCTCATTCTCTCCTATATCTTCTTTTTCATAGTTCCCATTTATACCTGTGTGTGCTGCAATCCAGTTGATTATTTGTTTCTCCAGGGCTCTGGGCTCTCACCAGTCTGGGCCAATCTTCATGGTAATTTGTCAGCATGTGGTCCTTCCACATGCTAATATGAATTCAGGCTGCACACACCTGTCTGTGGCCCAAGCTTGGGGATTTCTCATAAATGCCTTTCATCTAACTTTCTTGCTGCTGCCCCAGGATGGATGGTTGGCACGGACCTTCTACTCTACTCCGCTTCCAGGCTCCAGCTCTCTTCATCTAGAATTCACCCCAGCAATCCTGCACCTCATAAGGTCTAAGGCTGCATCTTCTATCCATATCTGAAATGAAAAAGCTCAGTGCTCCTGTCCCTGCATTTTGTCCATAACCCTGGGATGCCATGTTGGCATCAACTATAACCACTCTGGCTTCCCTTTCCTTCTTGTGCCTCAATATTTTCCCTCCTTCCTCCTTCCCCCACATCTTCCTCTCTTCCCTCGTTCCATTTCCTGAAAATCCAGCTACTTAACATAAAAAATATTTTTTTTTCCTATTTCGGCCAACCTTCGTCAGTATGGTCAGCTCAAGTCTGCCGTGTTGCCAGAAGTCTCCCGTACTCATTCTTTTTCTTTTTTTGTGTGCCGTGCAGCTTGGGGGATTCTCATTTCCCTAACCAGGGATCCAGGGATTGAACCCCAGCCAGGGCAGTGAAAGCGCCGAATCCTAACCTCTAGACCGGCAAGGAACACCCACACTTACTCATTCTTAAAAATATGTAAGTATCTTTTAGAATAGTTTTAGGTTCACAGCACAGTTTGCAGAGGGTAAAGATTTCCCATATACGTACAGCCTCCCCCATTATCAACATCCCCCACAAGAATGGTACATGTGTTACAATTAGTGAACCTACATCAACTTATCATAATCACCTGAAGTCCCAGTTTACATCAGGGTTCATGCTTAGTGTTTCACAGTCTATGGGTTTACACAAATATATAATAACATGTATCCACCAATACAATATCATACAGAATAGTTTCCTTGCCCTAAAAATCCTCTGTGCTCTGCCCATTCATCCCTCCTCTCCCCTAACCCCTGACCCTTTCACTGTCTCTATAGTTTTTGCCTTTTCCAGAATGTTATATAGTTGGAATCATCCAGTATGTAACCTTTTCAGACTGGCTTCTTTCACTCAGTAATATGCATTTAAGTTTCCTGCAGGTCTTTCCAATAGCTTGATAGCTCATTGCTTTTTAGCACTGAATAATATTCCATTGTCTTGTCGTACCACAGTTTATTCACCTACTAATGGACATCTTGGTTGCTTACAAGTTTGGCAATTATGGATAAAGCTGCTTTAAACATTCATGTGCAGGTTTCTGTGTGGACAAAAGTTGTAAACTCATTTGGGCAAATACCAAGCAGTGTGACTGCTTGATCATGATAAAAATATGTTTAGTTTTGTAAGAAACTACCAAAGTTTCTTCCAAAGCGGCTCTACTATTTCGCATTCCCTCAGGCAATGATGAGTTCATGTTGTTCCACATCCTCACCAGCATTTGGTGCTGTCAGTGTTTTGGATTCTGGCCATTCTAATAGGTGTGCAGTGGTATCTCATTTTAATGTGTAATTCTCTAATGACATATGATGTTGAGCATCAACATATGATGTTCGAGCCCTGGTCTGGGAAGATCCCACATGCCACAGAGCAACTAAGTCCGTGCGCCACAACTACTGAGCCTGTGCTCTAGAGCCCGCAAGCCACAACCACCGAAGCCTGCACACCTAGAGCCTGTGTTCCACAAGAGAAGCCACCGCAACGAGAAGCCCACGCACCACAACGAAGAGTAGCCCCCGCTTGCCGCCAACTAGAGAAAGCCTGTGCAGCAGCACAGACCCAATGCAGCCAATAAATAAATAAATAAATATTTTTTAAAAATAAATTTATTTTTTTTAATTTTAAAAAATTAATAAAAAAGAAATTGGATTCTTTCTAGAATGAGTTCAAGAAGCACTGCATCATTTAAGATGGAGTTTCTAAATAAATAGAAAAGGACGTAGTGGTGAGGCAAGCAGCCAGGGTGCTTTGGGAAGGTATTTTTAAAGGTTACAGACACACCATGAAGTACAGGCAAAGAAGGGCAAGCATTAGGAAAAGGTGAGAAGGGAGGGTCACCCTTAGGAGCTGGCTCTCACTTAGGCTAACGGAAATTGTCTGATGGGAAAAGAGATTTTTGAAAACAAGACAACACACACACACACACACACACACACACACACACACACAGTTGCCTCATTTGTCCCAGAAGTAAGACTGCTAGAGTCTTTTCCAAGAAATCTTACTGCCAGATCTCAGTGAAATTACCTGGGTACTAATACTGGAGCTGCATCCAGCATGCCTAGTAACAAATTAGTAATTTTAACAAGTGTTACAGCTCTACAAAGGAAAAGAACTATATCAATATCATATGTCAATGACATTATTTCAAACACAACTACACATTTATACAAATTTGTTTTTATTTATTTCCCACCCCATGACCCAGTCATTTCACATTAAGACTGAAAAAACAAGACAAGAAAACCAGGAATAAAAAGTGAAATTTTTGTATTATATTCAAGTATTTGTCTTTTCTGATTATATAAGAGAAAATGAGTATTAGGAAATCTAACTTCAAAAGACAAATTCAAAATGCTTCCAAAGAGAATCAGAGACTGTTAAGCCAAAAACCAGTGATCCAACGTGTCTGATTCCATGGTGTTTAAACCCCAGGTCTCAGCCTTCTGCTGGCCCTCACTCCAAACGGAACCGAAGTGCACTTGAGACCACTGACACCCAGAGCCGCTCCCCCTCTGCCAATGCAACGCCTGCTCAGTTTTCTTCTTCTAAAGATTTCTAAGCTGAAGTTTCTCTTCTCACACACTGTCATATAAAATAGGGATTTCTGCTTCATCCCCTCCCTGCCGTCATACCAAAAAATAAATAAATGCAAATTTGAAAAGATTAAATGTAACTGTCTTTTAAAACCCAGGTAAAGCAAGGTATGACTGAATTAGCCCTGAAGGGACTGGAAATTTTTAAACGGGGAAAAATAAACACACAAAAACAGTGCTTCCCCAAAACACTGAAACCCACTTTCTAAACTGAAACGTCTGGACTTTGGAAGGAGTGTCATGTTTCCCAAAACCAACTTCTAGAAATCGTAACATGGATTCAGAAAAACTCCTAACAAAATGAGCCAACAGCCGGGAAGAGGGTATTGAGCAAGGGAAATGAGTGATTCAATTTGCAAACATATCAACAGAAAGGAAGGTGACACACTGGGGAGAAAGGGTCAAGAAAAGCTCATGCCCCGTCATGAACCTTCCAAGCTGCTGAATTTCACAGGTTCTGATGCTTAATTTTAAAAAAACTGAAACTTACTAAAGGTCAGTAACAAGAAGCAAAGCTGTCTTCGTGCCTGAGTGTGTGTATATGTGGCCGGGAGGGAGGGAGGAAGAAAGAAATCAACATGGCATGCTATAAAGCAACTGAAATATACAGAAAAAACTGCATTTGGCCTCTCTTAGGAGGCCAAGGAATAGCTAAACACCTCTTTCAAAGCCAGCTCAAGTCACGTGTCATTAACTCAATCCCTAGAGAAGATTAGGTCAGCAAGGGCCTGACTATCCCACCAGCTGGTTTTACTACATGCCTTTCACATTTTCCAGCAATAGGCATATCTTGAAAAACCTTGCCTTCTTACCTTTCCCAGTTGCCCAAATAAAGTAGCTCTCTACTTCAAGAAACTTGCAAAGACTTCATTCATTATCACCTCTGGCACCAGAAATGGGAACTGCTTATTAGTAAACAGAGTTTGTAAGTGCAATCGCTGCTTCTGCGGGTTTCTACAGCTCAAGTTGGCTTTGGAGGCTCCTGAAGGGTCCCCTGTCTTCACCCACCCCATCTACGCAGTAGCAGACTACCCCCATGTGCTCTACAAAGGCAACAAGACAATTTCTAGCTGATCCTTAGGGTGGAAACTGCTTCTTGGTGATATCAGGTTTAAAAGAGAAAAGAAAAAAAAGATATCTTATTCTACTGGGTTGGTGAAAGGGAAAACACCAACACAAACCCCTTTCAGTCACTGTTAATCCTGCACAGCTGAGTTCACAGCTGAGTTCAGAAGTCTGATTGCTCTGACCAGCCCATGTCCTGATTGTTCAGTCACAGGAAGAACAGGTTCTCACACAGCTGGATGGCTGGTTCATGATGCAAGATTTGTCCTGACAGGAAAGCTAGCCTGTGGGCATACTTGCAAGGAGCTGGAACTCTAATGGTACCAGGCCAATTCCAGTACATGTGGCACAGTTTGAAAGTCAACCTGTAGGCCAAGAAGAAAACATGATCCTTTTCACTTTTCATCTTCAATTTGGAGCACATTATGTACTTCTGGGTGTGTGACACAGCATACTTACCAGCAAACTGGGGGACTGAGGAATAGATGATGCAACTTTTGGGAATCATTATTTTTAAGTGGAATTGTATCTATTTCCACTATTTGTAAGTCAAGAGGGCATGGGGAAATTCCCACTTTAGGTGCTCCTCTTTTTATATCAAAACAAGGAAAACAGTAAGGAGAACATGTTTTTGTTTTTGTTTTCTGCCTCAAGAAAAAGCTGCAAAAAGGTAAGTACCCCAGCAAAGTATTTATATAATCTGAGCGCAAGAGCAATGCATCTCAAACCTGGCTGTGTGTCATAATCATTAGAATCAGTTTTTAAAAATGCGAATGCCTCAGAATGCTTGGAGTTCGTGAAGCCTGGGTGTATTTTTTGAAAGGTCTCCAAGTAATTTTAGTGTACAACAAGGATTATCAGTCGCACCTCAAAAAGATACCATTATCATGAAAGGCAAGAAGAAACTCAAGGGGTAAATATTCCTGGCAGTGGGCAGTATTTGTCTTTTCTGATTATATAAGAGAAAATGAGTATTAGGAAATCCAACTTCAAAAGATAAATTCAAAATGCTTCCAAAGACAATCAGAAAATTATTAAGCCAAAAACCAGTGATCCAGTTTGTCTAATTCAGTGGTTTTAAAATTCCAGGTCTTAGCCTTAGCTCCCTGGCCTGAATTATTTACAAGTGAGGAGTAGGTTACTGGTCAGCTCACCTCTGCATATGATCAGGGCTCAGGTGTGCAGTGTTGAGAACACAAACATAATGGGTAGGAATGCCACAACCCTGTCGTACATGATGGGCAAGAAGGTAGAAGTCCACCCTAGAAAGGAAAAAGTACAAAGTAATGGTATAGTTGGATTTGGCCAGAGCTGGAAAAGATCTTGGAGATCATTCTAGCTCCTTCACCTAAGGCTCAGAGAGGTCAAATGACTGGATCAAGGACATACAAGGACCAAACTAGGCTGAGAATTCAGGTCTCCTGACTCAACAGGCTATTTAAGAATGGTGGTAGAAATGACATCTGTGTGCAGAAGGTTAAGCATGCATAGTCTTAGGAAAAGACTGTATGTTCAATATTATATACTTAAGAGGGAAAAGCTTCATTGTTGGTTTGTGTGTTTTTAAATAGTTTTTAAAATTTTACTTTTTAACAGTAAAATCTCTGATTCCATTCCACATCTCTCTAGGCAACCTCCCCATTCCAACACCCAGGGAACAGACAACTTCTCCAACCTATTCTTGTTGAAATACTGTGTCTCGCCCACTTACCACTCACAGCTTGTTATTGTATGATCTACCACAGTCCCGGGGGAGGGAGTCACAAAGTGCTCGGTAGCAGACAGGTACACACTGGTGCTGATTTTCTTCTGAACTACAAATACCACCATCTTGGGATGATAATTCTCAAAAGCTTCAAAACACTTCTGTAGCTGAGGAATCTCATAGCTGGCAACTGTCTTTAGTTGGCCATCAGACACTCCATCACGGTACACCACAATCTTCTCTGGGAGACAGTGGTTCACCTGAAACAACACCCTGCTGAGGTGAACTGTGTGGCCCTAGGGCTAATGACCACAGGCAGAGAAAGGCTCACTCAGTGAACAACCTGGAGACACGGAGTAGGTCCCTTTCACAGCTGGACCCAAAGCCATCATGTTGGAAGGGCAGGGAGAAGCAGCTTCTAGTCATTTCTAGACTTCCTCAGGGTAGTAAAACCGGTCTGGTACACCAAAGGTGTTATAAAATATGAAACCAAATAAGCAGGCTCTGAGTCACATATATACGGCTTATACTGAAACGGTGTGAAAAGAAGTTAAAAGGAAGGAAAAATATGGGCTGAATCAATCTTCCTACTACTTGGATTTAACACTAATTACCTGTCTAGGCAAAAAACAAGGTGAACTGCTGCAGAAATTCTAACATACAACTGCACATCCCATAGATCCACCATCCTCACGTTGCTGTGTATCAGCAACATCCAAAGTTGCTGACAAATGAAAGGGGATGCTTTACTAAATATTATCCTACCATCAGATATAGTGTGAAACATTTTTTTAAAAAATATTCTTAATATAACTAAGTAAACTCCAGTCCTGGTAAATTGTCCATGGATCCAAATCAAATTAAATGCTGGCTTGAATCAGTTTTGAAAAATAATTTTTTTCCCCATTTAGAGAATATAATTATGTTCTAGTTGTATGTGACTTCAATAATTTTAAAAAATAAGCTGTTTCATTTTAAACTATAAGTTTTCTTTAAAGTGCTTTGGTTTAGGGACTTCCCTGGCGGTCCAGTGGTTAGGACTCCATGCTTCCACTGCAGGGGGCATGGGTTCGATCCCTGGTTGGTGAACTAAGATCCCACATGCCATGTGGCATGGCCAAAGAAATACATAAATAAATAAAGTGCTTTGGTTTAATTCAGTTAGTGACAGTTTGATTCTGATTTTGGTTCATCCTAGGTTTTTGTTCACAATTCCCCTCAAAACCCTAATTTATCATTGAATTAGGTAGGCTTATACTACATATTCTTTATACGTTACTCTACATGAAAATTTAAGTTTCATTTCAAAGAACCCTTTTTAATAATAAATAATCACCTAGCATCTTTTTGGAGTTTAAATTTAAAATTCAAATATTTTATAAATGTCTCTTTTTTCTGAGACCCCGCAAGTACTGTATTTACAAACATGTGATTCATCTTCACATTCCAAGATTGGAATTATTGCCCCAGCCGTACTTTTTTGTTTTTATGTTGTTTTTGGCTGTCTAGCATCTATTCCACCTCTTTTTGGTAAGAGCATTTTAAGTGTCCTCCTGCCTCCAACAGGGTACATTGGAATTCGTGCGATTATTAATCAAGGTACCTTCCCCTAATCCAGGGCTTCTCAACCTCAACGCTACTGACATGTAGGGCCAGTGAATTCCTTTTATTGGGGGCTGACACTAGAGGATGTTTAGCAGCATTCCTGGCCTCTACCCACTAGATGCCAGTAGCAATCTCTCTCAAGTTATAACCAAAAATGTCTCTAGGCTGCCCACTGGGGGAACAAAACTGCCCCAGAAGAACACTCCTCCCTCACTCTGACTCTTCGACAGAGAATAAGAAACACTTGGAGTTTTTCCCTTTGCGGTGGTGCTTCTTCAGGTCCCTGCTTCTGGAACCCTATCCATTTCCCAGCTTGACGCTCAACCTTCTCACGAATCCTCTGAGACTCTCCATGATCTTACCAATTAATCCCCATTTTGCTAAAGTTAGCACGTTTCTGTGACTTCCCAAAGACCCCTAACCGATACGTTGTGTAAAAGGGTGGGTAACACAGGCACTTAGATCTGGAAGAAAACCTGATTTCACAGATGAGGAAACAGAGAAGAATTACACTGGGTCTGGGGTCAGGGGACCTGGGACTGAGTCTGAATGTGCTGCTCCTCAGCTATGCACCTGAAGACTCAGCTTCCTCACTTGAAAAATGGATGTAAATGAGCACCTTACTTTTCTTCTTCTCAGGGTTAAGAGGGATAAAGTGTGTATATATACGTATATAATTTTTTTAAGCTACAAACAAAAGTTGAGAACAAACTAGATCAAGGACATACAGATATTCTGAAGCACAGGGAAGGGATCTAACAAGATGAATGGAGTGAAAAATAGAATCAAATTCTTCTGAAGTATTCACTGATATTACCTCTTTCTTTAAAATCTGCTAACCAACTACTGAGTGTGAGACATTATACTTGGCCCTACGTAAGATTCCAGTAGAAGTGAAAGGCATGATTCCTGTTATTAAGGAGCTTTCAAATCTAATAATAACAGTCAACAATGGTAACTTCTCTAGGTCATCTAGTCCATTCTCCTCATTTCATAAATGATAAGACTATGATCTAGGGGGGTCAAAATATGAGACAAATCACAATACTGAAACATAAACATTAAATATACATTATTAAATCACTTCAGTACTAGGGTAAATACATGAAACAATAAATTAATGAAAGCAGGACTGTGCTTGTTGGCTTACTATCCCTAGCACTGAATACAACGGTGAGGATCAAGTAGAAAATAAGTATCTGCTGGAAGTCTGAGATGTTCTTTTATGTGTGATTCCATTCATTCACTGAACAAACACTTAATGACCACTAGATATGAGCCACTGTGCTAGCCTCAGAAAATTTAAAAATTATCTTGATACCTTCCAAATATTAGTGGAACTCAAATTAACACTGGGGAGACAGACACAAAGTAAATACTCTCAATACATTACAAATAACATAACAAAGAATATAAATAAAATGCTATGGGAACAGAGAAGTATAAGACATTTGTTCTCTAGAGGAAAAAGTGAATATTATGCCTCAGTGAAAGAACTAGCAGACAATTCAGTCAGCAAGACGGGTAAAGGATTCCAGGTAGCACTGCAATGTATTGAATACTACAACATGGGTCAACTCTGAAGACATTATGCTAAGTGAAATAAACCAGTCACAAAAAGACAAATACAGTATGATTCCACGTGTATGAGATACTCAGGGTAGTCAAAATCAGAGACAGGAAGTAGAAGGGTGGTGGCAAAGGGCTAGGGGGAGGGCAGCATGGGGAATTAGTTTTATGGGGACAGAGTTCCAGTTTTACAAGATAAAAAAAGAGTTATGGAGATGGATGATGATGATGACTGCCCAACATTCTGAACGTATTTAATACCACTGAAATGTTATACTTAAAAATGGTTAAGATGGTAAATTTTATGTTATGTGTATTTTACTCAATTTAAAAAAATGGGGGGAAAAAAAGGAAGAAGAGGCCAGGCAAGCTACTAGAAGTGGCAGGTGCAGAAAGGGCAGGCTGAGGTCTGGAAGAGTCCCCAAATAATCACTTGCTCAAGATAACTCTCCACCCTAAGATCCTCCCGATTGTGCTAAGAAAAGGGAAGTGAAGGTGGAACTGAGAAGCAGAAAGAACCTATACTCTCACACATTGGAAACTGGCTGCCTGAAGCTTTTGATTCCAAAGGCAATACCGTGGCCCACTCCCTTCTATCTCCAGGGTTGAACACTAGTCAGACCAGTCCAGCAATATGAAGTCAGAGCCAGAGCCAGAGCCAGAGCCACAGCCACAGGAAAAGCAAAAGGGGCTGAATTAACTACAGCTGAGTTTAATCTTCTCAACGCTCAGGCCAAATAACAGATGAACTCAACATTAAGTGATTACTAATCATGAGAGCTAAAGCTAAGGCAAATGTCAAAAATGTAGCTTGGTTTTGATTTTCACACATGAGTGGAAGGCAACACTGGCATTCAGACTCACATGTGGTCTAGGAGCTCAGATGAAGGGTATGGGCCAGAGAGTGATTCTCAATGGGTGCTCTGGGCTCCAATTCTTCCCCTTAGATGTTTTAGGGAGTGCACAGAGTCAAAACTAATTTCACAATACTACTACTACATTACTTGCCATTTTCACTCTAATTCGCTCATAAATATCCAGTAGAATTTTCCAGAAAGTAAATGATGTGTGACACTGCAATAAATTAAATGTAGGATATTCACTTGCCTTTTACTAACCCAAACATTAAAGCCATTTGCCAAAATGTAAAACATAACCGAACATTTTGAAAGTAATCTTTAATTTAAAATGTTATTTATGGGACTTCCCTGGTGGCACAGTGGTTAAGAACCCGCCTGCCAATGCAGAGAACATGGGTTCGAGCCCTGGTCCGGGAAGATCCCACATGCCACAGAGCAACTAAGCCAGTGCACCACAACTACTGAGCCTGCGCTCTAGAGCCCGTGAGCCACAACTACTGAGCTCACGTGCCACAACAACTGAAGCCTGTGTGCCTAGAGCCCATGTTTTGCAACGAGAAGCCACTGCAACAAGAAGCCCGCACACCGCAACGAGAAGCCCACACACTGCAATGAGAAGCCTGCACACCGCAATGAGAAGCCCGCACACCGCAATGAGAAGCCCACGCACCACAACGAAGAGTAGCCCCCACTTGGCGCAAGTAGAGAAAGCCCGCGCGCAGCATCGAAGACCCAATGCAGCCAAAAATAAATTAACTAATTAAAATAAAAAATAAAATGTTATTTATGTTATTAACTATATTGAGCTTATTATTTTTAAAGTAAATTAAAAAACATTAAAAAGTTCTCAGTTTTAACTTCTAATATGGTAATTATTGATATATACCTATACAAACAAAAAACTCAATAATATTTAAGAAGGTAAAGATTTCCTTAGACCAGAAAATTTGAGAACTGCTGGACCAGAAATATAAATCTAAATACAGATATTAAATAAAACCACAGGGCTTCCCTGGTGGCACAGTGGTTGGGGGTCCGCCTGCCGGTGCAAGGGACACGGGTTCGTGCCCCGGTCTGGAGGGATCCCACGTGCCGCGGAGCGGCTGGGCCCGTGGGCCATGGCTGCTGGGCCTGTGCATCCGGAGCCTGTGCTCCGCAATGGGAGAGGCCGCCGTGGTGAGAGGTCCGCGTACCGCAAAAAAAAAAAATAAATAAAATAAAATAAAATAAAACCACAGATGAGATTAAGCTTGCCAACAAGGCTTCAGGTGGTGGACCAGGATTTCTAAGAAACCCTGCCACTGAGGACAACTGGAAAAGCTGGACAAAATATAAAAACATCTACCTGAAGGCAGTATCAGAGGAAGGATGGGGGCCCAGAGGAATAAGCCAGCCTTTTGAACCTGTTTTTCCCCGGCAGCATGTGTTGATTTTGCTGATTCCACAAGGGTACGTAAGCTAGACAGATGTTTGGGACTGGTGCTTTTTTTTAAATCACAGCTTTATTGAGATATAATTTGCTATACTATAAAAGACACTCTTTTAAGGTATAAAAGTCAAAAGTTTTACATTTCTCGAATTTTGCAACCATCACCACTATCTAATTTTAGAACATATTCATCACCCCAAAAGGTAATCTCATACCCATTAGCAGTCATTTCCCATCGCCCACCCTAACCCCAACTCCTGGAACACACTAACATACTTTCTGTTTCTTTGGATTAGCCTATTTTAGACAAACAGAATCATGTAATATGTGGTCTTCTGTGACTAAATATTTCACTGAGCATAATGTTTTCATAGTTCACCCATGCTGTATCAGTCCTTCATTCCCTTATGCTGCCAAATGATATTACATTACAGGCTATATCACATTTGTCCATTCATCGATTATATGGGTTTTTTCCAGTTTTGGCTATTATGAATAATACTGCTATGAACATTCATATACAAGTTTTGTGTGGACATATGTTTTCAATTCTCTTGGTTTATACCTAGGAGTAGAATTGCTGGGTCATATGGTAACTCTATGTTTAACATCCTGACGAAATACCAAACTGTTTTTCAAAGAAGCTCTACCATTTTACAGTCCCACCAGCAATGTATGAAGGTTCCAGTTTCTCCACATCCTTGACAACACTCTTATTATCTTCTTTATTTTAGCCATCCTAGTGTGTGTGAGGTGGTATCTCACTATGTGTGCATGCTTTTAAAATAGAGACTTTATTTTTCAGACCAGTTTTAAGTTTACAAAAAACTTGAGGCCATAGTACAGAGTTCCCGTATACACCTTCCCCACCAACCATACACATAGTTTCCCCTATTGTTACCATATTACATTAGGATGGTGCATTTGTTACAACTGATAAATATTGATACATTACTATTAACTAAAGTCCACAGTTTATATTAGCATTCACTCTCTTCTACATTCTATAGGCTTTAAGAAATGTATGTCCTTTATCTACCATTATAGTACTTTTACAGCCATAAAAACCCCCTGTGCTCCGTATTTATACTTCCCTTCCTCACCCTCCCAAACCTCTGGCAATCACTGATCTTTTTACTGTGTCCATAGTTTTGTGTCTTTCCCAGAATGTCCTATAGTTGGAATCATATAGTATGTAGCCTTTACAGATTGGGTTTTTCCACTTAAGTTATATGCATTTAAGATTCCTCCAGGGCTTCCCTGGTGGCGCAGTGGTTGAGAGTCCGCCTGCCAATGCAGGGGACACGGGTTCGTGCCCTGGTACGGGAAGATCCCACGTGCCGCGGAGCAGCTGGGCCCATGAGCCATGGCCGCTGAGCCTGCGCGTCCGGAGCCTGTGCTCTGCAACGGGAGAGGCCACAACAGTGAGAGGCCCGCGTACCACACAAAAAAAAAAAAAAAAAAAGATTCCTCCATATCTTCCCATGCCTTGATAGCTCATTTCTGTTTACTGCTGAGTATTTAACTGTCTGGATGTACCATAGATTATTTGTCCATTCATCTACTGAAGAACATCTTCGTTGCTTCCAGTTTGGGCAATTATAAATAAAGTTGCTATAAAAATCTTTGTGCAGGTTTTTGTGTGGACATATGTTTTCACCTCATTTGGGTAAATACTAAGGAGTGTGACTGCTGAATCGTATAGTAAGAGTATGTTTAGTTTTGTAAGAAACTACCAAACTGCATTCCAAAGTGGCTGTACCATTTCACATTCCCTCAGACAATGATGAGAGTTCCCATTGCTCCCCATCCTCACTAGCATTTGGTGTTGTCAGTGTTTTAGGTTTTGGCCATTCTAATAGATGTGTAGTGGTATCTCGTTGTTTTAATTTGCCATTCCCTAATGTTATACTGAGTATCTTTTCATATGCTTATTTGCCATCTGTATATCTTCGCTGGTGAGAAGTCTGTTCAAGTCTCTTGCCCATCTTTTAATTAGGTTGTTTTCTTATTGAGATTTTAAGAGTTCTTTGTATATTTCAGATAACAGTATTTTATCAGATATGTGTTTTGCAAATATTTTCTCCCAGTCTGTAGCTTCTTTTCATTCTCTTAATGCCTCTCACAGAAGTTTCACGGAAGTTTTTTTTTTATTTTAATTAAGTCCTGTTTATCAGTTCTTTATTTCATGGATAGTGCTTTGGTATCAAAAAGTCATCACCAAACCCAAGGTCACCAAGATTTTCTATGTTATCTTCTATACTTTTTAAACTTTTGCATTTTAAAGATAAGTTTGTGATAATTTTGAGTTATCGTCTGGGTATAGTTTTTGTTTGTTTGTTTGCATGTGGATGGGCAGCTGTTCCAGCACCATTTGTTGAAAAGATTCTCCTTTTCCACTGAAGTGGCCCATGATCTTTTATCAAAGATCACTGCAATCTATTTGTATAGGTCTACTTCTGGGCTCTCAATTCTGTTACCTTGACATGTCTATCTTTCTTTTTGTCAATACCACACCATCTATATTACTGTAGCTTCATAGTAACTCTTTGAGTAACAGAAGTCCTCTGATTTGGTTCTTCTTAGGTACTGTGTTGGTTACCCTGTGTCTTTTACCTATTTAAACTTTACAATCTGTTTGTAAATATCTGCAGAGTAACTTGCTGGGATTTTGACTAGGGCTACAGTGAATCGATAGATAAATTGGGAAGAACTGACATCTTAACAATATTGAGTCCTCCTATCAATGAACATGGGATATCTCTCCATTTATTTAGATATTTGATATTTTTCATGAGAGTTTTAGAGTTTTCTTCATGTAAATCTTATATAAGCTTTGTTAGACTTACATCTAATGTTTCATTTTTTGGTGCGAATACAAATGGTATTGTTTTTAATTTCAAATGCAATTGTTCATTGCTGATATATAGAAAAGGAATTGATTTTGTGGGTTTTTTCAGCAATTTAATTTTGTATATTTATGTTGTATTCTGCAACCTTGTAATTCCAGCAGTTTTGTTGTTGTTGATTTCTTGAGCTGTATACATAGACACCATGCTACCTGCAAAGTTCTTTTTCCTCCTTTTTGACTGTATAACTTTTACTTCCTTTTGTCTTTTTGCATTAGCTAGGACTTCCAGTATGATGCTGAATAGGAGTGGTGAGAGAAGAAATAACTGTCTTGTTCTTGATCCTAGGGGAAAAGTATCTAGTTTCTCACAATTAAGTACAAGGTTAGCTGCAGGATTTTTGTAGATGTTCTGTATTAAGTTTATGAAGTTCCCCCTATACTCCTAGTCTGCTGGGAGGTTTGTTGTTGTTTTTTGTTTGCTTGTTTTTCTTTTATGTTTTTTTAATCACGAATGGGAGTTGACTTTTGTCAAATACTTTTTCTGCATCTGTTGACATGATAGGATTTTTCTTCTTTAGCCTGTTGATGTGACAGACCACACTGACTGATTTTCAAATGCTGAACCAGCCCTGCATAACTGGAATACAAACCACTTGGTTGTTGTATCCTTTTTAAGGGTTGCTGTAACAACCACAAACTGGCTTGCTTAGAACAGCAGAAATGTATTCTCTCACAGTTCTGGAGGGCAGAAGTCCAGAACTGTGGTATCAGCAGGTCCACATGCTTCCTCCAAAGGCCCTAGGAAAGAATACTTCCTTCCCTATTCTAGCTTCTGGTGGCTTCTGGCAATCCTTAGTGTTTCTTGGCTTGTAGATACATCACTCCGATCTCTGCTTCCACCTTTCCAGTGCCTTCTCCTGTGTGTCTGTGTCTCTGCTCCTTCACATGACCTTCTAAGACTCTGACCAAACTTCCCTCTTCTTAAGAATACATCATTGGCTTAGGGCCCACCCTAATCCAGCCTAACCTCATCTTAACCTGATTGAATCTGCAAAGACCCTATTTCCAGATGACATCACATTCACAGGATCGAGGTGGACATGAATTTGGAGAGGCAGTATTCAACTCAGAACAGTTATGGTGTATAATTCTTTTTATGCATTGTTAGATTTGCTTTACTAATATTCTGTTGAAGATTTTTGCATCTATAATCATGAGAAATATTGATCTGTAGCTTCCTTTATTGTAATGCCTTTATCTGGTTTTCATGTGAAGTGGTACCTCATTGTGATTTTGATTTCCGCTTCCCTAATGACTAATGATATTAAGCTCTCTTCATGTGCTTCTCGTCTATTTGTATATGCTCTTTGGAGAAATGTCTATTCAAATGTTTGCATATTTTTATGCTGGGTTATTTGTCTCTTTGTTTTTCAGCTGTATATTCTGGAAACTATACCTGTACTAGATATACCAGATGAATGATTCTGTCCCATTCCATGGGTTGTCTTTTCACTTTCTTGTACTTTGAAGCACAAAATATTTTAAATTTGATGAAGTCTGATTTATGTTTTTCTTGACTTGCTTTTTGCTTTCAGTATCATATCTAACAAACTGTTATCTGTTAAATGGTCACAAAGATATAAACCTATGCCATCATCTAGAGTTTTATAGTTTTAGTTCCTATATTTAGGTCTTTGATCCATTTGGAATTATTTTTTATATATTGTGTGAGGCAAGGATCCAACTTCATTCTTTTGCATGTGGATATCCAGTACTCCCTGCACCATTTCCTGAAAAGACTATGCTTTCTCGCCACTGAATGTCACCCTTGCAGAAATCAGTTTACCATAAGCACACAGGTTTACTTCTGGACTCTCAACTGATCTCTACGTCTCTTTCCATTTCAGTACCAGACTGTCTTGTTTATTCTAGCTTTGTAGTAAGTTTTGAATTCAGAAAGTATGAGTCCTTCAATTTTCTTCTTTTTCAAAATTGTTTTGCCTATTCTGGAATTTTTCACATTTCCATATGAATTTGAAAATCAATTTGTCTATTCCTGCAAAAAAAAAAAAGTTAGACTTTTGATATGTATTTCCTTGAATCTGTAGATTAATGTAAGGAGTACTACCATTTTAACAATATTAAGTCTTGAATATGGGTTGTCTTTCCTTTTGCTTAGGTCTTCTTCAATTATTTCAACAATGTTCTGCAGTGTTCAGTATATTTTTTGCACTTCTTTTGTTAAACATTTTCCTACATAGTTCTCTTTTATGCTGTTATAAATGGAATTATTTTAATTTCATTTCTGGATTGATCATTGCTAGTGTAAAGAAATAGTTGGCTATTGTACAGCAGTCTTGTACCCTCAACCTTGCTGAACTCTTTTACTAGCTACAATAGAGTGTGTTTATTCTTTAGGGTTTTCTATATGTAAGATAATGTCAAATAGAAACAGACATAGTTTAACTTCTTCCTTTCCAGTCTGGATGTCTTCTGCAGTTTTCTTGTGATATTTTTGTTTAGCTTTAGTATCAAGGTAATATTGGCCTTATGGTACGAACTGGGAAGTGTTCCCTCCTTTCCTATTTTTTGGAAGAGTTTGTGAAAGAGTATTAATTCTTAAAATGTTTGGTACAACTAAAAAGTTTTGATAGTTTGTGCCCTTCTTGGAGTTTGTCCATTTCACTTAGGTTACCTAATTTCTTGGCATACAGCCATTCATACATAATATTTTCTTAAAATCCTTTTTTTATTTCTGTAAGGTCAGTAGTGTAGTCTTTTTCATTCCAGATTTTAGTATCTGATCTTCTCTTTTTCATGGGTGGTCTAGCTAAAGGCTTATCAATTCTGTTGATCTTTTCAAATAATCAATTTGTGGTTTACTGATTTTCTCTGTTGTTTTTCAATTTTGCATTTCATTTCTCTATGCTATAATCTCTATCAATTCCTTCTTTCTTGCTTTGAGTTTAGTTTGCTCTTCTTTTTCTAATTTCTTCAGGTGGAACTTGGGCTATTTGGAGATTTTTCTTCTTTATTATAGGTGTTTACAGCTATAAATTTTCCTTCTAAGCACTTTTTTACATACATCCACAAGTTTTGGTATGTTTTGTCTTTATTTTCATTTATCTCAAAGTGTTTTCTAATCTCCCTTTTGATTTCTTCTTTGACCTCCTGGTTACTTGGGAATATTGTTTAATTTCCATATAGTTGTGACTTTCCCAAATGTCCCACATACTATATTCTAATTTCATTCTATTGTGGTTTCAGAACATATTTCGCATGATTTTAATCCTTTAAGATGTACTGAGTCTTGTTTTATAAACTGACATATGTTCTATCATGGAGAATGTGTCACGCACATTTGAGAAGAATGTGTGTTCTGTTGGTGTGTGTTCTGTAGATGTCTGTTAGGTTGAGTTGGATCGCAGAGTTGTTCAAGTATTTTATTTCCTTGTTGATCTTATTTCTAACTGTTCTATCCATTATCAAAAATGAAGTTTTGAAATCTCCATCTATTACTGTAGGATTGTCTATTTCTCCTTTCACTTACGTTAGTTTTTGTTCCATATATTTTTGGATGTATGTTGTTAGTTTCATATATGTTTATATTTTATGACTTCCTCATGGATTGACCCTTTTGCCATTATGAAATGTCCTTTCTTGTCTTTAGTAAGAATTGTTATCTTAAAGTCTGTTTTGCCTGTTATTAGTATAGCTACTCCAGCTCTCTTTTGGTTTATCTTGTTCCATTCTTTTACTTTCAACCTCCTGTGTCTTTGAAACTAAAATATGGCTCTTGGAGAAAGCACATCTTCATATTTTCACTTAATCCAAGTTGCTAATCTCTACCTTTGGTGTTTAGTCCATTTACATTTAATGTAATTACTGATACGGTAGGATTTACATCTGCCATTTTACTATTTTTTTCCACATGCCTTATATCTTTTTTGTCCCTCTATTCTTCCTCAACTGCCTTAATTTGTATTAAATAGACATTTTCTAGTTACCATATTAATTCCCTTGTCGTTCCTTTTATTTTTCAGAGTTATTTTCTTAGTGTTTCACCTGGCGATTACAGTTAACATATTAACTTATAACAATCTCATTTGGTCAGTTAATACAAAATTTTTTTTAAAGATTTAAAAGATTTAAAGATTCTTTTAAAGATTTAAACCACTGGTGGCACAGTGGTTAAGAATCCACCTGCCAATGCAGGGGACACGGGTTTGAGCAATGGTCCAGGAAGATCCCAAACGCCTCATAGCAACTAAGCCTGTGAGCCACAACTACTGAGCCTGTGCTCTAGAGTCCATTAGCCACAACTATTGAGCCTGTGTGCCACAGCTACTGAAGCCCGCGCACCTAGAGCCCGTGCTCTGCAACAAGAGAAGCCACCACAGTGAGAAGCCCATGCACCACAATGAAGAGTAGACCCCGCTCGCCGCAACTAGAGAAAGCCCCCCACGTGCAGCAGTGAAGACCCAATGCAGCTAAAAATAAGTAAATAAATAAATTTATTTTTTAAAAAGATGATTTATTTATTATTTATTTATTTTATTTATTTTTGGCTGTGTTGGGTCTTAGACGTGGGATCTGTCGTTGCACCGGTGCGCAGGCTCTTCATTGTGGTACATGGACTTCTACTTGTGGTGTGCAGGTTTTCTCTTCTCTAGTTGTGGCACACAGGCTCCAGGGCATGTGGGCTCTGCAGTTGTGGCACGCGGGTTCCAGAGCACATGGGGTCTGTAATTTGCGGCATATGGGCTCTAGTTGAGATGCGTGCGAGCTCAGTAGTTGTGGCACATGGGCTTAGCTGCCCTGTGGCATGTAGGATCTTAGTTCCCTGACCAGGGATAGAACCTGCGTCCCCTGCATTGTAAGGCAGATTCTTTACCACTGGACCACCACGGAAGTCCCAATACAAAATTAATTTTGGTATTATTCAAAAACTTTGCTCCTCTTATGGCTCCATTCCCTCCCCTCTACTTTGTGCCTTTATTGTCATACAAATTATATCTTTATACACTGTATGCATATCCACTTAGATTTATATTTACCACTTTATGCACTTGTCTCTTAAGACACAGACTACAAGAAAAATTACAAACAAAAATATATTTTTGCTCTCCTTATGTTTACCTATATAGTTACCTTTCCTGGTGGTACTTACTTCTTCATGTGGATACAAATTACTGTCTAGTGTCATTTCATTTCTACCTGGACTCCCTTAAGTATTTCTCGTAGGACAGGTCTGCTAGTGACAAATCCCCCTAGTTTTTGTTTATCTGAGAGTCTTACTTTCTCCAATAAAAAAAAATGACATGTAAATCACATAAAATTCACCATTTCAAAGAGTATAATTCAGTGGTTTTAGTATACTCACAAAGTTATATACCTATCAACACTACCTAATTCCATAATATTTTCAACACCCCCAAAAGAACCCTATACCCCTTAGCAGTTACTGCCAGCATCCTATTCCTGCCAGCATCCTCAATGCCTGGAAACCAGTAATCTCTTTTCTGTCTCTACAAATTTTCCTATTCTGGATATTTCATAGAAATGGAATAATATAAATATGTGGCTTTTTATGTCTAGCTTCTTTCACTGAGCATAATATTATTGTCAAGGTTTCTCCTTTATTTCTCAACAGCAGCTTTTCTGGATATACAATTCTTATTCAACCTTCTTTTTCTTCCAGCATTTGGAATATGTCATCCCATTGCCTTCTGGCCTCCATGATTTCTGATGAGAAGTCAGCTCTTAATCTTATTGAAGATGCCTTGAACATAATGAGCAATTCTCTTGGTGCTTTCAAGATGCCCTCTTTGTCTTTTAGCAGTCTTACTTGGTTGTGTCTAGGTATGGGTATCTTTGAGTTTTTCCTACTTAGTGTTCGTTAGGCTTCTTGGATGAACTGATTACCTTCTTTATTAATTTTGGAAATTTTTGGCTATTATTCCTTCCAATGTCCTTTGTTCCTAATTCTCTCTCACTACTCCCCTTCTGGGAATCACATTATGTTTATATTGCTATGGCTGACGGTGTCCCACAGATCTCTGAGCCTCTGTTAATTTTCCTTATTTTTTTCTTTCTTTTCTTCACACTCAATAATCTCAACTGACCTATCTTCAAATTTGCTAGTTATTTCTTCTGCTTAATCCAACCTGATGTTAGGCCCCTCTACTGAAATTTTCATTTATTACATTTTAGAAGTCCAGAATTTCTATATGATTCTTTAAATTTTTTAAAAAAATTTATTTATTCAGACATAATCCACACACCATATAATTCATCAATTTAAAGTGTAAAATTCAATGTTTTTTAGTATATCCACAGATATGTAAAACCATCACCACAATTGATTTTATAACATTTTCATCACCTCAACAAGAAGCCCCACACTCTTAAACTACCACCATTCTACCCACCTCCTATTCTCTCCCCAACTTAGCCCTAAGCAACCACTGACCTACTTTCTGATTCTGTAAAATTCCCTGTTCTGAACATTTCTTATGAATGGAATCATATAAAATGTGGTCTTTTATGACTGGCTTCTTTCACTTAGCATAACATTTTCAAGGTCCAAGTACTGCTTGCTATTTGTTCTATATTCTTTTCCTTTCTTCCTTAAAAAAATTTTTGTTATTTTCTCTTCTCTCATTTTGATTGTTACATAACTCTTTTTTCATTCTTTTAGTGGCTACCCTAGAAATTACAACATAGCTCTTAGTGTATCAAACTGTAATATAAATTAGTACTTTCACCTTTTCCTCAACAATTCAAGAAACTAAAGGCACTGGAACTTCATTTACTTCTTCCAGATATACGCGCTATTACTGTCATCAATTTGAAATTTATACACACAAATGAATATATATCCACTCAAAAACATTATTATTTTAGATGGTAGGTATTCATTTAAATTTATCCCCATACTTGGCACTTTTATTCCTGTAGTTATTCCTTTAACCATTTCTAAGTGTTTTCTGGGATAATTTTCCTTGTAGGTGAAAAATGCTCTTTTGTATTTTCCTTCAGTGCAAATCTGCCGGTGACAAGCATTCTCAATTTTTTATTTGCCACAAAGTGTCTTTTTTCACCTTATTAGAAGTTACTTTTAGTGGATATTGGATTTTATATTGGTAGTTATTTTCTTTCAGCATTTTGTAGCTATTATTTTATTATCTTGTGGCTTAAACTGTTTCTTTTGACTAGTTCACTATTAGTCAATTTGTTGCTCCTTGAAGGTAACCTCTTTTATTTTCCTTTGACTTGCCTTAATATGTATATATATATTTGTCTTTACTTTCAACAGTTTTACTCTAATGTGCCTAAGTGTACTTTTCTTTTTATATCTTGCTTGGGATTTGTTGGATTTCTTGTATCTGTGACTTAATGTCTTCTAACACTTTTGGAATATTCTTTACCATTGTTTTTCTGCCCTCTGCTCTCTCTAACCTCCTTCTGGACCACTTACGTGTATATATTTTAACTCCATAACTCCCATGTCTGTTGCCTTGTTATATTTTCTAACCCTCCGTATCTCAGTGCAGTTTGATTATTTTCTTCTTACCTATCTTTCAATTGTCTCTTAATTTCCTCAATTAAGTTTAAACTACTGTTGCCCACTGTTATGCACAGAGCTGTGTTTCTCCAAAATTTGTGTTGAAGTCCTAACCTGCCACACCCAAAATGTGACTGTATTTGGAAACAGATATTTAGAGAGGTTATTCAGTTTAAAAAAGGTCACTGGGGAGGGCCCTAATCAAATATGACTGGTGTCTTTCTAAGAAGAGGAGACTGGGACAGAGACACACATACAGTAGAGACCATGCGACACAGAGAGAAGACAGCCATCTATAAGACAAGGAGAGAGGCCTCAGGAGAATCCAACCCTGCCAGCACAGCATCTTGATCTTGGACTTCCCATCCCACAGATCTGTGAGGAAATAAATTTTTATTGTTTAAGCCGTTGTTCTGGCAGCCCTAGCAACCTAATACACCCATTCACTAAGTGTTTAATTCTGGTTATTATAATTTTTAGTTCTAGAAATTTCCATTTTTCCCCAGTTTCTGTTTGCTAAAATTCTTTTTTTTTTTTTTTTTTTTTTTGGCTGTATGCGGGCCTCTCACTGTTGTGGCCTTTCCCGCCGCGGAGCACAGGCTTCGGACGTGCAGGCTCAGCAGCCATGGCTCACGGGCCCAGCCGCTCCGCGGCACGTGGGATCCTCCTGGACCGGGGCACGAACCCGTGTCCCCTGCATTGGCAGGTGGACTCTCAACCGCTGCACCACCAGGGAAGCCCTGCTAAAATTCTTAATGTTGTCTTCCATTTCTCTGAACTTAAGTGTAGCTATTTTAAAATGTGTCTGACTACTCATCTATCTGAATCCTCTGTGCATCTGGATCAATTATCTGTTGGTTTTCTTAGTTTTTCAGTCCCTTCATTTTCTCTCTTGTATTCTTGGTTATTATTTATTGATTGCTAGATATTGCAGAAAAATCTGATGCCCAGGACAATGTTATCTTCCTTCAGAGGGTTTTTATTTGCTTTTGGCAAGTGGGCAGTAAAACTAGCAGTCAGAGTTCATCTGAATCCATATTCAAGGACTAGTATCATTCAGAGTTGATCTACCTATAGCTCTTTACTCCTAGTCTGCAGCTCTTCAGATTCACAGCCCAAATAGTGGGGAGAAGACTCACGACTACCACTGGCTTGGGGGCCCTGGCCTCCAGCTTTTGATCCCTAAGACTTCAAAAGTGCTCCACAGCGTTTCAATGTTTCAGCTGCCTCT
Organism: Leucopleurus acutus; assembly: GCF_964270905.1. Lineage (NCBI taxonomy): Eukaryota > Metazoa > Chordata > Mammalia > Artiodactyla > Delphinidae > Leucopleurus > Leucopleurus acutus. The sequence continues at coordinate 100,214,698 of NC_139150.1, read as the reverse complement.
TCCAGAATTAGCATATTTCCCTAAAGAAAAAGAACCCAAATGCAGCTCTCATCATCTCTCTGGGTTTCTGTCGTTTTGTATCTTCACCTACTTATTCTTCTTTGCTTCATTAACTTCTCAATTAAATTCAAGTAGATACACATATATATATATGTATATGTATTCATATAATAAATACATGACATATGTATGTGTATATACACACATGTGTGTATATATGTAATATATATATTCAAAAAATATATACACATATGTGCCTACATGTGTGTATAATATAAATATATTCCTTTTTAAAAATTGCCAAACATAGCACAGACGTACCTCATTTTATTGTACTTCACTTTATTGCACTTTGCAGATACTGCATTTTTTTTTTTTTTTACAAATTAAAGGTTTGTGTCACCCTGTGTTGAGCAAGTCTATCAGTGCCATTTTTCCAACACATTATTTTTTAATTAAGACATGCACATTTGTTCATTGCACACTTAACAGACTATAGCATGGCATAAACCTAACATTTATATGCACTGGGAAACTAAAAAATTTGTGACTCACTTTAGTGCAGTACTAGCTTTACTGTGGTAGTCTGGAACTGAACCCCCAATATCTCTGAGGTATGCCTGTATTTACAGTATTGTTAATAGAAATAACATGGCGCCTGGAATGATACTGTTCATACGGAGAAGATTCAAGTTTGTTTCTTCCAGGTGTCTAGAGTATTAGCACTATGAGAAACTCAGAAACACTAGCACACTGGATCATCATATCTGATTCAAAAATTTAAAATAATTCAAAGATGAGCTGCAGTTTGCTTTCAGTCACCCTTATTCCTAGAATGTAGCCCTTTGGGGCCCTAAAACAAAATGATGGAGGTTTTCTAGTGCAATCTACCCTTAGTGGGTTCTAAACTCTAATCACTGTCCACCTAGAAAAGCACTTGCACTTGACAAAAGCAGATTGTCAAAAGCACTCTTCAAGAAATATTTCTTGAACGAGAAAGTAAGGACCTCCAAAAATCTGTTCAACCATAAAAGCAACAAGCACACTGCACAAATGGTCAAAATCAACTTTTTTTTAGAACTGTGGAAACTAACCAGAGGCTTAAAACAATCTGAACAGCATTTATTCAATGAAATTGGCTGAATCTTGACCTTTGTGGTGTTTTAACTTGCTCTATTCATATTCCCCTTTCTCTGCGGTAGCTGTGACACCTGCAGCCTCACTACCATGGTAACTGAGAAAATAATCTAGCAATCACTGGAGGGTGCAGAACATTCAAGGCATTTGAAGACATCTTTGTCCTATCATTAGCTGATCATTAAGCTAAAAAAAGGGGAGATTTCAGTGGCTACACACAGTTTAGATTACGAAGATTACAGAATCGGGCCAGGGAAAGCATCGAAGAGCAACAACAACAATCCCTGGGGGTGGAGATTTGATTTGCAGAGTTGCCAACATTATATCAAAAATGTCTAGGGACTTCCCTGGTGGTCCAGTGGTTAAGAATTCTCCTTCCAATGCAGGGGACACAGGTTGGATTCCTGGTCGAGGAACTAAGATCCCACATGCCACAGGGCAACTGAGCCCACGTGCTCTGGAGCCCATGAGCCACAAATAGAGAGAAGGCTGCGTGTCGCAATGAAAGATAATGCATGCTGCAACGAAGATTCTGCATGCCACAACTGAGACCCGAGGCAGCCAAATAAATAAATAAATATTTTAAAAAAGAAAGACGGCTTCCCTAGTGGTGCAGTGGTTGAGGGTCCGCCTGCCGATGCAGGGGATGCGGGTCTGTGCCCCGGTCCGGGAAGATCCCACATGCCGCGGAGCGGCTGGGCCTGTGAGCCATGGCTGCTGAGCCTGCACATCCGGAGCCTGTGCTCCGCAACGGGAGAGGCCACAACAGTGAGAGGCCCGCATATCGCAAAAAATAAATAAATAAATAAAAAAGAAAGAAATGTAGCTTTAAATAAATTGTTTTTTAATTAAAAATAAATATGTCGGGCTTCCCTGGTGGCGCAGTGGTTGAGAGTCCGCCTGCCAATGCAGGGGACACGGGTTCGTGCCCCGGTCCGGGAAGATCCCACATGCAGTGGAGCGGCTGGGCCCGTGAGCCATGGCCACTAAGCCTGCACGTCCGGAGCCTGTGCTCCGCAACGGGAGAGGCCACAACAGTGAGAGGCCCGTGTACCGCAAAAAAATAAATAAAAATAAATAAATATGTCTAGCTTTCAATAAAAAATTATGAAACATGCCAAAAAATAGTATACTACAGCCCATTCACATGAAAAAAAAGTAGTTAATAGAAACTGTATGGGGAGAAGCCCGGACGTTGGTTATATTAGACAAGGACTTGAAATCAACCATTTTTATTTTATTTTATTTATTTTTTAAATTATTTACTTATTTATATTTATTTTTGGCTGCTCTGGGTCTTAGTTGCTGCGCGCAGGCTTTTCTCTAATTGCTGCGAGCGGGGGCTACTCTTCATTGTGGTGCGCGGGCTTCTCAATGCGGTGGCTTCTCTTGCGGAGCATGGGCTCTAGGTGCACAGGCTTCAGTAGCTGTGGTACGCGGGCTCAGTAGTTGTGGCGCACAGGCTTAGCTGCTCCACGGCATGTGGGATCTTCCCAGACCAGGGCTCGAACCTGTGTCTCCTGCATTGGCAGGTGGTTTCTTAACCACTGCGCCACCAGAGAAGCCCCCAACCATTTTTAAATAATGTTCAAAGATCTAAAGAAAACTATATCTAAAGACCTTAAGGAAAATCTCACAAAGTAAAGACTACCAATAAAGATAGAAACTGTGGGCTTCCCTGGTGGCGCAGTGGTTGAGAGTCTGCCTGCCGGTGCAGGAGACACGGGTTCATGCCCTGGTCCGGGAGGATCCCACATGCCGCGGAGCGGCTGGGCCCGTGAGCCATGGCCGCCAAGCCTGTGTTTCCGGAGCCTGTGGTCTGCAACAGGAGAGGCCACAGCAGTGAGAGGCCTGTGTACCGCAAAAAAAAAAAAAAAAAAAAGATAGAAACTGTAAGAAAGAACCAAACAAAAATTTTGGAATCAGAAAGTATAAGTGAAATGAAAAATTCACCAGAGGGGCTTAAGAGCAGATGTGATCAGGCAGAGGAATAATCAGTGAACTAAAAGATAAATCAATCAAGATTATCCAGTGTGAGAAAAAAAGAAAAAAAGGAAGAAAAATGAATGCAGCCTCTGAGACCTGTGAGACACCATCAAGCATAACAACATACGAATAATTGGAGTCTCAGTAGCAGAGGAGAGAGAGAAAGGGGCAAAAGAGTGTTTGAAGAAATAGTGGACCAAAAATTCCCAAATATGATTCAAAAGTTAACTGACACATTCAAGAAGACTAAAACATACCAAATAGGATAAACTCAAACTTGATCTACAACATCAGCCCTTCCCTGGGTCTCCAACCTGTTGGCCTACCCTGCAGGTTTTGAACTTGCCAGCCTCCATAAATCACATGAGCCAATTCCTCAAAATACACACACACACACACACACACACACGCACGCACGCACGCACGCACGCACGCACACACATACACATACACACGCACCCCGTATTGATCTGTCTCTCTGGAAACCCTAATATAAAATTAGCACAGGACTTCCCTGGTGGCACAGTGGTTAAGAATCCACCTGCCAATGCAGGAGACACGGGTTCAAGCCCTGGTCCGGGAAGATACCACGTGCCGCGGAGCAACTAAGCCCGTGCGCCACAACTGCTGAAGCCCACGTGCCTAGAGCCTGTGCTCCGCAACAAGAGAAGTCACCGCAATGAGAAGCCCACCACTGCAACAAAGAGTAGCCCCCGCTCACTGCAACTAGAAAAAGCCCATGCACAGCAACAAAGACCCAACGCAGCCAAAAATTAATGGATTAATTAAAATAAAATAAAATAAAATTAGCACAGAGAAGGAGGGACACCATAGTACCAGAAAGGAACAAATTTTTTGTGTACTACTGAAATCAATTTGGTATTAATATGAATGAGACTGTTATAAACTAATATGCAGAAAAAGCATTTGATAAAAATCCAACACACTTTCACTATAAAAACACTCAGCCAATAGGAACAGAAAGAAACTTCCTTAACATGATAAAGTGAGTCTATGAAACACCCACAGCTAACATCATACTCAATGGTGAAAGACTTAAAACTATCCCCCTCAGATCAGGAAAAAGACAAGGATGCCTGTTTTTACCACTGTTATTAAATATTGTACTGGAAGTTCCAGTCAGAGCAACTAAGCAGGATAAATAGATAAAAGGCATCGAAATTGGGAAAAAAGAAGTATGACTATTTCTATTTGCAGGTAACATGATTCTATATAGAAAAATCCCAAAGAATTGGGGGAAAAAAATCTACTAAAGCTAGTTAAGTTCAGAAAAGTTGCAGGGTTAAAGATTAACACACAAAACAATTATGTTTCTATACACCAGCAATGAACAATCCAAAAATGAAATCAGAACTATTCCATACTCAGTAGCATTCAAAAGAATAAAATACCCAGAATAAATTTAACTGAGGAGGTGAAACACTTGAACCTGGAAACTACAAAACACTGCTGAAAGAAATTAAATACAACCTAAATAAATGGAAAGACATCCTGTGTCCACATATTGCAAGAGTGAATATTATTAAGATGACAACACTTGCAAAGTGATCTATAAATTCAATGCAATTCCTATCGCAATTCCAATGGCCCTTTTTACAGAAATGGGAGTGCCTATTCTCAAATTCATATGGAATTCCAAAGGGCTCTGAATAGCCAAAACAATATTGAAAAAAACCCTGGAAGACTCAGACTTCCTAATTTCAAAACTAACCAAAAAGAAGCAATAATCAAAACAGTGTTGTACTGACATAAGGATGACATAGAGACCAATGGAACAGAACTGAGAGTTCAGAAATAAACCCAAACATCCAGGGCTAATTGATCTTTAATAAGGGTGCCAATACCATTCTATAAAGAATACAGTCTCCCCAACAAGTGGTGCTGGGACACGTGGATAACCACATGCAAAAGAGTAGAGTTGGACCTCTACCTCACTCCACATACAAAATGTAACTCAAAATGGATCAATGACCTAAAGGTAACAGCTAAAGCTCTAAAACTGTTAGAAGAAAACAGAGGCATAAATCTTCATGACCTCAAATTTGGCAACAGAGTCTTAGATTTGACAGCACAAGGAACAAAAGAAAAAATAGATAATGGGACTCCAACAAAATTTAAAACTTTTGTGCATCAAATAACATTATCAAGAAAGTGAAGACACTCTACAGAATGTGAGAAAATATTTGCAAACCGTACATCAGACAAGAGTTCTGTATCCAGAATATGTAAAAATAAAAACAAAAACTCTTATATCTCAAAAAGAAAAAGACAAATAGATCAACTGAAAAACAGGGAAAGGACTCAAAAGGACTTCTCCAAAGAAGTTATACAAATGGACAATAAGCACATGAAAAGATGTACAACATCATTAGTCATTAAGAAAATGCAAGTTAAAGCCATAATGAGATACCACTTCACCAGAGTTACAATTAAAAAAAGGAAAATAAGATGTGTTGGCAAGGATGTGGAGTAGCTGGAACCCTTCTATATTGCTGATAGGAACGTGAAATGGTGCATCTACTGTGGAAAACAGTTTGAGGGTTCCTCAAAAAGTTAAAGAATTACCATATGACCCAGCAATGTCACTCCTAGGTGTATATACCCAAAAGAACTGAAAATAGGTACTCAAACTAATACATATACAGGCATGTTCACAGCCTGTATTATTCATATTATTCACAATAGTCAAAAGGTGGGAACAGTACAAATGTCCATCAGTGATGAATGGATAAACATACAATAGAACATGATTCATCCATAAAAAAGAACAAAGTAATAATATAGTCTACAATTTAGATGAACCTTATAAACACGATCAATAAAAGAAGGCAAACACAAAAGATCATGTATTTTATTATTATCTCTATATAATATACACAAATCCACAGAGACAGAAAGCAGATTAGATGTTACCAGGAAGTAGGGGGAAGGGTGAATGGGGAGTAACTATCTCCTTCCAGGATCAGAAAGTAGTTACCAGCAAGCTGATATCTTGGTATGTCTGCTCGAGCGGTACCTGGGTCCATGAAATGAGTGGACACTGAGGGCTGAAGCAATGAAGAAATGGGCTAAATCTAGACATATTTTTCTCATACCCTCTGAAGTACAAAATTCCAATAAACTGTTCTGTCTGCCAAGAGGACAGAGAATGCAGATGGCTCTGGGGTCAGATTCCCTGAGGGGAAGGCCCCGCACACAGTGGCAAATTGGACTGACTCTGCAGCTCCAGGAGATTACAAATTGTTCCTGACAGAAACGGACACCTATTCTGGACTGGGTTTTGCATATCTGCTGGTAGATACAAATTCTCAAAATACTATAAAAGAACTAAAACAGAAGACACTATACCAATCTGGACTGCCAAGTCACATTTCCTCAGACCAAGGAACACACTTTCATCCTCAGAGTAACAGTTTGACAGAAAATTAGAATGAGCAACTGAAACATTTATTGTTTAAAATGAAGGGAATAAAGGTGTGAAGGGCTAGCTTACATGATTTTATGAGTGTGTACTCATATTCAACATGACAGGGGCCAAGGGAATGTCCCCACTAGATAAACTCCTCTCCTTTTCTGGGGGATCTAAAGAACAAGGGGTGGGGAAGGATGCTGCTATGACAATACTTTTTGTTTTCCTCCACATGACGTTAACCCTCTTTTTTACTACCTGATGCAGTGGTTCTCGGACCAGGACTGCAACTTGGGGTGCTAGAAGCTGCGATGAACCATGCATTCATTTGCTAGAGCTGCCATAACAAAGTACCACTAACTGAAGTGTACTGTTCCACCGTGCTGGAGTCTAAAGTTTGAAATCAAAGTGTTGGCAAGGTTGTTTCCTTCTGAGGGCTGTGACAGAGAATCTATCCTTCTGTGACTCCTGGTGGCCTCATGTGTTCCTTGGCTTGTAGATGGTGCACTCCCTGTGTCTTCACATTGCCTTTCCTCTATGTGTGTCTGTCTCTGGGTCCAAATGTCCTCTTTTCATAGGAACACAGGCGTAATGGATTAGGGCCCACTCTAATGACCTCATCTTAACTTGATTATCAGCCAAGACACTCTTTCCAAAAAAGGTTACATTCACTGGTACTGGGGTTAGGACTTCAATATCTTTTTAAGGGGGCACAATTCAACCCATAACAGTCCCTAAGCAAGAAACTATAATTAGAGTTCCTAAGGGCCTAACGGGGTGGACTGTGCCTTCACCCCCTCGGGCAAAATTGAGGTTCACAGGACACGCATCTATATTGCCTAGGAGGTGAGACAGCCCACTCGTTCTGACCTATGTAATCCTACCCTATGTGAATGGCAGTGGACTGAGGGGGAGGCAATTGCTAGACTAGTATTGCTGGCAGCATCCTAGACCAGCACAGTGGCTAAACCTAATGTTCCATTTAAAGGTGGAGAAGTTTGGGTATAAATACAGAGAAGGAAGAATGGTAGTTGAAGATAAAGGAATGAATAAATGGTTGTGCAATGAGGAAAATACAATATTACATTGGTGCCTTAAAAGACACTCAGAGCAAGAGGTGACATTGTCTGTTAGCTCAAGTATACCAATGTCTGAAATGGGGAATGAACTGCTGCTTTCAGAACCTGACAATGTTGAATGGAAGCCTGCAAACTTAAGTGTCATGGCTCTGGGAGATATTTTGGTCCTACAATATAATGATGAATTGAACTAATTATTCATGCCTGCGTGGGTCTCTAGTAATGTGCCACTGCTGACTCTTATATTTCAGGTTATGTCTACTACCACCCTGCATCATGATGTAGGGTGACCTTGTTGGTAAGATTCAACTAACCTTGTTGGTAAGATTCAACTATACCATGTATATAAGTCTTATGATAATACCAATATTGATAAGCAAATATATTGGGAAATTGGGTTAAAGCCTCCTCAGGATGTAATATAAATGGAAAAACTACTGGCCTGAGGATGAACAGGACTAGCTAACCACCAGCTAACTTCTATGCTGAAGAGTTCTGCACAAGTTTATTGTAAGGTACAAACAATGCCTTATAATAGATGAAGGGGGGAAAGAGTAATTAGTACAGAAATATCAGAATATATGTAATGGCCTTATAGAGCATATCAGTTGTTTCTTTAAGTCCACCTCTACCCCACACTGGCTCCTCCAAAACTCAGGCATATTCACAATGATACTGCTACTTGGCTTACAGAATGCAGTGGAAGTGACGCTACATGGCTTTCAAGACTAAGGTATACAAGGAAATATGTTTTCTACCTGGCTCTCTCAATCTCTTGGAATGCTCAAGCTCTGAACCCAGCCACCATGCTGTGAGGAAGCCCAAACTAGCTCATGTGAAAAGACCACAAGAAGGGGCCCAAATGGAGCAGAACTGGAGCCCACTGTCCCCTGTCCAACTTCCTGACAGCGAACATCATAAATGCTCACTGCATGTCACTAAGTTTTAGGGTAATTTACTACAGAACCATCCATAACCAAACAGTGCTCAAGTAATTTACAACCCAGAGGGAGCGATAAATAAGGATACAAACAACTAATAAAAGGCAGGATGTGATAATCACTACACAGAATGTTAACAGAGGGCCTTGGGAGAGGATCATAAAGAAATAAGTCTAGCTAAGGGATGGAGCAGAGGAGGGGAAATGAGAAAGGTTTCACAGAACTAATCTTTGAGCTAGGGCTGAAAAGACATACACAACTTTGCAGGCAAACAATAGCGACAACAAAAAGGAAGGTGTGAGTGGGACTTCATAACAAAGTAGCATATCACATGGACCTCTACAGGGACAAAATTTAACTTCTGGTTTACATAATCTCTAATACTGAAACAGCACCAAACCATTGGAAGGACACTATAGGAAACGTTATTCTAAAATGAAACAAGGTGGAGTTCTAGAGATTGACTTTAATCATGCGAAATCATTAAATTTCTTGCTGTTTAATCTCTATGCAAAGGGCTAACACTGAACCCTAAGAAATGAAAGTCACTTATCAGTGCTTCCTTTGATGTACTGGCCAAGGCAAAACCCAGTACCTTGCTTGCTCACTGTTCCAGACCCAATATCAGCTTAATGACAGCAATTCTCCATGGTTAGCATTCTTTGGAGTTCTAGGGGTGATTTTCAGGGAGGCACTGGTCTTGAACTTAAATGAAAAGAACCAGTGCCTAATGACAGCCATAGAAAGCTGAGAAAATTAATAAGCTGCTCTAATTACTAAAATTTACCCTGACTTTCCTGATAAGGGCCTGAAGATTATGCACACAGGCATCAGACTGACAACCAGGGAAATAATCATTACTTACCAAATCAAATCAAAGCACTGAGCTCTTTAAGCTGCTCTGTACAAGTAGAAGCCTGAAAACAGTGCTTCTGAGCTGCCTGTCAGTCTGTTTAGGAAACTCACCTTTGAGTTGGGATCCCTCTCACTAAATCAGACTTCCTCTTAAAGTGATCAGGAAGGCAGGCCTTAAAAACCCTGATACTTTAGAACTGCTGTTCTCCTCACCTCATAGAACTTTTTCAAGGAGCCCACCAGGCACAGCTTCAGGCTATCCACCATCTCCTGATGAGGCATCTGGAATACCACTCGTGAATACCATTTTGTGAGGGTGCTGGGGCAGAGGCAAGGAGAGAGAGAGAGAGAGAGAGATGAACACACACTCACAAAGGAAGGCCCACAGCTGAATGTCAGCATACACAGGCTTCTCCATGCACCAATCACACAAGTACCCAGCAAACGCATTTATGTTACATGGAAAAACACACACTGATGTAGGGAAAAGATACATGTAAGCCAGCTACAGAATATAAAAATACAGGCATGGGCTTCCCTGGTGGCACAGTGGTTGAGAGTCCGCCTGCCGATGCAGGGGACACCGGTTCGTGCCCTGGTCCGGGAGGGTCCCGCATGCGGCGGAGCGGCTGGGCCCGTGGGCCATGGCCGCTAAGCCTGCGCGTCTGGGGCCTGTGCTCCGCAACGGGAGAGGCCACAACAGTGAGAGGCCCGCGTACCGCAAAAAATAAATAAATAAATACAGGCATAATTGTGGATATCTGCTACAAAACTGCTTCCAATTGAAAAAATTTAACAACCTAGATATCCACCAACAGAGGACTAGTTAAATAGTGCTATAGCATATAATAAATTCCATGCAGCAGTTAAAAAGAATTGATGGAGATTTATTTGTGTCAATACAGGAAAATGACCAAAATATACAGTTTAAGTACATAAAAGAAGATGAGGAACAGTATACATAGTAATGTGCCACTTGTATGTGTATACCAGCTACCTATATGTTAATATATGCATAAAAGAGTACCTAGAAGTATATACATACTCCAAATCTTTGGTGGTGGTTAATGAAAGCTAGACCATGAGGAATTTTCACTTTCTAAATTTCTGGAGATTTTTGCATGAGCATGTTTTATTTTTACAATCAGAAAAAACAAACAAAACCCCTCATTTCTAGGGGAAAAAACCCACCACCAGCAAGACACAGACCCCATTCTGAAAGAGGTTACACTGTAGTCAGGGAACAAACTTACACATGTGATAAGAGACTGTACAAATTAATATCATAGGAAGATAGAGAAGGAAGAATTTGAGTATACTTTTACTATAATATTAAATATTCAAAAATTTTTTCTGGCTTTACAGTAAGATTAGGCATTAAAATAAGGTAACCAAACACAATAGAGCCAGGAGTGGTACTTACAGACTGATGCTTGCGACAAAGCCAACCACGGAGCGCATGCTTCTGCTGGGGTTGTGGTAAACATCCACCCCGATCACCATTAATTGTCTCTGGGTTAGAAGACAAAAACAAACCAAAAATCCAAGCAACACATCACCCCATCTTTAATTGTTATCTGAACCCCAAAGCAACATACGAAAATAAGTTCTGGGAAAGGAAGAGAAAGAGTGCAATCAACTTGATATTTTTTAAACACTATGAACAAAGTCAGAGATCGTCAAGACCAGGGACTGGCAAACTTTCTGTGAAGGACTAAAAAGTAAATACCTTAGGCTTTGTGAGCCACACCGTCTCTGGAGGAACTATTCAATTCTGCCATTACGGCACACAAGCAGCCACAGGTAGTACGTAAAGGAGTATGGCTACGTTCCAATAAAAACGCATTTAAGGACACTGAAAACTGAATTTCATATAATTTTCATGTGTCTGGAGATATTAGTCTTATTTTTTTCAACCACTTAAAAACGTGAAAACCATTCTAAAGCTTGTGGGCTATACAAAAACAAGCAATGAACCACTCAGACTATAAGCACTGAGAATGAGGAAAATTCTAGGCGGAAAATTAGGAAAATAGCTAGGTAGGACTCTCTGGGATGCTGAATTGAATGAAGACATATCTCAGCATCACTCACCAGAGGAATATCCACTCCCCAGAGCTCACCACCCAATTTACAGTTAATCTGAAGTAAAATTTTCTGGGCCACACTCTGAAGCCTGGTGGGCTGGTCAATGGTTCGGACATTGATGACCTGTAATAGAGGGGAAAGCGGACACTATCAACCTTTCAAACAATGTAAACAATTCTAGAGCAAGTACTACATTTGTTTAAGAAACTCCGGCTGGCAGATAATACACTGGGTACTAACAGTTCTAATTCTAGAGTTTCTGGTCAGGCATGTTGTGTGTGTGTGCACACACATGACACAAATCAAAACCAAAAAACAACCAGCCAACAAAAACTTTCAAAAAGATCTCATGCAGATTAAAAAAAAAATTAACCTCCATAGGAAAACCAGCTTTCTCCTTTCAAAGGAAAGCCTATACTCTCAGAACCCAGTCATGTGAAACCACCTGGCGACTCACCCATGAACAAGCAAAAGTGCTCATTTGGGAACATGAAAGCAGCATTTACAAAGAACATCTGCTATTAGCCAGGTTACTGTAACAGGAAAGTTTCACCAGATGGGTCTACATATGCTGGCTTCTAATAGTTACTTTAGTCCCTCTTTTCCAAGCCTCAAGGGAGGCTAGAGTTTCCCTCTGTGCCTCCTGCCCAGTTTCCACTCACTTGCGAGGGCACGGGAGTCTGCACACAGCACAGCTTTTTAATGGCCCTGTAGAGATCGTCACGTGTGCCCATGATGATGCAAACAACCATCTGTATCTTCCCCTTGAGGAGATAAAGTATATATAAGTCAGGCTTTGGAACTCTGAGCGGACCTTGATAGGGCTCCAGTCAGGGGCAGTTCAAGAGTCTGCAAAGCCACAGGACCTTTAGGGTAAAGAGAGGACTGAACCAAAGACGGTGGACATTCCAACAGAGAAAAAGGTCCTTGAACCTGAGTGAGTATTTGCTGGGTTCCAGGCTTCTTCGCTTAGCTACATAACATGTTAGCGTAAGTTACCTAGAGCTGGTCCTGACTACCTGATTAATTTATTAGGACACTTAAGATCCCTGGAAAAGAACCAGGCTTAAAAATATGCAAGGGTTTCTTATTAGTTGATGCTTTCAATGCACTATAATGTTTTTTGCCGCTCTCTTTAGTAAACTAAGCACCTTATTACATTCATGCCATAGAACTTTAACTAGGAAACATGGGATACAATACCAGAAGAAAGGATTCAGAGCCAAATGCAGAGGAAATGAAGCTACTGTCAAATCCATAAGTAGATCTTCCTAACTTTTCGATTAGGAGAGAGAATGATATTGCCAGAAGAATATCTTATATCAGCACCTTCTACCTCTCACTGCTTAAGAGATCTGACATTAAGAACAGAGGATCCTTCAAAATCTGAATAAAGTAAAGTAGCACACAAGTGAAATGAAGTTGCCAACGCTTTATGACAGAAACAGAAATCAACAGTATACTATTCCAAATCAAGATTAATTTTAAATGAAGACTTCTCAGAGGATACATGTTCCAGCAATCAGATCAAAGAACTTCCGAAGTCATGCAGAACATGGGCTGCATGCTGGGAGCCTGTGGGCTGGATCTAGGAAACAGATGTGGTTTTTTAGTCCCTATAATGATTCACAAGTCTTTTTAAAATTACCATTTAAACATAGGTAGGTGTACACATATGCAAATCTAGACTTTTGGCTTCTATTGAAAAATAAACAAACTAAAAATCAATTTGACAATGCTGGGCTGTTATCTGCAGTCATGGGGTTTACTCTCTTTAGTTCCCTAGAGTCCCCTCCTGGCCCACTTCACTCCCATAGACATCTGAGTTTATGACCCTGAAACAAAGAGAATAATAAAACAGAATGCCCTAGAGATGGCAGAGAGACAGCAAGACCAATAGGAGTCAACATTATGAATGACACTCATATCCATGCTACATGAAGACTGTTGGCAGTGCACTCTCATACATAAAAGAGGCCAAGTCGTGAGATGGGGGAGCTGAGGTGCTCAGCTGGGTTTTTCTTTTGAAAGCAGGGCAGAATTTATCAATGATCAGGCCCGGGGAAGGCCATGGCAGAGTAAGAAGGCATGGGAAGTCAGGAAGAAAATACAAAGAAAGAGAGAACATGAGTGTGCTGCTACAGATGACACACCCAGAGCGGTGGATGAACAGAGAAAAAAGTCATGACTGACTAGTATTCTAGTCAATACTAGAATATCAATTCTAGTATTGATCTCACAAGAACTGACTCTTCAATTCAAGGACTAGTTATTTCCAAAAACTTTTGGTCTGCTTTTTTTCCCTCCTTAATCTTCTTCCTCTGTTTTATGTATGAACAGATAAGAACTGCAGGCCTGAACTACTGAGTTGTGAACACTATGACCTGCTCAGCTCCAGTAGTCCCGTTCGGCTATCTGGACCAAGCTGATGGGCCCACTGCCAAGTTCATCACTGGAGCAATGTGAATCTTGAGTCAAACCAGACTGTGACAGCTCAGTACTGAATCGTGCAAGATGGCACCTGGCCCAGGAAATTGCTTTCTGAGCACAACATGTTCTATATAGATAAAAAATTGAAGTTAAGTCAGCTATTATCTCAGCCAATTACGTGAGGAACACAACGCTGGAGTGAGTGAGAGTGCCAACAAAGGAGGAGAGAAGCGAAACCAACCAAAGGGCATAACGACTACTTTGTTAATTCAGTATTTCACGTGCACATGAGTAAGATACAGATTCCTGGATATCATCAACAGCAGATCAATAACCAAGATAATTTAAAATCAAGTATTCAAGGGCTTCCCCGGTGGCGCAGTGGTTGACAGTCCGCCTGCCAATGCAGAAGACATGAGTTCGTGCCCCGGTCTGGGAGGGTCCCACGTGCCGCGGAGCGGCTGGGCCCATGAGCCATGGCCGCTGAGCTGCGCGTCCGGAGCCTGTGCTCCGCAACAGGAGAGGCCACAATGGTGAGAGGCCCACGTACGGCAAAAAAAAAAAAAAAAAAAAATCAACTATTCAACTATTTCAGAATGGACATCCTAAAAATTTACTCAAATTAATTTATTACCTCAGCTCCCAGCATGGATTGAATGGTTCTGACATAGGTCTCTATGCGATCATCCTTCAGTTCCACCCAGGCTGGCGGGCTCATGCGTATGCCAATGGGGCCAGCTACCTTCTCTAACATCTTCACCAGTTCTCGGGCTTGATCCATTGCTCTCTTTGGGTAAAACAGTGCCCAGAAATGCATGGGGACCTAGGAGCAACAACAAGCTATTTTTAGTACTTCCCACAACTTCCCCAACACCCCAACTTCATATCAGGAGATGTTATTCTAAAGAACAAATTGCTTTTCACTCTCTCTGTTTGAGTCCTGTCTTATCTAATGCTGATTACTAATGCAGATGTGTGTGATAAGTAAATTGTGGCACAGTCTCACAATGGAATATTACACAGCAATGAGAATAGAAGATCTGTAACTATACCTAACAGCATGGAGAAACTTACCAAACAAGGTTGAAGAAATGAAGCCAGACATGACAGAATATATACAGTATGGTTTCATGTATATATTAAGTACAAACACAGCTGAAAAAAATCAATGCTGTTAGAGGTCAGAATAGTGGTCATTCTTGGGTTGGGTAAGGGTGCCAGGTAGGTAGTAATTAGGAGCATGGGGGTGGGGCTTCTGAGGCACTGGTAAAGTTCTGTTTCTTAACCCTCAGTGTTGATTACACAGATTTAACTTGTGAAAATTCATCAAGTTATATACATAAGTGTACTTTTTCTTTAAATATATTTAAAAAAAAAAGTTTTAGAAACAAATGTGTGTACTTTATGCACGGCCATAGAGACCAGGTGAGCCAAAAACATTTAAAAATAAATATACTGGGCTTCCCTGGTGGCGCAGTGGTTGAGAGTCCGCTTGCCGATGCAGGGGACACGGGTTCATGCCCCGGTCCAGGAGGATCCCACATGCCACAGAGCGGCTAGGCCCGTGAGCCATGGCCGCTGACCCTGCGCGTCCGGAGCCTGTGCTCCGCAACGGGAGAGGCCATGGCAGTGAGAGGCCCGCATACCTCAAAGAAAAAAAAAAAATACCATTTTGTTCTTCGGTTGCCTTGGTGGGAACTGTTTTAATTTTATTTCTTTCATGGAAACCCTAGGGAAAAAGAGGAAGGAAAGAGAAAAGAAGAAGGAAGAACAAAGAGAGAGTGGGTAATAGGCTGGCACTGAATGAATTACCACAGCAGTTTATTTCCTTGTCCTAAGTCTGTGGTCAAGCAAAGGGGTTCCCTCTACCAACTCATCAACTCGCTCTTGTTCAAAGGACCTCTGTTTTGTAAATAATTCAGGATGGGAATTCAGTTGGTACTTCCTCTCAAAAAGAGGACACTAAATAATTCCTGCTTCCTAATTTCCACACTTCTAGGAATACTGGAACTCTCTTTACCACCTCACAAGTCACTTACAGTTAAGATGGAAAGGTCTCTGGTTACTTCCTTAATCCAGTTTAGTTCCTGAGATGTGATAAATGATGTATTCCTTAAGTTAATTCTTTCCATTGGCAGAACACGTCCTTCAATCTAAACAGAAAATAAAGTGCCTATGACATGAACCATCTGTAAACACTATTTAGGAAAATGCTGATACTGTTCTGGGGCCTGGTCAACTCTACCATATAGACCTGTCCCTGTCATAACTTCTGAAAATGGTAGAAAAATGCAACTGTTAGCAGTTAAGAGTCCACGTCAATACAACTCTGGACACACATACAGGTGAATTTTGATAGGCGCTGCTCTTTAATTATTGAAGCTTCCAACATGGTCCACAAGAAAGGAATCAGAAAACACTGTCTCTTCAGAACCAGGGAATTCATGTAAAATGCCTATAAATACAAGGTGAACAGGAAAATAATCTTTAAGAATATTTTAAGGGAAAAATTTAAGTAGAAAATTAGAGAATATTTCTTAATAAGGCTGAACATAAACTACTATTATACTTTATACAAAAGAAAAGCAGGAAAAAAAGCATAAATATAATGAAAGACCAAATTAAAGTTAATAATAATGAATCAATTAGATCTAAATATCCAAAAGTAAGAAGATAACTAAGTTGATGACATATCAATATGATGGATATTTGCAATTATTAAAATAACTTTCTAAGTGCATTTAATATAATCCTGTTTCTGCAAAGAATAAATAGTAATGTATGCATTATAAAAACTGAATGAGTCCACATTTAGTAATGACTATCTCTGGGGGAATATGTAATTATGTAGGATTCTTACTTTTTATGAGCTCTACTCCTTGCTTTCTTAAAAATGTAACAAAATACTTATTTTACCTATAATCAAAAAAAATTTTAATGATTTTCTTAATATTATAAAAGTTTAACACAAAGAATAACAATACCTGTATTAGCAAGAATGTTCACCTTTGCTTATGAAAGTAAAAAACTGAACCTTTCTACAAGGCAGTTGGTAATATGTAATAAAAAGTACTAAAAACATAAATGTCCTCTGACCTAACAATTACACTTCCATAAATCTGACTATGAAAATAAACATCATGTGCAAAGATTTAGTTATAAGGATGTTCACAGATTCACTATTTATAACAGGAAAATACTAAATTCAATTTGAATGTAAAAGAATAGGAAATTATTAATAAAATGAATATCTGTTAGCCATTAAAATATTTAGAAAAATATTAAATGACATGGAAAAAAGTTCTAAATAAACTGAGTAAAAAAAAAAAGAAAAGGAAACCATCTGAAAACATGCTGCATGTGATTGTGTGCATACACATACACACAGACAAAAAACACTGAAGGATATATACCAAAATGTTAACAGTGTTTATTCTGATACAGCATGATTATGGATAAACTTTTCTCTTCTCTGGCTTAAGTTTTCTGCCTCTTCAAATAATATTTAATAACATGAACACATGTTCAAGATATAATAATAAATGAAAAAGAAGATGCAAAACCATATACAGTTATAAGCACAATTTTTTAAGAAAAGATTCATCCTCACAGAAAAAAAGTTTAGGGAAACAAAATATATTGAAAATAATATCATCTTTTATGTGTCTAAAATAAATCACTAAGATATTATCTTTGGGTGATGAAACTACTGATGTTTTTATTTCTTTCTTTACATTTTCTACACAGTACCCACATATTCTTTATTGACTTTCCATTACTTTTATTTAAAAAAAAAAAAAGAAAAAAGAAACAGTTTTTAACAAGGAGTCAATTCAGAGGGCAAGAGAACTAGAGAAAAGATAAAATTAATTATTTTGGTATAACCTAGAAAGAAAATTAAAAGTAATAAAAGCTAATATTTACTGAGCACTTGCTAGTGTCAGATAGTATGTTGAAGATTTTACCATTTCGTTCCTTTAACTCAATCATTATCTTTATTTCACAGATAAAGAAAATAAGAGATACTAAGCAATTTGTTCCAAGTAACTAAGATGGCAAGTGGTAGAACTGAGATTCAAAGCCAAGGACTTCACCACCACCTCATGCTGCCTCTGCACTATGGCTCACGCTGCACAAAATACAACAGAATGGACTCAGGCAAATTGCAGGCAGAAAGGGCCATGCGAAAATTAAAATGTTCAAGTCTGAGACTTTATGCCTACGGAAAGAATGAGAGTAGTATATTCAAAGAAACACAAGTTAATTACTGGGAAAGATAAAGAAAAACGTAGGGGGAAAAATGGAAAAAGACATAGAGAACTTTAAGAATAATTTGGTTTGGAAAACTAAAAATGAGGTAAATTTTAAGTCAATATTCCTTTTGCTTGACTGGAAATTAACAGCTCAGATCCTGGGAAATACAAAAGAAAATCTGTAAGAGATACTAGCAAATTAAGTCAAGGAAATTCAAGTATTATGACTAGGACCAAAAAAAAGAAGTGTAATTATAAAGCAAAAACTGCAAAATAAAGACAAGATAGGAAGTTATCACCTAGTCTCACAAAGCTCTAAAATCTTTGGTTAATGCTGTTTCCTACCATCGTATTTTCTGGTTTACCTTATGTACATCCTTCTGCAGACAGAGTCCCCAACGTGTCAGTTCACTGTTGGCTGTCTCATTTTTTGAAATTCTCTGTAGCAAGCATTTCAAAGCATTATGGTGCTGTTTGGGGCTCAGGTTGATCTGCTGGGTCAAATCCTAAATAGAATCAAAATGGAGATACTAAGTTATTACCTTCTCCAGTATGAGGTTAAATAAACCCTAATGTATAACAAATTTCCATAGAAAACCTCCTTCCCATTGAAATCTACAGAAATTTAAAAATATCTCCAAGGACTTTAATAAATATCTCATGAATGTGAATGAAGTATGAGGTTAAAATGTTAACCACTGGGGTTTTTTTTATTGAAATACAGTTGATTTATAATGTGTTCATTTCTGCTGTACGGCAAAGTGATTCAGTTATACATATACATACATACTTAAAAGTAAGTATTTAAAATTGTCACTGTTTTTTTCTTATGACATCTAAATCTTATTCTTTTTCTCAAAGCCATGTAAGGGGGCTTGATTACATCTATTTAATATCTGGGGGCAGGGGGGAATGCCCTATGCCAGGCATGCAGGCCAACATAATGGAATGGAAAAACACATCCAGTCTTATACTTTATGTCACATGATACTAGCCACTTAATGTCACCATAAGACACTTGTTAGATCCAGTGTGCGGCCCATAATAGGTGTTTTCTAAATATTTATTCTTGAATGAATATCTAATAGCTGTGCATGAAGATTCTGAATCACGTAAGTGAGTTCTTTCTTCACTCTTCTGGGACTAATGAACTGTGCAGCTGTTGCTCCCTGTGTGGCAGTCATTAGGGCATTGAGTCTATGGGGCTATACAGGTAGCCCCATAGATCATAAAATCATTACGTTACTGAGAGCTGTAAGGAAGGAGCCTTGACCTACATACTAAAAGCAGAAGTATCACAAGGTAAACATGAAAGACGTCTCTTACAGAAATTCATTTTAGCTCTTTATGATGTTACTAAAAACAATACGTGGCATCTGAGACAGGGCCGGGGTTCCAAAACTAGGACAGACAAGGACTGAGAGAGAGGCAGCAGAGCAGTGTGAGGGTGGAAAGCCCCAAGCAGACAGTGTGGAGGTGAAGCCCTTGGGGTCTAGACCCACACTGCTGCAGACATCTCTGCCTCCCAGCTATTTCCTACAAGACTGTGCCCAACATGAGACTTCCAGGACACCCTGAGCCCCACAGTGTAAACTTCTATCCTTTAATTTCATCCTCTCACTTGTTGACTTTTTGCTACATGATCTCCTCCTCCCTTCAAATAAACTGAAGGCTTACAGAAATGTTAAAAAAAATTCAGTGCTCTCAAAGAACCTCATTTATGGTCATATGACCAGCTTACAGTCATCCATCTGATTGGCGAGGGTGATGCCAGAACTATTTGTTTCCTTTTACTTTATAACCCAGTCGTTCTACTATTGTAACAACATTCCAAAGAAAGTTCTGATTGGCTTTTTCACAGTGTGTGGGAAGGGACATAGATTATGCTTTATATAGAGGAAAAATGAACCTGCCCAGGTGACGTGCAAACCTGGCCCAGCTCTAGCTATATCTGCTATCAAAAAGGTCTTCGGTTCAAAGCAGGCACTTCTCACCTTCATGGCTCTAAAGTCCTTCTTCATCTTCTCAGGGATTCCAGTCATGAAGGAAAGCTCAGGCAGCAGCAGGATTTCGCCTTTTAGCAGCTTTGAGGAGAGAACAGAGGGAAAGCAAGGCAGTAAAAGAGAACCTTCTTCCCCTGACCAGTACAAGAGCTCCCAGGCCCAGAGCTGGTCTTGCAGGTGTACCACTGGCACACTAAGGAACACAAAACCCCAGAGAAGAGGGTAGGAAACACTACAAGTGTTTTACCCTTTTCTCTCTCAAATCATGATAGCCTGTTGTATTAGGTAAAGAGAAAAATATTCAAATTGTCAAAAGGAGAGAAAAAACTAGAAAAACTAAAAGTTTTGTTCCACTTCGGCCTCCAGATAAGCTGAGACAATACCTCCTATCAAGCTGGTGCCTCTGTCTCATCTTAACCTATTGATCTTCATTCTCTACTCTGAAGACAGAGGAGTCAGGTACCAAGGCACTTTTCCCTGGCTCCCAGTTCTATTACAATGCCTGTAACTTCCCTAATGGACCCAGTGTTTTCATCTTCTCTAGCACTAAACTCTCCTTATTCCTTAACCTAACTCGCTCTATGGATGTTTAGTTCCTCACTAAGGAGACTGCAAAAGCAACTCTGGCTAGAGGAGACAGACAAAACCCTACACAGCTTTCCCCAACCACACTGTAATCATAGCTCCACTGTAATCATAGGTCCCATGGCTCCCAGGGCTGGTGGATGGAGAACTTAGATGGAAGCATAGGCCTGACACCCTGAACCCCACCTCCAACTCACCATCCCTTGGTTATTCTGTCGCTCACTGGGCCTGTGGATCAGCAGTGGCTGGTCCTTTTCCTTTATTGTGATCCCATAGTTTTTGCTAGAGCCGAACAGAGGCAGGGGAAAAAGTCAGAAGCAGCATCACCACTCTTATGGCATCACAGTCAAAGTGTTAACCAGGACTGAGGTACACAATCTGCATTATACCCTTGTCAAGGATCCATCAGAAACTCACCATAGCATACACATAACTGGAAAAAGCAGGCTCAAGTTAACACTGCAATTAAATAGAGGGGAAATAGGATAACAGTCCAGGAAAGAATTTGTTTAAAAACTGTATCAGGTTCAAGGACTCAGGTAACTAGAAAGGCAAAATGATAGTCAAATGATTAATGACTTGAATTTAATCTCTCCAAACAGACTTGTAACCAAAACAGCAAAGGAAACACAATTTGAAGCCCTGAGATTAACTTATGAAATAACTTCCAAAAAGTACTGAAAGAAGTAAAACTGTAGGGGTAGCAAATTCAGGTCAAATCCCACAAATGAGCTCATCAATCTTGGGTGCATTACCAATCCAATTACTTTTGGAGTGTCCTGCTGTGTGCCACTCCTCCTACAGAACAGGAGACTACGGCCCCAACCCGCAGGCCCAAGCCCAGTCTCTTCCCTCTACCTGTAGTATTCCAAGAATGTAATCTCCTTCCCATCAGACATCGTGAAGCTATCTTTTGGAGTCTTATTCCAATCCACATCATCAACACGATAGGTACGATTGTTGTATCGGGTTATGACAATACTGCCAACCAGAAGCTTAGTGCACTCGTCCTGGAAGTCTTCTTTGTGCTCTTGGTACATGGCATGCCTTTGGAAAGAGACAAAAGACCTTTGGATCATATGCAGTATACACAGAGCAGCATGAAAGGCACAGGGGATGCAAATAAGTACTTTAGAGTTATAATCGCAACTATATAGCACCAAAAGTTTCCAGCTGTCTCTTTTAAGAGATAGGACCCTCATCTCTTTCCTTTTTAACATTACCCAAAAAAGTGAAAGGATAGGGCTTCCCTGGTGGCGCAGTGATTGAGAGGCCGCCTGCTGATGCAGGGGAAACGGGTTCGTGCCCCGGTCCAGGAAGATCCCACATGCAGCGGAGCGGCTGGGCCCGTGAGCCATGGCCGCTGAGCCTGCGCGTCCAGAGCCTGTGCTCCGCAACAGGAGAGGCCACAACAGTGAGAGGTCCGTGTACCGCAAAAAAAAAAAAAAAGTGAAAGGATAAAAATGAAATTAAAAACAGCAACTATAAATTGACAAAATTCACTGTATTCCTTAAAATAAGGTACACTAATCATCAAAATAATTTGTATCATTATTAGGAGATAGTCTACAGAAGAACAATAAAACATTCTTTAAACTATATTTGCCCTTTCTAGCTGAAGGAAGAAATTACAAGTACCTATCAGAAGACACCACTGGTGAAGATGCTAAATATGAAGAGATGAAAAGACTCACCACAGACAAATGTACTCTCGAGCCAACCTCTATAACAGTGCCATGAACAAGGTAACAACAGAAACTCACAGAAAGCATGTCTGAGCATGCACAGGGAGTCAAGGAAAGTTTACAGAGGCAGGTGATACTTGAAGGAGCAACCTCCCAGGCAGAGACGCCACGGCAGCAGGTAAGTAACACCCTAGGCAGAAGCATAGGTATGCAGGGGACAATCAGGGATCTGGGACTGGGGCGAGCAAGGAGGTGAAAAAGGGTCAGAAGACGGTCCGTGTAGGCTGAAGACAGACAGGGACCAGATATGAATTCCTTTGTGGGTCAGAGCATGGACTCTTCTATGGGCCAGCGTCAACTACGGTACATTCCTCAGGAACACTGGTCCCTTGAGAGGTCCTGAGGGGGGTAAAAAAGGTTCTACAATCAAAAAAGTTGAGTCCATTCTGCATAATATAATCCCTTCTTAGAGGTTCACAACATACATTACCACATCAGGCTGATAAAAAAGAGAAACATATTTAGTTTCATTTACCTACAAATTTATTGAAGCACAGATTCTTCCTTCCCTTTTCCCTCACTGAACATCTATTACCATTGTAGGCAATTAGTATCCTGCAGAACTTGCTGCAGTAAGTGATGAAAAACCATCAGAAACTTGAAACAGTTCAACACTGACTACAGACCCTGGAGCCAAAGCCTGGGTTCAAATCTTGGCTCTGCCACTTAGCAGCACGTGAGACCCTGAGCAAGTTACTTAACCTCCTTGTGCCTCAGTTTCCTTGTGTGAAAGTGGAGTCAGAAAAAACCACCTAACTCACAGTGTTGCTGAGAGAACTCCATGACTTTATACATATAAAGCACTTAGAACATAAAGTTGTTTTGAAATAAGGTTAGAGATTTTATCTCAGATAGTTTCATGAATTATTGCTTCCTATTTGCACAGTTTTAGTCATCAATACATTTTATGCTTGTCTAACTCACTATTGTCTATTAAATGCATGCAACATTGTAGAAAAATTAATTAAAAGTATTTTAAATCAAAACCTTCAACTATGTTAATGGTTCCATAATACTATTTCACTAAGTGGAGGGTACATTAATTCACTGGTTTTACTTTTTAAATAATAGTTCTATTGTTTCACTCTTAACAAATAATTCTGGATGAACATCTTTTATAAAGATTCTTCTATACTTAAAATTGCTTCTTTGAGACAGATTTCCCATAAGTGAAATCACTAGATTAAAAGGTTAGAACTGGACTTCCCTGGTGGCGCAGTGGTTAAGAATCCACACGGGTTCGAGCCCTGGTCTGGGAAGATCCCACATGACATGGAGCAACTAAGCCCAAGCGTCACAACGACTGAGCCTGTACTCTAGAGCCCACAAGCCACAACTACTGAGCCTGCGTGCCACAACTACTGAAGCCCGAGCACCTAGAGCCCGTGCTCCGCAACAAGAGAAGCCACTGCAATGAGAAGCCTGCGCACCGCAACGAAGAGTAGCCCCCGCTCGCCGCAACCAGAGAAAGCCCAAACACAGCAACAAAGACCTAACGTAGCCAAAAATAAATAAATTAATTTAAAAAAAAATAAATATAAGATTAGAACTTTAAGATTCTTGTAATGAAAGCCTAATGGCATTAAAAATTATCTTTTAAAAAAATTTTCTTACTTTCAAATAATTATAAAATCAAAGGAAGTTGTAAAATTCGTACAGAGAACTTCATGTGTGGAATTGGCACTGGTTACAATATCATTAACTGAACTGCAGACCTTATTCCGTCTTCACCATTTCTTGCACACATTGACGTGTGTGTGTGTGTGTGTGTGTGTGTGAGGTGTGTGTGTGTGTGGGGGGGGGTTCTATGCAATTTTATCTCATTTATAGGTTTGTGTAGCTACCATCACAGTCACAGAACTGTTCCATATCATCATAAAGGGAACTATCTCATGCTATCCCATCACGGTCACACTCCTTCCCCTTCCCTGTGCCCCAGAAGCCACAGATCTGTTTTCTACTATAGTTCTGTCATTTTGAGAATGCCATATAAATGGAACTTTATTATGCAACCTTTTGAGACTGACATTTTCCACTAAGCGTAATGCCCGAGGATCCATCCAGGTTGTTGTATCAATAGCACATTTGTTTTTAATGCTGAGTAGTACTCCACTGTATGGAGGTACTAGAGTTTAACCATTAACCGGCTGAAGGCCATTTTGGTTGTTTCCACTTTTTTGCTATTACAAATAAAAGCTGCTATGAACATCTATCTGTGTATCAGTTTTTGTGCGAACTTAAATTTTCATTTTTCTGGGAAAAATGCCCCAAGTGTGTGACTGTGGGGTCGTATGGTTAAGTGCATGCTTAGTTTTATAAGTATATGCTTAGCTTTATAAGAAACTGCCAAAAAACTCTCTGGCATAGCTGAACCATTTTACATTCCCACACACAAGTAAGCGAGGGACAGTTTCTCTACATCCTTACCAGTATTTGGTATTTTCACTAGTTTTTATTTT
The DNA here is from genome assembly GCF_964270905.1 of Leucopleurus acutus. Classification (NCBI taxonomy): domain Eukaryota; kingdom Metazoa; phylum Chordata; class Mammalia; order Artiodactyla; family Delphinidae; genus Leucopleurus; species Leucopleurus acutus. Next base: position 100,189,707 of record NC_139150.1, on the reverse strand, counting down.
AGTTACTCTAATAGATGTATACTGGTATCTCACTGTAGTTATAATTTGCATTTCCCTAATGGCTAATGATGTTGAACACCTTTCCATGTACCTATTTACCTTACAAATCAGCTCTTTGGTAAAATGTCAGTGCGTATCTTTTGCCCAATTTTTAAGGGATCATTGTTTTTCTTTAATCTTTACTATGGTTTTGCTTTAAAAGTGTTACATGTTGCTTATAAAATAAAAGTGTTACTATAAAAAAACAGAAATTGAACATGGTTCGTAATCCATTCGTGAGAGACCCACTTTTCCTCAGCTTTTCTTAAATTTGTGAATACTAATAATTTCCCCCTGAAGTGTATAATCAGATACAGTGTTTTGCAACTTGATTTTTAACTTAATATAGTTTAGATAGTCTTCCATGTAAATACAAATACATAAGGTTCTTAAAACAAAGGACTACTTTTAAACAAACTGTTTTAGATCTCAAAGAACTGACATTTGCCAGTTTTGGTTTTGATTTATGAAGAGAATCTGGTGCAGGAAGAATCTATGGATAGACCAATATAATAATGATCATAAGAAATTTAAAATTTAGGTGTAATAATGACATTATGGTTATGTTTTAAAGAGAGAGTCAATTTAGGAGATAAATACTGAAATATCTGTGAAAGAAATAAGATGTCCAGGATTTGCTTCAAAATAATTAAGTTTAGTGAGAAAAAGTGGTAGAAGACCACATGAAACAGGTTGCTCATGAATTAATAATTATTGATTGTATAAAATAGGAATGAGGGGGTTTATTATCCTATTCTATTTTTTAAAATGTTTAAAATTTTTCATAACTAAAGTCTTTTTTTTTTTTTTTTTTGCAGTACGCGGGCCTCTCGCTGTTGTGGCCTCTCCCGTTGCGGAGCACTGGCTCCGGACGCGCAGGCTCAGTGGCCATGGCTCACGGGCCCAGCCGCTCCGCGGCATGTGGGATCTTCCCGGACCAGGGCATGAACCCGTGTCCCCTGCATCGGCAGGCGGACTCTCAACCACTGCACCACCAGTGAAGCCCTAAAGTCTTTTAAACATAAAAAATATGAAGCAAAAAGAAACAAAAAAATAAATTAAAAATAATAATTAAAACATAAATACAAACACTGGAAAGAGGGAAAAATAAACTCAACACTAAGTTTTCTAATTCTAGAAAAGAAAAAAGCATCTATAAAATAAAAAATATTTTAACAGTAATTCTTATTTTTAATGATATTCAAAAGACTACTGAATTTATGAAAGGACAATAATTTGAAAGCAGTAGAGATTGCTTTAATGAAAAATAAAGCGCGGCTTCCCTGGTGGTGCAGTGGCTAAGAAACCACCTGCCAATGCAGGGGACCCGGGTTCGAGCCCTGGTCCAGGAAGATCCCACATGCCGCGGAGCAACTAAGCCCGTGCGCCACAACTACTCAGTCTGCGCTCTACAGCCCACGAGCCACAACTACTGAGCCTGTATGCCACAACTACTGAAGTCCGCATGCCTAGAGCTTGTGCTCCGCAACAAGAGAAGCCACCACAATAAGAAGCCTGTGCACTGCAACGAAGAGTAGCCCCTGCTCAACACAACTAGAGAAAGCCCACGCACAGCAATGAAGACCCAACGCAGCCAAAATAAATAAATTTATAAAAAATAAATAAAGCAAGAGTGCCAACCATTAGAAATTTTAGCAAAGGTAACAGAGACAGCGAATCTTGGCCTAGAAAATCAAATTTATGAATTAAAAATTGGTCTTAAGAAGTTGTTTTAAGCAACCTAAATGTCCATCGACAGATAAATGGATAAAGAAGATGTGGTACGTATATACAATGGAATATTATTCAGCCATTAAAAAGAATGAAATAATGCCATTTATAGCAACATGTATGGACCTGAAGATTATCATACTTAAGTGAAGTCCGACAGAAAGACAAATGTAAGATACTGCTTATATGCAGAATCTAAAAACAAATGATACAAATGAACTGATTTACAAAACAGAATCAGACTCACAGACTTAGAGAACAAATTTATGGCTATCAGGGTGGAGGGTTGTGAGGAAGGAATAGATTGGGAGTTTGGGATTGACATGTACACCCTGCTATATTTAAAATAAAATGCCTTTCCATGAAAAAAGAAAGAAATTGTTTTAGCACTCTGAGGAAATAAAGAGATGAGTATGATAAAATGAAGGATATCCAGACACAGAAGACAAGTCCAAGGGATAAAAGGTAAATACAAAATAATTTACAGAAGGGAAACAAAGAAAAATTTTTAAAAGCTGAAGAAAGAGTTGGGTCCAGTTGAAAGAGCTCAAAAAATGGCTGGCAAATTAATGTAAAGGAACCTGAATCTGAAAGTTCTGAAAAAATTTACATTTCAAATATAAAAAGGGGTAATAAGTAAGGGGTTTCTTTTGTGGGTTGTGATGAAAATGTTCTAGAATAAGATAGTAACCTTATTTAGCTTTCACCATTTTTTACATACAGTGATTTGTGTATATACTAAAAGCCAGTGAATTTTAAAAGTGGCTAATTTTATGGCATATTAATTATACCTCAATAACAAAAAATGAAATTAAAAAAAGGACCTCTCATGACAGCACTATGAAGATGTCAGCAGTTCCTTTCTATAAAAATCAAGTATAAAACTAGACAAAATTGTTAAAAACAACCATTTTAACACACTGGAAATCAACCAAAGGCAGACAACAAATTGAGAAGCATTTTTTTATTTTAAACAACACCTAAAGTTTCTGGTAAGAACAGCAGGAATTTGTGACCTTTCCTGGGACGGTCCCCATCTTTTCTATTCCACCCTTTCAGTCACCGAGAAAGGGTAGTTTTACCTGCCAGAGTGGGAAAATACAACCTGAGGATGGAGTGGAAATGGATAGCAAGCCGGCTACCTATGGTAATGGGTAAAACCAAAGTTTTGCTAGTCCAAGGTTGTACCCCAAGTACAAGGAGCAGAGTAGCTAGAAATTTAACAAATAGATTCTGGAAATCAGAGGGCAATAGAAAGGTTTAAGATAAGCTCACCACACATCTTTGGCTGACTAGGAAACTTACATATGCTCAGGAGATAGCCAGGAGAGACTTGCTAAAAGTGAAAGCCAAGACACATGTGAGAACTACCCATAACTTTGATTGAGCTTTTCAACCCACACATAGATTCATCAGCAGAGAATGAAAGCCTTATGGGTTCAACCTATAAGGTACAACCTCTACTCAAATTATTGCCTGAGCCTCTAAACTATACAAAGGTGTGATCCCAAGGAAGCTAGGCTAAAATATCAAAATAAGAATAGAAAAATTGAGCAGAAACATCAGCAGCAGCACTCCACAGAGGATACAGAGTCCACAGTTTAAGTAGGAACAAGTCATAATTTTTCAAAGCTCAGAAAAATAAAACAGGATCCAGATTTGCTACAATATGTTATCTGAAATGTTTACTTTTCAATTACAAATTATTAAATGTGCAAAGAAACAGGAAAGCATGGCCAATAATCATGAAAAAAAGCAGTCAACAGAAACTTATTCAAGAGGGTTTACATGCTGGACATTGCACACAAAGAATTCAAAGCAGCTATTATAAGCATCTTCAAATAACTAAAGGAAAATATGATGGCAAATTGCCAAATAGGGCACATCTCGATAGAGAACTAGAAACTGAAAAAAAAAAAAAACAGGAGGAGGAGGAGGGGAAGGAGGGGGGAGAAAGGGGAGAAGGAGGAGGAGGGGGAGAGGGAGGGGGCAGGGAAGAGAAACTGTAAAGTTGGAAAATACAATCAAAATGAAAAATTGGGGCTTCCCTGGTGGCGCAGTGGTTGAGAGTCCGCCTGCCAATGCAGGGGACACGGGTTCATGCCCCGGTCCGGGAAAATCCCACATGCCGCAAAGCGGCTGGGCCCGTGAGCCATGGCCGCTGAGCCTGCGCGTCCGGAGCCTGTGCTCCACAACGGGAGAGGCCACAACAGTGAGAGGCCCACGTACCACAAAACTAAAACAAAAACAAACAAAAAACAACAAAAAAAAGAAAAATTGATAAGATGAATTCACCAGCAGATTTGAAATGGCAGAATAAATAGCCAACAACATAAAGATAGATCAATAGAAAGTACTCAATGCAAAGAAGAGAAAGATATTAAAGACAAATGACACAAAATCCTATGAGACAATATAAAGAGTGACAACATAAATATACTGAGAGTCCCAGAAGGCGGACAAGAGAGGAAAGAAAAATATTAAAAGAAACAGTGGCCTAAAACTTCTCAAATTTGATTAAAGAAGTTACTTATAAATCCATAATCTCAATGAATCTTAAGTATGATAAACACAATGAGAACCACACCTAGACACATCATGGACCAAAATCCAAAGCCAAAGAGAAAAATATTGATAGCAGCAAGAGAAAAATGACGCATCATATACAGGAGAACAACAATATGGTTAAAAACCTACTTCTCGGGTTTCCCTGGTGGCGCGGTGGTTAAGAATCTACCTGCCTACGTAGGGGACACGGGCTCGAGCCCTGGTCCAGGAATATCCCACATGCTGTGGAGCAACTAAACCCATGCGCCACAACTACTGAGCCTGAGCTATAGAGTCTGCGAGCCACAACTACTGAGCCCAGCCCACGTGCCATAACTACTGAAGCCTGCGCCCCTAGAGCCCATGCTCCGCAGCAAGAGAAGCCCCCTCACAGCAACGAAGACCCAACATACCCAAAAATAAATAAATAAATAAACAGATAAACCTACTTCTCATCTGAAACAATGGAGGCCAGAAGGCAGTGTAATGACATGTTCAAAGGGCAGAAAAGGGCAGGAAAAAAAAATGTCTAACAGAAAAATCTATATCCGTTTTTTTTTTTTTTTGACCACGCCTTGTGGCTTACAGGATTTTAGTTCCCTGACTAGGGATCGAACCTGGGCCCTCAGCAGTGAGAGCATGGAGTCCTAACCACTGGACCTCCAGGGAATTCCCAAAATTGTTTTTCAAAGATGAAAATGAAGTCACAAAGGACCATATACTGTATGATTCCTATATGAAGTGTCCAGAACAGGTAAATCTATAGATATAGAAAATAGGTTATTGGTTGCCTAGAACTGGAGAGGGAAATTTGATAGGGAGTAGGGGTGGGTAATGGCTAAGGGGTGTAGGGTTTCTTCTGGGGGTAATGGAAATATTCTAAAATTGACTGTAGTGATGGATGCATAATGAATATACTAAAAGCCATTAATGGCATCCTTTAAATGAATGAACTGTATGGTATATAGTTCAATCTCAATAAAGCTGTTTAAAAAAAATGAAGGCGACATAAAATCATTCTCAGGTAAACAAAAACTAAGAGAACATATTGCTGGAAGACCTGCTCTACAGGAAATACTAAAGGAAGTCCCTCAGGCTAAAAGAAAGCAATACCAGATGGCAACCTGGATCCACAGGAAGGAAGAATACTGGAAATGATATATATGTAGGTAAATATAAAAAGACTATATATGAATATATTTTTTCTTCATTTCTTAAAAAAATCATAAGACTGTTTATATTGATTGTTTAAAGCAATAACTAAAATACTGTACTGTTGGGTTTATAACATATACACTGTGTGTGTGTGTGTGTGTGTATGCATAAAGAGGGGAGAAATATAGAACTATATTGGAGCCAAATTTCTATGTTTTACTAGAATTATGTATTAATGTAAAATAGACTATGATACGTGTAAGATACTTACTGAAGTCCTTAGAACAAACACACACACACACAATCAACAGAGGAATTTAAATGGTACACTAAAAAAATATTTAACACAGAAGAAGGCAATAAAGAAGGAATGAAGGGGAAAAAAGACAGGAGACATACAGAAAACAAATAGCAAATGACAGACATACAGCCAACAATGTAAATACTAATGTTTAATATAAAGGTATTAAACAGGGCTTTCCTGGTGGCACAGTGGTTAAGAATCTGCCTGCCAATGCAGTGGACACGGGTAAGAACCCTGGCCCAGGAAAATCCAACATGCCACGGAACAACTAAGCCCGTGCGCCACAACTACTGAGCCTGCGCTCTAGAGCCCATGAGCCACAACTACTGAAGCCCATGCACCTAGAGCCCGTGCTCCACAATAAGAGAAGCCACCACAATGAGGAACCCACACCACATCGAAGAGTAGCCCCTGCTCGCCACAACTAGAGAGAGCCCATGCGCAGCAACCAAGACCCAAGGCAGTCATAAATAAATGAATAAATAAATAAATAAAAATTTTAAAAAGTATTAAATAGTGCTTCCCTGGTGGCGCAGTGGTTGAGAGTCCGTCTGCCGACGCAGGGGACATGGGTTCGTGCCCCGGTCCGGGAAGATCCCACATGCCGCGGAACGGCTGGGCCCGTGAGCCATGGCCGCTGAGCCTGCGCGTCCGGAGCCTGTGCTCCGCAACGGGAGAGACCACAACAGTGAGAGGCCCGCGTACCGCAAAACAAACAAACAAAAAGTATTAAATAGGCCAATCCAAAAGCAGAGATTGTCAGACTGGATGAAAAGCCCAAAATCCAGATATATGCTGTCTACAAGATACACATTTTATATTCAAAGACATAAACAGGTTGAAAATAGAAGAACAGAAAATATATACCAAACAGTAACCATAAAAAAGCTAGATTGGCTACATTAATGTCAGACAAAATAGACTTCAAGACAAAATCATTACTAGAGACGAAGAGGCACATTTCACAATGATAAAGGGGTTAACACATCACTAAGATATAGCAATTATAAATATATATATTTATGTAAATATAGATGTGTGTGTATCCAAAGGAAAATATCCGAAGGAAAAACTGACAATTTAAAGAAGAATTAAACAACTTGACAAGATTTCAATATTCCTCTCTTAGTAACTGATACCATAAGTAGAAAATCAGGAAAGATATGGAAGACTTGAACAACACTATTAAACCAACTGAACCTAACTGATATATATAAAAAAGTCGACCCCAAAACAGCAGAATGCATATCCTTTTCAACAACAAATGGAACTTTCTCTAGCACAGATTCTATACTAGGCCATAAAACAAGTTTCAGTAAAATTAAAACACCTGAAATAATACAAAATATGTTCTCCAAATATATCAGAATAAGACTAGAAACCAAACACAGAGAGAAAAGGAAATATCAAGAAATTGAACTTCACCCTCTAAATAATTCAAAGAAGGCCGCACAAGAGAAATTAGGAAATATCTCAAACTGAAAGAAAACAAAAAAACCAATATATCAAAAAAATCATGAGTTATAGCTAATGCAGTGGTCAGAGGGAAGTTTATAGCTTTAAATTATATGAGAAAGAAAGGCAGAAATAAACCTACATGTTTATGATAAAGGTGTCATAGGTAAATCGTAAGAAAGGAAAGTCTTTTTTAAGAAACAGTGTTATGATAATTGGGTATTTATATGCAACAAAATGAACTTAGACCACTACCTCAAACTGTCCACAAAAGTTAACTCAAAATGGATCACAGACCTAAATGTAACAGCTAAACAATATGCCTCCTAAAATAAAACACAGAAAATCTTTATGACCTTGAGTTAGGCAACAATTTCTTAGATATGACACCAAAAACACAATCCATGAAAGGAAAAACTAATAATAGACTTCATCAAAATAAAAATGTTCTATCCTTAAAAGACATCATTAATAAAAATGAAAAGACAAGCCACAGACTGAGAGAAAAGTTTTGCAAATAATGTATCTTGATAAAGGGATTATATTTCTCACATATAAGAATTCTTACACAAAAGATAACACCAAAAAACATAGGTGAAAATTTTGAACAGACATTTCATCAAAGTTGGTAAATGAAAGGCATATAAGCACAGGAAAAGATGCTCAACATCATTAGTCACTAGGGAAATACAAATTAAAATCACAATATTCTGTAATAACCTAAATGGGAAAAGAATTTTTAAAAGAATAGATACATGTATATGTATAACTGAATCATTTTGCTGCACACCTGAAATTAACACAACATTGTTAATCAACTGTACTACAATATAAAATAAAAATTTTTTTAAAACCTTTAGAAAGCATTAAAATCAAACACAGGATCTTAAATGTTCTCACCGCAAAAAGAAAGAAAATAAAACAAAATAAAACCACAACAGGATACCACTATATACTGATCAGATTTTCTAATATTAAAAAGACTGAATATATCAAGTGTTGGTGAGAACGTAGAACAAACTGCAATCTCATACACTGCTGGTGGGAATGTAAAATGGTATAGCTACTTTGGAACACAGTTTCTTAGAAAGTTAAATGTACACCTATCACATGACCCACCATTCCACTTTCCAGGTATTAACTAAGAGAAATAGAAGTATGTGTCCATAGAAAGACTTGTGCCCTAATATTTACAGTAACTTTATGTGTAATAGCCAACAAGTGGAAACAACAGGTAAGTAGATTTTAATAACTACAGTATATTCACATAAAAGAATACTACTCAGAAATAAAAAAGGAACAAACTTTTCATACCTACAGCTACAACTAAGTACATACTGGGATTTTCTTGGCAGTCCAGTGGTTAGGACTCTGTGCTGTCACTGCCAAGGGCCTGGGTTCAATTCCTGGTCAGGGAACTAAGATCCCACAAGCCACGTGGCATGGCAAAAAAAAAAAAGTATATACTATATGATTCCACTTATATAAAATTCTAGAAAATGCAAACTAATCTCTAGCGTCAGAGAGAAGATCAGCATTTGCTGTACACAGGGCAGAAGAAAAGTAAAAGTGAGAAGAGGTTTCAGAGAAACATGAGTAAATTTTGAGAGGACAATGGATATGTTCATTTTCTTCATTATGATGTGTCATAGATACAAAAATATGTCAAAACTCATCAAAGTGTATACTTTAAATGTGTGCAGTTTATTGTGTGTCAATTGTGCCTTAAAAAATATGAAAAAAAGAAATAATAAAGGAGCCAGAACTAGACTGAAATACAGATTAGGATTGAGTACACAGTAATTACTTGTGGCATTTCAAATTAGTGAGAAAAAAAGGATCATTAAAAAATGGATAGAGACAAATGAAAATGAAAACGTAACTTTACAAAATGTATGGGATGCAGCAGATGCAGTTCTAAGATGGAGGTTCATAGTGATACAGGTCTTCCTCAAGAAACAAGAAAAATCTCAAATAAACAACCTAACCTACCACCTAAAAGGATTAGAAAAAGAAGAATAAACAAAGCCCAAAGCCAGCAGAAGGAAGAAAATAATAAAGATCTGAGAGGAAATAAATAAAATAGAGTTAAAAGAACAACAGAGGGACTTCCCTGGTGGCACAGTGGATAAGAATCTGCTTGCCAACGCAGGGGACACAGGTTCAATCCCTGGTCCAGGAAGACCCCACATGCCACGGAGTAACTAAGCCTGTACGCCACAACTACTGAGTCTGCACTCTAGAGCCCACGAGCCACAACTACCTAGCCTGTGTGCCACAACTACTGAAGCCCGCGTGCCTAGAGCCCACGTTCCACAAGAAAAGCCACTGCAAGGAGAAGTCTGCACACTGCAACGAAGAGTAGTTCCCGCTCGCCACAACTAGAGAAAGCCTGCGTACAGCAATGAAGACCCAAGGCAGCCAAAAATTAATAAACAAATAAATTTATATATAAAAAATAAGAAACAGACAATTTAAACAGACTGATCACTAGAAGTGAAATTGAATCTGTAATTTTAAAGAACTCCCTGCAAACAAAAGTCCAGGACCAGACTGCTTCACTGGGGAATTCTTTCCAACTTATAAAGAACTTATACCTATCCTTCTCAAGCTACTCCAAAAAAACTGAAGAGGAGGTAACACTCCCATAATCATTCTATGAGGCAGCCATTACCCTGATACCAAAACCAGACAAAGACACTACAAAAAAAGAAAATTGCAGGCCAATACCTTCAATGAATATAGATGCAAAAATCCTCCACAAAATACTAGCAAACCAAATCCAACAATACATAAAAAGGATCATACACTATGACCAAGCTGGATTCATTCCAGGGACAGAAGGATGGTTCAATATACGCAAATGCATCAATGGGATACACCACATTAACAAAAAGGAAAGCCAAAAACCACATGATCATCTCAATAGACACAGAAAAAGTATTTGAAAAAAATTCAACATCCATTCATGATAAAACTGCTCATCGAAGTGGTACAGAGGGAACATATCTCAACATAATAAAGTTCATTTACAACAAACCCACAGCCAACGTAATACTCAATGGTATTGAGCTGAAAGCCTTTTCACTAAATTCAGGAACAAGACAAGGGTGCCCACTCTCACTGCTTACATTCAACATAGTATTGCAAGTCCTAGCCACAGCAATCAGACAAGAAAAAGAAATAAAAGGTATCCAAGTTGGAATGCAAGAAGTAAAACTGTCTCTACCTGCAGATGATATGATACTCCATTTTCAGAATGCTAAAGTCTCCACACAAAAACTATCAGAACTAATATATGAAGTGAGCAAGGTAGCAGGGTGTAAGATCAATACACAGACATCTGTTGCATTACATATACTAATAATGAAATATCAGAAGCAGAAACTAAAACAACAATCTCTTTTAAAATTACATCAAACAAAAGGTAAAATACCTAGGAATAAACTTAACCAAGGAGGTGAAAGACTTACACTCTGAAAACTATAAAATAATGATAAAGGAAATTAAAGATGATTCAAAGAAAATGGAAAGCTATCCCATGCTCTTGGACTAGAAGAATTAATATTGTTAAAGTGGCCATACTACTCAAAGCAACCTACAGATTTAATGCAATTCCTATCAAAATACCCAGAACATTTTTCACAGAACCAGAACAAATAATCCTAAAATTTATATGGAACCACAAAAGATCCCAAACTGCCAAAGCAATCTTGAGAAAAAAGAACAAGCTGGGGTATCACCCTCCCAGACATGAAACTATACTACAAAGCTACAGTAATCAAAACAGTGACACTGGCACAAAAACAGACTGTAGACCAATAAACATAGATCAATAGATCAGAGAGCCAAGAAATAACCCCATGCAGCTAGAGTCAATTAATCTATGACAAAGGAAGCAAGAATATACAATGGAGAAAAGACAGTCTCTTCAACAATGGTGTTGGGGAAAACTGGCCTACGTGGAAAACAACGAAATTAGACTTTCTCATACCATATACAAAAAAAAAACTCAAAATGGTTTAAAGATCTAAATGTAAGACATGACACCATAAAACTCCTAGAAGAGAAGATAGGTGAAACTTTGACATAAATTGTAGCAATATTTTCTTAGATCAGTCTCCCAAGGCAAAAAAAATAAATAAATAAAAGCAAAAATAAAGAAATGGGACCTAATCAAATCTAAAAGCTTTTGCACAGCAAAGGAAACCATCAACACTACAGACAACCTACAGAATGGGAGAAAACATATGCAAACAATGCTACTGCCAAGTGATTAATTTCCAATATACAAACAGTTCAATATGAAAAAAATAAACAATCTTATCAAAAAATGGGCAGAAGAGCTAAACAGACATTTCTCCGAAGAAGACATACAGATGGCCAACAGACACATGAAAAGATGTTCAAAATCGTTAATTATCAGAGAAATGCAAATCAAAACTACAATGAGGTATCACCTCACTCTGGTCAGAACGGCCATTATCAAAAAGTCTATAAATAATAAATGCTGGAGAGTGTGGAGAAAAACGCACCCTCTTCTACACTGTTGGTGGGAATGTAAATTGGTTCAGCCACTATGGAGAACACTATGGAGGTTCCTTAAAAAACCAGAAATGGAACTACCATATAATCCAGCAATTCCAATCCTAGGTATATATCCAGAAAAAAACAAACACTCTAATTTGAAAAGATACATGTACCCCAATGTTCATAGTGGCGCTATTTACAATAGCCAAGACATGGAAACAACTCAAATTCCCATCAACAGATGATTGGTTTAAGAAGATGTAGTATATATACACAATGGAAAAATACTCAGTCATAAAAAAGAATGAAGTATTGCCATCTGCAGCGATAAGGATGTACCTAGAGAATATTACACTTAGTGAAGTAAGTCAGGCAGAGAAACATAAATCACTTGTATACGAAATCTAAAAAAATATACAAATGAATCTATATACAAAACAGAAACAGACTCACAGACATAGAAAACAAACTTTCGGGTACCAAAGGGGAGAGAGAGGGGGAGAGGAACAAATTAGGAGTATGAGGTTAACAGATACAAACTACTATACATAAAATAGATAAGCAACAAGAATTTACTGTATAGCACAGGGAATCATACCTAGTATCTTGTAATAACTTATAATGGACTATAATCTCCAAAAAAAGAAGAATCACTATGCTGTACACCTGAAACTAACACAATACTGTAAATCAACTATACTTCAATTTTAAAAAAAGAAAAGAAAAAAATAGAATAATTTCCTACTCATTTAAAAATTAAAACTCTTTATGAATTTAAAATTAATATGTAGAGGCTGCCCTGGTAGCACAGTGGTTAAAATCCACCTGCCAAAGCAGGGGACATGGGTTCGAGCCCTGGTCCAGGAAGATCCCACATGCCATGGAGCAACTAACTACTGAGCCTGCGCTCTAGAGCCCATGCTCCACAACAAGAGAAGCCACCACAATGAGAAGCCCGCGCACCGCAACGAAGAGTAGCCCCCACCCGCTGCAACTAGAGAAAGCCCACGTGCGGCAACGAAGACCCAACACAATCAAAAATAAATAAAATAAATTTTAAAAATATTTTTAAAAATTAGTTATGTAAAAAATTAAACAATAAAACTGGATGAAAACATAGATATTCATACACTCTTGGGAATAAAAAAAATCCTCACAAACTTCAGAAAAGATGGATTGTTCTGTAGTAATGATAACAAGTAGTCATAAGAACCAATTTTAAACCTGCTTAATTAATCTACATCAACTCACCTCAGAAAACACACTTTTGCAAGCCAACTCAACCAGTGTCATCCCCTTGTTTCTGGAAATGAGGGAATGATAATCCAATAAGCATCCCACCAAGCACTAATCAATCAATAGTCTCACCTGAGCAACAATGCTTTTACAGACAATGTTGACCTACTTGGCCCGTTGTAAGTCTGCAGTCCTGAACTACACACTTCTCAAATACAGTACTCTATGTAAGATCAACAGTCTTACTGTAGTAAGCAGTAAATCAGCTTTCTCTAAGAGGTCTCATCATCCTTTGATAATTCTGGAGGTCTCAGCAAGATAACTGTGAAAACTCTTCCCAGGCAACACTCCAGGGAGTCTCAAACCAATAGATGCACTCATTGGGCCCCTTATGCTTAATTCCACTGTCCTTTAGATCTGCTGCCAAGTTAGTCAATCCCAACAACCATCTGACGTCTAACTAGTTTCATTAGGCTCTAGTTGCTTTAATAATATTGACCTTTCAGTTTAGAAGTGCATTATCTGGTATATAATTAGACCTAGCTCTTTGTACAAGGTTTTTAGGCTTTTTGTTTTGAAGATATACTATTTGAAAATATTTTTGCTATTAAACTGATTATTCTTCATTTGCTTATTTTGCTTTTGCTATTACTTGTCAATATGCATAAAGTCTTCTTTCATTTGTTTTTGTTTTGCCCTCGATTTCCTTGTCTCTGTTAAATGTACGAGGGAGTGTTCTATAAGGAATGGATAGAGGCATAGCCAGATAAGTCTTGAAAACAAGCCAACCTACTCCTGAGACATTATGGTTGGAGGTCCATTAGATCAACAACCAATTTGTAAAAAAGCAAATTTCTCAAATGTCATGAAGGCATTCCTTGTCAATTTGTGAAAGAAGGTGACTGTTTATTTAGTTCAAATTCCAGGGTCAATGATAGTTGGGTCACTGATCTCATGGCCCCTTCCTATCTGTGGTTGGAACTTGAGATACAGTTCACAAACACACATCCTTAGACGACCTTAGTGCTTCTTTCTCGTTTGTCATGGGTTAGCTAATGTCAAAGTCTCAACATCTCCCTGCTTCTGATATAAAGACACACTACAATCCCAACTCTTGCACTTTCCTTGGTAAATAGAAAAAAATTTTTTTTGAGTTAAAGTTAAAATGCCCAAAGTGCACATGTGACATTTTCCAGTATAGATCACATGCTAAATTATAAAACAAACCTCAATAAAAGGATAGAAATATACAAAGTAAGTCCTGTGACAACCACAGAATGAAATTAGAAATAAATAACAGGAAGAAATTTGGGAAGTACACAAGTATGTGGAAATTAAACAACATATTACCCTAGATAATCAATGGGTCAAACAAGACATTACAAGGGAAATTAAAAAATACTTTGAGTTAGATGAAAATGAAAATACAACATAATCAAACTTACGGTATACATCTAAAGCAATACTTACAGGAGAATTTATAGCTGTAAATTCCTACATTAAAATGAAAAAATACCTCAAATAAATAACCAAAACTTCTACCTTGAGACACTGGAAAAAGAAGAGCAAACTAAACCTGAAACAAGCAGAAGATGAGATGACAGGGGGCTGGGAGCCCATGGGTAGCTTCAGGATTGGGGATGGTCCCCAGAAAGACTAAGGCATAACCTAGTCTTTCAGCCCCATAACTGAGAACTTTCAGCCCCACCCCTCAATTTCTGGGGAGGGGAGAGGGGGCTGCAGATTGAACTTGGTCACCGAAGACCAATGATCTAACCAATAATGCCTACATAACAGAACCTCCATAAAAACCTCTAACTGATGGGTTTGGGGGAGCTTCTTGATTGCTCAATTCAAGGAAGTGCTGGGAGGGTGGGTGTGCCTGGAGAGAGCATGGAAGCCCCCGACCCCCTATTCTCCTCCACTGCTCCAAGCATTTCTTCCATTTGGCTCTTCCTGAGTTTGCACCCTTTATAATGAACCAGTAATAGTAAGTTTTAAAACATTTAAAAATAAAGCAAGCAGAAGGAAGTAAATAATCAATATGGGTGGAAAGTAATGAAACAGGGACATCAACAAAACCAAACGCTGGTGTTTTTAAGAGAACAACAACACTGACAAACCTTTAGCTAGACCACCTGTGGAAAAAAGGAGACCCAGATTGCTAAAATCAGGAATGAAAGAGGGGACATCACTACTGGCCTCACAGAAATAAGAAGGATTATAAGGGAATACTTTGAACAGCAGTATGCCAACAAATTAGATCCCTTTAAATGAAATGGATAAATTTCTAAAAATTCATAAACTACCAAAACTGACCCAAGAATAAATTAAAAATGTGAAGAAACCTCTAACAAGACAATGAATTAGTAACTGAAAAGCTGAACACAAAGAAAAACCCAAGCCCAAATGGCTTCACTGTTGAATTTCTACTGAGCATTCAAAGAAGAATGAATACTCATCCTTTACAACTCTTCAAAAAAATAGAACAGGGAGGGAATACTTCCCATTTTTTTTTCTATAAGGTCAATATTACCCAGATATCAAAACCAGACAAAGGCATCACAAGAAAACTACAGACCAATATCTCTTCTGAATACAGACATAAAAATTCCCAACAAAATACAAGCAAACCAAATCCAGCAACATAGGAAAAGAATTAAACAATATGACCAAGTAGGATTTATCCCAAGAATGTAAGGTGGATTTAACATCCAAAACTCAATTTAAAAATCAGATAGAATTTTTA
This sequence comes from Leucopleurus acutus, assembly GCF_964270905.1. NCBI lineage: Eukaryota > Metazoa > Chordata > Mammalia > Artiodactyla > Delphinidae > Leucopleurus > Leucopleurus acutus. Next base: position 100,173,961 of record NC_139150.1, on the reverse strand, counting down.
AAGTGGTCATCTCTATAGATACAGGAAAAGCAGTCAACAAAATCCAACAGCCTTTCATGATAAAAACATTCATCAAACTAAGAATAAAAAGGAACTTCCTCAACTTGATAAAGGGCATCTTTAAAAACCCATAACTAACATCATACTTAATAATGAAAGACTGGATGCTTTTCCGCCCTAAAATCAGAACAGGAAAAGGATGTCCACTCTCACCACTTCTATTCAACACTGTACTAGAGGTCCCAGCACGGCAATTCAGCAAGAAAAAAATAAAAGACATCCATATTGGAAAGGAAGAAGTAAAAATATCTCTATTTTCAGATGACGACCTCTTATATAGAAAATTCCAAGGTATCCATGAAAAAACTATTAGAATAAATGAATTCAAAGAGGCTGAAGGGGACTTCCCTGGTGGCGCAGTGGTTGAGTGTCCGCCTGCCGATGCAGGGGACACGGGTTCATGCCCCGGTCTGGGAAGATCCCACATGCCGCGGAGCGGCTGGGCCCGTGAGCCATGGCTGCTGAGCCTGCGCATCCGGAGCCTATGCTCCGCAACGGGAGAGACCACAACAGTGAGAGGCCTGCGTACCGCAAAAAAAAAAAAAAAGAGGCCGAAGGATAAAAGATCAATATACAAAAATCAACTGTATTTCTATACACTTGCAATGAACAATCCAAAAATGAAATTTAAAAATTCAATTTACAAAATCCTCAAAAAGACTAAAATACCTGTACTTAGGAATAAATGTGAAACTTATACTCTGAAAACTACAAAACACTGTTTAAAGAAATTAAAGAAGATCTAAATAAATGGAAAAACTCTTCTGTTCATATATCAGAAGACTTAATTTTGTTAAGATGGCAATACTCTTCAAATTAATCTACCGATTCAACAGATCCCTATCAGAATTCCAGTTGACATATTGGTGGAGTTTGACAAGCTGATTCTAAAATTCATATACAGTGCAAGAGATCCAGAACTGTCAAAACAATCTTGAAAAAGAACAAGGTTGGAAGACTCGTATTTCCCAATTTCAAAACTTAATACAAAGTAACAGTAATAAGACAGTGTGGCACTGTATTAAGACAGTCATATAAACCAATGGAACAGAACTGAGAGTCCAGAAATAAACCCATGTGTTGAACTGATTTTCAACAAGGGTGCCAAGAACATTCAGTGGAGGAAAGAACAGTCTTTCCAATAAATGGTGCTGAAATAACTGGATATCCACATGCAAAAGAATGAAGTTGGACCCCTACCTCATACCACATACAAAAATTTATTCAAAATAAATCAAAGACCTAAATATAAGAGCTAAAACTGGAAAACTCTCAGAAGAAAACATAGGGGTAAATCTTTATGGCCTCAGATTTTGCAATGGATTTTTACATGACACCAGGAACACAAGCAGCAAAAGAAAAAACAGATAAACTGGACTTCATGAGACTGAAAATTTTTGTGTTTCAAATGACATTATCAAGAAACTGAAGAAAACCTACAGAATAAGAAAAAATTTCCAAATCATGTATCTGATAAGAGACTTGTATCTTGAATGTATAAAGAAATCTTGCAACTCAGTAATAAAAAGGCAAATGACTCAATTTAAAAAGCAGGCAAAGGATCTGAATAGACATTTCTTCAAAGAAGATATACAAATAGCCAATAAGCACATAAACAGATTTTCAACATCATTAATCATCAGGGAAATGCAAATCAAAACCACACCATTTCCCATCCACTTGGATGATTAGAATCATAAACACAGATAATAATAAGTGTTGGTGAGGATATGGACAAATCGGAACCCTCACACACTGCTGATGGGAATGTAAAACAGTACAGCCACTTTGGAAAACAGTGTGGCGGTTCCTCAAATGGTGAAACATAAAGCTAACACATGATCCAGCAATTCCACTTGTAGGTATCTACAGAAGAGACGAAAACGTAAGTCTACAAGAAACACCTGCACGTGAATGTTCATAGTAGCATTATTCATAATAGCCCCCGAAGTGAAAATAACTCAAATGTCTGTCTATAAACGAATGTATAAAACAAAATAAGATACAACCATGCAATGCAATATTATTCAGCCACTGAAAAGGAATGAAGTACCTATACAGGCCACAACACGTATGAACCCTGAAAACATTGCTAAGTGAAAGATTATTACACATATATTATGTGATCCGATTTACATGAAATGTCCAGAATAGGCCAATCTATGGATATAGAAAGTATATCAGTGGTTGCCTATGTCTGGGGGAAAATGAGGGAATTAAAAAGTGATGGCTAAGGGGTGCAGGATTTCTTTTTCTATTTTTTTAATAAATTTATTTATTTTACTTATTTTTGGCTGCGTTGGGTCTCTGTTGCTGTGCACGGGCTTTTCTCTAGTTGTGGTGAGCGGGGTCTACTCTTTGTTGTGGTGCGTGGGCTTCTCATTGCAGTGGCTTCTCTTGCTGTGGAGCAAGAGCTCTAGGCGTGTGGGTTTCAGTAGTTGCGGTACACAGGCTTAGTTGCTCCGCGGCATGTGGGATCTTCCCAGACCAGGGCTCGAACCCATGTCCCCTGCATCGGCAGGCGGATTCTTAACCACTGTGCCACTAGGGAAGCCCCAGGATTTGTTTTTGAGGCCATGAAAATGTTCTAAAATTGACTGTTCAGATGGATGTACAGCTATGTGAAAATAATAAGCCACAGTTAAAATGGGTGAATAGAATGGTGTGTGAATCATGTCTTAATAAAGCTGTTAAAAAATATCACACATAGGACTTCCCTGGTGGCGCAGTGGTTGCGAATCTGCCTGCCAATGCAGGGGACACGGGTTTGAGCCCTGGTCTGGGAAGATCCCACATGCCGCAGAGCAACTGGGCCCATGAGCCACAACTACTGAGCCTGTGCGTCTGGAGCTTGTGCTCTGCAACAAGAGAGGGCATGACAGTGAGAGGCCCGCGCACTGCGATGAAGAGTGGCCCCCACTTGCCACAACTAGAGAAAGCCCTCGCACAGAAACGAAGATCCAACACAGCCATAAATAAATTTAAAAATTCACGACATATGTCAATATTAAAAATATATATATATCACACATATTAATTACTTCACAGTTTCACTGGGTCAGTAATTTGAGTGTGGCTTAATTGGGTGCCTCTGGTTCAGCATCTTGCACAAGGCTGCAAGCAAGGTGTCAACCAGGGCTGCAGACATCTCAAGCCTCAACTGAAGGAGGATCTGGTTCTAAGCTCACTTCATTGGGGTGCTCCACAACCTGGCAGCTGGCTTCCCCAGGGTGAGTGACCTGAGACAGCAAGAGAGAGCACCCAAGACAGACACCATAGTCTGTTTATAATCTCACTTCAGAAGTGACATCCATTGACACCAAAAGCAAAGGCAACAAAGGCAAAATTAACAAGTAGGACTACATCAAACCAAAAAGATTGGGACTTCCCTGGTGGCGCAGTGGTTAAGAATCTGCCTGCCAATGCAGGGGACACGGGTTCAATCCGTGGTCCGGGAAGATCCCACATGCCGCGGAGCAAATAAGCCCGTGCGCCACAACTACTGAGCCTGTGCTCTAGAGCCCGCGAGCCACAACTACTGAAGCCTGTACACCTAGAGCCCATGCTCTGCAACAAGAGAAGCCACTGTAATGAGAAGCCCGCGCACCGCAAGGAAGAGTAGCCCCCGCTCACCACAACTAGAGAAAGCCCACGCGCAGCAACAAAGACCCAATGCAGCCAAAAATTAATTAATTAATTTTTAAAAAAAACACCCATTTCTCTTAAAAAAAAAAAACAAACCCAAAAGCTTCTGCACAGCAAAGGAAACCATCAACAAAATGAAAAGACAACCTACAGAATGGGAGAAAGTATTTGCAAATCACATATCTGATAAGGGGTTAATATCCAAAATATATTAAAAACTCACGTAACTCAATAGCAAAAAAAAAAGCAAACAATCTGATTAAAGAATGGGCAAAGAATCTGAACAGATATTCTTCCAAAGAAGACATACAAATGGCCAACAGGTACATGAAAACGTGCTCAACATCACTAATCATCAAGGAAATGCAAATCAAAACCACGAGATCACCTCACACCTGTTAGAACGGCTATTATCAACAATACAAGAAACAAGTGTTGGTGAGGATGTGCAGAAAACCCTTATACACTTTGGTGGGAATGTAAATTGGTGCAGCCACTACGAAAAACAGAATGGAGGGTCCTCAAAAAACTAAAAACAGAACTACCATATGATTCAGCAATTCCACTTCTGGGAATTTACCTGAAGGAAATAAAAACACTAACTCAAAAAGATATATACACTACCACATTTGCTGCATTATTTACAAAAGCCAAGACCTAGAAGCATCATAAGTGTCCATGAATAGATGAATGGAAAAAGGAAACGTATATATATATATATATATATATATATATATATATATACACACACATACATACACACACACACACACACACTGCAATATTATTCAGCTATAAAGAAAAGAAGGAAATCCCGCCATTTGTGACAACACGAATGGACCTCAAGAGCATTTATGTTAAGTGAAATAAGGCAGACAGAGAAAGACAAATACTGTATGATTTCATGTATGTGTGAAATCTAACAGAAAAGAAGGGAAGGAGAGAGGGAGAGAGGGAGATAGAGAGGGAGGGAGGGAGGGACGGAGGAAGGAAGGAAGGAAAAAAGGGAGGGAGGGAGGGAGGGAGGGAGGAAGGGAGGAAGGAAGGAAAGAAGGAAGGAAGGAAGGAAGGGAGAAACCAAACCTTCAATTCATACAGAGAACAGATTGGTGGTTGCCAGATGCAGGGGGTAGGAAATAGGTAAAATGGGTGAAGGTGGTCAAAAGGTACAAATTTCCAGTTATAAAATAAATATGTCCTGGGGTTGTAATGTACAACATGGTGACTATAGTTAATAATAGCATACTGTATATTTGAAAGTTGCTTTCAAATCTTAAAAGTTCTCACCACAAGAAAAAATTTGTTCATGTCTGGTAGTGGATGTTAACAAGACTTACTGTGGTGATCATTTTGCAATATATACATACATTATGTTGTACACCTGAAATTAATATGACATATGTCAATTACATCTCAATTTTTTTAAAAGTAATATTCTATCCAATCCCTTTTGTCATTTTTTTTTTTTTGCGGTACGCGGGCCTCTCACTGTTGTGGCCTCTCCCATTGCAGAGCACAGGCTCCAGACGCGCAGGCTCAGCAGCCATGGCTCACGGGCCCAGCCGCTCCACGGCATGTGGGATCTTCCCGGACCGGGGCACGAGCCCGTGTCCCGTGCATCGGCAGGCGGACTCTCAACCACTGCGCCACCAGGGAAGCCCTGCCATATCTTTTTTTAAAACTGTAGTATAGTTGATTCACAATGTTGTGTTAGTTTCACGTGGACAGCCAAGTGATTCAGTCATACATATATATCTATTCTTTTTCAGATTCTTTTCCATTATAAGTTATTACAAGATATTGAATATAGTTCTCTGTGTTATACAGAAGGTCCTTGTTGTTTATTTTGTATACAGTAGTGTGTATATATTAATTTTAAACTCCTAATTTATCCCTCCCCATCTTTCCCCTTTGGTAACCGTGAGTTTGTTTTTTTATGTCTGTGAGTCTATTTCTCGTTTGTAGATAAGTTCATTTTTAACTTTTTTTTTAAGATTCTACATATAAGTCATATCATATGATATTTGTCTTTCTCTGTTGACTTACTTCACTTAATATGATAATCTCTGGGTCCAGCCATGTTGCTGCAAGTGGCATTATTTCATCCCTTTTTATGGCTGAGTAATATTCCATTGTGTGTGTGTGTGTGTGTGTGTGTGTGTGTGTGTGTGTGTATACACACACACCACATCTTTATCCATTTATCTGTCAGTGGTCATTTAGGTTGCTTCCATGTCTTGGCTATTGTAAACAGTGCTGCTGTGAACATTGGGGTACATGTATCTTTTCAAATTAGAGTTTTCTCTGCATATATGCCCAGGAATGGAACTGGTGGATCATATGGTAACTCTATTTTTAGTTTTTTAAGTAATGGAGGTTCCTCTATACTGTTGTCAATTGTGGCTGCACCAATTTACATTCCCACCAACAGTGTAGAGGAGGGTGCCTTTTACTCCACACCCTCTCCAGCATTTATTATTTGTAGACTTTTTGATGATGGCCATTCTGACCGGAGTGAGGTGATACTTCATTGTAGCTTTGATTTGCATTTCTCTAGTTTTGATTTGCATTTCTCTAATAATTAGCAATTTTGAGCATCCTTCCATTTGTCTGTTGGCCATCTGTATGTCTTCTTTGGAGAAATGTCTATTTAGGTCTTCTGACCATTTTTTAATTGGGTTGGTTGTTGCCATATTTCATTCATTAGAAACAAGTCAATAAATCCAGCCCACACTCGGGGGGCAGGAGGAGTTGATTACAGAAGGGCCAAGCAGCAGAAATACTGGGAAACCACATCTAGACACATTACAGGTATTCCTCAGAGATACTGTGGTTAAGTTACAAACTGCAATAAAGCGAGTATTACAAAGCAAGTCCCTCAAAATTTTTGGTTTCCTAGTGCATGTAAAAGTTGCATCTGATGAAACTGTAAACTCACAGATGTTCAATGAGCCCAAGTAATTTAAAAAATATAAAGAAAACTAAAGGCAGTTTTTAATCAAATTGATTAAATCAAGTTGGTTTAATCTGAAAAACAGTCTAAGAAGAAAAATTATGCAGGATAACACAGATAAGAATGATAGCAAACTTCTTTGTGGAGACAGGGAAAGCCAGAAGAGGAGTGCCATCTTTGAAGCTCTGAAAGAAAACAATTTTAAGCTAAGATTCCATACTCATCAAAAATATCTTTCAAAAATGAAAGTGAGGGCTTCCCTGGTGGTGCAGTGGTTGAGAGTCCGCCTGCCGATGCAGGGGACACGGGTTTGTGCCCCAGTTCGGGAAGATCCCACATGCCGCGGAGTGGCTGGGCCCGTGAGCCATGGCCGCGGAGCCTGTGCGTCCGGAGGCTGTGCTCTGCAACGGGAGAGGCCACAACAGTGAGAGGCCCGTGTACCGCAAAAAAAAAAAAAAGAAAGTGAAATAAACACTTTTTTTAAAAGTTGTGTTTACACTATACTGTGGTCTATTAAGTGTGCAATAGCGTTGTCTAAAAATTGTACGTATCTTAATTTAAAAATACTTTATTGCTAAAAAATGCTAACCATCATCTGAGCCTTCAGCCAGTTGTAATCTTTTTGCAATAGTAATATCAAAGATCATTGACTGCAGATCACCATAACAAACATAATAATGATAAAAAGTTTGAAATATTGTGAGAATTATCAAAATATGACAGTGACACACAAAGTGAGCAAATGTTGTTGGAAAAATGGTGCCAACAGACTTTTTTGATGCAGGGTTGCCACAAACCTTCAACCTGTAAAAAACACCATAATGCATAGCGCAATAAAATGAGGAATGCCTGAATAGTGAGACTGCTGAAAACCAAAGGCAAAAAAAAATATATATATATATAATACCTTAAACAAAAAAAAAGATATGTCATTAGCAGATTCCACACTAAAGGAAATACTACAGGGGGTTCTGCAAGCAAAGGCAAAATAAGATAGAATCCTAAGAGATGCAGAAGAAATGAAGAACAAATACAATTTCAGAATACTGGAGTAAAGAGGGGCTCCCAAAACTCCCAAGGGAGCATGTGGGAGAAACATAGATTCTGGAATCAGAAATCAGAATGGAAGATGGCAGAGAAGGAAGACTCTGAGCTCACCTCCTCTCATGGACACACCAATATTACAACTACTTACAGAGCACTACTGATAAGAAAGATGGGACTCTACCAGAAAATTATCTTCTACAACTGATGATATAAAGAAGGAAGCACAATGAGATGGGTAGGAGGAATGGAGTTCTGATATAATCAAGTCCCATACCCCTGGGTGGGTAGCCCACAAACAGGAGGATAATTACAATTGCAGAGGTTCTCCCCAAGGAGTGAAGGTCTGAGCCCTGCACTGGGCTTCCCTGCACAAGGGTCCTACACTAGGAAGATGAGCACCCAGAATGTTTCACTTAGAAGGCCAGTGGGGCTTATTTTCAGGCGATCCAAAGGGCTGCGGGGAATAGAGACTCCACTCTTAAAGGGCTCACACAAAATCTCACATACTCTAGGACCCAGGGCAGAAGCAGTAACTTGAAAGGAGCCTGGACCAGACCTACCTGCTTATCTGGAGAGTCTCCCAGAGAGGCAGGAAGCAACTGCAGCTCACACTAGGCACACGGACACTGGCAGCATTTTAGGGAGCTTGTTCTACCACATGAACGCTGGTGCTGGTAAGCACCACTTTGGAATCCTCCCTCTAGCTTGTCAGCCTCAGGACCCAACCCCACACCTCACCTACCAGCTTGTAGGCACCAGTACTGGGATACCTCAGACCTGGCAACTACCCAGGCAGGGAAACAGCCACATCCACCAGCAGACAGGCTACCTTAAGACCCGCCTGAGCTCACAGCCACCACTGGACATGACCTTCTCCACCAGATGGCCTATGACCTGGCTCCACACACCAGTGAGCCAGCACTATCCCTAGGACCCCCTGGGCCCCATTCCTGCATACCAGCAGGCTGACACAGCCCCAGGAGGTCCTGGGCCCCAACTCTACCCACTAGCAGGCCAACACCAGCTCTAAGATACCTTGGACTCTTCAGCCAACCACTCCAGGAACCAGTCCCACTCACCAATAGGCTGGCATCAGCCTTAGGACACCCCAGAACCTGCAGTCAGCTGTGTCAGGAACCAGCCCCAATCATCTGGGAACACCAGTCTCACAAACACCCATGCCAGAAGCCAGCTGTGCTCACCAGTGAGCCAGCACTCGTCCCAGGACACCCTGGAGTTCCACAGCCAGCCACCTTGTGACTGGTCATGCCAATCAGAGTCTGGCAGCCTCTGCACAATGCAGGGCCTGGCAACCAACTGGACCAGGGCCAGCCACGCCTACCAGACCACCCACAATAGTCAGTCCACCACAGCTGAAGGACCCATGGAGCCCACATGGGGACACCCATAGGGCATATAGACCAGAGGGGACCAAGCTGCTGGGACACACAGAATGTCTCCAGAAAAAGCCATTCCACCAAAGTCAGGAAATATAACCAACCTACCAGATACACAGAAATAGCAAGTTAGGCAAAATGAGGCAACAGAGGAACATGGCCCAAATGAAGGAAAAAGATAAAACCAGAACTAAGTGAAGTGCAGACAGGCAATCCACCTAGTAAATAGTTCAAGGTAATGACCATAAAGATGATCAAAGAACTCAGTAGAAGAATGGATGAACAGAGTGAGGAGTTTAAAAACGAGTTAGAATACATAAAGGAAAATCAAAAGGAGCTGAAGAATACAGTAACTGAGATGAAATATATACTAGATGGAATCAACAGTAGATTAAATGATACAGAGGAATGGATCAGCAAGCTATAAGTCTGAGTAGTGCAAATCACTGAAGCTGAACCAAAAAAAAAAGCAAAAAGAATAAAAAGAAATGAGGACAATTTAAGAGATCTCTGGGACAACATCAATTGCAATAACATTCGCATTATAGGGGTCCCAAAAGGAGAAGAGAGAAAGAAAGGGGGTAGAGAGCATATCTGAACACATAATAGCTGAAAATCCCCCTAACGTGGGAAAGGAAACAGACATCCAGGTCCAGGAAGCACCAGAGAGTCCCAAATAGGATCAACCCAAAGAGGACCATACCAAGACACACTGTAATTACAATGGCAAAAATTAAAGATAAAAAGAGAATACTAAAAGCAGCCAGGGAAAAGCAACAAGTTACATACAAAGGAACTCCCGTAAGGCTATCAACTGACTTTTCAGCAGAAACTCTGCAAGCCAGAAGGGAGTGGCACAGGAGACACTGCTTTGGGAAACAACCCCGGTGTTCTCCTTACTTGCTGCAAGTAATAATAAATCCTTCCCTCTCCCAGAAAAAAAAAGGAGGCGGGGAGTGGCATAATATATTTAAAGTGATGAAAGGGGAAAATCTAAAACCAAGGACACTCTAACCAGCAAGGCTCTTGTTCAGATTTCATGAAGAGATCAAAAGCTTTATAGACAAGCAAAAGCTAAAAGAGTTCAGCACCACCAAACCAGCTTTACAAGAAATGTTAAAGGGATTTCTCTAAGCAAAAAAGAAAAAGCCACAACTACAGACATGAAAATTATGAAAGAAGAAAGCTCACTGGTAAAGGTAAATATACAGTAAAAGTAGAAAATCAACCACATACAAAGCTAGTAGGAAGGTTAAAAGACAAAAGCAGTAAAATCATCTATATCCACAGTTAGTAGTTAAGTGATACACAAAACAAAAAGATAAAAATATGATATCAAAAACAGTAATCATTGGGGGAGAGGAGTAAAAAATGCAGAGCTATTAAAATGTGTTTGAAATTAAGACAGCAGCAACTTAAAATAATCATATATATAAACCTCATGATAAACACAAACCAAAAATCCATAATAGATATACACAAAAAAGAAAAAGGAATCCAAACATAACACTAAAGCTAGTCATTAAATCACAAGGGAAGAGAACAAAAACAGAAAAACGTAACAAAAAAGAACTAAAAAACAACCCAAAACAATTAAAAGAATGGCAATATGTACATACCTACCAATAATTACTTTAAATGTAAAGGCACCAAATGATCCAATCAAAAGACAGAGGAGCTGAGTGGATACAAAAACAAGACCCATATATATGTTGCTTACAAGACACTCACTTTAGATCTACAGAGATACATAGACTGAAAGTGAGACAATGGAAAAGTATTCTGTGCAAATGGGAATCAAAAGAAAGCCAGGGTAGCAATACATATATCAGACAAAATAGACTTTAAAAACAGAGACTGTTAAAAAAGACAAAAAAGAACACTACATAATGATCAAGGGATCAAGCCAAGAAGAAGATAAAACAATTATAAATATATATGCAACCAACATGGGAGCACTTAAACACATGAAAAAGTACGAACAGACATAAAGGGAGAAATTGGCAGTAACACGATAATAGTAGGGGATTTTAACACCCCACGTACATCAATGGACAGATCATCCAGAAAGAAAATTAGTAAGGAAACACTGACCTTAAATGACACGTTAGACCAGATGAACTTAATAGATATATTTATATAGAACATTCCATCCAAGAGCAGCAGAATACATTCTTTTCAAGTACATATGGAACATTCTCCAGGGTACATCACATGCTAGGCTACAGAACAATTCTCAGTAAATTTAAGAAAATTGAAATCATATCAAGCATATTTTCTGACTATAACACTATGAGACTAGAAATCAACTACAAAGAAAAGAAAACTGCAAAAAACCAAACACGTAGAGGCTAAACAATAAGCTACTAAAAAAGGCGTCACTGAAGAAATTTTAAAAATACCTGAAGACACATGAAAAAAACCCCACAATGATCCAAAATCTATGGGACACAGCAAAAGTAGTTCTAACAGGGAAGTTTATAGTGATACAAGCCTATCTCAAGAAACAAGAAAAATCTCAAACAACCTAACCCTACACCTAAAGGAACGAGAGAAAGAAGAACAAACAAAATCCAAAGTCAGTAGAAGGAGAGAAATCATAAAGAACACAGCAGAAATAAACGAAATAGAGACTAAAAAGGCAACAGAAAGGATTAATGAAACTAAGAGCTGGTTCTCTGAATAGATAAACCTTTAGCTAGACACATCAAGAAAAAAAGAATGCCCAGATCAATAAAATCAGAAGTGAAAAAGAAGTTACACTGTCACCACAGAAATACAAAGGATTACAAGAGATTATTACAAACAACTATGTGAATAAAATGGACAACATAGATGAAATAGACAAATTCCTAGAAATGTACAATTTCACAAGATTGAACCAGGAAGAAATGGACAATCTGAGCAGACCAATTACCAGTAATGAAATTTCAATAATAAAAAAACTCACAACAAACAAAAGTCCAGGACCAGACGGCTTCACAGGTGAATTCTATCAAAAATTTATACAAGAGTTAACACCTATCCTTCCCAAATTGCTGCAAAAACTTGCAAAGGAAGGCAAATTCTGAACTCATTCTATAACGCCAGTATCACCTTGATACCAAATCCACACAAAGATCTCCCCCAAAAAGAAAATTATAAGCCAATATCACTGAAAAATATAGATACAAAAATTCTCAACAAGATATTAGCAAACTGAATTCAACAATACATTAAAAGGATGTATATACCATGATCAAGTGGGCTTTATTCCAGGGATCGTTCAATATCCACAAATCAATCAGTGTGACACACCACATTAACAAACTGAAGAATAAAAATCATACGATCATCTCAGTAGATGCAGAAAAAGCTTTCGACAAAATTCAACACCCACTTATGATAAAAACTCTCTAGAAAGTAGGCATAGAGGGAACCTACCTCAACATAATAAAGGCCATATAATGACAAACCCACAGCCACCATTGTTCTCAATGGTCAAAAACTGAAACCATTTCCTCTAAGATCAGGAACAAGACAAGGTTGCCCACTCTCACCACTATTTTTCAACATAGTTTTGGAAGTCCTAGCCACAGCAATCAGAGAAAAAAAAGAAATAAAAGGAATCCAAATCGGAAAAGAAGTAAAACTGTCACTGTCTGCAGATGACATGATACTATACATAGAGAACCCTAAAGATGCCACCAGAAAACTACTAGAGCTAATCAATGAATTTGGTAAAGTAGCAGGATACAAAATTAATGCACAGAAATCTCTCGCATTCCTATACACTAATGATGAAAACTCTGAAAGAGAAATTAAGGAAACACTCCCATTTACCATTGCAACAAAAAGAATAAAATACCTAGGAATAAACCTACCTAGGGAGACAAAAGACCTGTATGCAGAAAATTATAAGACACTGATGAAAGAAATTAAAGATAATACAAACAGATGGAGAGATATATTATGTTCCTGGAAAGGAAGAACGAACATTGTGAAAATGACTATACTACCCAAAGCAATCTACAGATTCAATGCAATCCCTATCAAACTACCAACAGCATTTTTCACAGAACTAGAACAAAAAATTTCACAATTTGTATGGAAACACAAAAGACCCCGAATAGCTAAAGCAATCTTGAGAAAGAAAAACGGAGCTGGAGGAATCAGGCTCCTGGACTTCAGACTATACTACAAAGCTACAGTAATCAAGATAGTATAGTACAGGCACAAAAACAGAAATAAAGATCAATGGAACAGGATAGAAAGCCCACAGATAAACCCACGCACATATGGTCACTTTATCTTTGATAAAGGAGGCAAGAATATACAATGGAGAAAAGACAGCCTCTTCAATAACTGGGGCTCAGAAAACTGGCCAGCTACATGTAAAAGAATGAAATTAGAACACTCCCTAACACCATACACAGAAATAAACTCAAAATGGATTAAAGACCTAAATGTAAGGCCAGATGCTATAAAACTCTTAGCGGAAAACAGAAGCAGAACACTCTATGACATAAATCACAGCAAGATCCTTTTTGAACCCCTCCTAGAGAAATGGAAATAAAAACAAAAATAAACAAATGGGACCTAATGAAACTTAAAAGCTTTTGCATAGCAAAGGAAACCATTAAAAAGACGAAAAGACAATCCTCAGAATGGGAGAAAATATTTGCAAACAGAGCAACTGACAAAGGAATTATCTCCAAAATATACAAGCAGCTCATGCAGCTAAACATCAAAAAAACAACTCAATCCAAAAATGGACAGAAGACCTAAAAAGACATTTCTCCAAAGAAGATATGCAGATTGCCAACAAACACACGAAAAGATGCTCAACATCACTAATCATTAGAGAAATGCAAATCAAAACTACAATGAGGTTCACCTCACACTGGGCAGAATGGCCATCATCAAAAAATCTACAAACAATAAATGCTGGAGAGGGTGTGGAGAAAAGGGAACCCTCTTGCACTGTCGGTGGGAATGTAAATTGATACAGCCACTATGGAGAACAGTACGGAGGTTCCTTAAAAACTAAAAATAGAATTACCATATGACCCAGCAATCCCACTACTGGGCATATACCCTGAGAAAACCATAATTCAAAAAGAGTCATGTACCACAATGTTCATTGCAGCACTATTTACAATAGCCAGGATATGGAAGCAACCTAAGTGTCCATGAACAGATGAATGGATAAAGAAGATGTGGTACATATATACAATGGAATATTACTCAGCCATAAAAATAAACGAAACTGAGTTCTCTGTAGTGAGGTGGATGGACCTAGAGTCTGTCACACAGAATGAAGTAAGTCAGAAAGAGAAAAACAAGTATCATATGCTAACACATATATATGGAATCTAAAAAGAAAAAATTGGTTCTGATGAACCTAGGGGCAGGACAGGAATAAAGACACAGATGTAGAAAACGGACTTGAGGACACGGGGAGGGGGAAGGGTAAGCTGGGAAGAAGTGAGAGAATAGCACTGACATATATACACTGCCAAATGTAAAACAGATAGTTAGTGGGAAACAGCTGTATCGCACAGGGAGATCAGCTCAGTGCTTTACGACCACCTAGAGGGGAGGGATAAGGAGGGTGGGAGGGAGATGCAAGAGGGAGTGGATATGGGGACATACGTATGCATATAGCTGATTCATTTTGTTATACAGCAGAAACTAACACAACACTGTAAAGCAATTATACTCCAATATAAATGTTAAAAAAAAAACATAGAAAACACAATGAAATAGCACCTCACACTTGTCAAAATGGCTATCATCAAAAAGACCACAGATGGGGCTTCCCTGGTGGTACAGTGGTTAAGAATCTGCCTGCCAATGCAGGCGACACGTGTTCGAGCCCTGGTCCAGGAACATCCCACATGCCACAGAGCAACTAAGCCCGAGCGCCACAACTACTGAGCCACAACTACTGAGCCTGCGCTCTAGAGCCCACGAGCCACAACTACTGAAGCCCGTGTGCCACAACTACTGAAGCCCGTGGGCCTAGAGCCCGTGCTCTGCAACAAGACAAGCCACTGCAGTGAGAAGCCCACGCACAACGAAGAGTAGCCCCCACTCGCTGTAACTAGAGAGAGCCCACGCGTAGCAAGAAGACCCAATGCAGCCAAAAATAATAAATAAATAAAATAAATTTTAAAAAGAAAAAAAAAGACCACAGATAGCAAATGTTGGCAAGGATGTGGAGGAAAGGGAACCTCTGTACACTGTTGGTGAGAATATAAATTTGTGCAGCCTCTGAGGAAAACAGTATTGAGGTTCCTTAAAAAACTAAAAATATATCATATGAGCCAGCAATTCCACTCCTGGGTACATATCCAAAGAAAACACTAATTCATAAAGATGCATGCAAACCACTGCTCACAACAGCATTATTATTATTTACAATAGTCAAGATATGGGAGTAACCTAAGTGTCCACAAACGAACGAATGGATAAAGAAGAACTGAGATACATACATATACATACACACACACATACATACTGCAATACTACTTAGCCATGAAAAAAGAATGAAATTTTGCCATTTGCAACAATATGGAAGGATCTGGAGGGTATTATGCTTAGTGAAATGAGTCAGAGAAAGACAAATACTGCATTTTATCACTTACATGTGGAATCTAAAAAAACAGACTAGTGAATATAACAAAAAGAAAGAGACTCACAGTTAGAGAGAACAAACTAGTGGTTACCAGTGGGTACAGGGAAGGGGGGAGGGCAAGATAAGGGCATGGGATTCAGGGGGCTCCCAACTATTATGTACAAAATAAATAAGCTACAAGGATATACCATACAGCACAGGGAACATAGTCAATATTTTATAATAATTTTAAATGGAGTATAATCTATAAAAATTTTCAATCACTTCATTGTACATCTGAAACTAATATAACACTGTAAATCAACTATACCTCAATAAAAAATAAACTTAATTTCAAAAAAGAAATCAGAATGGCTTTAGATTTTTTCAACAGTAAATCTGAAGGCAAAAAGAAAATGGAGCAAAACTGCAGTGGCATTTTCTGGAGAGCTCAACAAAAATATTCTGAAATTAATCTGGAAAATAAATGTGAAAAATAGTTACAGGAAAGAAAAAGGAAGATAGTGGATATAAGAGCAAGGTAGAAGGACTTGCCTTACCATACTAAAATATATTACTAACCATAATAATTTTTTAGAAGTGTAGTACCTACACAGCATTTAACATACCAAATCTAAAATTAAAATATGAAAAAAAAGAAGGGATGAAGCAATATTAAAATCAAGTTTGGGCTTGCTCAAAAGGTACAAATAAGGTTAAAAAGATATAAGGATGGTGTAACAGGTGGTTGTTTACTCACAGAATGAAAAAGTGGAAAAATTCAGAAATAAGGTGTGTTCAAATAGCGCGGTACTATGAGAACACCCAAAGAGTTAAATTTAAATAAGGAAATAGTATCACTGTGAAAGAATATGTGAACATGAATAAAGATTATACCGAAGGAAAAAAAAAAAAACAATGGAACCATGATTTTTAAATTCCAAGGGAAAACTATCTCCAAACTCAAATTTTATGCCCAAACTAAGGTAAAATAAAGAGATTTCAAACATGTAAGAGCTCAGAAACAAGAGAGTAAACCAGGCAGAAGTCGTCATGGGATCGAACTACAGGATACCTGTGGTGAGAGGGAAAGGGAGTCGTCGCCACAGTGAAGGGGAATCCCAGACAGTAACTATCAGCTACGCTGGAGAGCAACCAGTCCAGTGTCACTGAACACTCTCCCTAGTCAATACCAATCAAATTGCCAATTGACTTTCTGTCTTATTTTCACTAAATTATTCAAAGTTTCACACGAAGGAGTAAGGGGGGGTACAGAATAAAAATTCTGAAAACAGAATTCCTTGACAAATAATAAAACCTAATAAAACTGCAATAATTAAAACAGTATCACACTGGTTTGAACCAGTGGTTCAAAATGAAATATTCAGAAATAAATCCAAGTATTTTAGCATTTGATAGTGATTTAAATCTAAAGAAAAATGTTTTTCAATAAATTGTGTAACGGTACCTAAACAATCATTATGATCCTAACATCACACCAAGTTCCAGAAGGTTTAAAACACTGGAAATTAAAACAAGTAGACCTTTCTAAGTAGAAAAACAAAGACAATAACCATAAAGAAAGAGAGTGAATTTCAAGACATCTATTTTTATGTAATAAACATTCTTGAACACTTTCTACAGGCTAGGAATAAACTACGTCTGGGTGTACCATGTGAGAGAAAGAGAGATGGTCCCCACTATCAAGGAGAGAGTGTCTAGGAGAGACAAAATAAATAATTACAAATTCAGTCAAAAAGGTCTGAGTCTTCCTTAGCCTCTCTCTTTCTCTCACACTCCACCACCCAGTTGGGAAATTGACTGAACGCTACTTTGAGAACATATCCAGAGGCCAACCCCTTCTCACCACCTTTACTGCTGCCACCCCCTCATTTCTCCACTGGATTATTACAAGAGCTTCCTGGCTGGTCTCCCCACTTCTACCCCATCCCACCAAACCTATTCTCCACGCAGTAAGTAACAAGAGGGATCCTTTCACAACTCAAGTCACATTGTGTCACTCCTTGGCTACAAGCCCTATGTTTCACTCACACTAAAACCGAAACTCTTGACAACAGACTTACAAAGTTCTATATCCTCAGCTCTTCCTTCCAACTACTCCATCCTTCCACTGCCCTCACCTCACTTGCTCTGCTCTAGCCACCCTGGCTTCCCTGCTGCTCCTTGAAGAGCCAGACATATTTCTGGCTTAGGCCTTTACCTCAGCTGTCCCTCTAACAAGAATTCCCTTAGCCCAATTATTTACCTGGCTAACTCCTTCACCTGTTCCAAGTGTTGGTTCAAATGAGCTTGACATGTTACTGAAATGACAGCTCTCTCCCCTCTCCATCCCACCCCTAGTACTCCTGATCTCTCCTACCCTGTGTTCTATCTTTTCTTTCCTCCATACCTCTTATCACTTCTAGTACCCTATACAATTTACTTATCATGCTTATTATTTACTATTTATCTCACCTGACTACAATGCAAACTCCATGAGGAGAGGGATCTTTGTTTTGCTAACTGATAAGTTCCAAAACTCTGGTACAAACTGGAGCGCTATACATATATGTTGATGGAATGAATGAATTTATCAGATAAGCAAAGATTATAAGCTTGGTAACACCCAGTAGTTATACATAGCTGGTGAGAAAATAAACTAAGTAAATTTTCTAGAGGGTAATCGGTCAATATATATTTAAACATCTTATTATAGTAAATATTTCAAGTCTTTAAAATGTTCGACCTTTTCATTAAGTAATTCCACTTCTAGGTACACAACCTAAAAAAATCATAGATGCACACAGATTTATGTATAAGACAGGATTTCATGTAACGATTACAAATTATACACATCTATATTTACTACAGTAAATATTTACTAGAGTAATACACTTAAACAAGAACTCAGGGTAGGTGTATATTAAACCAAGTCGTCGTAACCAGAGACTTACATACATTCCTCCTCAGTCTAAGTGCAGCAGGTCTCTATTCAGATGCCTATCCTGGTAGGACTCACAGAAAGAGCACATCAATTCAGCATTCTCAATCTATTCTACAATATAAAACCCAAACGGAACAATGGCTTATCTGTATTTATTACCAGCTATTACTGAACTTCTCAGAAAATTGTTTGTTAAACGTAGATGCCACCATCCACTCACATGATGTCCAGCACAGAATCATTCCGAATGACCTTATGGGAGACATCAGCTAGCAGGAAAAGACCTCCATCTGTCCTCCGGATGCTAGCTGCATAGCCTGGCCAGATCTGCAATCTGAAGACATACGTGGCCTTTATGCTGGGGTTCTAAAAGAACCACAGATATTTCCATGCCTCCATTTGAGGCAATACTT
Organism: Leucopleurus acutus; assembly: GCF_964270905.1. NCBI lineage: Eukaryota > Metazoa > Chordata > Mammalia > Artiodactyla > Delphinidae > Leucopleurus > Leucopleurus acutus. The sequence goes on along the minus strand of NC_139150.1, from coordinate 100,154,904 downwards.
TGAGCAGATACTGCCCCTCCCCAATAACAATGAGAAAGCAACAGGAAACAAATTAAGTCAACATCATTGTGAACTTACTGAAAACCTAAATTATGGAAAATAATTAACTCATAAACTGTACTCACTATCATAAAATACTAATATGGTGATTGCAATGAAAAATTTATTTCCAGAACATTCAAAAGTGAGGAAGACGAAAACACCACCAACCTGTGTTGCTGTAGTACCATAGCACTTGTAGGGTCAAAGAAGTTTCTCCCCACCAGCTTCATATCTAAAAGTTTCATTACCCTGAAATAAAGAGCAAGAATGGGTTTTCTAGTAGAAGAATTAAAAATAATTAAGTTCAATTGCTCTTAGCTACATTTTCCTTTGAAAGCCTAAAAGAGCAGAAATGTTGATGCTCTTTGCACAATATAGCTTTTATGCTGAGAACACTCTTGCCAAAAGAAAAATAAAAATTACCAAAGTATTTATCTTGCAGTATATGCAACCGACTGCAGCTTTTTCTGCTAACTAGGTAACCAAAAATCAAGTTGACTTCCCAAGCTCGATTTACATTACTTTTCCCCATTAACTAAAAAGAGCACAAGAAAGTCCATTTCTGGGCTTCCCTGGTGGCGCAGTGGTTGAGAGTCCGCCTGCCGATGCAGGGGACACGGGTTCGTGCCCTGGTCCAGGAAGATCCCACACGCCGCGGAGCGGCTGGGCCCGTAAGCCATGGCCGCTGAGCCTGCGCTCCACAACGGGAGAGGCCGCAACAGTGACAGCCCCGCGTACCGCCAAAAAAAAAAGTCCATTTCTAAATTTGTGACTATCAGTCAGGCTTAGGAAGTTATGTTTGTTCCTGGCAGTTCAGCTGACTAAGTAGAAATCAGGTTCTATGTTTCATTTTTAAAAAGGTGGTTTGGGAATAACAGTTTTATGAAAATTTGGGAGTCTTCAGAAAAGTTAAAAAATTATGAGCTGTCTGTATCCAAAAATTCAAAGGACTGGGAAAAATTCTAGCAAAAATTTTTACATGCTACCTCTTCAAGTAGCCCCATCACTGACACCATTAAATATGTACCATAAACATTTGCTTTTAAAGTTCCTGAATGAATGGAAGGAAACCAGCCCCCTCTGTCCAGCTACTTCAAACCTACTTTCATATACCCAAATCTGGACAATCACTTGAGATAACTTTTAATAAGTTAGCCTTAATGTCATCCATTTATTTATTAGATGTTTCCAAACTCATCTATATACGCACTGTATTTTAATACCATCCAAGCTTCCTGAAGAGCTCTGTTACAAATACAAGACTGAGGTTAAAGAAAATAAGACTTCAGCCGTTTCTCACCGACGGAAAACAACATTGTAGAACGGAATGCACAAGTCAGAACAGGGCTCCAGGATCTTTGTCAACTGAATCTTAATGATGATCTCGGCACTGTCAGTTTTCCTTTGACTTTTTAACTCAAGAACCTAACAAATAAACATATGCAAGTAAAGAGAAATTACAACACTACCAAGCGCTAATCTAATCCAACTGTGTTCTAGAACACTATAATATCTTAAACATGTTTTATTCTTTACTGTTACTTTGCTGTCCACACTAGACAAAATCACAGCATGACAAGTAGGACTTATGAAAGGATTTGGTAAGAGAAACCCAATGGAGAACTAGCAATAGAGCCCTTCGAATTTGCAATCTTGAATATTCTTTGTCACTAAGGTCAAAGGCTTCCAACCACTCCTCTTAAGAGAGAAGGGACTAGAAAGAACTCAGATGTAAAAGTTTCTCAGTTTGCAATTTCTTTGTTATGGAGAAGTCTGCCTTTCCTCTCAGAATAGGAAAGTACAACTCAAATGTTCAGGGACACTATGATTTCCCACCACCCGTGCTTTGCCCCCAAGTGCACTTCCAATTTGGTCTCACTTGTTTTAGCTTAACAGGCAGATAGAGAATGGATCCATCGAAAGCAGTGATGTTTCCGGTGACAGCTTGATGGTCCTTCAACATGCCAAACTTCATGCTTTTGCACTCCACATTGGGGCTAGAAAATAATAAAGAGGATTTTATTTCAGCTTGACTTTACAGCTGTGTGGTAGGTCTGTTAGAGATGCAGTCACTTATGACTACTGCTCCATCTAGTGGTCATATTAAAATACTGAAATACATCTGACTAAAAAAAGAACTCTGACCCAAGGATACTGGCTCACAGAAAATAAAAATGATCCATAATTCCACCACCCAAACACAACTGCCTTATCATGTCAGTGTACATTCTTCGAGAGTTTAGACCAGAGGGTCAGAAAACTTTTATGGAAAGACTTTACACGTCATATGGTCTCTGCTACAACTATTCAACTCTGCTAACATAGCACAAAAGCCTCGTAGACAATACGTAAACCAATAAGTATGGCTATGTTCCAGCAAAACTTTATTACAAAAACAGGCAGTGGGCCAGATTTGCCCAGCAGGCCTACCACAGTTTGCTAATCCCTGCTCTAGCATCTACAGAAATATACACTTTTAAAAATATATTTTTAAAAAACATAGGATTTTACTCTAACCATTTTTCACTCACAGCAATTTCAACTTTTTATCAATTCACTGTCACAAATCTTACAGCTTTGAAAAAGTCCAGTAGCTACTTTGTACAATGACTGTCCCAACAGATCACAGTAACACACAACCTATTCTACAACTTCGAAGTTTAAACAAATCCAAGGCTAAAAAGGGTCAAGCATGTTCAAGTACATGAAGAAAGATAACATCAACAAAAAAATCAAGCGGTAATCCAATACAGTCATCGCCAAAACTAAGCACTCACATGCTAACATCACATTCCAAAATGCTTCTTCTAAAAAATTCACACATACATGGCATTATGCCCAAGACACTATATTTAAATTTGTGTTTTTAGAGCCCCATGATGTCAAGGAAGCTACAGGATGACCAGTCACGGTAATACATCCTCTCAGTATTCTCTCATCCTCTTCACATTGTGGCTTCAAAGGTCTGCATCTACAATCTCGAAATTTATAGAATCCATGTCTTCTCCAGAGCCTGGTCAATGCAGAGACCCGTGAGGAGTCTCACACTCCTTTCTGTTTCATTATCAGTTGTCAATCCATTTCCAGAGCAAGTACTCTTCCCTCTCATTAACACCCATCTCCATCCCTTACATTCCAGAACAGGCCCATTCCCACCACCTTCCCCTCTTGCTAGTTCAATTTCACCCGGTTTCCTGACTCCTTCTCTTCACTTGTCATGTGTTCACGTCCAGTTTCCTACCTCACCGAAACCTTTAAAGCAATTATCATTCCATTTCTCATTCCTCTTACATACTTTTAAAATAAGTGGCCAATCCACTGGCTATTTCTCATGGTCCAGGCTCTCCTTTGTTCTTTTAGTCTCATTTTTTCCCCATAACACTAATAAAGCTACTAGAAAATCACCAAGGGTGCCTCTTGAAAGCAAATTCAACAACTTTTTTCCCTGTGGCCAAAGTCAACCACCTCTCCCTCATTCAAATGGGTCCTTCTTTCTGGCTTTATAACCCTGTCTTCAGGGTATTGTTCCCCTAACTGTTCCTTTCTTCTCTCTTTCATTCCACTTCTTCTTCTTGTACCAATTAATAGCTGTGCTTCAAAAATTTAGTCTTCCATCTTCCTTTTTCTCCATAAATATTCTAGAACACTCATTTATTTTCACAATTCCAGCTAATAACCTTCAGTTAATGGCTCTCCTGAGATTTTAAAAAAGAACACAGACTAATATAAATTCTTAACTTTTAAATAAGTATGATAAATCCTAAAGTTACTGATATAAAATTAAAGTTATTTTCTCTGGTTTTTTCACCCTCAAGTTTAACCCTAGACTATCACTGGTGAGCCATCAAATGCTGGTATAGCACTCATGCAGGGAGGATCCAGGTATTGTGGGGTGTGTTTTTGATACCACTGTGGGGGGGGGGGGTCTCTTTAAGAAGAGGAATACAAAACTACAGATACAAGATAAGTTAAAAAGGTTATGAAGGGGTCTATGCAAGTAAAAGGCCCTGAACTTAAGTTTCATTAACTTTACAGAAAATCCACCTCTAATCTCATGCATAAAATTGCACCTATTAAGTTAAAATCTGGATTGGTAATATAGCTAAACACACACAAAAAATGTTAACTTTAAATTTATTGCAAGGATATGAATATATGAATTACTGTAGGGGGAGCTGCATCAGGAGTTATACACAAAAAACAATTCAGTTATTCCTGTGGAACTATTTCATTACTGTTCTCTAAGAAGTGAACAATATAGGGGGGAAAAAAGCTGTGAATACCTGAAAGTCACATGATATTGATAAACTGCTTCATTACGACACTGTATTTTGATAAGGTTCAATCCCAAAGATTGAGGTGTTCCTTTCGATCCTTGCTTCACAAAAGGCTCTCTAGAAAATAAAAATAAAAAACAAAAGCACCCACATATGCCAAAAACAAACAAATAATCCATGTCACAAAAATGCAAAGAAAGAAAAGGAAAGGAAAGATAGATTGGGGGAAGTAGTATTTCACACTTTGCTTACAGGTACACAGACCAAGAATCAAGACATACAAAAGAAGCTTTGAAAGTCAGAAGGTAAATTCTTAGCAATCTCTAATTAGAGAAGCAAGGTCACCCTATTTGTCCTAGTAATATCACTAGAATAACTAGGCCAGCTAACTAAGAACATAAAAATTAGTTCTATAGAGAAAAATGAACTGCTGCAATATATTTCCTAGATAATTTCCTTATCTTCAACATGACAAAGAATTATCTATGTCTGAATTGGGAAGGAAATGAAAAGCCATGAGTAGACTCTAGATAAATACATACTATCATCACTAACCCCATTTCACCTCATCAGGAATTGCCCCACCTCTCTGTCATTCTCCCCACTGGCAAAAATCAAAACAACCCTGCAGTACCTACCACCCAAGGAGGACTTTAGACACAACAGAACAGAGTTTGCAATACTATGCGAAGGCCTCCTCCACATCATCACCAAGCAGGGATGGCAGCACTCCTGACTTACTTTTCCTTGTGTTCTGCAGTCCCAAGTGGTGGGCAATCCAGAGAGTGCAGTGGGGCTGGGGTCAGAGGTGGCTGAGATGACAGCTGGGCAGGATCCTGAGAATTCAGGCTGAGAGCACCGGGAGCCTTGTATACTCCTCTGCCTATACCACCAGCTGCTCTTCCCATCGGTAATAAAAAGGCATCCAAATTCCCTCTTCCAAGCGTTCTGAAATGTTGAAAAGAGGCAAATCAGAACTTTCTCAATCATGCTTCTATCTATGCCCTATCTAAATGAGTCCCCCAGATCTATATTCTCTTCCTGGAGGAGTCAGCAAAAGGGACCCAAGTATTGGGATTCTCTCCAAATCCAATATGCTAACATGACTTATTCATCAATTGTTATTAATATTGACTCTCAGGGCCAACTTCCACAGCAGAAATTGAGATGGAAGTTTGACCCACCTGGGTTAAAGAACCACTACCACCAGGCTGAATTCTTAAGAGGGCAAACAGGGTGGTGAACTGTGCAGTGGAGTACTGCTTTTACCCTCGTCCAAAGACTGACTGCATCAGTAGCTGCTGACTACTCTTGGAAAATACCCATTCTTACCATGAAACCATGCATTGTTTCTTTGTGAGATAATACAACCCACTTTAGAGTTTCTCTCTGGACTTACAGATATTTCATCTGAATTTGATGGCTACCCAAGAAGGCAACTTTACCCACCTACTCCAACCAACGGAGGCCTCTGCCATCTTGCTATCTCCAGATGCCAACACTGAAGGATCCAGAAAAGTGGGATGGGGTGCTTCTTTGTCCTTGCGTGCCATACTGGTAGACAAGCCTCGACCTAAAATGCCTCTACCTAAACGGAAGAGTCAAACCCCAGCTGTAATCGTGAGCTGAACATTTTATAAAGTACAGTAATTTTTCTGAAGATAAACTGTGTGAATTTAAGAACAAAGCAGTCATATATAACACCACGTTTTCTCAAGTTAGTCTTCCACATACCTAAAGGAGGCATTTCCTGTTCCACAGGGGTCCGGGACACTGTTTCAAGGCCCAGTCCTCGGAACATTGAGACCAAACCCATAGATTCCTATAGAAAGCCAAAGAATAAAGTTATTCTAAGATGTAGTTTAAAACCTCAATCTTGGTTTTCTTCAAGTCTTGGTAAATAATAAATAATAAAAAATAAATAATAAAAATCATAATAAAAATAAATTAAAAAATAAATAATAAAAAAATAAATAATAAAAATAAATTTAAAAAAATAATAAAAATCATCCACTTCAAATTCTATAAATGTTACAAGAATAAAAATACCTTATAAAAATTGTTTAAATCCTTATGGTCTTAAAAAAAACACTTCTGTCGGACTTCCCTGGTGGCACAGTGGTTAAGAATCCACCTGCCAATGCAGGGGACACGGGTTCGATCCCTGGTCCGGGAAGATCCCACATACCGTAGAGCAACTAAGCCCATGCGCCACAACTACTGAGCCTGTGCTCTAGAGCCCACGAGCCACAACTACTGAAGCCTGCACACCTAGAGCCTGTGATCCGCAACAAAAGAAGCCACCGCAATGAGAAGCCCACGCACCACAACAAAGAGCAGCCCTCGCTCGCCGCAAATAGAGAAAGCCCGTGCACAGCAACGAAGACCCAACGCAGCCAAAAATAAATAAATTTATGTAAAACAAAAAACAAAACACTTATGTCATATTAGGTTTTCAAGCATAAACAGTTGCAGTTCATGATTTGATATACAGTATAACAAATGCAACAGAATTATTTTTCTAGTTCATTTCCTGTACACCTAAGGTAAGAGAGAACAAGTGTACTGGCTAATAAATTTTCCAAAAAAATGGATCATTTAAGGGTATCAGAATTTTGGTTTTTTTAAAAATAACCTCAACAAAACTTGCTACTGTCTTCCTGTAGCAGTCTTGGAAGTTTACTACTGTTACACCAATTAGAGTTGCCACATATAGACTCAAGCAATCCATTTGAGTAAAAATACAGGATTACTGTCAATTATGTTTCTTCTTACAGAACGTTACATCTGACATTGTCAACCTACTTAAAATTGTCATAACTGCACTATTAGATTCTTCCTGTATTTGCTAACTCTTTATTCTTTGAGATTAATTATAGACAAATACCATTCTTAAAATTACTACATAATTAGGAGATTAAGAATGCATGTCCATGCGAGTATACACACAGCACTAACAATAGCTGAAGATCCTCTTTTTCCTTAAGATTCAGGCAAAGAGCCTTCTGAAAGAAACCATTCTTAACAATTATGACCTTAGAGGCAAGAGTGGCTGCTAATACCATAGAGTCAAACCCAGAGTGGAAATCTAAACACTCACAAAAAAACAAAAGACTGTACCTTTAAACCTATCATTTATGTATGTATATATTTATATTTATAGAAGCTAGAGAACTAAGGCATTTACCCAGGTCCATCTAACATTCATTACGAGGCCCTTTTTCTAGACTTTCAACTGAAGAATTTGAAATATATTCCAAGAGGCAACCACTTGTTCAAGGGAAAAAAAAACAAACCCTTGCTTCCCAGTTTCCTAAGTACCTTGAAATCCCTTATCTGCCCTAATGAAAAGCTGTGTGCTGCTACTATGTATGCAGACACGGTCTTACCTTTTGCACTGGCCCACTCTGTGGGCCTGGCTCCTCTCGCTTTTCAAATACATGGCCTCTGCCTGCAGGTCCTGCCCTGCCCAGAGCTGGGTCCAAAGGTTTTGGAGCCTGTTGCCAAGAGCCCGGCATCCGAACATACTGAGATGGGTGCACAGGAGACGGGCCCCTGAAGGGTGGTCGGACAGGATCCATTGCAAGGCTGCAGAGGACACAGGTGTCAATCTGTTCTGGTTAATTATTTGCCATCATTTTATAATTTAAATGATTCCCAATTGTTTTCCTTTTCCTTCAAGACAGATTCACAAAGCATTAAGAAAAAAAAAATAGCTACTTTGGATCAGACCAGTGATACAACCAGCCTCTTAACTTCAAAAGCTTCTGTTTAGCACAGAATATTCTAAACACTCTCCATCAGCAATCTCTTAAAGGCCAAGCCCTCCTTGAATTTACTTATATTTTCTACCCAAACGGCCTCTTACAGAACTCAGTCCTGTAAGTTAACTACCAGTTGTAGACGGAAACGCTTTTTATGTATGGGCATGATTTTGCTTTGTAAGTAAGTTTATAGTTAACATAGCCATATCATAAAATTTTTTTGTCCATAAATATTTATGGGTTTTGCTTCGTTTTGGGTCACTCTTTCTTCTACCAGAGTCCTAATATTTTTCCAGTCTATTTTCACATTAAACTTTTCCATCTCCTCCTTGGTTCCTTAGCTGCTTCTCTGAATCTTTATCCAATTCCTCTCTATAAAACTCTTCTTTCAAACTCTACCAGAACTGAGGTCTCCAGGGTACAGACCCTTTCTGGTTTGAGCCTATGATTCCTGCTGAGTCTCACAGGTGACATTTAACACCTCCCCCCACCCCCCAAGGTAACCAGGGATGATGCTCTTCTCGCCCCTCAAGTCTCAGACTCACTAAGCTTCTTCAAAATCACTTTATAATCTGTAGACTTCAGGACTCCTTCTTTCAGGGGCTCCCTTCACTGTCTGGACTCACCCCTGCTCCCTGAAGAATCTTTTGTAACCAACAAGTAAGCCTCTTCTTAACTTCTGCAAACGTGTCTTAAGTATTAGCTACAGAGAAATCAGGCCATGCATATAAAGAAAAGACTGACATACAATTCCTAAGTCAACTATAGGTGAAGGCGGTTCAGGATCTGGCAAAAAATTTTTAAATAAATTATTATCTTTTACACTAAAATGGGAGGATACCCTTACTCAAAGGCTACTACAGTTCTCCCCTTTAATTGTTTAAACTCCTTTTCAGTTAGCTTGGCCTCTTCACTCACAACTTCTCACCACCACTGGAAGAAACCAGAACATTCAGTAGCCTCACTGGTACACACTGAGAGGCACTATAACACCTACCAATCACTGGATTTCTGGAATCCTCTTCTTTCTCCACCCCTCCCTCACCTCCACCATCACTTCTACAGATTCAGGCCCTCCCTTAATGTGGATTTTCCCATTTGATTAGTTAGCAGGTGGCTGGCTGACTATAAGGTACAAGCGGGGAGAGTCCAAGGACAGGCAGGTCCCAGGACCGGTGAGGCCTACGTTCCCCACCCCTCCAAGTGCGAGCTCCGGGCTGGGGCGTATGACTGGGCCTAACCAGAAAAGAGGTTCCTGAAGGCAAATACTACACGCCTTCCACCCTGGAGAAAGCATCATTCCCCAAACCAAAACTCCCCTGGGGGTCCTGCCCACCCCTTGTGTGCGAGTAACACTCACGCCCGCCCAAACCCCTCTCCCCCTCAGAGTCCCCTCCCTCCCCAGGCACCACCTTCCCACCTCTCCCAGGTCCTGCGTTCCTCCTAACCACCCCCCCAGCCTCAAATGACAACTCCCCGCCCCCGCCCCCGGCCCAGGCTCCACCCAGGGGCCCACAGGCCCTCGCGGCTCCCCAGGGATATGGGGTGAGAGAACAAGGGAGGGTCCGAGTGGGCCGGAGGGGCCGCCGTTCACCAGCAAGAGCTTGAGCGAAAGCGCACCTGGCCTGTAGCAAAGCGACCTTGGCCTCCGTGGCCTTCCACACCTGCGTCCCCTCCTCTCACCAGCGTTCGAGCACTCGCGCACCTCAGCGAGTCCTCAAGCGAACCCTGGGCTCAACGCTCGCGCAGCGCCATGGTCCCACATGCTCCAGACCCCAAGTTCCCGTCTTCTCGCGGTGCCTCCGGGGCTGAACCCATTGGCCAAACAAAGTGCCACTCACAAGAACCAGCGGTCTCATTGGCTCTTCTGCAAAGAGTGCCTCCCTCTCCCGTTCCAGCAGCTTCGCTCGCTATAGCACTAGGTTCATCCGAAAGGGGTGCTCCAAGTGGGCGTCCAGAAGTTAGGAGTGAACCTAAGCGTTAAAATGTGTTACTTTTTTTTGTGTGTGTGTGTGTGTGTTACGTTTTTAAGATCCTGACTCCCATGCCGTTGGCAACTCCTGTAAAGAGTTAGCGTACACGCTCATGAAGAGATTGACTTGCCCCATCCTTCCCAGTTAGAGGATATAAGGATGTGGGTGATGAATAGGAAAGAGCTTGAGTTGACGTTCAAACACCTAATTATGTGATCTCTAAGCCTCACTGTACTTATATATAAAACTGGAAGAAAATCATCCATTCATAGGATTGTATGGAAATGTATATACGTTAATGAGATGATGCGTGTAAAATACCTGGCACAAGGAGAAGATTGCCTGCAATAAATTTTGCCTATCATTATTATTTATTAATACCTGAATCTGTGAGCCAAGAAGAGCTTTCTTCAAACTATGTAAAAGCATTGGTGGTTAACTCTGCAGCAACGGTATAATTTCCAAATAAATAAAGATTTCTCTCCCTCTCCAATCATTTTGGCAAATAACTGCACCCCTATCCAACCCCAAGTTTTCTGAGGTGGTTGGGGTCAAGCTTCCAGAGACCTCGGCTGATGTTGTAGAGACATGTAAATACTCTTTATGGAATAGGGCTAGACACGGCTTTTCCAAGCCTCAGATATCTCATACCTCGTTTTAATCCATACATTCAAGGACTCTCCTCTCCTTCCCAAAACAGAATAGCTTGAAAATTATTGGAGCAGGAGAATTTCCAAAGCGGGAATCTAATTGGTGGGATACCCCTTCCCTCTTTGTAGATGTTATTTGTTTAACACTATATGTGAGTTCTTCTACTTTACAATGTTACAATGTTATGTTATAATAACATGTATACTGAATTCTGTTGTTCATGCCAACATTTAGCAGCAAGTGCACTCAAAAATAGTTATACATGGGGCTTCCCTGGTGGCGCAGCGGTTGAGAGTCCGCCTGCCGATGCAGGGGACACAGGTTCGTGCCCCGGTCCGGGAAGATCCCACATGCCATGGAGCGGCTGGGCCCGTGAGCCATGGCCGCTGAGCCTGCGCGTCCGGAGCCTCTGCTGCGCAATGGGAGAGACCACAACAGTGAGAGGCCCGCGTACCAAAAAAAAAAAAAGAGTAGACAGGATATAGAAATACCCTGTACAATATTTCTAGCCAACCCACACATAATGAATACTAGTTATTTCACCAAAGGAAAATCCACATAGTCTCAGTGTCGACTGGAAATAAAGATAGTTGAAGTTCTCTAAAGAGTGGACATCTGCTTAGAAGCTTTCAAAAGCTAATCAACCTCTCCTGGAGTTTACATTCCCCAACACTTCAGTTGTTAATTAACCATACCTAGGATATTGATTTAAAAGAGCACACACATATTGTACTGTTTAAAGTATTTAAAATTAAATTACAGATGATATAAGATGATATTTTCATAACACCAAATTCTGTCCACTTGGCCTTGCCAGGCTCTAAAATTCAGGGTGAGGATGGCCCTGTCACTATATACAATCTGGATTTTCCCAGGCAGTCATGACATCAAAGAGTCTGGCCCTTTGTCCCCAGTAAGTGTTTCCATTCTGACCATAAATCCTGATTTGTTGTTGTTATTGTTGTTGAGAAAATAAAGTCACCAGAGCCACAGCAAGACAAATGGCAGAAAATGACATTACCTGTTTGGCCTAGAAACTACAGGGAAGATTTAATTGAAATTGGACCTACATCTATAACACCTCTGGGTTCCAGGCAGAGGTAAACACAGATCCTCCCAGGAGAAATACACCCTCCACATGGTCCTCAAATTTCCCACACAGGAACTCGCAAGAAAAAATAAATCACAAAACACATTAGGGTCAATAAAATGGGTGAACTGTTATGATTGTTTGTTGGGTTGTTTTGTTTAAATTAATTTTAAAAACACACATTAGGCTCAATAAGAAGACAAACAATGCAATTTTTTAAATGGGCAACAGATATGAACTGATCTTTCACCAAAGAAGATATACCAATGGGTAAAAATCACATGAAAATGTGCTCAACACCATTAGTCATTCAGGAAATGCAAACAAACAGACAAACAAAAACACAGTAAGATATTTCACACCCACTAGAATGGCTATAAAACATAGGACAGATAATAATTGTGATGGTTACTTATGTGTATCAGTTTGGCCAACAGGTACCCAGATATTTGGTCAGACATTATTCTGTGTGTTTCTTGGAGGGTGTTTTGGATGAAATTAACATTTGAATTGGGAGATGGGGTAAAACAGACTGCCCTCTCTAATGTGGATGTCCTCATCCAATCAATTGAAGGCCTAACTAGGACAAGAAGGCTTACCCTCTCTGGATTAAGAGAGAATTTTTCTCACCTGATTGCCATTGAACTGAAACATCAGCTTTTTCCTGCCTTCTGACTCAAACTAAAGCATTGGCTCTTCTGGGTCTTAAGTCTGCAAACCTTCAGATTGGAACACCACCATTGGCTCTCCTGGTTTTCAGGCCTTTGAATTTGGACTAGAACTACACCATTGGCTCTCCTGCAACTCCACTGAAGATCTCGGGATTTGTCAACCTCCATAATCACATATTATAATTCCTTAGTAGAAAGTGTATGTATATATAAATATATAAAAATATATATAAATATAAATATAAATATATATACTCCTAATAGTTCTGTTTCACTGGAGAACCCTGACTAATACAGATTGTGGTACCATGAAGTAGGGTGCTGTAAAAAATACATAAAAATATGGAAGTGGTTTTGGAGCTGGGTGATGGGTATAATTGGAAGACTTTTGAGGTACATGCTAGAAAAAGCCTAGATTTCCTTGAAGGGACTGTTGGTAGAAATATGGGTGTTAAAGGTGCTTCTGGTGAGGTCTCAGGCAGAAATGAGGAACATGTTATTGGAAACTGGAAGAAAGGTGATCCTTGTTATAAACTGGGAAAGAACTGGCTGAATTGTAGTCTTGTGCTTTGTGGAAGGTAGAGCTCACAAGAAATGAACTTGGATATGTAGCTGAGGAGATATCTAAGCAAACTGTTGAGGCGTGACCTGGCCTCTCCTTCCTGCTTATAGTAAAACGTAAGAGGAGAAAGATAAATTGAAAGAAAGATTAAGCAAAAAAGAATCAGAGTTTGAAGATTTGGGAAGTTCTCAGCCTATCTATAGTGCAAAAGTGAGAAAGCTTGTTCTGGAGAGAACACCCAAGGGTGTGGCTAGACAATCACTCTACCAGGAGATTATCCATGGTTAACTATGGAGCTAATCAGCTATCTCAGCAGAAGCTAGAAGCAAAAATAGGATTATGTTGAACAGCAGCAGAGACACTGCCAGTTTGGACCAAAGGGAACAGAGACTGGATGAAATAAAGGAAGGCTTTCTAAAGGATGGCTTTTGGACTTCTGGGATTCTACAGGACAGGACAATAGAGCGATTCAACATGCTTAATCCTTTAAGAAAAGGGAAGAATAACCCCAAAGGTGATTCAGCCATCACCAGTGCTGCCACTGTCACCACAAGCCTATGTGACAGAGCTATTTCCTCTTCATAGCTTCACATCTGGAGAGGAATATTGCTTCAGGATGAATCATACCTCAAGTCTCACCAATATCCAATTTAGATGATGTCTAGATGAGATTTTGGGCTTGGAATTAAAGCTGGAGTAGGTTAAAACTTTTGGAGCTATTGAGATGGGGTGAATGTATTTTGAATGTGAGAAGGACATGAATTTGGCAGGACCAGAGGGCAGGATGTTACGAACTGAATTTTGTCCCCCCAGGAGTCATATATTGAAACCTAACCCCCAGCGTCACTGTATTTGGAGCAGGGCCTCTGGGGAGGTAATTAAGGTTAAATGAAGTAATAAGGGTAGGGCCCAACTCATAGCACTGGTGTCCTTAGAAGAGACACCAGAGATCTCTCTTTCTTTCCCTGTGAGCAAAGAGGAAAGGCCATGTGAAAACACAATACAACGAGAAGGTGGCTGTCTACAAGTCAGGAAGAGAGCCCTCACCAGAAACCAAATTTGCCAGCGCCTTGGTCATGGACTTCTAGCCTCCAGAACTGTGAGAAAATAAATGTCTGTCATTTAAGCCACCTTGTCTGCAGTATTTTGTAATGGCAGCCCTAGATAACTAATGCAATAATAAACTCAGCAAGGATGTTGTGCTGTAAGTGCCTGACATTAAGCTGTTTTTTCATTGTAATTCAAGTGCCTGGTATTAAGCTTCTCATTGCCAAGACACCCGTTTCAAAGACGTCCATCTCAAATAAACATGCTGCCATCTAAATAACTAGATAAGGAACCAGGACACCTCCACCCAAGAAGTTTCCCTTTTAGAAAGCCCTGGGTGACGCTGACCTCTTGAGTGCTCCTGCTTTATCCTCCCCATGCCCTAATTCCTGCTCTTGGGATTCATTCATTCATTCATTCATTTTGGGTGGCGGGGCCTGCAGGTTTTATTTCTTGACTGGTCCACGGGATGGTAGGCCGTTGCACTACAGCCCACCTCTCAGGCCACCTCACCGGGCCCCCGGCTCTGGCTGTGTCTGCCTTCTTCTGCTCCTGCTGTTGTTGGAGCAGCAGGGGCTCTGACTCAAACTCCTTCATGCGCTTCCGTAGTCCATGTACTCACAGTAGTCCCAGTTGTGCTGTCGTGCTTGCAGGCCAGGAAGTCAGGGAATGTGACAGCTTACACCTGAGAAGCCCGATGAGGTAGTGAGCGCAGTAGCCATACTGATGAAGCACCAGCTGCGCCTTGCTCCACCTGCAGCTGAGGGGCTACCATCCCATGCTCCTTGCGCCTGAGGAAGCCATAGTCGGGTGGGAAGGTGGGCATCTGGAGGGGGTCAGGCTCCCCCAATGCATCACCCAGCTAGCGCCTGGCCAGGTGTCCCCCGCCATGTCTGCTGTTGCTGCAGGTTCCTGTGGGAGTCCATGCTCTTAGGTTTTAAATTCACCAATGAAGAGTGAACCTGCAAAACCCTAGCCACCCCACTCTCAACCTTAATAAAGGCAGAACTGCAGGTTCTCACTTTCTATCTGTCTCTGTGTCTGTCTCTGTCTCTGTGTCTCTGTCTCTCTCTGTCTCTCTGTTTCTCTCTGTCACCGTCTCTGTCTTTCTCTGTCTCTGTGTCTTTCTCTCTCTGTCTCTCTGTCTCTGTCTCTCTTCTGTCTCTGTCTGTCTGTCTGTCTGTCTCTCTCTCTATATATATATATATATGTGTATATATTTCCCCATGACCTTGCTGTGTGGCCCTCAGGCATGCCATGTGCCCTCCAGCACTTGATTTTTCAAAGTTCCCTGACGGTTGCTGCTGTGGTACATCCTGCAGCCGTAATAAGAACCCAACGGCCAGTCCAGCCACAGCAGTGGCTCAGGTCATGTAAGCAGATCGGTTAGGGAGGCACCACTTGGGAAAACATTTGGCAGTTTCTCAAAAAGTTCCACAAAAAATTTCCTTAGGAACCAAGAGTTCCACTTCTTGGTAACTACCTAAGAGGAATGAAAACATATGCTCCCACAAAACTTGCATGCATACATTCATAGCATCAATTTTTATGAGAGCCCAAACCTGAAAACCAATTAAATGCTCATCAACTGGTGAATGGATAAGCAAAATGTAGTGTGCTCATACAATGGACAGATTCAGCATTAAAAAGGAACAAACTACTATGCTATGCCATGGAGGAACCTCAAAACACATTATGTTAAAAGATGAAGCCAGACACAAGAAACCATATATTGTATGATTCCATTTATATGAGAAGTCTAGAAAAGACAAATGTATAGAGACAGAATGTAGACAAGTGGTTATCTGGGGCTGGAAGGAGAATGAGGGTGAACTGTTAATGGGCCTGGGGGATTTTATTAGGGTGATAACAATGTTCTAAAACTGATTTGTGGTGATGTCTGTACGACTCATAAATTTACCAAAAATTATTAAATACTCTAATAGGGTAAGTTTTATGATATGTAAAATAGATCTTAATAAAACCTCCTTTAAAAACATTAGCAAACAAGCAGAAACTACAGTGAACAGAACCAGATCCACAAAGATTTCAAAAAGAGAATCACTGGACCCAGAATATAAATAAATCTTGAATACGTTTTAAGAAATAAAGGTGGCAATTAAAACCATGAGTAAGAGCAAAGGTTATCAAAATTGACTAGGCAGATTTGAAAAAGAACCAAAATAGGACTTCTACAAATGAGTAATATAGAAATTGAAATTAAATGTTCAGAAGAAAAGTAACACAAGAGAAAAGACACAGCTGAAGGAAGACATTGTGAATTAGAAGATAAATCTGGTGGTGCAGTGGTTGGGAGTCCTCCTGTTAATGCAGGGGACATGGGTTCGAGACCTGGTCTGGGAGGATACCACATGCCGCAGAGCAACAAGGTCCATGCGCCACAACTACTGAGCCTGCACTCTAGAGCCCCAAGCCACAACTACGGAGCCCGTGTGCCACAACTACTGAAACCCATGTGCCTAGAGCCCGTGCTCCACAGCAAGAGAAGCCACCACAATGAGAAGCCTGCATGCCACAGCGAAATATCCCATGTGCCGCAACTAAGACCCGACGCAGACAATATAAATAAATAAGTATTTTTTAAAAAGGAAAAGAAAAAGCCTTGAAGACACTGGCACACACACACACACACACACACACACACACACACACATCTCCACAGGCCTGAAAGTTTAAGCGAAAAAAAGAACTGTCAACCTAGAAAATGCATATCCAGTGAAATTTTCTTCCTAGAACAATAGTTAAATAAAGCATTTCCAGACAAACACAGAGATTTACCTCTAATAAACCCTCTGTAAGGGACTTTCCAAGTACTAAAATGAAGAAAAATGAGTATTAACCCCTTATACTTTCTAGGTGCACCACGATGTCCCCATGCTACTCCATGCCTTGGCATCAACACAGAAGCCTCAGGGCAGAAAGCAGGAGAGGCACAGGGCAAGCCTGAGGCTAGGCGTTATCAGCTTGTATCCCTGTAGACCTGGTGAGTGCTCACAGAAGACTGTTCGCCATAGTACGGGTTATATAAAGGGACACGTAAGACCGAGAGGATCTGTAATGGAGCATAAGAGGTGTCCAATACAGTGAAATTTTTTAAAAAATGATAGAGCTAAGAGGTTAAGAAAAATAGCATATAAGTCAGGAGGGAGGTAATTAGAATAAAAGCATTATAAGGTTCTGGAGGAGGGTAATAATAATTAACTCTACACTCTCTCAGCATGCATATTAAATTTTTAAAATATATATTTAAAATATTTTAATTTAGGTATAATTGACATATAATGGTGTATTAGTTTCAGGTGCACAACGTAAGGATTCAATATTTGTATACTTTGAAAAATACTCACCACAATAAGTCTAGAATATCCATCACCTTACACAATTACAAGAAATTTTGTGTGTCATGAGAACTTCTAAGATTTACTCTCTCAATAGGCCTAAAATCCCTTATCAGAAATCCTTGGGGCCATGTACATTTCAGAATTCAGGAAGTTTTAAATTTTAAAAAGATATTAAATTGTACATTGTATACCTCCCTTAGAGTGGTCTGAGACAGCACAAATAATCAAACATATTTATGCAGTAAAACATGAATATTCACCTCAAGTAGCGTAAAGACTGTAAATAGCTTCACATGATCAGGTAAAAATTTCTACCAAGTGAAATCAGATCAGACAGTTGAGGTTTTGCCACCAAGGAGGTTTCAAGAAAATAATTTTTACAACTTTTAGATTGCAAACTTTTGAATACGAAGCTGTGGACCTAGATTGGTTGGGCAGTAGCCATTACCAATATGTTAAAATTTAATATTTTCAATAAACCTCTCAGGAACATTTTATTATTTTCATTTTATAGATGAGAAAATTTAGGCTCAAAGAAATTAAATAACATGACTAAGCTCACACACCAGTAAGAGGGGTAATCAAGAATCGAAGGAAGTCTCTTTACCTCTACCACCAGTGCATTTCCTACCACACCTCCTCAAAGGAGCACCACTGTGGCGTGTAATTGGACAGTCATTATTCTGTCTACATTCCATTCAGGCTCTGAGAGTAAAGGAAAGGAGTGCGATATTATTTTTATAAGCCAAAATTGTAACTGGAGATTTTTTTATACTTCACCGAACATGTTTGTGGCAGAGAACTTTATTTCACTTTATTCCACTTCACACATGAGAAATGGGGTCCAGTTCCTAACCTCCTATCATTTTGATGTCCTTACTAAAAGTCAGCTTCCCTTCTGATTTCAGTTTGTCATGAATATTATCTGACACTCATCAATTGACGAAAATCACAAATTCCTCTCTCTGCAGCTGGCAGGAAATGAATTAGCAACATTTCCTGGAATACACCCAAATTTGCTGAAAAAAAAAAAAATTTGTTAATGTGATCCCAGGTCCTGAAATTTCTTCCATTGTGACTAATGGAAAGTTTAAGGAACCTGAGAGATGGAAAAGTCTTCAGTTATCATCTAACCTAACCCTTAATATTATGGATGAAGGGGCTGAGACCCTGATACATAGTTTCTCCAACACTTTATAGGGCTTACTTTGAACTTAAATGTAAACTAAAAAGAGAAGTAAGCCAATATTTACCAAGGAAACAAATGCGATGATGTATTTATGCAGGCATAATTTTTTTTGTTGTTTTTTTGGCGGTACGCAGGCCTCTCACCGATGTGGCCTCTCCCGTTGTGGAGCACAGGCTCCGGACGCGCAG
Source organism: Leucopleurus acutus (assembly GCF_964270905.1). Classification (NCBI taxonomy): domain Eukaryota; kingdom Metazoa; phylum Chordata; class Mammalia; order Artiodactyla; family Delphinidae; genus Leucopleurus; species Leucopleurus acutus. Next base: position 100,136,088 of record NC_139150.1, on the reverse strand, counting down.
GCTCAGCGGCCATGGCTCACGGGCCTATCCGCTCCACGGCATGTGGGATCTTCCCGGACCAGGGCACGAACCCATGTCCCCTGCTTCGGCAGGTTGGACTCTCAACCACTGTGCCACCAGGGAAGCCCATATGCAGGCATCATCTTAAAGTATGATTCTCAACAAAGCAAACAAACACCCCCATCAGCAGAAGTAGAGCTTGGGGAAACACAAGGAAAGGAGGAAGTGACCTGGGACCTCCCCTGGCCAAACAGTATGCCAAAAATTTACTAATTTGCATACAATATGACAGCATTGCCATCAAGCTAGGTGTAAGTTTTCAGATCACTAGATAGTCTCTGAAATGAGCCAGTTTATCATGTATCATTCCATTTGCCTCAATAGCTTCTCCAGTTACATTTGCTATCATGAGGATGTTACTACTATCCCCCAATACTACTACTATTGGCTGCCTTTTTGGCCAAGAGAAGTTCCATACTGTTAACCTATGTTAAAGACAGATAGAACTGTGCAAAACAAACGCCCTGAACTGAGATGTGCCAGTATGTTAAATAACAATGAATTTGACCCTGTATGTGAGTCAGCCAAAGGAGACAAACATAGGGAAATGGTTTCCTACAAAACTGTGGTTGGCAGCATAGATTCCCAGGGAAGGTTAAGCCTTGACTGTGCCACTTATTAGAGCAGCATGACCTTAGGCAAGTCACAAATCTGTTGTTTCAAAATTTTGTATATTGATTATATATTACTTTCATAGTAAGGAATAATTAAATGTGTTAACTGAAAAAAAAAAGATTTACTCTCTCAGCAGCAATATGCAATACATATTTGAATACATATGTGAATATGCAATACAGTATTTTTAATTATAGTTCCCATGCTGTACATAAGATCCTCAGGACTTTTTATTTTATAACTGGACGTTTATACCTTTCAACCCCGTTCAATCATTCCTCCCACCTCCTTGCCCCCAACCTCTGGCAACCACCAATCTGTTCTTTTTATCTATGTGCTTGTTTTTTTTGTTTTTATTTATTTGTCTTTTTAGATACCACATATAAGTGAAGTCATACAGTATTCATCTTTGTCTGACTTATTTCACTTAGCATAACGTCCTCAAGGTCCAACCATGTCACAAATGGCAAGATTTCATCCTTTCTTATGAATGAGTAATATTCCATTGTGTGTGTATGTGTGTATCACATTTTCTTTATCCATTCATCCATCAGTAGATACTTAGGTTGTTTCCATATCTTGGCTACTTAAATAATGCTGCAATGAACATGGGGGTGTGCATTCATCTTTTGGAGTTAGCATTTTTGTTTTCTTTGGATAAATACCCAGAAATCGAATTGCTGGATTATATGGTTGTTCTATTTTTAAATTTTTTAAAAAGAAATAAAATGCATATCTATCCAATCAGTAGAGGGAAAAAATAATAAAATGAGAAAAACACAATCAATCCAAATAAAAAAGGCAAGAAAGAAGAAAAATAAGTCACAGAAAAATCTGGACAAAGAGAAAGCACAAAATAAGTGGTAGAAATAAATCTAACAGTGTTAATAATTACAATAAACATAAGTGGGCTGAACTTTGTAGGTAAAAGGCAAAGATTACCAAACTAGATTTAAAAACAAAATCCACCTATACGGTGTTTAAAAGAAAAAGACAGACATAAAACATAATAATAGAGAAAGACTGCAAGTCAAATGGTTAAAAGGAACGGAGCAGGCAAGGAAGGAAGGAAGGAAGGAAGGGAGGGAGGGAGGAAGGAAAGAAGGAAGGGAGGAAGTGCAAGTCACCATGACTTTGGTGAACAGTTCTTTGCTACGAGCCAACTGGCATTCATCCACCCAATGGAATGACTGAGCAATGGCCAGGGGAATGATGGTGAGATCTGATGGGTGTTTTGTGTAGAAGGGACAGGAGCGAGGACCAAGCCCTGTTGTTTCCAACAGGCTCTCAGCTGAGATTAAAAAGAACGGTGATTAAATCAAGGTCCAACCATCTTGCAGGGAATGGCCAACTCAGCAGTCAGGTCAACTTAAAGGGCTTGCCACAGTTGGAGAGAACCAGGGTGTCTTCTTTTCTGAGGAAGCTCCAGAGGCAATTCTCCAGAGACAAATCATTAATGTCCCTCCCTGTCCCATGCCCCCATCCCGGGGACCAAAGTGGTCCTCCCTGGTACCTAAGTCAGTACTCTCCTTCCACTGGGTCCCATTCCAATAAATTTACCATTTGTCACACCTAGACCTTTTGTTCAGAAGGATCAGGTAAAAGAGGGACAAGTGCATTTTTAAAAAAATTTAATCAGTTGTGCTTCTAGTGTCTCTTTAATTTTTTACAGCAACTCAGGACAAAAGAAATATCTAAAAATTCCACTTATTAAGTTGTCAGATCCAATTATCTTAACACATATTTATGTTGTCACAGTTTTGTAGCCATATGAAAAAAATACATATAAATTGAAAGAAAAAAATAATACGTTTATTCTATTTTAAAGAACAGTAGTCTCCCCTTATCCACAGTTTCACTTTCTACAGTTCCAGTTACCCTCTGGCAACTGCTGTCTCAAACTGTTAAACAGAAAATTCCAGAAATAAACAATTCATAAGTTTTAAATTGTGCACCATTAAATGACTAGTATGATGAAATCTCACACCACCCCGCTCTGTTCTACCCAGGATGTGAACCATCCCTTTGTCCAGCATAGTCATGCTGTATACACTGCCTGTTAGTATAGGAAAAAACATAGCATATATAAAGTTGAGTACTATCTTAGATTTCCGGCATCCACTTGGAACATGTCCCCCGAGGATAAGGGAGACTACTGCAATCATATTTACTTCCCTGGGACATGCTGGGTACCATGCAACTTCTCAAACCTTGGAATCAGATTGGGCACTACCATACTCATTTCCTGTACCACACTGATATTCATGCAGTATTTGCTTTTTATCGCACCAACTGCAGAAAACCCAACTTTGCAAAGATATGACATTATCAAAAGGAAAACAATCTAATGTTGCAGTCATGATCTACCTTGTACTAGTAAGTTGCGTAGTTTCCGACAGATGATGAGTATCACTGTGTTTCCCTTGCACTTTTAAAATACAGTTGACCCTTGAACAACATGTGGGGCTGGGGCACCAACCCTCTGCACATTCGAAAATCTGCGTGTAATTTATAGTCAGTCTTCTCTATACGTGATTCATCTGTACCCAAGGTTCCACATCCATGGATCCAACCAACCACAGATTGTGTAGTACCATAGCATTACTATTGAAAAAAACCCACATACACGTGGACCAGTGCAGTTCAAGCCCATTTATTCAAGGGTCAACTGTATTCTATGGTGCTCCATGGGCTTGCTGCCGAGGCACCCTGGGGTGTCTCAGAACACAGTTTAGGAACTGTGGGTCTAGTACAGAATTATTATTCAGTTTGGGGGACAAAATTCTTGGGGGAAAAAATTCAAACTCAGATTGTCACACTTGATATTACTTCGTAGTTTGAATGTCAGCAAACTGCACAAAGAGTTAATATTTTTTTAAAAACTTAGCATTAAGTTTGAAATCCCTAGGTCTTTCTTTTGGCTGGGCAGCTACTAGAGGGTGAAGCACTCAGGCCTGCTGGGGTTGCCATTAGGTGAAAGAAAGAAACATTGGACATAGAAGGGAATCCCAATTTCTCAAAATAGGTCTACATAACACTCCACCTTTTCATCCTGATTAGTACCCAGGGAGTGGTCAAGAACAAAAGATCACTTTCTAAGAATAGTCACAGTTAGTGGCCATGCTGCCTTGTTAACACACAGGGATCAGGAAGAGGTGATAGACATAGGGTCAAAAATCCCTTTGAGTTGACTTTTGAGGAGGCTCTTCCAATGCTTAACAAGCCCAGATGCCTGTGGATGGTGGCCTGTGCAGAAAGTCCATCAAATACCGTGACTGGCTTGAGAGTCCATTGCAATCAAAGATGCATCATCATCAGACTGCAAACGTCTGGAGAGCCAGAAATGTAGCAAAGATTCGTTTCAAGGACCAAAGTGGTCTGGGCAGAGTCAGCTGATTGTACTGAGACAGCAACACTGCAACCTGAAAAACTGTCAACAGTGGTGAGCCCCAGGAGTGGGGCACAGGTTCGATGGCTTTGCCCTGTGCAATGGGCCTCCCTCACCGAGACCAACCGTTCAACTTTTATTAGGACGTGCGGGCCCAGCACGCAGTAGTAGTGTGTGCATCTTAAACATAGAGTCATTTGCCTGGTGCCCAGTCTACGGTGGTGGGTATGTTGCATGTCTGGTTCAGTGATCGGTCCAGGCAGCAAAGGTGGCTGCCTGGGCAGTGCAGGCTCAATCCACAGCTTGATTCCAGTCGGTCTCATCAGAGAATGGGTCCTCACCATGGGAACCTATAGGAGTCACCCAGATGGTTCCATTAGCAGCCGTGATTTTTTTCCATAGTTGATGGCCCCAAAGAGGGAAATCTTTAATCTGCCACTCTGTAGTTTTCCAAGTGGCAGACCAAATGGCTAGGACATTGTCAACAGCCCAAACAAGAGTTAGCAAAAATATAACAAGCTTCATCCAGGAGTATTGGCTGGAGCCGTGAGGACAGCTTTGAGTTCTGCCTACGGAGCAGAGAGACCACATCTGTTTTCTGTTCCAAGTAGATGGCGCGGATGCTGAACAGCCACAGCGTGGTGTCTACCCAGTGGACACCATGGGTTTTAGCTTAGCCGAACCATCAGCGAACCAGGCCCAGGCATTTAGAAGAACCACTGTGGAATGAAAGCCCCACTGAGCGAGTGACTTTGCTTCAGGCTGTGGAACGGAGGATAACATTTCCCCCAAAGGGATGGCTGTCTGTTTGTCATGTAAAGCTGAAAACCCCACTGGGGCCAGGCCAGCTGGAGACCTAAATACACCGTTTCCATCTGACAAGGGAGGTTTATTGGGCCCTCCCCACACTGTTAGTTATTGAGTCCCAGTTACCCTACCCCTCAAAATATCAGTCACAAGGCCTCTATGTGTGTTTAACACTCTCGGGTGTTCACTTTTGACAAGAACCCAAGAGCAAGGTAAGAGATGCTTTTCAAAAGAGGTGTACCTCTTAGCATCATTAGGGAGGCAACAAACCCCATCAGTGGATGCCCCCCAGGGGAGGCTGCCTCCCAAATGTTCTGATCAGAAAAATGATCAATCAGAAAGATTTTTAGCGCAAAGGGATCATAGGGGGCTTCCCTGGTGGCGCAGTGGTTGAGAGTCTGCCTGCCCATGCAGGGGACACGGGTTCGAGCCCTGGTCTGGGAGGATCCCACATGCCGCGGAGCAACTGGGCCCGTGAGCCACAACTACTGAGCCTGCGCATCTGGAGCCCGTGCTCCGCAACGAGAGGCCGTGACAGTGAGAGGCCCGCGCACCGCGATGAGGAGTGGCCCCTGCTCGCCGCAGCTAGAGAAAGCCCTCGCACAGAAACGAAGACCCAACGCAGCCAAAAATAAATAAATTAATTTAAAAAACCAAAAAGGGATCATAGGGTTGTGGGGTCTCAAAGGCACTAGCACCTCTCTACATGCAGCAACTCCCCACAGGTATCATCCCTTCTGGCGTTTATGAGAATTCACGGAATGTTCATGGAAAACACCAATGCCAATTACACACCCAGCAGTGGAAGCCACGAGGACAGTCCACTGAATTGGCCCAAAGCCCTGCCCACAAGGTTGGCCAGCTCCTTTCTTGTCCCTGGAAAAGTGAGGGCCATTCTTCCCTTGGGAGGATGCCTGGAAGACTTCAAAAGTCTTCTTTGCACTTGCTCAGAGATGCAGCTATCAATACTTTAGCACACACAGCCTTCACACAATAGCAGTCATTCCTTCATTCTTTCAACTAACATTTGTTTGGTGTCTATTATGTACAAGGCACTATTTTAAGTTCTGGAGACACAGCAATGAACAAAACAGTCTCTCATAGCTTATGTTCTAATGGGAATATCAGACAAAAAAAAGGAGAAAGATAATATGTCAGATGGTGATAAATGCTATGGAGAAAAAGAGCAAGGAAAGGGGCAGAAGGAGTATCAGAAGTGGAACTTTCCTAATTTAAGCAGGATGGTCAGGGAGGGTCTCAGAGACCTGAAGGGAATGAGGAAACAAGACATGAAGGTTTCTGGGGAAAGTGGGTTCTAGGCGGGGGGAAAATAATGCAAAACCCCTGAAGCTGGAGCCTGCCTACTCTTTTACATAAGAAATGGACGGAGTGGAATGACCCAGAAGAGCTGGACACGAGGTCACAGGGATCATAGGAGGATCCCATGAGGTCTTGTAGCTTGAACAGACTTGGCTTTTACTCTGAATGAGATGGGAAGTGGTATAATATGGTACATTTTACCAGGGTGTCTCTGGCTGCTGTGCTGAGAACAGACTGGTGGCGTGGCGGGGGGGCGCGTAGAAGCAGGCAGATCATTTAAGAAGCAATTGTAAAAAAATCCCACAAGAGAGGATGTTAGTTTGGTCAAGGGTAATAATGCTGGGTAAGTAGGAAGAAGTGATAACATTTGGGATAGATTTTTTTTTAATGATTATTTTGAAAATATAACCACAACACCATTATCATACCAAAAAAACAAAAAATAATAATTTAATGTCATCAAATATCTAGTCAACATGCCAACATTCCTGATTGCCTCATGATTTTTTTAAAAATTTGTTAAAAATATCAAAGATAAACAAAGCCAGGTATTAGTTAAAATGGTGAAAACAGGTTTTATTCAGTAACTACTGACAGTAGGCAAAAAAGTTGAGCTCCATCCTGATTTGCAAAGAGGAATTGTAAAGGGAGAATGGGGACAGGACTCAAGTGAAAAATTACAAAGGGTTGGTCACTGTAAATGTGATTAGGCCAGCAGTGACTGCTGGCGATTATGGAAGTTAGGATTCTATCCTCCCAGAGACTGGAAGCCCTCTCCTTCCGGATAATTACATTTCAAAGGAATGGCTTTCGGGTCCTTAAGACAAGACGCTCGGCAGTTATAGAAGATACATATCATCTCAAAGGGACAGAGGAAGGATTCACAATTATAAGCCCTTTTTGAGTAAATGCTCTAATAAAGGGAGGCCAGGGGACTATGTCAGGTGTTAGCTAAAGCAAACAGCGAAGTTTTTTGCCAAACAACAGATTTTTTTGACAGCTCTGAGCTTTCCCAAACAGGAACTCAAAACGGGCTGGGTGGTCCCAGAGACATGGCCTTAAACTGCTAGAGGCCATGTTAAAGTTTGGTCGAGACTCTCCTACTGCAGGGGTTTTTTGTTTGTTTGTTTTGGTTTGGCCGCACCATGCAGCTTGGAACCTGTGCCCCCTGCAATGGAAGCGCAGTGTCCTAACCACTGGACCACCAGGGATTCCCAGTGCAGGAGTTTGAATGGAGTCTTCACGCTGAGATTCACTGCAGTTCTCAGAATCGCTATCCAAATAAGGTTCATACAAATGATGTCATTTGCAGCAACATGGATGGACCTAGAGATTATCATACTCAGTGAAGTAAGTCAGAAAAAGACAAATACCATATATCACTTATATGTGGATCTAAAATATGACACAAATGAACTTATCTACAAAACAGAAACAGACTCACATAGAGAACAGACTTGTGGTTGCCAAGGGAGAGGGTTGGGGGAGGGATAGTTCAGGAGTTTGGGATGAGCAGATGCAAACTATTATATATAAAATGGATAAACAACAAGGTCCTATTGTATAGCACAGGGAACTGTGTTCAATATTCTGTAATAAACTGTAATGAGAAAGAATATGAAAAAGAATATATATATATATATGTATAACTGAATCACTTTGCTATATACCAGAAACTAACACAACATTGTAAATCAACTATGCTTTGATCAAATAAATTTTAAAAAATAAAATTAATACAAATAAGGTTCATACATTGCATTGTATGATTGACATTATATCCTACATCTCTTTTTATCTGTAGGTTCCTCCTTCATTCTTCTTTTTTCCCTTACAATTTGTTGAAGAACCTGAGTCATTTGTCCCACAGATTCAAGGCTTTGCTGACTCTCATGGGTTATTTTAAGATGTTTCTTTGTCCCTGTATTTCCCAAAATTGGTAGTCAGGGGTGAGTTGCCTGCCAGACATGCAAGAAGAGATGAGGGAGTGGCAGTTGGATGTAAGGTTGGGAGAGGGGTCTCAGCTGCAGATAATAAATTGGGAGTCATAGGCATGGAGAGTTTAAAGCCATGATTCTAAGTGAGATGGCTGAGGGAACGAGAGTAGACAGGCAAGAGAAATGCTCTAAGGCCTGACGGGGAGGTACCAGGAAAGGAGATGGAGAGCACATCCAGTGAGACAAGAAGGAACAGTTAGGACAGTGACCCTGAAGCCAAGAAAGGAAGGTATTTAAGGAAGGGAAGAGTGATCAACTATGTCAAAGGTGATAATAGATTCAGTAACATAAGGATGGCAAGTTTACTATTGAGTTTGGCACTGGTGACCTTGAGAAGAGCCGTTGGGAGGAGTGGTGAAGGCAGATTGGAATGGGTTCAAGAGAGAATGGATGAGAGGAAGTGGAGATAAACAATGACAACTCTTTCAAGAAGTTTTGCTGCAGGGCTTCCCTGGTGGTGCAGTGGTTAAGAATCCGCCTGCCAATGCAGGGGACATGGGTTCGAGCCCTGGTCCAGGAAAACTCCACATACCACGGAGCAACTAAGCCCGTGCGCCACAACTACTGAGCCTGCGCTCTAGAGCCCACGAGCCACAACTACTGAGCGTGCATGCCACAACTACTGAAGCCCGCGCGCCTAGAGCCCATGCTCCGCAACAAGAGAAGCCACCGCAATGAGAAGCCCATGCACCACAACAAACAGTAGCCCTCGTTCACCTCAACTAGAGAGAGCCCGTGTGCAGCAACGGAAAACCCAATGAGCCAAAAATAAATAAATGTATTAAAAAAAAAGTTTTGCTGCAAACGGAAGCAGAGAAAAGAGGTGATAATTGGAGATGAATGCTACTTCAAAGGAAAATTTATTTTCAAGATGGATCCCTAAGAGCCTATTTGGATCGTGTGACACTGACCTAATAGAGGGAAATAGATGTGTGTGTGTAGGGGGTTGCTGGAAGACTAACCTTTGAGTAGGTAAGAGGGATGGAATCTAGGGCTCCTGTGAAGGGTCTGATCTCCGGGAGGAGGACAGACAGTTCATCCATAGTAACAGACCAGACGGTGCACCTGGACACAGCTGCAAACAGACTGACAGATACAGTAGTGGGAACACGTGGTGTTCTGACTGCTTCTATTTTCTTACTGCGATAAGAAGCAGGGTCACCAGCTGAGAGTGGAGTGTTGGAGGTTTGAGAACACAGTACTCTCTGGGGAGTGCGAGGAGTAAATGGACAAGGAAAATGTGCTAGATTATTGGTCTTGAAGTGAGATGACTCAGCATGGTGTCAGGTGCTTCTCCAGCCAGGTTTAAGCCCTCAGGAGAGATGCAGAGTAGGCAGAGATTTAGATTTACCCAGAAGTGGGCTTTTGTCCTATAAGTAAACAGGAGAGAGGGGCAAGGACACTGAGAGTGTATGCAAGGAAGTGGTTATAACGACAGCACTCTATATCTGTGCCGGCAGTTGAGGGTTTGCTTACACAAGTGATGTAAATTGGAAGCTCTTCTCTGTCACAATTGAGACCAGTAGATGTTCAGTTATTCTTAAAGTAAGTGAAGTAGATGTGCCAGAGGCTGCTGGTTGATCCTTAGTATCCAGTTTCCTTCTTTCATGATAATGAATCTTGATTTTTAGGAGGGTACCTGCTCATTCCAGATCAAGACCGCATTTCTCAGCCTCCTTGGAGGCTGATGCTATATCACTACTTTCTGGACAATGGTGTGTACAATCACCCCTCCATATCCCAGGGGAATTGGCTCCAGGACCCCCTGCTGACATCTAACTCCATGGATGCCCAATCCCTTACAGTCAGCTCAAGTCCCTTCCATATCCCCACATAAGTGGACCCATAGAGTTCAAACCTGTGTTGTTCAAGGGTCAACTGTAATCATAAACGTTATGGGACAGCTCTTAGGTGTCTTCCTTAAAGAAGATATAATCCTGAATACATGCCCTGTCATTTGGCAAGGGGTGGGGGGATGGGGAAATATGTAAACCTTTCATTCATCTGGCTGCCAGGGGTGGGGATGCAATGAACAGAGGTCTGGTTTCAATTTAGAAGTTGAGGCTGAGCCATACCCTAGACACCATGGGAAGGTAAGCTGGAAGGAGCGGAGACCCTTGGGGCTCTGTAGAGCAGAGCTGCCATACCACTTCAGACTGTGCATCTCTAGATTTTTATGAGAGACAGAAGTCTATTTGGTTATGCCACTGTTATTTTGGGGCTCTATTTCTCTTAGCTGAACCTAATCTTAACAGATATTTTGGGGAAAATTTTTAATACAAGAAATGTATCTATTTTAGGGCTTCTCTGGTGGCGCAGTGGTTGAGAGTCCGCCTGCCGGTGCAGGGGACACGGGTTCGTGCCCCGGTCCGGGAAGATCCCACATGCCGCGGAGCGGCTGGGCGCGTGAGCCATGGCCGCTGAGCCTGCGCGTCCGGAGCCTGTGCTCCGCAACGGGAGAGATCGCAGCGGTGAGAGGTCCGCGTACCACGTACCGCAAAAAAAAAAAAAAAAAAAAAAGAAAAAAAGAAATGTATCTATTTTAAATATTTTAACTTAACACTTATAAATGGACATTCATCTCCTTCTGGTGTAGGGACAAGTCCTTTTCTTTGAGTACGGGTCCACTGATTAGCATTCCATGAAAATTACACACACCTACAATGCACTGCTAAGATCACCAGTTTTGATGTCTCCAAAAGCAGAATGTGAAGTCAAAGCACTAGACACCTGGCGGGGAAATGTGAATGCAGAATTACTTTAGATAATTATGATTGCCCCCGTCTTTACGTTTATCTTGCCCAAACTTAATTCAATGGTAGTATTTAGTGACTCACGTTTATTCTTTCCAAAGCATTTACCTTGGTTTACACAGAAATAAGAACTTTATTTTAGCACTTATATTTCATCAGTTTATATATTTAAATTATGTACTTACCTTATTTTCATCAGAAATACTTCCTTCTAATCCTCATATTTTATTAGTTTATACCATGTTTAACTGAATTATGTAAGTACGATAGTGAACACAACTGGCAAGAGCAAGCTTGGGAAAAACACAACTGACTTTTGGAAAGCATATAACCCAACTGCGGGGGCAGCGTGTTCTTTACACATCAACCCCCTTTGGTGTCTGACAGAGGGAAGAGAGAAAACATTAGTTATCTACCCTGAGGGTCAGCTGAGTACAGGTCAGGTCTCTACTCAGCATCTTTTTACATTTATATAGTTCAAAACCAGAATCTTGATTAATACATTAACTTTACAAATGCACAAGCAACTCTTACACACTGTTGATGGGCATGTGGACAGGTGCAAACATTCTGGAGGGCGTTATCTACCAAAAGCCTTAAAGATGGCATAGAATTTCACACTTTCAATGTCAAAAAAGCCATTTTTAATTTAAAAACATCCTAAGGAAATGAGGATATCAGAAACAATTTAACTACAAAATTGTTTATCACATCACTTTTAAAATCGTGAAAAATTGGATAAACCAAAATTGTCCAGAAATCAGGGTCAATTTTGATAGTCCAAAGATGCATTCTAATGTAGCCATTAATGTTATGTTGTACAGTGTAAGAGCTGTTTCCAAAAGAATTCCTGTATTATCTTGCCCTGGGAAAATGCGTGAGTCACACTGAGTACAGTCAGTCTTGGGTATTGTGTTTTCATTTGGAGTATACTGTTTTTTGAGGAAATGAACCAGAGAACTTTGTATTGGCAGCACGACACGGCCACAGAAAGCTTTACCTTCAAATTTTGGATCCTTAAGCCAACTCTGCTGAATGTGGTTGAACGTGCACGCAACAACCACCACTTTATAAAGTGCCAACCTGGATTACTGGGGCTAGAAGGCGGATGCTACATTTCCCAAAATCACTTGCACGAGGATGCTGGATGTGAGTTAGGTTCTATCAATTGGGATTTGAAAGGTGGAAGTATGGCCCACCTTCCTACTGCTTTGGCTGTTTGATTCTGCTCTCTCACACCCCACATCTACTCTATCAGCAGATCGAGGTGGCTCTACCTTTGAAATAAGTATCTAGCAACCAACCACTTCCCAAAACCTCCACCATTAACCCTGGTCCAAGCCACTGCCGTCTGTTGCCTGGGTTAATGTAGCAGCCTCCAAACTGGTGCCTCTGCTTCTACCCTTGTCTCAACCCAGCAGCTAATGGGAGCCTTTTGAAACCTAAGAGACACTTGCAACAGCTAATCATTTCCCTTAGAATAAAGCCAAAGTCCTTATGATGGCTTCGAAACCCTGCAGGACCTGGGCTGCCCACCCCACCTCTGATACTGTCCCCTCTCTCACAGTGTCAGCTCCTAGCTGTCCCCACTGCCTACTGATCCGGCTGCTTCACTTCAAATATTTTTTCAATGAAGCCTACCCTACTTACTGTGATACTACCACCCATAGACTCCCCTTACCCTTTAAAAGAAAAATTCCCAAGCACTCATCACCTTCTAAATACTCTGTAACTTACTTATACTTATTGTCTGTCTCCCTCACTAGAATGCAAGTTCCACCAGGACAGAGACCTTTCTGTTTTGTCACTGACAAATACTACGCTTGAACTGTACCTAGCACACAGAGGGCACTCAGCATGTGGGGGTTGTCTTCAGGTGTTCCAGGGTGCAACCTTTAGCTCTGTGGTTCCCCAGGCAGTTGAGACTGCGGGCACTGCCTGATCCCTAGATTGCGGCCGTGCAGTGTGTCCTCATAGCTCGATCCAGGTCCTCCGCCTTCCTGATTCTAGCAGAGGGTGTAGCTCCCCTGGTGTATCAGTTCTCTAGGGTTCTGAATCCTGGAGACTCAACCTATGGCTCACTCTTCCAGCTTTCCAATGAGTCTAAAAATACTTATCTTCCTGTATTAAACTTTTTTGCTTAGAGTACCTAGAATGGTTTTTATTTCTCCACTGAATCCTGAAAACTACACAAGATAAAACCGTTGGGCCAATGATGATCAAGACTGCATTTTTTCCAACTGACTGGGTCTTAAATGTAAATGAGCCAAACAGAAGGAAGTCTAACCTCTGTCTCAGCTTTCAGGGAGTTGGACCAGTGACTGCTCCCATGGAAGGGGACGGAAGAAATGCTTCAGAAGAGCTGAGTCAGAAGTTGGCCACACAGAGGGGTTCCTAGAATTGGCATTCTATCTCCATTTTTTCAGATGATGCCCTTGAGACCTTAGCTCACTCCAGTTCCGACCCTCCATCAGAACTTCGGCAGCTGAACCACAGTCCAAGAGCAGCTGTCAACATGGCATGTCACTATAGCTGTAGCCATCTTAAGAGGGGGATGCCCCAACTGTGGAAGTATCCTGCACTAGGCTGGGGGTGGGATGAATAGGCAATGGACGTCACTGTTTTCACTGTGACTATACCTAGGAAATAAGCCTCTTCCTTTAAAGAGCCAAGTGTGAGTGATCAATTGGACCACGTGGGTAGGTCTGGGAGGATTAAAGGGCGCTGTCTCTGGTATTTTCAGCTAGATCAGAAGTATCTGAAGTACAAGACGCTTACTATTAACATGGAAGAACTGTATTTTTGAGTGAGATGAAATGTGATAAAGCAGCATGTTTATATCATTATATGTAACATACACAATTTTGTAGTCTGAAAGAATATGCACTAAGATGTTAAAACTGGTTTATTTAGAATAAAAGGTAATTGAACATTAAAAAAAATTCTACCTAGATATAGTTAGAGTTTAGTACAATAGACAGTATTTTTTAATCACGGTGGCAACTATCATGGACTGTTTATACCTAAGTGCCATTCCTGTTTCTTCCCTACTAACAAAACCCCGTCTCAAAGGCAACAAGACGTCAGTGCCAGGGGACAAACTGGTCCACCCACCCCTCTTTGCCAGTGCCCATCCAAGGGTGGTTATGTGGTCCGCTCTATCAGAGAGACATAGGGGCAAGTCTCTTTGGGCCTCTGAAGGACATTCCTCCCTGATATGAGCAGAATGAGGAGGAAGTTCCTTAACTGCTGTCTACTTTGCTTCCTGCTTTGGCTCTGGACACTGTCATTTGAAGAAATGATGCTGAGTTGTTACAGCCACTTTGTAACACCAAGGATGGCAGAACAAATGCATCCAAGAAAACCTTGATGTTTTGGCTGCCACCCAACTCTGGAACCATCTATCTCCAGACTGCCCATTACATGAGATAATTAAACATTCTTATTGCTTACGTCACTGTCAGTCTAGTTTTCTGTTACTTGTGCTGATCACGTCCTGACAGAAGCACTTTTCTGTCTGGCAGGAAATAAATGCTTTATGTCCACTGTAATTTAAAGCAACCCTATTAAAAAGCTACTATTATCTCATTTTTACAGAAAATGTATAAAACTGAGCTTAGTGAGGATAAATGATTTTCCCCAATGTTACACTGGTGGAGTTAGATTCAAACCCCACCCTGACTCTAAGGCCCACACTCTGTCACTTAATCATGTAATTAAGAAATGAACAAGCCTACAGCTTGCTTTCGGCATCTTAACAAAATGCATACACACAGATGCAGGTAGTAATAAATTTGCATCCATTTGCACTCATACATGAATTTGGCTTTGGGCTTTTTACTCCTGTCATTTGCATTTATTTGTTGGTAGAAATGTATGCTTTGGAGGCTTGGCCAAGAAAGCAGACTTGCCTCGTCTTTTTGCCACACTTTTATTGACGATGTTCAATCTGTGTATCAGGAATGTAGAGACAGATCGTGGGGACTGTGACGCAGGGTCATAACGGTCGATCCCCAAGATACTTGAAATGGCAAAGTGGTGAACGTTAAAGTGGTACACACTCTTCCTCAAGCTTCCATGGAGGAGTCAAAGAACTCAAGACTGCAAAACACCAAACATCTAACAAGGCAGGGCCTTTGAGCTAGCCGGGAAAAGCAGAAGAGTGTTTTTGAACCAAAGTAGCCAAGAGAAAGAGAGGATTACAATGGAGACTCACTGGCAGTTCATTAGCTGTGGAAAAGGAGAAGCAGCAAACACTGAAGCCCAGAGAACAAAAAAGGAGTTGGTTCATCAAAGCTCAGCATCAGACCAAACAGGACTTCCATGGCACACATCTCCAAGACCCTTTCTGCTCACCTGTCCTCTACAGTGAGAACAGAGACCAGAACAGTACATCCAACAGAGCTCACGTGAGCTCTTAGCTACAGAAGGGGCGATGTGGGGACTACACAGTCAATCCTGCCTCCTAGCTGCTGGCTAGGCAGCTTGAGGGGCTCGGTGGAGAAGCCCCAGTGGTGATGAATGAAAAACAGGCTCAAGGAACAGAAGGCGAGACTAAAGAAAGGCATATCCTTCCAAAACCTCTTGGGCCACCTAAGTTAAGAGGAGTCTGTGTGGTTCACACCTGTTCCAGAGGTGGTCTGCTAAGCTCACAGCAAAGGGAGCCGAGTTGCCGGTGTCTAATGACCACGAACACTGCAACAGGAGGCCTTCCCCAACCTCCGAGGTGCCTCCCCGACCCTGCCCTGCAGACAAGGGACGAGGAAAGAGAAGCTGCTCCTTGGGGACCACACACTGGAAGGGTCAAGAGTGTGGTGAGCTGCTGAAAGGAACAAGACCACAGACCAATGAACTACAAGGCCAGTGCGGCCAGTGGCAGTGGAATCCAAGTTGATGCCAGGACAGGAGACAGAGGTGGGCCTCTCAAATTCAAAGTGAGGCCATTATTCAATAAATCTTCTACTTACTATCTCAACCAGGGTTGTTTTTCAGCAGTATTTGACTCGGTGTGGTGATAATTCTCCAGGAGTGGTCACAGGTTTCTTCTGAGAAATAGTGGAAGCAGCTACTCTTCCAGTAGCTGCTACTGGAAGAGTAGCAGCTACTTACTGCAGGAGTGAGGGTGGAGGGAGTCCTGGGACCACCATGTCACCCGAAGGCATCTGCAGGGCACTGGGAAGAGTGAGTCTCTGACTCTGTCACTTCTGATGGCACCTACAGCTAGGGCCTCGCAGCAATGGACAGGAAGCACTTGCCTAAGAGTGCTTAGGAAAAAAAGGGCATAGAAGGGCCCAAACCCAAACCTTCAGAGCATCAGGCTGGGGGGATAGGACACGGAGTAAGAATGTGGGATAAAGCAGCTCCATTCACTTTATCTGAGATTCTCAGAATCTCTCTTTTGTTTGAAAATAGATTCAGTCGAAGGGAAACTAAACTAACATTTATTGAGCGCCTACTGTGTATGTCTGGCCTTGTGCAAGTTTTCGTCGACAATATTCCACTGCATCCTCATGCCAACCCTGTGAGGTAGGTATCGTCCTCATTTTTGTCAGATGAGGAATATGAGGCTCAGAAACGTTAGGTAGTTTGTCAATCACACAACTAGTAATGGGCAGAGCTGGGGCTGAGTCTCAGACTCGAGAAGTCCCTGCTCTCTCTCTGGTGCTGCCTGTTGGGAGGAAGGCGGGAGCAGCAGCAGCAGCTGTCCTTACACTTCCTACCCTGAGAACAAAGACGTCACCTAGAGAAGGAGCCTGTCCCTTCCCAGACCGTGCCGCCTCTCCACCTGGGGAGGGTGCAGTCAGTTGAAGAGGTAAGTCATAAATATAAAAATAAATAGCAGGGACAAGCCCCCCAGCAGTGAGGGTGTGCAGTTTCCGTGCTGCGGGAAGGTCACTGCGCCGTTCACAGCTGCTGCGGGAAGGAGCCATGTGGGGAAAACTGGGACGATGGCTGGAGTGGGTGGGCTAAACAGGCGCCTTCTGGGTTGAACAGATTTGAGAACAAAACGTCTGGAGCAGGCAGCAGCCGTGGACACAATCACCGCCATCCTCCATCTGCTCCTTTTACCGGTGTTTGTGATCCAACAGGGATTCAAAATTGGGAGAACATACAAGTTTGTGCTTTACGTGTCCCAGGACCGTCATGTCACCCGTCCTACTGTCTCCAAGGCCCACGGACACCAGCTCCTGCCAATGAAGAGAGACAGAGATGAGAACCAAAACCGCATAGCCTATCACTCGCTCAGTCCTGTGATTTCAACGTGATAATCCCAAGAACCCTTCCTCCATATTCAGCACCGAGTCCTCAACGCTCCTCGATGTCTCGAAGAGCCTCCGTCCCGACCCAGCAGGCTCTCACCTGCAGGAAAGAGCAGGTGGTCCCCATCGTCACGTCCAGAGTCACCTTGCCCAGGAGGAGCTGCACCTTCCCCGACCTGCGGATGAGCAGCTTGCCGACCTGACCCTCTGTCAGGTCGGCCAGGGTACAAGCATTCTCTGCCAGCCTGGCTTCCTGCGAAGACAACGAGGGGATGGACACTGGGTTAGGAGCCGTTCCCTCCATCCTTTAGCTCCCCAGACAGGGCCTTTTCCTGGGGCTGCCTGACACTGGTCAGAAAACAGAACAAAACCCAAACCACAGCAAACATAAATGGACAAAATATCAGTAACTGATAAAGCTGGGTGATGGTATATGAGAGTCTATGTTCTCTGATTTGTACACATTCAAAATATCTCACCGTGAAACACACACATACAACTGGCATTGAAGTACAAAGCCCCAAGGCCCTCGCGGGCAGAAAGAACAAATGCACATTATTCTCGCATTTCAGCGTGGGCGGGCGGCACACCTTTGCTTCCCCCTGCAGGTGGCTCTTTCCCCTCCTGGTCCCCTGCATCTTCACAGAACTCAATCGTGAACGTACCCGGTCTTTCTCCTGCTTTATAACCACCACCTGTCCGTCCTCGCTCTGCACCTCTGTCTTGATAGGCTTGACGTCCTGAGTGGGCGGCTGGCCAGGGAGTGAGTCTGGCAGCTGCAGGAACAGCAGCTCTTCCTCCTGCGTGAGGCTCAGCTCCCTGAGCAGCTCTGCCACAGATACGTCCTTCGGGAGGCCCGGGGTCTTCCTGGCTGCTCTGGAGGAAGCCTTCATCTTGGCCTCCTCTTCCTCATCTCGTGGCTCCTCTTTCACTGCCCGAGATAACAGAATTGGAAGGGCTATCAGTGGCCAGCCCCTATGCCATCTCACTGCACCCATCCCTTCGGCCTGGTCTGCTCCACTGTCACTCAGCCAGGAAGCTGCAAGGAAACTCTGCTTTGAAAGAGGGATCCAGAAGCTGTGTGACTTATTTAAAAAGGAGTATCGCAGGCTGGGCCCACCGATCCCCGTCAGCGTGAACCCGCTGAGCGTGCTCAGGTCCTGTGGAGTGGGAGAGGACCGGCCTGGCAGCAGCAGTCTGGGAAACTCACTCTTGGGGGACAGCTGGAGAAAAGGAGACAAGACGTTAACTGACACAGAGTACCTTTCACAGCAGGCACGTCCACCTCCATGTCCTCTTCCTTGGAGCCAGCCAGCCAAGGTTTAACATCTGGTTCTTCATTCTCTTCCTTAAAAAGCCAGCCCGAGTGAGCCAGCGGCAGCTGCACAGGCATATTTCGAGTGTCATTCCTCAGCCCAGGGTCATCGATGAACTGCCAAAGAAGAGTCGGGGGTCACATGGCAGGGCCAGCACACACAAATACCTGGGAGTGCAGTCCACCTTAGTCCTTTTCTAATCGAAGATTCCCGCCGCTCACCAGGCTTCCAGGACATCAGAGAGCTCTGCTTCCCCCGACTTGGTTCCCCTGAAGTGCTTTTCATCACACAAAGAAGCCCCATCCCCCCAGCCTGCTGGTACCTACATCATCCTTCTCCAGCATACGCAGAATCTGTTTTGTTTCTTCATCTGTCTCCCTCTTCTCCTTTTTGATGTTGATGATGTGAGAGGGCCCCATGTCCGACACATCCACCGTCTTATCCCAGTTCCCTGTGGGAAACCACCCAGTTCACCAGGAGTAAGGAAGGGGCCAACAGCAAGGAACACTAACTGGGAGCAAGCAGGGGAATGCCACCGCCCTTGCCCTTCTCGTGAGCAGTCTGAACTGAAATCCACCAATTCCTTCCTCCCGGAGCCCCGGCAGCTTTGTACCCTTTTTCTTCATCATTTCAGCTGGGCCCTGCTCAAAGATAGAGTGGGACTGGATCACTTCTGGGCGCCCCCGGCCCCGTCCATGGCCCTCTCGCTGTCGGTCTCTATCCCTATCACGCTTCTCCTTCTTGACAGTTACTTCTTCCTTGGGCCTGGAAAAGACACTGGATTAAGGGAAACCACTCACTTCCCCTGCCTCTGAGAACTGGTCTTACTCTCCCATACACTCCGCTCCACATGAGCCAACAACTACATCATGAGAAGCAGAACACCCAATCTTAAGTCTAGCACCTTTTTCACTTCCTTGCTGAAGCAGAGTCCTTTCAGTTTACTGTACTTTACCTTTTTGCTTGAGAGTGTATGTTAGAACTATAACTCAAAAGTTGAATTATAGAGACTGCCCCAAAATGTGGATTTTTTGGTATTGACTGAAAGTAGGAAAGCTGCATTGCAAAAGAACTTAAGAGAAAACCTGATACATCTTTGCCCAAACTACTGGCTCTCAACTCTGGCTATAAAAGATAATCACTCTGTTTCATTGCAAACAAGTTAAACCACTATTTTAGGGATGGACTCCCAGGCATCCGTATTTTTTTAAAGCTTGCACGCTAGAATCACCTGGGAGCCAGGGTTGAAAATCACTACTGAAAAGAATTAAATCTACAAATTTAAATTTCTGAGCCACATACTTAGTTATTTCCCCAAAGGCCCAAATTCAGAACAAGTAAATAAGGGGCAAGTATTCAGAAGGCCTAGCTACTTACTCTTCCTTGACCTTCCGACTGATGATATTTGGGGTGAAGGTTTTCTGAAAGTAAAATACAGGAGTCACTGATTCGGTAAATTCTGATCCCAAAGTACAGGGGAAAATAAAAACTTCCAAAGGGGCAACTTCTGTGGACAAAGACCAACATGGCTCTCTTCTGCACATTCCACACTGTTGTCAAAGACTTACAGAAACGGACATGTGTTTGAAAAGGAGGAATGTCATGTCATGGTGACAGTGGAGTTACACATAGAAGAAAAGGGGCATCAAAAAACATTTAAATAGCAGCCTCAGCTTCTGACCCCTGAAAGGAGAGCCCTCAGGACTTCTAATAGCAAAGCAATTTACCTAACCTCACCCCTTGTCTTCAAACTGCTATAGAGACCAGAGAGTATCATAGGGAAAGAGCTCTAGCAGCAAGGCTCCAGTAGGGAAGACAGATCTGCCAGCACTCACAAACAGAGGATCAGGTTAGACTGCCACCAGAATTTCCAAAGGTAAACTTTGGTCTTCAAAAACTGGCTGCTTTTATGCTGTCATCCTCCCCATCTTCTTTAAGGGCTACCCTTTACATCTACAGTCATAAACATAACAGGAAAGGACTCAGAGCCTCTGATACCATGTCTAAGAATCATAATACTTTGGATCAGAAGTTTGCACACTGGGATCCAGGTCAAATTCAGAACTCTCTTAAATTGAAGGCAAAGTTTATGCCTGCGTGGCTTTCGTGGGTTTGTTAAAGGTATCCAAGACACACACACAAACGAAATAAACACTGCTCAAGTTGCTTTTGAGCTAATTAGGATTCTCTGCTCTTCAGTCATCTCTGAGAGCCATGTCAGTATTTTGTACCCAGTGTCTTGATTTGAAGGTAGGGTAGGCTCCCCGGAAATTGTAGGCGTAAGTCTGAAGACAAGATTCCTGAGGCCCAACAGCACGCTAGGCCCTCCAGGAACATCAGTCAAACCCCCAGGTGCCTGGAATTCAGGGTAGTTGGGTTTCTTTAGAAAGGTGCCGTCGGGTACCTTCTTGACTCCCCCGAGGGTGAGATCCCTGGAGCGGATGGAGGGAAGGCGGCCCGGGGTGAGGGAAGGCGCCGGCCTCCGCCCGATAAGCCCCCGCGCCCCAGAAAGGAGGGGTCGGGGCCCTCCTGGAGCACTGGGCTCGCCCGCGGCGTCTCCTTCTGACATGGTGCCTGGGAGAGGAGGAAAGGGGTAACGAAGTCACTCGAGGGGGAGGACACGCGGACCCTGGGCGAAACCCCACCCACGTGGCCTCCCGCCCCCCGTCAGGGCGTCCCTCCCGCAGCGTCTCAGCTCCTCCCCCTCCCACGTGGCGAGAGTACCCCGACCACCGCGGCCAGACCCCTTGGCTCGCCGTCTCCCCAGGCTCCCGACAAGGCACGAGGCAACGACGCACCTCAGCGCACCCAGGCTGCAGCTCCGCACCACGCACGTCCCGACTTCACCTCCGAGGCGACCCGCGGTCGACCCCGGGCCTCGGCGCCGGGCGGAAGTCTGCGTGGCACGGCGCGGGCGCCGCCATCTTGTCGCGGGGCGGAAGTGAGGTCGGTGGGCGGGGCCGAGCCACAGTATTTATCCGGCGGCGCCTAGCTCCCCTCCGCCTTCTCTTCCCGGTTCTTCCCGGAGTCGGGAAAAGCTGGGTTGAGAGGGCGAAAAAGGAAGCGGGGAATGGTCTAGGTCCCGCCACGCTGCAGCGCTCGGGGGGTCTTGGCCGGCGGCGTGAGGTGGGGGCGCCAGCTCAGGGGCTGGGGGCCGGGTGGCCGCCTGGACGCAACGTGGGAGTTCGCCGCTGCGGAGCCTTGGGGTCGAAGCTTGGGTTGGGGCGGGGGACGCGGGGGAGAGAGCGAGACCCCGACTCAGAGTCAGGGAGCTCTGGGCTGGGCCGGGCCGAGCCTCGACTGCCAGCTCGCTGGTGACCTTGGAGTGGTCACTGCACCTCTGGGCTGCATCCTCGCCCTTGTTCGGGGGTCCTTTCCCAGGACTCCTGGTGGGATCCTGGGGTTGGGCTGTGGGCATAGCGCTGGAGCAGCTGCAGCGGATGAATCGGGTGCCTAATGGCACCTGCCCTGGACTCGTGACTGTGGGCCCTTGTATGCACTCTTGTTCCCACCCTGGAACCTGAAAAACGAAGTTTGTTCTGTTGGTTCTGAGGGACAGATTTAAAGAACTTTTATCGTGACTCCGACATTTGTAATTTAACATAAAAAAATGTCCTTTACTGTCGTTCCCTCCACCCCCAAACCGTGTAAAAACCATGTAACTTTACAGATAGCTTGAAGGAAGGAAAACATTTGTTAGAATTTCACATAGACTATTAAAACTTCTGTAATATCTTACAATCCCCCTCACAGAGATTTCACATTGTACCACAGTTTTGAATCCTCCCTTTTCAAATAACGTTGCTTTGTTGTTGCATCAAACGACTGCATAATTCTTGGGTGGCTATGCTACGATTTGTCTGTGTTCCTGTTTGGACACTTAAATTGTTTCTTTTCCCTATTGTAAATACCACTGTAGTGAACATCTGGTGCCTTTAAAGTTTTTTCTTCTGGATAATATTCCTAGAACAAATTTCCAGACTTCTGATAACTGACCAAAAGAAGATGTACTTTATTTTTTTAAGTAAAATTTATTTTGAGATAATAGTAGATACACGTGCAGTTATAAGAAATAATTCGGAGATCCCAAGTACCTTTTACATAGGTTCCCCAATAGTATCATATTGTAAAACTATAGTACACTATCACAACCAGAATATCTACATTGGTAGGAAAAATACAAGACATTTCCATTACGACAAGGATCCTCTAGTGCCCTTTTACAGCCACACTTCCCTCTCTCCCACACATCCCTGGCAGCTGCTAATCTGTTCTCTATCTTATACTTTTGTTATTTCCAGAGTGGAAATCATTCAAAGATGGAATAATACAATATGTGACTTCTTGGGATGGCTTTGTTCACTCGGCGTAATTCCCTGGAGATTATCCAAGTTGTTGCATGTATCATGCACGTATAACTAGTTCATTCCTTTTTATTGCTGAATATCCATGGTTTGTTTAACTATTCATCCTTTGAAGAACATCTGGGTGGTTTTCAGTTTGGGGCTATCACAAATAAAGCTGCTATGAACACACATGTACAGGTTTTTGTGCAAGTTTTTCTTTCTCTGGGATAAATGCCCACAAGTGCAATTGTTGAGTTGAATGATAGTTGTATGCTTAATTTTATCAGAAACTGCCAAGCTGTTTCCACAGTGGCTTGTACCATTCTGAACATGCACATTTTATGGTTGTTCATCCATTTTGCTGAATTGCTTTCAAAGGGTTGTGTTGATATGCATCACCAGTAAGAAAACATATACATAAATGTATGTCATATATAAGAATATATATAACATTTTGCCACATTGTTTTGAGTATTGGCTCTTAAAATTTTTTAAATTGTTGTCAATTTAATAATATATTAATATTGTGTTGGTTTCTAAACGAGACTTTTTTCAACTTCTTTTCTCCATATTGGTTTTATATAACTAAACCTAAACAAAGGAAAGCTCTTCCTGTCCCTTACAGAGCTATGCATAGCAGCTCTTAGCTTCTGACTGGGACACTAGATAAAACTGCTTTGATGTCATTCTCTGGGCTTTGAGGTCCAGCAGCTTTCTAGCAGCTCCTAGGTTTTTGTTTTATTTTGTGTTTTACAAAGATACTTATTCATTGTAGAAAATTTGGAAATTTTTAAAAAGCATCCATATATAGAGAGAGAGAAAGAGAGAGAGAGAGACACACATATACATAATGGAATACTACTCATCCATAAAAAAGAATGAAAATTTGCCATTTGCAGCAACATAGACGGACTTGGAGGGCATTACTGCTAAGTGAAATAAGTAAGATGGAGCAAGATAAATACCGTATGCTATCACTTATATGTGGAATCTAAAAAACACAACAAACTAGTGAATGTAACAAAAAAGAAGAAGATTCACATATATAGAGAACAAACTAGTGGTTACCAGTGGGAAGAGGGAAGTGGGGAACGGTCAATCTGGGAGTAGGGGTACAACAGTAGGTACAAACTATTAGGTGTAAAATAAGCCACAAGGATATCTTGTACAACAATGGGAATACAGCCAATGTTTTATAATAACTGTAAATGGAGTATAATAACTATAAATGAAGTATAACAACTCAACATCAAAAAAAGCAAACAACCCAATTAAAAAATGGACAGAAGAACTGAAGAGACATTTTTCCAAAGAAGAAATGCAGATGGCCAACAGGCACATGAAAAGATGCTCAAAACTACTAATTATGAAAGATGCAAATCAAAACCACAATGAGATATCACCTCACACCTGTCAGAATGGCTATTATCAAAGTCTACAAATAACAAATGTTGGCGAGGATGTGGAGAAAAGGGAACATTTGTACACTGTTCTTGGGAAAGTAAATTGTTGCAGCCACTGTGGAAAACAGTATGGAGGTTTCTTAAAAAACTAAAATTAGAACTACCAGATGACCCAGCAATTCCACTCCTGGGTATATATCTGAAAAAAAAAAACACTAATTGAAAAGATAGGTGCACCCCAATGTTCATAGCAGCATTATTTACAATTGCCAAGACAAGGAAACAAACTAAGTGTCCATCAAGAGATGAATGGATAAAAAAGATGTGGTATATATACACAATGGAATACTACTCAGCCATAAAGAAGAACGAAAATTTGCCATTTGCAGCAACATGGGTGGACTTGGAGGGCATTGTGCTAAGTGAAATAAGTCAGACAGAGAAAGACAAATACTGTGTGGTATCACTTATATGTGGAATCTAAAAACTACAACAAGCTAGTGAATATAACAAAAAAGGAGCAGATTCACATATATAAAGAACAAACTAGTGGTTACCAGTGGGGGTGGGGGAGGGACAATATAGGGGTGTGGCAGTGGGAGGTACAAACTATTGGGTGTAAGATAGGCTCAAGGATGTATTGTACAGCACGGGGAATGTAGCCAATATTTTGTAATAATTGTAAATGGAAAGTAACCTTTAAAAATTGTATCAAAGTTAAAAATGGAAACATTTTATATATGGTTCTATAATCTGCTTTTTTCTCTTAATATACTATAAACATTTCTGAGTTATTAAATATTCTAAATTATGGTTTTTAAAATTTATTTATTTTTGGCTGTGTTGGGTCTTTGTTGCTGGGCGCAGGCTTTCTCTAATTGCAAGTGGAGGCTACTCTTCGTTGAGGCATGCAGGCTTCTCATTGTGGTGTCTTCTTTTGTTGCGGAGCACGGGCTCTAGGCACGCAGGCTTCAGTAGTTGTGGCTCCCAGGCTCTAGAGCACAGGCTCAGTAGTTGTGGTGCACAGGCTTAGTTGTTCCACGGCATGTGGGATCTTACTGGACCAGGGCTCGAACCCATGTCCCCTGCATTGGCAGGCAGATTCTTAACCACTGTGCCACCAGGGAAGCCCTAAATTATGGTTTTTAATGGCTAAATATTATTCCAAATTGTTGTCTTACATCATACTTTACTTAACCAGTTTCCTTACTGCAGTGCTTCTTGGATTTCCGCAGCACTTTTCAGGCCGAAAGGACAAGAGGAAAGAATACTTAAGCCTTCTACCTTTTACATTTTGGGGTTTACTTCCTAACAACAATTATTATCATTTCCCATTAAGAGTACTCTCCAGGGCTTCCCTGGTGGCGCAGTGGTTGAGAGTCCGCCTGCCGATGCAGGGGACACGGGTTCGCGCCCCGGTCCGGGAAGATCCCACATGCCGCAGAGCGGCTGGGCCCGTGAGCCATGGCTGCTGAGCCTGCACGTTTGGAGCCTGTGCTCCGCAACGGGAGAGGCCACAACAGTGAGAGGCCCGCATACCGCAAAAAAAAAAAAAAAAAAAAAAAGACTTCGCCTTCCAATGTCGGGGCTGCAGGTTCAATCCCTGGTCGGGGAGGTAAGAATCCACATGCCTTGCGGTCAAAAAACCAAAACATAAAACAGAAGCAATATTGTAAGAAATTCAATAAAGACTTTAAAAATGGTCCACATCCAAAAAAAATAAATCTTGAAAAAAAAAAAAAGAAAAATAAGGGTGGATTGTTTCCAGGTGGATTGTAACTGTAATTTAACTTTGCCACCATTGATGTAAAAGCCATCTTTGCCTTGCATTTTCCTATGTCTTCTCTATAGGCTCTTTCCTATGCAACTCTCTAAATAGAGTAAGTGTGGAGGCAAGCCTTTCCAGCCTGGCAGGAGTTCACGTATTCAGTATGTGTTGTATCTTGCCATGCTGTGCCCAGGGGTATTCCATAGTTCCTATGCTATGCTGGTCCACTTCAGGTATAGTTTAGTGACTATTCCAGTACCTTCATTCTATCTCATTAGTCCTTTCCCTTCTCATTTCACTTGTGATTCTTTCTTCATTGTTCTTGATCTTCCCTTGAAATTTCTTCTGCCCCTCCAACGTTTCATTAGTGTCTCTTCTAATAGCTTTTCAGAGTCCTTAAATATAATTCGGTATTTTTCCATGTCTTAAAGTTGTTACATATTTAAGTTTAAAAAAGCTAAAAAAACATATTATATTCTTTAGTTGAATGAATACTCAGGAATGTGTCCAGATTTTAGAATTAATGTTCCTTAGTAAATTTGAAATAGGTGACTGGTGAGGGTTGTAGGAAGTCTAAACATAATTTTGAACAGATAAATAAGCACTGAGAAATCCACACAGTTCTCATAAACAGTCACTGCCCTCTCCTGTCATTGTCGACACTTGTAAATGAACAAGGTGGTTTTTATAGGCTGTCTGGATGTGTCTGCATTCATTGGCCCCTGAGATCTCCACACGTAGTTCAACCATGGGGAAACAGACGTAAACATTTTGAGTCTAAAAAGTGCATGAGCAATGTTAAGACTGTAGATTTTTTTCACTTACAGACTCATTCTCTGTTACCTCAGACTCTATATTTGCTCTGTGCCCTTCTACCACGAAGAACCCAGCCTTTGTACTCAGACGTGATTTGACTCTAGCTTGACTCCTTATGGATCGAGTCTCATTTCCCACTATCCGCCTTTGAAAATGGGGTTGATAGATCCACCCCTCGAGGTCGTTGTGAGAATCGCATGCCTAGCACTGTGTCTTGGTGCTTAATAGACGCTTTTGTTATAATTGTAATCATAGCTTAGATATAGTATTTAACATGGAAACTTCCAAGCATGCACAAAAGTGGAGACCATAGCTTATTGAATCTCAAAGTGCCTGGCTTCAATAATTATCCACCCATGCTGATCTTTCATATACACACCCCATGTCCCCCCGAGATTATCTTGAAACAAATCACAGATATGATGTTATTCATCCATAAATATTAGAATGTGTATCGCTGAAGGATATTCTCTTAAAAGAACTTAAAAGAACTAAAACATTATCAGAATTAATAATTCCTAAATATTATCAAAGATCCAGTTAGTATTCAAATTTTAGCTGCTGTGAAATCAGTATCCAAATAAGGTCCCTTTATATTTATTATATCTCTTAATATTTTACTGGAAAAAATAATTAAAGCGTGGGAAGAGATTTTGCTGCAAGAATGTCCCTTGCAGTGTTGTTTAGAATGGAGAAAAAGTAAACTAAGTTCATCAGAGGAGATGGGAATTGGCTCCAAAGAAATAGAAAATATTTAAATTTAAAACAATACTGTAGGGAATTCCCTGGTGGTCCAGTGGTTAGGACTTGGTGCTTTCACTACCGTAGGCCCAGGTTCAATCCCTGGTCAGGGAACTAAGAGCGGTATGGCCAAAAAACAAAAACACAACTGTAGGAAGACTATGTAATGAACAGAAAAAGTATTGGTAAGTGAAAGAAGCAGGTTATAAAACAGTATTTATACTTTCTATTTTTGCTAATAAAGTATATATCATATACATCTATTTCTGAATGGTGAGGAAACCAGCAATTTTAATTCTCTCAAATTTTAGAATTAATTCTTCTCATCTTTCTACAATGATCACGTATGGCTTGTGTAATAAAAAGTTATTTAGGGCTTCCCTGGTGGCGCAGTGGTTGAGAGTCCACCTGCTGACGCAGGGGACGCGGGTTCGTGCCCCGGTCCGGGAAGATCCCACATGCCGCGGAGCGGCTGGGCCCGTGAGCCATGGCCGCTGAGCCTGCGCGTCCGGAGCCTGTGCTCCGCAACGGGAGAGGCCACAACAGTGAGAGGCCCGCGTACCGCAAAAAAAAAAAAAAAGTTATTTAAAAAAAAAAAATGCAGCCAAAGTGCATCTTGGCAGTTGTTTGGTTTCATCCGGAGTTAGTTATATTTGGCTCATCATGCTTTCTTCTTACCATGTGTTTTCTCATGTGATCTGCAGAGAAGTCCTCTGAGGCAAGAGGAGGCAGGAGCTCTGAGAGGGTTTGCGTCTTCACTTGACACTAGCGCCCAGCTCCACGAAAGTGCATTCAGATAGCGACTGTTCTCTGCTTGGGACACATGATCTCATGCGGTCTGTGTGCCATCCTGTGAAGGTGGGAGGTGGGGGTGTGCTGAGGCTAGTCTTCCTTTACAGATGGGGAAACTGAGTTGCTGTCCTCAGGTGGGTTGTAGGGCCAGGTGTCGGTCCAGATGTCTGATGCTGGCCGTGACCATGAGATGACACGGTGCATCTCTTTGGAGTTTCAACTTCTCAGTGTAGGTGTGTGAGGAGCGGGACCTACTCATGTTTGGCCAAGGGAGGGCTTAACCCTGCCTCGGTGTAACACCCCACACCGCATTGTGAGGTTCAGGATCTGACCAAACCTGCCCGGGTTCTCCATGCCCATTTAGGGTAGGATTGGCTTCTGCTGTCTTTGCTTTCTGTGAACTGTTCACTTTCTGTCCACTGTCACCTCCTCTAACCTTTGCTGCCGATATCTGCAGCCTCTGAGTCCCTCTCAGGGAGTGTCCCTACACTCAGCTCAGGCCTCCTACGGCTCTCTGAGGCCCTCACCCAGGGCCTGCCTGCTGTGTCTGCTGTGTCTGCACCAAGACCTCCCCACCTTCCACCACGCTGCTGCTTCCACCTTCTCCTCTTGCCTGCGCTCCCCCTGCTCTCTGGAGCTGGTCCTCACTCCTTTAGTGCATCCACATCTGTACCCTCAATTTAGCTGTATACACCTTGTTCTCTAATTGGGTCTCTAAATGCCCATCTTTTCTCCCCTAAAAGGCAGTGGGCTCTTTGCAGGCAGGCACGGTCAATAATGATGGTGATGATAACAGCTCTGATGCGTGACTGGGCGCATCTGGTAGATCAGCCAGAGCTTTGAGATTTACGATGTGATTTCTCATTCAGTGATGACAACAAACCTGTGTTATTATCCCACTTGACAGATGGAGAAACTGAAGCTCTGAGAGATTGAGTAACTTGTCCAAGGTCACCCAGCTAGAAAGTGACAGAGCAAGAATTTTGACCGTATCTGTCTGACTGCAAAGCCTGTGCTTTTCCACACCGTACATACTCTTTGTCACTGTTGTTTGCTTGACTCAGATTTTCTTGAGTGTTATTCATGGTGGCATGCTCAGGGTCCTCATTTCTGGGTGGCAGAAAAGCTTCCTGTTGTTAAGACAGCAGATAGGAATCTCTCTGGTCAAGGTATTCAGGGCTTGGCTTCTCTGAGCCCAGGTGGTTGGCTGGGATGAGAACACTCCAAGCTCTGTGTGTCCCTCCCGCCCCCACTTTCTTGCCTCTGTTCTTCCTTCACTGCCCCACAACTTCTTTCTCTTGTTTTTCTTTCCCCCCCTGGGGAATTTAAGTAGCCAGACATTCTCCCTTGACTATCAGGGGGCCCTGGAGCTGCAGGTCTGATATCTCTTGACTGAGTTGGTAAGAAAATGGAGCCACAGATCAGCAAAAGGCCCTGAGGAGAGAATCCAGACTGTAGGCAGAACCCCCCTCCTGCCCGCCTGCAGCTCACATACCCCATGTGAACCCTTCCCCTTCACAGCCCCCCTTCCCATCCGCCAATCAGAATCCTTGCTTTGGAGCTCCTGAGCCCTTAGGCTAAGCCCCACCCCTCTCCCAGGATCCTGAAGTTTAGGGGCTGCCTT
The DNA here is from genome assembly GCF_964270905.1 of Leucopleurus acutus. NCBI lineage: Eukaryota > Metazoa > Chordata > Mammalia > Artiodactyla > Delphinidae > Leucopleurus > Leucopleurus acutus. The sequence continues at coordinate 100,106,082 of NC_139150.1, read as the reverse complement.
CAAGTGAGAGATTTCCAAGCAGGGGTGTGCTGGAAGGACTTCTTCTGAGGGCAGCTTGTCCTGGAAGAATGGGGGAAAGGTGCTCACTGCCACTGTCTCCAAGGACATCGGTGTAGCTCCCTGGGAGACCCTCTGCCCTTTCCCCCTCCCACCAGCCCAGGCGAGCAGGGACCAAGCTTGCTTATTGTCACCTGACGCTGGGCAGCCACTGATCCCATTGGTGGAGCCAGATTCGGTCTGGCTCTCTCGTTCTTTCTCGCCTTCTCTGCCTCTCTCTCCTCCACGCCGCCGCTTTGATTTCGCTCGTTTCTCTCCTGGCGCTCGGCTGGGAACATCGCCTCTCGGGGGGCAGCAGCGTCGTGCTGCAGAGCCAGGGAGGAGCTGCCTGCGGGGCATGGAAGAAGCCTCCTTGGCAGCTGAGAGAGGAGCCAGGGGAGCGAGAGAGCGCTGCCGCCTTTGACCCAGGCATCCAGCTGCTGCCCCTCAGCCTGGGGAGACTGTCCACGCAGAGGTCTCTCCCCTCCCTCCCTTCCAGATCTTCCTCTGCAGAGCCCGGTGGAGCCAGGTGAGTGTCCTTCCTCCCCAGAGCATTGATCCAGCTGTCAATCCCGAGAGGGACTCGGGTGGCCAGGGACTAGGGGGCGCCAGGGTCCTGCCACTGCCCGAGGTGCCCACCTGGATAGCCGGGGCTGACGACCTTGTCCCCTTTCCCCCAGGCCCTTGGCAAAGGGGTTCACAGCTGGATCCAGTCCCTGGGGCACCACAGTCAGCCCGTGACCATTCTGCAGCAGTCAGCGATGCCAACGGGGACAGCGGGGTGGGGGGATGCGTCCCCTCTGGCGTGTGGTGGCTGTTCTGAGTGGGCATGGGCCGGGGGTATCGGCGTGTTCAGCAAGAGTACCTGCTTGCCGGGGAAGTGGAGGCTTGCTTGCGTACATAGTTCTGTCTGCCTGCACTTATGCTCACGCGTGGTGGGTCTGGGAACATACATGTACATGTGAGGTCCGTGGGGGGGATCAGTTATCTGAGCAGCCTGGGGGCTGTGTGGGCGGGGGTTGGTGTGAGGCAGTATATTTATGGTGTGGACATCTCACTTGTCACGCGTGTGGGAGTTCATTTTGTTGGGGGGCTGACTGCATGCGACCAGAGGGTTTCTACGTGGGGAGGCACAACTCCAGAGCAGAAGGGGGCTGGAGGTGGGGAGAGCGGGCAGAAGCCTCTGTCCGTGGGCAGGTCCGCGTGCGTAGGTGCGCAAACCTGTTGGCATGTGAAGGATCAGGGCTGGCGGAGCCTGGCGGAGACAAGCGTGTTTTCAAAGTCTGTGGCTTTGAGCCTGGAGGAGCCGTGAGAGAGAACGCCAGAATATGGGCAGAGGTTGACGTGGATGCGAATGCACACATGTGTGCAGGCAGGCGGAGGGATAGCGTGCCTCTGTGGAGGCGGCACTCATGCATGTTGGTGCCTGTGGCCTCCTTTCTTCCCCAAATATGGCTTGTGGGAAGGCGTGTGTGCCTACGTGTGTGTGTGAGAGCCTGCGGACGTGAACATGCGTGGGTCTGTGTGGAGGTGACAGCTTGTGGAGGGACAACTGTGGAACATTCTTAGAACGTGGAAGGTGGCGGAGGGTACCTGAGTGCGTAGGTGAGTGTGTGGGACGAGGATGTCTGAGGAGGCGTGTGCAGCCGTGTGTGGCAGGTGTGGGTGGGCATACCCAGTGCATCTGTGTGCGTGCGTGTGTGCCTGCCTGTGTGTGGGTGTGTAAATGCTTGTCTTGGGGTGGATTACACGGGACCGTGGGTGTTTCTCAGGTGCTGTCTCAGCCTGTCCCTCAAACCCTGCCCTTCTCCATCATCAGGGCTTGGAGACCCGGGTGCACGCCCATCCTCGGTCCACTCGGCTTCATTGTTCTCCCAGTGTCACTCACTGCCTCCCCCCAAGCTAGCATGGGGAAGTGATCTGAGCTCTCCTAGAACTGGAGAGAGGAAAGGAGGAGCCAGGTCCTGGAGACCCCTGCCACCAAACACGGCTGCCCCTGCTGCCCCTGCCTCTAAGAAGACTGAGGAGTACGGGGACAGGAATAGGTGTCTACCCACAGGCTAGGCGTAGACTGTGTCCCATGAGGGTGGGAGGTAGCCACTCAGGCCCTCTGGGGTGGCTGTGTGTCTGTGTTGGTGTGCGTGGGTGCATGGGTGTGTGTGTGTGTGTGTGTGTGTGTGTGTGTGTGTGTGTGCATGTGGGGGGCACACATGTGCCTCCCGGGGGGAGCTCCTCACTGGGAGCCCGAGGGATGGCAACTCCCCACCTGCTCCACACCTGTCCCCAGGAATTACCAGCTGGTTTATTATCATACAGTTGTTTCTAGACACTGATTCCATTCTGTTTGATTTCGGGGTGGACCTGGTAGCACCCCTGTGCTTATTCACCATAGGATTCCCCAAACGCGAAGCCACTGGCATTTGGCTGAATTTCACAACAGGCAGGCACACACTTTAGGGTGGGAAGCTAAGATGAAACAAGGATTCAGGTGACATCCTGGGACAGGTGAGGGCCATCACCCATATCCTGCTCCCTGTGCCTGCCGCCCAGGCAGCCCAGAGATGCCAGTCTCCGGAGCAGGCTTAATTGACAGGAAAGTGTGGGTTGGACCTTCTGGGAGCTATAAATAGAAGTACCTGCTTTCGAAGGCACAAGGTGCCTTCACCCTTAGCGCCTGGGTGAGGAAGAGGGCAGGGGGAGAAAAGGAGATGACACTCCAGAAATCTGAGGTGTGCTGGGCTGAGCTTGAGGCAGGCATGAGCTCTATGCGGTAATGAGCACACGCCCCAGGACAGAGTCCAACCACATTCACCTTCTTGTCCCAGAGACAGTCACTTCCCCTTCCTCTCACTCCCCACCCTGTTCCCAGGAGCTCCCGTGAGCCAGGCCAAAGTCAAGGCCAGAGTCAGCTCGTCCTATAGCTAAAGCACAGTTGAGAGTAATGGTGGTGTGGTCCTTTCCCACCTGGAACAGCAGCCAGGGGTAGAAGCAAAGGAGTGAGAGAGGGAGGTGAGAGAAAAAGCAATTCCTTGAAAGGGAAGGAGGGAAGGAGGAAAAATAAAAAGCAGTAAAACCACGTGCACCTGTGCACACACACACCACATGTGTCACACACACACACACACAAGGGGCCACAACCTTAGCTTCATGATAAAGAGCTTGGGCCCTGGAATCAGACAGACCTGAGTTCAAATCATTTTGCAGCTGTGTGACCTTCGACATCTTAGTACCACCCCCACCCCACCGACCTCAGCTACTTCATCTGTAAAATGGGGATAATCATAGTACCTACCTATTGTGAGGCTTGCATGAGATGACGTTTGTGAAATTATTAGCACGTAGCTGGCCTGCAAGAGGTGTAAAGGTAAAAACTAGTAATTTAAGAGTCAAGCGACAGAGGATCTGCTGAAAGAAAAAGAACGAGAGTTGAAATGTTACAGGTGGAAGAGAACCGTGGCCCCGCTGTCCCCTCCCACCACCAGTGGATTCACGTCATCTCGGTGGCACTCGTACGCCCAGCCCCGAGTTGTGGTGGCCCTTGCTGAGTCACCACCAGGGAGGAGGGGCCTGTACCCAAGAGCCCTGGCATCCTGGGCCTCTTGGCTGCCAGAGCCCCCTGCCTGCCTCACCCTCACACCCTGCTCCCGGTGGGGGCTTCCTGCCACTCCTCCACCGCCTGGCACCGCTCTCCCCACCCCACCCCTTTCTCTTTTCACGCCTGCTGGCTGAGGGCCCCCCTCCTTGGCTCCATCTGCTGCAAATCTGTCCTGCCCCACGTTTGAAGCATTCCCACTGCCTCCGCCACCTGTCAGGTGCCATCTGCTCTGCAGACACCTCCCAGGAGAGCCAAGAGCCCCCGAGGGGGCCACCCCAGCCCACCTTCGGCCCCACCCCTCCAGTCCTCCTCGTGCTATCTTCCCATCAGATCTGATGAGGCAGGTGCAATTGATGGCTCCTCAAGGTTCCACCTTGCAAGTGATGTTGGGAGCAAGACGTTCTAGAAGATTCCGTGGCAGGGAGGGAGGTGCTGAGTCTTCCTCTCTCCTCAGTCCACACAGAAGCCAAACCAGTGGGGAGCATGGAGCTGCTGTCCACGCCCCACAGCATCGAGGTCAGCAACATCACCTGTGACTCCTTTCGCATCTCCTGGACCATGGAGAACAGTGACCTGGAGAGGGTCACCCACTACTTCATCGACCTGAACAAGAAAGAGAATAAGAACTCCAACAAGTTCAAGCACCGGGTGAGTGCAGGGTGCCCAGAGCGCCTCCTCCGAGCCCCTGCTCTTGAAGGGGGCAGGATAACAGAACGCCTAGAGGGGACAGTTGGGAGTCAGAGAGGCCCGACTCCAGTCCAGCTCTTACTGTGTAATCTTGGGCAAGTTGTTTAACCTCTCTCCTCCACTGGTAAAAAGGGAATAATAATAATGCCAGCTTGGGAGAGGCTTCATTGAGGTAATTGTCTGCGTGGTATTTGGCTTCGGCCCAGCACACGGCAAACACCATCATTGGCATCATGACTGGACCCACATGGGATGGGAAAACCCAGGGTGCGGCCACAGATGCCACACCTGGGGATGGCGTCTCAGGGGTCCGACAAAGCCCCCGACTGAGAAAGCAGCCTTATTGTTGACCGGGTGGGCAACGTGGGCCATGAACAGGGTTGTGCCCTTTTGCTTGGTCCTCGGGCCCGTGTGATCCTCTGTGTCCCCGACCCTCTGGCCTATTCTTTGCTGGGTTTAGAAGAGGGATGGCGAGTCCTGCACTGGCTGGGATGTCCTTCCCCTGGGTTAGAGCCGGCGTGGGGGCGGGTGGGAGGAAGGCTCCCATCTTCTCGAGCTGGCAGAGAGGCAGGGGGAAGAGTGAGGTGGGAAGGAGCTGGTTCCCACGACGACCGCATCGTGTGGGTTACTCGCCTTCTCTCTCTTTGGAACTGGCTTTCCAATCTGGGTGTCTTTTGGCAGGCCAGTTGCCACGGTGACGTGACTGTTCAACACCACCCCCTTAACCCTCCCCCCCAAAGAAGAAGGCATATTTTCCCTTCCTCCCTGGCTTCTCAGCATTTGCCGTTGCCGTGGAGACGGCACTGCAGTGTGCAGAGCTCTCGAAGTCTCCCTCGGAAAAGAAGGTCTCGCCGCCCTCAACTTTGCAGGCCTCCACCCCAGTGGTCTTTCTCCTCAGTTCCCAAGAGAACGGGCATCGGGGGTTAAGGGGGTGGAGGCCAGGGAGTGTCTGTATGGCCTTCCCAATGGCCACTGCTTGCTTCTGCGGGAAAATGGTGGCCAGGGCACCGAGCCATTGAATCCCCGAGGCTCTGGCTCTCCTCAGCAGAAAGGCGGCCATCTGGGGGAGTGGGAGGTCTGGGGGAATGCCAAGAGTGGACGTGACCCCCAATCTGACTCTAGGCTCTCTGTCCGCGCCCCATTTCTCAGGATGTCCCCACCAAGCTCGTGGCCAAGGCCGTGCCGCTGCCCATGACGGTGAGAGGCCACTGGTTCCTGAGCCCCCGCACGGAGTACAGTGTGGCAGTGCAGACCGCCGTGAAGCAGAGCGACGGGGAGTACCTCGTGTCTGGCTGGAGCGAGACGGTCGAGTTCTGCACTGGGGGTGAGGCCCTGCTGTCCGGCTGCTTTGGCACATCTGGTTTAGTAATGGTCAGGAGGGGACTTCCTCTTAACCCGGCATGCACTTAGGAACACCTGCTGTACGCAGGCACCATGCTTCGGTCAACGGGGAGACACCCATGGATGAGACCCACCCGTGCCCCCGCAAAGCCTGCAGTCTGATGCAGGAGGCAGATGCGAGCACAATTACGTTGACAATACCTCTTCCACAAAGGGATGGAGTTACTTTTCTGGCTTGGGGCAAGCCTAAGTGGGGGAAAATACACATAACATAAATTTACCCTCTTAACCATTTTTCAGTCCAGTAGCGTTAAGTACATTCACATTGGTGTGCAATCCATCTCCAGAACTTTTTCATCTTCCCAAACTGAAACACTATGCCCCTTAAACAACAACTTCCCGTTCCCCTCTCATTCCACGCCCTGGCAACCACCCTTCCACTTTCTGTCTCTGTAAATTTGACTACTCTCGGTACCGCGTGTGAGGAGAATCACACAATATTCGCCCTTCTGTGATTGGCTTATTCATTTAGCATAATGTCCTCAAGGTTCATCCATGTTACAGCATGTGTCAGCATTTCTTTCCTTTTTAAGGCTGAATAACACCCCATTGTGTGGATGGACCATGTTTCATTTATTGATCATCGGTTGCTGGACACTTTGTAGGACAATCACAATTTGTTTGTCTTGAGCCTCCACGTAGGCTGGGAAAACCATCCCACAAACTCACCTATTACCTTGCAAATTCCAACATGAACAAATACTGGGCTTCTGCGTACTTGCTCACTGATGACCCAGGATCGGCCCCATGATATTCCATTCTTTTGGTGCCCACGGTGAGAACTGCCCCAGATCTCCCTCTGTCACAAGGAAGGGGCATGAACATCCTGAGCCCCAGGCCTCGGAGGCTGCTGACTCCATCCTCTGCCAAAGTCTGTGCCCCAAGTCTCCTTGACCTGCCTTTCTCTTTTGACTGGTGTTTTTTTCTTAGCTCAGCTGCAAAACGCCACTCTCTGGAGGTGCTCCTACACCTTGCAGGGAAAGCCTCTTGGTTTACCCCAGAACTCTACATGTAGTGGGAGGTCATGCAAACTGGGGAGCTGGGGATGGCTGCAATTCAGTTCCTCCTCCTTTGGTCAAACCCAGCACCCTGGCCAGGGCTGCATCAGCAAGGAGGAAAGGGCACCTCTTCCTACTTTGTGCAAAGGCACTGTCTAGGCTAGCAGCAGCCCTGCCTGGGCTCCACGGCCCCAGCCTCTGGCCCTGGCCCAGGGAGTCCAATTTGACTATGCTGTGTCCAACCTTCCCCCTTTCTCATGGGATGCCCCAGACCCTGGTCTGCCTAAATATTCACCTTGGTTCTCTGCAGTTTCCTCCTGACTCTCCACCTGAAATTACAACTGGCTTCCATGCGGTGGTGTGGGCAGCCTCCTAGCTGGTGGATTTGAGGGGCTCTCCCCAAAGGACCTCAGATTGTCTCCTCTCAGTCTTTTGCCTCTTGGTCCTCTTTTCACACGAGGATGGTCTGGGATCATAGCCTCTGGGGCCCTCGCTGTACATGACTGTATAAACTGGGCAGCCCTCTGCCCTTTTCTGACGCAGAGCCCTGAGCCTCTGGCAACAGGGCCCAGAGGTGACAAGGAGAGACAGCATCCAGCTGCTCATGTTCCCAGCCAGGCCAAGTGGTCTGTTCCTAACTGGTCCAAGGTGCTGTGACTGTCTGGTCTCCCCTGCGCCCTGACGACAGAGGTGGGCCGGCGTTCACGGTATGCAGTGGGTGATCTGTGGGGCAGGCTGCGATCCCCCGCTTGGCCCTCGACTGACCCACCTGGACTCTTGCAGATTACGCCAAGGAGCACCTGGCCCAGTTGCAGGAGAAGGCCGAGCAGATCGCAGGCCGCATGCTCCGCTTCTCCGTCTTCTACCGCAACCATCACAAGGAGTACTTCCAGCACGCCAGGTACGGCTGGGTCTCTCTTTCCTGCCCTGGATCTGCCCGCCGCCCCGGCCGTCTGACGTCACCCCCACCCTGTTAGTTGCCAGACCCTCCCCTGGAGTCCTCACCACCCTCACAACCCAGGCTGGATCTGGGGGGGATGTTAGGCTCCAGGGAAGGAGAGGGCTCTCAGGATGGGGCTGCCTGGGGCACGACGCTAACAGTCATGAGTGGACGAGGTCCTGGCTTTGATCCTCCTTTTGGAGAGTTCCTTTCATTGGGTTCTAGGGCTGCAGGTCAGCTGTCCCTCCAATTCAGGCCCTGGGACCCAAGGGAGGTGGTGAGGGGAATACAGAGTGAGAGGATCCTCAATATGAAGGGCTGTGGTCTTCATACTGCGCACTGGGAAACCTGGAGGCTCCGGGGAAGGGTCTCAGGGCGCCCTTTAAGGTGGTGCCGAGGGACTGGAGAGGAAATCAGAAGATGAGGCTTGCTGAGCCCCGCACCTGTCACCCAACCAGAGAGGCTTCAATTTAATTGCCTCTGGCAAACCTCAGAGTCTATCAGGGGAAGTACAGACAGATGGAATATAATAAGTATGTGTGATTGCTGAGTAAAGTTCAGTGTCCTGCACGTAGTAGGCAGTCAAAATTTTGTTGAATGTAAGTGCTTGCTGTTCCTGGAAGGTTTTGGAGAGGAGGGGACACCTGAGGGATGATCAGAAGTTTGCCAGGCCAGGTGGGAAAATGTGGGAGGGGCAGCCCAGGCAGAGGGGAGAGCACTGCAAAGGCACAGAGGCAGGAAAGACCTGGGGTGGGATTCCCGCCGGAGGATGTTACCTGTTACCTGTGCGTTTGGGGGTGTTGGGAGGTGGGGCCCGAAAGAACAGATCTTTATGGCGTTGCTTTTTGTGCAAGTCCCATCAAAGGGTTGTAAGCTGGGGAGTGGCACGTTCAGATCTCTCTTCCGTGAAGAGGTGGGCTGGATCAGCCCGTCTCTGGGGCCCTCCCTTCTCTTGCATTCTGGAATGTTCTATTTGTGACTGGTGGAGGCGGTAGCTGGTGGGAGAGCTGGGAGCTGGGCTGACAGCCTTCAAGGTTGCAAATAGCAGTCAAGCCTCAGTCCAGCTAACCAACGGCATTTTCTCTTCCCCTGGGCCTTTCCCCCCGCCCGGGGTGGGCAGGACCCACTGTGGGAACATGCTGCAGCCCTACCTGAAGGATAACAGTGGCAGCCACGGCTCCCCGACCAGCGGCATGCTCCACGGGGTCTTCTTCAGCTGCAACACGGAGTTCAACACAGGCCAGCCCCCGCAGGACTCCCCCTACGGCCGCTGGCGCTTCCAGATCCCTGCCCAGCGCCTTTTCAACCCCAGCACCAACCTCTACTTTGCGGACTTCTACTGTATGTACACGGCCTACCACTATGCCATCCTGGTGCTGGCCCCCAAGGGTTCCCTGGGGGATCGCTTCTGCCGTGACCGCCTGCCCCTCCTGGACATTGCCTGCAACAAGTTCCTGACCTGCAGCGTGGAGGATGGGGAGCTGGTCTTCCGCCACGCCCAGGACCTCATCCTGGAGATCATCTACACCGAGCCTGTCGACCTGTCCCTGGGCACCCTGGGGGAGATCAGCGGGCACCAGCTCATGAGCCTGTCCACTGCTGACGCCAAGAAAGACCCCAGCTGCAAGACCTGCAACATCAGCGTGGGCCGCTAGGGACTTCTGGGGAGCTGGGGGGCTAGGGAGAGATGGCAGGCAGGGTGGTGATGGGTGGCATAGGTGCAGGGAGCTGGCTTTCTCTCCCCTGCCGCCCTGCTCCCTCCATGCCATCCATCTCCCTCTTCCCTTCCCTTCCCTTCCCCAGGGCATTGGAGGCAACAGAGGGTGGTCCCTTGGTAGGCATGGCCCACCATGCCTGGTGGGGCTGGGAAGGCTTCTTAGCCTCAGCAGGTTGGTGGGGAGTGGGGGGGGCGGGTGGATTTCTAGAGACTTCCCCTTTCCTCTGGTTTCCCTGCCCTGCTGTTTCTTGCCTCATCCCAGGCCTCCATCTCAGGAGACCTGCCGCCTAGGGCTCTCCCGGGGAAGCCTTCCCTTCCAAAGCCCACCTGTAGCTTGCCTGCCTCCGGAGGTGAGCCGAGAGCTGTGGGCGTGCTCTTCCTCAGCCCCACCCCCTCCCGCTCAGGGCCAATCACAGAATGCCCCTCCCCGTGAGTCGGGCCTGGGGGCTTCCCACCGCAGGCCCCACCCTCTCCCTCTATAAATAGTCTCCTGCACCGCTGTGACCCCCCCCGCCCCCATCCTGCCCCCGTCTCCCCCTCCCTGCTTCTTACCCCGAGGCACCCTCTTCCTGCACGGGGAGGGCTGTGCTTCCCCTTCACCTGCCCTCTCGAAAAGGGCCCTCTTTTTCTCTTAGCTTCGGGGGCACCTGGCTGCTGGTGTTGCCCCTTCTTCCGTCTGGAGATGGTGTAAATCCCGGCGTACTTTCTCCCTTGCTCAGAGTGCTGGGTCTGCAAGGGCAGCCGCTGGGGTCGAGGAGGGGGCAAGAGACCCCTGAGACCCGGAGGGACCCCTTCCTCAGCCGGGAGTGGGCGGCCTGGAAGTGAGGGCGTTCCCCCAGAGCCCTGGCACCCCGCCTGGCTGCGCGCTTGCTCGCTCGCTCTGCCGCGGCGCCGCCACTGCCCTGTGCCTGTGTGTCATCTGGACTGTGGCTTCCCTGCCCCGCCCCCCCTCGCGCCCCTGCCCACTGGCCCTGTCGGGTACCCACCGAGAAGCTAGCCTATTGGCGGAGAGGCCCTTCCCTGGGGAGTTCTTGGTGAGGTCTTTCTTGGGCCACTCAACGTTTTCACCTCTTTCCTACTTTTGTACGGGTCATGGGAGTGGTGAGAGTGGACCCTGGGGACAAGCAGACTGCGTGGGGTGACGGGGAGAGGTGTCAATTAAGGCAGGCAGCTGTTTGGGGGATGCCAGAGGTGATGTCAGGTGGTGGGAAGCAGCCCCCAAGGTGACAGCCGGATTTCTGCGATGAAGGACAGAAGTGGGCAGCAGGCCAACAAGGCCATATCTCAGTGAGTGGGCAGATAGGACAGCTGGTTGCCTCTTCTGTAGCCACAGGGAGTGGTGTGGTCAGCTGTCTCCGTGGCATGGATCAGGGCTGGGGGCCGTGGGAGATGCATGGAGGAGAGGACGTGGGCCCCAGGCCCTTTCCCCTCTGCTGAGGGCAGCGGAAAAGGCCCGCTGCCCTCCCCTGGCCTCGTGTTTGCCCTGGGCTGGGGGCACACCCGCCTGTGTGCTGTGCTTGCGACGTGCATCAATAAACCACCATGGCCTGAGAGCCCCGCCTCTCCTTGGGCTCTGGGAGGGGTGGGGTGGGCAAGCTGTATAGTCACAGAAGAGCTCCAATGAGGATGCCCCCCAGGACAGGTCACCTGGAACCATCAAGGTTGTTCCACATCTCACTGTGAGAGGCAGGGCTCCGAAAGCAGAGCCACATCTCCAGCTTGGAAAGGACTCTGGAGGTCAATTTGGCACTACCATGCACTCTGCAGATGGGGAAACTGAGGCCTCCTAGGGGACAACCTGTAGCAATCTGGAGGCCTAGCCGAGGTCCACAGGCCCCCTGTTTGGAGCCCTTCCCACTGCAGCAGCCTACCACTGCATCAGACTCAGATGTCACTGAATTTCCCTCCCCCAGAGCCCGAGTGTCCGCTCCCCAGCAGGGCTCCTCGTTTGCAGATCTGAGTCACCTCTGCGTCTATTATTATGGACTTATTAAAATGATCCTCTGCTGGAGTGGAAAAGCTCCGGAAAAAACAGAGTCACCTCCCTGACACTGCCTGGCTCAGGGCCAAATGAACATGTGTCATCCAAAGCTTGGGGCACAGCCTCCTTGCACTAGGAAGGAAAGCTGAAGGTCAAATGCCACTTCCTGAGGGCCTACTACGTGCCAGGCATCCAGCCAGGTGCTTTCATGTACGTCAGCTCCTTTAGTCTTCGCAATGTCCCTGCACCGTATGATTCCCATTTAACAGATGAAGAAACTGAGGCACAAAGAGGTTAAAAGGCTTGCCCGTGTCTTACAGCCAGTAGGCAACAATGCCCAGGATTTGATTCAGAAGCTAGAATCCTTCCAGTTCACTGCCCTGTCTCCCCAGTGTATGCCAGGGACCACCTGGGACAGTAAGACAGGGGCGGGTCAGGTCTCAGACACAGTGGCCCACCCCAGGGTCTCCTCAGAGCTTCTGGGGGACCATGGCCATGCCTAGTTCCCGAATAACACCAGGGGGGGCTGTGGAGCCAAAAATGCCAAGGAAGCTTATTTTGAAGGCGTAGTGGGGAATATTTGGAGTCCAGGATTCTAAGGATGGGGGGTGACCTCCAGGGTCCATCCTTCCGCCTCTCGGCAGGACCACCCCCCAGCACCAGCTGAGGGGTTTTCAGAGTCTCCCAGAGGCACAGGCTTCAATCTTCCTTTTGCAAAACCCTTCTGGGTTTCTTAGGAGGAGAAATTGGCTCCCAGGGTCCTCTTAGTGGGGGACAAAGGAGCCAGTTGAGGTGGGGGGGGCGCTGCATACAGGTTTCCTCCAGAGAGCCTGCCCCTCCTTCCTCTCTCCAGATGGCCGCTCTCCGGCACTCGGCCAGCCCTGGGCAGCTCCAGGCACCTGTCAGATAGAGCTGGGTCAGGGCATCTGCCAGAGTCTGCCCCAGGGTCCTTTCTGCCCTGTGTCCCTCTAATCTGACCTGGCGTAGGGAGAGAGGTCTATGTGTGCATAAACACACACACACACACACACACACACACACACACACACACACACACACACCGCCTCCCTGGGCTGGATATGGAAGACAGCTTTGGCGGCCACAGAGAGCTGCAAGGTAAGGGACAACCTTGGGCTGCAGCTGCCAGTCAAGCAGAGGGGCCCCGAGTTAGCTAGTGCAGGCAGGGCAGGAAAATGAGGTGGTGGCCACCAAGGGGCACTTCCAGGTCACAGTGGGGTATTTTGCTGTGCAGACACAAACACAGACACACCCAATATATAGGCACAACCTCATACACTCATACCTCACACACACACACACACACACACACACACCCATACCTCCCTATCCATTCCTTTCCTTCTGGGACAGCATCTTTCTTTTAATCCTGGCTGGATGACAGGGCCCCCCCACCCCCGCAAGGAAGTGGGAAGGAAGGTGCCAGTTCTGAGGACCCTCACAGTTTCATTTGGCTTCAATATGTGTCTCTTCTCCATGTTAGGAAAAGAGGTGGCCAAGGTCCCAAGGAAAGGGACGAGGAGGGACCATTCCCCGAAATGGAAGGAGGCCTTCAGGAAGCTGAGCTGAGGTGATTGGCCATAAAACAGCTTGGCCACAGCATCTGGAAGAGATTGGAACCAGATGTTCCTGGGATGGGGGAGGGGAGGGCTGGGAGGCTGGGAGGGGGCTGCAGCAGGAGAAGCAGGCTGGTCAGTGAGGGGGTGGGCCTTCTGACTCTCAGGGGAAAACATCTGGCCTCCTTCTCCCCTCCTTACTCCTCTCCCCAAGTCAGGCACTACTATTTTTGCAAACTGGGGCAGCAAATCTTTTCACATATTCCAGAATCAGCTTTGTGTGTAGGGACAGTCAAGCACAGGGTGTGACTTGGGAGGTGCCCAGAAAGGCTACCAGCTAGCCAGAAATATGTCCCCCGCTGCCCCGCAAGCCCCGCCTTGCTGTGGGTTAAGCATTGCCCTCTCTGGCACATGTAGTTCTGCGCTAAACTCCTAACGCACGACTGGAAACTGGTGAACCCAGAAGTTTCCTTTTAGCATAGGAAGAGCTTCATCCACGAACTGGAGAATTGTTTGGCAGATGACAGGAAAAGAAGGCCCATTTACAGAGAGCTTATTATCCAGGCGCTGTGACAGGCTCCCTCCAAAGTCTATCTCTTCCTTTCTTGAAACACTGTGCTATCATCCTCTGTATCTAGATGAAGAAACCAAGGTTCAGAGCAGTTAATTGACTCACCAAGGGGCATGGAGCCACCAAATGGGAAAGCTTGTATTCAAAACCGGCTATGTTTTTATTTATTTAAAATTTTTTTGGCCGTGCCGCGCAACATGTGGGATCTTAGTTCCCCTACCAGGGATTGAACCCGTGCCCCCTGCAGTGGAAGCGCGGAGTCTTAACCACCGGACCGCCAGGGAAGCCCCAAACTGGCTGTGTTGCATTCAAGCTTATAACCTTCTCACGACCTACTGAGAAGAATGTGGGGTAAGGGAGAGGGGGAGGGATAAAAAGGAGTGAGGGGGCAGTGCAGGGCATCCAACCTTCTTTCTTTTACAGTTGAGCCAACAGTTGGCCCTGGAAGCCCCCAGCTCCCTCAGGAGCGTGGCCCTGCCCTCTGGCTCTTGGAGACTAGACCCCGACAGGAAGGGTTGCTGGGGAAAGGTGATAGGCTGGGGAGCAGAGGCCCAAGGAGGGGACAGTTGGTCAGTGTCATAGGGCGAAGCAAGGCAGAGCCAGATCTCCTGACCGCCAGGCCAGGGCTGGTGTCCTGTCCTCCGAGGGCTAGAGAGGTGCGCCCAGAGGGAGGAGGCCGGAGCTCCAGGGTACGTGGTTATCTTAACCTGGTTACCAGGTTGGGAGCGCAGTCTGGGGCAGGTCCATCCTAGCTTTTCTGCTGCTGGCCACACACTCAGGACCCAGGAAACCTCAGGGACTTGGAGACAGTTGGACGAGGAAGGGTTCCGTCCTCTGACGTGGAATCACCTGAGCGGCTGGGCAGCTGCACTGGAGGTCATCTAGTCTAGAAGCCTGAAGTAGGCGGAAGGTGAGGGTAGGCCGGGTCTGGAGAATACATTCATTAACTTCTGGGATGTGTATCAATGGCCTGCAGCCAGCTCCTGATCAGCCTGCAGCGCCCAGAGGCAGCCTCTGGGACGATGGGCCCAGGGAAGACTGGCAGGGCCCACCAGCACGGGCCCCTGAGTCGTTAGAGGGGCCCGAGTCTACGGTGGTGATGGAGTCTTGGGATGGGTGCCCAGGGTGGCTGCATGGCTGTCCTGAGCTGCCTCCGGCTGTGCTGCTGCTGTTCACAGGGGCCCTGACCTGGGTCGGGGAGGACTGGGTACTCTCTTGGGCTGCAGTCCCGCAGTCTGGACGGGGCTGTGATCCTGACTCTCTTGGCACACGTGGCTTGTAAACTGGCTCTGAGCTTCGGAGGAACCTGCAGGGCTGGTGAGGAGAGCTGTGACCACTGACTACGAACTCTGCCATGGAGCCGAGGCCAAGTGTGTTGGCAAAGTGGCCAGATGAGATGCCTGGGCGGCTCCAACGGTTTGGGGGTTTTTCTATTCTGTCCACGGCCCTCTGAGCTGTCCTGAGCAGTTTGGTCAGAGGAGGTGGAGGGGTGGCCGTGACATCACAGCCTGTGACCTCGCTGGCCCTCCGGCCAGCACCCACTCCCTCACTTGCGCTCAGGACTAGAAGAGAAGGCTGCAGCCTGACCATGGGAGCTGGTCCTGCGTGCACATCAGATTCTAGCCGTGTGTCTGGTTTCCACCGCTGCCTTCTGCCTAAAGGACCAATATGGGATGCACCGTGCCGCATTGCTCCCTGGGGGTAGGTCCCCCCACATAGCCCAGACAGCAGCTGGCACAACATCTGCCTCTGCAATGGGAAGGAGTTTGGGGCCAGTAAAAGACGTACGGTCCCCTGAAGGCTCTCGGGGAGCCCCAGGGCTTGAAACAGGCTGCCTGCTCGCACTGGAACCTGGGAGTGGCCAGTCCAGGCAGAGAACCTGGGTCCTCTCTGGGCTTTCTTTCCCTGTGAGATCCACGGAGAGAAAGGGTAGAGAGAGGCTCCTTTGAAGGGAAGGAGCGGGGATGTAGTTTCTCTCCACCTGGCCTCGGGGAGACAGGTCTGTGCCTCACTATTGCCTGGACAGGGAGAAGGCAATGGCAGGAAGGACGAAGCCGGACAAGACACAGCCATGGGTCCCCTTGGGAGAGGCCAGAGCTGCAGTGTTTGCCCAGGGGCTGCCGAGCATCTGGCTCTTGTCTCACTGAGGAGAGAAGGATCCGAGGGGCCAGTACTCGGGGTCCGACCTTCAGGAGGGCAGGCGCTGGGGGCCAGCTGGTGGATCTGTTCCGGCTGGTGCTGGTGTTCTGGGTCCCGGTGGGCTCCCCTAGCCCGACACCCAGACCCAGAGACAGAAGACCCGGATGGACACTGGATGGACAGACACACGCCATCCCCTTTTACATATCTCCTCCCTCCCCACCGAACAGCCTGTTTGCAGAATGTCCCTCCCCTTCAGCTGTGTGGGAGAGCTTCGAGCAGTGTGTGTACATGGGGCGCCTGCAGGCTGACGTGTGCGAGGCGTATCTGTGTGTGCCTGACCGTGAAATCCCACCCTCTGGGGCCCTGGAATTGACGGAAGGAAGGGCAGCCAGCGAGGCCAGGTGTCCTGGCTGGGGGCCGGCCCCAGACACAGCAGCCTGCGCATCTGGAGCGAGACGGGCCACCCCACGCCCGCCGCCCCCACACCCCAGACAGCACCTGGCACAGGATACTGGCTGTAACACTTTCGGTTTATTGGCTGGGGTGCCCTGGTGTGGCCGACCAGCCACTGGGCCTGAGAGAAGCCCTGTCTTGCTGCCCCACTCCCTCCCCTTCATCCTCCCACCCTGGCTCCTGTGGGACATGTACGGAAACTCACGCCCCAGGAAACAGGGGGAAATGGAGGCTTAAAATAAAACCAAATCGGGGCTGGAGAAGGGGTGGGAAATGTACATGACAATGAAGATATGCCACCGGCCATACACAATACAGCGTGTAGAGACGGGCAGGGAAGGTGGGCGGGTCCCGGTGACAGACCCTCTCCCACCGGGCTGGGCCCCAGAGAGGAATGGCCACTTCAAGTGTCTCAGGGAAAGCTCTGGCTCCCTGGCCCTGGCCCTTCACTCCTGGCGGGGGCAAGGGAGGAAGGGATGGTGGGGCAGTGGCTCATGTAGGAGTCCAGTGCCCTGCCTCACCTGGACCATTGGCCCGCAGGTCCTGGCACCTGGGGGACGGGGACGGGGTCCCGCCTTCTGCCCAGCCCCCGCTGTCCGGCTCAGTTGACTGAGGGCAGCGGGCCTCCCGTCCCCGCCGTGTGAGGGCAGTGGTCACTTCCTGCTGTGCAGCGTGTCCTGGAACTTCGTGCTGGTGTATCGCAGGTGGAAGCCTTTTTTGGTAATGGTGTCATCCGAGTGGAATTTCACCAGGACAGAATCTCCCGCCGAGTACACCTCCTCGGGAGGCTGACAGAGGAAAGGGGTGGGCATGAGACTGAGGACCAGGGGCAGGGCTGCCGTTTCCCTCCCCGAGTTCCCCAGCTATGAGGAAGGCGGGCAGCTCCCGACTTCCGCCAGATTCCCCCAGCGCCTGGAAGCAGGAGGAGGATTCTTGGGAGCAGGGGTTTAATGGGGTGCCTGGAGGAGGGGAGGTAGCAGGGGGTAGAGGAGCTTGTCTTAAGTGCAGAGTTACACTTTCATTCCACACCCAGCGCTGCTACTAACTAGTTAGCTGTGAAGTCTTAGGCAAGGCACTGCCCCCCGCTGGGCCTGGCTTCCCTCAGAAGCTCTCTGCTCTCCAAGCCTAGAAGGGCTGGTGGCAGGAACAGAAAGAGGATAGCTGGGAAAGGGAGCAGCTTGTCTGAGTGGCCGCCTTGTTGCTGTCCCGGCTGTCTCTTGGAGAAGACAGGACAGCTGGGTCCCCCAGACCCGGACTCGGCCACCACGCTCCTGCCCTCCCCCGATGCTGGCCATGGTCAGCTCCGGGTGATGCCCCTTCCTAGGCGCCTGCAAGCCCCTCCTCACCTCTGTGTGCAGGCCCTCAGCATGACAGCCGCCCCCAGAGCATCAGCACGAAGAGGCCCCGGCCCTCAAAACCCTCCGAAAACCTTGGGGACACTTCCAGCAACCATGCCAGGAAGCCCTGACGGAACTGGGTTCCTTCCCCAGGTCCCCTCCCGTTTGCTCCAGCCTGATGGAAGTCTTTGGAAGATGCCACCTGGGGACACCCAATTTGGTGTGTGACTCACCCAAAGGTGTCAGATCAAGGGAGTCACAAAGAGTCAAGTGGGGAGGGGGCACTAGCTTGGTCGCCTGGGGATCCTGGAGCGGCTGAGCCAGGCAGGCTGGGGGGCTGTGTGCTCCGCTTCCCCAGCTCTCCACCCTGTCCCAGCCCTGCCCGGCCCTTGCCAGTTGACAAAGGCTGAAGCTCTGCTCCTAAGGGGATATTCCACCGGCCAATGCTGGGTTCAGCAGCTACTGCTGCTCCTGGGAAGTTTAACCCTTCCTGGGGCACCCAGGCAGCCCTGGAGCACGGCCATGAGAGGCAGGGGACCAGGGAAGTGATGGGAAGGAGGGCGTGTCTGAGTGTGCATATGAGTGTGAGTACATGTGCAAAAGTGTGTGTGTGTGTGTGTGTGTGTGTGGAATGGCGAGGGGAAGATGACATTCCCTGAAGGAGGAGAAGATTAAAAAGAAAAGAAAAAGAAAAAAACAAAAGAACTCACAAGCTCTGCCTGGAGGAAAATAAACCCACCTCTGCGGTTTTCCTGTGGCCTTAGTTAAAACCGCATCGAGCAAACTTTTGCCCACTGCCTCTGAAAGTGCCATTTTATGGACCAAGAGGTAATATTCAGTATCTGCTTGGACAGCGGCATCAGTAGCTGCTTTGGGGCCATCTGGCCTTTCACCAAGAAGAGAAACGGGCAGTGGAAGAGATGAGGGTATTGTTATGGCTCCGCCAGAACGACTGCCTAGCACGACTCAGCTCAGTCCTGGTCTCTGGCTCCTGCCCCAACCTCTGCCCTCATTCCGGGCCCTGGTCAGCTGCCTTTGGACTGGGACGAGGGAATCAGAGGGCAGAGGGAACTCCATCCTCCTCTCCAGATGCAAACTACCTTGGAGACCCAACCAAACTGGTGCTGAGCAGGCTTGGGTCAGGGCAGGGCCTATCCCAGAGGCTGCAGGAACCTCTGTGTTGACCAGAAAGGACCTGGTTTCCTGGGTGGGGATGGCCCAGGGCGGGGCGGGCCTCTGTGAGCGACCACCCACTTTGTAGGTCTCTGGCTCCTACAACGTGCCAGGCAGGGGCTGTCCCCCGTGCCGGGACCCCAGGCCTGCAGAGGCGCTGGGTCCCTGCGCTGGGGTGAGGGGTGGCGGGTCTCACCCCGGAGCCGCAGTAGCGCCCCAGTCTGGGGGCCGTGCTGTCGTAGCCGTCGAAGAGCTCCATGTAATCGTAGCCGCAGTCGGCCTCCTCCTCCACCTCGAAGGTCTGGAACACCAGCTCCACGCCATAGCCTTCCTCGGCCACGATGACCCACTCGCAGTCCACGCCCCCGGGGTAGTTGTTATCGCCAAACTGGGCGTGGGAGTAAAGGTCCTTGGTCTTCACCTCTGCCTGCACCTGGCCTCCACACTCTGAGGGGGGAGGGGGACACAAGATCAGCCACCCCCCCACCCCGAGCACGGCTGTGGCCCAGGCACTGTCCCTCCCCATATTCAGGCCTCCTGGCCGGATGGAGGCCCTGGGACGAGGCCACATGGCTAGTGATAGGTGGGTTTGGACCCAGCCCAGGCCTTGGCCTGGAACAAGTGCTCTGCGGCTTTCCCTCTGGAGAGATGCCCGCGGAGGCCCGGGGACGTGGTGGGTGGAAGGCCGCCCTGAGCAGAGGCCCCAGGGAGAGCACGCTTGTTGAAAGAGGTTGCTGCTAATTTGCTCCAGCTGATGGCTATCACGGAAGAATGTGGGCCCTGTGTCGCCTGAGCTCCCTTTCTTAAGCGAGAAGACGTACTCGTGGATTTTATGCAAAAACTCCTAATTTTTAAACGTTGGCTCATGTTTTTAAAAAACACAGTGTGGGCCAAACAGAGCAGGTCTGAGGGCCAGATGGAGTTCCGGGCCTCCAGTGTGTGACCTTGTGCTGGGAAGGGCAAACGAGAGCAGGCAGGGCAGGGTCATCCCGTCCACCCCTTCCTACGCCCTCTGGCCTTCAGGACACCTGGGCTCACGGGTGGGGCGTGGATGGGCGAGGCCTGGGTCAGAGGCTGAGTTAAAAGGGAGGAGCGGGACTGTGGACCCATCAGCTCTGGGGCCTCCCCAACAGGTAGCTTAAGACCCACAAGAAGCCTGCCAAGCCCCCAGCGGTCTCCGTTGGCCTGATGTCCCAGGCCTCCCAGGACTGGGCTCCAGCCTTTCTCTGTAGCCACACCATTCCCAGTTCACTGCTGTCCTCACACGCCCATTGCTCCAGCCAAACTAAATGACCTGCAGTCACCTGTGTACACCCAGAGCTGTCTGGGGTTGTGGCTGTGCTTGGGCTTCTCCCCTGCCTGCAATGACCCATCACCTCACACCCAGAGCGAGGCCCTTAGCGTGTTTTGTCTCCCGCTGTAATTATCTGTCCGTGTCCTGTCTCTCCCCTGGGCTGTGGGTTCCCGTGTGGGCAGGGTGAAGGGCTTATGCCTGATTCACCTCTCCGTGCCCCTCTGAGTCTCCTGCAGGGTCCAGGGCTCAGTAGAAGGTTGTTGAATAAACGAACAAGTAAATGCAGAGTAAACCCCTCAAGGACTGAGAGGTTTGTCTGCTTCGTTCTTTTTTTTTTTTTTTTTTTTTTTTGCGGTACGCGGGCCTCTCACTGTTGTGGCCCCTCCCGTTGCGGAGCACAGGCTCCGGACGCGCAGGCTCAGTGGCCATGGCTCACGGGCCCAGCCGCTCCGCGGCATGTGGGATCCTCCCGGACCGGGGCACGTACCCGTGTCCCCTGCATCGGCAGGCGGACTCTCAACCACTGCGCCACCAGGGAAGCCCTGCTTCGTTCATTTTGTGACCCGCACTTAGGATGCTGCCACGTACCTGCCACGTGTTAACAAATGTCTGCAGAATGAATGAGAGCGTGAATCTGGGGGGGTGGAATGTGGGTGGCCTACCGCACAGACAAGTGTCCTACCTCTGGGGACTCCAGGGGATTCCCTCCCCATCTCTGGTTCTCTACCCACTGTTGTCACCGCCCTATTCTCTTTCTGACCTTCGCACCCCTAATCAGGACCTCCTCTCCCTGGCCCAGGACGCTGACTCTCTGCCCCTCTGGTCTGGCCTTCAGGACATGCTGTCTGTCCACCCGGCCAGGGGCTGGGCCTGTCTGTGTCTTCAGGAGCTCTTTGTAAACCTCCGACTGGAGCCCAGGGCCTGCCTTTGAGACCAGGATCAGCAGATGCCTCCAGGACAAATGACCACACAGGGCACCGGCTGCCCCCACCCTGGCCTGCGGTGGGCTCACCTGTGGAGTGGGACGCCTGGAAGCCCTTCCTCTGCACGGAGTTGTCAGAGTAGAAGCGCAGGAACATGCGGCTGCCCGTGGCCAGGACGGGCTCGGGCTTCTTGCTCCCGCAGAAGCGGCCCAGGACGGGGGCCTTGGCGTCACGCCCGTCGTACACCTCCAGGTGGTCGTAGGCACACTCAGGCTGGGACTCGATGTCCATCTCCGTGAAGGTCTGGAGGGCATGAGGGAGGACAGCGAATTAGGAATTATGTGGCCGGGGGCAGGAGGCGTGGGCAACAGGTGGCACCAAACCGAGGCCCCCGGACCCCAGTTCATGGACACCAGGGCAGTGGCCACTGCTGGTGGATGGGAGACGGGGAGGACCTAGGAATGAGGCGATGGCAGGTACAAACCCACTGTATGCTGGGAAAGGGCCTCTGTCCACACCAGACTTGGGCTTCTCACAGGGATGGCAGCCCTGTGGGCTCAGCCAGGCCACCAGCCTGCAGCCTGCATGGCCCTGAGCAGTGCTCTGAGTGACACGGGGCTTTGGAGCTGACAGGAAATAGGTGATGCGCAGATGGCACGGAGGAGCGGGGTGGGGAGCGGGCACCTTACCAGCTTGACCCGGTGCCCGGGGGTGCTAGAGATGGCCCAGGTACACTCCTTCTTGCTGGGGTATTTGTCAGGCCAGTTGGGGCTGGTGATGGTGCCGCTGGTGGATGTCACCTTGTGGTCACAGCCGGCTGTGGAGAGGTGAGTGAGGGGAAGGGGATCAGCAGGGACCCCAGTGCTCCAATGGCCCCTATGAAGAAAGGAAGGAAGAAGCCCCTCCCTCCCCTCCTCCCCCTTTCTTGCTTCTCTTGTCCCCCACTTAGAAATGGAATGAAAGCTCACGTCACTTCTTTTCCATTCGGTCACCCAGCCCGGGGAAATCTAGCTGCTCAGTTCCAAGCTGGACCTCACCTGGCACCAGCCATGGAAGCAGCCCTCCCAGGCGCCCTGTGTACACTCCTGGACCTTTGAGGCCATTTGGCCATACCACCTCTGCTCTCCACGAAGCTGGCATCCTCTGACCTCCTGCCACACTTCCATATCCACAGAAGACTTTGGCATCTGACTCAGTTCTCTCCACCCCACTCCTGCCACCATCCTAGGTGATGTCAACACACACGTGGATGGTCCACCCACATGCCTCGTGCCCCTGACCTTCTCAGCTCTATGGGTTTTCACCTCTCACCACCAAGGCTTCGCCATCACCCTCCAATTCTCGATGCTACAAACGCATCACCCTCGCAGTGGCCGCCTCCCTTTCTTCCAGGGCGCTCAGGCCCTCCCTTTCCCTAACAGCTCTCCAGCTTTAGAGAGGCCTCCATGGCCTTGACCCTTCCACTTCCTCCCAACACTTCCTCCTGGGTTGACTTGCTTCTCTATCAGCTGGACCATGTGGGCCATCACCCCAACTGCTCATCAAGGGCCGTGCTTGAGCGGCACCATCTTGGAAAACCCCATTCGTGGTCTCCAAGCGTGGCTGGGCCCCCACCCCTTGATAGTCTTTGGATTCATCCTTCACCAGCTCCATCTCTCACCTCCTCAGCTACGGCTCCGAACCTCTGGCCCTCTCCTCAACTCCCAGCCCCGCTCCCAGCAGACCACCTCACCTCCTGCCTCCTGGAGAAAAGCAGGGCCCTCAGATATGAACAACTTCAATTTCCCAACCCCTACCGGCAAACTCACCTTCCCCGCTCACCTTCCCTCCTGCCTTGTCTTAGAGAAGGTGCCACTCCTCCCGGGCAGGAATGGATTTTCCTTCCTTGAGCTGGAGCTCATTGCTGCCCACCATCTGGGGACCCTCATGTCACACATTACCCGCGCTCACTCCCTCTGCCAGCTCGGCCAGGCCACGAACCCTTCCTACGCTTTGCCCATCCTGAAACAACGCTCTCCTCCTGCTACCACCCATCCTGTCTCCTTGTCTTCAAGAAAACTTGCTACACCATGTTCTCACTACTCATGGCTCCTTGATCCACTGCAATCTGCCTTCTGCCTCGGAACAGCATGGCCTCACAAACTCCAAGGCTGATGCTCCTTAAGCGTTATCATCCAATCTGACAGGTCCCTCTGAGGAAAAGCCAGTGCACGGCTGGACTGGGGAGGAGAGAGGGGTGGGTGGGGTGCAGGCTGAACAGCTGTGCCTATAGTCAGAGGCTCACAGGATGAATGCACAGCCGCCAGGGTCCAGAGGGGCAGTGCCCTTGCAGGCCACCCAGCGGCCCTGGTGGAGGCAGGTGGAGCTCCTGGCCTCCACATTTGAGCTATGAGCTGCTTCCATTACCCATCTTCAGCTTCCCATGTCCACACTCACTGGCCCCCACCCCATTTTTACACCAGTTGTCCCCACCCTCTGATTTCTCCTTCCATGCCCACTTCTCTCCCCAGCTACACTGCAGTCTCCTCGGGAGCAGAGGGATCCCCTCTTGAACCCCCTACAGAACTTTGCACAGAGCTACACCCCCCACAGAGGGTCAGGAAATACTGATTTGTTACTAGCCTAGCACTTGAGTAAGAAACGATGAGTTCTTCTAAAGTGAATCGGAGCTACGCACAGGCCATCTTCCCAGGAGGTTTACACCTGCTCCTGCTATCTTGTTGATGTCAATGCTGAGGGTTCTTTAGCAAAACCCTGTTTTTCATAGAGAGTACAGAGATGGCATACAGTTTAGACAACATCAGAAGAAGGTCTCCCCTAGCTAAAAGATATGGGGGCTCCGTGAGTCAGGTACTCTATATTTGGACAGCCTGAAGCGCTGGGGATGGAAGCCCTGGGGCGTCCGTTGGGCGCTTCACCTCTGTTTATCCTAGTCGGCAGTTTATTTGCTGGTACTTTGGTTGTCCACCTAGTAATGGTGAGAAGAGGCATTTGCCAGGCACTGTGCTAAGTGCTCAAAGCAAGGGCTCTAAAGCGTAGGACCATCTCATGGGTGAGGCAATTGAAGCTCAGAGGGCCGAAATGACTCACCCAACGGCACACAGACTCTCAGTGTCAGAGGCGAGCCTACATTGTGCTGCTGGGATAGTACATCCCCAGCAGGCACGGGCCACGGTGGAATCAGCAACTGGGAGCAGGCCAGGGTTGTATTGCATCCAGAGAGGTATCACGTGATTTGGGCAATGACCTGAGAGCTGTTTCCAAGGATCTGCAGGGCTTCAATGTCAGGGAGGCAGCAGCCCTGTTCTGGGTGTCCCCAGGGGTCAGAGATGTGACCAATAACAGTGACATACGTGACTGCTTGCTATGAGGCAGGCGCTGCTCGGAGCACATCACAGCGCCCCGCCCCTAGAAGGAGGGTGCTGGTACCATCCAGGAGTCACTCGTGAGCAAACCCGGGTGCGGAGAAAGGAAGTCAGCTGCCCAAGGGCACGTGGCTGGCTAAGTGGTAGGTCTGGGAGCCTGGCACCACAGTCTGTGCTCTTCATCACTGTCCCAGCTTGCGTCCCTGACAGCGGGAGGTTGGGCAAAGAGAAAGACTTGGACATGGATTTTAAGGAGCACTAATTACCAGAACAGCCTAACAATGGGGCCTGGGGGCAGCCCCTCCTCTCCAGAAGTGTGTGTGGCTTGGATATTGCTGGGGGGGGGGGGCGCGGGAGGGATGGGGAGGGTCCGTGCACTAGGCGGGAGGCAAAACGAGGTGACCTCAGAGGTCACTCAGCTTCTTGAGTCCAAAGAGAGGCCGGAGGAGATGGCAGCGCTGAGCCCTTCAGGCCCCAGCCCGTGGGCAGGGGAAGGTGCCCGGGGGCTCTGGCAGCGCTTACCTTCCTTGCAGTCGTGCTTGTTGTCATGGAGGACGAAGCCGCTGCGACACTGACACTCGTAGCTGCCGAAGGTGTTGACGCAGTCTTGCTGGCAGCCGCCGTTATCCTTGGAGCACTCGTCCTTGTCTGCAGGGGGAACAAGCAAGGGCAGACCGGTCTGTGCAGGGATGAGGGCTGCATCGCCCCAGGGGAAGTGGGAGGACTGGCTGGGCGTCCACCTCGCCCTCCCCCCGCCCCCCCACAGGCAGGGTGGGGAGCGGAGGTCAAGGCGATGGTGGGGGTCCAGGGCACTGCATCAAGCGGAGGTGGCTGAGGGGGGCCCAGCTGTGCGGAGAGAAAGGAGAAGTGGACGGAGGGAGGCTGGGGTCTGGAGCTGACCAGCATGGGAACCCTCTACCATTACCTGCTTACTGGACAGACGGACAAGTGGAAAAATAGACACACGGACAAGCAGACTGCAAGAGAAAGGAGCAGGACGCAGGGGTCCCTCTTTTACTTCACAACAGGAAATGTCACAGACACCATCAAAATGGGAGGGGCGGGAGGCAGGGAGGGTCCCCTGTCCACGTGAGCGGGGGCAGGGGCGAGGAGAGCACCAGTTCTGTCCGGCCGGAGGGAGCCGGGCCGGCATGGCAGAGCGGAGGTCAGGGTGGGCGGCAGCAGAGCCCCCAGCCCATTCCGTCCAAGGTGAGGTTCCTGAGTAACAAAGGGTCCGGGAGGCCAGGCGGGCCTCACTGGGGGGTCCGGTTTCTTTTCTGCACTCGGAATTTGAGCTGGTGGGGCCGTCCCCGGGGGGGCTGCAGAGCTGGCCTCTTTTCTGAAACGAGAGAGAGAAGGAGAAAAGGGACCAAGGGGTGCGGGTGGAGGGCGGGGGCCAGGGAGGGAGAGCAGTGAAAACCAGGCCCGGCTCCGAGGGGGGTCCACGGGCAGCACGGGGTTGGGGGGCAGCGGGACACACATGCAGGACGGCCATGTCCGGAGCAGCCAGGCCACGGAGGGGCAGCGGGTGGGAGGAGGCACAGCGACAGGGGACAGACAGGAGGAAGCCTGCGGCAGGGAGAAGGCCTTGGGGGTGGGAATGAGGCCCGCACGCTGGGGAAGGAGACGCAGAGTCTCTAGCAGAGGGGAGCAGTCCATGGGAAGGGGGCCTCATCCAGAGCTCGGCTCTCTCCTGGTGCTGCAGCTACAGAGTGTGTTACAGACACAGACACACACTCACGCCAACACACCCACAGACATGTTATCCCTCACCCTGTACCGTCGTCCCGACACGGCAGCACAGACACTGACCCACAGGTTGACACACACACACACACACACACACACACACACACACACACGCACAGGATACACGTCAGCCCCTCACACACAGACACCACACTCACACACGTCAGCCATCGGCCACCTGTGTACACGTGCCAGGGATAGACGCCGCTGGCTCACTCCCTGTGCGTGAGGAAGCATGCACAGGCACACACAAGCACAGGTACAAACAGAGACACACGTGGATGCAGAGACGACGGACTCATCAGCAGGCCACTGCGGACTCAGGAGGGCTCACAGGCGCAGCTGCTCCCATTCGGGTGGATCTGCACATGCGCTCTCCCATGAACACAGAAACTGACACACAGAGGGACACGTGGTCACAGGCACGGGTACATCACACACACATATCCTCCAGTCTCTCCATGGTCATTTTGGGTACTGTGTGCCTGGAACGGAGGCAGGCATTCAGGGAAGGGGAGTGGACACACAGAGTTCCAGAGATGAGCCCCGAGGTAGAAAGATGCCTGCTGACATTCACATGGCCAGGCGGAGTCTGTGACAACGGCGGCCCTGTTACGGGTCTCCCTTGGGAGAGGGGCCCAAGGGCTGGAGCACTGGCTCCCAGATGGCCCTGCTTCTCCAATTCACTCTCACGTGAGCCAGACCCCGTGGGACCCAAACAACCCAAGGTCAAGAGGTGGAGTCCCCAAGTCCTTCCCCAGGTCTCCTCAGTTAGAGCATCGTGAGGGACCCTGACAGAGGGCCCTGTGGAAGCTGCCTTTGCACAAGCCCTGTGAGAATGTGGGGTGATGGGCACCCTACAACCCATCCTGGGGTTTCACCGAGTAACTCACTGATGACTATGCTGGGAGCTTCAGGAGTTCCAGCTCACGGAATGAGCAAAGATTGTCCTGAAATTGACCCCCATGCCTTCCTCGTATTTGCACCCCAAAAACCGAGTACAGTGCCTGGCATATCGTAGGGGTACAAGAAATACTTGCCCAATGAGCGAGTGAGTGGGTGAGTGAGTGCTGAGTGCGGTATTGAGCGCTGTGAGCCCTGAGAAAGGGCTGCTTTAGTGCCCGGAGAGGGGCTCTGCCATGGTCGGGGGCAGCCTCTCCTGGGAGCCAGGGATGCAGGTTGCAGAAGGGGCAGGAGCAGGGAGTGGACACGGGCTGGGACAAGGAGATGGCACTCACCCTCCAGTGCCCAATGCCCCGGAAGGTGGCTGGGGTCACACTGAAGGTCTTCAGGCTCTCTCTTCTTCTTGCCTTATGGTCTCCTCGCTGGGTGTCCCAAAAGTCCAAATAGCCCCCCTCCTGGGGGGTCAGAGTCAGATGCCCTGGACCCTGAGGGCTGAACCTTGATGCCCAGCGGTGAGGGTCCTCTGCAGGTTTCTTGTGAGAAGGGGCAGTGCAAGTGTGCGTGTGCAGGTGTGTGTGTGCATGTGTGTGCGCGCGCGTCTGTGCAGAGCTGAGGGTGGGCTGAGGGTAGCAGTGTCGGGCCAGGGCAGGGCAGTAACCGTGGGTGGAGAGCCCTGGGCTCTAGGTCTGACAGATGCGGTGCTGGTCTCCCTCCGCCCCGCCCCCCTACCAAGACTGGAGCAACAGAAGGGCAGGAAGAGACAAGAGTAAGCAGGTAATGGTTTCCCCAGGGCCGAGCCCATCCCTGAGTGGATGTTACGTCCCCTCAGCCCTCTGGTGAGCACCTCACACGGGTTCCAGGTGGGCCCAGGGAAGAGAGGGAGTCGCATTGCAAGGGTCTCAGCCAGCAGTGGGGCGGGGGCTGTGAGGCACTGTAAGCAGAGCGGGGTGGCTGGCAGTACCAAGCAGGGAACCAGTGCACAGGGGCAGTGCATGGCATCCAGGGGGGGCAGGCGAGGGTGCAGGGCGGCCACATAGGGGGCTTGAGGATGCAGGACCCTGGGCAAAGGAGGGGAGAAGGAAGGCAGCGTGGACCCGCTCGGAGGTTTCTGGGCTTCCTGCCGCCCATGCCTGGCCCACCAGGCATGCTGGGGATGAGGACCCCTGGGTTGCTCCCCGACAAACTGTCTGCTCCAGCCAGCCCATGGCCTCCTGTCTGCCCGGAGATGGGGCCCTTAAAGGGACTTGACCCCTAGGCTTACATGGGGCAGCTGTCAACAGACATGTGCTGGGTGGATCTGAGTCCCCCACCGTGGGCCTCGGGGGAGTGGGAAGGCTTTGGGGTGGAGGGAAGGGAGGCTCCTTATCGCTTCTGAAGGCCCCGGCATGACCCCATTTGGTTGTGCTGGTTCTGATTAAAGATTCAGCCGCTGCCGGATAACCTGCCCCACAGTCCAATGCAAACACCCTCCTCTTCTGCATGCGGCAGCGTCCGGCCTCACTGCACTCCCTGCTCCCAGGGCCTGACCTCTCTCGGGTCTTGGCTTGCGGCCCCTGAGGCCTGGAGCGCCCTCTCCCTTCCTTTCTGCAGGCCTATGTCCTGCCCGGCCTCAGGTCGGCTCCCATACAGCCTTGAGGGCTCAGGAATAGCGGGGTTCAGGCAGGGAGGGCTGTCCTGGTGGTGGAGGGCCAGTGGGGGGAGCAGGGGACAGACCCTGCTGCCTGGCACCAGAGGGGCTGCAGAGTACAGGGGCGCAGCGGCAGGAAGAAAGGGATGCGGGGCTCGGAGGTGGGGAGTCCGGGGTTACCTGAGAAGAAGTGGGCCTTGAAGCCCTTTTTGGAGACTGTGTTGTCGGACTTGAACTCCACACGCATGTTGTTGTACTGGGAGGTGATGACCTCGGGCTTCTCGGAGCCACAGAACTTGCCGTGCAGCTTGGAGTCGGCCGTGAGTCCGCTGCGCACCTCCACGAAGTCGTACTTGCACACCTGTGGGGCAGCGCAGCTCCAGGCCCACCTCCTCCAGGAAGCCTCTCCTGACCACCTGCGCCTGAGGAGGCTCCCTGTTCCGTGGGTCCTTTCGCCTTTAGTTACCTGCTTTGCCACCCCACCCCATCAGTTCCTCTTGTGCTCCCCACACAAGCCCCCAGCCCTGCCTCTCCCCACAGGCTTCTGGACTCCACGGCCTTCATTCCCACGTGCCACGTGCTCCCTGGCCTTCAAGGCCCTCCTCCCTGAGCCTCCCCTGCTTCCTCTGACCCCCCCCCCCCCCCCCCCGCACACACACACACTGCCTCTACATTCCTGGAGTATTTCTTTCGGAGGGTAGGAAGCAGGCACCAGGCTGAGCTCGCACGCCTCAGACCTCCCTGCGTCTCCTCAGCCCCAGGCGGGCACTTACATCATTGCCCTCGGTCTCGAAGAAGTCAAACTGCAGGGAGATGCGGTACTGGGTGGGCGCCACCAGCTGCCAGATGCAGTTTTTGTTAGGGGGGTACTCCTTGGGCCAGCCCGGGCTGGTGATGGAGCCATTGAGCTTGGTGAGGAATCCACCACAGGCAGCTGGGGGGACAAGGGAGGTGGCGTCACCCACCAGGAGTCCCGGCTCTAGAGAAGGGCATGGACACAGGCTGGGGTGCATGAAGGAGGAGGAGTGGGTTTGTGGGTTCCCCCAGCCTGGGGGGCTGGTGTGTGGTCTCTATGGGGAAGGAGGCAGGGGAGCGGGGGTGTCTTCAGAGTAGGAGGAGTTGTGTGGTCACTTCAATTTTCTCTGCGAGAGAACAGGCCAGGCGTCTGCTTAGAGGTGGGGGGTGGGGTGAGGGGCTCCAGAAAGGCAGTACCAGTAGGCAGGGGCTGCTGGGAGGGAAGCAGGGAGGACCAGGGGGCAGGGACTGGGAGGCACGGAGGGAGAGGGAGCTGCTCAGAGGTGAGTGGAGAGAAGCCCGGCAGCAAGATCAGGCTGAGCTGGAGACAGTCAGCCAGAGAGCGTTTCACTACCTCCTGGGAACATTTATAATGAGAGGCTGGAACTCAGTGCCTGTCTAAGAACAGTGGTTTCCAAACTGTGGATTGTGACCTTCTGCTGGGTGATGAAATCAATCAAGATCAGCATTTAAAAAGAAGAACAAGAATGGAAACCAAACCAGAGTACATCACACCTGGTCACAGTGTGTTCCGGGGGATTGAAAGAGACAATGTATTCCTTACCCATGAGTAGTGACCAAAGTGCCAGGGAATCCTCGTTTTTCTGGAAAGGGGTCTGTCCAAGGGCAGAAGAGACCCGGGCTGGAGGGTTTGGGGTGGGAGAGGGAACAGGGTCCTGGGCAGCCCGGGGGCACTTACCCTCGCAGCGGCGCTTGTCAGGGGCCAGCTCATACCCAGGGTCGCAGCTGCACTTGTAACTGCCCAGGGTGTTGAGACACCGCTGCTCACAGCCCCCGCGGTTGGGCCGAGAGCACTCGTCCACCTCTGCAGTCGTAAGGGTGTCAGTGACTCCCAGTCCGGGGCCTGGGTCCCTCCTCCTGCCCTCTGCTTGGGAGTCAAGTCCAGGATCCCTCAGGCTGCTAGGACCACCCCCAGTCCCATTCCAGCGGGAGGAAGTCAGCTGTGACCTGCTCAGAACCCCACCCGGTCCCCAGGGGATCCTGTCTGTGACAACCCCAAAGGGACAGGCAGTTCCCTGAAGGAGGGGACAGGTGGACCCATGGAGCCTTCCTTCTGACCACACTGGCTGGGCTGGTGGCCACCACCATTCACTGGGGCCTCTCATGCGCCATCCCTGGCTGAGTACCATTCTTTCACCTCTGCTTCAATCCCTACATGAAGCCTGTGATGGAGGGGCTGTAACTGTGCCCAGATTACAGACGAGGTAATGAGGCTTGGGCAGAACACCCTCAATGCCCAGGGTCACGCCGATAAAAAGCCCACGCTGCCTTGTCTCCTCCCTGAGCTCCTACGGTACTTTCTGCCTGCACATCTCACCAACATTCCTTCAGTACAAACTTTTGGCAACGCCTGAATTTTTATGTCAATTCTCTGTCGACCACCTACCGTGTGTCAGCTACTTTTACCTACGTTTGTCATTTACTCAGTGAGGTATGTAGGTTTTCAGTGGGACCTTTTCTGCCCAGTTAGGCCATAAATTCAAGGGCAGGGCGCCAGGGTCTACGAATCCCTCACAGTGTGTTGAGTGAGTGAATGAGGAACGAATGAAGCCATGGCAGCACCATTCACAATAGCCAAGGTGTCCATCCATGGATGAGACTAAAGGAAATGTGGTTCAGACACACAGTGGAATACTATACAGCCCTAAAAAAGAAGGAAACTCTGCCATATGCGATAACACGGATGAACCTTCAGGACATTATTTTAAGTAAAATAAGCCAGTCCCCAAAAGTCAAATTCTGCATGATTCCACTTACAAGAGGTATCTAAAACAGCCCAATTCATAAAACTGAAGAGTGGAATGATGGGTGCCCAGGGCTGGGGGAGGGGGAGGGGGGGAGTTATGAATCAGCGGGCATAAAGTTTCCGTCAAGCAAGGAGATCTGCACAGCACTGTGCCTTGGTCGGCAAAACTGGTTTGTACACTTAGATGTGCTCCGAGTGTAGATCTCACGCTAAGTGTTCTTACTTCAATCAAATAAAATTTAAAAAATAAAAAGAAGGAACAAAGGAGGTGGGTTGGCCACAGGAGTGGGCCGGGGTAGGGGAGCGGGGAAGGAGGCACCTTTGAAAAAGTTGACGGCGAAGCCAGCTTTGTTAATGGACCCATCAGAGACGAACTTGAGCCAGAGGCGGCTGGACGTGCTCTTGATGTCGTCCGGCTTCTCATAGCCGCAGTAGCGCCCGATGAGGGTGCTGCTCTCGCTGTGTCCGTCGCGCACTTCCAGATAGTCATAGGCGCAGCTGTCATGGCGCTCAATCTGGGGGTCGGGGGCTCCATCAGCAGGAGGAGCCCTGGCGGCCCAGACCCAAGCCCCGGAAGCCCGCAGGAGGTGGGCCGTCCTGGGGGTCTCTGACCCACCTCAAAGGACTGGAAGGTGAGGCCCACATGGAAGCCCTCGGACACCTGGATCCTCCAGATGCAGACTTTGCTGGGCCGGTAGTCGTCTGGGTAATTGGGCGACTGGATGTGGCCGTTGTCCTTTTTCACATCTCCCCCACAGATGGCTTTGGGGACAGGGGACGAGTTGGGAAAAAGAGGATGTCGGTCAGAATGCTCTGCAATGTTCCAGAGCCCCTCTACCCCCTCTTCTAGCCCTGCCCACCCACATCCCCAGCTTCCCAGTGCCCCTAGCCCTGGCCAGTCCCAGTGGGATCTCTGCTTCCTCCTTCACGGGCCCTCGGCCTTGCCTCTGGGGTGCCAGGAGGGAGTGGTTCTAGGGTGCCCAGGGACCCCACCTCTGACTCCCCCGTCCCCCTGCCTCGGTACCTTCATAGACCGCAAAGAAGCCTTTCCCGACCCAGTTGCTGCTGCTGCGGAATTCAACCCAGAGGCGGCTGTCGGTGGAGACAATGGGCTCCGGGAGTTTGCCCCCGCAGAAGCGGCCTGGACAGACGGCGTGGACAGGGGGCAGTGAGGCCCAAAGCAAGGCCCTCTCCCTTCCCACACCAGGGCTGCACCTCCAGGAAGCCCTCCCCACCTCTCTGAGGGGCTCAGGGGCTCTGGCCCTGGTCTGCACTTGACACACATTCAAGTTGGCCTGCATCTGGTCCAAGGTCCAGTTTGGCCTTGAAGGGCCAGAGTCCACTCTAGAAGATTTCCTGCCCTTGAGGGAAAGGATAGGAGTCTGTTTCTGGGAGGAACGGTGACTCCTCACCTTAGCCAATGGTATCTGTGTTTTATTTACTTTTTAAAAAGAGCATTACCATCACTACTTATCCTTTCTTATTTGCTCTCCATGCAAACAAGTAATAACCAAAAACAAGCAACAGTTTTCTTTTGCTCAAATGCAGGGGACGCCATGGGACCCCAAATAAATCCCAGAATCCGGGGACTGGGTGAGAAAATGTCCTCTTTGAAATAAAACCTGACAAGAATCCACGTAAGCGGATGAGGCTGGCCATCTGTGGAATTCTTTGTAGTCAAGAACTGGCTAGGGCTGATGTGTGTGTTCGTAATAATATGGGTGTTTCCCAACTTACAGCAATGGACAGAGGCTGCTGGCCTAGGAATGTAAGTTATGAAAAAGAAACTGCAAAAAAAAAAAAAAAAGAAAGAAACAGCAATCTTGGAAATGCTAACACTTCTGTAGCAAGAAGTGTCGTAATGACAGCTGCTTTGGGTGACTAATAAGAAATATTCGACCATCAGAAACTGGGGGAAAAAAAGAGATGGTTAGCGAGGATTCGTCAGCCTGCTTCAGGCAGAGGCTGGGCTGTGAGACAAAGTTCTAACGCCAATGAGCGGTCCTGAGCTACTTAGGCTCACATCCAGATCGAAGAAGAATTCATGTAGCTCCTCAGGCTCTAACTCTGTGTCCATTACAGCATCTTCTGTCCTGTGGTTCTGACCCATCCATCCCCCACTTACCCACTCCCCTACCCCCGAGACAAGGCACCCTGTGCAAACAAGTTTGGGCGACCGTGCCAGGAATGTAGGTCTCTGTGGTGCACCAGGCTGCATCGTGGGCACCCTCAGGCCACATCTCGCAGACAGAAAACAGAGCCTCTGAAATTGCCCAGATGAGGAAGAGAGCCTGGAGCTGAGAGGACAGGCCTGTCCATCTCCCTCTGTCACCCTGTGTGATTGCCCACACCTATACACTGACAGCCACCCTCTGAGGGAGGCCTGGAAGCCCATACTGAGGACCTTGAGGTCCAGACTGGGGAAGAGACTTGCCCAAAGTCACACATTTAGTGATGGAGCTGCAGCACTGACTATACCAGGACTCCTGGTTCCCATGCTAGGGTGCTGCCCGTAGCCAAGTGCTAGTGTTGGGGGGAGGATGCACAGCGTGTCATGTGAGTAGTTCTAAGAAGGACGCAGCTGAGGAGGAGGTAAGGCGGGGCTGTGCCGGTACCTCGGAGGGGCGCCTTCCTCCAGAAGCCGTCTCGGACCTCCACGTAGTCGTACCAGCACAGGCGGCTGCGGTACAGGTCCATGGACGTGAAGTTCAGGATGATCTGGGGAAATGGGGGAGGAAGAAGGTGACACCGCTGCCCACACATCGCCCGCCGGTCTCGCCCACCAGCCCCATGACCGCTGCCTGCCTCGTGAGGCTGTTTGCCATGGGTTATAAATAGTTAAGTGTTCCAGAAAGGAGCTCCTGGCACAGAAGTGTCCCTCGTCCACAGCCATCTGCCAGTTCTAGTCAGCATTCTTCCCAGATACCCCAAGCCAGGCCTCACTTAAAATGCACAGCCTCGTTGAAAGTATGTTTGAGACCTGGGGTCTCATTTTACTGATCTCCTTAGTAAGGAGCCGTTGCTTAGGGTTAAACAAACCCAGCTCTCTTCATGGTCAACTTAAATGATATAAATTACAGCATCTTTAGAGGGAAGAGGTCTCCTTGGTGAGAGGAAGGGCCCAGGGAGGCATGTGGGACTGGGGGCAGGGGGCGGTCTGAACGGGAATGAAGGGTCCAGAGAGGACGAGCAGAGGGAAGAGGCCTGAGTTACCCATCATCGCGCATTTACTGAGTGCTGGTTCTAGGCAGGGCTCGTGCTAACCGCTGAAGGGAGTATCAGGTCTGCATGCCTCCCGAGAATGGGTTTAAGACACTCAACTACACTTCAGTTAAAAAAAAACAAAGGGCTTCCCTGGTGGCGCAATGGTTAAGAATCTGCCTGCCAATGCAGGGGACACGGGTTCGAGCCCTCATCCGGGAAGATCCCACATGCCGCAGAGCAACTAAGCCCGTGTGCCACAACTACTCAGCCTGAGCTCTACAGCCCACGAGCCGCAACTACTGAACCTGTGTGCCGCAACTACTGAAACCCACGCGCCTAGAGCCCATGTTCCACAACAAGAGAAGCCACCGCAACGAGAAGCCTGTACACCTCAACAAAGAGGCGCCCCCGCTCGCCACAACTAGAGAAAGCCTGCACGCAGCAACGAAGACCTGACGCAGCCAAAAATAAATAAATAATAAAAGAAAAAGAAAAAAAGATACGTCCCTGTCAAGGAGCTTAGGACTTAGAAGAATAAGACATATGCATGAAAAGACCACCTAGTGAAAAACTCAGATTCCAGTCACACGAGCCTGGGTTTGAATCTCGCCTCTGCATAAAATGGTGCATAAAATGAGAAAAGAGCATCTCACCCTAACACAGCAATACATAGGTACAGATACTGCCCTAAGTACCTCCTTCACATAAACTTATTTCAGCCCTTGAACTCATCAAACGTTCACCTAATAGTGGAGGAACGTTTGATACCTCGGTAAGTACCAAGTCTCCCCAGCAGGGGGGCATATGAACAGGTAGAGAAGCACCCTTACTAGGAGGGAAACTGCTTCCTTAGAAGTTTCCGGAGTGAGCCCTGAAGGCTGCTGTATGTTCAGAGTCCAACAAGCAGGGACTCCAGAGAATGGCACCCCCATCTGCGAGGAGTGTGCAGTGGGCATGAGAAGGCCCAAGGGGCCCACCTGTTAGGTGCTAGCTGGGTTCCCCGCTGGAGGAAAAGGGGACAAGGGTGTCCATCTCCCCTGTGGCTCACTGCAGTGTTAGAGGCAGACAGAGTGGAGGCCAGAATGAAAACCACTGGTCAAGGAAGAGCTCCCGGCTCATGGTCACTTTAGCACCGACCCCATCAGAATTCTTGGTGTTTTCTTTTTTTTTTAATTTTACTTTTTTATTTTATTTTATTTTATTTATTTTGGTTGCATTGGGTCTTTGTTGCTGCGTGCAGGCTTTCTCTAGTTGCGGCGAGCGGGGCCTACTCTCTTTTGTGGTGCTTGGGCTTCTCGTTGCGGAGCATGGGCTCTAGGCGTGCG
Organism: Leucopleurus acutus; assembly: GCF_964270905.1. NCBI lineage: Eukaryota > Metazoa > Chordata > Mammalia > Artiodactyla > Delphinidae > Leucopleurus > Leucopleurus acutus. Next base: position 100,070,305 of record NC_139150.1, on the reverse strand, counting down.
GGCTTCAGTAGCTGTGGCACATGGGCTCAGTAGTTGTGGCTCGTGGGCTCTAGAGCACAGCTCAGTAGTTGTGGCACACGGGCTTAGTTGCTCTGCGGCATGTGGGATCTTCCTGGAGCAGGGCTCAAACCCATGTCCCCTGCATCGGCAGGTGGATTCTTAACCACTGCGCCACCAGGGAAGTTCCTTCTTGGTGTTTTCAATATCCACCTGCACTATCCTTGCCATTTCCTGACCTTTGCATTCCCTAACCTCCTCTCTCACCCTCTCTCTGCCCCTTCTCAGCCAGCACATCATGCCCTGGACCTTGTTATCATCCATAATATCAAATCCAAGGACCCCACTCTACATCCATGTGCCCCAATCTTTCCTTGCTCACTCCCTCTGTACACAGAGCTCAACGATCCTTCCAGTTCACTGCAACCTTCAATCTACGGAGCCTGTTGTACTTTCACTGCCTTTCACCCCCGTGTCCTTACATTTCTTCTGACCTAGCTTGGAACCCATGGTCCATCTTTCATATTTTCTTTTGATTCACACATGAGTTTAAATATGTTTGTGTTTGGGGGAGCTTTCATTAATTTTGTTACTCTGAGATGTAATCGAGTGAGATCACGTTTTGAAAAGTGCACTACAGGGGACTTCCCTGGTGGCGCAGTGGTTAAGAATCTGCCTGCCAATGCAGGGGACACAGGTTTGATCCCTGGTCTGGGAAGATTCCACATGCTGTGGAGCAACTAAGCCCGCGTACCACAACTACTGAGCCTGCGTGCTGCAACTACTGAAGCCTGTGCACCTAGAACCTATGCTCTGCCACAAGGGAAGCCACCGTAATGAGAAACCCGCGCACCGCAAGGAAGAGTAGCCCCCACTCGTCGCAACTAGCAAAAGCCCACGTGCAGCACCAGAGACCCAACACAGCCAAAAAATAAATAAAAATTTAAAAAACACGAAAAGTACACTATATTACTCCTTTTTTGTTTTTTGGCCACGCCGCATGGCTTACAGGATCTCAGTTCCCCAACCAGGGACTGAACCTGGGCCTCGGCACTGAAAGCCCGGAATCCTAACCACTAGGCTGCCAGGGAGCCCCCGAAAACTGCACTATATTACTCTTGATGATTAATCCTCATTGGGAGTATTATTATTATTAGTATAAAAATACAAGTCCTGGCATTTTGAAAAACTGAAGTTGAAAATCTGTTCTAATTCTTGCTATAGAGCCAGTGTCTTATGACCCAATATTTTACCTTTTTAGAAAAGACCAAATATGACCACAGAGGAAGTTTAATTCACTATGGAATCCTCGGTGCATGGCACATAATAGTTGTTTAATAAATATTTCTTGAATAGAATTCTGCTTTTTGGAATCTACTCTAATATACTTGCCCAAGTGTATAAAGATTTATTCAAGGTATTTATTTTGGTAGTAATGAAAGCTTGGCAAAACTTAAATCAGCATCCATCAGGAGACCTGAGGGCATGATTAAATAATTAAATTAAGGGCAGTCAGGATGACGGGATGCCAAGCAACCACGAAAGTGACTGAGGTAGATCTATACGTGCTGACGTGGAACGATGACTGTGATTTATTGTTGAGTGAAAGGCAAGTTACAGAAGGCCACCCCCACCCCCACACCCCCACACTAGAAGGGTCTGGAAGGACATCCCAAGTGTTACCAATGCTTAGTTGTCTCTGTGGAGTGGGATGTGGAGGATGATCAAGGGGAGGAAATTCACTTTTTACCGTACGTATTCCTATATTGCTCAAAATGTTTACAACATGCATCTGTTATCTTTATATCTAGCAAACAACAAAAATATCTGTCGAAGAGCTGCTGGGTGGAAGAAGGAATGCAGAGGGCCGAGTGAGGGCTCCCTGACTCCTAAACTTACACCCTTAACCCCTACTCCACGTGGCCTCCTTGGGCCTGCCAATCCATTTCACTCAGCAAGCAGCCCTGAGAACGGCAGCCACTTTCCCTCCCTCCCCGGAAACAACTGTGACTCTGTCCAGGGGGGATGGATTCAGGCCTCTGAAGAAGAAACCATGCCCAGCCGGCAGAGCCCCACGGGGCCCACCCAGGACCTGCCACAGGCAGGAGGAAGCAGAGGCCACCTCATGTGGAAGGAAGAGACCTGGGCGAGCAGTCAGGGGCCTCCTACGGGGAGGGGCAGCCACGGCTATACTGAGACCGGAGGTGTCTAATTAAGAGTTGTAACAACTTCTGTCGTGTGGAAACAGCTGTGCGCTGGTGGCAGGGGCACTGCCCTTTGCCAAGAAAAACTGGGCCAGCTCTGCCACTTCCTGGCTGGTGACTTTGTGCCTCGCTGTCTCTGTCCGAAAAATGGAGGTGATCATAACGACTCCACTGGGGAGTCGGGGGTAAATGAGATACGGGTACAGAGTCCCCAGGTGCACCCTGTGTGTGGGAAGTATTCCTCATGCTTGTTGGGTGCTCTCAGGGAGGAGTTGGGAGAACACGCCAACCCTGGGGGACCTGTTGTCTGGCTTACAGTCACATCTTAGGCCTCATTTAACTCCTCTGGGCCTCTGTTTCCTTATCTGTAAGATGGTAACGGTAATAGTACCAGCCTCATAGGACTTAGGGGAATTAAATTAATACATGTAAAATTTACGACCTTGTCTGACACGGGTACCATACATACGTGTCACACATCCATACGACAGTGTATGCCACTTGATAAACACTAATTTCACTCCTGGAGTTGAATTTGCTTAGATAGTTTGATATTGGGTTCACAGGACGGTCCGGATCAGAATGCAGGGAGGCAAATGAGGTACCCGGGGAAGTTGACCAGGGCTCACTCATTTCATAGATCAGGACTGGAGAATGATACTAGCAGCTAACTTTGATTGAATTCCCGCTATGTTCCAGGCAGTGCCCTAAGCGCCTTACGTACATGAACTTGCTTAATCCTCATATCAACCCCATGAGGGAGGTACTATCACCAGGCTCATTTTACAAATGGGGAAAAAAAGGCACAGAGAGGGTAAGCAACTTCCCCAAGATCATACATCCAGTAAAGAGCACAGCTGGGAGTCAAACCCAGGCACTCCGGATCTTAAACTTATACCCTCAACCTCCATTCCGTGTGGCCTCCCCAGGCCTACCGACTTTCCCTCCATGCTCAGAGCTCTACGCCCTTCAGTGCCTGAGAAGAGGGACTTAAGGGAGGACCCAGCCCAGGCCTTGCAGAGGAGGGATGGGAGGGGTCGTCTCTGCCCAGCTGGGGGATGGGAGGAGGCAGAATTTGGGCTGGACCTTGATGGGAATGAGGGTGGATACGGCCAAATCCAAAAGCATTTTAAGTTCTTATCTTCCTGGCTCCTCTGCAACATTTGACTATGGTCTCCTTCTGAAACCGCTTTCCTGCTCATAAAGGAGTTCCCTTCGTTGCTTGGGAAACACTGTAAATCCTCTTCAGGGCAGTTGCTAATTACGTGCAGTGTAAAGACTTGAGGATCCTCCAAGAAGTCCTCCAAAGTGGCTCTTTCTCGTTTGACATCCCTACGACTCGCACGATTGTACGAGATAAGTTTTACATATCACTTGCATGTCTGGCAATAAGTTGAGGACTGGTAGGCAAGTGAAAAACAACCTCTCAGGAGCCAAACAGATGTCAAAGTCCACCCGCTAACACACGTGGATTTATTTAAGGTTTACTGTTGAAAGAGTAGACTTTGGAGTCAGATAGTCCTAGAACTGAATGCTGGTTCCACCATTGTTACCTGAGCAAACCTGGCCAGATCTACTCCTGCACTTTAAGCCTCAATTCCCTCCACTCTCCAGTAGGGATAACAGTACCTACGTCATGAAACGGTTGTGAGGAATAATGAGATCATGCACGTAAGATGCCGATACTTTGGCACATAATTGGTAAGTGACAAAAAGTGGCCATGCCAACTTGATGGTACCATCCTCTTCTGCCTCCCCAGACTTTAAATGTTTCTGTCCCCCAGGGTTCCATCTTTGGTTCAGTTACAACTCTACAATTTCAACCAGGACCATGGGTGGGTTTTACTTTTTGCATTTCTACAATCATGCATTGGTTAATCTGGAATTTTATCCGTAGCCCACTTCTCTCCCTGGAGCTCCAGGCAGGTCTCTGAAAAAGGATGGGGAGTCTTGTGGGAGCTATGAAGGGAGCAGGTCCCAGGCACAGAGAGGCTCCTAAGGCAAGGCCGTGTGCTCTCTAGAGACTAGGGCCAGCCCATGCCAGCCCGCAAAGCAAGGAAAGAAGAGGGTCCTGACCAAGTTGCCATATGCCTGCCAACTGAGCAAACCTCCTGAACGGGAAAGAGAGGGATGCTCTACCCTACTCTGTGCTCGTGGGGCCGCGAACTGTCTCGTGCACCTGTCCATCCCCAGGGCTGGGCCCAGCACTGGGCACCTAGTGGCCACACAAGTTGCCGAAGGGCACTTAGTTGTTGGAATGGGACAAGGCTTTGGAATTCACGCGGTATTTCAATCACAGACTTTTATGTCATAATCCAGGATCTATGAGATCTTGGGCAAGTTACTTTTTCCAAGTTTGTTTTCTCATATACAAAATGAGGCTAACATTAGCACCCAGCCTGTAACGTTGTGCTAAAAGACATGACACAGAGATTTAACACATGCCTGGCCAATCATATGCTCAATGATCATTAGTTGTTATTACTATTATTGTTATCTGCGGTGAGATTTCCAAAGGCTGGAAACCCTCAGCAGAGGAATGGAGGAAACCAGGGCAAGGTCACTACAAGACAGTGAAAAGGATGCAATTTTTAACTTAGATTCAGAACAAGAACAAGGAAGGGGTGGGTTCACTTTTGAGGGAAGCTGCTAGAAAGTTAACCAAGGGAGATAGGGAATTACTCAGCTCTCAATAAAAGTCTGTCGTAAGGGAGGATGATCTTCAAATTATAAAAAAAATAAAAGCAGCATCGTTTGGAAAGGAAACAGAAGCTCAATAATACAGAAGGAGAGTCAGCGAGCGCCTCTTTAAATTGGCTTTTGCCTCTAGACTCAAAAATGACATCAGAGGACATTCAAATAACTTGCAGATGTGAGCAGTGTCTGTAATCTTGAGAACTCAGAACAAAATCTTTCCCAGTTTTCAAAAGGGGTTTGTATGCATGTGTGCATGCACATGCGTGTGTTGGGAAGGGGGTTTAGAGTGAATTCTGGGAATTGCAAACCACTGAGTTCAGTGGTGATCCCCAACTAAACAGATGGTCTATGACCATTTAGAAAAGAAACACTTGACTACTTTTGGGTTCACTTGAAACAAGGTACATCAGACAAATCTCACTTCTTTTTTAAAAGGGGATTTACCAACTGGTGAAACAGTGGATTTGTTTTGGTAAGGCAATTCATCCATGTATTCGGCATTTATTAATCACTTCCTGTGCCAGAGACATAAAGACGACAAAGGCCTGGTCTCAGAAGCAGCTCATATGGTGGTTGGTCAATAAGGTGGTGACCAGTGGCTGGCTGGTAATGACATTCAGCATAGTCATAGCTAGTGGAATAGCTTTGCCCAAAGCCTGCAGATTACTGGGTCGATGTCAATTCAGAGGGAGAGCTTGGATCTGCTTTAATTCATGTCCTGTTCAATATTTTGATCGAAGGCCAGGTTCGGAACACCCAGAAGACATGCTTATCAAATGAGCTCATGGCAGAGTGAGGACGGCTACCTGCCGGATGGTGGAATTCTGATTCAAAATGATCTTGAGAGCTGTTGGAATGAGCAATGCAACCGGTAATAAAATCTAACCCAGCTCAAGGTTGCACTAGGACATTAAGAACCTAGTTCCAATCAAGGGAAATAAAGCCTTAAAGCTGGCTCTTGGGAGCAATAAAAATATGAAGGACATGGAAGGTCCAGGGGTGGGTGAGAGGTCCAGACTCCACATGAAAAGCCTGCGAATGGATCTGAGAAGCACTTAGAAAAGTGTCTGGCGCGTAGTAAATGCTATTCACAAGTCAGCATTTATATACAACTATTAGTAGAAGCCTCTCATCATCCTGCAGGGTGAATGAGTTTACCTTCCCCAGGTAGATCACTCACAGCCACATGGACTAAGCTCTCCTACTCAGGGGTCCTGGCAGAGGAGAGGATGCTCAGTTACCTTCTCCCCAGGTGTGACTGAGATGCGCCATACGCAGTGCATGTGGGCGGAGTAGCCGTTGGGGTACTCGGGGGAGGAGAAGTTGCCCGTGCTATCTTGTAGGGTCTCTCCGCAAGCTGTCGAGGAAAGGAAATGACTGGGTTGCTGGCTGCAGGTGCCCAATCCCCCCAACTTTCTGGCTTCCCTGCCCTGAGCCCTGGCATCCTTTGGGGGAGAGGAGAGAGTCTGGGATGGCCCTGTCCCCTTAAGATCCATCCCTTCTCCTTTCCGTTCTACCTAGTGCTGCAGGATGCCCTGCTGTCAAGGCAACATGGGTTCCAGAGTTAAGGTCAAGCTCCTTCGGAGGGCCTCACTCCCTCTCACTCACTGAGAATCGCTCTGCGCCCCCCATTTTCTGCTCCTACTGTCCCTCACTCTCACCCTCAGAAGATGGGTAGCTCAGCATCTCCCCACCTGATCCAAGCCCCAGTTTGGGTCTGTAACTTGAACACTCCCCCTCCCTGGGTGCCCCCTCCCCCGACACCAGGCAGCCTCAGCCTTTTCTAAGTCTCACAGCCTCAACCTTCTTGGCCCCAGGGCCTGCCCTCCACCCCACCCTGGCCTGTCCCCACCCCTGCCCCGACCTGGGCACTTGTAGAGCTTGCGGGCCTGGGCAATGTCCCCCTTGCTGAGCCGGGTCCTCTGGCCGATGGGAGGCTTCACCCCATTCACCTCGTACTTAGGAACGATGGTGTCCAGGAAGATGCCCCTGAGGAGGAGAAGACCAGCCTGGGTGAGAGTCTGATGGGAAGGAGGGCGGCTGGCATGCGTGCACCGAAGGTCACGACCCCGCAAGAGCCCAGACATTCCTCAGCAGGGTCAGGGATGGGTGGAGACATCTCACCCTGTCATTACACTGCCCTCTGACCACCAGCCACCCTGCTCCGTGGCAGCCATACCACAGGGCCTGGGGGAGCCCCAGGAACACTTTGGGAGGTCGGGGACATGGACCTAGGAGGCCCTGGGGACACACCGGTGCTCCGGCTCAGTCTGGCCCAACTCCCAGCCCCGGGAGAGCTCCAGACCCCTCGTCAGTCATGTCTCAGCCCTGCCCGGCCCCGCTTCTGAGGCCCCCTGTGCTGATTCAGCCCTGACTACACCTCTCCCAGGACTACCCAGGGCCAACACTTCGTCCTGCTGGCACGGGCTACTCCTGATGGGACCTGGGACAAGGCCAAAGGGCAGGCTCCACCGTGGCCAGACCAGACCCCAGGGACAGCCCCGCTAGCTCCTGATCCATCAGTGTCCCCTGTCCCCTCAGTTCCTGCCTGCTAGGTCCTGGATGTTTCCATCTGGGAGGAGCAGAAAGAAGGGGGAGCAGGCATCCCTCCACCTCCCCAGGGCCCCTGACTCACACCCAGCTGGGTAGAGCTCAGCAGGAGGTGGGGTGGGATGTGGTGGGAAATGTACAGGGGGTGGTCTGTTGGTGTGGTGGGTGGGATGACCTCACCACCCTTCCTTGGTCTCTGTTCCCTCAGGTCTGGAGGCAGGAAGAGTGGGTCTAGAAGGAGCATCTGAGGAGAGGGGGAGGGCCAGGGTCTGGGAGAGCAGAGACAGAGGATGAGGACAGAGCCAGGCATCGGAAAGGCCAGGAGGGGGTGCGAGTTAGGGTGCTGGGGGGAGGCAGAGGAGGAGGAGGGGCTGTTTCCCACACTCTGCTAAGGAGAAGCTGGGACGGGGAGGCTGGGCCACTACCTCTGGGGGCTCTGGCTGTGATTTCTGGGAACCTAGGCCCAGGATAAAGAGTAGGTGTATACGTGCTCGTGAGCTGGGGAGCGGGGCTGGTCCAGGACAGAAGCCAGACTTTGTGCCAGTCAGCCAATTACGCAAAGGTAGACCCATCAGAGAGACACGCCCCCTTTGGCTGAGGGTTGAGGGAAAAGCTCAGCTCCTTCGGGCGGATACGGTTCCGGGGCCACAGCACACCACGCGGCTGCACGGCAGCTGGGTTTCAGCCTCCCGGGCCAGGTGTGCCCAGTACTAGGTGAAGAACCCAGGCTCTGTGAGTCCCGGCCCTGCCATGCACCCACCGTGGAAGAGGACAGCAGGGCAGGCAGCACCCACGGGTCCTCTGCTCGGGGGCCGCAGCCACCCAGAGGCCCACCCTTGACCTCGCCAACGACCCCAGCAGGGCAGGCTAGTGCAAAGCGGGAGGCCTACGGAGGGCAGGGCTGGGCCCCATCTCTCACCTGGAGAATGTGTTCCGGGCATAGTGCATGATACTGTCAAAATCATAGGTCTCCCCCAGGGATTCCACCTCCTGGACCTCCATCTTCAGGAAGTTATACTCCTGCCCTGCGAAGACCAGGAAAAGGGTGTGGGGAGGTGGGAGCGGGCGGGTCTGTGAGGGATGCAGTGCTACCTTTTCAGGTGGGGAACGGGGTCCTCCCTGCACTTGAGAGGTGCCCCCCTACCTGAGGGTCTGGGCAGCTGCCAGGGGAAGCCTGGGGGAGGGGCGGCTCTCTAGAAGAGTCCGTCAGCAGGGGGGTGGGTGGGGTTGAGGATTTGCTGGAGGGAAGGCTCAAGGGAAGATGGGAAGGAGGTGCCCATTTCTAGAACCACAGGGAGATGAGAGCAGTGAAGAGTGGAGGAGGCCTGGGGAGAAAGGGAGGAAGCAGGAAGGGAGGGAAGAGAGAGCACAGTGGGGAGAAAGGAGAGAGGATAAAACCCTTGGAGGACAGCATAGGCCAAGAGCAGGAGACGGGGCAAGAGGGAAGAGAAAGGCTGAGGCAGCATGGGAGATGGGCCGACCCCTTCCCACCTGCACCCCTAAAGGCCAGGGGGGTTCTGGCTGCTCCAGACAGCCCCTGTGTGCAGGACCTGGACCTCTCCTGGCTCCCCATCTGACAACTGATTTGCAGTCCCTGAGCTGCTACTGACCCGGAGGAGATGCTGCAGGGGAAGGGTCTGGACCCCAGGCAGGGCTGTGACTACCCAGCTGGCTGGGACTACAATGCTGAGTTGACCAAAGGCGATGGCTTGAGGGAGCAGCTCCCACCCTGACCAGGAGCCCTGGAGGGGCAGGTAGAGGTGCGTACCTGGCTGGATGTTCTCGCGCACGATGGAGACGTGGCGGTCTCGGTCAGGCCGCGTGTGTTCGTGCCAGAAGCCGATGACATGACCCAGTTCATGGACCACGATGCCGAACTTGTCACAGTTCTTGCCGATGGAGATGGCCTGGGGGCCCCCACCACGGCGGCCCACGTAGGAGCAGCACCTGGAGGGCGGGGCCAGCTCAGGGGGGCGGTCCCGAGCTGGGGGAGTGCATCCACTCAGGGGTCGGGTGTGGCTGCCAGGGGGGCCAGGGAGCGGAGGGGTTGGGGAGGGACCCAAGTGCGGGATGCCCGGACTGTGTGCTGGGGTCTGAGCCACATCTGGGGCAGCTCCTGGGGAGATGCCCCATGGCGGGAGGGGACAGATGATGCAGGGCCGTGCCCAGATGGGACAGCTGCAGTGCTCAGGACAGAACATGGGTTGGGGCGATGGCCGAGGGTACAGTGCCCAGGGGCCCCTGCTCACCCGCAGGGTCGATAGGTGAACACGATATAGCTGTCCTCGTCTGTGCGCTCCAGGAAGGTGACACAGGTGTGCTTCTCCCAGTGCCTCATGGCCTGCCGGAAGACTGCCCTCTGGCTGCCTGCCAGGACAAGGGAGGCCAGGCTGTCACAGTTGTCCAGGTGGGCCCACTTCCACCCATTGCTAAAGAGTCAGCCATTCATTGGACAGACAGGCAGAAGGTACCACTCACACCATCACGCACGACAGGGCTGTCCTGAGGCCAGGCCACGGTGCAGGCTGCTCCCCACACGCCCGACATCATGCTCACCAGTGAAGTTTCCTCCAATGACAAAGGGGATGACCCCATCGGGCCACACGCGCTCTGGTCTAGACGTTGCTGCCCTCCGGCTCCGGGACCTGCTTCTCCATCTCCCTTGACTTTTCCTCTGCGGCTGCCCACTAGTGCTCTGACAGTTGAGGGTGGAAGAGTTTCCTGAAATTGAAAGAAGAAGGCATTTGGTAGCAAGGGAATGAAGAGCAAGAGAAAGCAAATTACAACCGACCCTCATTATCTAGGGATTCCGTATTTGCCCACTCAGTAAAATTTCTTTGTAACCCCCAAATCAATACCCTCAGCTCTTTCACGGTCACTTGCTATCATGCACAGAGCAGTGAAGAATTTCAGTCACCCAACAGGCATGATCCCAGCTGAGCCTGAACAAGGCGACAGGCTGCCTTCTTGTTTCAGCTTATACTGTAAATATCTTTTTCACAATCTATTTAGTGCAACATTTTTTGCATTTTGTGCTTTTTCTCGGTGAGTTTGCTGTTTAAAATGAGCCTCCCCTTACCCCCCTGTAGTGCTGAAGGGCTGTCTAGTGTTCCCGAGTGCAAGAGGGCTGGGATGTACCTTATGGAGAAAATACCTGGGTTAGAGAAGCTTTGTTCAGGCATGAGTTACAGTGCTGTTGGCCGTGAGTTCAACGTTAGTGAATCAATGCTATATTAATTAAGGTGTCTTTAAATAGAAACACACATAAGACTGGGTTACGTATTAATGAGTTGATGAAAATGTGACCAGAGGCTTGCAGGAACCTAACCCTGTATTTCTCCTAGGAGTAACGGCTCAGAATTTGCTAATTCAGTGTTCGCAGTGACTTTATGGAATGACTGTAAGGTTATTCTATAACTCTATTCATAACTACCATGAATAGAGAGAACTGACTGTCAGTGAAAAAGAGAACAGCGGTGTACTCGTTTCCCCAGACCTGCAGGGGACCTGAGACTAGGAAACAGTCCCGTCTCAGCCAATAAACCTTCGTATTTATGGAGCATACAGAACTTGATGTCCTCTTTAAGTATTCCCAAGTACACGTCCTCATTTGACACAGTAGCTCTCTGGATGGACTGGGCAAGTGTCGCTATCTACATTTGACAGATGAGGAAACTAAAGCCCAAGATTTGCGCAAAGTCAGATGGTGGGTTAGCGGCAAGTCCAAGTTATCCAAATCTCCATTCTACTTTCCTCTTGTCCCATGTCTACTCGTCCCCACTAAGGTCAAGTAAGCCTTGCTAGTTACCAGGCTACCAGGTCACCCTCCAATGCCAGCTGCTCTCTGGGGTAGTTTGACCTTTACTCCATGGCCTGCCCATGCCAGGATCCTCCCTCCTGCCAGACAGGACAACTGCCTGGCACCACCAGAGTGTGCCCAGAACAGGTGCCAGGTGAGAATCCCCCACTTGGGCAATGGGAGGGTTACCTGTGAGCAGGACCACATTCCAGAGCGGTGAGAAGGCTGAACAGAACCAAGACAGCCCAGGCCCTCAACCCTCCCATTCCCTCACACATGCACAAGTGCCAGGCTCGCTGCGGGGGGGCGGGGAGGGTGTACTTGGACCCACCCTTGACCTTGAAGAGCTTTGAGTCCAGCTGGGGAGACAGACATATAAACAAATCATTGCAGTGTGGTGCGACTTGTGAGATGCTAACAGTGTAAGCCCAGAGGAAAGAGCACAGTGAATGGTGGCATGGTCAGGACTTGGGGATGAGATCAGGGAAGATTTCACAAGAGAAGCTCTTGAGATGGGCTTTAAAGGATGCGTAGAGTTTTGCAAAGCAGGAGCAGGAGAGGAAGCCAGGACGGACTGTGATGTGCAGCGAAGAGCCTGGGATTTGGAGTGAGAAGGCTTGGGCTCCTGTCCCAGTTTTGCCACTGACTAGCTTTGGGACCTTAAGCATGTCACATTACCTCTGTGACTCTTAGTTTCCGTACAGATGGTCTCTGACTTCGGATGGTTCTACTTACAACGTTTTGATAGTACAGAAGTGATAACACACTCAGTAGAAACCGTACTTCGAACTTTGAATTTCCTGGGTTAGTGACAGGCAGTGTGATCCTCTCTTGAGATGCTGGGCAGTGGCAGTGAGCCGCAGCTCCCTGCCAGCCACACCATCACAACGGGAAACAGCCCATACGCTCACAACCGTTCTGTACCCAGACCACCATTCTGTTCTTCGCTTTCGGGACAGTATTCAATAATTACGTGAGGGAGTCATCATTTTATTATAAAATGGGCTTTGTGTCAGAAGATTTTGCCCAACAGTAGGCTAGTGTTAAGTGTTCTGAGCACCTTTAAGATAGCCTGAGCTGAGCTACGATGTTCAGTAGATTAGGTGTATTAAATGTATTTTTGACTTAAGATATTTTCAGCTTATGATGGTTTTATCAGGATGTAACACCATCACAAGTTGAGGAAGATCTGTGTCTGTAAAGTGGGAGTTGTCCTGACCTACCTGTGAAGGTGACTGGGGACAGTCAAGTTAGACAATGCTTTTGAAAGTACTTTGTAAACTGTAAGCAAAAAACAAGGTGGGTGGGGGCTTCCCTGGTGGCGCAGTGGTTGAGAATCTGCCTGCCAATGCAGGGGACACGGGTTCGAGCCCTGGTCTGGGAAGATCCCACAAGCCGTGGGGCAACTAGGTCCGTGAGCCACAACTACTGAGCCTGCGCGTCTGGAGCCTGTGCTCCGCAACAAGAGAGGCTGCAACAGTGAGAGGCCCGCGCACTGCGATGAAGAGTGGCCCCCGCGCGCCGCAACTAGAGAAAGCCCTCGCACAGAAACGAAGACCCAACACAGCAAAAATAAATAAATTAATTAATTAATTTAAAAAAAAAAGATTCTTAAATAAAAATAAAAACAATGTGGGTGCTTAGCTTCTGGGTATGTCTACACTTGCCACTGCTCTGGGGAAGGGATAAAGATATCCCAAGGGAAGACAAGCCCTTATGCTGGGTTGAAGCTCATGGCCTCTGTCCTGGGAGGACCTGGCTGGGAACAAGGAGGTCCCCTGTTTTTCCAATTCTGGAACCCATTTCTGGGACAGAGAGGGGCCAGCCCGTACTGGGTGTACCTGCAGCTTTGATGGAAGACCTGCTGGTGGCACGCTGTCTGAGATCCGCAGCCTGCTGCACCTGGAAGGCCCTCAAGTCCTCCTCATCAAGGGCGATGTCCCCAAGGAAGGCAGCTGGAGAGAGAAGAGGCCGGGGCGAGTCAGTCCCCCCTTACCCAGCACTGAAAGCCCAGCCCTGTGGGCACAGCCCCTGGCCCCAGCAACTGTAATCCTCAAGTGCCTTCTGACGAAGGGGAAGGGACATGGGGGCTTTGAGGATCTCTAGGGAGACTCGTGATCATTTTTCAGTTGGAATCTCAGCAAAGCGGATGCCCACCCCCACCAGACTGTTAGCTACTGAAAGCCACAGTCGTGTCATTTATTCCATCATTCTTTAGCAAATGCTTAGTAAGCACCTACTGTGGGCCGGCGCTACTCCAGTGATTAGCAAGACAGAAGAGGTCCCTGCTCGCAGGAAACTGACCTTCAAAGAAACACAAGTAAACAAATACGGAGCTCGAGAATTCCAGGAAGGGATGGGTGCTACCAAGAAAATAAAAGGGGATGAGAGGACAGAGTGTCTACTTCGGGGGCCCATAACCTTAGCTTTGTGCTGAGCGTTTGGAATGCACTTAACAAATGCCATTTCAATTACACTGAGGGGAGTGATACTGAGGGGAGCCAGGACACCCGATGGGCTTGGAGGAAAAGGTTTAATAGTTCTCAAGTGATTCATATTCTGAGTCTCAGAGTCCCCTCTCTGGAGGAAGAAAGGCCTGGGGGAAAAGAACTCCGCTAATGGGACATTTTGATTTCTGGAGCTGGGTGGGTGAGGTTTCCAGAGGGATGGGTTAAACAGTCTATCTGCGTTTTGAGAAACAGAGGCCCTGGAGCTGAGCGCTTTGGAAGGAGCTCAGATGCAAGCTTCATGCTGGGCTGCTGTGGGGGAGGTGAGAGGCTGGGCTGGAGGTGGAGCAGAGAGCAGCCTCCCCCCAGCTCCACCCACAGTGACATCTGCTTCTCATCCCAAGAGCTACACAGGCCTGGTGGGCAGCGTTACACAAATTGTTTTAACCTTGAGGCCTTGCACACAGGTTTCTCCTCCCCAGATGGCCCATTGGGTGGACAGACACACACACACACACACACACACACACACACACACACACACACACACCCCTACTCATCAACACAGAATCAGACACATGGGCCAGTGTTCCTCCAGACACACGGTGACATCCACAGCCATGCTATAAAAGTCACAGAGACAACCCTGCACGCGCAAGCAGCACCATACCACCCCTTCTGGTGGGAGGCACTCAATAACGTTCGTTCAAGTGAAGGATCACGGCGATATGCTTTGGGCTTGCAAACACGTGCCCCAGACACACGCTCTTCTAGAGATGTGACCTGGAGCTGGATGGGCAGAATGCGGGAGTGACTTTAGCAGTTATCTAGGCCAACTTTCCATTTTACAGATGTGGAAACTGAAGCCCAGAAGGGCAATGATTTAACTGAGACCACGTTGCTAGTCACTACAAAGGCTGGATTTATAACTCGCGCCTCCTGATTCCCAGTCCAGTGCTCACTGCACTGAAGTTCATCTTCTTGCAGAACCCATATTCTAAATACTCACTCAGACACACACATCCACCAGAAAATACACACATCACAGACGGTCCTAAAACACACACGCAGAAGCTCCAACACACACAAACCCAACTGCAAGTTCCAAGCCCATTAAGCCAGTAATAGTAGCAAGAGTGACACCTTATGTAAATGTCTGTTGAAATTTACGTGGTGCTTTCCAGTTGACAAAGTGCTTTCATATTAATGAATTCATTAATCCTGGCCCACCAGGGACATGCCCATTAGGCCAAGCTCCACCCATACACTTGCCTAGGAGTGTCCCATTAAAAACTCTTGGAGAGATAAGATAGTGGCTAGCTTTGAGCCCACCTCCCTGACTTGAGAGATCAAAACACTTGGATGTGAGTGGGGAAATGACTTGGCCAAGGTCACCAGCTGGTAGGTGGCCCAGAAGTTCTTCCTCCACACGGGAAAGATTCTCTTATTGAAAACATCACCCTTGGCGGCCTGGGCTCAGCAACTGATGGGATAGCAATACAAGGCGCTTCTCAGCTGACGTGCAAGGGTGGCCTTAGCAAGGATATGGGAGGGTAGGTACACCCCACGGAGATGCTGGCGGGTCCTACGTGCCAGTGTTCATACGGGCACTCATGTCCCACGTGAATGCCCTCACGCCTCTGCTCACTTTGCACCTTTGCACAGACGCTGTACTGCCAGGCTCACACAGCCACACCCGCAGACATCACCAAGTACACACGTGGCTGGACATTTAGACTCATCTTCAGACATAGCTGCAAACAGCAAGGTCTTTGGAGTCAGACAGACCTGTCTTTGAGTCCCAGCTTGACTACTTCTCACTGACAGGTCATATGAACTCTTCTAAACCTCAATTTTCTCCTATATAAAAAAGGAACAAATAAAAGAATCTGTCTCCCGGGATTACTGCACGAAATAAGGCATGGAAATGAAGCATCTAGCACGAAGCCTGGAGCACAGTAAGAAGCCACAGAATGGCCACTGTTAATATCGCCCCAATAGTAGCCCTATAATCTCAAGTTCACCTCTCTACTTTCAAGAGCATAGAGTTTTCACCCACACTGGCCTCCTGGCTGAGTGAGGCCCCCAGGTGCTCAGAAGCAGAAACTTAAATTCCAAGTACAGAGGCCACAGAACTGTGTTGGCCTGCGGGACCCAGGCGGTGTGGAGGACAGGGTGAGCGGAAGGTGGGCCAAGCTCTGGGCTAGCCTAGCCGTGGAGCTCACTGTCAGCAGTGCCCTGTGGTGGGAATGTCATGACTGAAGAATGCGTGGGAACTGAGGGGGGAGGGGAGAGATGGGGGTAGGCAGGAGAGCCTGATGGCCAGGAGCTGGGCCTGAAAGCCCTCTTCATTTGGGATGCCCTCCGGGGAAGCTAGGGAATCTGGATCCTGGAGAGTCCAGGATGCCCCTCCTTACCAGGAAGGAAGCCCTGGGTCAGGGTCAAGGTCAGGATAGTAGTTGTTTTCAACACAGGATCAAAAGTTTTTGTTTTGTTTTCCATGTAAACCAGCCAGGAGCACTTATGGCTGCTCCATAGCCAGTTCCCCCAGCCCCGACACACACACACACACCCGCCCCCCAGCAGGAGAGGAAAGAAGAGAGTAAGCAGCGCATCCTTCAGGTCAGCCTCCTCACTGCAGTCTCCTCCCCTTTTAGGGGGAGGGAGAGGAGGCTGGCTGGTGTGACGGAGCCCCAAAGCCATGTGTACCAGGCATACTACGCATGTCCCATTACACAGATGCAAGCTTCTTGCTGGGGGAGGACATGCTTAAGCTCCTGCAAGTGTTTGCGTGTACTTAATCACAGGTGTACATTTACACACAGGTGCACATTTGCACATGCACTTACATGTACTCAGGGGTACCAACATGCACAGTTGAACAGACTTGCCCATAAAGCAGGGGCACACCCACAAACGTACAAAAAACGCACTCTTGACTACTTCCCTGTGTAAGCCCTAGTGTTTTCAAACACACAAAGAACTGCACGTGCATACCCCATTTCACAGGCTACACCCCCAGAAGGAGAGCGGCACCTTTAGAAATGGAGAAGGGAGAGGAGAGAAAGAGAGATTAGCTGATTCCCCTAGCTATCCTTAGGGGGTAAGCTTTAGTGGCCTGAGGAGTGACACGTTCTACTCCCTCCCCTCCCCCAATATCTTCTCCCCAAATCCCTGGAGAAACTAGAATTATTGGGAGTTCCTTCTTCTGGGGGAGTCCCATCGGTCCCCCTCCATCTGGAGCCCAGGGAGATTGTAAGACTTTTCCTCCTCCCTTGGGGCACCTAAAAGAGAAGGTGACTCATGGAGCAGGGGTATAGGTGGGTGGGTGACTCATTCAGCATGTCTGGAGGGGGAATGTGGTCTGGCAAGAGAAGGAATTGTTTCTCAACCTCTGGAGCTGATAACCTACTCCTCTGAGGTCCCCTGAAGTCCAAACCTGGGCTACAAAGCCCCTGGGATGAGGATGCTGACAAAGGCTGGTGAGCTACTGGCCCCACTCACCTCCCCAAAGCAGACCTCTGAGCTGCCAGGTGAGGCTGCAGTAAGGTCCTTGCTGGCCCAGGAGAATCCCCGTGGGCTTCTCTGCTGATGGGAGCAGCTGTGTCCCAACTCCTGCCTCTAGGGTCCCTCCCAGAGTCCTGAGTCATCTGGGGCAGCCAAATGGAACTGGGAATCTTAGGGAAGGATTCCCCTGATGGTTCGGCATCCCAACGTACAAGAAATCAGGGCTGACTCGCAATCTCCCTGGGAGAGAGAGAGAGGGCTTGGTGGAACCAGCTCTGAGCACACACAGGCCAGCTTGGCTTCCTGCCCGTTGTTCTGGTCTTGTCCAGAAGATCCAGGCACCTCTCCAGGGTATCAAGGGTCTTAACTTTGTCCTTACTGCAACAGTAAACCATCACTCTGATGGTAATAACAAGAGGTGACCTCAGATGAAGAGGCCCCGCTCTCCTGAGACATCACAGGGGAGCCAGGGAGTCAATGGGGCTTTCATTCTTGGTCCTCCACGTGCAAGGAGGAGGACAGGAAGAGGAGAGAGCTGGAGAGCATCAAGTGGGTAGAGGAGCAGGGAGAGCCAGGTGCGTCCAAAGGAAGTAAAGCCAGACACGCCTGCCACTGCCACCTCCCGCATCTGGAGGGCAGGGCTCAGAGGGGGCAAGAGGTGAAGGCAGGCAGGAGAGGTTAACACAAACAGAGGAAAGAGCCTGGGGACCTGAGGCCTGAGGGTGTTGGTGTGGGGTCTTAGGAGTCAGGCCGGAGGGAGGCAGGGCTGCACCAGTCACACCCAGGAGGGAAGCCTGGTCTGACCCTGAATCTTGGCCTTGTCAGGCCCTCCTGGCCACCCCCAGGCCTGGCCCAGCTCCCCACGAGCCCCACAGGCTGGAGAACTTTCTCGAGTCCTCATTTGAAGTTCCAGCTCAGCTAGCCCCACCCTTCCATGAAATCTGAGACTGGGGATAGAGCCCTCAGCCTCCCACTGCTCAAACCCCTCCAATTTCCAACTGGTAGTGAAATACATCAGATTGGCTTCCTACCTATTCTTTAAGACCTTGCCCAGCCCTCCTTCTCCACAAAGACCTCCCCAAACTTCCCAGCTTGCTGTGATCACTGTTTCTCTGCCACCACTACCACCAGGGCTGCAGAGGGGAAAGAGGCTCCTTGAGCCTTTCGGGCTTTCCCTCCTTGGTTTGCGCAGTTGGTTATGTCCACGTGTGTCTTGTGCTCCTTTTAGACTGTAAGCTCCTTGAGGGCAGGGGCCATGACTTATAATTCTCTGTATCTCCCACAACATCAAGGCCAGGGCCTGGCACCTCTTAGGCATTTAGTAAATGTAGACCAGTTGAATGAATAAGTGACACCAGGATGGGGTTAGGGAGACACTCCCTTCTCCTGAAAACCAAGCCTATTCCCTCAGAAAAAAATGAAGTCAGAGCGTGAGGCACAGAAAACAGGGGGTAGGCCACCAACATTTATTTAGTGCTTACTGAGTGGTATGCTCTCATATGCATTTTATATATGTTCTCACATATAATCCTTACCACCAACTCTACGGGGAATCGGAGAATCGTATTATCAGTTCCATTTTACAGGTGAGGAAAGCAAAGTTCAGAGATGATAATTACCATTCCCAAGATGCTACAGCTAATGAGTTGTGTGTCCAGGATTGAGAGCTAGGTCTGCCTGCCTCCAAAGCCCACGCTCTGTCCACTTAGCCTCATGTCCACCCCAAGCTCAGCAAGAAAGATGGAGGCTAATGTCTGGCTTGCTCACAGCCCAGCAGGGGTGGAGGAGGAAGGGCTGAGGGACTGGCTTTTCCTCCTCGCACTGGAAGGACTCTTATTCCTGCAGTTTGCTCTGATCCATCACCCAAAGAGGGGTCCCCCGGGTCACGACCAGAGCAACCTGCGCCCCAACACCTCATGCTCCACACAGGCACTTCTAGAACTCCAGGCACTGTGCCACTGCCCTGGCTCTGGCTATGTGGAGACGGTCTGAAGTCAGAGGCAGGAAGTCGAGGAAAGGTTCTGATATCTTATACCCTGTGTGTTCTCTTGTCCCAGGCAGCCTGTCAGGGTCATCCGATCAGGCAAACGGCTGGAGTGCATGACCATCTGGTCACTCTGTGTGGTGGGGAGGAGGGGGAATCCCTCTGGGCCCAGCAGGAGTGAAAGGGTTACACGGGGTCTTCATGGACAAAGAACACACACACACACACACACACACACACACACACACACACACACACACACACACACTCACTCCGGGGCCCTGACCTGGACTAATTAGCCTCCAGTGTCTGCGGGACACAGAGGACTGATATACAGTATCTGAGTTCTCTGTTTTTCCCCTTTCCACCCCACTTGGCCTTAGTAGGTCCTCTGGCACACGGGCAGAAGTTAACTTCCTGTCCTGGGCTGGCTTCTCTAACTTTGACAGCTGTCTCTGAGGTCAGAAACCTGCTGCCGCTGGTGGGGAACATGGGATTCCCAGTGGGCATGATCTCAGAGGATCCGTTGAAAAACTTTCTTCTTCCACTTGCTGGGTGGGGGCCTCAGGAGACCTGCTCCTTGGAGATACAGGCCTCCCTGAACCCAGCGGGACAGACGTGCAGCCCCCGGGCAGCCTAGACAGACAGGCTGGAAAACACCAGTGTGCTGGATGGAGCCCGGGATGGGGGAGAAGGGAAAAGTGCACACACACACACACACACACACACACACACAGAGGAGTTTGGCCGGAAAAGTTTCCAGTAGAAGGAAAAGCCTCCTTGGCAGCAGGTTTCTCCTGGGACCCAGGCAGGAATCCTCTGGGAGAGACCAGAGACAGCCACGGCAGCTCCCACCAACAGCAGCAAAACTTCAGTCCCTAAAAGTCCCCCAAACTTCCCCCTCCCTCTCTCCCTCTTTCTTTTGTTCCCCACTGCATTGCCAACCAGGCAGCTCCCGGCTTCCCACACCGGACTGTCCTCCCCCAACCCCGAACCCTCAGCAGCCCGCGCCTCCCTCCCAGCCCCGGCCCGCCCGCGCCCGACCCGGGCGCCCCGGGACCGGCCGGTGGGGTGGGGGGCGCCTACCCGCCTTGCAGGGGTCTTTGTAGTTGAGGGGCTCCGCGTCGTCCTCCTCCCCCAGGTCATAGGTGTAGTCGGCCAAGTCGAGCTGCCGGCCCGGGCGCGCGAGCAGGAGCAGCCAGAGCAGCAGCGGCAGCGGCGGGCGGGCCACGCCGGGCATGCTGGCGGGCGCGGCGGCGGCGGACGCGGTGGCGGCGGTGGCGGCGGCGGCGGCGGGTCGCGCCCGGACGCGGGAGCGGACGAGAGGGGAAGCGGAGGACTGGCGGCGAGGGGAGGGCGCTCCCGGCCGCCCGCTCTCCCCCCGCGCTCTCCCTACCTCTTCCCCTTCCCTCTCCTCGCCCTCCCTCCTTCCTGTCTCCCGCCCCCTCTCCGGCCCGGCTTCTCAGCTCTCCCTTCCCTTCTTTCCGTCTCTTTCCTTCTCTCCCTCCCTCCCTCTCCCCCTCTTTAGGGAAATGAGCTCGCTGGAGGGCGGGTTTTCGCCTGGAGCTCGGCCCCCCTCGGGGCCGGGACCGTGCTCGGCCGGGCCGGGACGTGCGCCAGCCGGAGGCGGGGAGGGTGTAGAGCCGGCCGGCCGGGAGGGGGCTCGGGAGGCGCGGGGAGCGGGGCGGCGGGGCCGGGGAGGGGGCTCCGGGCGCCGGGCCCCGGGGCGTTCGGCCCGGCGCCCGTCCCGGGCCGCGGAACACGCCGTCGGGTCAATCGTGCCGCCTCCGCCTCGCTCCGTTCCCCCGATTTTGGGCCGTGTTTCCCCGCCTGCGGCTCTCGCACTCTGCCTTTCTCGGACCCTCGCGCTCTCCCATCTCGGTCCCTGTGCCTCTAGTTCTGTCCTGTCTCTCGCCGTCTCCGTCTCGCTCCCTCCCTCGGGAGACGCCACTGGAGGGCGCCTGAAGCCCGCGGATTGCTCCCCAGTCCCCTCGCCTCATCACCCTGGGACCGGGGGAGAATGGGAAAGCCCGCTTGGCGTGCCCAAGGCCCTAGCCTTCCCCTGGCTGGCCCCCACCAAGCGCGGGACTGAGGCATGTGAGAGGATAGACGAGGTACACCCTTCGTTTTTCAATCAGGCTGCTTTATTCTTTGGTGTAGGAACCCCCTTGGGTCCTGGGAGCTGCTTCTCCTCTGCCCACCTCTCCCCACAACTCCCATTTCTCCAGGACCAGTCCCAGTGGTACTGGCAGGAGCGGCTTCCTGCCTGTCTGCACAAGACCCTTTGCTCCTGGAGCTTTGCTGTCCCTTGCTGAGGCCCTGCGAAGCAAAGGAACACTGTTTATTACGTGAGGGAGAGGGACGTGGGGTGGTGGTGTCTGTGAACCTTCCCTCCCCTGAGCTCTGTAGGTGACCCCGCCTCCGTGGTTCCCGCAGTGCCTGGTCAGCTGACATGACCATCCTGGGCCACTGTTGCTCCAGTGCCCTGGAGGTCACACCTGCTCACCTGATGGGTCCTAGATGTAGTAGAGGGGCACCTCGCCACACAGGGTGCTCATGGTGCTGCCCAGGAAGGCCAGGTCCCCAGAGGATGCCAAGCTGGCGTCACGGCCCTCCTCCTGGCCCAGCTTAGAGGTAGGTACTGAGGGCTCGGCCTGGAAAGAGCACCTGATTTGGAGGCTGGGAACTGAGTTTCTGTCTCACCTGCGGCCCTTATTGTGGGACCTCAGGTGTGTCAGGCAATCTCTCTGAGTAAAGAAGGGGCTGTGCTGGAGTCAGAAGCCCCCAGGGGGTGTGTGGGCTCAGCTGAGGCCAGCAGCTTGGCTGTGGGGTGGGGATGGTAAGTGGGTAGGAAAGGTTTGGTGCAGGGGAATCCCAGGAGGGCATTCACCTGGCAGTCCACGATGAGCAGCGCTTTACAGGTGACAAAGAACCATCATCTTCAATGCTCCTCATAGCAGCTCTGGGAGGGAGACAGCCCACTCTTTCTTACCCACACACCCACCTGGAAGTTCTGGAATTTTCTAGTGAGAGCCTCAAGACTTGGGATGCTCTGCGGAGCCATCTTCATGACGTAGCAGCAGGTTCCCGGGGCTGGCTTGTAGGCAATCAGGAGCTGGGCACAGGAACCCCAGAGTTGGTTCGGGAAGGCGCTGCCTAGCTCACTCCTAACTCTGGTCCTTGGCCATCTCCCTCTAGGTTGGGGACGGGAGGGAGTCATACTGGAATCTAGGGCTCAGGCAAAAGTGCTGGGGGGGGGGGGAGAGGTGGACATGTACGAGTCCACAGCTGCAGAGGTCTAGCACAGTGTAGCCCTAGGGTCAAGAGGTCCAGGCACACCCACCCTCTGGTAGTCATACACCGCGATGCCAGTGGAGCCAATGGAGAAGGTGGCAGTGGTTCCCACATGCTCACTCAGGGCCAGGCGTTGCTGGGCTTCCGGCCCCGCGATGCTCATCTCTAGGACCTAGGGGAGGGCATAGTGCTGCCTGGCATTCCTCTTTCCCCACTCATCATGCCCACTCTCAGTCCCCTTTACTCAAATGCAATTTTTTTCTTCCCTGGGAGCTCAGAGAGGCCAAGTGGAACCAGGTGCTGGAGGGAACAGGTCATCCCACCGTGGGGCAGGGGCCTGGTGAAAAAGCCCAGGCCAGGTTTGCCACCCTGTTCCCACCTCTGTCCTTCCCTGAGGTGCCACTTGCCTCCTCCCCTCTTTCCCCTTGGGCAATTTGCTATCTGCCCACCCCATCTCAGGGCCTTTGTCTGGCCTGCCCTGTACCCACTGCCCACCCCATCCCAGGCCTGCTCACCATCTCAGTATGTTTCTGGCTCATGTAAAGAGCCATGAGCAGGGCCCCAACAATCACCACGACAACAAGGACCACGACCACGATGAGAAGGCGTTTGATCTTCCCAAGACAGGGGATTCGGAACCGGTCCCCAGGGACTGCTGAGTAGTCCTGTCGTGGTGGGGCAGGGAGGGAGACAGGTGTGAAGTCATGAGGATGCCCTTTCTTCTCCCTGCACAGCCAGGACACCTTCCCACACTCTCCCGAGGCTGAACAACCAATGCTATGGACATGCAGAGAAGGGCTGAGGAGATCGGAGAAGGCTTCCTGGAGGCGGGGGCCTGGATTCCCATAGATGCTTAGAAGTGAGGTCTGGCTTGGAGACACCCAAGAGAGACTGTTTCACCAGTCTCATCTCCTGCTGTTTCCTCCAGACCTCTGGCATCCCAACCATGCCCAGTCCCTCTCTGTCCTGCCCCCGCCCCCCATCCATGCCTTTATGCATACTATCCCTTCTTTCTGCAATGCCTTCCTTCTTCTCAAGCTGGTGAGCTCCAACTAGTTCCTCTGGAGCCAGCTCAAATGTTATTTTCAAAGCGAAGCTTCCTGTGATCTCCTGAGTAGTAGCTCCTTACCCAGTGCTTTCTACAGCCCTTTTCACTGACCCCTGTGGTGACTCACGGCCCCTCATATGGGAATTAGTGGCTGACGAGTCTATCTCTCCAAGGGTCTCTGTCTTAGTGTATGGTGTCCTTATCTTGATTTAGCACAGTCCTAAGTTAGTTGAGTGAATGAATCCGGATGAGGAAACAGGCCCAGAGGTTGGAGGAGGTAGGGCCCACTACACACAGATACACTCCCGCATACATGCACACACACACGATCAAACTCACCGGCGGGCTCTCCATCAGGACCTCTTTGCTGCCCACATCCATCTCACGGTAGACACCTTCCCCTCCTCATCTCCAAGTGTGACTAGGGTCTTATATGTGCCAGGAGAGAGAGGGGGCAGAGGTGAAAGACCCAGCCCCTGTCTGCCAGCCAAGCCCTCAGCTTTGAAGCCTGTTTGTTCCTGGTCCTCCAGAGCCGAGGCCCCGATAAGCTAGCTGCAAGAGTACCTAAGGGCCCTTGGCGCTGGCGCATGAGTCCTCTTGGCCCCAGCAAGAGCAAAGCTAGGTAAGGTGAGCCAACCTGCCCTTGGGCGATCTACACCTCTCAGCGTGGGTGTCTTGCTGGCGCCTGCCCCTGCAGTCCTTTGGCTTTTCCTGATCTTCTGCCAGGCTGAACCTCTTAGGCAACCAAGGGTCTGACCCAATGGGTCCACCACATTTCCCCACAGAATTTCCCCTAAGCATAGGGCTGGGCTCCAGGAAGGGGAGCCCCTGTGGACCCGCAGGGACAGTACTAAAGGCACGGGGTGCTTTGGCATCAGTGTGGGCGTTCATAAATGGTTCATAAATTCTCTGAGAGCATCAGATTTTCACTTCAAGTATCTGCCTCACCTCCTCCCACACATTTCGTACCTAACCTCAGACATGCCCCCAGTCATTCTTGCCCAGATTCTGAACACTGTCCCCTCTGGTTATAAATGCTTACTAACACACAGTTTTTCTTTCTTTGGCATAGGCTTGTTCGTAAGCTGAAGGCTTTTTTTTTTTTTTCTAACCTGCTTTTACTTTTATTTGCATTTATTTTATGCTGAATTTATTTCCAGACCATATGTTTTTGTTTCTTCAGTTTCTTCTGGGACAGCTTTCTCTTCTGTGCAACCTCCTCTTCGGGTTTAGGAACAATCTGCTCTTTTTTTTAGGGAGGATCATCTCCATGTGGCGGGGGGTGTCCTATAGGGGTTAATCCGACCGTGAGCTCTGTGAAGTCCTGTGCTACATCGTGGGGGCTTGTTCACCTGCATGTGCTTGATGACCAGAGAATCCACATCTAAACCCTTCAGTTCAGCATCACTCTGCATTTTTAAGCATGTGCAGCAAAATTCCGCACTCTTTTTGAACCGCCGACCCTATGTCCAGCCCCCAAATTGTAAAAAGATGTGTTTGGCCTGAGCACACCTACCAGCTCCACAATTGTAACAAGGGAACAGTGCACATTGCTTCTGCAAAGTGACATCATTCAAATACTTGGTGGCTTTTTGGATATGCATACCCTCGATAGCCTGAGCAGTTTCACAGATGTTCCTAAAATGAACACGAAGAGTTGAACTTCTGGATTTGCATGATTCTGTGGGGTTTTCTGTATCAAGCGAATAGCAAACCATTTTCAGAGATCAAGCTGGAGGCTTATGATAGCAGTTGCATGCCTGACACTTAGTCCCAGACAGCCTTGCACAGGGCTGAGGGTGGTGACTGATGGGGTCCCCATCTCCTCGTCCCTGAATCAGCCCACCTGCTTGGTGCTGCCTCGCACCCTGCCCTCTCGACACTCTTCTTTCCATATCCTCTGATCCTGTATTTGCCCTGAGAATGTTACTCACCCAGATATGAACCACTTTCTGGATCTTCTTCTCCTCTCTACTTCTTTCCTGCCTCTTTGCCCAAAGCCATCTCTGTTGTTTTGTTGTACTAAACCACATCGACTAATGGCTGCATCCTTTCTCTTGGGCTCCCTCCACTTGCTGGGCCAGGTGGTCCCTACAGCGCCTCCACCTCTAAACTTTCACGCGAGTGTTAAGTCAGAGCCCCACACCTCACTCCTCTCTTGGCCTCACGCCCTGTCCTCCTTGTACTTGAACTCCAACACTTCACCCCAATTCCTGTCCCTTGCTGGGGCCCCCTGGCACCTTGGCCCTGCCCTTCAGTCATGAGCTCGCCCCCAACTCTCCAGCCCTTGCAGGCTCCCGTGTCCCCACAAGGACCCCCTCTCCAGCTGGAGAACCTTCAGCCTCCGGGTTGCACAATGGCATGGCATCTGAGCTGAGAGCCCGGAGAAGCTCAGAGAAGGAGAGAGGGACAGAAGTGCTTGTTTCCCCCACCCTACTCACCCCCCAGCTGCCACTTTAAATATTTGCCTAAGCCTCTAGCAGCAAGTGTCCTAGGAGGAGTGAAAGAGGGGGAGGGGGCTCCAGGGAGAAAGGGGGAAGAAGCATCCTCCTCTCAACTGTGCGCAGCTTCAGCTGCGTGCAGGTGCCAGATGCAGGAGACAGCCTGCCTGCAGGGCCCACCCCTGCCCGCCCCAGGGCCCCCACTCCCGCCCCTGGTTGTCCTGGCAACACTGGGACTGATTGGCTGACTCACGAATACTGGACCTGAGCCAGGTGGGCAGCGGGCCAGCGGGAGAACCAAGGAGAATGGCAAGCATCTGGGGGGGGGGGTCCCTGTGGGCATCTGGGGCAGGGGGCGCATAGTCCAGCTGTGGGGCTTGTTCTGAGCAGGTGCTGTGCTTAGGGCTTGCCATCATCCCTGGCTGCTGGGAAAGGGATCTCTTCCTTGGAAAGAAGCCTCTGCTCTCTTGGGTCCTCAGTCTCCCCTGCAGGCTGCCCTTAGACTGTGGTTCTTACAACTTTGTTTTTTTCTTTCTTCTTTCTTTTTTAACTTGTTTTTGCCTATTTGGAGGTTGGGGAAGGAAGGGTGATCTCAAGTTTCATAAGGGAAGTTCAGATGCTGGCACTGACCTGGTAGAGGTTTCCTGTCTTCCTTCTCAGGAATGGGGGCAGGACCTTCCGCTGGGCATGCACGGCTGTCACCTCGTCCCCCACACCAGCCCTCTGCTGCAGGCTTTTACATTTTTGGCCTTTACTTAGGCCATTTCTCCTTCCTGGAAAACGCACCTTCAACGCCTCTTTACTTCTCTGAATACCACCGACACTAAAAGGCCAGGCAAGAACCAATGACGCCTCATCTGTGCTCACCACCCCAGCCTATGGTGCCCCCTCCCTCCTCCAATATCGCCCAGCCTCCCTGATGCACTTTCATCTGCCACTTAGCAGGCACTGCTGTCCCCAACAGCTACATGGTTTTTTTTGGTTGTCTTTCTTCCCAGAAAGCCTGCCGGCCCTGGGACCAGCCCTGAGACCGTGCTTTCCTGAGGCTTCCCTCAGGGCAAGGAGCATGCAGGCAGCCAACATGTAACTCTATTCAATGATAATAAGACTGTCACCAAACGTGGGGGGGCTCCTGGTGAGGGGTCAGTAGTTTATGCCTTCAGTATGTCCTCAGTGCTTCACTGGCCAGCTCAGCTCTGGGACTTTGAATAAGTCATTCTGCTTTTCTTGGCTTTAGTGTGTTCATCTGCGAAATGGGTCTAATACAGCCTGTCCTGTCCCCCTCTCCAAGCTGTTGTGAGGATCCAATGACATCACGATGTGAAAGTCCAATCTTCATGACTATCATCATCTACTTCACCGCCAGGGCACCTCTTCTCAGTAGCTAAGAATAGGACCCAGACGGAGACTTCCCTGGTGGTCCAGTGGTTAAGAATCCGCCTTCCAATGCAGGGGACACAGGTTCGATCCCTGGTTGGGGAACTAAGATCCCACATGCCGGGCCTGCGTGCTGCAACTACTGAGCCCATGCACTCTGGAGCCCTCATGCCATAACTAGAGAGAAGCCCTTGCGCTGTACCGAAGAGCCCGCGCATCACAAGGAAAGATTCCTTCCCAACAAAAGATTCCGAATGCCACAACGAAGATCCCGCATGCCGCAACTGAGACCCGACACAGCCAAATAAATAAATAATTTTTTTAAATGGTCAGAAATTGGAAGCAAAATTTGTGGAGCTTTAGGGCTGGAGAGTATTCTTTAAAAAAAAGAAAAAGAAAAAGAAAAAAAGGATAGGACCAGGGACTTCCCTGGTGGTCCAGTGGTAAAGAATCCGCCTTTCAATGCAGGGAACGCGGGTTCGATCCCTGGTCAGGGAACTAAGATCCCACATGCCACGGGGCAACTAAGCCCGTGCCACAACTACTGAGCTCGTGCGCCTCAACTACAGAGCCCATGTGCCGCAAGCTACAGAGCACACGCGCTCTGGAACCGGCACACCACAACTACAGAGCCCACGAGCCCTGGAGCCTGTGTGCCACACTAGAGAAGAGAAAACCTGCACGCCACAACTAGAGAGAAGCCCGCGCGCCACAACGAAAGATCCCGCATGCCTCAACGATGATCCCGTGTGCCGCAACTAAGACCCAACGCAGCCAAAAATAAAAATAAATAAATCTTTAAAAAAACAGAGAGGAAAGAATAGGACCCAGAGTCCCCCTTTCTGTCTGTCTCTGAGTTAAACCTCTCTGAGAATGTGGGTGATGGAGAACCCCATGGCAGCCACTCCTGTTTGTGCCTCCCCTTTTCCTCCTTCCAGCCCCTCAGCCGCAGGGGATGAACAAGATTCACTCTGCCCTTTGTGTGCTGGGCAGAGCCGTGCCAGGGACGGGGGTGGGGGGGGATGGTTACCCAGCTGCCCCAGCCACTCTCCCCACCCCCACTGCTTGTCTTCCCACAAGCTGGCATGGAGAGGGCAACACGGGCAGCTGGATGGGCAGTAGCAAGTGAGCATCCAAGGTCAGGGGCATCCCTGGCTGGGAGAACATGGACTTAAGCTCAGACCAGAGAATCCCCTGCTAGCAGAGGCTGGGGACAGCTGGGGAAGCATCTTATACCTAGCGATCTCAGTGTCCTGGACTAATGGAAAGAGCACTGGACTGGCAGCCCAGCCAACTGACTGTACCTGTGAGCTCTTGGGACAATCAAACACCCCCTCCACACCCCTGGGAAATAACGTAGTAGAGAGCAGCAGTTCTCAAACTTTTTGGCTGCAGGACCCCTTAACACTCTTACAAAAGTAGCGAGGACCCCAGAGTGCTTTTGTTTATGTGGCTTATACCTATTGATATTTACCACATTGATATTTACTGAGAAATTTTAAAATATGAATTAATTAAAATAGCAATAATAAACCCATTCTATGTTATAACATACATAACATCAAATTTTTTATGAGATTAACTATTTTACAAAGCAAAAATATTAGGGAGCAGACTGTCATTGTTTTACATTTTTGGAAATTTCTTTAATTTTGTTAATTCAGTTGAATAGAAGATACCTCTGGAAAATTCCAGGGTACTTCTATAAGAGCATGAAAGTGAAAAGGGCAAATAATGTCTTAACATTGTTAGGAAAACTGTTTGGACCTCAAAGGCTCCCTGGAAGGTTCTCAAGGGCCTCTGGGCTCCCTGGACCAGACTTTGAAAACCCCTGGTGTAGAAGAACGGCTGTGGACTTTGGAGCTGGGCAGGTGGATTTAAAGCCCTGCTCTGTCACTTTCTTCTTCGGGTACTACGGGCCTCACTTTTCTTATCTGTGGAAGGGGATTAATATCAAAGACCTCAGAAGGTTGAGGCAATTAAGTAAGTGGAGTACACAACACGTAGTAGATGTGCTATCAAGCTGGGCTACTTTCCTCTTGATACGGGCTTCAGTTTCCTCGTTTGTTAAACAAAGGGCTGGACTGGAAATGTCCAAGGCCGTTTCCAGCTCCAACAGGCTGTGGTTATTTAGTGAGGAACGTTCTGGAATTCCACACATTCCCATTCCAACTCCAGTGATATTTCCCCTTTCAGCTCCCACAGACACAAAGGCACATTCTGTTTACTAGCCTGTGGAGACGTGAACACAGATACACGCATGTCACTTATGACACATGACATGCCCATGAACTCTGCTTAGAGGGCGCTGAGCGCCAAGACATACGCACAGGTACACAGAGGTTCATGGATCTATACATAGCGCAGAAATGCCTGCCCGGGGGAATATGTGCCTGTGCCTGTGCCCGTGCAGAGACAGGTGTGCACGCGTGCAGGATGCACAAGGAGACCTCGCACACACGCACTCACGCACAGCCACGAGCAGATGGCCCCAGAGACCGCCCGCAGGGTGTGCAGCGGCCAGGGCCGCAACCACTCCTTTCAGTGGCTACTCCCCGCCCGGGACTCCCCGCTCCGCCCAGCGCGCCCCCGCCGCCCGCCGCAGTCCGCGTACTCCCAGCCGGTCAGCCCTCGGCTAGCCCCGGGCTCCGCGCATCTCTGCATCTCTCCGAGGGCTCGGCTCGCGGGAACGAGCAGGGGAGGGGACGGCCGCCGGCGCCCGAGGGCCCGAGGAGTCGCTCTCCGCAGCGGGCAGCTGGGGCCCTAGCTGCGGCAGCGGCTGCCTGTGGCGCCCGCACGGGGTGGCCGAGAGCGGTGGGGCGGGAGCTCGCAGGCAGCATGGCGGGGCTGCGGGCCAGGCTGGGCTCGGGGCTCGGGTTGCTGGCGCTGTCCACGCTGGGCCTCTGCCTAATGCTGCAAGTCGGCGCCAAGAGGCCCCCCAAGACGCCCCCGTGCCCGCCCAGCTGCTCCTGCACCAGGGACACCGCCTTCTGCGTGGACTCTAAGGCAGTGCCCAGGAACCTGCCCTCCGAGGTCATCTCTCTGTGAGTGCTCTTGTCTGGGGTCGGGTGGGGTGGGGTGGGGTGGGAGAGCTTGAGAGGGGAGGAAGGCAAAAACCCGCTCTGGGAGTGGGTGGGGAGAGCCCCTGCTCCACCTCTACAAAGTGTGGGGACCAGGAGGGCTCCAGGGGGTCCTCAGGACTGCAGATTCAGGCATCAGCCCTGGCTGGGAGCTCTGCAGTCGTGCAGGCTCAGCAGCCGTGGCTGGGAAAGCTGGTGTTTACGGCCAAGAATGAATCGTCACCACCATCAGCATCAATGAGACCTACTGTGTGCAGGGCTCTGGACTTGGAGGGAGGGGGCTGTTTACATGAGCATGGGGGCCCCTGCCTGTGATGTCACACCAAGGACAGAAGGCTTCTTGTGGGGGAAGGGTGGCAGCAGGGGGAGGGGTGGAAGTGAGATACACTCCTACAGTGCCCTGGCACGGGCAGATGCCTGCCACTGGTCTCGCCAGCCACTCTGCACGGGGCCAGCCAGCCTGTCACTTGCAGCAAGCGGCCTCAGGAACTAGACAGGCTGTGTGGTCCCTGAGAGCAAGATGCTAATCCACCCCCCCCATCCCAGTGCCCCATCCCTCAACAGCACACGGTGGGTGTCTGGATGATGGAGAAGGTGCGGGTAATGGAACCTTCTTTGGGCTGAGGTCCTTAGTGCTCAGAGAGGCAGTAGGGGAGGATGATGAGGAAGGCAGGCAGTGAGCTCGTGAGAAGGGAAAGACAGCCTCAAGTTGGGGGAGGAGCCAGGTGACATGGGGAGTTTCCAGGGCGAGGGTATGCAGAAACCATTGCCCTGTCCACCTCGTGCCACCCCAGCAGAGTCCCTGCATACTCCCCTCGGTACTGACTCAGGTGTCCCCTGCAGGACGCTGGTGAATGCTGCCTTTTCAGAGATCCACGATGGAGCATTTTCCCACCTGCCACTGCTGCAGTTCCTGTATGGACAGAGCCTCGCTGAAGGAGGCCGGGGAGGGGTGGGGGCGGGCAGGGGAAGGGGCAGATCCTGGACTGGGGAGAGGGGAGAGGTTGTGAGTAGCCTTTGGAGGTTAAGAGGCAGGCGTCCCTTACTTTCTCTCCAATGGGAGAGCCACAAACAGTGAAGCAGTGGGGAGTCAGGAGGGTTGCAGGGACCAGCAATTTTGGGGAAGGAAGATGGGGGTTGCCCACAAAAGCAAAGAAGGGGGTATTTGGGGCCCAGTTAGGAATGGACTTTCCTCCTCTGCAGATCCCAAAGAATTGGGTGCAATAACTTAAGCTGGTGCCAGAGGGTGGACACTGCAGGGGAGAGAGCTCATCTTAGAGACAAGTGACCCCAGGGATCAGGTTCTGAAGAAAGGGCTGGGGGACTGAAAGGGAGGGAAGATGGGAGGGTCTGGAATTCTAAAAGGGGCTGTTTATGTTTGAAGCCCCAGTTGCAGGAGAGAATATATGTGGTTATCCTCAAACTTGCCATCCATCTGGGAGGGACTGGAGAGAGCTGGGGTGAGGATGGGAGCACAGAGCAGTGGGGAAGGACCCAGCTTGAAAGGAAAGGTCCGCCCCTGGCTGTTCTTACCCTAGGAGCAAATAAGGACCCTGGGAGCTTCTGGGACCAGAGCAGGCTCCTGCCTGGACCTGCCGCCCAGGCTGCTCTGGGGTTCTCTGCTGGGGTCCCAAGGGTGGGAGGCATGGCCCGGGGGTGAGGCAGCCGGCTGGGGGCTGGCGAGGCAGGTGTGCCATTGGAAGCTCTAATCCACCTTTGTCTCTGCAGGTTACTCAATTCCAACAAGTTTACACTGATTGGAGACAATGCCTTCACAGGACTGTCTCACCTGCAGTACCTGTGCGTGGGAAGGAAAGGGGAATTGGGAAGTGGAAGGGAGGAGGGCTGAGGGGGAGGGGAGTGAGGAGGGCTGGGGGGAGGTGAGAGGGTGAGAGCCCTTGAATCCTCTGACTGCAGGACCCAAGCAGAAGGTCATTTCATCCATCCCTTTGCCTAAACCATCCCGCCTGGATGCCCTGTCACCACAGACTTAATGTCGCCAGATTCAGAATGGAAGCCTGTCTTAGGGTCATGGGCTGGAATCTAGGTGGTGCATGGGAAGTAGCTGGTCGAGGGTCCGGGATCCCAACTGGTGGCTGAGACAAGTTCTCTTTTTCTCCAGCTTCATTGAGAACAATGACATCTGGGCACTTTCCAAGTTTACCTTCAGAGGACTCAAGTCTTTGACACACCTGTGAGTACATCACACTCGTACACCAGACCAAAGCCCCCTGTCTCCTGTGGCCTTTGGCTTCGGTCACGATCTTCAGATGACCCAGGGGTCTCTCTTGCAGCTCACTGGCCAACAATAACCTGCAGACGCTGCCTAGAGACATCTTTCGGCCCCTGGACATCCTGAGTGACTTGTAAGGCCTGAGTCCTACTTCTTTTGACAATGGCACAGAGGGACACGTCCCTGGAGGGAGGGGTGTGGGAGCCAGAATTGGGAAGATCATAAGGTCTTGACAGGCTGGGAGGGTTTGGGTTTGGGGTGGGGAGAAGGCTATGTTGAGTTATATATAGATTGGCAGCCTTTCAAGTTGGGGTTCTTCAAGGCATCTGTGGGCCCTCTTAAAATGCACACGAGACGTTATGTATATATGTTTTTTAAAACATGCGCTTTTAAAAGCTATGTTTGATTTAAATCTACGTTAAAGTCTGATAGCATAGCCACAGTCATTGATCAGTATTTCTACAAGAACACAAAAGCCCTGGATTGTGGAAGGTTTGGAGGAATTGGGATGCAACAGATAGTTGTGCAGGTCATACACTGCAAAAGGCACCTGGCCAAGGAGGCAAGTAGGGGATGAAAGTCAGCCTGCACTCTGCTGGCCAAGCACGTGTCCACGGGGCTGCACCCACGCCAAGGGGAACATTTTCCTAACTGGCGCAAAGATGCCACATGAGCAACCAACAGCAACCTTGACAATATCTACTTCTGAAAACCTAGATGGCCTGGGTGGGCAGAGCAGCTGGGAGCCTGTCCCTCTCTGAGGCCCCTCCATTACCCTCATGATCCAGGGACCTGCGGGGCAACTCGCTCAACTGTGACTGCAAGGTGAAGTGGCTGGTGGAGTGGCTGGCACACACCAACACCACGGTGGCGCCCATCTACTGCGCCAGCCCGCCCCGCTTCCAAGAGCACAAGGTGCAGGATCTGCCGCTGCGGGAGTTCGACTGCATCACCACAGGTAGGAAGAAGGTGCCCCACCCCGGGCATCAGGCTGGGCCTCCCCAGGGAAGCTCCCAGCACCCTGCCTTGCCAGTCGAGTAACCCTCACCACCCAGAAAGCTCTTACCCTCCTCCCTAACCACCACACTCCCCGCCCGACCCATCCCTGCAGATTTCGTGCTGTACCAGACCCTGTCCTTCCCAGCGGTGTCGGCCGAGCCCTTCCTTTACTCCAGTGACCTCTATTTGGCTTTGGCCCAGCCAGGAGCCAGCGCTTGCACCATCCTCAAGTGGGACTATGTTGAAAGGCAGCTTCGAGACTATGATAGAATCCCAGGTATCTGCGCCTGGCCTGGTTGCGGTGGTCCTTATGGTGGGGTGGGCTCCATTGTTCCTGTTCATTGAGTTCCTATAGGTAGAAGGATAGATGAAACATGGTCTCTGCACATAAGAACTTTCTAGTCTTTGGGGGGAGGCTGACACATACACACATAACATCCAGATAATACGTAGGTGTTAGGAGGAAGATATGACCATAATGCTCTGGGAGCACAAAGGAGAGGCCTACCCTGGGCAATCAAGGAAGGCTTCCTGGTGGAGTAGATGCCTAAGCTGAATCTTGAAGGATGAGGGAGAGGGAGGAGTGATGTCCAGGATCCTGGCTTAAGTAACTGGACGGTGCCAGAGAACTAAGGGAGATATAGGAGTGGCCAGTGAGCTCAGTTTGGGATCCACTGAGTTTAAGCCGAGTCTAGAAGGCTGAGGGAGACTTAACTAGGAGAAAAAATGTGGGAAGGGTGTTCTGGCAGAGAGAACAGCATGAGCAAAGTCAAGAGGGTGTGCAACAGTTTAGCATGCGAGAGCATGCACGTGTAAATAGTTAGCAGCTCACAGGATGACAGCATAATGTTCCAGATGGAGAGTGGCAGACGAGACCCGAGAGAGATGAGGACCAGGCCACTGACAGGTTCTGAGCAGAGTGTATGAATCAATCCAATCTGTATTTTGGAAAATTCCCTCTGTGAGCAGTGTGGAGAGTGCTAGGCATGAAGCAAGACAGGTGGGCACACCAGAAGGGGTTCAGCTGGAGCCTGGACTGGGACAGCAGCAGTGTGGATGGAGAGGTAGAATAAGGGGGGATTGAACTGACACAAAAGGAAACAGAAAGTTTAAATTGCCCTGTATCTATGAAAGAACTTGAAGTCGTTACGTAAAAAACCCTTCTCCCAAAGAAGACTCCAGGGCCAGATGGTGAATTCCATCAAACATTTAAGGAAGAAATAATACCAATCTTACACAAACTGTATGAGAAAGCAGAAGGGAGGGTTGACAGGACTTAGGGACCGGTCAGCGGTGGGTGAGGGAGAGGGCGGCAGTGTTGGGGATGGCTCCCAGGATTCAGGATGGGGTGACTGGGTGGAGCCACAAATTGAAATCAAGAACACAGGTTTGGGGGTAGATATGGAGCTCAGTCTTGGCAATGCCAGAGTTCGAGAGGCTTGTGGGTGTGGGGGGAAGGAGGGTCTAAGCTGCTGCTCAGGAGCTGTGGGAGTCATCAGCATCTGGGTGCACAGACCAAGGCTGTGGAAAGGACTCAGGGCGGTGACTTCCAGAGCCTGAGGCTCAGCACAGGCTTCCCTTGGGAGACAGGTGGGGTCACGAGGAGGAGGAGGGTGGTGAAGCAGCGCTGGCAAGCAGGAGAGCAGAGGTGATGACTGGGGACACCAAGAGAGGCGAGAGTGTGTCCACACACGACTCTGGTGCCTGAGAAGGGGTCCGGGCAATCTGGTTGTGGTGCAGATGTTCTTGTACATAAAAGCCCTCTCACAAGTGGGCGCTCTTGGGGGATTGTGTTTTCATACACAAGGCTCCAAGGCTCTGTTTACCTAGGCTTTGTCACCAGCTATGGCTGTGTTCAAACTCTTTCTCCTTCACCTACCTGGACATTCGCCAGTGGGGTAGCCTTGGGCAAGTCACTAAGACTCCGAGCCTCAGTTACTTTCTGTGTGAAATTACAAATTAATAGGGTGTATTTCAGCGTGATTCATTGAGGCAATGTGGTCACACTTAGCACAGTGACTGTACACAATAAAAGTTCAATAATGGACATGACGGTTATACAGTCGGTCGATATCTAGCGGCGCCTACTTTGTGCTCAGCGTCAGCTTATAGTTGAACCTTGGGGTCAAGAGCAAAGGGAGGGTGATGCTGAGGTTGATTATTAGCTGTGAGACAATTAGAAAGCATCGAGCACCCAGTGGATCTTCAGCAGGGAGAGAACACTGTAGCAAAGAGACTTAGTCTTCGCCCACCGTTGGAAGGGACCAACCCACTTTTTGAGGGTGTGGCGTGGGGCAGGGGCTTGCGGGCCCCCTGACGCTGCCTGACTCGCTTCCCTCCATCCTGCAGCCCCCTCTGCAGTGCACTGCAAGCCGATGGTGGTGGACAGCCAGCTGTATGTGGTGGTGGCCCAGTTGTTTGGTGGCTCTTACATTTACCACTGGGACCCCAACACCACACGCTTCACCAAGCTGCAGGACATCGACCCTCAGCGCGTGCGCAAGCCCAATGACCTCGAGGCCTTCCGCATCGATGGCGACTGGTACTTTGCCGTGGCTGACAGCTCCAAGGCGGGGGCCACCAGCCTCTACCGCTGGCACCAGAACGGCTTCTACTCCCAGCAGGCCCTGCATGCCTGGCACCGTGACACTGACCTGGAATTTGTAGACGGCGAGGGCAAGCCACGCCTGATCGTGTCCAGCAGCTCCCAGGCCCCCATCATCTATCAGTGGAGTCGCACCCAGAAGCAGTTTGTGGCCCAGGGCGAGGTGACCCAGGTGCCTGATGCCCAGGCTGTGAAACACTTCCGCGCAGGTCGCGACAGCTACCTGTGTCTCAGCCGCTACATCGGTGACTCCAAGATCCTGCGCTGGGAGGGCACCCGCTTCTCCGAGGTGCAGGCGCTGCCCTCCAGGGGCTCGCTGGCCCTGCAGCCCTTCCTGGTGGGTGGCCGCCGCTACCTGGCCCTGGGCAGCGACTTCTCCTTCACACAGATCTACCAGTGGGATGAGGGGCGGCAGAGGTTTGTGCGGTTCCAGGAGCTGGCGGTGCAGGCCCCTCGGGCCTTCTGCTACGTGCCTGCTGGGGACGCCCAGCTGCTCCTGGCCCCCAGCTTCAAGGGACAGACACTTGTGTACCGACACGTGGTGGTGGATCTCAGTGCCTAGAGGGGGTCCGAGGCCTCTGGGTTCCTCGGAGCACTGGAGGCTGGGTGGAGCCTCCGGGGGAGCAGCGTGTTTGCCTGTGTGAAGACACATGTAGCCAACCTGCATACATGCCCTCACGTACACATCCCCCCGGCCAGCATGGACCGT
This sequence comes from Leucopleurus acutus, assembly GCF_964270905.1. Lineage (NCBI taxonomy): Eukaryota > Metazoa > Chordata > Mammalia > Artiodactyla > Delphinidae > Leucopleurus > Leucopleurus acutus. The sequence continues at coordinate 100,033,334 of NC_139150.1, read as the reverse complement.
ACTGTGGACTCTAGCCCAGGGATGCCACTTAATTTTCACTGTAATCAGCATGAAGTCTTGTATACGCACCAGACAACCCAGCCCCTGGTGCCCTCCCACATGTGGACACCAGTTCACCCCACACCACCTCCCTCGCTCTGCTGCCTTCCACATGCTCTGGCCCAGGGAGGGGTCCTGGGAGGGCTGGAGGCTGAACCGCTCCCTCCTGTTCTTCAGCTTATCCTTCTGACCCTCTGGTCTTTCCTGTTGGTGCTCCAGGTGTCTGTTTACCTGCTTATGCTCTGCATTGCAGCCCATGGCCACATCCTTCATACTGCCGGGTGCACTCACCCACGCTCCCCGCCTTCTGCACGCACACGTGGACACGGACAGACTCCCTCGGTTACACGCACACACACCTGTCTACACTCCCATCTCCATGGGCACACATGCAGATTCAGCGCTGGGTCCCCTCCATGACCTTGCCTCTCTTCCTGGAGGGGCACAGAGTACCTGTCCTCCTCTGCTCACCCCTGGTGTGGCCGGCCTGCAGCTGAAAACGATTGGAATGGTGGTGCCAACCTCTGGACACCAGCTTGACCTCCTGGGGGCAAAGCCCCTCTGCCCGAAGCAATAACAACAGCTCCAGCAGACCCTGCCTTCTTCCCAGCGCTGTCTCAGTGCTCACTGGAGTTTCCTTCTCTGACCCTGAATCCAGCTCACTGGTGAACAGGAGACCACCCAGATGAAAGCCTTTCTGCTTTTCTTTCCTGTAGCCACCCCAGCCCCAGACCACACCCTGGTTCAGCCCCACCATTGGGATATGGACCCTGCGCTGTGTTGGCTCCTTTGGGTGCGTCCAAGGGCTGGCCAAGCCAGGGTCGCTGCAAGCACCTGAGGCATCTGGGCAGGTGCCAGGAGTGGAGCTGGGCTGAAGAGCATCCTGGGGGCCCTGGTGCCCCTCCAAACCACAGAGGCACACCCCAGGAGCACTGCCTTTCAGTGCAAGCTGAGTGCCGCAGGGGGGAGGGAGGGAGGGTCCTGTGGGAGCGGCACCTGGCAGCCAAGCTTCTGCTGCCCTCTGCTGTACGCTGGGAACAGAGGGCTCTGAGATGTTAGGCTGGTAGGGAAGGCACAGGGCAGGGAGTCTCTTCCCTGTGCCCAGACTGTGTGGGGACCTCCAGGTAGGAGGATACCCAGGGGCACCTGGGGACAATGCTCTGATTCACTTGCTTCAAATAAAAAGTTTCCACCCCATTGACGGCTCTCAGGTATCCAATGGTGATGGTAAGCGGCACCTGTTTCCTTAAGAACAGAGCTGTGTTGTCTGTCCCTGCTGCTTGCAGGGGCCCAGCATCAGTTTCAGACCCCCTTCCTCCCTGCTCCCCTCCCTCTGAGGAGTGAGTAGGCACCCCAAAGTCAGCCGGTACTGGGGTCAGAAGTTCATGGTGATGACGCTCAGGTGCTGGGTGAGTGTGACTCGTCTCCGTCACCTGGGGCTGACTCACCGCCAAGTGTTCCTTCTTGGAGATCACAGTCTTGGGGCCCGCTGAGACTGGAGGCTGTCCCTCGGTCAGGTCAAATCCAACCAACAGGGCCAAGGACAAGCTCAGCAGTCCGTCTCCTCTCCACCCCCCTCTGCTGGACAAATATGTGTCATTGCTGCCACCCTCGGCCCTAGGTGTGAGATTTCCAGCAAGTGGACTGATTTCTCCAAGCTGAGCTTCTCCTTCTGTAAAGTAAATAATAAAACCCGACTTTGTCCAATCCCGATTCTGCCACTTACTAGCTTGGAGGTCTCAACCATATTCCTTCGCCTATTTGTATCTCAGTTTCCTCATCTGGAAAATGTGGATAATCATGCTACCTACGTGAGAGGGTTAAAATGAGATTTGAATGCATCAGATTTATAATGTGTTAATATATGAAAGGCTTAGAATCGTGTGTCTGGCACAGAACTAAGATTTTTTTTTTTTTGATTGTAGGACTCTAGGAGATACCCAGGTGGCTCAGAGAAGGCTGCTTTGTGGGCGAGGAGAAGGTTGATCTTTGGGGAGACCTTCTGTCTGTGGATTAGGGTTCCTGACCTATCTTCAGTCTCAGAGCCCCTGTACCCTACATCTTACCTTTAGCCTCAGATGCCCACGCCTCACAATAGGGAATCTCATAGGTGGTGTGTTTGGGTTTCCACCTCCTAAAACCACAGTCACGTGCTCTTGACTTAGCAGGTATCTCTTGGGACCCCCCCAGCCACACTGTCCTGGGAATGCCTTCCTGCTTTCTCAAATGGGGAATGGGCCCTCACGCTGTGCCAGGGAGAGGTTGCCAGAGAAAGAGGGTTGAATCTCCCAGACATGTTGGCACTCTGTTGCCCGGTAGAAAGATAAACATCACTGTGATTGTCACTTCCTCCAGGGCACCCGCCAGGGTTGGGAGACACTTCTCCCCCTGAATGCCCAGCTTTCTGCACGTGGGGAATGGAGCCCACGTATGCCTGCCTGGTCACCTGCCAGAGGTGGGTCATCATATGTCCAGAGAGCTGCTTAGCAACTCAGTGTAACCGGGTGACTGTGTCAACAGCTCAGGACCAATGGGCGTGACAGGCAGAGTCCACTCACTCTGCCAAAGCCCAGGAGGGTGACCCCCTCAGCTGTCAGCCTCACGCCCCTTCGTGCTCTCAGTAGCAGACCTCTCACATCTTGTCCCTTAGATTTTTCCAAGCACAGTCATCGGGACCAAGAGTCTCCATGTGAGAGACGTTCCCGGCTGGGTTGGCTTAGAGTGGGCACAGGGGAGCTCCTCTCCAGCGAATGGGGGTAAAGTGAGGCCTGTGATGCTGAGGTCAGGTGACTCTGGAAGGCAGCGAAGGTGAGGGAGGGGAGGCAGTTCTGCAGCAGGTACCAAAGGCCCGAGGCTCACATGCACACAGTCAGCCCAGGTACCCTAACTTCTGGAGGAATGGATGTCCATTCCCTTTTCTGTACCCCCTGCTCCTCCTGAGCTGTCCAGAGGGTCAGTCATATCCTTTTGCTCCAAGGAGACAAGGATACTTTTCACCTTCATTACAATGTCTATGTCCAGAGATGGATGGTGGCCGGGACCTTCCTGAGAGGATCCTAGCCCTGGGTGGTTCTTGTTCCTCCAAACTAGGGTGGGAGCTAGGGCCAATGTGAGGAGGTGATTAGGCGTGGGGAGGGAGGCATCAGGGCCTTGGGGGAGTTTCTCCTGTGGGCCAGGTTCACTGCAAGCTCTCCCACTCAGCAACACCAATAAAACTGATGATGATAATTATGACTATATAATCACTGAGTGTTTATTTATTCCCAAGAAGCCTCCTTTCCCTCCATCATTAGCTATTCCATCCTTTTGATAGATGGTGAGTGTTAACTGTAGCTCTAATAAAAAGTAATAACTGCCCAAGTTTTCCACCCCCACGCTCTGGGCAGCTCTGCTGTCACCCTCACCTCAGCCCTACGAGGCAGAAGGGAAGCTGTGCGGGGTGCGGGGGGATGATGCACTCCCCATATTCAGAGGGAGGAATGAGGCACCTAGCAGAAGAGGTACAAAGAATGCAACCCCACGTGGAAAGTTGTAGAAGCAGCAACGTTTGCCTTCTCTTTTTTTTTTTTAGATTACTTTTTATTGGAGTATAGCTGATTTACAATATTGTAAGCCTTTTCTTTTGAGCCTCTCACCTAATTCCAGATACATACCTTCCTCCTAGAGGAGCTTTTCCATTCCCTGTCCCCTCCCAGGGCTGCCCTCAGAAGACTGATTAATCTAAGCATTTTTTTTTTTGTGGTACACGGGCCTCTCACTGTTGTGGCCTCTCCCGCTACGGAGCGTAGGCTCAGCGGCCATGGCTCACGGGCCCAGCCGCTCCGCGGCATGTGGGATCTTCCCGGACCGGGGCACGAACCCGCGTCCCCTGCATCGGCAGGCGGACTCTCAACCACTGCGCCACCAGGGAAGCCCTCTAAGCACTTATTTATCGTTCGCCATCAGGTGCCGTTGGGCAAGTTACTTTCCACCATTGAGCCTATTTCCTAAATGGTAAAAAAAAAAAAAAAAAAAGGATCTTTGTAAAGATCAAGTCTCTGCGCTCAAAAATGCACTACAAAATGGCAGTCGTTGATACTGTTAAGGTCTCAGGGATATCTGTGTTCTTGACTCTCGGAAATAGGTGGGATTTCAAACTTTTGGGGAAGAAGACATGGGGGGCTGGGGACTCCACCCAGAATCTTTCAAATCAGCCTGCCCAAGGATGTGGGCTCTGGAAAGGTATCCCAGAGAGAAGTCAACTCCTGAAGCCCACTCTTCAGCAGGGTGAGCGGGATGGGGGTGATGAGTCCCTCAGGTTCTCTCTCCTCCACGTCCTCCCCACTTTCCCTCTAGGTCACCTCAGCATCTTTGAGGCGCTTGAGGTGCTTACTGATCTCCCGACCTAGTGCTATAAGACCCGGATTTGCTGGTGCCCAGCCAAACCTACTTCTAGTTCTCACCTGAGCCTCTAACGCGGGACGTCGACCCATCTCATGCCCATTCCCATTTCACAGAAGGAGAAAACGAGGCAAAAGAGGGGAGCTAGTGAAGATCCGCGAAAACTCTGGACTCCAGATTTCCTTCATTTCTTTCTTCCCCCGTCGCACTTTTTCTTTTTAATTTATTTAATTAATTTATTTTTGGCTGCATTGGGTCTTCATTGCTGCGCGCGGGCTTTCTCCAGTTGTGGAGAGCGGCGGCTACTCCTCGTTGCGGTGCGCGGGTTTCTCATTGAGGTGGCTTCTCTTGTTACCGAGCACGGGCTCTAGGCACGCGGGCTTTAGTAGTTGTGGCTCGCGGGCCCTAGAGCGCAGGAGTTGTGGCGTAGGGGCTTACTTGCTCCGCGGCATGTGGGATCTTCGCAGACCAGGGCTTGAACACGTGTCCCCTGCACTGGCAGGCGGATTCTTAACCACTACCCCACTAGGGAAGTCCGCACCTTTTTGTTTCCGCTTCCTACCCCCAAATCTTTCCCATTCGGAGGGCTACTCAACCTACGGTCCCCATCCACCAGTCGGAGGCGCATCGCCACTTTAAGGGGCAGGCCTCTCACCTCCCTGACCTCGCCCCGCCCCCTCCGCGGCAGCACTGCGCCTGCGCCACGCGCCGGAGACCTGGGGTTGGGCAGGGCCCAGTTCCGTGCAACTTTCAAGTGAGTTGCAAACTCCGCCCCGAGGACGGTGCAGGTGTCCTGGCGTACTGGGGCCGTGGGTACCCACACGAACGCAGGCTGCGACCAGCCACCTCTGGCTCGGGACCCACAGCGCCCCCGGCAAGGGCCGAACGCCTGGTTCTCCGGGGCAGGAAGTGCGGATCGGAGCGTAACTGCCCGAGCGGCGGGGCGGAAGAGCGTGCCGGCCGGTACCGGCTCCCAACTCAGTTCCTGCCTGCCCCGGCCCGCTGGTCTCCCCATTCTTCAGGCTTCCAGCACTGAGGAGTCAGTGGGCGGTGGGCTCCGCCTCCACCAAGGGGCAGCCCGAGCGCCCCTGTGGTTTCCACACCTCCACTGTTGATCCCATCCCAGCGCAGGCGTGAGCGTCCCTCTGGGCGTCTTCCTGGAGGGATCTCCCTTCGCTCCCGAGACTGCAGGATGGTGTCCTGGATGATCTGTCGCCTGGTGGTGTGAGTATGGCCGCTCAAATACCCTCTCTATCCCTCGATGTCAGCCCGCCCCTGGGGTGGAAGCTGGGAGTGTCTGGTGGAAAGGGGGCTTTTCTGAGCTATGTCACACCTTTCCCCTCCCTCCAACATTCACCGCAAGGTTTAAGGGACCTGCGGGCCTGCACAAGGCATTGGGCACCGTGTGCTTGTCCCCTCGCACTCAAGCCTGCTTGGCTGATGGCGACCCCCTGCAGTCACACACGTACTGCAGGCAGGTGAGTGGGACGGAGGACCACAGGCCGGCCAGCCACCCCTTGGCAAACACAGGATGTGGCACGTTGTGGGCAGAGAATCCAGGTGCCGGCTTCCCAGCTGAGCAGTCAGTCACGTGACTCACCACCCTGGCCCCAGCTTGCCCACTCTGTCCTACTCCTCACCTGGCTGGAATATCCTTGCCTGCAACCTGGCAGTGCCAGGTCTGGTGGCCCTGGGCCTGATTGCACGTCCAGGGGAGGGAACAGCCTGGTGCTCTCATGGCTCAGAAGCCTGCCTCCCCCTCACCTTGTGGAGTGGCTGTCTGTGCTCTCGCGGCATCATGCACCCATGGGCCACTCGTGCAGGCCTGGGCAGGCTTGGGATGTTTGTAAACAGCAGGGTGGGGAGGTGGCCTCCAGGGCACTGACTCAGGTGCAGGTCGTGCAAGCCAAGCGGGAAGAACAGGGCAGGCACTGACACCTGGAACGTGGGGTGCGGGGGAGGCCGCCACCTGGCAGGGGCGTGGGGAGTGGCGCCCCTCACACTCTCCCTCTGCTTTGGGGGCTGCTCTTCAGGCTGGTGTTTGGGATGCTGTACCCAACTTATGCTTCCTACAAGGCTGTGAAGACCAAGAACATTCGTGAATATGTGAGTGCGGGGGTGGGCAGGAGGGCTTCAGCTCAGGCGGGGGGACCACAGCCTTGGGGGTGTGGTAGGATTTGGCGAGGTGGGCGAGTCTGAGCTGGCCTCCCTTTCCTCCAGGGGTACAATCTGGTGGCGTACCCTGGAGCAGAGTGGGTGTGGATGGAGGATGGGCTCTTGGGATTCTTTGCAGGATCTTGTGGGTGCAGCCTGTTGGGGTGGGTACAGGAATGAGTGGCGGCTTCTCAGAGGCAACTTTCTAAGGCCAGCCAGGTGCCAGGGGAATGCAGTGGGACGGGCTTTCTGGAATCTCGGGGCTGGGTCAGCCCGGGACAGGGGATTTGGCACTGCAGGCGCAGCTGCTGGCCTCTGACCTCTCTGCCCGCCCCTCCCGGTCCAGGTCCGGTGGATGATGTACTGGATCGTCTTTGCACTCTTCATGGCAGTGGAGACCTTCACAGACGTCTTTATTTCCTGGTACGGGCACTGGGGTTCTGTGGGCTGCGGGGAGGGGGTGGTCCTCCCTGGCCTGGCTCCCTGGCGGACCTTACCCGCTCTGCTCTGACAGGTTCCCTTTCTACTACGAGATCAAGATGGCCTTTGTGCTGTGGCTGCTTTCGCCCTATACCAAGGGGGCCAGCCTGCTTTACCGCAAGTTCGTCCACCCATCCTTATCTCGCCATGAGAAGGTACCGCAGCGGGAGGCAGGGCGGGCAGTGTAGGAGTGGGTGTGAGGCGAAGAGCCCTGGACTTGCAGCTCGAGACACTGGGGACACCTAAGGCTCTAATCCCAGTCCTACTGCTGTTTAGCCATGGGGCCTTGACAGAGCCTAGCCTTCCTCCTCTTCTGGGAAAATCAGATGGGGACACATGTGAATGACCTTTAGGGGGTGTGAAACACCAGCTGGAAATTGGTTTGGGCGTGGGGGGGGAGGCTGGAGCACGGCCGCTCATTGAGGTGTAGGATCCGGTGAGTGGATGGGGAGCCCTGTGCTCTGTGGGTGGGGTGGGCTGGGAGGCGTGGCTCCCAGTGATTTCTCTGGGCCACAGAGGAGTGACTAGGGCTGTGCGCCTGAGCTTTCCTCCCCCCCGCCCCACACCGTGTCCGCAGGAGATCGACACCTACATCGTGCAGGCCAAGGAGCGCAGCTACGAGACGGTGCTCAGCTTTGGGAAGCGGGGCCTCAACATTGCCGCCTCGGCTGCTGTGCAGGCAGCCACCAAGGTGCCCTGGGCCCCAGCCCTCCCCCCTCCCCACCCCCACCCCCAGGGCCTTTTGAGCGAGTCCAGCTGTCTGTCAGGGAGCCGAGAGATCGCAGCTGTCCAGGCCGGGGGAACAGGGGCGAGAGGTGGCAGGTGGGGTGTTGGCAGGAGCACAGAGCTGGAAGTTCAGACTTCCCTGGCTGACACTGACCGTGAGCGGCTGCTCTTGGGCCCTAGGCCCTACCTTCTTGCTGGCGCCACAGAGGCACAGGGCTAGGAGGTTGCCGTGTTTTTTTCGGTTCTGAGGCCTGTGCCCCAGGGATTGCTTGCAGGTCAGCCTTGATTTTCCCGGGCAGCTCCCCTGGTTGAGGCCCCTTCTTGCCAGGAGCCCTGCCCCCCTCCGTCAGGCGGTGCAGCTGATCCCACTCTTTTGCAGAGTCAGGGCGCACTGGCCGGAAGGCTGCGGAGCTTCTCCATGCAGGACCTGCGCACCATCTCCGATGCCCCCGCCCCCACCTACCAGGATCCCCTCTACCTGGAGGACCAGGTACCCCACCGCAGGCCACCCATCGGTGAGTGGACAGAGGAAGCCAGAGCTGTCCCGAGAGGGATGGCTTCCTCCAGGCCAGCTGTGGCTCCCCCCAGGGCCAGAGGAAAGCCTGGCTCAGCTGGCCCCAGGCCTTCAGACTGTGTCCGTGCCCAGCTTTGCCTCCCGGCCTCCCTCTCCTCCACAACAGGGTACCGGTCAGGGGGCCTGCAGGACAGTGACACCGAGGATGAGTGTTGGTCAGACACAGAAGTGGTCCCGCAGCCATCAGCGCGGCCCCGAGAGAAGCCTCTGGGCCGTACCCAGAGTCTGCGTGTGGTCAAGAGGAAGCCGCCGGTGCGGGAGGTCGGTGGTGAGGAAGGCACAAGGGGAGCGAGCTGCCCTGGTGGCCGCCTCAGCCCGGATCTCTCACGGGGTGCCTGCTCTCTCTCCCCACAGGGCACCACGCGCTCCCTGAAGGTTCGGACGAGGAAAAAGACCACGCCTTCAGACATGGACAGCTAGGGCCTACGGAGCCTGGCCCGGTCTTACCTCGTGCCCTGCAGGGCATTGGGACTGTTTGGAGGGGACCTCTGGCTGCACATCTGGCCTGCCTGCACCAGCTGCCCGGGTGCTGCCCTCCTGACTCTTGCTGTCGGTTACAGGCCATGTGTGGGGCTGCACCCACGATGCACCAAAGCAGGCTGGGCTCAGGGTTTTATTTATTGTCTTCCTCGCCGCTCTGCCTTCCCAGGTGTGGAACCAGAGCCCTCCCCAGCCCCCTGGAAAACGAAACCCAAAGCCCACCCAGCTGTGTTCGTTCCTTCCTGTCCTTCCGAGTACTTCACAGCCTTCTCCAAGGCCAAGTGTGTGTCCTGGTTGTTTGGTTTGTGTTGGTGAATGAGGCCAGGTTTGCGGAAGTTTTGATAAATAAATGCGTCAAAGTGCCCTGTCTCTTCTGGTTTGTAGCCCCGGTCCTCACAGCACGTGTTATTAAACAGCCTGCCCCAGGGCAGTCTGGGCCTGGTGCTAAAAGGCCAGACAGACTGCCAGAGGGGCCCAGTGTTCCGGGGCAGGTAGCCATCGACAGATTGTTGCGATGCGGCAAGTACTATTATGGAAAGCTCTTGGGGACCTCTGAGAACACGGATGGGAGAGTGGCGGGGAGGGGGGCGCGGGGGGGCAGTCCAGAGTCTAAGAATGCAATCCGGAGGGGATGGGATCAGGCCTTGACGGGAAGTAGAAACCAGTGGGAGCGAAGGTGTGGAGGGACCTCAGGCAGCACGATAATCTCATGGGGATTAGCTAAAGCTGTGCGGAAGATGAGGGCTGGGGAGGCCGATTTCCTCCAAGGGCCTGCCAGGCCTCTAGGCAGCTCCCGGTGCATCGAGTTCGTAAACACTTAGGTTGACGGGAGCTTTGCACCTCTGCGGAGTGGCCGTGAGAGGGCAGCAGCTGCCAGGGTCTGGGCTGCCCCCAGCTTCCAGGTCAAGGAGGGCGGGGCTTGGAGGCTGGCCTGTCAGCTAGCTGGCTGGAGGGATGATGCAGGACTCTGGCCCGGCCTCCAAAGGCCCTCCCTGCTGCTCGTGGTCATTGGTCATCAGCCAGTCCCATCCACGAATCTCCTCTGTTCTGAGACCCAGGCTGTTTGCTGGCTCCACTCCATCCCCTACTCTAATCCCTGGGGCAGCCAGTGCCCAGCCCTGCCCTCTCCTGCCCCTGGATGCTGGTCTTACTGTACTGTCCCCGGGCTGCTCCCCTCTCCCACCCACATGCCTCCTCTTCTTTCCCGCTTTCGATTAAGTCAAGAGATGGGTGAGAGTGTCGGGTAGGAAGAGGGGAAATGGGGTGGTCACCCGGAGTGACCTGAGGAGTGTGGATTAACTCTGGGTATGGGGATTATCCGAGTTTATTTGGGAGAAGTACTTAATCTGCTGGGTGGCTTAGCTCCTCACGGATTGCTGTTCAATGACTTCCTATCTTGGTGTTCCCTTGCATCATGGGGTTGATTTATCTCTTCGTTTATTCATTCAAAAATCTTTATTGAGCATCTCCCAGGTACCAGGCATGTTTCAAGAAACTGGGGATGCAAAGTCAAGTGAGAGCTAGCACCTAGAATGTGGCTGCCCCAGCAGGGGCTACTCTGAGTCCCCGACATATATTAATTTAATCCTCACAACAATCTCATGAGGTACATACTATTATTATAACCTCCATTTCACAAATGGGAAAACAGGCACTGAGAGGGCAAGTAATTTGCCTGAGGTCACACAGCTAGTAAGTGGCAGAGTTGGGCTTGGAAACCAGGCAGTCTGGCTCCAGAGTCAGTGTACTTAACCACTGTGCAGAACTAGAGTAAATGAGAAAGTTTCTTGCCTGGGAGGCAAGGAGAAGGAAACTAGCAGTTATCCAACATTGATTCTGGGGACTTCCCTGGTGGCGCAGTGGTTAAGAATCCGCCTGCCAATGTAGGGGACACAGGTTCGCGCCCTGGTCCAGGAAGATCCCACATGCTGTGGAGCAACTAAGCCTATGCGCCGCAGCTACTGAACCTGCGCTCTAGAGCCCGTGAGCCACAACTACTGAGCCCATGTGCCACAACTACTGAAGCCCGTGCACCTAGAGACCGTGCTCTGCAACAAGAGAAGCCACTGCAATGAGAAGCCTGCACACCGCAACGAAGAGTAACCCCTGCTCGTCTCAACTAGAGAAAGCCCGTGCGCAGCAGCAAAGACCCAGCGCAGGCAAAAATAAATAAATTTATAAAGAAACATTGATTGTTTGTCTGACCTCGTGTTGGGCATTTTAAATAGATGATTTCCTTAAATCCTCCTGTCAAGCCTGTCAGGTCGGGGTTATAGCCATTTTACAGATGGAAGAACTGAGACTTGGAGAGGTGAAGCAACTTGTCCCTGATTGTGCTGTCTGTGTGTCAGGGCCCCATCTCCTGATGCAAGTCTGTCCAGAAGTCGCCTTGGTGGGGGTGGAATGGCAGAATCCACACCCCTGAACCGAGAGAGAAAAACAGAGGAGTGTGTGATAAATGGACAAAATGAGATAACAACTGAAAGCGGGGAGCAGCTGAGGGAGGCCTGAAGGTGCCGGCTGGTGAGGGAGTTTTCCTGGGAGCTGGGCTTCAGCAGCCCTCATTCCTTGGATGGGGCCTTACAGTGACAGGCAGGGTCACTTGGGCCCCGGGGCTGAATCAGAGATGGTCCCTGATGGCTATCTTAGCCCCAGCCTCCTGGCTAGCCTGGCTGCCCCGCTGCTCCTATTTCTATCTGCAGAACGCATCACTTTCATTCCCACGTTGGCCTCCAGGCCTTTGCTGCACTGTGTGCATCCCCTGTGCTCCCAAGAGTCTTCCATCCAGGCCGACGCGGCCTTCCTTCATGATCTGCTTTCTCCAAGAATCCTCCCCTGACTCCAACCCCTCCTGAGGCTCCTGAGGCTCCTGACCTCTGGCCCACTCACCCTGTCCTGGGGGCACGATGCCGTGGGCTGTGCTCATGTGCCCGTCGCCCCCTCCGCTCCCTGACCAACCAGACTCCCCTAGGCCCCAATTGCTACTTGCTCCCCACCTCATCAGTCTGGACTCTCTCATGTCTCCATGCTCTTCTCCTGTCCCCCCAACACTCTGTCCTATTCCTATTTGCCCTCTGAACCCCACTCAGACATCACCTCCTCCAGGAAGCCCTCTGTAACCTTCCCTTTGCCCTTGGGGTTGATTGCTCACCTAGACCACGCTGTCTCTGTGCTTGCATGGACTTCTCTTTTTGCCTCGAGCACATCGTATTTCCCTCCCCACTACATCGTGACTTCATAATGAATAGATTTGTGTCTTACTTTTGTATCCTGGCCTGGAGCAAATGGTGGTTTAGACCAAGTGAAATATTGTAGTACGTGGTGAAGTACTCATTCCCTCATTTCTGAGCTAAGCATCACCCCCTCTGTGATGCTCCCCTGATTTTTCCAGGCTGGGACTGGAAACGTTGTTAACGTTTGTTAATATGCCCGACTGCAATCATTACCTGCAGTGCCCAGCACAGGGCCTAACACCTAAGGTGCTTCAGGGCATGTTTGCTGGTAAAAGAACATGGACCAAGTGAGCAGAAGCTCCTCGAGGCCAGGGATGACTTTGTACATTCATCTTTGTACCCTGCCTCTCCTTGGTGGCCATCACAGAGCCTTGAAAATGCCCAGGTCTCTGTAACACATGTTTGGCGAATGTCTGCTGCAGTTGTTTGGATTCCAAGACATCCTGGGGCCAGAAGGGAAGGGGCAAGGAGAATTCCAAGTTCTGGACAAGCACATGTGATCCCGAGACTGGGGCATTGGGTGTGGGCTGGGCTTCCCTCAGAGCCTGCCCTGTCCCTCTGAGAATCACTGACACATATGCCCAGCACCATCTCCCTCTGCATGGGGTTACTGGCCCAGCCCATGCCCTCTCTGGCCTGGCTCCTAGGGGAAGGTTAGGCCTTCCTCTGGCCTACCCATGGCCCCCCACCTTCTATTACTCACCAGTGTGCCCACTGTCTTCCCAGGCAGAATCACGCCGGGCACTGGTAGGGAGATGAAGAGCCTAGGCTAGTCCCCTTGGAAGCACGCACCTTTGCTTGGCCCAGGTACCAGCCCTGCCTGATTTGCACTCGCTCTGTCCTCGCCATCCATCTTGCCTGCTTCTGAGGGATGCCCCCATTGCCTCCGAGTTCCCAGGAGCAGGTGGCCCCTCATTCCCAGCCCTCCCTTCTCCCTCCTCCCCACAGCCCAGCGGTCCCTTGGACCTTTCTGGTGGCTCCTCTCTTTCCCTACCTCTTCGGCCCCTCCCGGTCCCAGTCCCCCTTCCCTACTCTGGCCTCCAGGTGCACTAGCCCCACTGCTGCATTTTTCGCTGCCACTCTGGGTGGCAGCAGCGTGGTTAGCCTCTTGTTTCAACACAGCCCTGGCCCAGGCTGAGTTGGGGTGTCGTGACTGGCACTGCCCCACCCTTTAAGGGGTTGAGGAGGTGAGCACTCCGGCTCTCGCCCCCTTGTCCCCCGCCCAGCATCAGGGACTGGGATGCCCTATAGCTGGGTAGGCGTAGAAGCCCCGGCAGGAGGATGAGGCCCGCTGCTTAGGAATTCCCGGGGGCCAGAGCTGGGTTACTAGGCAGAAGGTCCTGAGCCCGGGGTGGAATGAGGTAGCTTTCTCTACCAGGGTGGCTGGATTGCAGGGGAGGGAAGGTTGGGTGAAAGGAGAAGGGGCATTGGTGAGGTGCAGACTGAGAAAAGGAACTAGGTCAGAGATGTGGGTGGGTGGGTGGGTGAGAGGGGAGAGGGCATCTGCCACGGAGCTTCCTCCTGGCTCCAGAAGCATCTCCACACTTCCCTGCCTCTGCCCCTCTCCCCAGGTCCTGGGAGAATTCTCCCCGGTATTCCCCCTCCCCCATGCCCCCGCCCCAGGCGTTGCCACAAGGGTGGGGGTGGGGTGGGGGGAGGCCAGCCTCAGCTGTCTGAAGGATGGAGGGGCTGGGGAAGTAGGGCTAGGTGCCCAGACGGCCGCGTGTGTGGGAGGGGATGTCCTCAGATGCCCTCCACCCGGCAGTCCCCGCTCTGACGTGTGGGTGCCCCCCCTCTCCCTGCCCGGATTAGTGGCAGCTTGGCCTGACTCTCCGGGGCTCCTTTCCCCGCCCCCGCCTGCTGCCCTCCCCTGGGCAGGGGGCTGCTCCACCCGAAGGGCACTTGTGCTTGCCCAGGTAAGGGGCTCTGGGGACAGCGTGAGGGCAGCTGGCTCAGGAGTGCTGCTGCGCGTGTCAGCGGGAACGTGTGTATCAGTGTGTGTGTGTCAGTGCTCTTGAGGGGTCGTTGCGGGGCCGGAGCAGACCCACGCGAGTCTGGGGGTGCTGGTCGGCTCGCCTGTGTCCACGGATCCGGCACCGTGTCCACACGTTGCGTGGCTTCCTTCTGTTTGTGTCTTTGCGTGGCTCCTCAGATCTGCTCCGTCCTCAGGCACAGAACAGCCGGCTCCAAGGGCTCCGTGGGCCTGTGGCACGGGCTGTAGAGCAGGATGGGGAGCTGGGCGAGGGTGGAAAGGGGCTCCTTCCCCCGCCACCCCAATCCCCCCCACGACCCCCTGGGCATTTTAGGAGCCTGTCCTGAGAATCCTGGTCTAGTCCAGAGACAGTGATCTCAACTAGAAAGACTTGGCAAAGGGGGTGGGGGGAGGTGTCTGTCCCACTCCCCTGGGGCTGTCCCCATCCCCTCGGGGCCTGGGCAGCCCAGGTTCCCACCCTGCCCTGCCCAGCCTCTTCTAGGCCTCAAGCCGCAGGAATCTCCCCCTGGAATCTCCCACAAGTTTTGGCTGCCAGAGGACACAGATGGGGGACTACAGGCACACCCCAGCCCTCCATCCACATCCTGGAGCCAGCCTGGAGCGGAAGGCTGGGGCTTGGGGACTGCAGTCTGGGTTAGACCCTCCAGGATCACTTCCCCTGGCACACTCAGGTCCAGGTCACCCCTCAGGGGAGCTGGAGGAGGGAGGGAGTGTTAATAACTCAGTCACGTAAACAACCCCTACCAGCCTGCCCTGTCACAGAACCGGCCTCTGGGGGAAGGTGAAGGGGCCAGGAGAATCTGTGCCAACATGACCTAAGTCTTGCCTGGTGCCGACCCCTTCAGGCCTCCTCTCCTCAGCACCCCTCCTCTTCTCCTCAACCGGTGAAAGGATCCCGGCCTCCCCTCCAGTCCCTGGAAGGGCGCCACCCTCATGGCTTCCTGTTCCAGGGATGGTAGTGTGACCTGGGACAAGGCTAGAGGCGTCCAAAACCTCATCCCTTCGATGGAATGGGGGTGGGTGGGTGGTGCTTTCTGTCCCAGGCTGGGTGAAGGCAGGCCAAGGTTGGCTTCCACAGGGAGGCAGGGGAGTCACGGGGTGGGACGTGGGTGCCTGAGGGGAAGGGAAGCGCCCGTTGGGCGTGTGGGTTTCTGTGTGTGTCTGAATCTGTCTGTGTGTGTTTGAATCTGTCTGTGTCTGTGCTCTGGAACCACCCTCGCAGAAGGGCCAGGATGCTTCCTCGGGTGGAGGGTGCCCTGCTTTCCCACTTCCTCTCCTCCTCTCTGCTCCCTCCCAGGAGCCACTCCCATGGGCTCCTCTCCAGGGCAGGCCTGGAAACACTAGGAGCACGGGATGGCGCAGACCCCCAGGACACGGGGCTGGAGCAGGTGGTGGAGCGCATCTGGTCCCACTTCCTCTCTGGACGATTGGTGAAACTGGGGCCCTTAGACCAGGAACAGACTAGAGCCTAGACCCTTCTAGGACACTGTGCCCTGGGAGGGGGCTTGCGTCTGGAACGGTGAAGAGCAGCTTGGCCAGATGAGGAACCGGGCAGGGCAGACCTGGGCCAGCGTGTGTGCCCACGTGCCAGAGCTGGAGAGGATCAAGAGCCAGTGGTCCAGAAAGCACGGGGTGGCTGGCGTGGGTCACAGCGCCCATCATTGACCCGTGAGAACTCGACTGCCCCTGCCAGCTCTGGCACTGACCCCTCCCAGCAGCCCTGCCCTGGCACCCCTGGGGGCACCCCGCCCCATCGTGGCCTGGTTCGGCCCCTCCCGCCCTTTGCTCCAGTTCCCGGGCTTGGCACCTATAGTGGGGGTGCTGCCCGCCTGCCAGGCTCCGGGGCCGGGCCCACGGGAGGGTGGGGCGGCTGGGAAGCTGGCACGCTGCCCCGGGGGAGCCTCTCTCGGCAGGCGCCCGGGTGCCGCGGGGGGCAGGGGCGAACAAAGGGCTCATTCTCCCAGTGCGCAGCCGGTGGCATCGCCGGGGCGTTGGCGGAAGCCCCCGGGGCCCGGGAGGGGGCAGGCCCAGGCGGGGCCGCCGAATCTCGGGCTCCTGTTTCCCCGCAGGGTGCTGGAGGAGGAAACCGGCGGAGCAGCTTCCCCACTCTCAGTTGCGCGTCTGGCGATGGCGATCAGAGGTGCTGCTGCGCTCTCCGCTGGGCACTCCCTCCATTAGCCGCGCCGCGCCGTGCTGCGCCGTAGCTGGTGCCTCTCTCCCGGGTCACGGGATCGGCCTCCCTTCCAGGCACGACCCCCTCCCCCGGCCCCTCGGCCTTTCCCCCCACTCCGCCATCTCCGACCCGGGGCGCGCGTTCCCCCCGGCCCGGCTCCCTCTCTCCCTCCGGGGGCACCCGCTCCCTAGCCCCGGCCCGGCCCTCCCCGCAGCGCAGCACGGAGTCTCGGCGTCCCATGGCGCAACCCACGGCCTCGGCCCAGAAGCTGGTGCGGCCGATCCGCGCCGTGTGCCGCATCCTGCAGATCCCGGAGCCCGACCCCTCCAACCTGCGGCCCTAGAGCGCCCCCGCCGCCCCGGGGGAAACAGAGAGCCAGCGCGCTGAGCAGAGAGCGGGAGAACGAACGAGTTCTCGCCCGCCGGCCGGGAGGCCCCGGAACCAGCCCATGGGGAGAGGGCACCCGGCGTCGGCCACAAAGACCGCCGCCGCCCGCGCCGCGCCCGGCGCGTGAAGCCCAGGTAAGGGCCGAGAGGGGCGCCGGGCGCTCGCCTTCTGGGGACGCCCATAGCAGGGCATTTCTGAGCCGAGCCCGCGCCGCACGCAGGGAATGAGCTCCCCTTGCTCCTCTGGGCTTGGCCACACCTCTGAAAGTTAGGATGCCCGACGGGGCTGGATCGCGTCGGAGCGGTGGCCCCAGAAAACCCGAGCGCCCTGTGTCACGGCTCCCTGGGCTCCCTCCCCTCCTTCCTGGAGCTTCCCCCAGTGGGCAGACGTGGCCGTGCTGGGAGAGCGCCGGGGCTCTGGTGCCACCTGTCATCCTGCTCCTTTGCACGCACGTTCAATTTTCCCTCCTTTGCCTCTCTCTGGGCCCCAGCCCGCTTTCCCCGCCTCCTTCCCTCCCCTCGGCCAGGCTGCAGTTACCAGCGTCCGCCGGCCGCCCTAGCACTGTCGGCTGGACTGGGGCATCTTGACCCATCCCGGCTGAGGCCTCTAACTCCCTCCCCTGTGCCGGCTCACTCCTTCCCTTGGGGGCAGTGGTGGAGATCCCAGCCCCCAGCAGTTGTCCTGGGCTCTGCCTCAGAAGCCAAGAAACTGCACAGCACCTGGAAGAGGCAGACTCGGGGCTGCCCAGGTGTAGGGAGAGATTCCAGCCAGCAGCCCTGCTCTCCCCAGTGACTCCAGCCTACCCTGTCTGCACTTCCCACCCAAACAAGCCTAGGTGGGGCTGAGGGCTGGGCGTGGGGAAGCAGCACCCCCAGAACCACAGACTGCAGTGCAGGGAAGAGGCTTCTGAGACTGCCCATTTCCCAGCCCTATTTTACACAAGGGCACCAGAGGAGTGACGTGACTTGCCCAAGGTCACACAGCAGGTGACTGGATCAGGGCCAGGATCCAAGCTTCTCGTCTCCCAGTGCAGTGCCTTCCACGGAGCTCTTCTTTTGGGTTCTTGCCTTCTGTCCTTCCGCATGGCTCATGACCAGTTCCAGGCTCGACGAGGCCAGGACATGTCATCCTAGAATCAGCAGTCTCTGCTGAGGGGCTCTGGCCCAGGTGGGCTGTCAAGTTCCAGGCATTCAGGGGAAGGGATGACCTCCCACACTGGAACATCCCACTCAGGCGGGTTGTTCGAGTCTCCTGTGGCAGGCAACGTGGAGCCCAGCTGTAGGTTGGCACTTGTCTTACTGGTTTGGGGTGCCTTGGTGCTGCCAGGGCGGTGCCCACTCTGTACCAGGCGGTAGGGTGCTTGAGGCATGTGTCTAAGCAGCTCACGCCTCAGTGGTTATGCTCCAGGGACCCCCTCTGGGAGAGCCCCATGAGGGCAGGAGAGTGATGGAGAGTACGCCCAGCTTCCTGAAGGACAGCACAGCCTGGGAGAAGACAGCCCCTGAGAATGGCATCGTGGGACCAGAGCCGGATACCCCACCACAAGATGGCCTGAGCCCCGCAGCACTGTGCCTGGGAGAGCCTGCTCCCTTCTGGAGGGGTGTCCTGAGCACCCCAGACTCCTGGCTCCCCCCTGGCTTCCCCCAGATCCCCAAGGACACGCTCCCATTGGTGGAGGGCAAAGGTCCCCGGAATGGGGAGAGGAAGGCTAGCTGGTCAGGCAGCAAGGGGGCGCTGCGCTGGAAGGAGGCTATGCTTACCCATCCGCTGGCATTCCGTGGGTCAGCGTGCCCGCCTTGCTACGGCCCACTGATTCCTGAGCATAACGGTGGCCCTCCCAAGAGTGACCCTATGGCCTTCCGACCCTTGCACTGCCCCTTTCTTCTGGAGACCAAGATCCTTGAGCAAGCTCCCTTCTGGGTGCCCAGCTGCCTGCCACCCTACCTAGTGTCCAGCCTGCCCGCAGAGCGTCCATGTGACTGGCCCCTGACCCCACACCCCTGGGGGTGCTCCGGAGTCCAGCCCAAAGTGCCCTCTGCCTTCGGATTAGGCAGCAAGGTGAGTGTTGGAGCAGAGAGGGTACCTGGGGGCCATGCAGCGGGGCTCAGTGGCCCCTGAGCAACCCTGCCGGGGCCAAACCGCTCTGCCCTTCCATTCTGATGAAAAGATAAGGTGGTACCCAGGCAGAGGAGGAGCCTGTCAGCGCAGACATAGTCAACCCCAAGCAATTCCTCTTCTGAGCAAACCCATTTCATTAGGCCTCACCTGCCTTTGGGCCATTTCAGGAATTGACTCATGCATTGTCCACCCAGAACAAGGCCCTGGGAACTGGGGCCTCAGAATGTGTGGTCTTGTCCTGGGGGGAGGGGCAGACAAGGCCCTGTATCTGGGAGTGGGACGGGCAGGTGGCCCCGTGGCCTGTACCTCTGGTACCTCCCCCACAAGGGACCCCCAGGGTCACCTCAGGGATGAGATGTAAAATATTTTAAATCCAGTGTGGTACAGGGCATCCCACAATCTGAATAGATCCTGGAGGACCTTTGACTGTGCCAGGCATTAAGCCTTTAGTTGCTGGGTTATGGCGAGGCCTGAGAAATCCTGGGGAAGGATCTGGGGTAGCCAGGGCTGTGGCGGAGGCAGTTAGGGGACCAGTGCCTATTAACCAGTATGTTCTTCAGTATTTTCACAACCCTTAAAGCCACACAGGCTCACACCTGCTGGTTGTCAGTTCTGCCCATCGTTTTAAGCACTGGGAAGCAAAGTCAGCACGAGCTTAATCCCTTCTCCTCTCTTTAGGGTTTTTACCGCAAGGATCCCAGCATTCTCAGGCTGGCCAAGGAGCCACTGGCAACTGTGGAACCCGGGTTGTTGGGCTCAGCGCCTGGGGGGCATCTCCAGAGAACTGGGGACGTGGAACGCCCTTCACTCCACCAGAGAGATGGAGAGACAGGAGTCGGCAGGCATCAGGATCTTTGCCCCCGTGTCCTGGGGCATCCAGACACTGTTCCCCCGACCCCGTGGCCCACTTGTTCCCCAGGCCTGGTTCATGGCAATGTCTGGGCTGTACCGGGAGGCGGGAGCTTTGGGTACCAGCCGGGGCCGTCGGCCACATCAAGGTGCCCCTCTCCTGGGCCTCCTACCACGCAGGTGGACCGTTGCCCACTTCACCCACCAGCTAGAGATGGAGGTGTTGGCCCTTGTGGGAAGTACCAGGAGGACCTGGAGGGGGGCACCAGTGGGCCGAGTGAGTCCAGCGAGGAAGTAAACAAGGCCCCTGGTCCCAGGGCCTGCCCGCCCAGCCATCACACCAAGCTGAAGAAGACGTGGCTCACACGACACTCTGAGCAGTTTGGGTGCCCAGACAGTTGCTCTGGGGAGGAGGAAAGCCCAGCGGCCCAGCTGCGCGCCCTCAAGAGGGCGAGCAGCCCCGAGGTCCAGGGAGCAGTGGGCAGCCCAGCTGCTAAGCGCCCGTCCGGCCCCTTCCCAGGCAGTGCGGGGCAGGGGGCCAGAGGTTGGCAGGAGCTGCTGGACTCATCATTTGGGAACAAGGCAGAGGCAGAACAGCGTGATGACCACAGAGGTAAGGGCACAGGGGAGGGCCTGCAGGGGGCCCTACTTGGGAGGGTGCAGCCGGGACTGGGGCTTTGCAGGGAGGCGGGATCAGAAGTCTTTTATGAGTGGATCACACCCCTCTGTCCAGCTGCCCACCTGGACGGGATAGCTCTCTGGGAGTCCTTAGCATGTGCAGGCCAGACCCATCCAGCATGTGGCTTCTATTTTCGTGTGCCTACTCCCGAGCCATGGCGTTCTGGTGACAGTATAATGACAGGATTCAGAGTGTGGACTCCGGAGTCAGAACCCCTGGCTCCCGACTTTGCTGATTGGTGCTCTGTGACCTTGGGCTGGTTACTTCACCTCTCTGGGCATCAGTTTCTCCATCTATAAAATGGGGATAAAGACAGCACCTACCCCGTAAACAGTGCTGCAAAGATTAACCGATATCATTCACGTAAACGGCGCTTAGCAAGCACTCAACGAACAGTCACTTTTGTGATTACTTGTGCCACGAATCCGCCATTGGGGGGATTACATCTCCTGAAGGACCCCTTGTCCCGCCTGAGGAACGAACAACTACTCTCTGGGCCAGCTGGATCATGGAGACTCAGTTTGGACTCTGCCAGTGTTAGGACTTGGGCACGTCTTGGACCCCTCTGTCAAGCTCCGCCCTTCACGGAGGGTTCTGGCGCTGCTTGGTCCCAGCCTCGGTTCTTCGGGGTCACCTCGGTTTCTTGGCCTCCCAGACCGCTGGGCCTGGATCAAGACTCTTTCGCTGGTCTTGCACCCCTGTACCTGGCATGGGTCTGTCTGTGCTCTTCCAGGCCTCTGCCTGGGCTGGGAAGCTGTAGGCCCCTCTGACTTCTTGGGTTACTGCACCTGTGGCCTGTGTTGAAACTCTCCGGCCTTCTCACCTTCCATCGCCCTCCGTCCACGTCGGGATTGTCTCTTCACACTGTCGCACAGCCAACAGTATCACGGAGGCTGAGGCGGAGCTAACCCAAGTCTACACCGACTGGATCCTGCGCCCCAGCTGCCCCAAACTTGGCCCATGATTCCATGTTAGGGCTCAGCCTTTTTGAAGTTTCCGGCTGCCTGGTTCTCTCGTTCCGAATCAGGCCTCGTAGGCCCGGGCCTAGGGGCAGCGCTGGCTCTGTGTGGGGACGGGCTGGGTGCTAAGGCAGGGCCTGGGGTTCACAGAAACCCAGGAAGCCCAGCCTCCTGACCAGCAACATTGTCCCCTCAGGACCCCGAGACATCAGGGCCAGCCTCCAGGACCCGGGGCTGCAGGATACACCTTGCACGGCTCCCCCGGCAGGCATGACTCAGTGCCAAAGCTGTGCCCAGGCAGCTGGTGAGGCGGGAGGGCTGGCCTGCCACTCCCAGCCAGTGCCCAGGTGAGCCTGTTGCCCCTGGCTGCCCCCAGCATCCTCCCAGTGGGGCTCCCCGCTCACCTTCCTCTGCCCTACCTCCAGATTGCCTCTGGGAGGGGAGCAGCGGCAGGAGGAAGACTCGGCAGCCAGCTCCGAGGGAGGAGGGTCTGGCCCGGAGGAGGCCGGGCTCAGCATGGGCCTCGCCAAGCACCTGCTAAGTGCTCTGGGAGACCGACTGTGCCGCATGCTGCGGAGGGAGCGGGAGGTCTTGGCCTGGGCCCAGCGGGAAGGTGAGCAGGCCCCACCAGGCGTTCAGGACCCCGGGACGGCCGGGTCCTGTGGTCAGTGCTTTCACAAGGAGCATGGGACCTCCCTCCCCCAGCACTGTCTACCAACCAGCTGGCAGCGCTGGAGAGCTCCTGCCCCACTGCGCCCTTATTCCCAGCTCAGGCTCTGATTCAACTTGTATTCCAGTTTCTGGCCTGGATGGGGGATGTTGGGAAGGTGTAAAACCTGGTCTGGCCCAACCCTCTTAAGAGCTTTGGGCTTGCTGGGGAAATGAGACTGAATGCCAAGTGTCTGCAAGAGCACCGGGAGGGAGGCGGGTGTCAGGCGGAGCTCCCTGCAGCTTTGCAAGGGAAGGAAGGCTTCCAGGATGGCAGGCGGTTGGTCCCTGGGAAGCTGGTAGGATTGGGGCCGAGGTTAGAGATGGCAGGAGCTCGAGGCAATCAGCTGATCCCTCTGGCTCCAGGCTCTCCCTCCTGCATCCCTTCCACGGGAATGACAAGACCCTCCTGCCGTCTTGTCACTCCCTGGATGGAACCCCCTGGTGGCTCCCTCTTGTCCCAGAAAGTCCAGCCCCTCCCCCTTTCACAGCCAGCCCCTGTCCACCCTGCCACTCCCTCTGCCCCGATTCTGGCATCATGGTCTGCCCGGCCCTCTAGGCTCACCTGAGCTTGTCTGCCCCCTCCGGCCTCGGCACCCTTTGCTCCCTCTGTCTGGAACGCGCTTCCCTTCCATTCCCACCTGGTGAATGAAAAGTTACTCATCACTCAGGGCCGTCTGTGCAGCTGTCCCCACCCTCCTCCTTCCATCCCACTCCTACTCTAGCACCCACCCCATGATGCCACGAGCATTACCATGTTTATGGGCCCATCTGCCCCCTTGTGATGTGAGTGCTGGGAGTGCAAGTGCCAGGTCCCACCCAGCACCCAGCCCTGGATGGGACGAGTGTGTGTTGATGAGTATATGAACCTGTGCAGACTGGCAACCTCCCACTTACCAGCAAGGGCTTGGTCTGAAACTCTGGGTGAGGGAAGGAGCAGCCCCCCAAGGTTTCCTCTTCTGAGCTACAGAGGAATCCCCTGAGGAAACACCACTGTGTTGTGGGCTGGGGGGAGGAAGGACTCTTTTGGGAGTCCTGTGGCTCAGGGAGCCCTGGGGCGGGCGCCAGGGACGTGCAGCCTGCATGGCCTGGGAGGGTTGGCTGCAGACGGACGGTGCGGCGAGTAGGATCCTTACAGGGGCTGTCGGGCACTCAAGGGTGACTGTAAGGGAGCCTGTCTCCCTTCTGGGGCAGCCCCTCAGTGGAAACTGTTCCTGTGTGTCCATCCCTTCCTGGAGGCCTCCCACATGAGGTCCTCAAAGGGGCCACTGACTTGAGGCCCCTCTGACCCTGTTCTCTCCTGTGGTCAGCAGGCCAGGGGCCAGCCGGGACAGAGGACAACCCAAGCATTCCACGTTGCTGTAGCCGCTGCCACCATGGACTCTTCAACACCCACTGGCGATGCCCCTGCTGCAGCCACCGGCTGTGTGTGGCCTGTGGTCGCATGGCGGGCGCTTGGAGGACCAGGGAGAAAGAAGGTGGGAAAGGAGCTGGGGGCTTCGGAAGGGTTGCTCTAGAGTTCGTGGCCAGGGACTTCCGTGGCAGTCCAGTGGTTAAGACTGCACTTCCACTGCAGGGGCCACGGGTTTGATACCTGGTTGGGGAACTAAGATCCCGCACGTGGCATGGCAAAAAAAAAAAAAAAAAGTTCATGGTCATTGTCTCCCTGTGTCTCCCTGGGAGACTGTGTCTCCCTGAGAAAGTCTCCCTCCGCAGCCTCGGCTACCACTGCTCAATGCCCGTTAGAGCAGACCGTTTCCTCTCTCCAGATCAGAGGGCCATGCCCATATCCTTAGAAGAAGCCGAGCGCCTACTCTCTCTCTCCCACCTTGTTCAGCTTGCACCTTTTTAAACCTCACAACACTGTGAAGTAGGTATTACTGCCTCCGTTTTCCAGATGAGAAAAACTCAGAGAAGTTAAGTGACTTGTGCAAGGTCACACAGCTCGTAAGTGCTGGGCCCAGGATTTAAAGGCAGGTCTTCTGATTCCAAGTCCTGCTCTCTTCAAGGTTCTCAGCTTTCTCTCTTGGCTCAATTCCGCCACCTCAACACTTGAAATTTCCCAGTGTTCCAACAGACATGGCCAAAAAGAGTGCCAGGGTCAGAAACCTTTCGGAATACCATATTCTACATGATTGTCTTGCATCTTGCAACGCACTCAGCATATTAACGGCTCTGCGTTCTGCAAGCAAAGGATCCTATGTCACTAGGGAACTCAGGTTTCCCAGAAAGCCCATGTTTTGTAGATTCTCAAGGTCCCCAATTTTGATATCATGCCCTTGCTCTTCTTCCCTGACCTTAACCTGGGTTTATCTTGATTTCCTGACCTGCAGCTTCTCTTTTCCTACCCCCAACAGGCTCTCAGGAACAGTCCATGGAGAAGTGTACCCAGGAGGCTGGGCACAGTGCCTGTTCCCTGATGCTCACCCAGTTTGTCTCCAGCCAGGGTGAGCCCTCTTGGAGGGGTGGGGCGTACAGAGGGCAGATCCTGGGGGAGACCAGCTTCCTGTTTGGATGTCTCTCAGCCCGATCCCATGCTCTCCTGGTTGATGAGGCCAAGCAGCATGGAAGTGGCCCCCTGTCTGCAGCCACTGGCCAATTCCATCTCCCCTCTCCCCCTCACAGCTATGGCGGAATTGAGCACTGCAATGCACCAGGTCTGGGTCAAGTTTGACATCCGGGGGCACTGCCCCTGCCAAGCTGATGCCCGGATGTGGACCCCTGGGGATGGGGGCCAGCAGGTAAGAAGCAGGGCACGGGACAGGGCACTGGCTGGTGCGCCCCAGGGTTAGGCGGTGTGTCTGCAAATTCCTAACTTTGGCAGGGTTTGGTCCTTTTCTTTCGAGGGGAACGAAGAGGTACATGGAAGCTGGGTGAAATCAGGCTTCTTCTCTTCCTCCCCTGGGGATGAGGATCCATGAGAGCTCTAGCCTCTGCCCCACCTCCCCCCACCCCGCCCAGCAGCAGTCCGCACTCTCTGTCTGCCTGGAGGTCCCACCCTCTCTGTGCTCATTCCAGCATCTTGCTAGAGCTGCTGGAGTCCCGTCTTTCCACTCCCCAGGCGCAGGCTCCTACAGGTGGAGTGTCGGCCCACCTTCTCAGTATTCCCCGCACCTGACACAGAGCAGGTGCTCAGTGTGCGTTTCACAGAGTTTTTATGAAGTTCATGTTTTTATTATAAAAGTCATTTATTCAAGAGAGGGTTTATCAAATGCCTTTTGTGTGCCAGGCATCGTACACATTCCCACTTTGGAAAATTTGGAAAATACAGACAAGGATAAGGAAGAAAACAGCAGTGGCTTACAATACCACCGTTACCATTTTGACAATTTCTTTCCAGTCATTCGCCTGTATATTTATTCCAGCCTCTTTTGAGTATACTTTAGATCGTGCTGTATGCATAAGTCCACGGGCAACTTTTTTCCACCTAACGTTGTATCGTATGACATTTCACTCCTTGTAAACACAACTTCAGGACTTAACATTGAGTCTACTGTTAATACCTGTGGGTTGAATTGGATTGAGATGCATTTGCCATTTTTAAATCTCTGGTTGGATGGGGGTGGGTGGCGGCTGGGTTTAACAGAAGGAGCCGACGGAGAAAACTCCCCCAACTCCACAACCTTCCTGCAACAGGGATACCAACAGGACCAAGGACATTAAAGAGGGTGAGCAGCCCCCTGCGCCTTGCTCAGACTGTGCGGGGGAGGCTGAGCCAGGCTGGAATCCCCAGGAGAGATTGGAATGGCTTTAGCCATCCCCCCAGCCCCCCCCCCCGCCCCCCGTCACCATCTCTCTTCTCAAGTCATTCCAAAGAAAATAAATCTAAATAAAATCTAGGACAAGCCTCCTAACCCGTCTCCAGCCAGACCCCTGTTCTGAGCCCCTCCTTTGGAGAGGTCCTAGACACGCTGGCAGGAAGGCTGGTGGGAGGCAAGTGCATCCAGACCAGAGTTGAGATGGGCAGTGCCAGTGAGGACAGAGCAGACTCCGCCGGGAGAGGAGGGAAGAGCACATGGGCAATGGAGCCTCGAGAGAAAGGTGAAGACCCTCACCGCTCTCCTTCCTCACAGAGACCCCAGACTCCAGAGAGACCCCGGCAGAGGACCGTGCTGGCCAAGGGCCCCTGCCTTGTCCCTCTCTCTGTGAACTACTGGCCTCCACTGCTGTCAAACTCTGCTTGGGGCACGGACGGATACACATGGCCTTCGCCCCTGTCACTCCGGCCCTGCCCAGCGTGAGCGAGGGCCCGAAGGGAGGGCTGGGGGCCTGGGGCCAAAACTGGGCTGGCCTTCCCTGCAGGGTCAGGCAGGTCCTGAGCACGCCTGCCTCTCCGCCCCTCCCTCCCCGCAGGACGACCGCATCACCAACATCCTGGACAGCATCATCGCGCAGGTAGTGGAACGGAAGATTCAGGAGAGAGCCCTGGGGCCGGGGCTGCGGGCCGGGCCGGGCCTGCCTCTCTCACCGGTGCGGCCCCGGCTGCCTCCCCCCGGGGCTTTGCTGTGGCTGCAGGAGCCCAGGCCTCCGCGAGGCTTCCACCTCTTCCAGGAGCACTGGAGGCAGGGCCAGGTGAGGCTCCCAGCTCTCACAGCCTCACCTACCATCAGGGCCTTGATCCCAAGGCCCAGGCAGACCTGGTCGATCACTCAGAGGGAAAAACAGGGCCTGTCCCCATGCCGTTCTGGTGCCCCTACAACATGCCCCGGCCTGGCCATGTTGGGTACCCCATCCATTCTCCCCGTGTCCCCCTTTCTTTCCCCACTACAGCCCGTGTTGGTGTCAGGGATTCAGGGGACATTGCAAGGCCACCTGTGGGGGACAGAAGCCCTAGGGGCGCTTGGAGGCCAGGTGCAGGAACTGACCCCCCTCAGACCTCCCCAGCCCGCAAGCCTGGGCAGCACAACGTTCTGGGAGGGATTCTCCCGGCCTGAGAGTGAGTATCCCTGATGTGGGGTGGAGGAGCTGGGAGCCCCTATGATGCTGGGGGGGGCATCGAAGTCCCAGAGTGACCCTGGGGGCAGCTGGAAGCAGAGCTCAGAGCAGAAACTGGACTCTGTTGCTGCCACGGGAGGAGGGCCTCTGGGCCAAGGAGGTTCCTCCCTGGGCCAATGGCCTTTCTTGTCTCTTCCCCTAGTTCGCCCAAAGTCAGATGAGGGCTCGGTCTTCCTGCTGCACAGAGCTCTGGGGGACGAGGACACCAGCAGGTGTGTGGTACCATAGGGCTGGCTGGCCGGGCCTCCCTGCCTCTCCTCCTTGGCCCTGTGATGCTCAGTGCTCTGTGCTTGCCTTGGGAAGTTACTCTAGCTTTGGGGGCTTCGACGGGGTCTCCGGTGCCTGGATTGAGCCTGCTGGGCATGACACCGCCCCCCATACACACAGGGTGGAGAGCCTAGCTGCCAGCCTGCCACTCCCAGAGTACTGTGCGCGCCATGGGAAACTCAACCTGGCCTCCTACCTCCCTTGGGGCTCTGTCCTGCGACCACTGGAGCCCCAGCTGTGGGCGGCCTATGGTGAGTGTCCACTCCATTCCTGCCCAGTCCCTACCCACTTCCTGTCATCTCTGAGAACACGTGCGTCAGTGCCGAGGTCCTGGGGCCCATTCCCAAGTGTCTTTTCTCTACCTCCATACAGGTGTGAGCCCACAGTGTGGGCACCTGGGGACCAAGAACCTCTGTGTGGAGGTGACCGACCTGGTCAGTGTCCTGGTACGTGCTGAAGCCCCACTGCCTGCCTGGCACCGGACACAGAAAGGTGCGTCCTTGGCCGGAAGCAAGGGTCGGCGCAGGCTGCAGATGCGAGGTGCTGTCTCTGCTGGCCCTGGGCCCTCCTGAGCTGTCTTTCTCCCCCAGATTTCCTCTCAGCTCTGGACGGGGAGGGGCTCTGGTCTCCAGGCAGCCAGGTCAGCACCGTGTGGCACGTGTTCCGGGCACAGGACGCCCAGCGCATCCGCCGCTTCCTCCAGATGGTGAGGAGGGAGCCGGGAGCTCTCCCCTTCCCCTTCCAGCCCCAGAAGCTCTCCCTCTGTGTGTGTGCCCCGTGTGCCTGCTCCCTTGCCTCAGGTGAGCTGGACTCCACTGGTGCAGAGAAGGCAGACTAGGCCCTCCTAAGAGGTGTGCGGTGGGGCACACAGAAAGTGGGGGACCTAATGATGAAATGAAGCAAGAGATGCCACAGGCTGGGCACTGTGCTCAGGGCCTTGGGTACATTATCTCTGTTAATTGTCACGACCACCCTGTGCGGTAGGTACTGCTGCTTTCCCATTTTGCAGGTGAGAACACTGAGGCTGAGTGGTAAAGCTGGGACCCAAGCTTGTGGCTGTTCCCAGCCCGGGTCGCTACACTGTGCTCCCCCTGGGGGCAGGCAGCCTCCCCGCTGCAGGCTCTAGGTGGGGCTGGCCGAAGGGCAACAGGAAGCTCACCTAAGAATCCGTCCCACTGCTCCCCTCTCAGAAATCTGCACCTTTTGAGGAGGTGCCCTTTGAGGTGCTAGCAAGGAAGGGCTAAGGGGGGGCAGTGTGGTAGGTGGAGAGAGACACGGGGCCAGGAGAGGGGACAGGGAAGGAGAAGAGGAGGGGGTGAGCAGGAGGTGGGCAAGGCCCCGTGGTTCCAAAGTCCAGCTGAGCCCTGACTGTCCTGGGGAAAGGACGCCCACCAAGCGTCACCCCTGCTCAGGCACATGCACACACACGGACGTGCAGGTGTCAACGTGGCTGTCCACTGCCACCCTCCTGCCCACAGGAGATGCACACACACGGATTGACTCACACAGGTGCTGGAACACGCAGAGGGGAGCAGACAGCAGCATGCCTTCATACATAGATGGCCTTGTCTGATCTGGGTGTGGCTGGCTGTGGGCAGTCCCGTATAGCCAAACCCGACAATTCGCTGGGAAGGTCTGAGGGGCACGTTCTCACTGGGTGGCCTGGGAAACACTGCTCTAGTTCCAGGCTGGACTTCCTTGGCACCTGCCTGGGGTTACCCTAGGGTCCAGCCTGACTCACCAGCCTCCCCTCTTCCCATGGCCTGGTCTTGGAGGCCTGAGCCCTAAGCCCAGGAGTAATGGCTGAAGTTCTAGCTGAAG
Organism: Leucopleurus acutus; assembly: GCF_964270905.1. Taxonomy (NCBI): domain Eukaryota; kingdom Metazoa; phylum Chordata; class Mammalia; order Artiodactyla; family Delphinidae; genus Leucopleurus; species Leucopleurus acutus. Next base: position 100,004,319 of record NC_139150.1, on the reverse strand, counting down.
GGCTGGATGGAGCTGATGGGCAGCTGAAGCACGATGCTGGGTTCACCTCTGCAGGTGTTCCTTGGGCCCTGGCCTCCATGAGTTCCCATCTACCCAAGGAGCTCCCCGCTCTGGTTGGGCTGGTGAAGGCCCCCAAAGCTGTGGGGGCCTCAGCCTGGACAGGCAAGCCGGTCGGTCCATCCACTGGGGAGTCAGAACTTCCGTGTGGCTGTGTCTTTTCTGGATCTGGGATCACAGAAGAATCTGACGAATGCTTTGGATTGTCTCCCCAGGGACATACAGCTACCTGCTCGCCCACAGTTTAGCACACAGTTCAGGATCTTCACAGGACTCCACAATTAAGAGCTCCTGGTGTAGACAGTTTCTGAGTTGAGGTTATGCAGGACGTCTTCCTGGGTTTTGGAGAAAGGGGTACCTTTGAAGGAGGGAGCAGAGGGCCCAGGGCCAGGGCCACAGAGGCTACTCAAGGCATCTAGCCCTGGGAAAAGAGGGGATTTAGACCCCCAGCCTCAGAGCCCTTAATCCTTTCCTCTCAGCTCCTTCCAGCCAAATCTCTATTCTGCCAACCTGAGTGACCCCAGCCCTTCACCATCCTGCTCCTTTCTCTCCCACCCCTACGTCCTCCCCCTGCCCTTCAAGACTTGACCCCTGCAGCTCTTTCCTGTGCCTCTGGCCTTTGGGCAGCCCATGCCCCATCTTCCTGCAGCCCCGCCCTAGCCTCCCGCCTTGCTCACTCCTCCTTTTCTTTGAGGTGTGCCCGGCCGGGGCTGGAAACTTGGAGCCTGGCACCCCGGGCAGCTGCTACCTGGACGCAGGGCTGCGGCGGCGCCTGCGGGAGGAGTGGGGTGTGAGCTGCTGGACTCTGCTGCAGGCCCCCGGAGAGGCCGTGCTGGTGCCCGCGGGGGCTCCCCACCAGGTGCTTCCCTGGCGCGTGCAGGCGGGGGCCCTGTGGAGAGCTCAGAATATCGGAAGCATTCCCCAGCGTGTTCTCAGTCCCTCTGAGAACACCCTCATCCGTCTCAGTTCCCCTCTGGAGCTAGGCAGAGCAGGAAGTCACGCCTCCGCTGCAGGGAAGAGAAGCCTAGTGGTCTTGAAGTCATCAGGCCAACTGGGCTTTGGGTGCCCACTCTGCTTGTGCCGTCTCTGGCAACCCCTTGGCCTGGTTTGGGCCACGCCCTGTGGGGGTGGCTAGTGCTGCATCCAGGGCCTCTGCTCTCTGAGAGCTGGGTGGGGGTCATTTGGGGAAGCAGACTTCAGGAACAAGTGGGGCAGGGTGCGTCATCCTGAGTCCCCACTGACCCTCCTGCCTGCCCCTTCCCTGGCACAGGTGCAGGGGCTGGTCAGCACAGTGAGTATCACTCAGCACTTCCTGTCCCCCGAGACCTCTGCCCTCTCTGCTCAGCTCTGCCACCAGGTGCCCAGCCTGCCCCCTGACTGCCGCCTGCTTTATGCCCAGGTGAGTGTGACACTGGCCGGGAGCCTGAGTGTGCTGCCCAATTCCCCCCCACAGCACAGCTGCGCCCAGGGAGGGTATTCTCGGCAGGGAGAGCCCGGGGCATGACTGTAAACTCCTTGTCGTCTCCTTTTCTCCTAGATGGACTGGGCTGTGTTCCAAGCAGTGAAGTTGGCTGTGGGAACATTGCAAGAGGCTAAATAGGGGGATCCCAGGTGTCTGGGGTTAGGGGTTGGGAGCAGGCAGACCAGTGCTTAGCCCAGGCCCAGCTTCAGCAGAGAACGGGGACTTCCGCTCAATCCTGCAAGCAGCACTCTGGACACAAGCAGGGCACCCCGTTCCCTGCGCCTGCCCTGGGCCCTAAGGCCGACAAGCACAGTGCCACTGAAGCTCGCACCTGCCCTTTGCAGGCCGGCGCTTGCTCCGGCCCCAGCTCCTCTCCACGGTGCCAGACTCACACTGGGGGTGACCGTCTCCCTCCAACCCCTGCCCGCCAACCCAGGAGACGAAGACCCCTTCCTTGGGGTCCTCGGAAATCATTCTGGCTTAAGCAACACCTGCTGCTGCTGCTGCTTCATCTCCTGCTGTCTCACCTGTGCCCGAGCTCTGCTTATACCCCCCCACATCCTCCTGGGCTCCCGGGTGGCCCTTTGCACTGCAGGCGTGCTGGACAAGGGCCACCGACATCCTGCCCTCTTGCCAGAGAGCTGTGAAGTGTGGGGAGGGGGTGGTATCAGGCCACTACCCAGGCTTGGCTGGAGGGGCTGATATGGGCGAAGCCCCATCCCTGCACCCTCCTCTCGCCTCCTTCCTTCTTGATTTCCATTAAAGGCTGTTGTTTTGTGAATGCTGCAGTGTGGTTGGCCCTGCTCCTGTAGGCCACATGGACTGGGGAGGGAGGGGACACATGGAAATGGAGCAGGGTGGGAGGGGCTGAGGCTGTGGTGACGGGGACCTCAAACACCCCTGCCTGTTCTTCTTAGGGTGGGGGGCAGGGTCCCTCCCTCCCGCAGAGAAGCGGGTGGAGCCTTCCAAGGGGGCTGCCCTTGAGGATACTCCTGACAGCGACAACGGGCAAGGCAGAGGTCTGGGCCACAGCAGCAAGGCCATCTCCCTGTGTGGCACCAGAGATTCTGGAACCCTCGCTCTCCCCACGAACTCCAGGCTACCCCATCTCTCCTGTCTGACCTGACCTGGAGCTCCGGGAGTCTGGCCGGGTAGAGCCCCTGCCCAGCCTTCTGCCCTCGGTGCCCATGGCCAGCCCCATGCCCACTGGCCGGTCACCTGAGACAGCTGACAGCCCTCCCCCCACCCCAGGACCCTCTAGTGTGACTCCACCCACTCCCCTGCCCTTGTACATCTCACCACAACATCCTCCAAGTCGTGTTACAGTTGTTCCTGCAGTGGTTCAGGGAATGTTTTTTTATGAAATAAATTTTTTATTATAAATTTAATATACTTTCAGAACATTTAGAAACTAAGAAAAAGAAGCCTGTAGACCCACCTCCACTCACCTCCAATCCAACCACTATTAGTCTTCTGGTGTATTTCCTTTATTTAGTCTTTTCTCCAGGGATCTGTTTTACACATGGATGAATTGGGGTGCTTTGTACTGGGTTTCCTGTTTTTTTTTTCTAATTTATTTATTATTTAATTTATTTGTTTTTGGCTGTGTTGGGTCTTTGTTGCTGCGTGTGGGCTTTCTGTAGTTGCGGAGAGCGGGGGCTACTCTTCGTTGCGGTGCGCAGGCTTCTCATCGCGGTGGCTTCTCTTGTTGCGGAACACGGGCGCTAGAGCACAGGTTCAGTAGTCGTGGAGCACGAGCTTAGTTGCTCCGCGGCATGGGGGCTCTTCCCGGAACAGGGCTCGAACCCATGCCTCCTGCACTGGCAGGCGGATTCTTAACCACTGCGCCACCAGGGAAGCCATGCTGGGTTTCCTTCTGTAAAAGTGTATTGTGATCGGGCTTCCCTGGTGGCGCAGTGGTTGGGAGTCCATCTGCCGGTGCAGGAGACACGGGTTCGTGCCTCGGTCCGCGAGAATCCCACATGCCGCAGAGCGGCTGGGCCCGATGAGCCATGGCCGCTGAGCCTGCGCGTCCGGAGCCTGTGCTCCGCAGCAGGAGAGGCCACAACAGTGAGAGGACCGCGTACCGCCAAAAAAAAAAAAAAGTAATAATTTCCCGGGTTGCTATGTAACCTTTACTTTAAATGGCTGCGTATATTCCCTTAAGTGGCTTGACAGTGATTTCCATAAACATCTCTCATTTTTAAAAAAGTTAGGTTTCTTCATTGTTTACAAAGCTAGGTTATTTTCATTTTTTCCACGGGATAGGAAAAAAAGCAAAAAGAAAAAATTAAGGAACTACTGCACTTTATGTGCCAGGGATCTCACTGAATCCCTTATCACAACTTTGGGGTCGATATTACTTATTTCCATTTTACAGAAGAGGAAACAGGCAGGCCGGGGTTAAGTGTGTCACCCAAGGTCACACAGCAATTTTAGTGGCAGAACTGGGACTTGAACCAAGTTTCCTGACTTAAGCCGCCTCATTTACATTACAGTCTTCGTGTTTAATGGATTTTGCAGATGGGCTTGCTGTCCCCTCTGTCCTCCTCCTTCCGGTACATGCACTTCAGAGCTGATCACATTCCAAGTGGCACGGAGTGACCCATCCTTACCTACACTTCACCTTGTATAGCCGTGTCCTGATGTCACCCCAGAACCCCAAACACGGTGTCCTTCCTGTGGGAAGATGGCGATGGCCCCGGGACAGGCCCTCTCTCCCCTCCAGGCCTCTTTGAGGCCTCCCCTTTCATGGCAGGTCACAGCACCCTTGAGGGCATATTGGGTCTGGCTCCTAGTGAGCAGCAGGTGGACCAAATGTTTCAGAACTCGACCTGGGAATAAAACCGGTCCAGGTAGGGACTGACCCTGAGACAGCTTGGGGCACTTGGTGGCCCTCTTCCTCAAGGAGGTTCAGCAGGCCACCCCTCAGTCCAGCCCTGCACTTTGGGCCTCTGCTTCCCTGTATCCCACTGTCCACCTGCTCCAGCCCTGCTCACTGGCCCGGATATCACAGAGGCACAACCTCAGAGCTGGACGTGACCTCAGAGTGTGTATATCCAATGCTGCCTTTTTTTTTCTTATCAAGTACTTTTTTTTTTTTTTCGGTACGCGGGCCTCTCACTGTTGTGGCCTCTCCCGTTGCGGAGCACAGGCTCCGGATGTGCAGGCTCAGCGGCCATGACTCACAGGCCCAGCCGCTCCGCGGCATGTGGGATCTTCCCGGACCGGGGCACGAACCCGTGTCTCCTGCATCGGCAGGAGGACTCTTAACCACTGCGTCACCAGGGAAGCCCTCAAGTACATTTTTTAGACTTTTTTTTTTGGTCGTGCCATGCGGCTTGCAGGATCTTAGCTCCCTGACCAGGGACTGAATCAGGGACCTAGGCAGTGAGAGCACCGAGTCTTAATCACTGGATCGCTAGGGAAGTCCTATTTTTTTTTTTTTTTTAGACTTTTAATTTTGAAATGATTTGAGGTTTCCAGTTGAGTCACAAAGATACTCCAGAGAGTTCCCAGTTCCCCTTCATCCGTAACATCTTATAGAACTGTGGCACAATGATTGAAACGTAAGAAATTGATATGAACACTACCATTAGCTAAACGACAGATTTTATTGGGATTTCACCAGTTTTCTGTTTTAGGATCCACCCAACCACCTTACAGATGGCCTAGAGGGTAGATGTGGCTCCCACGAGGTCACTCAGCAAGCTAGTGGCAGGGCACAGGCTGAAGCCAGACCTCCTCCTCCCCGTACTCTGGGCTACTGTCCTCCTCACCCTTCCTGCTTTGTCCAGGGCCAGGACTGCTGTTCCCTAAATGACTTTAGCCTCACAGACACCCTTGCCCCACCCTGCCTGCCCGGCCTGTTTCCGAGGTTGCCTATGCTGCCTTCCTGTTCACATGCACGTGTGTCCACAGGCCCCAAAATGGCTGGCTCAGGCCTGGCTCCTGTGGGTGCTGGGAGCACTGCACCACGGGGCCAACCAGTTCAGCCACTTCCGTCCACTGTGCTGCTCAGCCACCCACACCCGCCAGTGCTCTGCCCTCTGTGGGAATGGAGGATGCAGAGCAAACCTGATGGAGACCTACCTTTGTTTCAGGTTCTGGAAGTTTCTATCTCAGCCCCCCCTCCCTCCCTTGGCTTTTCCAGTTCTGTCTTGGGGTCTCTCCTGACTCAGTCTGGTGTGTGCTCTGTCTCCCAACACCTTGAGAAAGTCTACTTTCTGTTGTCCCTCTCAGAACCTGCCAAGGCCTGGGTACACCCCCTCAAGGGCCTTCTGCCCGTGGGGCCCTTCACAGTTTACAATTGGTTTTCAAGTTTCTCATGTGCTCTTCATCACAGGGGTGACTAGGTCCACTTAACAGGAGAGGAGCGCTTTTCCCGGTGATAATGGGGGGAGTGGAGACACGGTCTGCTGCAGCCTTTGCTCTTCCGGTCAGTTAGGACATCTGGTATTTATCTTAGGCTGCCTCTGAGACTCTCAGAGCCCTGCCCAGACATGACCTTACTCTCTCTCAAATCATCCCTGGGAGGCAGAAAGGAGTCTGGGACTAACACTGTCCCCACTTCACAGATGGGAAAATCAAGGTCTAAACGCACACACGCACACGCACGCACGCACGCATGTATGTGCGGCAAATACATCGACAAGTTGCTCTGCAGTCCTGGGGGCCTGACTTCAGCCCTGTGAGTTCAGTTATTTGGGACGTGACAGGTCTTGGATAGGGGTAGGGGCAGCAGTGTTCACCAAGTGCCTCAAAAGATTGCGGGTCCCCTGGGGATACTCCACAGCCTAATCCAGCACCCTGCCTCCAGGGACCTTGCAGTAAGTTCAGTATGTGAGAAGGGCCTAAGGAGGCTGATCTGGTGTGGCTGGAATTCCCGAGAGTAAGGTCTAGTTCACGGTGGCCCTGTAGGCACATTTCATGAAAATGAGCCTTTGTGTGGTAGCAACAAGTGCTCCGGCCAGGAGGGCCCAGCCTGGAGGGTTGGTGGGCTGCCTGGTGGTGGTGACCCTCGCCAGACAGCCCACAGAGCTCCTCTCATGATGTCTCACCTTCCCGACAGCCCTGGGAAGGAAGAGCTGTTAGGAGCATACAGCATGAGCAAACAGGCCCACAACTTATTCAGGGTACAGAGCCAGCCAGGGAGCAGTGGCTGGGTATCCAGCTCCAAGTCCAGCACTTTGTCTGCTCCACCAAGCTACTGTTCCCCCAAAAGGGACATGCCCAAAGCCAGCAGGAGGGAAAGGGGAGCCCTCACTGGGGCTGAAGAGCTCAGACTTGGCTGATTTCAGCTTCATTCCAGCTGGCCCTGCCTTCCTGTCCTGAGAGGAGGTTAAAGGAAGCTCTGAGGAGGAAAGATCAGGCTGCAGGGGAAGCAGGAGCTCCCCAAATCAACCCACACACCATCTCTCAATATTCCAGGGCTCCGTTAACTGCGGGGGTGGGGGGCGGGGGACAACAAAGAGCAGGACCCGGCCCCTGCAGGGGAGTGGGCCGTGACCCTGCGAGGGAAATGCGGCAGGCAGGGCGCCGGGAGAATACTGAGGGCTGGGCAGGCTGATCTCTGCCCCAAATCCCGCCTTCCATCGCCAGGCACACCTTGAGCATCCCAGCTCTGCTCCCTCACTCCTCTGAGCGCCTGTAGCATCTCATGCCCAAACCAATCTTTTAGTCCTTGGCTTATAAATCAGTTGACTTTCCATTGTATGTCTATGTCCACGTCTCCAACTAGATCAATATCTCCTCCAAGGCAGGAGCTCGTGTCCTCCCTGCCACGTGACAGCCAAGTCCATTTTTAGTGAAGAAAGGTTATCTGGGAAGTGTCATTTCGGGCAAGGCCATGGTTTGTTTACGACAAAAGCTGGACAGTGGGTCCAAGCCTCGGGCCCGGGGACGTCCTCGGGCTTGTAACGTCACCGTCGCTGGCCGCTGCGGCGCTCCGCAGCCTGCGGGCAGGATGACATCATCGTCGGAACCGGTGCAGACAAGTGCGCGCGGGAGGAATTAGCTTGGCTGGCGGCTGGCTGCGCCGGGAAAGAGAGAGGAGAGACCGATAGAGAGGCAGAAGCGGGGCGGGGTCCGCACTGCCAGGGCGCGGTGCCCAGCCCTCTTACGGACTGTCCCCGCCCCTTTACGGACTGGCCCCGCCCCACCGTGACAGAAGCGAGCCAGCCAATCCGGGCAGGTCGTGGTGACGCGCAGCCTATCAGCGGCCAGGGCTCGCCGGGCGCTTCCGCTTTGCGAGCGCGTCTGGCCCGAGTTCGCAGGGGGAGGGTGTGAGGGCGACGCGTTCCACGGTCACCCAAGTTCATCCCACCCGGCTTGGCCGGTCTGCGGGGGGCCCGCCTTCTCCCTGGGGACCCGATGGCCTCGGGAGACCTGGCAGGGACACTGGCGGCCGTTCTGGGGGGCCGGGGGCTGCGCGTGCAGAACTATGACTCGGGGCCGGCCGGGGAGACGCCGGCGCAGGTGCGGCTGCGGAAGAACGTCTGCTACGTGGTGCTGGCCGTGTTCCTCAACGAGCAGGTGAGCGTCCGCCCGTCAGGCCCACCGACCAGGCCTCCCGGGCTCGCAGGCAGCCCCGGTGGGGACAGAGGACATACCGGCAACAGCCACCGCTTCCTGGTGTGTGGCTCTTCCCAGTTTTGCAAAGCACTCTCACAGTTACATCTGAGCCTTGTGCAGCCCAACCCTGCCATTGTCCCGATGTACAAAGAAAGAAACTAAGGCCCAGGAGCCTGCCTGTCCCATCCCTCTAGGCCTCAGTTCCTTGAGGCTCTCTTACGCCTCTTCCTTTCCCCAGAATCTAGCACAGTGCCCGCCGCGGAGTGGGCTCTCTTAAAGACCTGTGCAGTGCTTCAGAGACCTCCCCTGGGTCCCATGGGCAGTAACTGCACAACCTGCGCTTACACTCAGGCCTTCTGACCCCCTGTGTGATGCTCTTTTTGGTGCTGATCCCTGTACAAGTTGCTGTGACAACAGCTAGAAGGGGCCGGAGCCATAGGTAGGAGTTGTACGGGGTGAGGGTTTGGGGTGTGTTTCAAAGTCTAGACTCCAGTGTGAGGACTGGCCACAAGCAGTTTATAAAGCACAAGGGGAGGTGAGAGATATGCAGTGACTTATGCAGACATGAATCAGTGCAGGACACATGGCAGCCCTCGCTGGGAGGCCTAATGTCCAGCCCCTGAAGCAGCTCCCAGGAATCTTAGCCCCTTTCTGAAACGGAAACTTGAGTGCAAGGAAGGATGAATTGCGGAGGCAGCTGCAGTCCCCAGACACACAAGGGCCAGTCGTCTGGAGAGCGCAACAATTTCAGGGTGTCCCCCAGAATGTGGGTATTGAGCAGCTATAGCTGAGATTTGTTTTGGACCCAGGGCAAGCAAAGGCTGCTGGCTGTGCTGCTCCCCAGGAGCTCCCATCCCGGCTGTGGTGGGTGAGGATCCTTCCTCTCCCCTCAGGATGAGGTGCTACTGATCCAGGAGGCCAAGAAGGAGTGCCGTGGGTCGTGGTACCTTCCCGCGGGGAGAATGGAGCCCAGGGAGACCATTGTGGAGGCGCTGCAGCGGGAGGTGAAGGAGGAGGCCGGGCTGCAGTGTGAGCCTTTGACGTTGCTATCTGTGGAGGAGCGGGGCCCCTCCTGGATCCGCTTTGTGTTTCTCGCTCGCCCCACAGGTATGGCCCAGTGGATGGCAGTGTGGGCAGAGGGCAGTTGACACTGTTTCCCCAGCTTGTCCTCAGGTGAGATGAGCCCCTGTTCTGGCTGGTACAAACCTGGCATCTCCAGATTCCAGCCTGAGGACTTGACTCGGGGCCTCCCCTGGGTCAGGGCTAGATCCCTGGGTGGCCCTTTACTCTGCCGGGCCCAGCACTTCCCTCAACATAATACCTTTCCCCCTACCCTGTCACCTACATCACCCCCAGGTGGAATTCTCAAGACTCCCAAGGAGGCAGATGCGGAGTCCCTGCAGGCTGGCTGGTACCCACGAACCTCGCTGCCCACCCCGCTGCGAGCCCACGACATTCTGCATCTGATAGAGCTAGCCGCCCAGTATCGCCAGCGAGCCGGGCACCCTCTCCTTCTGCCCCAAGAGCTTCCCTGCAGTCTGGTCTGCCAGCGGCTCGTAGCCACCTTTACCAGTGTCCAGACAGTGTGGGTGTTGGTGGGCACAGTGGGGATGCCTCACTTGCCCATCACCGCCTGTGGCTTTGCCCCCATAGAGCAGAGGGGTGGCATCAAGATGGCCGTCCTGCGTCTGCTACAGGAGTGTCTGACCCTGCACCACTTGGCAGTGGAGACCAAGGGGTTGCTTGGACTGCAGCACCTGGGCAAAGACCAAGCCGATGGCATCTGCCTGAACGTGCTGGTGACAGTGGCTTTTCGGAATCCAGGTATCCAAAATGAGCCCCCGAAGGTTCGGGGCGAGAACTTCTTTTGGTGGAAGGTGGTGGAGGAAGACCTACAAAGCCAGCTCTTACAGAGGCTTCAGGAATCATCTGTTGTCCCAATCAACCGATAGGAGGCTGCGGTCAGTGGGCCAGGAGCTGGGTTCCCATGGGCAGTAATTGCACAACCTGCGCTTACACTCAGGCCGTCTGACCCCCTGTGTGATGGCATCTGTGCTTCAGAGGAGGCTTTGCCTCTGAGAGGCACAGGGGGTTGGTAGAGATCTTGTTGCATGGGGAGCAGGGCAGTTCTGGTTCCCAGGGAGACTTCCATCTCTTGTTGCCATGGAGCAGGTCCCTGCACTGCATCGGAAGGGACAGTGCCTTCAACCAAGCAAGGAGTCCAGAGCTCGAGGACCCAGTTACCCTGAGGGCACAATGAGGGCACGACTCCCTAAGGGGATGTGAGGACTTTCTGGACCTGAGGTGGCACCTCCTCATCGTTTTCCGTGCCCGCCTCAGTAAGGGCCTCATCCAGATTCTCAGGCACTTAGAACGTGGAAGGGGTGCTGGGGGAGGTCATTGCAAGGGAGTGGGTCCCTGGCTGAGTAAATAGGTGTTGTTTACTTTGCCTTCCCGCCTAAATGTCTCTGTGGGTTGGAAGTGAGCAGGAAAGGGGGGCTGCCATCAAGAGAAGCTCCTTCCCTCATCCCGCTGATACCACCCAGGCCTTCCCAGACAGCAGGCGACACTGCAGGTGACTGGCTGGCAGGCTTCCTTCGTCCACCACAGCCTGTCTTGGGCCCGCTGGGGCTCCTTCATCTGCCTGCCAGGTGGGATGTGACTACATCCCCTCCAAGGTTTGAGCAGGGAGAAGGCCGGGAGAAGCTTCAGGTGGGCGAGGAGCTGTGAGAGCTGCCCCTGCCTCTCTCCCCCAGTCTTTCTGCCTGAGCTTCTCCGACAGATCCCTCCCGACCTCGCTCTGCCCCCCAGGCTCCTGCCTCTGCCTTGGTACGACTCCAGCCCAAAGCCAGACCAAAAGCCTCTCTTCATTTCCCCTCAGCTCAGCTGAATCATGCCTCTGCCTTGGTACGACTCCAGCCCAAAGCCAGACCAAAACCCTCTCTTCATTTCCCCTCAGCTCAGCTGAATCATGGTAGAAATTATTTTTAGAAAGAATTTTACTAAAGTTTAAGGGAAAACCAAAGGAAATGAGGAAAATATTTCACGCTACTTACTGCTATACACTCACCACTAACATACAGGTTTTGTTCTGAGCAGGGAAATACTTGACTGGGTTTCCCTTCTGAAGTAACTCCACTCTGACACCGAAGGACCAGGATAACCTCAAAGCCCCCCTTCCCTGCCTCTCTGTGCTGCCATCTTGTTTTTCTGGCCTCTGGGGCTGTGGTAGGAATACTCTTGTTCCCTCTACAGACAGACGTTTTCCAAATGAGGGAGACAAACCCTTTCATTCTGGTTTCCCTTCTCTCACCGTCTGAGAGACCCGCCGGTCCACATCCACATTGAAAGACAGTGATCTTCCATTATTTAGCCTATAGTAGTTTTCAACCCTGGGTGCCCATTAGAATCACCTGGAGAGCTTTAAAAACAACTGTGGGCCCACCCTCAGAGACGTGATTAACTGGTGGAGGGCGGGATTGGAGCACTGGTATTTTTAAAGGCAACCCACAGGGGGATGCTTTTAAAAAGCAACGAGGCGAAAGCCACGGATCAGGCCTCACGCTGCATCTTCATCTTCCCTGCCTTGGAGTACTCTTGGGGACCCCCCCCTCAGAGGGTCGCCACACGCATACACTTAGGGACAAAATTTTTTAAAGTATCAGGCCCACTGTTCACCACTAAAGCAGTCATACCGCTCACAACATAAACACTAAAAAGGAGACTTGCATACAGATGCCTCAGGTGGCCCATTCCCCCGTGGCGTCTCCAGGGCTGCCGGCTCTCAGCTGTAGGCAAGCCACGCAAAAATAGTGCTGCTTGGCCGAGAGGCTGGCTCCTGGTAGGTGCCGGGGAACATCAGATCAGCACTGCCAGAGCCTGTCTCTGTTTACCACTCCCCCCTCCGGCCCCCCCCCAACACTGCCCCCGTACACCCCTGTGCTGGAAAAGGAATTTAATTCGCCTTCCTTAGGAAGATGGGCCTGAATCAGCAGTGGAGCCCTGGGCAGAAGGACACAAAGGGTGCAGAAGAACAGGCCAGCTGTGTCCACACAACCACACCATTTATTGCCGTGCTGTCTAGCAGGGGACACGGTGCGAATGCCCGAGTGCATTGGGGAGCGGAGCGTCTGACTCCCAGACGCTCAAACGTTTTCTGAATCGAAGAGTCCAGACCCAATTCGCCCGCTGAGCTCTGCTCCCCTGTCCCACACCAACGCCCACGTGTGCACAGACGCGTGCAGGCACGTGCACAGTGTCCTCCGGGGCAGCAGTTAAATCTTCCTCAGCTTGGAGGGATGCAGGAGAGGTAGAGGTCATTGAGTTTCCTCCTCTTTCACGTCACCTCTTGGCAACCTGTGGACGGCTTCTAGAAGCAGCATGGGCAGAAAAATGAAGCGAGTGGGGCTCTGGCCTGCTCCTCCTTGCCCAGGAGTGAAGCCAGCAACTGCAGTTTGCTGTGAGGTAATGGCTGGCGCCGCCTGGGTGCTCCTGCAGGTTGAGACAGATTCGGGCCGGGCGGGGTGGCGGCCCCAGCCGTGGAGGTCATGCAGGGAGAACCACACCATGACCGGCTGGCTGCCTGTGCCCCAGCCCCACTCCCCGGCCAGGCCTTGGGGTGGGGCCCACGGTCCGGTGGGCATCTTGGCCTCACCCGGACCCAGAGCTTCCAGCACCGCTGGGATTGAATTCCGTGGAGAACCCTGGCAGGATGCTAAGGGCAAGGCCTGGCCTCCCCTGGTCTCTGAGCCCCTCTGCCCAGGTGTCGTGGACCTGCCGAGACAAGTTCAGAAGGCGCCAGAGAGAAACCAGCTGGAGCTGGAGCCTGGCATCCAGCCCCCCGGGCTCCCCAGGCCCTCTCCCACTCTGGCTGCAGCTGCATCAAGCTTCTCATAAGCGGCTGCCCCCAGCTGGGTGCGGAGCATGCTTTGGGCATTTGCCATGAGGCTGTTGGCAATCGTGCAACAGTCCCCAGGAGGGCTGAGCGGGAAGAGGGGCTTCCGCTGCTGTCCACTGCCGCTTCCCCAAGGGTTAAGCCAAGAAGGCAGGAGAGGAAACGTCGAGTCTCGGCAGCATCTACGGTACTTGGTGTGGCAGAGACAGGGTCGTGCCCGCATCTCTCTGGCCTGTGGTCCTGACCAGCCTCAGAGCTATCAGCTCACTCCCCCTCGTGCCCCTGGAATGAGTCTCAGGTCTTGGCCTTTGCCACAGATGGCCCACAGAGACAGGTGACAGGCACAGGACACGTGAAGCTCTGGGTCTGGGGGCTCACCTGGCCATCACCCAGCCCCCCAGAGAAGGCCCCAAGGACACTATGCTGCCCAGAAATCCACCTCTTTTGCTACTTGGCTTCTGATACCTCGGAGACCCACTCCTTGAAACCCAGTCTGGTGGAGCCAACAGGCCAAGGTCGTCTTGAGTTAACCCGAGAGTGGAAGCCCAGACCTCCACCCAGGCGGAGGTCCCCGGGATGTGAAGGAGACGGAGCCAAGCTCCCACCCCGGGAGGACAGTGGTGGCGGCAGTGCCAGGCGGGACGCAGCTCTTGGGCAGAGGTGTCGTGTTCCTGGTTCAGACGTGCCCTTCCGGGGGTTCAGAGAGGCACAGGTGAGGACCATGTGGGGGGAACTTGACGAAAGCGATGGCAGCCAGCTCTTTGCAGAATTCCTCAAGGACTACCACGCCCTGGAGGAGGGTCTGGTGGTCCAGCCTGAAGGAGACAGCATGGCGGGGGTCACGGCTGGGAGGTGTGGGGAGCGTGCCAGCGTGGTATCCCAGTGTCTGTGAGGGATCACCCGGCGGCAGCCACCTCTGTCTGTGAGGAACCACAGGCCTCAGCAGCGGGCCCTCCTCTGTCCCCGGCCTGGCGCCTCCCCCACCCGGAAGCCCTAGATTTCCCACCCCAGGGCTCTTCCTTGGGCACCCGCTTCCCTCTGTTACTTACTGCTCCCCGGGGACCTGGCCCATCAGCTGCCTGCGCACCAGAAGCAGTTTGCCTGGGAACTGGGGCACCCTCTGAATTCTCTGCATCAAGTCCCCGATCACCTAGAGTGGGAAACAAGAGGGGACTGAGGAGGAGACCAGCGACACTGCCGCAGGGTCCCTTGCTCTGTCGCACCATGGGAGGGGGGTGGTACCAGTGCTTTCCCCTGGAGCTGGCAAGGGTGCCCACTCCTGCAGCCCCCAGCACCCCTGTCCTGTCCCCCTCCCTTCCTGTCCTCAGCATTGGCATGCTCCCTCTGGCCTGGGCATCCTTACCCTGACGAGCACAGAGAACAGGCTCCGGCAGCCAGGGGCCAGGTTGATGTAGGGATCCAGGAGGTACTCGTGGATAAGGGGGTGGGGGAAGAGGGCGAGCCGGGACAAGACTGAGGTCACTTGCAGGTTCAGGCTGTACGGCTGTGGGGAGCACGGTGGACAAGCAAGGGTTGGCACAGGCGGTGAGCACTTCTGCGCCCCCCACCCCCCAGCAAGGCGCCTGGCCAGTGTGAAAGCGCGCACGGGGGCTGGAGATGCATGTGATGTGTGTGTCATGGGTTCCCTGGGGCTGAGGACCAGGGCACGTCAGGGCATGTGGAGCAGAGGCGAGACGGGGCTTCCCGCCTGGGGAAAGGTGGGGCTTGAGGGGGGTCGTGGAGCCAGAGCAGAGAAGATGACTGGACCCCCACGGCTGGGCCCTGCTCTCCTGAAGGACTCCAGAGGCCCTCGCCCTGTGGCAGGGGCCCAGCCCTGTCGGGCACCTGTTCTAGAATCCGGGATATGCGGTCGAACAGCATTCGGAGGAAGTGACCCTCAAAGAAAGGCCGTTCGGGCTCATGGGGGTCCAGGGGTGGGGGAGCTGGTGGCCAGCCCCAGGGCGCCACTCGGGAGCTGCACTCCTGGAACTGAAACAGGAGGGGAGAGTTAAAAGAGTGGACCCAGCGGTCAGGAGGCACCAGCAGACAGAGGGAGCCACGCAGGCAGGCGGGGCTCGGGCACTTGGCCAGAGCTGGGAGCACCTCGGGCGGGAGATCGCAGAGGCAGAGCGTATTAACCCCACGCTCTGAGCGGTGAGAACTGGGCGCCGGCAGAGGCCTTGACACTCACCAGTCCGTAAGCATCATGGACGTACGTGTCATATCCGGTCTCCTCCAGGAAAGCCGAGGTCTTGGCTTCCTCAGGAACGAGGCAGAGGAAACTAAGAGACAGGACCCTAGGTGTGGAGGTGTCCCCGCCTGGGCCGCCCTGCTCTCCCCGCTCCACCTCCAGCCCCGAGGGAACACTCTCCCGGCTGCACCCCAGCAGGGCTGTGGCCAAAGACGGAACAAAACTCAGGTGGCTCAGACTTCCTGACCTGCTCCTACCTGTTGACAATCTCGGTCACGGCTGTTTTGCCATCGGGGTTGGTGACGGGGGCAGGGGGAGGCTTCATGGAGGGTTGAAAGCCAGAGTCAAGGAAGCCATCCGTGAAGTAGGGGTCTTCCTCCAGATCTCTGTGCCAGGGCAGACAAGCGAGGCACCAGTGAACGCAGGAACTGGTGTGGGGTGCTGAGGCCTCCCCGAGGCACTGGGTTTCACTTACAGGGTGTCCTCGTAGCTCTCGGGCTCGGGCGAGCCCCGGGCCACGTAAGGGCGGCCCTCGAGGTGGCACAGGATCAGGCTGTGGATGATCTGCTCGTGGGGCTTCTGGAGCAGCTCCTCGAACAGCCGCAGCGTGGCGATGCTGATCTGGGACAAGAAGCGGTCAGCAGGACACCCCTTCCCCGCCCCGGCCTCTAGGGGTGCCTGGGAAGTGCTCACCCGGGTAAGAGGAGTCCCCCTAGGAGGGGGTCACCTCCTCCAGCCGGGGGCTAAGGTGGCAGGTTTTAAGGGGAGCAGATGGGTGCTGGCCCAGGAACCGGAAGTCTGGCTGGTCCCTGTGCCATTACTAATTTGAGGTGTGGCATCAGGCAAGCCCACTGGCTCCGAGGAGCCTCAGTTTCCACGTCTAACAAACGGCCCGGAGCTGTCAGCTTCAAACAAGCCAAATGAATATAAAAGCATTTTGTAAGATAAAAAGTGGCATCACAAGTATGTGATCACAGAAAATTAACTGCCTGACAAAAGCAGTTTGGCTACCAATCACTGGGTCACTGCCTTTTTCTGCCTTTTTTCGGCTGGGGGCGGGGGCGGGGGTGGGGAGTTGGATTTCAATGGCCTTAAAGGTAGAACCACCTGGAAAGCTAATGCAAATGGGAAGAAGCTTCAGGAAGTCCCTTGGGCAGGGGTTGGGGGCCAGGGAGCGGTTAGAGAGGAGAGCCCGCCCGGCCCGCCTCACCTCATCAG
Source organism: Leucopleurus acutus (assembly GCF_964270905.1). Classification (NCBI taxonomy): domain Eukaryota; kingdom Metazoa; phylum Chordata; class Mammalia; order Artiodactyla; family Delphinidae; genus Leucopleurus; species Leucopleurus acutus. Next base: position 99,987,924 of record NC_139150.1, on the reverse strand, counting down.
AGAGGTGGTCACAGTGCCTGACGAGGTGGCCGCCCAGGGTGTGAGGGCTGTCCTCGGGGGCTGCAGGCTGCTGGTCCGTGCCCAGGAGGAAGGCCACGGCCTCCCGCAGCAGCGCAGGGGAGCGGAGCTGGCGCAGCATGGCGGTGAGCAGGGCGGTGGAGGTCAGGATGCTCTGTTCAGACCTACGGGCAGGGCGCGCTGAGCCAGGCGGGGCCCTTGAGACCAGAGTAGGGGCAGGGAGGGAAGGGGTGTAGGGGGCAGCACACTTTCCTGGTTCCCTTGCATTTTTGGCTGGTATTTCTCTGCTCACACCCCACCCCCTTCTGAGGTCCTAGAGTCCAAGGGTGGGAGGCCTTTGTTAGCCCACGTAGCTCTGAGCCACGAGTGTGTCAGGGGAACAGGCAAACATCAACTGACGGAGCCCACAGACTCCCATGACTCTGGACAAGGAGGTCCCTGGTCTCAAGCGCAGGAAGGGGCTTGGTGGGGTGGGTGGTTCGCCCAGACTATGGCTACGCCCAAGGGAACTGCACAGAACTTACACATGCAGGAGCTGGGGCTGCAGAATCTCCACAAATAACTTCTCAGCCACAGACTTTGCCAAGGCATCCGAGACCACCTGGGCGCCAAAGAACACTCTCAAACACATTTACCTCCGATCGGCAATTTTCCACTGAGAAACAGCTGTGTCCTTGCACAGAGCCTAACAACAGGTAGAGGGTCTCTGCTGACCCCGGGCCCCACCCAGCTCCCAAGAGACCCCCTGGGGCCTTGAGGGAGAGACACAAACAGAGCACCATGAAGCGGGGGACACCCAAGGAGAGCCCTGCCATCGCCCACCCCGCTCACCGTGTGTGCCTCTGTGATGAGGTGGTCGCAATAATCAAACCAGCCCAAAAAGGCAGCCAAGGTCTCCTTGCCGGGGAAGGAAGCCTCATCAGACGGGGCACTGGGTAACCTGAGGGAGAGCGAGGGAGGTTTGTGAGGCCTGCTTCAGCTATGTCCAGGAAGCTGGGCCCTTTTGCCCTCTGCCCTAGAACCTCTGTTGCGGGGGGTCAGTTCTACTGGGGGCTCTGAGGGCAGAAGCCAAAGTGATGCTTTCCTGGAAGGCGAGAAGGCCCTTGGGCATGGGCTGTGACCTCAGGAAGACGGTGGCCAGCAGGGGTCCCCATGCCCCCTGGAAAACAAGAAGAGCCGCTACCGGGAACATGACGGGCAGGGCTTCTAGCCACTGAAGATGCAGCCCAGCCTTCCCTGGCCGAGCGCCTACCTCCAGCTGATGCCCTCTAAAGTGGCAATGTCTGCGGGGTCCAGGAAGCTGGGCAGGGACTGGTACAGCTGGCAGAGGTGCTCGACGATGGCAGGGCAACAAGGGCTGCTCTGCACCAGGTAGGTGGCAGCTGCCTGGGAAGCCACGCTTACCAGGAGCAGCAGGTTCTCCTGGGCCTTCAGGGCCACCCGACCTCTCTAGGGGATAAGGGTACGACTTCAGTGACGTGCGGCGGATCCCCCAAGTGCCCTCCCAGCAACTCGCCCTCCCCATCCCTGCTCCCTGCGTCTCGGCAGCCGGCACCTTGCTCTTGCACAAGCCAATCAGCGAGGTGATGAGGGTGCTCTCCCCAGGGCCTCCATCTGGCTCCTCGGTCTCAGCAGGCAGCTGGGTGCTCAAGGCCCGGGCCCCCCGGGCACCCCTGTCAGGAGCTTTGCTGTGGGGCTGCTCCTCGTTCTTGACGCCGGCTGCCTCTCTCGGCAGGGCGGTGGCTTCTCTGGATGCCTCCTTCCTACCGACGGTCTTTCTACCCTGCAAGAGAGGCTGCGTGAGGCCAGGCTGTGGTGCAGACCACGCCCCATGATGGCCCCTTGGGAATATGGGGTGGGCGGCTTCAGCGTGGAGCTGGAGGGGAAGCTGCCTGAGTGCCTCCCCGGTTCCTGCTCCATCCTCCTGCTTCTTCAGAAGGGCCACGGGGGATTGCCCTGGGGTCTGGGCCCTCCCGCTCCTGTTCCCCAGAGGCGCTCACTTCTAGAATATAGGTGAGCAGGGCTGGATCCTGCTGGATCTTGGAGCAGAGGACAGTGGTGAACTGCACCTCCTCCTTTTCTGTGAGGGATCCAGGAACTGTCCCACCAAGTTGGAGAAGTTTCTGGAAGCGGAGCAGGACAGAGACAGAGGGGAATGGGGTGGCAGGGAAGAGAAGGAAGAATGGGGCGGCAGAAAAAAAAAACCCGTGCACGACTGTGGGTTCAGACTCAAACCTGCGGCACGGGTCCTGATGGAGAAGCTGGATTTGGGGTCTTTCTTAGAGTCTCAGAGGGTGTTTTTGTCGAGAAAGGTCCGGTGCTTTGGGACTGGCCTAGGAGCACCCCCTAGCTTTTCTTGAAAGCATAGGCCTCACCCCCAGACGCCCCTTAGCTTCTGGGCCCCTCACCTGCACAGGCCTGTGGACGCTGAGGTAATGCAGGAGGGGATGCTGCACCTGGGCCAGAACCTTGCTGAAGAACTGGAGCACCTGCTGCCGCATGCCTGGCGGGTACTGCGGGTCGGGGGAGAGTGCCTGTCAGTCAGGCGGCGAGGCCACGCCCCCGCCCAGACCGCTCCTCCCCTCACTGCGCGGAGGGGCCTTCTCCGCCAGCCTCCCTCCCTCACGCTTGGAAACTGGCCTCCTCTAGGCTGCCAAGCCCGCTTCCTGCTTTTTTCCTTTTTGGCCGCACATGCGGGATCTTAGTTGCGACCACGGATCCAACCGTGCCCCCTGCATCAGGAGCGCGTAGTCTTAACCACTGGACCGCCAGGGAAGTCCCGCCCCCTTCCTGCTTTATTTTCGTCCATAACCTTGTCCTTACTGAACATACTATACGTGGGCTCCTTTGATTATTCTGCCTCTCCCCACTAGAGTTTTCGCCTGTTTCAATCACTGCCGGGTCCCCAGTGCCCAGGACACAGACTGGCACACGGCTGGTCCTCAGTGCATCTTTGATGAACGAACGCGGACTGAACGAAAGGAAACATGTCCTTAACCCCGACGACAGCGAGAACACGCCACCAAAGCAAATAAACAAGGGCCCGAAGCCTCGGGGTGTTCTGAGACAGCCTCAGTGCCCCGCCCCCAGTGTGGGCACCGGGAGGAGCACAGGTAGACCTGCCGGACACCGGCTCAGGTGGAAAGCTCCAGAGGCACCCGGGGTCCTGCCCACCTCGGCCTTGCCCAGCGTGCACAGGGTCTCCAGGATCTTGTGCTGCAGTAGGTACTCCAGACACGGCCCCGCCTCACCGGCCGCCGCCTGCTGCTTCTCCTCATACACCAAGATGTCCAGCATCTGCTTCAGCCGCCAGGGAATATCTGTTTTCTTGGCCGGGGTGTTTTCATCTAATCAAGATTCAGCAAACAAAGTGAATGGGGTGAAGAGACGCACTCTGGCTGGATGGGGTCAAGCCCACAGGGCCTAGGGGGTGGAGGGAGGTGGAGGCCAACTTGGAGCAGGCCAGGTTAACACTTTTTGTCAAAGACCAGAGAAAAGGGAAGTTTACAGTTGATGCCTCTCTAGTTAAAAAGACAAAAGACCTCCTAGATGAAGCCCAGGATACAGCCCTCTGACAGCATGTGTGCAGGCCCCAGCACTTTATGAGAGCAAAGCAGCAGCATTTTTTCTCTGAACCCTGGGGCCTACAGAAGGACACCTGCTAGGGCTTCAGGCCTGCTCTGGGCCTGAGTGGAAAGCTGTGGGCTCAGGGGTCTCTGTTATACTATTTAGAAGCCATCTTCGATCAGCTTCCAAACAGATAACCTCCTGGGGCCTGTTTATGTCTCTTTTATACTCAAGGAAGGCAATACTCTATTTTTTTTACAAAGCAAAAAAAAAAAAAAGAAAATCCATGCATGACCATGGGTTCAGCCTCAAACTCACTGCACAGTGCCCAGGTCCTAATGGAGAAGCTGATTAGTGGGGTTTTCTTAGTCAGTCTCAGAGGGTAGAGTACTTTTATAAAGAAAGTTTTGGTACTTTGGGACTGGCCTTGGGGCACCCCCTAGCTTTTCTTGAAAGCATTGGCTTTTAAGCAGGGCAGCTCACCTCGCCCGCCCCTGCATCTCCGGTCCAGGGACCAGTCTGGAAATTAACGGATTGGGCCCAGGTGAAGCCCCAGGTGGACCCAAGGCAGTTCTAGATCTTCTCCTAGTCTCTGGTAGCTTGGGGCTCCCTGTCAAGAGATCTTCAGTCTAAAAGCTGCAAACTTCCAGATGTAAAATAAGTTCTGGGGATGTAATGTACAGTATGGTGACTACAGTTAATAATACTTTACTGTAGGTTTAAAAGTTGCTAACAGAGAAGATCTTAAAAGTTCTCATCATAAGAAAAAAAAATGTAGCTATGTGTGGTGACAGATGTTAATTAGACTTACTGTGGGGATCATTTCTCCGTATCTCCATGTACTGAATGAGTATATTCAATTGATTACAGCAGTTATATTGGCTTGGCCAAAAAGTTCGTTCGGGTTTTCCGTCAGATGCTACAAAAACCCAAACGAACTTTTTGGCCAACCTAATGTGTCCATTATATCTCAGCTTAAAAAAACAAAAGGGATCTTCAGTCTAAAGCAATCGTTCTTAACTGGGGGTGATCCTGCCCCTGCTCACCGGGATATCTGGCAATGTTTGGAGAGCTATTTATGGTTATCACAATGGGGAAGGAAGGGGTGCTACTGGTATTTAGTGGGTAGAGGTCAGAGTTGCTGCTAAACATACACTGTATCCCCCCCAGCCCCCTACAACAAAGAATGATCCAGTCCAGGTGTCACCAGTGCCAAGACTGAGGAACCTGGTCTAACAGAACGCTCAGAGGGTCCCTCAGAGTGTCCAAAGGCCACTTTTAATTTCTTGGGTTGGCTCAGGCTGGAGAAAAAGCCTTTAGGAAAGGTGCAGGCTGGAATCAAACCCCAGTCTGAACTCCAGGCGGTGGAAGGCTAGGGATGCAGGAAAGGTTACCTGGCAACCAGTGCATCTCCACCAATCCCAGCATACTGACTACAAAGCAGCCAATGAGACGCTGCCCCCTCGGTGAGTGATCCTGATGGGCCCAGATGACCCAAGGCTTTGGCTTTTTAGAGTGTCGGCTTGGGGAGAAGGACCAGGTGTGCTACATGCCTTGCCAGGTCTCTACAAGAGAAATGCCCTGTAAGTTGGCTCACGGAAAAGAGGAATTTATTCCATTTCTTTTCTTTAATCAGTAAGCCCTAGGCACAGGGCCCAGGCACTTGGAGACTGAAGGCCTGGACATTCTGCCCAACTGGAAGCTGGGGGCAAGTGGCATTCAACCTCTGGGCTGCAGAGTCAGGCCAGTGAGACCTCAGCCTCCCTGTCCCCACTCCTACCTCACACAGGTCCCCTCCCAGAAGGTCAGGGTGGGGCAGCCCCCACTCTGAACTCGTGAGCAGCGGATGTCACCTTCCTCAGGACACCTGCATCTCTGAGCTGCAGGGTGACTCCACCCACACCTTCCTCCCTGCTCCCTCCAGGGATCCCTGCACGGAAGGAGACCAGGCCCCACCTGTACTTTCAATGTAGTAGTTCGTGATGCCCTTCCAGTGTTCCACGAAGGCCTCCAGCAGGTCAATGCTGGGCTCTCGCTGTGGAGAGAGCAGACACAACCTAAGTGGTCGCCGCACTCATCAGAAAGGACATTCCAGGGCTTCCCTGGTGGTGCAGTGGTTGAGAGTCCGCCTGCTGATGCAGGGGACATGGGTTCGTGCCCCGGTCCGGGAAGATCCCACATGCCGCGGAGTTGCTGGGCCCGTGAGCCATGGGAGCCTGCGCGTCCGGAGCCTGTGCTCCGCAACGGGAGAGGCCACAACAGTGAGAGGCCCGCGTACCGCAAAAAAAAAAGAAAGGACATTCCACCGTCTGCTAAGTGTCGGACGTGTGCTAGGCCCTGGACGAGGCACCGTGATCGTGGGTTCTCAAATTGAACAGTTAAGCATTTTCTCCAGGACATTTGCACATTGTCTCTGTATCTGCCAACCATCTCCTGGTTCCTTTCCTTAGACCTCCTTCCCCTCCTGGAAATGCTGTGACATGAGCACATGTCATGATTCTATATCCCCTGTCCCAGAGCAGCTAAGACTGATGGTAGGGGAAACAGACACAGAAACAGATCATTTCTATATATCGTGGTTATGCTACAACAGAGGTACACAGAGGGAAACAGGAGAGCACCACCAAAACAAAATCAAAATGATACAGATGGAAAATGTGGCAAAGACAAAGCTTTCAGGTCCCTCTTGGTCTGAGAGTCTGAAAATCCGGGTTGAAGGCCACGACAGCTCAGTTCAGCCAGATGGATAACGTTAGCGGAATATTAAGAAAGTACCTTACTTATAATGTGCTGCATCTTTTGTCCACGGCTACAGGCCATGCACCCCTAGCTCCTCTCCGCTCTGCTCCTGTCCACATCTCCTCTGACTCCTTCGATCGCCCCAGGGGGAATTCTGATCTGCTGTGAGCACCCCCCGAACCTCTCCGCTTTCCCAAAGTGCTCTCTCCATTTCCACGCCCCAGCTGGAACTAACCTTGAACTGGTAACAACCAGTTCCCCTAAAAACTTCTCCAAAAAAGCACATTTCTTCTCTTTTCTTGCAGGGTAAATTTTCGCTGGAGAAAAACGCATAGTCCCTACCTATATCCCGACCTCTTAGTCTTTGCTCCGGCCACTCCTCTGTCCAGGAGGCCCCGTAGTCCCCTATACCTGTCTAGGTCCTAGCAGTCCCCAGTGAGGTCCAGCTCAGGGGCACCACCTCCACAAAGCCATCTCTGCGGTCCCCAGTTGCATCTCTAAATTCACGCTTTACTGCACCACAGGACGGGGTGTCTCCTCCTTCCATAACTCACTCAGTAGGTATCTGTTGAGTGCCTACCACGTACAAGGCACCACGCCTGATGTTACAAGCCATACAAGGCTGTCTAAGAGCCAGTCCTCCAGAAACATGCCATGGAGGAGAAGAGAATATAAAACACGCTGAATAACTCAACTACTGAAGTAGTGTGAGAACACAGGAGAGGTGGAGAATGACCTTCGGGCGAAGAGGGGTCACTTCCAACAAGTGGAACAAAGAGGCTTTACTGAGGTCGTGCGGGAACTAAAACCTGAAGAGCTGGGTCTGATTTCAACAATTAGAGAAACAGGAGAGACATTTCCTGCAGAAGGAACTTTGCAAAGCATGTCGGGGCCAAGGATGGATTGATGAGTGTGTGGGGCCTTGAATTTCTTGGCCAAACCAAGAAGTCTGATTTTATTTTTAATTTTTTAACTTTTTTATTATTTTGCAGGCTGCCGGGTGCAGGTCAGTGACATCGGAACTGTGTGAGGAAGAGTCATCCGGCAGGTGTGTAGGAGACAGACACAGGATGAATGCTTAGCAGACCATTATGACAAGAGGAGGAAGCAATCACACTGAATCAGAGGCCTTGAAGTATTCCCCCGGCCTTGGCGGCCCAGGCAGTCTTGTCTTCTCTCAAAGTTCGCTGTGGGGACCACGACTCTTACAGGAGTGGCACCTCGCACAGTCGTTCCAAACACACCATCCATGTGGAGTGACTGCATCTTATCACATTCTACGTGATGCTATTATTGTTGAGTGAGCAGTCATCTCTCCGGGAGACTGTGAGCTCCCTGGGGGCCAGGGTTCTGTTTCTGCCTGCCCCTAAAGGGCTCTGCACAGAGTGATTACTCATTGATATTTACTAAATAGCTCAGCAAACTCCTTCAGCCCCTTCCATAGTTCCTTGTCTCTGTGAAAGCCCTCTGACCACGCTACAGTCATCGCATAAGCCTGTGATGGGGTCTCATCTAGCCTTAAAATTCATTTATAGTCTCCTAAAGCCTTAAGCTGGACTTAACTCGAAAAACAACAATCCAGGGGCTTCCCTGGTGGCACAGTGGTTAAGAATCCACCTGCCAATGCAGGGGACACGGGTAAGAGCCCTGGCCCAGGAAGATCCCACATGCTGCGGAGCAACTAAGCCCGTGTGCCACAACTACTGAGCCTGTGCTCTAGAGCCCGTGAGCCACAACTACTGAAACCCGTGTGCCACAACTACTGAAGCCCACATGCCTAGAGCTGGTCCTCCGCAACGAGAGAAGCCACCACAATGAGAAGCATGTGCACCGCCAATGAAGAATAGCCCCCGCTCGCCACAACTAGAGAAAAACAGCACGCAACAACAAAGACCCAACGCAGCCAAAAATAAAAAAATAAATTAAAAAAAAAATCCAGCAAGAAAAGGAGAAACAGGAGAACAAAGGTTAGCCAAAACAGACCGTTAGAGCTAAGAAAGCAGGGAGGCAATCTTTACCTGAGTCTGTTATTAGCTACTGTAACTCCAGCCCAAGGAAACTGCACCAAATGATTAATTTTTAAGATAATATTATATTTACAAATAACACTAAAGATTGCTATTCTATTTTGTCAGAAGAGGGCAGGAAGGAGCACTCTTCCTCCTTAACTAGGAGTCAAGCAACTTGCTGGGGGTTTTAACCCGGTGACCCAGCCCTGGGAAGACCTATGCTCAAGCTTGGGGGTGGGAGGGAGAGGGGTCCCCATCTCTCCTGATGGTCGCACGGGGCCAGCCAAATTTCCAGGGCGTCATCTATATGTTGTATACTGAGGGGCCTAAGATCACCTGCCTAAAAATATCCCCCTTGACCAGCAATACTCCTGCAGCCACTGACACTGAAATTTCCACATAGGAAGCATTAGAAATTCACTTCTCAGGGCTAGGGTCCTGTCTATCCAGTCCACCCACCTTGTGTATGGAGCTTTTCCAGAGAGGTATGAAGGAGTGTCAGATTACTTTCTAAAATGACAGTTATTTTGATTGGGGATGGGGAGGAAGGGAGGAGAGATCATTTTGGAACCCCCTCCTGAGGCGGGATGGCCGGAGCCTCCTGAACACCGGCTAGGGCAGGGCTGGGGCGGGTGGGAGAGGAGGAAGAGCTGAAGCTTTTCACTTTCTTCACAAGTCTGCTTAAGGCTGAGACTGTTCTCACTCATTAACAAGCTCTGATTTGGTGTGCGTGTTGGGGAGGAAGGGGATGCAACCCAAGGGTGTTTCTCCTGAGAACATGTGATACACTCAACTGATCAGTTAGGGGGAGGGTTTATACTGTGAGACAAAAGAACTGTTAACTTTACAGGCAGAATCTTGGCAGGGTTGCTTTAACTGGAGGGCATCCCGCCTACCCTATCTAAACGGCACTTTTATCTCGCTCAATGAAGAGAACAGCCGCCGTGGGCGCCTCTCACCAGCCTTCAACCCCAACAGAAAATGGCAGAAACACACACTCCTCGTCCCCGCTGGCCGCCCCAGGCCGCACCGCAGCTGGCCTCTCCTGACTCAAGGTCAGTGGGGCTCGGGCTGGCCTGGTGTTGAGACAGTATTCTGGAAACCGCGCTTGTACCCTGCAGACGGCTGTTTCCTGGGCCAGGCGACCCCCTCCCCGCCCCCCCGCCCCCCGACTGTATCTGTACCCTTCCTGGGGACTTGGCCAGTCCGGAGCCTGCACTTCCCAAGCCCAAGGTGAGAGGGCAGAGTGCGCCTGAGTGTGGTCTTGGAGGCGGCCGAGGGCTCGGAACCAGGGTAAGGGGCAGCTATTTTTTAAGGCCGGGTGACCAGGGAGGGAGGAGCGTGGGGGAGGAGGAAGGCACCCAAGCTGGGGGAGGGGCCTTGGGGGGAATTTTGGGAAGAAACTATTGGGTGACTAGGGATCACTCGGCACAGAGGAGTTTGGGAATTGGAAGAGACTCGGGGAGCAGGAGAAATAAACAGGAAGCAATCCGGGGAGAAGGGTTAGGGGCCAGAGCGACCTGGAGAGGAGCTGGGAACACGCGCGATTCGGAAAGAAGCCACTGGAAGCGGGGAGCGCTCCGCGGGAGGGGCGCGGCGGGGGAGCGAGGAGGCCCGAGAAGGGGCACCACGGCCCGGGTGGGGGGGTCCCTTCCTGGAGGCGGCCCGCGCCCTCCGCCCGCCCGCGTGCCGGCCGGCTCCTCCCCCGGCCCCGCGCCCGCCCTTCCGGCCCAGGCCCCGCGCGCCCCAGCGTCCCCGGCCTCACCGCCCCCATGGCCTCCTGCAGCAGCGCCCCGAGCCGGCTCAGCATGACGGCGGCCCGGCTCCCGGTTCCCGGGCGGCGGCGGCGGCGGAGCTCTCGGGCGCAGGCGGCGACCCGGAGGCGCGGCGAGGGAGGCGGGGCCCCGGCCGCCCCGCCCCGCCCCGCCGCCCCCGCCCGGCCTAGCTTGGGGTCGGAGAAGAGGCCGGCAGCCGACGTGGCCGGGCCGGGCAGCAAGGAAGGGTGCCGGGGTCGGGGGCGCCGGCAGCCGGGGCAGCGGAGGGGCAGGGTCAAGTCCGCCGGGGCCTCTTGGTGAACCAGGAGGCAGCGAGCGAACTACCCTTAGAGAAGGGCGAGTGGAACCAGACAGGTTTTTCCCATGAGGGATGAGAAGGTTTGTGGGTTCTGGAAGTCTCTAGACTTTCCTCGTGGGACCCCATAATGCCTTAGCCTCCCATCATGTGACGTCGAGGATCAGCAGAAATACATTTTGAACAGCTGACTGCCATGTGCTCAGGAAGAATTTCTTTCCATTCCTGGGGGAATGGGGGCGTGGAGCGGGGAGATGGGGAATGGGCTTTGAATGGCAGAGCTGGCTGCTAGAAAGCCCCCTCCCTAAGGTCCCAGCTTTTGACATTCCGGGAAACCCCGCTCTGGTTGAGGGTTCTGCCTGTGTAATTCTTGGCCATAAGTTTCCCAGTGTGTCCCCCCCAGCAAACACACACACACACACACACACACACACACACACACACGAGACACACCTGTTTCTTTCCTTGATACGTCTAGAAGGGCAAAACGGGGCCAGCGTGACTTCTTTCCCCCAGCCCTGTCCAGCACAGTAGCCACTGGCCACTCGTGGCTATGGAGCTGAAACGGGCTAGTCCTAATTAACATGTGCTGAAGACATGGCAGACAAAGGAAAGAATGTAAAATAGTCACTAATGATGTTTTATGTTGATTACAAGTTGAAACGTAATCTATTAGATAAATCGAGTTAACCAAATATATTATAAAAATTATTTCACCGGTTGCTTGTTAATTTAGGTGGATACAGTGCTGGTCCAGAGGTCCTGCAGAGGAAGTCACACTGGCCTCGTTTTGCCCTTCTAGATGCATGAAGGAGAGAAACAGAAGGTGGTCTCCGGTGTCGGGGACACACTCCCTGCTCCCCATCTCCCTGCTCCCATCTCCCACCTCTACCCCCCAGGAATGGAAAGAGATTCTTCCTGAGGATAGGGCTGACATCTGTTCAAAATGTGTTCCTGCTGACCCCTGACACCATCTGATGAGAGGGTGAGGCACCAGGGGTCCCACGAGGGAAGGTGGGTAGCCCCTGTCACAGATCTGAGGACCTGGAGCTGTGGGGTACTAGGGTTTCACTGCACTGGCTCTGCCTTTGGGGCCCCTTTCACCAGTGGGACTAAGGCCCAGGAGGCAACGCCTGCCCAGAGTTGGCCATGTGCTGTGGAGTGGAGCCTGCAGTCCAGACCGAGTCACGGGGAGGCCAGGGTTCGGCTGAGCTAGTATTTGGATCTCAGTTCACTGGCAGCTGCTTAGGGAAAATAGATGTTTCAAACAGCTCGTCTACAATTGGTCCCGGGTGAGGAGCCTATGGGAAATGAGAGGAGGCTTTTAGGCCAAAAAGTATAAGAACAAAGGGAAGAAACAAGCCTATTTTGTGTATCAAGAAGCAATCTAGGGGACTTCCCTTGCGGTCCAGTGGTTCGATCCCTGGTCGGGGAACTAAGATCCCGCATGCTGCATGGCGTGGCCAGAAAAATTTTTTTGTTTATTTTTGTGTTTTTTCAGAAAAATTTTTTTAATTAAAAAAAAAGCAATCTGGAGTCAGTCCAACACTGTTCTTCTCTGGGTCTTCTTCCTCATAGGTAAAGGAAGCAGGCTGGATGGATTAAATCTACTTGTTTTCCTTCAAGATATTTCAAGGAACTGTAGAATATAGGGGAAGTGTATAAGAAATTTATAACCTTTTATTTGGTTTAACTTTTAAAATTTTATTTCAAAAGCTCTAATAAAAGTCAGTGGACATACTTGTATATATGATAGAGCCCACCGATGTATTTAAATTCTGCTGCCAGGTTAGCTCATTGGGAAGAAGATGTTTGAATAAACCCTTCCCTCCTGTCAGCGTAAATGAAGGTAGAAGGCTGTTGCAGAATAAACAGTTTGAAAGAGCAAGGCACTAAGCCCAGATTCAAAGAGATGGGGCTTAGCTGCTGCCGCTCAACAACGTGAGGAATGTGACCGTTCACATTTGCATGCATTTTTAAACCACCGCAACTTTGTAACTACTTATCTGTGTGAATCAGAATTCTCTCCTACTGTGCAACCAAATACAAGAATAAATTAGATCCTGTGCTTGGTGAAAGGGCGGCTGTCATATACAACGCTTGACTTAAAGTTGTTATATCCATCAAATAGCTTCCTTGTTCTCATTGATTGATTTCATTAATAATTAACATTTCAACTTACAGGGAGTTCCCCGGCGGTCCAGTGGTTAGGAATCCGTGCCTCCACTGCAAGGGCCACAGGTTCTATCCCTGGTCAGGGAACTAAGATCCCGCATGCCGCGTGGCGTGGCCAAAAAAATAAATAAATCAAATCAATGTATAAATGTATTCTAATTGCTCATAGTAAGATCTAATTTTTTAAAAGATTTGACTACTAAAAAGGTTTGGAAACCAATGGACTAAATTATCACCAAGGTTTTATTTTAGGACAGACCTCCACTTTGAGCCGCTCTAAATTCTCAGGAACTTCAGATCCTTTAGGACTTCGAGTCCAGTCTGCTCGCACCACAAACATTTCCCAGTGCACTGTGATCAAACACTCCTCACACCCCTTGGTGCTCAAGAGCTTGGGAGCTCCGTGGACAGGGGGGTGCTGGCCTCGTCACCCGTTTCCCTCATGCCGGAATGGGATAAGCCTTCCAAACTGTTGCTGAACACCTAATCCTGGGTACGTGTGTGTGGGTACCATTCCTCTTTTTGCTGCCCCTAGAGAGGCAACTGTGTCTATACTGGGAATGACCCAGGTTAGCAGTGAAGAAACTGGGATGTGTGTTTCCAGTCTGCAATCATTAGTTGCTTGTAGCTTCAGGCTTGTGAAATGTCTCTCTTCCACGGTTTTCTCATTCTCGAGAAGGATGAAAACAACCTGTGCCGTTGACCTCGCAAGTTTGTTAAGACGATCAATGTTGTGCATGTAGCAGAACTCCTACAGTTTAATCATTCACACTTGAGCAGTTCTTATCCACTTTGCTTTTGTTTCAGCCAAAGGGGCTAGAAACTTCTCCAAGGGCAGGAGAGTTGATTCAGGTGCCAGGTCCAGTCTTGGGTTCACACGCAGGGCCCCCTCCAACTCACCGGGTCCTCTGGACTGCGTACCTCTTCAGGTGCCCAAACCCAGGTTCTGTTCCCCGCAGGTGAGCCGGCCCCATCCCCGCCGGCCCTCACACCCAAAGTCCTTCTGATCTTCCAGTCCCGTCTTCACCCCCTCCACCCACTGCAGCGGGCCCGCTCCATGTCTACTGCCCCTGGGCGGTCCTGCCAAGTCATCCAGGACCAAGCTACTCCTGCTCCCTTGGCCTCCACTTGACCCTTGCTCCTGCTGGATTTCCCCCATCATTTCTCCACCCCTTAGTTTTCCCCGCCTGACCCTCGACAATCAGCTCACTGCCCACTCCTACACAGTTGACCTTTACTGGGTGTTTGGCCTCCCCATTGAACTGTGAGTATCATAGACCTGGAAGGCTACAACCATGTCAGCTGCTGATGAGCTTGACCGCCAAGGGGGTGCATTTAGGGGCCCAGTGAAGGGCAGAGCCTTTTCTCCCAGCTGGCTCTATATCCATGCTCCAGAGTGTGAGTTTCTGTCCCCTCATCCATGTCACCATTGCACAGCCCCTGAAGGAGAGGAGGCAGACAGGACCTGCTAGACTGCCCCCGCTTTTCTGGCCCAGGGATGGGGGAGGGTAGGATGTGTGCCATCGCTCTCTCTCCTCCAGCTCCGTGTACCCCGCCATTTGAACCCCCGCTCCGTGGCTTTTCTCAGCCTGGCATCACCTGTCCCTCTCGCTCAGATCTGATGGCTCATAAAGAACAAGTAGATTTGGGGCCCCGATGCAACCTTTTAATTCCAAGCAGAGTCCCCCTCCCCCAGCATCATCACACACACACGGCGGAAAGGGATGTCGGGGTCTGGGCAGGAACAAAACCCAGACCCCGGCCAAAATATATATATATAATTATATACACGTGTATTTGGAGAGAAGAAAAGCTGGGAGCGTGATTAAGGTAGGGCAGAGTTAGGTGAGGAAAGCAGCTGGGGGGTGCCCCAATAAATTACATTCTTTAGAGAGCATGGTGGGGGATGCAGGGGTGTGGGTGGGACCTGGTAGCCAGGACTCTCAGCCTGGCTCCCCATCCCATCCAGGGGAGCCCAAAGGCCTGGGCTCTGCCCGGGCCCTGGATGCTAGAAGGTAGCATTCTAGCCGACTCAGCCTGAAGGCTGATGTTGGGCTGGGGGTCTGTATAGGCGACATCTCCACTCTAAGCCGAGGCTTCTAGGGAAGCCTCAGGGCTGGAGCAAGAGGCTTTGAAGCTTGGGGGTCACAAGGAGAGGACAGGGTGAGCTAGGGGCTGGGTGGCCTCCCTGCTGGAGGCTGAGAGGCGGGAGGCCCAGGTGCAGGGGAACCCGGCCCAGGTGAGCTGCGGAGGAGTGCTTGGGTGCACACAGGGTCCTGGGCGCTCTCTGCCTGCGTGGCTGCTTCCCACCCTCACGTGCCTCCTACCAGGCCCGAGGGTTCTTCCCACCCGTTGGTCGGGACAGCAGACAGGCCTGACCACTAAGTGTCATGTTCGTGTCTCATCACTCTCTTCTGGGGACCTTCACATGGGGGTGGGGGCAGGGAGAGGGTGCAGACACTATCTCTGCGTGTGCTGGAGTGCACGCTGGGTTTGCCCTGTGCAGCGAGGACCAGGGATGAGAGAAGGGGCCCCCGCCCCTAGCTCATCATGGGGAAGGAGGTCCACGTCCCCAGGCCCCAGCACTGCAGAGGCCTCGCTCTCCCTCGACCTCGGCAACGGAGCCAACCCCACCTCTGCCCCACCACCCTGCTCCCCCCAGAGATGATGCTTTGGGGTCTAGTGACCCCAGCTCCAGAGCCCTGAAGCGGCAAGGGTGAGGGTCAGTCACAGAGCAGGTGGGGGCCATCAGAAGAGAGAGGCCTTTTTCTTGAGTTCGTTTCGCTTCCACAGAGCCAGCTTGCCAAACTCTTCGGGAGACATAGAAAAGACCCTTGAGAAGTCCTCTGCTGACAGGTGCCTCTGCAGGGGGACACACAGCGGCAGTGTAGGGACAGGAGGCACAGGGTGGGGCTGGGCCACCTTCCCCCACACCGGGCAGGGGACGCTGCCCCGTCAGTAGCCCCTCACCCACCCAGCACATTCTCCCTGCGTACCTCAAGCCTCATCCTATCCACACCTGGAGGCAACTTGGTTCGCCCCCTGTTGGTCACCACCAGCATTTCGTAAGGATAGATCTGGCGGGGAGGGGAGGCGGGCAGTAAATATCAGGCTCTTCGAGGTCCCTGTCAGCGTAACCCCCTCCATTCCCCAGGCCCCCTTATCAGCCTGCAGGGGCCATGGGGGCTCATGCCATCTTGCCATCCAACTCCCCCAACTTCCGTGCTGCCCCTCCCATCATCAGCCAGGAGGACCCCTCAGTGCATTCACTTCCCTGGCTTCTCCCCAAGCTGGCCAGCCCCCGATATAGACGGTTCTGTCCCCTGCCCACCATCCCCTGCCTCTGCCCCTGCCCCTCACCTTCTGCTCCAGCACACAGGGAAGGGAGATCCCCCGGTCCATCCTCCCCCTCTGGCCCTCTCCGTTCTGGGGAGACCAAAGCCGCAGTGAGCCAGAGTGGGGCAGGGAGGCCTCCCCAGCCTTACCCTAGGCTTCTTATGTCCTCACCAGGTGACTCCGTAGCCCCGCACCCCTCCCCCAACGCTGACAGTCCCCCGTCCGTCCGTGGCTTCCGCGCTCCACGTGTCTCCCTCCAGAAGGCACTCACCTGCAGGCCTGTGGAAGAGAAGAGCCATTGTTCAGAGGCAGCTCTGAGGTCAGCAGGCTTCCAAACCCGCCAGCTCAGCCTCCCCGACCTCCAGCCACAGAGCCCTGCCCACATCGCAGACACAGGCTGCCCCAGGGGCCTCTTGAGCCCCTTTCCCAGCATCAGGTCGGCCCTGCCTCTCACCTGGGCTTTCGGTCTCACTCCCGGATGGGCTGAAGTCTGTGGACTGAAGCTGGAAAGGACACGAAGGAATCAGAGGAAGCTGGAGCGTTCCACATCGTCTCCCTTCACTGTAAGGGTCTGACCGCCCCTCCCGGGTGCCCACGTAGCTCAGTCCCTCACGGGCCCCACACGCACACTCTTCCCATGAGGCCTGTGACCTCCGTCCTGGGACCTTACCCGGCTCAGGGTGGTCCTGCCGTAGGCGGGGAGGGAAGAAGACTTCGATGTTCCCACGTGCAAGGCTGGAAGAGAGTAGGAGGCCCTGTCTCAGACCCTTTGGCCTGCCAGTCATTCCAGAGGGTCATTCCCTGGCCTTCCCTGCCAGGAGCAGGGCAGTGGAGGGGGGACTTGGGGGAAGCCGGTGGGCCTCTGTTGGCTTCCAGCTCCTGCCCGTAACCTTCAGCAGGTGACATCGTGCTGGCAGCTCTGAACTATCCCTAATGCCTCCCTTCTCTCTAACAGACGTGCACAAAATAGACATTTGGGCCAAATGTCCGAGTGTTCAAATTGACAGTCAGCCAGTGATAGTCAGATGATGAGGCTTACCATCATGAAATGAACCTCTGGAATATGAAAATAAATCGAAAATTTAGTCAAAACAATCGAATTATTACAATTTTATGTTTAGCAATGTTGGTAATCAAATTTCAAATGCTTGATGTTATAAAACAGAAGCTGCAGTTTTCCCAGCACCTTCAGCTGCTAGATGGTACTGCAGTCGCTGGACTTGACATTCGCATGACCGGATGTCACTTTCAACTCGACGTCCAATAACATCACTAAGCTTTCAAGCACTGCAGATTATAATTCAAGAAAATTGGTTTTCGGTAACAGGTTTTCCTAGAAGGATTCTTAGTTTGCACTAATCTCAAAATTCCTTCATCTCCAATGACTAGAAATTGCTAGCATGGTATAGCAATTGTTTTGACCAGGATTTTTTTGTGTGAAGGTTTAGCCTGGACAGACTCCAAAGTATAAGGAAGAATTGTTTTCTTCAAACGTTTTAATAAAATATGTTATTTGGAAGTTTGGTGAGAACAAAATGTGTTTTGGGGACCCTCGTGGTTTTTTTTCCCTTAATGCTTCTTATTTTTGTGTAGAGAATTGTCTACTTTCACGGCCCTCATTGTTGAAGCGCTTCTCTTTTGTGATAAGTACACACTTCTCCCTCCACTGACTGATAAGATTGTTTTTTTGAAAAATTTTTGGCCATGCCGCATGGCATCCCTAACCAGGAATTGAACCCGTGCCCCCTGCATTGGAAGCACGGAGTCTTCACTACTGGACCGCGAGGGAAGTCCCTAAAGTGTATGATTTTCACTCTAATGACTTCTAGACTGCTTATTTACGTTTGAAAGTGACCGTTAATTTCAATGTTACCCTTAAGTCAGAATGACATGCCTGTCCGTACTTCTGAAATTGTTCAGGTTGATCAGCTATGAGAGTAAACTACACAATCATATGACCGTTGATCCCATACGAGTTCAAGGATGCCAACAGTGACACTGAGGCAGACATTTCGCTACTCAACTTTGCAAGGCTAAATGCACATTAAAGAGCTAATTTTGCCTAACTAGCAAATCCTGGTGGAGCATGAAGACTGAATCCAACCTTCGGGGCATCTCTCTCTCTCTGCCTCCTTCTTCGGGCCTTAACTGTTTATTCCACTTTCTCTAAAAAGACCTATTAGAAGCTCTTCCCACCCACAATGAAATATCATCCTGGTGAAATATCATTTCGATGACCCTATGGATGTCCCAGCCATACATGAGCCTAATGGTTCCTTGAGTCCCCCAGGCCAGTGGCTTTCAACTCCACTCTACAGCATGCAACCCCTTCCGGTGGCCAGCCCCTGGATCTTGTCGTCCACAACTGCTTCGCTTTGACACTGAAGCCTGGGTATCACACTTTGCGGGCACAGCGCCTTTATTTTTTTTTTTTACGGTAAGCGGGCCTCTCACTGTTGTGGCCTCTCCCGTTGCGGAGCACAGGCTCCGGACGCGCAGGCTCAGCGGCCATGGCTCACGGGCCCAGCCACTCTGCGGCGTGTGGGATCTTCCCGGACCGGGGCACGAACCCGCGTCCCCTGCATCGGCAGGCGGACTCTCAACCACTGCGCCACCAGGGAAGCCAACACAGCGCCCTTTTTTGTTCGCAGCTTTCCCTCAGCCACATTCCTGGCACATCTGCCGGTCAATATCATGGGGAACCTCCAGTGTCTTGATCCCCCACTTCCCCCTGACCTTTGACCCATAGGTGGGTACATAACCACTTTCACCCACACTCAGCAGCACCCAAACTCTAACCCTGCATCAGCCCAGGGCTCCCCTTTTGCCCGCAGGCTACGGAGATGAAGCCCACAACGTGTACCTTAGCATCACTAGAGACCCTAGAGCCTCTCATCAGTTCCCTTTCCCAGCAGAAGCTGTTCCGAACCTTCACCATTCTCACCAAGCCTCACCCTCCGTGTGCTCAGCAGACGACATCAACTTCTCTCTTTTTTTTTTTTGGCCTAGCCATGCAGCATGCAGGATCTTAGTTCTCCCCGCCCGGGGATCGAACCCGTGCCCTCTGCATTGGAAGCGCAGAGTCTTAACTACTGGACCGTCAGGGAAGTCCCTAAATTGTATAAGATGTTCACTCCTAATGATTTCTAGATTGCCTTTTGATGTTTGAAAGTGACCATTAATTTCAACGTTACCCTTACGTCTGAAAGACACGCCTGTCCGAACTTCTGAAATTGTTCAGGT
Organism: Leucopleurus acutus; assembly: GCF_964270905.1. Lineage (NCBI taxonomy): Eukaryota > Metazoa > Chordata > Mammalia > Artiodactyla > Delphinidae > Leucopleurus > Leucopleurus acutus. Next base: position 99,968,767 of record NC_139150.1, on the reverse strand, counting down.
TGGAGCTTGGATTCTTAACCACTGGACCACCAGGGAAGTCCCGAACCTCAGCTTCTGAGGCGGCCTGCTCCCAAAGCCAAGTCCCCGACCCTTTCAAGGCCAGCCTCCCGCATCCTGAGGCTGGGTCTCCCTTCTGACCTCCTCCCAGCCAACCTTCCAAGGGGACTGTAGTGTGAGTGCTCTCCAAGGAACAGCCCTCGGCACCCTGCCCTTCCCTCCCCTTTTTCTACACAATGGGATTTTTTCTCATGGTCCCACTACCACATATAAGCTGAAGATTCTGCTCGAACCCTGACTTGCGCCTCAAGCTTGCAACTCAGTCAAACTCAGCTCCCACCTACATGCACTTAAAACCCAACACATCCCAAAACAGTTTCTTCAGCTTTCCCCCAAAACCTGCCTCTTTCATGATCTCAGCCCCAGGTCTGTCATCACCCAGCACCCAAGACAAAAGCCCCAACTCGTCTCTCCTTCACCACCCATATTCAATCAGCCACTAAGTCCAGTTGATTCCATCTCCTCTACAGATCTTCCTCGACCTACGATGGGGTCACGCCCCGATAAACCCATCGTTAAGTCAAAAATGCATTTAGGGCTTCCCTGGTGGCGCAGTGGTTGAGAGTCCGCCTGCCGATGCAGGGGACATGCAGGGGTTCGTGCCCCGGTCCGGGAAGATTCCCACATGCCACGGAGCAGCTGGGCCCGTGAGCCATGGCCACTGAGCCTGCGCGTCCGGAGCCTGTGCTCCGCGATGGGAGAGGCCACAACAGTGAGAGGCCCGCGTACCGCAAAAAAAAAAAAAAAAAAAAAAATTCATTTAATACACCAAACCTACTGAACATCAGAGCTCAGCCCAGCCTACCTTAAACGTGCTCGGGACACTTCCATGAGCCTATAGCTGGGCAAAGCCTATTTTACAATGCAGTGTTGAACCTCTCATGTAATTTACTGCATACTGTACTGAAAGTGGATAACAGAATGGTGGTCTGGGTACAGAATGGTTGTAAGTGTATGGGCTGTTTCCCGTCGTGATGATGTGGCTGGCGGGGAGCTGAGGCTCGCTGCCGCTGCCCAGCATCTCAGGAGAGCATCGTGGCACTTCCCTGGCTGTCCCGTGGTTAAGACTCTGCGCTTTCACTGCAGGGGGCGCGTGTTCAATCCCTGGTCAGGGAACTAAGATCCTGCATGCCGCACGGTGCGGCCAAAAAAAAAAGAAGAAAAAAAAGAAAAAAAAAGCCAAGAGAGCATCATACCGCACATCACTAGCCTGGGAAAAGGTCAAAATTCAAAACTGGACATACAGTTTCTACTGAATGCATATTGCTTTCGCACCATCGTAAAGATGAAGAATTGTAACTCCGGGGCTATTTCTGTACAGACTGTGCCTGTATAGTTCTCAAACCCATTCCGTCTTCTCTGGACCTATGTATATTTTTAGCCCTTACCCAGATGATTGGAAAGTGTGGTAGACTGCCTCCGAAGATGGCCCGCAACATTACCTCCCAGCCTATGTGCCCTTGGGTGGTTCCTCTCAGCAGGAAGCAGAATCTGTTTCCTCTCCCTTGTGTCTGGGCAGCCTGGGAGCTGCTCTGACCGTCAGAAGGCAGTAGAAGGATGCCCTGTGGCTTCCGAGGCCAGGCTCTTAGAGGCCTTGTGGCTTCCAGTTTGGGCTTCTCAGATCTGCCCCCCTCCTCTCCAGCCATCGTGCTCGAAGGAAGCCCAGGTTAGCCTCAGTGATGTGCGGCATGGCACCAAAGCCCCAGCCACCGCAGAGCACGCTCTGTGCGCTGTAATTCCAGGCTCCTGGAGGTCCTCTCTGCTGGCTGGATGTTTGCTGCTCCTGGTCTTTGCTCCCACACTGTCCCTGGGGTCTGTGCTGCCCTTCTCCCCCACTCACTTTGTCTTGTCCTTTAAGACTCCAACTCTGGGACCCAGGCCCTATCAGCGTCCTCTCAAAGCACTTGAAGTATACCTCTCACCTGCTATGCTGCACTGACACCCCAGTTTCCACGTCACTTTCCCTGTGACCAGAAGCTACTGGAAGGCAGCACTATAGTGTTTTACTCTTTATATCCTCAGGGCCAAGAACATGGTAGACACCCAATAAATGTTTGTCGAATTAAACAAAATGTGCTAATTCTGCTTTAGCTGATGCCATCCTTTGTCATCTCATCTTGTTCCATGACTGGTACTCTTGCCCTAAGGAGAGCGCCAGAGCCTTGAGCCAGCAACCGAAACTTCTATGTCCCTTATACCCACAGTAGCACAGCGCTGGGCGTGTGACAGACAGACTCAGCAGACTACTTGATTCTGGCCTCAGGGTCTGGCCAGGTGATTCTGAGCCCCCTTGGTGACACTCACAGGTATGGAAGGGTGTCCGGTCAGGCAGAGAGCGGGTTTTCCGTCGGATAGGCAATGACTTTTCCATCTCTTCCTTCAAGATCATCTTTCCCAAGTTAGAAGTAACCTGGCAAGGAGAAAGGAAGATGGATCCAAGGCGTCGATACCTGTTTCTCATCCCCAAAAGGTTCAGAGTTGGGTCCATCCCAGGCAGAAGTGGGGACAGAGTTCCTGAGGGGCTGTGTGGTGCCTGGAGCCCATGGAGCCTGTCCTGGTCAGAAGCTCGGCCACATTGGGTCTGGCCACCCTCGAGAGCAAGGAGGCAGAGCCGCTCAGTGTAACTCTGCCCCAGGGGCTTCTGCAAACCAGGTCACAAGGCCCAGAGCACAGGCCCATGCCACCATCAGTGGCCTTTCCGTGACTCTCTACACCCTCTCTCCTCCCCTGGAGGCCAGCAGCCTACTCTCTCCTTTCTCCTCGTCCCATGAACTACTCCGCCTGCTGAAGCTTGGCCCTGGCGGGACCACCCTTTTCTGTGCTTTTGGCCCTGACAGTAAGCGGTGTCCCTCTAAAGCAACATGCAATCCTAGTGTCCCTTCAAAAGCGGCAGCCTGACATCCTGGCAAAGAAAGGGAATTCCTCACATGTTCTCACCAGGACGCTCTTCAGACATGTACCCATTTAGATCAGAATGGAACTTCTGTCCCCAGGGTGGCCCAGGGATGCGGGTGGGGCAGCGAGATGCTACCTTACTGAGTTCCTCTCTCTGACGCTCCCTGAGAGCCTTCATCTCCTCCCCGGAGTCATCGTCGTCGTCGTCCTCCTCCTCCTCTGCCCCCCTCCTCGACGCCTTCCGCTTCCTCCACTCTGTCTCTGGGAAATACGGACCAAAGCGGGCACATCAGTCAATCAACCACGCGCTCAACGAGCGTCTGTCAGGGGCTGCTTTGTGCATGTCCCGGGGCTGCAACCTTGAAGGGAACACCGCAAATTATTATTATAAAATAAAAGCAACGTTTTCTAGCCTTGCGGTGAAGCTGGGTGGGCAACACACGCCCACACGACTGAAAGCGATTGGGGGCCAAGACCTCATCTCATTCCTCTTTCTCTTTCCAGAGCTCCCATCACAGAGCCTGGGACACAGTAGAAATTCGACAAATGTCTGTTGAGCGGCCAAAGAAATGAACGGAAAGCGGTTAAATGACTAACAAGCAGGGCCGCTTACGCCAAGAGCGACGGGGTTGCAGGGGACGGGGGAAGCAGGAGCCTGGAGGGTTCATGCAGGTGGGGGGTGGGGGGTTCCTGGGGCTTCGGCAGGGCCTCTCTCGCCTACCCACAACGGCCAGCGACGGGGGGCACGGCCAGTAGTCTGTTTCGATCTTGGCTGGCTGGTTGGGGTCGGGAGGCTGCGCTGCAGGGAACTTGGACGACTCGATGATGAGGTCTTCAATGAGGTGCTTGCTCTGAGGGCTGCCTCCTGTGGACTCTGCGGGGGGAGGTCAAGGTCAGCCCGGGCACACCCTCCCCCCCGGAGGCCACCTCCCACCTTAGCCCCCCACTCCCTCCTCTCTCCCTCTTCACACCTGTGAGCTCCTGGGTGTAAAACCAATGCACAAGGAAGAGCACAGGGCAGTTTACATGCTGTTATGAACATCTGTTTTCCCATCACCCCCCCACCCTCAGGACAGCCTCCCGGCACGTGGCGAAAAGGAGGCTCTGGTCGGTCAGGGGAACCCTCACCTCTCTGCCTGTAGATGGGTGGCTTCTTGTAGATGTTGGAATCTGGGCGGGTGGTCTCTGTGGAGAGGGAGCAAGAATGGATGAGAAGGAGGCTGTGAGGATGGCGGGGAGGCTGGGTCAGAGGAGGGAATGGAGACATGGATTGGGAGAAGGCAGGAAACTCAGGGGCTCCTGCCAAGAGTCAAGACAGAACCAGAGATCCTGAAATTACCCCTCAGGGCTTGGGATTTTTGCACTTCTCTGTTTGGGTGGGAGGGAGGATGCAGCAGGGCCCACCATCTCTGGGAGCTCTGCCTGGGGTCCAGCATCTGGGGGTCTGGCCAGTTCTGTGGTGTGCGTGTACTCCAGAGGCTGGGGGACTAAGAGTAAGGGGCTTGGGTTCCTGAAGGAAGAAAAGAGGACCTAGGGCAAGGATGCAGCCATGCTGACACCAAAACCTACCGGGATGGTGGAAATGGGGCAGGCTGGTCCGGGGCGTGCCGGTGGTTCTTGGGGCTGAAGCCTGAGAGAGGGTTCCAGGGGACCGGCTCTCCGCCCACACCTGCAGAGCAGAAGTACGGTTCACTGCAGCTCCCAGGTCCCCCACCCCACCCCCTCCACCATCTCCATCCTCCCACCCTAGCACACACGCCCCCAACCCCAGGGCAGAGGAAGGCTATCCAAGGACTCGACCTGCTGATGCTGCCTGACCCAGGAGAAAGGATTAAAAGAGATCCTGGGTCAGACGTAGATGGACCCAGAGCTGGCCAGTGACAGGAAAAGGTCCACTGATTCCATCACCCCCTAGGCTCTGCCAAGCCCAGTCTGGACGTGTGTGGGGAAGGGGGTTGAGCCCGGTCAGAGCAGGGCTGGGCAAGTGTCAGGTGCGGGGCAGACTCACCTCTGGGGATGGTGGGGGGGATGTGGATTTGGGTGACAGCGAGCGCTGTGAATGGAGAGGAGGCTGGTCAGAGCCACAAGGGTGGGATTAAACCCTTGTCCCTAGGACCCCAGGTGGGTCACTTCACCCCCCCACACACTCAACTCTGCAATTGCCCAGCAATTTCTGGGCCACCTCTCCTCTCTTAGTCCTTGCCAGCTCCCAGGGCTGGCCCTCCGTCCTCTCTCCCCCTAGACAGGGTCCTACGTCTTTCCCTAAGACCCACGAAGAAGCAGAAGAAGTCGAGGATCTTGGGGCAGTGTGCATGTGCTCTGAGGGCCAGCTGGAGGGGCTATGGCTCTGACCTCAGAGCCAATGAGCAACAGGGGGAAGGGACAAGACCCACAGCATCCAGGATGGAGTCCGGGCCCCTTGTCAGTCATTTAAGTCTCCCCACAGCCTGGCCCCGTCTCTCTGCTCAGCCATGACACTGCCCCTTTCTCCAACACAGTGTACAAAGTACCTGTCCTCCGTTATCTCATGCATTTGACTCCCTGGTGAGGTGGACGGGTAGAAGTATCACCTCTATTTTATAGGAAGGGAAACTGAGACCACACCGTCGCACAGGTCACACTCAGCTAGGACTTCCGGCCTCCGAGCTCAGTGTTCCTGAGCGCTTTCCACAAATTTGCTCACTTTCTGCCCAGTCCCACCCCATTCCTACATGACCCCGCTCTGTGCTGCTACCATTCAAACATGGCCTCCCCTGCTCTCCACCTGGAGCTAGCCTCCAGCCGCCAGCCCATCTCCGCCTGCTCTGCACAAATACCCAGGTCACCAACTGACTGGTGATTCCTGTGCACAGGTCCCCTTCTTGTTTTGAAGTCTGGCCTCCAGGAAAGAAAGCATGAGAGGGATTCTGCCTCCCACCCAGTGTGGCTGGGTGAGCCCTTCCCCCAAGTCCTGTCCAAGAGGACCCTCCCACCCTTTACCTCCCGGCTTCTGGGCAGCTCCACGTGTTCCAGCAGAGAATAGGTAAAGTGGGGCTCGTAGATCATGAGGTCAGGCCTCTCGATGTCCAGGATGGCCTTGTCCTTGGGGATGGCAGCCAAGTCCTTGTAGCCCATCACTTGATTGTCCATCTTGGCCTGAAGGGAAATGGTACACATGGAACAGAGGTGTCAAAAGCCTCCCTTAGAATACTGGCCCTACAAGCCAGACCTGCAATTTATTAGGAAGAAGATGGGCGGCCATTTTAGATGTCAGCTCCTGTAAGTTAATATTTCTATTATTGTCATTTAAAAGGTTTAGAGTGTCACCTTAAAACAATGATAGTCCTTCACCTAGCCCTTTGGGTACAACGAGACAGTACCAGACCAGCAGGAGGGGGTGTGCAGAACCTTCTCTGGATCTGGGGTTCTCTCTGCCTGCCACCCCTGGCAGGACCATCATCATTTGAGTGAAGCTGCCCGGCGGCCAGCGTGCGCCCCACCCCTCCCTCCTCCCAGCCTGAGGGTGCTGGTGGCCAAGAGGTACTCACCACGATGCTGGAGGGAGAGCCCGGAACACTGGAGCCTCGGGAGGAGCTGACGCTCCCAGGGGAGGTAAGTGGTTGCTGGGGAGAGCGAGAAGGCGGGCGGGTGGGAATGTGTGTGGGTGCCAGGGCCGGGCCGGAGGGAGGGGGCTGGGGCTGGGGCAGGGGAGGGCTTCTCTAGGCCTCTGGGGCCCCGGGGTGCGGCGCAGCGGGCAACCACCAGGTGGCATCCTCGACTCCCGACCTGACCCTCCGCGGGGAGCCTGGCCCCCACCGCGTGACCCCGGCACCCCACTGCCCCGGCGTGGGTGTAGCCCCGCGCACCTTCTGCAGCCGTTCCATGCAGCAGGGAGCTGGCCGGCCGGATCACTCGCAGAGCCCTGTGCGCGAGGGGAGACGACAGGGCGTCAGGCTCTATCCGGCTCCTGGGCGCTGCGCGCTCGGGGCCGCGAGAGCAGAAAGGGTGCTCCCCCGGGCTGTGGCGTCCTCATCCCTCGGTGACTCTCCAGGCTGCTGGCCGAGTGCAGGGCCTGGAAGGGGAGGGAGAACGTGCCAGCCGGGGCTGTCGAGCCCCGCGATCTCAGAGGGCGGGGACGAGGGCAGCCCCCTCTGGCCCTGCGTGTTTCCCGGGAGCGGGGCTCCGGCTTTCCGTTCGCTCAGCCGCGGGGACCGGAGATCGCATGTGGCCCGCGGCGAGACGGGAAGGTGGACTGGCTGCACTAGTTTTTGAGCCATTGTTCTCTGGCTGGAAAGGAAATGACGGCAGGGCTCAGCCGTTCCCGGGGCAGCCTACACATCCCTGCTTCCTCACACCTGCCCTGCCGGGGCTGCGGGTCAATTTCAGGCCCAGGTTCTCACTCGCCCCAGCCTCTACCGTGGCCTTTCCCTGGCGCTGTGTTGGTGCCCTTGACCTCCTTCCCCTCAGTCTATGTCCACGGTGCCACACCTCTCTCATAGCCCAGAAAGGTTGAACACAGAGGGACTTAGTAATACTATGAGACGTTAATAGGGGGAGGGGAGGACAGAGCGAAGGCGTTTTGGTGGGAAGCGCTCAGGTCATTGGCTGGGGGCTGCCGCTCTCCCAGTGAAGAAGGGAGGGGGCGGCTGGAGGGAGCCACACCCCCATGTGCCTGTCCCTGTACAGCAGGCAATCCCACTTGCAGGCATCTGGTAAAACACCTTGGGGGCCAAGGCCACGTCCCAGCTCCCCACCATCTTGGAATCCTCGAGCCGAGGCTGCCCTCTGAAGTGCTACTTTGCTGCAAGTCAGGGCCCCCTAGCTCAGCAGGAAGGTCTCCAGGCTGGCACTGCCCTCTCCTGGTTCCTAAGAAGTTGAGTCCTGTCTGCAGCAGTAGAGCAGGAGTTCCCTGGGGCCACAGCCCAGGTCTCCTTCCTCAGTAACTCCCTTAGCAACCCTCCCATCCTCCCCACACACCCCTGGACCAGACACATAATAACCATTCAGTGGGACTTCCCTGGTGGCGCAGTGGTTAAGAATCCATCTGCCAATGCAGGGGACACGGGTTTGAGCCCTGGTCCGGGAAGATCCCACAAGCCGCAGAGCAGCTAAGCCCGTGCGCCCCAACTACTGTAGCCTGCGCACCTAGAGCCCGTGCTCCACAAGAAGAGAAGCCACAGCAATGAGAAGCCCGCGCACCGCAACGAAGAGTAGCCCCCGCTCGCCACAGCTAGAGAAAGCCCATGTGCAGCCGTGAAGACCTAACGCAGCCAAAAATAAATAAATAAAATAAATAAATTTATATAAATAAATAAAAATAACCATTCAATGAACGCCTGGCTGAGTTTCTGACGTGATGGTGGCAGTGGAACTGTCTTCCAACGGCTGGCAGTAAGCCATAGAGTGAAGAGAGCTGATGACTACAGAACGTACAGGAAAGAAGCAGCAATAATGTAGTGGTTAAGAGCATGGACTCTGGACGGGAATGCCTGGGGAGAGGAGACTCTGCTACTCAGAAGCTGTGTGACCCTGGGCAAGTTACCCTCTTTGTGCCTCACGTTCTCATCCATAAAATGGAAGGTGGTAATAGTATCTGTGTCATAGGGTTGCTCTGACTATTAGGTAGGTTACAACACGTGAAGTGTTTAAAACATAGATTTTATGTAGAGCGTTTATTATTTCTATCTCCCTGAGGACTGATAAACTTAGATGGCTTTCTGTAGCCACTCTGCCACAGAAGGTCATGAAAGACGTGAGGTCATTGGTGCTCCCAATTTTATCACCTGTTACTTTGTATCAGGCCGCTTTTCTGCTGTGTCTCCACCACCTACTTGCTGCACCAGCAGCCCTTATTCCCACTTCCCTGCTTTTGTGCACGCTCTTGTACTATTCTCATCTCCCAGATGCCACCCATCCTTTAAGGGCCATGCTAAACCCTCCTCCTCTTGGAGGCCTCCCCTATTATTCTAGTCCGCATTGACAAACTCTTCTCTGAATTCCAGTGGGACTCAGAATCATATAACTTAGTCCTTGACTATGTTGCCTGACATGTTTTCTCGCTAACTAGAATGACTGCTAATTTCTACAACAATAATAATAGCTATCATGTTTTGAATGCTCATGCTGGGTACTTTGATAAGCACTTTACAAGGATTATTTTGTTTCATCCCCACAACAATCCTATAAGGTAGACCTATTTTACAGATGAGGAAAACCGAGGCTCGGAGAGGTTAAAAACTTGCCCAGAGTCGTGGAGGTGACAGTGACTATGTCTTCAGCATTGGCATGTTTCGTAGTGCCTCCGTAGTACTGTGTCAGGTTCACTGTGGGGATAGACTAGCATTTGCCACAGTTCTCAAGTCTTTTTGGAATTCTAGAGCCAAGGCTTCTCCAAGACAAGACTCTGGCCATCAGAGTCACACTGGTGACTAGGTGCCCATGGAAGGGCTCCATTCCAGAGCTTCATCCTTCTCTTGCTTTCTTAACACTCACTTTGTAATGCTTTTAACTAGATGTGTGAGGACTGGAATAAACTCGAGCACATACTCAAAGAGCTGTTAGCTCCCTCTCGCTCCTATTTCGCCTTTACTTTGTTAATAGACATTGTCAAACTAGCTATACACTGGCTTAGCCAAGAGGCAAACACTCATTCATCCACCCATATACATCCACCCGCCCACCCCATCATGTATTGTTTTATCCATTCATTCACTACTTTCTGAGCACCTGTTCTGCAATGACCACGGAGCGTTGTGGTGTTGTGGAGAACAGAAAGATGAGTCAAAGGAGCTAAGCCGCCCCTCCAGAAATGAGGCCATATGTATAGATAACGCCCATGCAAAGCAGAAAATTATGTGTGCCTGATAAGATAATATAAAGGGCTGTGAGAGGTCACAGGAGAGAGGAATCACTCCTGCTGGGGTGTCAAGAGGGGAAAATAAAAAGGTTTTCTTAGAGGAGGAAGTGTTTAAGGCAGGCCTTGAAAGATGCCTGGTTTGAGATCATGCAAAAACTAAAAGAGGGATCCTTGAAAGAGACAGCAGCATGAGGGAAACTGGAGACACGGTGAAGCACTGGGTCTGTCTGGAGACAGCAAATACGGCTGAACCGTGGAGCTCATGAGGTTGAGACTGGTTTGGGGCAGGAGGTTGGGGGCCAGATTTGTAGATGCCTTGAACTTAGACTAGGGGATTCCGAACGTATTCTGTGGGCAACTAGGGCTATGGAATGCTTAGAAACAGTTAAAACAAAGAAGTGACGGATCCAAGCAGTGCTTTGGGAAAATGAATCAGGCTGCAGGCTGGCAGATGGAATAGACAGGAAGAGGCGGTCCACAGAGAGACCAGCCAGGAAGTTACGGCAGTAGCTCAGGCAGGGGATTGTGAAGCTCTAGACTTGGGCCTGGAGCCCAAGATGGAAAGGGCCAAGTGGGAGGAATCCTAGAGGCAGCATGTGCAAAACAGAACTTGATCTGGAGACAGCGCCCCCGCCCCCACCCCTCACCGCTGGGGAAGAACAGGTAGCAATGACAGGAGAAGGGGAAGCAATGAGTTCACTTCTTGCCAGTTGAGGCTGAGGTGAGGGCAGTACCTGGCAACAGAAATTTGGGAGCCATTTGAGCTAGAGGTGATAGTCTGCCCCAGGAGGTTGCTGAGGGAGAAAGGAGGTCAAAACCCAGCATCCTGGGAAACGCTAGGGGACTAGAAGAAAAAGGGAGCTGGAGGTGGCATGAAAGGGAGGGGGAAGACTAGATGGCCAGGTCCCTGAGGGGCTGGGAGTGTGTCTAGTGATTCTTTGTATTTTTAGTAAAGGACCTAATACACAGTAAGTGTGCCAAAAACATTGAGAGAGAGTTGTGGGGAGGGATAGGGGGGTTGAGAAAGAATGTCATGAAGCCAGGAGTCCATCGCCCAGAGAAGGCAAGACATGCAGAAAGGAGTGACAGCTCGCCAGTTTGGATGTCAAGGCCTGGTGGCTTCTGAGAGCATCTGCAGAGGAATAGTGAGGCCTCCTTGTTAGGGATGGGGGTGGGGAGAGGTGGCCAGGGTGTACAGGCAGGGGGAGGGGCACTTCCAAGAAGTGTGACAGAAGGGCAGGAGGGGGTTAGGAGAGTTACTTTGCAGGAGGTGCGCTTGGCTGAAGGTTTTTTAGGAAAAGGGAGACCTGAACACGTTTGTAGGCAGTGGAGAGTGAAGAGTAGAAAAGAAATTGTGGCTGCGGGAGAGGGGGGGGCACCTGAGGGAGGAAGGTCCCAGCAGGGGAAGGGGAGAGGGATTGGGTCCAGGCCCAAGTGAAGGACTACCTTTGGAAAGAAAGCCCGAGCTTCCCTGAAAGGAGAGGAAAGGGAAAGTTGGGTAACTGGAATCTAGGGGCCTTTGGAGCAGGCCAATTGGGAGGTTTCTATTTTCCCAGGAAAAGTGAGAGATAATGTCATATACAGACCCTACAGGTGGGTTAGGCAGAGACTGAAGAGAGTAGAAAGGACTGGAACAGTCGGGGGAGGGGCGGTGGTGCGGGTGGGGGGGGAGGGGGAGGGGTGGAGAATGGAGAGCTTCTATGTGTCCTGGAGCCTCAGGCTGAACCTGGAGGTGGTCCAGGCACCCTGCCCTCGAACACCAGTTGCGGGTAGGTACAGAGTGGGGTAATGACTGCCTCTTAGAGTGGTCACTGCCCAGGGAGGGAGAGGAGGGGTCCAAGATGAGCCAGGTCACAGGTTACAAGGTCTTGCACTGAGACCCCCACTCGCCTGTGCACGACCACTGTCCCACAGACGCAGCCACTCGGAAAGACGATTCAGAATAATGATGTCCCTGCTCTGTCCCCTGCCCCTTCTTCTCCACAGCTGTCCACAGCCCCGTGCCCATCCCCTAGGCTGGGTCTCCTCGCCTTCTGCCCTGAGCCACATTCCATCAGGAACCTGCACACCAGCGCCTGGTGTGTTAGAAAGCACGCTGCGGAAATTGTTAATGTCTTACCCTTCCAGGGACATGGCATTTTAATTTGGGGCTAACCTTGAGGAGTGAAGGTCTTACTCGTTAAATATTAAGCCATCAGGGAAAATGTTTTGGGGTGGAGTAGGAGTGTGGGGTGGGGGGAGAGGGAGAGAGGGAGAGAGGGTGGGGAGGGGGAAAGGGGGGAGGGGAAAGAAAGGGAGAGACTGTTCTTGCCTTCTCCCAAATCACATCACGCCCCGCATAAGCTTACTCCACCCACTCGTAGCCCCTCCCCCAAAGCCAGTTTCCTCGCGCGTCCGCACCCATGCACACCCCACGTTTCTGCATGTGCGCTCCCAGGCCCGGGCCGCCTCCCGTGGACAGACGGAGAGGGCAGACTGCAGCAGGAAGGGAGGGCGCAAAGGGAGGAAAGGGAAAGAGCTGCGGAGGAAGGCCAGCCCAGGTGGCGGAAGGGCCATCTCAGCTGGCCCGGCGGCGCCCAGTTCTTCCATCTCGGACCCACCCTACCCCAGCTGTGCAGCCGCGCCTTATCTGAGCCCCCAGCCGGGCCCCACCTCATACCGCCCGCCCCGTCTCCATGGCAACTGGAGCCGCTCGGCCCTGATGATAAGGCCCGCCCACCCATTCCCACGGGCGCCCGCTACAGGTAGGGGCTGAGCCGGCCTTGGCTCCCTCGACTTGGGGAAATGAAGGCTCAACCGGCAGAACCGCAGCCTGGTGTCCTCTAGTCCAGCTTCCCGCCCTGTTCTAAACCAACCATCACTTGCTCTGGGCCAGGGACTTTCACCCATCCTCTCTAGCTTCACCAAAGCTCATGTCTCCCAATTAGGAGATGAAAATGTGGTTGAGAGATTGACCTGCCTCCCCCCATGCCCCCCACGCCTCGGCCCATTGAAGCCAACCTGGAATTCCTACCCAGGTCTGTCTCAGGTGAAAGCCAATGAATGCTCTTTTCAGTGGGTCCCCAAGGATCTCACTTTAATCTGAACTTGGGGTTTGGGGTCCCGTGTGCTAACCTTATACCGTGGAGCCACCAGAATCCTGCTTCGTTGGACTGGCCTGTGGACAAGAGCAGAGAGGCTGGGGGCCGCGGGCTCTGTGCCCTGGGGCAGGGACAAGCCGGGATGGAGGCCGGCCTTGCAGATAGTAAACGAGTTGCGAAATGGCTGAGCTGGCCCAGTGGGCTGGGGGTCAGGTGGGCAAGCATTCCGCCGCTCTCCTTTTTCACCAGTTTCATTCAGAGTGTGCCTGCCTGCCTTGTGCCTCCGGGCCCCATCTCGCTATTTCTGCTTTCCATTCCCTTTTTCTTTCCTTTCTTCATCTTTCTTCCCTTGGCTCTGCTTCCCTTTCACCCTCTCTCCCTCCCAGCCCCACCCCCGCAGTTACTGTGGCAACAACTCAATGCCAGAAATAAAGGCAGGATCCAGCTAGGTCACCAGTTCCCAAAACAGCATACCAGGGTGGAGAGGGGAAAGGTGGGTGGGAGCAGACCAGCCCAACAGGGGAGGCCCCCCGGCATACCCTGAGGGTGGGGTCTGTGTCTGTGTGTGCATGGGGAGGGGGCACCCACAATTGCCCCCAAAATCACCCTGCTCCGGGCCGGTGGCTCATCAGAACATCTCTTAACCTCTGCCAAGCCTGCGCCTGCGCCTTTTCTAAGACTGATGAAGCTCCCACTCCCCTCCTCTCATTTTATCCTTCTCCCGCACCCCCATTTTTAAGCCCTGCTCTATCTGCTAGGACTAGAGTTGGGGTTCCTCGAATGCTAACCCTGAACAGCACCCTCTCGCACTCTGGGGAAGCATCAGGCAGGGGCAGGTGGGCCCAGAATCAGGGTCCCAGCCTGGGAACCCACCTGCTCAAGGCCCTGCTCCCCATTTGCTTCTGATGACAGCAGGAGTGGGCCCGGGCACCTCCTTCCTTCCTTCCTTCCCCCCCCCCCCCACAAATATGCATCTCGTCACACAGTTTCTCTTAGCACTCGCGCTTGGGTTTCTGTATCCTCTCTCTACACACCCCTGAAGAAGGCCCTCTTTCTATGTCCCCCCTCCCAGCCCCTTAGGTTTGCTTGGTCCTCAGCTTGTTCCTGCTCTGGTCTCTATTTATAGCTGGTCCTGTTGGTGGGTTGTGGTGTCACTTGTACCAGTTGATTGATAGGGCTGGGGGAGATGCAAGGGAGACTGCCTCCCAAATTCAGCTTTCTGAATCCTGGGGGCGTCCCTCTTCTGGTCGTTACACACACGCATGAGCTCTGAATGAGGAATTCCTCAGACCTGCACCCCCAGGTGGACAGGCTGGCCCCGGCGTTGGACATGTGGCCATAGCGAGGCCAGCAGCGCGGAGGCCAGCCTCCCCCGTGGGCACGGGCACCTCACCCACGCAGGCAGCCCCCGCCGAAACACGGTTGCAGAACGCACGCCCCCGCTCTCCCAGTGAGGCACCCCCCACGCTGACACGCGGTGCCTGTGACACCCACTCACGCCACCCACCGAGCCTCCCCTTGGCTCCGGTTCTCCACGCTCACAGCCACCCACCCCACGTGCTGACACCCCGTCCCTGGCAGAGAGCGCCCACTTACCCATCCCGTGGGCGCTTTCTGGGCCCCACCCCTCCCCAAAGCAAGACTGCCTGCCTTCTCCTACACCCGTCCCTGCTCCCCTGCCTCTCGCAACTCAGCAACCCAGTGCCCTGGGAAAGAACCACCAGGTGTGCCTGCCCGGGAAAGGGCGCCTGGCCTGCCAGGCCGAGGGAGGGGCAGAGCTAGCAAGGGGGTGCCTCGATCCTCGGAGGCCTGCGTGTCTGCTCAGCCCTCAGCCCCTGCGAGCACTTCAACAGCCGGCACCAGGAGAGCATCGCGGTCAGGCCTGTGGCCATGCCCTGCCACCCAGCCTCATTCTGCATTTGGTCCTCACCCCAGCCTGGCTGGCTAAGGGCTAGCAGGAGGCTCCTCAGGCCCCTCCCCGCAAGGAGCAGTCCTCACACCAATGGCATTCAGGCCTCTGAGTGAACTGCTCCCCCCCACAACAGGAGCATCTGTGGCACGGTGGCGGGAGACGGCAACGCCCCCTTCCCTTCCACCACTCAGCAAAGACGGCCCAGCCCTCCAGCCCACTCAAGGCAGAGCCTTCACCCCCCAAGCACTTGGACTTCCGACCAGCACAGCTGGGGGAAGGGGTCCCCGGGTGGCAGCATGTGACACCCCAGCCCCTCTTCCCCGAATCGGAAGGAGGTTGGGTCAGATCAAACCCAGCTAGTCCCAGGGTCCGGCCCATTCTCCCACTCAACAAGGAGCCATAGCTGACACCCCCACCCCCACCCCGGGATCCCTGCCACCACCCAGAGCCTCACTTCTAGGAAGGTGTTGTGGCCAAAGTGCCCACAGAGGGGAAGCGAGGTGGGAGACCCTGCCACCTACCTCTTCCCGGACAGGGTGGCCCAGATGCTCTGAGGCCCCGGGGTGGGGGCGGGGACAGGCGCAGATCCCGGGGCTGCGGCTCTTCCTGAAAGCCCAGGTAACAGGCGGCTCTTCCAGGAGCCCGGCGTGCTTTCCCAGAGCACAAATAACAAGAAAAAAGCTGGCTTGCGGTGGGTGAGTGGGTGGGCAGCCGGCGAAGGAGGGGACTTACCCTTCTAGGCCCCCACCCCCTCGCCGCCACCCTGCTTCTCCGCCAGCCTGGCGCGCAATCCCCGGGCCGGGTGTGTGCGCCGGTGGGCAGGCCAGGCGGGGCGGGCGGGCGGCCAGGTGGGCGGGCCGCTGGCTCCCACCCACCCCTGCACCCTCCCCACCTCCAGCTGATAGCGTGTGGCCACTGGCCTGCGGGTGTGTGTTTGTGTGTCTGCTCTTCCACCTCGCTTGCTGCAGCTCAATCCGTTTCAAACAAGAGGACCATTAACTGGGCATCATGACGAAGCAGAATCGGAAGCAGACTCTTGGCCAGCCGCTGGCCTTTTTCCCTTTCCCACACCCACCCCCAACCCTGCAACACACGCTCACACACACAGCCCCTCCAGCCTCCAAAACAGCCAGAGTTTGAGTCAGGGGGAAGGGGCTCTACTGATAACAGAGGGGTGACAACACCCGCTTTCCCCAAGCACCTCTATCTCCCACTCATCACCTACCAGCACCACAGAGGCCTCTGGGGTCCCTGCCTCCCTGGGGTGCTAAAGCGCATAGATGGTGAGGGGCAGGGGTGTGGGCTAGATGCCAGAATTGGTTACCCAAGGATTAACCCTCTCCTGGGGAGCACAGAATGGGAGGATTCGAGAAACCAGGTGCTCAGCACAAGAGACCGGGTTGGCCCTTGGGTAACTCAAATCCCCCGGGGACAGAGCACAGTGGTGGTGAGTGGGAAGGACCCCAATCTCTCTCCAAGGCGGGGTCTTCAAGAGAAGTTCTCACCAGGTGATGTCCAGGTCCCAGCACTGAACTACAGGAATGTCTCTGGGAAAACCTCCAGGACTCCAGGCCCCTGTCATTGGCCTTTTCGTTCCCTCTGGGCTTAGAGCAGAGCCTGGTTCATTTGTGACCCCCGGGAGCAGGGGAGGGAGCCCGGCCAGCTGACCCTGGCCCCAGCACGGCCTCCTCTCCACCTCTGTGCAGACTTGCCTACCTAGGCAGCCCTTACTGTTGCCCTGGTTACCGCTGCCCACAGCTGGTCAGCTGATGGTATCAGCTGTCGTTGGGGAAATCTAGAATCTGGGGAGGGGGCTCTGGGGTGTCTGAATGGAAAAACCACAGCGGGGAGGGTCTTGAGAGGACAGGTGAAGGTGTGCCCTGGGACCTCTTTCTCAAAGAGACGAGGACGGGTAGGGACAGGAAGGGGGGGATGTGTCTGGGTTAGTGGGAGACAGAGAAGAATGAATCCTGAAGGATGGGCTCCAGAAAGAAAGGAGAAATGAAAAAGGCAGGTAGCGGAGTGGCTGAGGAAGGGTGGAAAGAATCTGGGCTCAGCTGCTGCATGTACGGCAGAGGCGGGAGAGGGGCCCGTGGAAAGGTACCAGAAAGCCTGGGAGTGGGAGAGAAACACAGGATCCATCGACCCATGAAAAAAAGGCCAGGAGATGATGCAGGAGGAGGTGCACTTTTGATGTGGCAGGAGCGGGCCACAGCCTTAGCAGAGGGGAACCAGGCCTTTCTGGACAACCAGCCCGGCCTCTCAGCTTTCTGCCCCTTCAACCCCACCCTTATTGCCCTGTCCCCACCCTAGTGCTGCACAGCCTCCCTCCCCCTCTCCAGGAGACCAAGTGCCAGGTAGCCCTTTAGGATTCCTGATTTTTCCCCACTATCTCGGTTCCTTCCCTGTTTTCATGCGCCACCCACCCCCCAAGACCCCATTCCAGGATATTTGCCTTCCGGTGCAAGGGTCCCCAGAGGCAGGGCTGGAATGAGCGGTTGCCAGGAAGGACAGCTGTGGACAGGGGCCTGGAATGAGGTGGCTCAGGAGGAATGGGTGGGAGTCGCTGGGCTGGGAGGAGGGGGGCATTCCTCAGGGAAACGAGCTCTCTGGATAGAGTGGGGAAGCCTAGGGGAGAGGGCAGGGGGAGGGGGAAGGGAGGGGGTCTGCGGTACCTTCAAGGGCCTGGGGCGTGGGGCTCGGCAGCTTCCTCGGTGACATACACCTCCATCCCTCAGCGCATCTCCTCTCCGCCTCCCGTTGCCAAGACAACCTGCCGGCTCAGCCGAGGAGGCAGCCGCGGCAGGGAGGGGGGAGGAGGCGGCTGTAGCTCCTACTGCCTCTTCTTCAGCAATGGAGGGAGGGGGCCTCGGTGCCGGGGTGGGGGTGGGGGAGCTTCAGGAACCGGGGCTCCCACTGAGCCCCCCCAACTCTCCCGTTCCCTCTCCTTCCGTAACGCTCTGGGATTGGCTCCTGGGGCGGCCTAAGGAGAACCTTAATTCAGGGCCAGATAGCAGGCCGGTCTTGGGAAGCACTGGGCCACGTCCCCCATTCCAGAAAGCTCAGCGTGGAGCTGGGAAGAGCGATAGGAACAAGGGAGGGATGGCTTATGTTGAAGGGTCGGAGGGTGGTTTCTGGCAGGAAGGAGAGGCCCCGGGTGTGGCTAGGGCGGGCATGTGGGCCATGGGCTGAGAAGGTCAGAGCCTGGGACAGCACTCTTCCAGTCCCGCAAGGCCCATTCCCACTGCCCCTCTCTCCATAGGCATGTCCCTCCAGGGGCGGGAGAGCACCTTGGGCAGAATAGTCCCCCTCAAGCCAGCCCTGGAACCAAGGGGACTGCAGAGTTAGGGCTCCCTCTGTCGACCTGAGGCTTGGTAGCTGTCAAGGTCATTCCTTGCTGAGGGATCCTGATGTGTGGGGGGGTGGGGGTGGGGGAGGGGGTTGGGAGGGACGTCGGAGGGCACAGCCAGGCCAGAAGACCCTTCCCTCGCCTGCCAGGCTCTGCCTCCCCCTCATCTTTGGCCTCGCCCTATGAGGAGGCTTACTCTGCCTCTAGCCCCCTCCTCCTGGGAAGACCCCAGACTCTTCAAGGCCAGCTGAACGGTCGGTCTTCCCCCACTGCTTGCCTGCCACCCCAATAGGCTGGGAGGACAGGGGAGGCACAAGCTTCCCCCCAGAAGCAGGCAACACTGAATACCAGGTGCCTGTGAGCCCAGGCCCCGGGGTGGGCTTCCTGGGCACGGCTTGGCCGCACCCAACCCAGCAGGCGGCTAACAGCACAAGCTACCTTTAGGCTCAGGAGCGCCTTCACGCTCGAGGATGGGCACGTGCGTCCACAGCAGGGGGCTGGGGCTCCTGCCCCTCTCAGGCGGGTGGTCCCAGGCCCAGGATGCCTAGTTCTTGGCTCTTTTCCCCAGCAAGGTCACCGCTGCCAGATGTCCTGACCAGACGCTGGCCCTGCTGCCTGTCCCCTCCCCAGGGGCTGTGCGTAGATTTCTCTGTCCTCTCTCCGTCTCACTCCATTGCCCCTGCCCCGCCCCCTGCACCGACCTGCCCGGGGAGGTCTAAACATTAACTCCTGGAGAGGCTGACTGGGCACCCGTGCACCTAAGAAGGGACAGTGACAGAGAACTGGGCCAGCAGAACAAAAGAAAGGACGAGGGCCTCCAAGTGACCCTTTCCCATCAGTCTGGATGACACGTCCCCCACCTCCGATCACTGGACTGTCTGACTCCTGGACCCCAGAGCCTCAGCCCCAGCAGCTGCACCAGACCAGCCTCTCCCCTGAACCCCAACCCCACAATCGCGTCTGGTCACTCCCCTTCTTGAAGGCCCTCACTGTCTCCTCCTGTCACAGCAGAGACCCAGCTCTCCATAACGTGGCCCAATCCTTTCCTGCCACTTCTGGCTGCAAACTTTCAGTGCTAGCCAAGCCGATCGACTGCTCACCCTCCCACTCCCACAACAGACCTCACATTTTCCTGCCTTGAAGCCCTTCTTCCCATTCTGTTTTCACTCTCAATATTGCCCCCTGGTGGGTCTTCTTTGCTGACGGAAATCCTGCTCCTATCTTCAAGGTCAAGCAAACCCCAGCCCTTCCCAGTGCCCCTGCCCCACGTACATCCCAGAACCCGCCGTGCCTGGCTGAGGAGTGGAGAACATCCCACTCGAGGTGTTAAAAGACAGGTGAGAGGGCTTCCCTGGTGGCGCAGTGGTTAAGAATCCGCCTGCCAATGTAGGGGACACGGGTTCGAGCCCTGGTCCAGGAAGATCCCACGTGCTACGGAGCAATTAAGCCCGTGCACCATGACTGCTGAGCCTGCGCTCTAGAGCCTGCGTGCCACAACTACTGAGCCCGCGTGCCGCAACGACTGAAGCCCGAGGGCTTAGAGGACATGCTCCGCAACAAGAGAAGCCACCGCAATGAGAAGCCTGCGTGCGCACCGTAACGAAGAGTAGCCCCTGCTCGCCGCAACTAGAGAAAGCCCGCACGCAGCAACGAAGACCCCATGCAGCCAAAAAAAACCCAAAACAAAACAGAGACAGGCGAGAATCTGGACTGTGATCATGGATGAGTTAACATCTCTCCATCTGAGCCTGCCCACACACAACATGGGAACAATCTCACCCCGCAAAATGAGGGGCTCCATGTGAGCACACCTTGCACACTGCCTGGCACATCTCTGGAGCTCAGTACACAGCAGTGTCCTTATTTTCTCCCCTTTCACTCTTTGGGGATGTACCAAATGCTGCTTTGCTATCTTAGGGGTAAGAGACAGATTTCCAAAAGTCCTCAAAAGAACTGCCTTTTTATGGGTTGATCCCCCCCCAATTAAATTTCAAGTGTCTTGAGAGCTTGACAGGGGATGACACACTATCTTGTCCATCTTTTTTTATTAACTGAAGGGCTAGCACGTCGTCATACATTGTAGGGAATACACAAATATTTGGATTCACTGCTTAGGACCCCTCCTGCCCAAGTCCTCCTAAGGATGGAGCTTGGAGGAAGCATTCTGGCTTCTCATCCTACCTCTACCTTCAGGGACCACAGGGTGCTGGGCCAATGGCCAACGACTTCTTTCTGGGTCTTCAGTTGGGTTATTTCCTCAAGAAATACTTATTCTGTGTAACGTACTGTGCTGGGTACTATGGGGGAGGCAAAGACTGCCTAGTTCTACATCTGAGGCCTTTGCTGTCCAGCGGAACCATGACACGAGCATAGGTAAGTACAGTTCTGGACGAGCTGTGATATGTGCCTTAAGGCCAGGGCAAGTCAATGGCCGGAGGGGCTGGGGGCAGCAGAGATGGCCACTGCCCCTGGGAGAGTGAGGGGCGTCTGTAGAGCCGAGGACATGGCTGTGGTCTGGACGTGCCAGCATTCTGGAGAAGGGCATGCAAGGCAGTGGGAAACTCATGAGCAAAGATGGGCCCTACTAGAGAATGGACTTGAGGATATGGGGAGGGGGAAGGGTAAGCTGGGACAAAGCGAGAGAGAGTCATGGACATATACACACTACCAAACGTAAGGTAGATAGCTAGTGGGAAGCAGCTGCATAGCACAGGGACATCAGCTCGGTGCTTTGTGACCGCCTGGAGGGGTGGGATAGGGAGGGTGGGAGGGAGGGAGACGCAAGAGGGAAGAGATATGGGGACATATGTATATGTATAACTGATTCACTTTGTTATAAAGCAGAAACTAACACACCATTGTAAAGCAATTATACTCCAATAAAGATGTAAAAAAAAAAAAAAAAGATGGGCCCAGCAGGAATTCCCTGGTGGTCCAGTGGTTAGGACTCCGCGCTTCCACTGCAGGGGGCAGGGGTTTGATCCCTGGTTGGGGAACTAAGATCCCACAAGCTGCGTGGTGTGGCCAGAAAAAAAAAAAAAAAAGATGGGCCCAGAGTGTCTTTTGGACTGCAAGCGTTGCAGTTTTTTTTTTCTTTCTTTCTTTTTTTTGCAGTATGCGGCCTCTCGCTGTTGTGGCCTCTCCCGTTGCGGAGCACAGGCTCTGGACGCACAGGCCTAGCGGCCATGGCTCACAGGCTCAGGCATGTGGGATCCTCCTGGACTGGGGCACAAACCCGTGTCCCCTGCATCGGACCCCTGCATCGGCAGGCGGACTCCCAACCACTGCGCCACCAGGGAAGCCCCAATGGTTGCAGTTTTGCCAGCGTTCTTGAGGGGAGCTGGAGGCACAGGGCTAGCGGGGTCCTTGGCAGGACTGGGCAGGGGTTTGAAAGCCATGCTGAGTCTGTTAGTGATGGTGTGACTCGGGCAGAGCTGTGGTAAGGTAAGGTGAGCTGAACAAACTACGTGATGTGCTGAGGGGTGTGTGTGTGTGTGTGTGTGTGTGTGTGTGTGTGTCAGGAGGGAGAAAGACCGCTGAGAGAGCTACCGCATTCATTGAGACAGATCCCCGTGAGGTCCGGCCATGGTGCAGGGTTCCAGAGTTTGGAGGAGAAAGCAGTCGTGTGAAAGGGGGTGACAGCTGACATGCTGGTTTGCTCAGGGAGAGGAGAGAGTGACAGATCTCGGGGCATGTTTCTGTGAAGAGGGGCCAGGAAAGAGAAGAGTCCGCGAGCCAGAGAGAAGGAAGAAAGGACCGCCTAGGGCAGGTGAGGGAGGAAAGAGCTTCAAGGACAGGTGGTCCTCGTAGCTGTCCAGGGCTGTGAGGCTGAGGCTGGGTGACTGGGAAGTCACAGCCAGCGGAGTCTGAGGGACAGGGTTGACTAGAGAGACGTGGCGAGGGCTAAAATGTGAATGGATTCCCGCCCCCTGCCACCGCCCCGACTTCCTGCTTCGGCTCCCCTCCGCCTCATCTGGCCGTTTGGAGGACAGGACAGAGAAGCCAGGATCTATATGTAGGCTATTCTTAGCCAGAGTTCTTGGTAATCCCAAACAGGCATAGGATTTGAGGCACGCTGCTGCCGCCGCCGCCGCCCTCCCCCGTCACACCCTCCCTGAAACGGATGTGTTCAACTCACCCTGTCTTCCTGCACTGTGTCCATCCCTACCCGCCCACCTCCTTGGAGCTTTAGGGCGCCCAGAAGCAACCAGGGTTGCTGTAGCCATCAGAGGTCCACGGGAAGCCTCCTTCCTGCCACACACACAGATACTTTAAATCCCGCCCCCCCATCCCATTATTAGAGACCCATTCCTTTGCCTTCTTCCTTTTAGCATCTTCGAAATCACCACCAGGTAGGAGAGAATGAGCTGAAGAGACTTCCCCAGAGCATGAAAAGGCACCCTGGCTATGGAGCCTGGAGGCACCAACAGCTGGGGGACCCAAGCGGGCGTCAGAACTGCCGGGCTCCGGCTGGGGTTGGGGCAAGGGCCCCGTCTGAGATAGCACAGGCCTCCAGAGCGGCCTTCCTCTCTCACCCTTCCCCGTCCTCCGTCCCTCCCTGCCAGGTCTCACCTCAGAAAGCAAGAAAGGAAACAGTGAGGGCTTTCTGGAGCCGTCCCCCAGAGGCCTGTCTGTGCTGGGGAGGTCAGAGAGAGGGAGGGAGGGGCCGGAGAAAGGCGGAGAAGAAAGGGGAGGCGAGACAAAGGGCCCCATCCACCTTTGAAGCTGTCTCTAACCCGAGCCGGTGGGGGGGGGGGTGGGCCTGAGCTTTAAAGAATGTCTCAAATTCCTGCGGAAATCGGAGGGCTTGTAAGAGCTCCCCCTCCCCGGCACACCTCCTTCCCAGCCCCCCAAGTCCAGTCCTCCACACCTGGGGGCCCCGACCCTTTGTCCTCAGGTAATTGCTGGGCGTTGCCCCTGCGTGGAAAATCCCATTGAACTCGCCAGTTATCAGCTGTGGCTCCAGACCACCCTCCCTACACTCTCCCCACCTCCCCCGAAAACGACCCCCAACACGTTTCCCGCAGTCTTCAGCAGGATTAAGGCTCTTTGTGACTGGGGGGGAGAGGAAAAAGCAACCTGGTGAAAAGTGATTACGACAAGCCGGAGGGAGAATGGCCTGGGGCCTGGGGACCTCCCTCTTGGCTGCCGCTGTCTAAATTGCCTCGAGTTGGGGGTGTCAGCCTTGGCTCCGGTCCTCACCCAGGGAGAGGTGAGTGACCCCCCCGCGCCCCCCAACTTGGACTACGCGCCACTCGCCTCCCCTTTTGACTAAACCAGCCCCCCCCCCCCACAGCTTCCCATTCTTTCTTCATTTTTTAGGCCACTGTTGGGAGAAATGGGAAGAGATGTCGTTCATCCTCCTTCTTCTCTCTCCAAAATCCCCCTCCCCAACATTTTCTCAGAAAGAGGAGGGAGGGGAAACTGAGGCTGGGGGTCCGTCCGCAGAAGAGCGGGCTCAGTGAGGTGTTCCCCGTGAAGAGCAGAGGAGGGGCGCTGCTAGGAAGGGCCTCCCCAATGGACAAAATTAAAAACCGTGGCAAAGGAGGAAAGAGGCGGGTTTTATGGCCTCTTAGTTCCACTCCCCGAATGCACACCTGGAGCCGTCCGGAAAGCCCCCCAGAGGAGCTCTGGGCGGGGAGGGGGAGGGGGAGGGAATTGGATTGCCCCTCCCCCCCGCCCGCGCCCACACCCCGGGCCGCCGCCTCTAATCGCCTTGTCCCCCCAGGTGTGGCCCCCGCCCCGCCCCCCCGCGGGGACCTGGGCGCACTGTACGCGGTCTCGCCCTCCCTCCGCTTCCGCCCGTCCGCGCCTCCTCCCCCACCCGACCTCCTCACCGGAAAAAAGTAATCTGGCTCCCGGCGAGGAGGCTGCAGCGCCCGCGGCTGCCCGGCCAGCGGCCCCGGCCCCGGCCCCGGCCCCGGAGGCTCGGACCGGCCCCAGGATTGGGGTTTCTGCGCCCCAGCAGGTAGCACGGGACGCGCGGTGCCAGCCAGGAAACCTGAGCCCGCGGAGGAGGGGCGCGCCCCGGGCCGCCAGCCTCCCGCGGGGCGGAGGTGCGGGCCTGCCGGGCCATCCCTTGCCGCTGCTCCTGCCCCCTTGTCCCCTGCCCCTGCGGGTACGTGCGGGGCCCGGCCTGGCCTCCACCTGCCGCGCCACCCCCGGGCCTGCGCGCCGGCCTCCTCTTCTCTCGGAGGAGCAAGTCTGTCCCCAGTTCAGCTTTGCAGTTGTTTCCCCCACCCCCCCCACCCCGCTTCAGATAACCCGTTTGCAGGAAAATGGTTTTATTCCGGGGCTGGGAGTTGGGGGAGAGGGTGCAGGCCTGGGTAGTGGAATGTGAAGAATGGCCAGCCCTCTTTTTTTTTTTTCTCCCTCTTTTTTTTCCTGAAACCAAAACAAAAGTCCTTTCCTACAGTCTGGCCAGGAGGAATTTGGAGGCTGGGGGGCAGACTGAGGGAGACAGGGGCAGCAGAGTTCGAGGAGAGCCACCTCCAGACCGTGTCTGCAGAGCCTTGAATCCGCTGACTTTGCCCACTTGGTTCAGGGGAGCCTGACCTCGGGTTATTCTACCTTCCCCTTCTGGGGGGCCTGCCCCGCCCCCAGGGGGCCACGCCAGGGTGGGGCCCTGAGGAGCCAGCCCTGGTTAGTGGCAGTCCTCCGCCTTTCCGGTGGGGGGGTCTCTGATGCTCGGTGGTCCTCAGCATCCTCCTTGGGGGCTCTGGCTCCCCTGCCTCCACCCCAGCCCTGTCTTTGGATTAGGAAGGGAAGGGGATGGGAAGGCCCATGAGTGAAGGGCGGCTGCCCCCCCCCGGGGGTGTCCCTGACTATGTCAGGGGCTGTGGCCTCCGAGTGCGCTTGGTCCGGCGGGTGGGGGCTGAGCCCACAAACTCGAACTGCTTCTGCCTCTCGGCATGGTTGGGGAAGGGCAGCTGGCCCTGGTAGAGGCGCTTGATGAAGTGAGCCTCTCGCTGGTTCTGGCGGCTGCGGGAGGCCTGGCGGGGCCGGCCCTGCCGCGTGAAGGCCATGAACCAGCCCTCGTGCCGTGCGTTCTGGAAGGCTGTGTAGTTGTTCTCCAGCACGATCTCTGTGAACACGCAGTCTTTGCTCTTCCCGCTGGGCTGCAGGGGAAGGAAGGGGAGTTTGTCCGCCTACCCTGGCTGGCTAGTCTGCCTTATGGACCTATGTTGTAGGACCGAGGAGGGAGCGACAGGGGCTGTGAGCCCAAGAATTCCTGCCCGGTGAGACGGGCACCCTTGTTGGAGAGGCAAAGGAGGGGGCAAGGAACAAGATTTGTTGGAGTCAGATCTGAACTTAAATACAGCCTTGTCATTTGGAGGTTGTACACATTGAGCAAGGTATTTAGCCAGGCTGAGCCTCCGTTTACCCAGCTGTTTCATAAAGATCAAGGTAACTGTGCAGTTCAGTGCATACCTAGTGGGCACTCGTATATAGGAGAACGTTCCTTGGTCTGCGTGAATGGTGTTGCTGGGTGGAGGGGAGGGACGCGACAGTCTGATGGAAAGAAGGGGAAAACGTCTGCAGAACACCAACTGTGTAAAGAGCCAGGCAGCCGCCCATCTGGCTCTATAGATAATCTTCACACCGTGCCCATTTTACAGATGAGAAGCCTGAGACTTGACAAAACTAAGCCAATATTTGAAAACAGCCAGAATCAGAAGCCAGGCTTGGCGGATGCCGAAGGAAGTGGAATTCGCCCTGCACAGCAACTCTGGACCCACCACTGTAGAGAGTGTAACTAGTGGTTACGCTAGTAGGCAGTTAGCACGAATCTTGTTACTTGGAGCCCAGGACCCCACTGACCTGAGGGGGCGTGGCTTCTGGCCTCTCAACCTTGATCAGCTCTTAGCCCTCGACACAGAGGCTGTGACATGATGTAGGTGCTAAAATTCTTCCTCATTGTTGCTGGGAAAGTACCTCATACCTCAGAGCCAAGGATTCTTATGGATCAGCCAGTGTCCTCAGAGGGCTTCTAGACCCACAGGGACCCGAGAGACCAGAGAGAGGCCGAGTGGTGGGGTGAGAGCAGGAGGAGTCAGAGCCCTGGGTGGGGCCCTGCATGCCGGATTCGTTCATGACTCCCTGCCCTCCGGGCCTCACCTTCCCGATGAGCTTGCCCCTCTTGTTCATACAGATGTATTTCTCGCTCTCAGCTCCCTTGATGCGCACTCGACTTCCGAAGGTGTCTGTCTCCACTATGAGCTTGGCTGGGGGGGGGGGGCGGGGGAGAAAGACCTCTGTCCCTCGGGGCTGCTGGCCCAGGGGTGTGCAGGGAACCCCTCCCTACCAGCCTGCCCTCTGAATTTGGGTGGGGGGGCCCTCGGGGCCTCTCCTCCTAGAGGCTTCTCCCTGCTCTCCCCCTGCAGCCTCCACCCTGACCCGTCTGGGGATGGACCAGCCAAGGCTGGGTAGGGGTGTGGGTGGCCTCCGGGGAGGGCTGGGCCTCACCAAACTTGTTGCCGTCCTCAGCGGTGGCGGAGATGCGACGCCCAGTGACCTGCACGTGCTTGCCGCTGGTCCGGCTGTAGAGCTGGTACTCGCGGATCTGCCGCCGGCTCAGCTGGTCGGTCATGGCACCCTGGTCCCTCACGTACTGGTTAAAATTAGGAGACGGGTGATTCTCCCCCTTTGCGGTTACCAAGGGAAAAATAGTGTCAATTTGCTTTGGGTGACACCACCGCAGGTCCATCCAGGGGAGGGGTGCGGAGGCGAGTGTGGTGGGGCAGGTCATTTGGCCTGAGAAGGTGAGGTGCAGGGGGCATCTGGCCATGACCTTCCCAGGCCAGCGTGTGAGCCAGTCATTGTGACTTGGCTCTTCGTCTGCCCTGGAGCACAGGACTGGTAGCTGCCCAGCTCTGGGGACACTTGGTGATACAGCTCAGGCCTGGAATCACGACTCTGGGAGCTGCAAGGAACATTCAAGCTGCTGGTGTCTAATCCCCATGGTCTAGGGAGGAAGTGCACAGGACCGCACAGCTGATTAGTGACAGACGCCTGTCCCACCTCTAGGACGGAAGCTTGTCGCCTCTCCAAAACTCCAGGGGCTTGGCGCTGTTAGCCAGGGTGACCAGATGTCTCCCCAGTCCTCCGCGCTGGCCTCAAAGGAGCCCACGCCCAGCACATGCACACACACATGTGTGCACACTCACGCACACACATACGTGCACACACAGCAGCTGGTCTGTTAGCGTCACTGGAGACCTTTTTGGGGGCTCTCAGACCCTTCTCTGTAGGCTCCTGCAGGGCCCCTGGAAGCATTTCTTTATAGCACTAACGAAGGACTCCTGAGCTCACGCCCGTCTTCCCTGCCGCTCCCCCTGGGTGCTCAGGGCCCTCAGAGAAGCCAGTGCCCCTTCCAGCGTTCCTCCCCCTCTAGCTGAGTGCGGTGGCGGCGGTGGTGAGAGGTGCCCTCAGTGGTGGCCCAGTGGCTGCCCTGTGAGGCCACCTGCATGTGCCACAGCGTAACAGAGGCTCGTGGCCAGCCGGGGTGATGCTACCGCCCGCTGCTTCCAGGGGAGTGGAGAGGGGACGTTTCCACCCGCACAGGATACAAAGCCAGGACGAGTACCTCCTCCGGGCCTGGTGTCTCCTTACCCATCTGCAGTGCTGAGTAGGAGAGAAACAGACCACTTCCTGCCCTCTCTCTCCAGCAAGGTGCAAACCGGGATGACGTTTCCCAGCCGCTGGTGACAGCCTCAGCTCTAGCACTAAAAAGTTTCTCCACCTGGATCCTGCTGGCCTGTGCTGGGACAGCCTTTCCCTGCCCCAGATCCCTAAGTCCGCCGTTATCCCAGGCCCAATCGCAACCATCCGGACAGAGCTAGACCCAGACCAGCATCTGTGAGGGGGCTCTCTCTCCTGGAGGGAGGGGTGGGAAGTATCATCTTTGAGGAGCGGGGAGGTGAGGGAGCAGCTCCAGGCTGTCATTCAGCGGAACCTGCTCAGGGTTAACCCTTCCCGGGTGTCTCTGCCCAGGTCCGACCCCGGCTCATCCACAGCCTGGATTCCCAGCCTATGAGGGCAGGGTCTGCCCACCCCACATCCCGCCCTGGGAAAACCTGAGGCCAGCATTTTGGGTGGGGGACCTGCCTCCCTGCCAGGGGGTGGGGTCCGGCCTGTCCCCAGCTCCCCCGAGCCTCCTGGCCCAGGTTCAGGCCCTCCGCCCCTCTTGGCGGGCAGCCTCCTTCTGGCTGTCTGTTCCAGGTCGGGAGCAGAGAGGGCCCCCCCGAAGCCCCCTCCTCTACTCGTCCCCCTTCAAGCCCTGCACAAAAGCAGTCCCACGCCCCCCCAGCCCACAGCCCACAAGTCGCTCTCCCCGCGGGACCTTGCTTGTCCCTTTCATGTTCCCGCTGCAGGGGGACCTCCCCTTCCACTGCCGCAGACAGCTGCTTGTCAGACGGCCCCTCAAGCATGGCTGCGGTCCGGCCTGCTGGCCCCCCCTCCGAGGGGGGGCGAGGGGGCACTTCAAGGGGGAAAGGACAGCTTTGCCACCTTCCCCGGGTCCTGAATGGGGCCTCAGCCAGGCCATAAACGCCGGCCCGCCGCACCATTGTGCTAATTCCCCCTCCAGAACAGGTTGGGCCCACCCCCAGACCCCTCCCGGCCAGGCTGGGGGCTTTCTTCTTGCTCTCCCTGGATGTGTGAAGCAAAAGGCCTGGAACGGGGGCTAGAGCAAAAGGGGGAAGGAAAGGGGGGGTTGTCTCTCCCTCTCTCCCTCCCACCCCCCCACTGCTTCAAAGGCAGCCCCTTTCCCTCTCCCAGAGAAAAGGCATTTACCTTCAAAAAAAGTCCCCACTGGATATGAAGAGAAGCGGGCCTCTGGCCTGGGAAAGCCAAGGGATCTCTCCCCAGAGCGGTTCTGGACCAGTGCATTTTAATAGCTGCACTTTTATGGAGGATCACAAAAAGGGACCGAGCCTCACATAGGGGGCTGAGGCTGGGGCGGGGGGGCGGGCGCTGACTTGGGGTGGGGGGTGTGGAGAAGCAAACCCTGAATCTCATCCCATACAAACCTCTTCGGGCTTGACCTCATTGCCCTGTAGGTAAGGAGTCGCCCACCCTGGCTGGGCATTCTGACTGCCCACGCGATCACCCAGGACCGTGACCCACAGGACCTCCGTGTTGGTGGGAGCAGGGTGGTGAGCGGAACAGACAGGTGGTTTTGCGTGGAAACCTGTCCTTTCAGGTACTCGCAAGTACAAGCCTCACCTGAGCCATCACCTCCGCCCTCTTCCGACCACTCCCGGGCTCCATCCCTCAGGCTTGGCTGCCCCATGCGCTTAGCCTTGGGGGGAACACAGTGTGGAGGGATGGAGGGAGCAGAAGAGACCCCAGGGCAACACGGGAGGGGTGTCAGAAGGAGGGCTGAAATAAAAACTTCCATCAATCCCCCAATCTGCTGTGGCCCCTTCTCTTACCCCATCCCACCGCCCCCCCAAACCTCAGAGTCTTCTGGACTCAGGGAGAGGCCAGGATCTGCCTCTGTCCACGGAAAGGAGACTGACCGCCCCCATCGGTAGTGTGGGAGAAACGGGGAAAAGCTAGTGGGGGGCGCCCGCCTACCTGAGTTTGACAGCAGAGAATCAGCAGCTGCAGGCACCTGTGTGGGAGACGAGGCGGGCCTGGGTGTGGGTGCCAGCAGCCAGCCCCGGGGCGCAACAGGCACCCACCCCTGCCCCACGCGGTCCGTGTGCGAGTCCCAGGAAGACTGGGTCTGCCCCCGAGGCTGGAAATGGCAACAAGACGGCAGTCCGAGAGGTAGTGCACTTACAGCGTGAGGTTGGGCAGCAGGCGGGCGGCTCCCATCGCCGGAGAGATTTCTTGGGGCCGTTGCCCTCCTGCCCCCAGAGTCAGGAGCAGATGTGGGCAGTCCCTGGGGGCAGAGTCCCAGAGAAGCCAAGGTCTCTCCAAGCCACAGGTTTTCAGTGGGGAGAGGAGAGAGACGGGAGGAGGAGGAGAGAGGAGAGAAGGGAGGAGGGCGAGGGGGGAGGAGGGCGTAATTGGGAGACTGAGGTGTGAGGAGTCCACCTTCCTGGCCAGTGAGACTGCAAAGCAGCTGCTGGCGGGGGTCGGTGGAGGGTGCTGTCAGCCTCTCTCTGGGATACCCCAGCGCAGAGGATGGAGCTGCTGGAGGCTTCTAGACCCAGAGGCTGGCTCCTGCGTTCTTACTGACCCTCACGGACCCGACGGCAGGGCCCCTCCTCCCCTCTCAGGGCAAGCTTCTCCTGCCCCACCTCCCCTAGGGTGAGCTGCAGGTATCATTCCAGGCCTGGGGTCGCTGGGTCTGGGTCTGGGGGTGGAAATTCCCAGCAGCAGCCTTAAAAGGAGGAGCCTCCCTCCAGGGGGCAGGAGGTGGGCTTGGCTAGGAGCGTAGCTTCCACTGCCTCTGTCATCCCTTACTCCCCCTGTCTGCTGTCTGGCCACCGGGAAGGAGGGGTTAAGGCTGTCCCGACGGGCATCACACAGTGGGCGCCACAGCTTGGGGACCAGGGGTAGGGAGGCAGGTGCAGGTGGGGCCTTAGAAGGACCCCATGGCATTGAGAAGAGCGGGTGCACTGGTACCAGCCGCTTTCCTCCGGGCCTTGGCCGTTTCCTCTGAGAGATGGGCACAGTAGTGCCTCGGGATGTTGGAGGACCCAGGGGGATGGCCGCACTGAGGCAGAAGTCAAAGGTATATGTTCTGGGCCTCACTTGTCATCCTCCCACGACAGCAGCCATCCCTAGAACCTCCGGGAGCTGGGAGGAAACCAGGCCTCCTCCCTGCGGCCCCTCAGCAGCGGTCTGGGATGAAGTGCCCAGCGGCCTCTTCTTTTTCTAACCTCCGGTCCCACGCTGCTCTGTACCACACCGGGTATCACCCCGTTTCTGCAGAGGAGGAAACTGAGGCACATGGTAGGTCGTTTGCTCAGGATCACCCAGCTAGTGAATGGCGTAGCCAGGTTTCCAAAGTCCATGCTCTTTCTCTCCCACACAGATTCCTTCTACTGTGCCCACGCCTGCCGGGGCCAGCATAGCGCCCACCCATGATGTCCCAATATTCCTGGTCCTGGAAGCTGACGACCAGGAACTCTACGCGGTTCCTTCCCCGCAGAAGGTGGCTGATGGTGACTGTGGAAGGGGGCTAATGCTTAGGGGGGGGAATCTCTGAGGGAAGCTTACACCTCAGCTCTGGGCTCCCTGGAGGTCTCAGTGCCTCCAGGATGGGAAGAGAAGGGGAAATGCTGGCTGTGGATTTATTTACCTAAAGAGATGAGTGGGAGGGCGAAACTCTCACCTCCAGGCCTCCTTCTCACCTTCCTGAGCTAGATCAATCCACAAAGTTGTCTGCCACCCCTCCCCACCCACCGACAAGCAGGGACGCCTCCAACCCACCCGGTCAAGCTCCACACTTGGCTCCCAGCTCCGCCCCAGGTGCCCCGCTGGGGGCTCAAGGGTGAGTTGAGCCCGAGCTGGCCTGGGGAATGCAGTGTTGGCTCCGGCCCTGACCTTTGTAACTAGGGGTGTCCCGGGTTGGAATCAGTTGGAAAGAATGTCAAAACTGGAAGGGAGGGCTTCCCAGGTGGTGCAGTGGTTGAGAGTCCGCCTGCCGATTCAGGGGACGCGGGTTCGTGCCCCGGTCCGGGAAGATCCCACATGCCGCGGAGCGGCTGGGCCCGTGAGCCATGGCCGCTGAGCCTGCATGTCCGGAGCCTGTGCTCCGCAACGGGAGAGGCCACAGCAGTGAGAGGCCCGCGTACCACAAAAAAAAAGCTGGAAGGGAACCTTAGAGATTCTTCATCTGGTCCAGACTCATTCACCAATGAGGTCCAGAGAGGGTCTCACAGCTAGTTAGCAGCATAGTTGGAACAAGGTACCAATCATTTCCATTTTCCACATTCGCACCACCACTTGGGGCCCCATTTAAACTCTCCCTCTTCCATGGAAACATCTGGAATCTACCTCTCCACTGTGATCGGTGCTGGTTCTGTCTCTATTCTCTGGGAAGACCTTGTCCTCATGCCCACATGCTCACGTGCTCACCAGCTCCTAGCTCCCCGGTAGGGTATTAAAAGCTATCTCCTCCGGACCTCAATCCCCAGGAGTCACAGGTAAGAGCAGAGAGGCATGGAGGAGACAGCTCAGGCTTGGGGTTCAGGGGTGGAGGGGTCAGCTGGGAGACGGAAGGCAGTGAGGAGAGGCAGGTGTGGGGAGTTCCATCCGGGCCCAAGGTCTCTGAGCCCGAGAACCTGGTTCCTATCAGTGGGGGAAGGGCCTGCTGTCACTGGCCAGCCCCCAGCCCAGCCTGGGTCTCCATGGTAACAGATGCCCACAGTCAAGCTTGGCCTTGGGGCTCAGACAGGGGGCTGGTGCCAGGGGGCTCTGGGGCACAGCTGGGTAGCCCATTCTGCACCTGCAGGCCTGGCTTTCTGGCTCCATTTGCCCCTTTACCCCCATGGGAAGGCCAGTGGTGGGCCCCAAGTGGGGAGTGTTCCAGTCCCAGACTCTGAATTTTATCCTCATTCCCTGACCCCGGCCCTTACAGGCTATGTGACCTGTGGCAAGTCCCTTCACCTCTCTGGTCTCAGCTTCCTAATTTATAAAAAGGAAATGGCCACTGCTGATGCTGCCAAGACTGCTGTCTTGTCAACTGAGAGGAAGGACACTTCCTGAAAAGTGTCAAGTGCTGCAAGAACGAGGGAGAGGGGCAGAGACCCTCTTACGTGGTCCAGCCTCAGTTTGCCTGAATTTTGACTTTCTCCCCTCACCAGAGGGACCTGGGAGCGGGGGAGGGGGAGAAGGGTAGGGTTCATTACCATTTATGGGGGGTGGCAGGAGGTGATAAGGGGAGTGAGGAGTAGTCAAGGCCGTGGTGGTTAATCCCATCCCACAGTGCCAAGTTCAACACCTCCCCCCACAAAGGGGGCGTCTCACGCCTGCTCCTAGCAGCCCAGCTTGTGCAGACCCAGAGTCCACCTGCATGCCGGCCACTTGTCACCACCTGCTTTGACCCCAGCCCATCCTTTTCCTGTTGACAAACAGAAGGGCTAGGGCTGGGGAAGGGTGAAGGGCAAAGAGCACTGTAGCAATGCGGACAGACCACCCCCCCATCTTTGCTATCTGGTCCCCACCGCCTGCCGGCACGTGGAAATCAAATTGTCAGACGTCTAGCTGTTAAGTGCCCTTCTGTGCAGTCCTGCTGCGGAGCCAGAGAACAGGGGCGCTTGCCTGGGGCTGGCGGAGCGGAGAAGTACCTGCGACGACACAGGCTTTGCAATAACTTGGCTCCGGAGCTGCCCCTCCTGGGCTCCAGTTATACCGTGGACTCAATTCTAACTCCCACTCTCAGTTTGAGGCTTCCTGGCACCCTCAAACTTCCACGTCCCCCTCTCACCCACAGAGTCGTTAAAAACAGGGCCCTAGTGCCAGACTACCTGGGTGTGAATCCTGGCTGTGTGACCTTGGGGGGCAAGTTGTTTAACCTCTCTGTGCCTCACTTTCCACATCTGAGAAATGGGGCTAATAACACCCACCTCTAGGCATGGTTGTGAGGATTAAAGGTGTGAATCCATGGAAGGCACTTAGAGCAGCACCCAGCTCACAGCGTTATCACTGCAATCACGTCGGCCTTCTTTCTGTCCAAACCACTCTGCTTGTTCTGCCTCAGGCCCTTTGCACCCTCTGTTCCTGCTCCTAGGAATGTCCTTCTGCCAGCTCTACATGTAGCCACCACTCCCTTTTTGTCAGTCGTCTCCTCTGAAGGACCTTCTCAGATCCAACTAAACAGTACTTCCCGGGACTTCCCTGGTGGTCCAGTGGTTAGGACTCCGCACTTCCACTGCTGGGGGTGTGGGTTTGATCCCTGATTGGGGAACTAAGATCCCACAAGCCATGCGTCATGGCCAAATCCCCCACCCCCCCACCAAAAAAACCCACCAGCACTTCCCCACCCTGGAAATTAGCCTGTTTTATGTCCTCCAAAGCGCTGGACAGTAACTGAAAGTATGTTGTTGGCTCCTGTGTTTCCACTAGACTGTAGGCAACTTGAAGGGAGGACTTTGTCATGCCCACCCTGTTTCGCGGTGGCATGAAGCCATGGTCAATGCCAGCTGCCTACCTGGAACCAGACCTGAACTGATGTCCCTTGTCGCTCTGGGGGACTGAGGTCAGTAGCGTGTTCTCCTTTGTTAGAGGGTGGGACAAAGCCCACATCTGCCTTGTGGGGTGTAGAAAGCGGAAGCAAGAATGCCAGCTCTGCCTTCCTCTATCTCTTCTGGCATCAAGAGAAGCTGAATGGGGAGACTCAAGCCTGCCGGCTGCCCTTCCCATGCAGGTGTTCAGAGACCTCCAACTTTCTGGGACCCATACCTGGGGGTCCTGGGGAGAGAGGGCAGGGCCAGTTCTCCACTGGCCCACTTCAGGCCTGGCCAATGGGGGTGCTGGTTAGGGGCAGGGAGAAGCCTAGCAGAGGCCCTGCAAGTAGACCCCGAGGGGGGCGGCCACCTGCACGTCACAGTGGGTGAACCCGGCTTCAAAGGGGCTCTGCAGGCTGGGAGGGGGCAGAAGGTCAGAGCCACGCGATGGGTCATTCACCCCCCTTCCAATCCTCTGTTGGTCTCACCCCAACAATTTACTGAACCCCGTTCCTGTGGCTCTGACTGCTGCCCTTGGGGAATGCTAGCCCAGGAGCTGTTCACCTGCCCACCTCCTAAAGAGATACTTTATAGCTTCCAGGAAGCCTGCCTGTCTCCCCACTTGGGAGGTTTCCTTGAAGGTGCAGGCCTCTGGGCTCCTGCCTGACACAGATTATACCAGTGACGTCCCTGTGAGCAGCTCACCTAACAGGACGCAAGCCTGGGAGAGCAGAGCTAGGCCCGGCCCTTGAGATGCAGACCCTCAGGCTGGTCCCTTCCTGGTAGGGGCGGCGGGCAGCTGTCACCCTTCAGTTCTGTATCTGGAGAGCCAGGCCCTGTCAGAAGGGAGTGTGGACGCAGGAAGACCCACCCCAGCTCTAGCTCCCTCCCTCAGGCCTGAGGGCTGAAGGTCGAAGCTGGGAAAGGGGCCGAGACACTTGGTCCTTCCCCCAAAGCTGGGGATGGGGTAGTGGTGCCGGGCGTGGGGGGGGGGCGCGGTGGGGACGGTGGGGGCGGTGGGGGGAGAGGGAGATAAAGAGCAGAACACAGCTGGCTGGCTGGCAGGCAGGCAGGCCAGGGTGTGCTGGCACACGGCTGCCCTCTGCCGGGCTCACGGTCTCACTGCAGCCGGCAAGGACAGCTCCCGGGGAAGGGAGAGACAGCTGCAACAAGGTCCTAGCAAAGCAAACTTTATTGTGGGTCTGAGAGGTCGGGGCTCTTCCCTCCAGAGTTGGGGTGAGGAGCTCTTGTGTCGCCCCCAACACGTCCATCACATTCAGACTCAGCACGGTGGTCTCACGGGCCCTCCCTCGGTCACTGTGGCCAGGCCACTCCTGGCTCCTCATTTCTTAAATCCTGGCTTTTTAGGTCTGGGTGTGGTTTTGGCCTGTGGGAGAAGGCGTTGCTCCAGTGTCCCACCCTCTCCCCATCCTGGCACCTTCCCAGAGAACATCCCTCCTCCCCCAGGAGGACCAGCCCCTTCTTATCAGCACTCACCTTTCCCACAGGGCTCCTGTCTTTAGGATGGTATCTGGAATGGGGTGGGGTTGGGCAAGGAGTGGGGATGTGGGAAAGAGAGAGCTCAGTCTGATGTCAGTAGCCCTGGGCCCTCCTACTAGTGCCCAGGCTGCAGAGCTGGGCCCTGGGCACTTCCAGGAAGCAGGGGGCTGTGACCTGCAGAGGTTTGCCTCTCCACCTGTCACCTGCCAGGGACCACTCTGACTCTCTTTTATTTTTTAAATTTTTAAATTTTTAAATTAAAATTATTTATTGGCCCACCACGCGGCATGCAGGATCTTAGTTCGCCAACCAGGGATTGAACATGTGGCCCCTGCAGCGGAAGCCCAGAGTCTTAACCACTGGACCGCCAGGGAAGTCCCTGACTCTCTCTTTTTAAACAAGATGTTTTTTCTTCTTAAGCTCCTATCTGCTTTCCTTTATTTGTGTATAAACACACAAATGTTTCTTATCATAAAAGTAACGTTAACCACATTGCGCAAAATATAGCAAATAGAGAATAAATTGCCTATACTTTTCTTTACCTACTACTAATATTAACATTTTGTTTCCTTTCAGAACTTTTTTGTTTGTGAAATAAAATGAAAATAATTTGGGACTTCCCTGGTGGTCCAGTGGTTAAGAATCCACCTCCCAATGCAGGGGACATGATTCCTGGTCGGGGAACTAAGATCCCACATGCCGTGGGCTAATTAAGCCCGTGCGCGGCAACTACTGAGCACACGGGCCACACCTAGAGAGTCTGCGCACCTCAACGAAGATCCCAACCAAGATCCCGCGTGCCGCAACTAAGACCCAATGCAGCCAAAAATTAAATAACTAAATATTAAAATGAAAATAATTTAATATCCTGCTCTTTGAATTCTAGAAACACTTTCCAGTTTGCTATATTCTTCATGGGCATTATATCACATGCCATTGAGAAGACGTGACATAGTTTAAGCAACTGGTATATTGATGGACATCTACAATGCTTCCATTTTATACTATTATTTGAATAATGCAGTGATATAAGTTTCTTAGTGCATATATTTCCCTCATATCTTGGATGGGATTCTTTGGAAGGAACTGCCATAAGTGGGAAGAAGTCAGAAGATAAGAACTGTTAAATGCTTTTCAGAAAGACTGTGCCAACCGACAGTGGCAGCACACCTGTGCACCTGTGTCTCCGTGTACCACACACCTGCACACACACGTGCATCATCCTCTTTCAAGCACGATGTACCTCAACTAAAAGATTTTGGCTCATTTAATAGATGGAAAGAGTTACCTCACTGCCACCTCCTCTTTTTCCACCTTTTTTTTCTGGAAACCAAACACAAGTATTATTGGGAGTTCTGGCAAGGCCCAGGGGCAGAGCAGACTCCCGCCGGGCACCTGGCAGGTGTTGCCCCGGGCCTCAGCGCACTCAACTGGGGAGGCCTGGTCCAGGTTTCTGAGGAGCCTTTGTTGGGGGGGTGGGTGTCCCTCCCTCACCTTGGCAATGCTTGTGTGCTTCTGGGGCGCCAGCCTCTTGACTTGTTTGACAGGGGTCTCCTTCTCCAGGGATACATCTGTGTCTTCGTCGTCATCATCTTCTTCCTCTTCCTCCTCTTCTTCCTCCTCCTCTTCTTCCTCCTCCTCCCCCTCCTCTTCCTCCCAGGATTGGTCTGAAGTGTCAGCGATGGTGTGGGAGGAAGGCAGGGCCTCTGAGCCCGAAGGTCTCTGCCAGGCTCCCCTTCCCAGATCTACCTGCCCAAAGTGCGGCTGGCGGGGTGGGGAGGGCAGTGAGGGCTGAGGCCACGGCAGGAGGGCAGGGGAAGTGGTAAGCTGCAGCTCTGGCCGGGCCGGAGGGGGAGGCACACTGGGAAGGAGAGTGTGAGGGGAAGGAGGGAGAGGGTGGGGACACAGCAGCGGAGGAACTCAGGCCTCATCCTGAGGCAGGTGGAACCCGCCCGGGGTTTGGAGCAGGAGAGAACCCTGATGGAAGAGGCACCACTGGACAGAGAAGAAGGCAGTTAAAGGTCTGTCAACAGAGTCAAAAGCACAGCGAACTGCCAGGGTCCATGTTACTGCTACAGCTACACACTTCACAGCAGGTAATGTTTTGAGTGTGCTCTGGTACCAGGCGTTATGTTAAGTGCTTTTTCTGAATATGCCATTTATTCCTCACAACTAGGAGGAATACACTTGAAGATGGAACCAAGTAGAACCCCAGCCCCGTGTTATGGCTGGAGGGCTGCAGCCCACAGAGGAAGTGGCGGAGAGGTAAAGGAGAACTGGGGCTAGGAGGCGTGCCCATGGCCTCCTGGTCCAGGCTGCTGGTGATTCTGTTGCCTTTGGGGATCTTCTCCAATAATTCAAGAATCCCTCAAGTGTTTGAGTACCTATTATGTCCTTGGCCCTGTGCTGAGCACTGTACCGGCAGACCTTTCTCGGGTCCAAGCTTGGACTTACCATAACATTCCTGGCCACAGAGGAACACGGGTCCAGAGCCAGCCCGGAGCTGGAACGTGACAGGAGGAGAAAGCTCCAATCCCGCCAGGACAACCTGCAGGGGTAGGGGGTAGAGGGTAGGGGCAGGAGTAGAGAGGACAGGCCACTCGGGCCTGGTACCTGGCTGGGGGTGGGGGATGGGGGCTGGCCTCAGGCAGAAATACTCAGTTTATTCCCTCCCCTCAATCACACATGCTTCAGGGCTTCCCTGGACCTCTCTGCACTCTCAGCCCCCTGGACCTTCCTGCTGAGGTGGACTCTGTTGGAGAAGAACATGGATCTGATAATCTCATTCCTGCCAAGATCACAGACGGTCTTCCAAGCTGAGGTGCAGCTGTTAAATAGTCTGATAGCTATGGACTGAACTGTGTCCCCTCAAATTCTTACATTGAAGCCCCTAACCTCCAATGTGCTGGTATCTGGGGATGGAGCCTTTGGGACCGTAACTAGGGTTAGTTGAGGTCATGAGGGTGGGGACCTTGTGATGGGATTAGTGCCCTTAGAAGACGAGACCAGACAGTTTGCTTTCTCTCTAGGCCATGTGAGGACACAAAAAGAAGGTAGCCATCTGCAAGCCAGGAAGAGGGCCCTTACCAAAACCCGACCGTGCTGGCACCCTGATCTCAGACTTCTAGCCTCCAGAACTGTGAGGAAGAAATGTCTGTTGTTTAAACCACTCACTCCATGGTATTTTGTTATGTCAGCCCAAGCTGACTAAGGCATTGATCAAATGAGAAAAGCAGATGCAAAGTTGTATTACAGTCTTCCTATCATCTTGTAAGTAATGTGTGAATATTCATAGGAATAAAGGTTAGAAATATATTACAGTGCTAACCATAATTTTCAGTGGACGGTACCACATTTATTTTCTTTACACTTTTCCAAACTTTGCAAATTTTCTAGAGTAACAATGATGATACTTAAATTTCTTGAGTTCTTACCATGTGCCAGGCCCCATGCTACACATTTTACCTGCTTTATCTCATTTAAATCTTCACAAGAAGCCCACAAAGGAGGTGTTGTTATTTTACAGAGGAGGAAACTGAGGCTTAGAGAGATTAACTTAGAGTTTCTGGCTCAGAGAGGAAGCAGATAAGTGAAAACTGATCACAAACACCTAGAAATGCTGGATAAAACGTAATTCAATGTTTTTACTGCTTGGTTGAATGGTAAGACAGAAAGAAGTGTCCCTGTGCATCAGAAAGAAGAGCAGCCTGTGCAGAGGCTGATGCCACAGCTGAAGGGAGGATGTCCTTGAAAACAGCAAGGACTTTGCGTTGTGACACTCATGTGGACAGGAGACAAACCCTTGGGGAGGGGACCTTCAAAGGGCTACATCTCAGTAAAAAGCCCCATGGTGAGGGTTGAGGAGAAGGGACTGAAGGACCCTAAGCCATCTAACTAGAAAGGACCCACCATCAAAGGAGGGAAACAAGAACCTGGGGGTGGGATAACAGAGTCTCCTGTGAGAAGCTAACAGCTGTGGTTGTACCTCTCACTTAGAGCAAATCTGAATTTACTCGGTGGGCACTGCCAAGCCAAGAGATCTGTATAAAATCCCAGGCTTGCGATCTTCCTGTGGCAAATGGCAGGTGCAAACACAATACCAGTCTCTAGGGACACTCTGAATTCTTTTCACACAGAATTCTTTCACAAAACAGAACCAAACCAAACTGGAAGGGGTTTGAAACAACCCTGCTAGAGTCTGGCAGCAGAACAAAACAAAACGTACAACCAGGAACCTGAGATAAGAGAATAACAACCTAAACCACATGAAATGTGTGATGAAGATCAAATAAATATAAGAGTAGGAATCAAAATAATAAGAACAAGATATTACAAAAAATAAAAAGAGGGCTTCCCTGGTGGCGCAGTGGTTGAGAGTCCGCCTGCCGATGCAGGGGACACGGGTTCGTGCCCCAGTCCGGGAAGATCCCACATGCCGCGGAGAGGCTGGGCCCGTGAGCCATGGCCACTGAGCCTGCGTGTTCGGAGCCTGTGCTCCGCAACGGGAGAGGCCACAACAGTGAGAGGCCCGTGTACTGCAAAAAAAATAAATAAAATAAAAAGACAAAAGCAGCTTCTAGACATCAAAAACATTAGCATTGAAGTAAAGTGAACAAATGGTTAAAAAGCAGAGTGAAGCAGCTGAAGGAAGAATCAGTAAATTGGAGAAGTGCTGGGAAGAAATTACCCAGTATGAAGCACAGAGAGAAATGAACAAAATATGAGAGAGAAGCTGGACGTGGAGGACAGGTGAGAAGGTCCAACATGCATCCAATCAGAGGTAGGGACTGGAGAGAATGGAGTCAGTGTTCCAAGTGATAATGACCAAGAGTTCTCCAGAAATGATCCAAGACAGATCCTCATATGCAGGAAACCTCATCCCTGAAAAGATAAATAAAAATAAATCCACACCTGAACATACTATGGTGAAATGACAGATGAGAACAA
Source organism: Leucopleurus acutus (assembly GCF_964270905.1). Classification (NCBI taxonomy): domain Eukaryota; kingdom Metazoa; phylum Chordata; class Mammalia; order Artiodactyla; family Delphinidae; genus Leucopleurus; species Leucopleurus acutus. Next base: position 99,928,065 of record NC_139150.1, on the reverse strand, counting down.
AGAGATGAGCTTAAAATCAACCGAAGAGGCCAGATTTCCAAAAAAGGAACAATAACCAAGCAGACTGAGGATTTCAACAGCAACATCAGGAATCAGAAAGAGGTCAGGAATCAGACCTCTTACCTAGAAGTATATACACAGCCAAACTATCATGAAGGAATGAGGGTAAAAGAAAGGTATTTCTGAGCAAAGCCCAAGTAAGTTTACTACTCCCAGGTCTACAAAAGGATGTTCAAAAAGATGGCAATTAAATTGAGAAGTAGGTGCAAGAAGCAGTGATGAGAAAAAAAATTGGTATAAATAAATAAATAAATAAATAAATACCTAAGGAAACATTGCCGTAAAATAAAACAACACTAGTCATGACTAGTGTTGAGCTGGTTTAAAACACGTTGGAGCTAAAATGCTACATGATGACAATATGTATGTTAAAATGAAAGTAATTAGAATCCCCTGGTTTGGGAGGAAGAAAACATTAATTTTCGACTTGGATCATGCATGACTGTTAAAAAATTAAGGAGAACAAATAAAGATTAGAATGAGATTCTATAGCTTCTAAACCAGTAGAAGAGAAAAGGGGAAAAGAAACTTCAATCAATCTAATAAAAGACAGGAAAACTAGAAAAAAGAAACAAAAAAATTTAAAAGGCAAGGAAAATAGAAGCACAAACTACATGCTACAAGTAAATCCAAGTATATTAGCAAGTCACAATCAATATAAACAGACTATACTGGCTGGATAGATTAAAACAAGGTCTAGCTACATACTGCTTATAAGAAACCTTATAAGGACGGAGAAATGCTGGAGTAAAGAGATGGAAATATACATACCAGGTGCAGCAGAGGCTTCCAGTTGCTTATCCAACAGCCATTCTTTCCTTCCATAATAACAGCACCCTGATATTACTGAAATATACCCAGCCAAAAACTGCATTCTTCAGTTTCCTTTGCAGTTGTGACTATGTTACTAATTTCTGGATCAATGAGCTATAAGCAGAATTTGGAAGGTGGTACTTGTGGGAAGACTCCTTAAAAGGTGGACAGAGAACTGAGAGAAGTCCCTGTGGTCTTCCCTTGCTGCTTCTTTCCTATTACATTAATTGTAGAAGTGAGGGCTGGAGCTGCAGCAGCCTTCCTAGACTGTAAGGTGATTTTGAGGATGGTAGGTCTGCACTAAAGACAGGAGAAAGATACGAGGAGACTTGGTCTTTGGTGACCATGGAGTCATCTCATCAGCTCTGGACTGCCCATCTCTGGACTTCTATGCAATACAGAAAGCCCCTATAGTTGGGTCTCTGTTACGGCAGCCACACATGACTAAAATGAAAATGAAGCTAGTTGTACTTTCTGGTGAGTGATGTTGATAATGGGGGAGGCTATGTATGTGTAGGGGTAGGTGGTATACAGGAAATCTCTGTAACTTCCTCTCGATTTTACTGTAAACCTAAAACTGATCTTAAAAAATAAAGTCCCTAAAAAATGAAGCTAGTAGTGTTTGTTACGATTAGGTTTGGTAATAAGTGACAGAAAACTCCGTAACAGTGGCTTACACAGGCTTACGCTCACTTCTTTGTCACATAAACTAAGTCCATACATAAGCTATGAGTACACCACTCCTCAGTCACCAGGGATCCAGGCTCTTTGTACCGTGTTGCTCTACCATTCTCAATACACGGCTCCCACCTCGCCCAGGATGGCTGCTCTTGTTCTAGTCATCACATCTACACTCCAGGAAGGGACAAAAAAGTGGTCACATGATCTCTCTTTAAGGACATTTTTCAGATGTTGTAGATCCCACTTCTGCTTACATCGCATTGGCCAGAACTTCATGGTTATGCCAAACTTAGAGGGAATATAGTTTTTATTCTCAGTAGCCTTGTGACCAGCTAAAAGTCATGAATCCATTACTAAAGAATAAAGGAATAATGGAGATTGAGGGACATCTGGGAAACAAATTAATATCAGACGATATAAGCTTTAATTCAATAAGTATTTTAGGGATAAAGAAGGTCACCACATAATGAAAAAATTTAGACAAGGAAGATATTTACAATTATACAAGGAAAGTAAAAATTCTACAAGAAAGCTAAACCTGTAAATTATATGCATCAACAACATGGTCTGAACATACATAAACTATAGCCACAGTAATCAAGACAGTGTGATATTAGAGGGATAGACACATAGATTGACAGAAGACCTAGAAATAGACACACACAAATACCTGCAACTGATTTTTGACAAAGGTGCAAACTCAATTAAATGGAGGAAGCTTTTTCAACAAATGGAGCTGGAGCAATTGGACGTCCATAGGCAAAGAAATGAACCTTCACCTAAACCTCATAGCTTATACAACAGTGAACTCAAAATGGATCATGGACTTAAGTGTAAAACATAAAACTATATGCCTTTTGGACAAAAAACGTAGAAAACCTTCATGATCTCAGACTAGGCAATGTGTTCTTAGACAACATCAAATGTCATAAAAGGAAGAATACAGTAGACCTCATCAAAATTAAAAACGTTTGTTCATAAAAGCTCATGTGAAGAGGATGAAAAGACAAGTTATAAACTGGGGAGAAAATATTTGCAAGCCATATATTTGACAAAGGACTAGTGTCTAGAATATATAAAAAATTAACAAAATTCAACAGTAACAAAACAATTAGAAAATGAGCAAAAGACATGAACACTTAACTGAACATACATATGGCAAAAACCGCATGAAAAGATGTTCAACATCATTAGCCATCAGGAAAATGCAAACTAAAAGCACAATGAGACATCACTACACACACATTAGAATGGCTAAAATAAAAGAGATAGTGACAACATGAAATGTCGATGAGGATGCAAAGAAACTTGATCACTTATGCATTGCTGATAGAAATGCAAAATGGTACAGCCACTTTAGAAAACAGTCTGGCAGTTTAAGAAACTAAATGTGTAACCACCCTCATATGGCCCAGCAACTGCACTCCTGGACATTCAACCCAGGAGAAATGAAAACTTAGCTTACGCAAAAACCTATACACAAATGTTCATATCAGCTTTATTTGTAAGAGCCCCAGATGGGAATCAGACCAGTTTTTCCACAGATGAATTGTTGAACTGTGGTACAACTATACCATGGAATACCAGTCAGCAGTAAAATGAACAGATCTCCAGGGAATTATGCTGAGAAAAAAAAGCCAGTTCCCCCAAAGTTACATATGTCTGATTCTATTTCAATGACCAAATTTTAGAAATGGAGGACAGATTGGTGGTTGCCAGGGGTTAGGGGGAGGTGAGGGAGCAGGAGGGAGGTAAGTGTGGTTAAAAAGGGCAACATGAGGGATGCCTGGGGTGTTGGAACTGTTCAGTGTCTTGGCTGTGGTGGTGGATATAGGAACTTAGGTGATAAAATTGTATAAATAGATCCCTGCATTGTATCAATGTCAATATCCTGGTTTTGATATTATATTACAGTTTTGCACAATGTTACCGTTGGAGAAAACTGGGCAAAACATACAGGGATCTCTCAGTTTTATTTCTTACAGCTGCATGTGAATCTACAATTATCTGAAACGATTTTCAATTAAAAAATTAAACATATATAAAGTAAACAAAATTATAAGAAGAATCCGAAGATCCACAATCATAACAGGAAATTTTAACACATTTCTTTTGCCAATTGATACATCAGGAGACAAAATATATATAGGTTTGAACACAATTAATACACCTGATTTAATGGACACACATAGAATCCTATAATACTACCATGTAGTAAGCCACAAATTGAGTCTCAACAAATAACCAAAGAATTGATATGGTCTTTCTCTCTCTCTATACACACACACACACACACACACACACACACACACACACCATATTTTCGGATGCAATTACACTAAGAAAAAGGGTGATGACTCAACCCACCCATACCTTTGGGAATTAAAAAATTTGAAGTAAATATTCATCAAATAAGAAATCATAATGGAAATTAGAAAATATTTAAACTAAGATAAAGTGAAAATACCACAAATCACAAATTAAGGGATGCAGTTAAAAACATCTTCAGAGGGAAATGTGTAGTATTCAAAATAAATAAATAGAACTTACTTGGAAAAAATAAGCTAGAACATGAATGGGCTAAATATCTAACTAAGGAAGTAAGAAAAAGGAACAAAGAAAGCAGAAAGTCAGATAACCAGAGAAATTAATAAAATAAAAAATAAGGAAACAATAGAAAACATCAACAAAATCAAAAGCTTTTTCTTTGAAAAAAAAGAAAAAGACTAATATCCAGTGATTGAAATGAAGGGAAAAAAGGAAAGATGATAAACACTACTGGGAATTTTAAAAAGAGGAATATAATAACAGATATAGTCATGATGAAAAATATTATTAGCAAATAGCATGAACAATATCTAGAAAAATATAAATAATCATAATTGACTCAGGAGATGTTTGGTTCAGGCCAAGCCAAGTAAGTAACAGGGACTGAATTTACTCTCCAGCTTGACACACCTAAAAAACTGTAATACAGGCATACCTCAAAGATATTGCAGGCTTAGCTCCAGACTACTGCAATAAAGTGATTATCACAATAAAGTGAGTCACATGAAATTTTTGGTTTCCTAGTGCATATAATTACACTATACTGTATTCTATTAAGTGTACAACAGCATTATGTCTAAAAAATGTACGTGCCTTAATTTAAAAATACTTTATTGCTAAAAATGCTATTCATCATCTGACAGTGCAGGGCTGCTACAAACCTTCATTTGTAAAAAACAAAAACAAATGAACAAAAAAACAAAACTCCCACAATATCTGTGAAGTACCATAAAACCAGGTATGCCTGTGTAGGAAACAACAGCCCTCAAGACACTGGATACAAGTCAAGGAAGAACAGTGATCTCTGAGAGATGGGACAGAGATGAGATGAGCCTTATGGTTGCCCAAGCTTACTTCCTGGACAGTGCAGGGAGGGGGAACCCAGACAAAACCTAGTGGTCTCTCTGAGTTTAGGAAATAGAACTGGAACCCAGAGAAGCCAAGGCACCTAGAGTTCATAAGAGAGGAAAAAGCTGCAAAGACAGCACTCCAGAGATCTGTAGAAGGCCCCCTTGAGTAGGCAGTTAAGTAGTAATTGGAACATCCATGCAAGGAAACTACCTGAGGCTGGAGAAAGAATCATCATAAAGGTGTCTGGAGCTCACAGAGTGGAAAATCTCATAATCTATGGGGCATCTACTGGAGTACTAAGAAGGGTCTTGCTACAGTAGTGGGGCAAAATTAGCCTAAATTCAGCTTAAATCCCTAACAAAGCTTAAAAACAAGACACAAAAGGATCAAATGGTATTTAAGTAACTTCACTGCATCCCAGAACAAAATTCAAGAATACTTATAAAACTGTAAAAATATCCAGCATCCAAATAGTAAAATTCATGTCTAGCATCCACTCAAAAATTACCAGACAGGACTTCCCTGGTGGCACAGTGGTTAAGAATCTGCCTGCCAATGCAGGGGACGTGGGCTTGATCCCTGGTCTGGGAAGATCCCACAAGTCATGGAGCAACTAAGCCCGTGTGCCACAACTACTGAGCCTGCACTCTAGAGCCCACAACTACTGAGTCTGTGTGCCACAACTACTAAAGCCTGTGCGCCTAGAGCCCATGCTCCACAACAAGAGAAGCCACCACAATGAGGAGCCCGCTCACCGCAACGAAGAGTAGCCCCTGCTTGCTGCAACTAGAGAAAGCCTGCACACAGCAATGAAGACCCAACGCAGCCAAAAATAAATAAGTTTATTAAAAAATAATTACCAGACATACAAAGAACAAGGAAGCTACAACTCATAATGAAGAGGGGAAAAATTCAATAAAAACTGAAACAGAAATGACATAAATGAGAATTAGCAGAAAAGAACATTAAAACTATAGTCCATATGTTCATGAAAGATCGAAAATGAGACACGGAAGACTTGAAATTTGTAGAGGTGAAAACGACAATATCTAAGATGAAAACATACTGATGAGATTAACAGCAAATTAGATACTGCAGAAGAAAAGAATAATGAAACTGAGTAAATAAAGACTATCCAAAATGAATACACGGAGGAAAAATACTTTAACAAAACGAAAAGAGCATAATGAACTGTGGGACAACTTTAAGGAGCCAAGTATACATGTAATTGGATTCCTCAATGGAGATGAGAGAGAAGGGGGAACAGAAAAAAATGATTGAAGGAATAATGGCCCAAAATTTCCAAATTTGACAAAAATGGTAAATCCACAGATCTAAGAAGTGCAGTGAACCCCAGTGCATTTTATAATCAAATTGCTCAAAACTAGTTACAAGGAGAAAATCTTAAGAGCTGCCAGAGGGAAAAAGACATCACATACAGGGGAATGAAGACAAGGATGTGAGAAGATTTCTCCAAATAATGCAAGCTAGAAGACAATGGAGAAATTTTTTTCAGTGTTGGAAGGAAAAAAAGTCAATCTAGAGTTCTTTACCCAGTGAAAATACCTTTCAAAACTGAAATGAAGTAAGGACTTTCCAGGCATACAAAAGCTTAAAGAATTCATCATAAGCAGATCTGCATTACAAAAAATGTTTAAATCCTTCACACAGAAGGAATATGACACCAAATGGAAATTGAATCTACACAAAGGAGTGAAAAGTACCAGAAATGGTAAATATGAAAATGGTTTATTCTAAGTTCTAATCTCTTTAAAATATAGACTGTTTAAAGAAAAAAATAACAACAATGTAGAGTAGGATTTATAGCATATGTAGAAACAAAAGTCATTACAACAATAGCACAAAGGATGGGAAGTGGTAAATGAAGTGTGCTGTAGTTAAGATTCTTATATTGTACATGAAATGGTATAATATTATTTCACTATAGACTGTTGTAAGTTAAAAATGCATACTGTAAACTCTAGAGCAATGATTAAGAAAAAAACCAAAGAGATGAGGTATACCTAAGAAGCCAATATTGAGGATGAAAATGTAACCAAAAAAACCACTTAGTTAATCCAAAAAGCCAGAAAAGAGGAAGAAAGGAGCACAGATGGGACAAATGGGAAAACTAATAGCAAGATGATAGATTTAAACTCAACCTTGTTGATAATTTGGTTAAATATTAACTGTCTAAGTGCTCTAATTAAAAGGCAGAGATAGCAAGTGGATAAAAAAGTAAAACTCAATTAGGTGTTATCTAAAAGAAACCCAATTTATACATAAAGATACAGAGGTTAAAGTAAAATAACAAAATAAAAGAATAGGAAAAATATACAACACAAACACTAATCAAAAGAGAGCTAGATTGGGGCTTCCCTGGTGGCGCAGTAGTTGAGAATCCACCTGCCAATGAAGGGGACACGGGTTCGATTCCTGGTCCAGGAAGATCCCACATGCCACGGAGCAACTAAGACCGTGCACCACAACTACTGAGCCTGTGCTCTAGAGCCCGTGAGCCACAACTACTGAAGCCCGCGTGCCTAGAGCCTGTGCTCCACAACGAGAGAAGCCACTGCAATGAGAAGTCCGTGCGCTGCAATGAAGAGCAGCCCCTGCTTGCTGCAACTAGAGGAAGCCTGAGCGCAGCACCGAAGACCCAACACAGCCAAAAATAAATAAATAAAATAAACAAATTAAAAAAAAAAAGAGAGTTAGATTGACTATATTAGTCAGACCAAGTAGACTTCAGAATATTTATCAGGGATAAAGAGGAGCATTTCATAATGATAAAGGAATCAATTAACCAAAAGGATATAACAATCCTAGACATGCAGGATTTATTAGGATGCACCTAATAAAAGAGTTTTAAAATACATGGGGCAAAAACTGATAATTAAAAAGAGAAATAGACAAAGACATAATTATTGTTGGGGTCTTCAGCATTCCTCTTTCAGTAACTAATAGATCAAGTGGACAGAAAATGAGTCAGGATATGGAAGACTCGAACAAAACCATCAACCAACTTGATACAACTGACATTTATAGAGCAATACACCCAACCATGGGAGAACACACATTCTTCAAGTATGAATGAATGAGTCACCAAGATAGAACATATTATGGGCCATAAAGCAAGTCACAACACTGTTTAGACTGAAATCATATAAAGCATATTTTCAGACCATAATGAAATTAAAATAGAAATCAATTAAAGAAAGAATTAGAAAATCTCTATTTGGAAATTAAAAAGCAAACATACTTCTAAGTACCGCAGGGACTGAAGAATAAAACCAGAAAATAATTTGAACTGAATGAAAATGAATATAGTACTTATCAAAATTTGTGGCATGAAGCTAGAAAGATGCTTAGAAGGAAATCATAGCATGAAATGCTTATATCTGAAAAAGGTCTAAAAAATCAATAATATAAGATTATGCCTTAAGAAACCAGAAAAAGATCAGACTGAAACCAAAATAAACAGAAGAGAGGAATAAAGAACAGCTCAATTAAATACAAAAGTGGAAAAACAATAGAGAAAGACTGATGAAACCAAAACTTGGTTCCTGAGAAAGACTGATACAACCGTTAAACCTCTAGCCAGACTGGACCTGGTAAAAAGGAGAGAAGACACAAATTACCAACATCAGGAACAAAAGAGCAAACTTTAATACAGATAATACAGAAAAGGATTAGGGAATAATATGAACAACTTTATGCCAGAAAAGTTGACTATTTAGATGAAACAGAAAAATTCCTTGAAAAACACAAACATAAAGCTCTCTAAACAAAATAAACCAAATAGTCTTATATCCATTAAATAAATTTAACTTGTAGTTAACCAGATTGCTTCACAGGTGAATTCTACCAAAACATTTAAGAAAAAGAAAAAACAAAACAAATTTACATGAATTCTTCCAGAAAATAGAAGAGAACATCTTCCTTTTCATTTTATGAGGCCCAGAATTACCTTATGCTAAAATCAGACAAAAACATGACAAGAAAACCATAGACCAATGTTGCTTATAACATAGACAAAAATATCCTTAATAAAATAGTAGCAAATGGAATCCAGCAATATATAAAAAGGTAATACATTATGATTGAATGGGGCTTATACCAAGAATGCACAGTGGGTTTAAAATTTGAAAAAAATCAATGAATGTAATTTGCCACATAACAAAATAAAGGAGAAAAAAATCACCTCACTACATGCAGAAAAGAATTCTTTGACAAAATTCAACACCCACTCATGATAAAATATCTCAGCAAACTAGGAATAGAAGGGAACATCCTCAAACTTAATATAGGGTATCTACCAAAATCCTTCGTCTGTCTTAATGGTAAAAGACTAAATACTTTCCCTCCGGTAAAAGGCAAGGATAGTCCTGCTCTTACAACTTTTACTCAACATTGTACTTGATGTCCTAATCAGTGAAGTAAGACAAGAAGAAGAAACGCAAGGCATACAGATAGAAAATTAAGATGTTAAACTAACTTTATTCACAGATGACATGAATAAATACATAGCAAATTCTGTGGAATCAATGGAAAGCTGCTAGGACTAATATGCAAATTTAGCAAGGTTAGATAATACAAAAACCAATTATATAACTATATACTAGTACTGAATAATGATAAAATAAAAATTTTAAATAGCATTTCTGTACCTTATCCCATATAAAAAAATTAACTGAAAATGGCCCATAGACTTATATATAAGAACTAAAACTTTAAAACTCGTAGGAGAAAACACAGGAGTAAATCTTCATGACCTTGTGTTAGGCAATTGTTTCTAAGATTCAACATCAGAAGCAGAAGCAACAAAAGAAAACACATATAAACTGGACTATATGAAAACAAAAAACTTTGTGCTGCAAATGATATCATCAAGAAAGTAAAAAGACAACCCAGGGAAAGGGGGGTAACTATTTGCAAATAAGCTGATAAGAGGCTTGTATGTAAAATAAAGAACTCGGGTTTCCCTGGTGGTGCAGTGGTTGAGAGTCCGCCTGCCGATGCAGGGGACACGGGTTCGTGCCCCGGTCCGGGAAGATCCCACATGCCGTGGAGCGGCTGGGCCCGTGAGCCATGGCTGCTGAGCCTGCGCGTCCGGAGCCTGTGCTCCGCAACGGGAGGGACCACAGCAGTGAGAAGCCCGTGTACCGCAAAAAAAAAAAAAAAAAAGAACTCATACAAGTCAATAGTAAAAAGACAAATATTAAAATACATTAAACTCAAACACAGTTTTACAAAATTAATAAAGATTTGAACAGAAAATTCTCCAGGAATTCCCTGGCAGTCCCGTGGTTAGAACTCCATGCTTTCATTGCCAAGGGTGTGGGTTCAATCCCTGGTCAGAGAACTAAGATCCCACAAGCCACAGCCAAAAAAGAAAAAACAAAAAGAAAGAAAGAAAATTCTCCAAAAAAGATATACAAATAGCCAATAAGCACATAAAGAGATGCTCAACATCATTAGTCATTAGAGAAACGCAAATCAAAACCACAGTGAGCTACCACTTCATACCCACTAACATGACTAATCAAAACCAAAGACAAAAACAAGTGTTGGTGAGGATGTGGAGAGATTGGAATACCCGAACATTGCTGGTGAGATTGTAAAATGGTGTGACCACTTTGGAAAACAATATGGCAGTTCCTCAAAATGTTATATATATGAAGCTACCATATGACCCAGCAATTGCACTTCCAGGTATATGCTCAAGAGAAATAAAAACTTATGTTCAGGACTTCTCTGGTGGCGCAGTGGTTAAGAATCCGCCTGCCAATGCAGGGGACATGGGTTCAAGCCCTGGTCTGGGAAGATCCCACATACTGCAGAGCGACTAAGCCCATGAGCCACAGCTACTGAGCCTGTGTTCTAGAGCCCACGAGCCACAACTACTGAAGCCCACATGCCTAGAGCCCATGCTCCACAACAAGAGAAGCCACCGCAATGAGAAGCCCGAGCACTGCAACGAAGAGTAGCCCCCGCTTGCCGCAACTAGAGAAAGTCTGCATGCAGCAACGAAGACCCAACACAGCCAGAAATAAATAAATAAATAAAATGTTAAAAAAAACTTATGTTCATACAAAAATTTGTACATTAATGTTAATAACAGCATTCCTAATAGCCAAGTGGTAGAAACAACCCAAATGTCCACCAACTGAACAGATAAACAAAATGTTATATATCAATACAATGGAATATTATTTGGCAATAAAAAGGAGTCAAGTACTGATACATGCAACAACATGGATAAACCTTAAAAACATTATACTAAGTGAAATAAAGCGGTCACAAAAGACCATACAGTTTATGATTCCATTTATATGATTTGCCAGAATAGGCAAATCTATAGACATAAAGTAAATTAGTGGTTGCCTAAGGCTGGGGGTAAGTGAATGTGGGAAATGGGAAGTGACCACTGGTAGGTATGGAGTTCCTTTTTGGGTTGATGAAAGTGTTCTAAACCTAGATTGTGATTGTTGCACAACTCTGAATTTACTAAAAATCACTGAATTATATACTCTAATGAGTGAAGCTTATGGTATGTGAATTTTCTTCCAATAAATATGCTAATCTCATTTTTAATAGCACCCCATATCATGAAATATGTGGGGGTAAACTTTACAAAGTACGTAGGGGACCAGGACCCTGAAAATTACAAAACATTCCTGGGAAAGGCTAAAGATGTAAACAAATGGAGAAACATATCACGTTCAATTATCGATGACTCAAAATTGTCAAGATGGCAATTCCCCCCAAAGTAATCTATAGATTCAATACAATCTCAATCAAAATCCCATCAGACTTATTTTTTTTATTTTTTATTTTTTTACGGTACGTGGGCCTCTCACTGTTGTGGTCTCTCCCGTTGCGGAGCACAGGCTCCGGACGCGCAGGCTCAGCGGCCACGGCTCGCGGGCCCAGCCGCTCCGCGGCATGTGGGATCTTCCCGGACCAGGGCACGAACCCACGTCCCCTGTATCGGCAGGCGGACTCTCAACAACTGCGCCACCAGGGAAGCCCCCATCAGACTTATTTTTAAAGAAACCTGATTCTGAAACTTATATGGAAATGCTAAGGACCTAGACTTGTCAACCCAGTTTTGGAAAAGAATAACAAAATTGGAGGACTCACACGATCTAATTTTAAGACTTACTATAAAAGCACAATAATCAAATTAGTTTGGTATGGAATGAGGGTAAACATAAATCAATGAAACAGAATAGTGTATAGACATATATGCATACACATATGGTCAACCAATTTTTGGCAAATGCCAAGGTAATTGTGTCAGTGAAAGAGCAGTCTTTTCAATACTGGAGCATTGGATATCAATTTGGAAAAAAATGTCCTTCTATCCTCACTTCATACCATACAAGAAACTTATCTTGAAACGGATCATAGACTTAAATATAAGAGCTAAAACAATAGCATTTCTAGAAGAAAACATAAAAGGAAACCTTTGTGACCTTAGTTTAAGCAATGATTTCTTCGGACACCAAAAGGATGAACCATAAGAGAAAAAAATGTTAAGTTGAACTTTATCAAAATTAAAAACTTGTGCTCTTCAAAAAACATTATTACAAAAATGAAAAGGCAAGCCACACATTAGGAGAAAATATTTGTAATAAAGGACTTATATCCAAAATATATTTTAAAAAACTCCTACAAGTCAATAAGAATAACTCAATTATTTAAAAATGGGCAGGGCTTCCCTGGTGGCGCAGTGGTTGAGAGTCCGCCTGCCGATGCAGGGGACACGGGTTCGTGCCCGGGTCCGGGAAGATCCCACATGCCGCGGAGCGAGTACGCCCGTGAGCCATGGACGCTGAGCCTGTGCATCCGGAGCCTGTGCTCCATAATGGGAGAGGCCACAACAGTTAGAGGCCCGCGTACCGCAAAAAAAAAAAAAAATGGGCAAAACATCTAAACAGGTATTTTGCAGAAGAAGATACACAAAAGACCAAAACCCAAATAAGAAGATGTTTAATATCACCAACCCTCAAGGAAAAATAAAAACCACAATGAGGTGCCACTGTATATGTACTAGATTGGCTAAAATTAAGAAGACTGACAATGCGAAGTGTTGGTGAGGATGTGGACCAACTGGAATTCTCATAGATTGCTGGTAGAAATGCAGAATAGTACAGCAATTTGGAAAATAGTTTAGCAGTTTTGTATAAAGTTTAACATATGCTTCCTATGTGATCCAGCAATATCACTCCTAGGTATTTACCTAAGAGAAATGAAAACACGTCTGTACAAATACACTCAAACATTCCTAGCAGCTTGATTGACAATAGTCCAAAAACTGGAAACTACCCAAAATGTCCATATGTCCATTAACAGGTGAACGAACAAATTTTATATAAATTGTAGAGTGGCATATTACTCAGATATAAAAAATGAGCATATTACTGTTTTATCAACAACGGGGATAAATCTCAAAAGCATTGTGCTAAGTGAAAAAAGCCAGCACAAGAGACTACATATTGTATGGTTCCATTTAAATGAAATTATAGAAAAGGCAAAACCATAGTGACAGAAAGTAGATCAATGGTTGCCAGAGGCAGTGGTAGGTGGAAGGAACAGACTGCATGAGGCATGAGGAACTGGGGGCAGGGCGGTGGAAATTCTCTACCTTGATGTTGGTGGCTATTGCACAATTTGTCAAATGCATCGAGCTGCACACTTAACACTAGTGAATCTAACTGTATATAAATTATATCTCAATACAGCTAATAAAAGAACTGACTCAAAGAAATAGAAACATCTGAGAAGATCTAAACCTATTAAATAAATCACAATAGTTTAAAAATCAAACCAGTCCCACACAGTTCATTCACTTATTTACTCACTCATTCATTATATATTGAGTTCCTACAACATACCAGACACTAGTATAGGGGCTGTATGGATAATGCAGGCAAAATCCTTGCTCTCTTGGAGTCTATATCCTGGTTGGGGGGAACAGACAATGCACAAATGAAACCTCATGTCAGTAATGGGTCCTATGGAGGAAAAAGTGATCATGGGTGGGGTAGAAATGGGGGTGCTGTTTGTGGCCAGGGAAGACCCTTCAATGAGATGACATTTGAACAAAGACCAGATTGAAGTCGGGGGCAAGTGTGTCCCTGGCATGGGGGGACATGAAATTGACTAAAGGGGACCAACGATGAAGGCAGGTATATCTCTTAGGAGGCCCTGCAATAAGCCTGAGCAAGAGGTGATGGTCACCTGGACCAGAGTGTAGCAGGGAGGTGGTGAGATGTGGTTAGATGAAGGTAGAGCCAACAGGATTTGCCGGTGGGTCAGATATGGGGTGTTAGAGAAAGAGGGTTTTATCCTGGCTAATTGGAGGAATAGCTATTTACTGGGAGAGGATCAGGTCTGGGGATGGGGGAAGAGATTATAGATAGAAATCAAGAATTTGGATTTAGACATGCTAAGTTTGGAATATCTATTAGATATCTGTTAAGTGTTTTGAGTTGGACAGAGGATCTGGAGCACAACAGAGAGGCTGGGTTTACAGAATAAATGTCAGAGTCTTCATTTGTATAGGTGGTCTTTAAAACTATGGGAATGGATGAGATTTAGGGAGATCTCATAGATAGAGAAAAAAAAATAGGTTTGAGGGCAGTTTTACAGATCAGCCTCCCAGGTCTTTAAGGGCAGATAATCCTGGTCTCATATTCACTGTTCTGCTGCATGGAAGGAGGGAACACGCCATGCCTCGGTTCATGAAGCTAATATGCCTTGACATCCAAATAAGATGTGGAATTTATAGGCCAACCTCACTTATGAGTATACAAGTTTTAAAAAAAAGTCTTATTAACAAAGCAAATCTAGAAGTTTATAATACAATCAGTAATGTTTATCTCAGGAATGCAAAGTTGATTGAATATTATTCTATTAGTATAACTTACCACATTAACAGATTAAAGAAGAGAGAGCCCCTGATAATATGAATAGGAAAGCATTTGATAACCAATTTGATAATCATGATTAAAAAGAAGAAAATTCAATTTTTCAAAGTAGAGTAGGATTAGACGGAGATTTCCTTAACCTGACAAAGGGTATCTACCAAACACTTCATACTTAATGGAGAAACATTAGAAGCATTCCTTTTAAAAAAAATCGGGTATGGGGGGGGGGGGACTTCCCTGGTGGCGCAGTGGTTACGAATCTGCCTGCCAATGCAGGGGACATGGGTTTGAGCCCTAGTCAGGGAAGATCCCACATGCCGCAGAGCAACTAAGCCCGCGTGCTGCAACTACTGAACCTGCGCTCTAGAGCCCACGAGCCACAATTACTGAGCCTGTGTGCCACAACTACTGAAGCCCGTGTGCCTAGAGGACAGGCTTCGCAGCAAGAGAAGCCACTGTAATGAGAAGCCCTTGCACTGCAACGAAGAGTAGCCCCCGCTCGCCGCAACTAGAGAGAGCCCGCAAGCAGCAACGAAGACCCAACGCAGCCAAAAATAAATAAATCAGGAATGAAACAAGGACATCTACCATTATCGTTTTATCCAATATTATACTGGAGGTCCTAGCCAGTGTACCTGGATTTAAAAGAAACCACAACAACAACAAAAAACAACACAAAGACTGCCACTACTCACAAAGAAGATCTGCATAGAAAACTCAAAATAAATTATTAGAGTGAGTCTTTCAGGATACACAATCTGGATACACAGGCAGTATGTAAATCATCAACACTGGTCTCCAGCAGTAAACAGTTGAAAAATGTGATTTGGAGAGAGGTTATTTAACTTGCCCAAAGTCACACGGCTGGTAAAGAGTCGACTAGGAGGGAGTTCCCTGGCGGTCCAGTGGTTAGGACTCAGCCGGCCACCCCACCCCCGGCCCACCAAAAAAAAAAAATTGTGGACTAGGATGGAAATGGGGCTCCCTGCCTCCTGGGTCCAAGCTTTTAGTCCTGGGCTATATGCCTCTCTAGCACTGGTTGTACTTGTACAGGAGCCTGTACCCCACCTTTGGGTCCGTTCCCACGCAGCGGGTGTGGTCTGAGCAGGGCCTCCTAGGGCTGGAGCCAGGGTGTCCTAGGCCCGCAGGGAAAGGCTCACCATGGGGAGGACGGAGGCCCGAAGAGAGGCCAGGGTGATGGGCTTCCTCCTTCTGTCGTCCTGGCTTGCTGGGGGCAGGATCTCCACAAGGTTCATCTCCTCTTTGGCTTTCTCCCCCAGGCAAATCTGAGAGGGGTGGAAAACGAGCAGGGCTCCTCTTCACCCAGAGGGCGGAGGAGGCAAACCCTGTTCCAGCTGCGGGCACGGGACAATCCCACCTGCTCCTCTGTGGCTGTCCAAGTCCCTCCCTGCTCCGTCCTTCCTCCCCTCCTTGGGGCTGGGGGGTACCCACCGTACTAAGCAGCAGCATACAGTTCTGCTTCCCCACCTTCTGGGGTCTGAAGGTCCAAGTCGGCTTCTCCTGGCTCAGCTCACAGCCTGCGAAGGGAGACGGAGGGCGGAAGGCGTGGCGTGGGGCGGGCAGGCTCCGGGGAGACGCGCCTCTCTGCCTCCAGCCCTAGCCGCACCCCCTGCTCCCGGTGACGTACCCCCAGCCCCCCAGGTGCTCCGAGAACAGCCTGGAGCCTCACTCACCCCAGAGCAAGGCCAGTGTCGCCTTTTCGGAGGTGCTGCTAGTACGGCTGCGATTCATGATGCGGGGCGGGGGCCGAGCAGCTGCGAGGAAGGGCGCGTTACAACCCTCGGCCGACAAGGCAGCACACACCCGAGCTGGGGACACCCCGGCGGAGCGCTCCGCCAAAGGACGGTGCTTAGATCGCCCAGAGCGGGAGAGGTGAGCGAGGCGCCCGGCTGCCCCGCCGGCCCTCCCAGCACCCCAGGGGTGCAGCGCCGGTCAGCCGCGGGCAAGGCGGCTCGGTGCCCGGTCTCATGTCCACTCGACCCCGGGCCCCGGCCCTCTCGCAACCCCTCCTCCACCTCACCGTCGCTACTCCGCGTGCGAGGCTCACGCCATAGGCTCCTCCTCGGATCGCTTCCCTCTTGGGCTCCCTCCCTCCGGCCTCATCCTGGCCTCACCTGAGGGCCGGCCGCCCACAGCGGGCGGTTATGAAGCCTGGGAAGGGGCAACGGGAGATGTCTCATCAGCCCCATTCCGTTCTTCCACTCTTTCCTCCTCTTCGCTCCTCAGAAGCACCTGGAGAGCTCGTTAAAACACAAAGCGCTAGGCCTCACCCACCTCCATCGTTTCCCACGGGGAGGTCTGGGTGTGACCCAGAAAATTAGCATTTCTAACAGGTGCCCAGGTGAGGCGGACGCTGCTGGTCCAGGACCGCACCGTGAGAACCACGGTCCTGACCAATAGGGACTGACTGAGGTCTGCTGCCGGAGCCCGCCCAGCGCCCAGCGTGGATGCTTTGCTACCAGGTAGGAAGCGCAGCCTTGTCGGCCCTTCGTGCTCATCGTCTTTCTTCGTGTCCTTTCCCTACACTTAGAGAGTGTGGGCCTCTTGCCAGGCCCAGAGGGCCTGACCGTCAGGGCTGTGGTCCTCGGAGAGGAAGAGCCCTGTTTCCAGAAGGATGACTTCTCCCAAGGCTAGGAAGGGGTGGAATACACCACGGGGCACTGCGAGTGACCTTACGAAGGCGTCATTTCACAAACAGCAGTTCACACAGCACAGTGATGCCCTTAAATGTTTGTTTGGGTGGGGGGTAGTGAAGAGGAGGAAGCTTTTCAGCTGACCACCGCCCTCAAGTAACACCTCTGTTTGGGAGACAGAAATAACCAGGAATCTCTCTCATTGCATTCATATCCATCATTCGCATCCTGGAAACTTCTCACCTGCATATAAAGTTCACTGATTTTCAACCAAGGTGTCAAGGGAAAGGATAGTCTTTTCCAAAAATTGTGCTGGAGGAACTGGATTTATCTTTCTGCAACCCTGATTGGAGCTTCTGCTGTGCAGGAATCAGTTTTTTTTTTTTTTCTTTTTAAAATACCAGCTTTCTTGAGCAATAATTCATATACAAAAATGTACCAGTTTAAAGTGTATAATTTGAATTTTGACAGATGTATACACCATGTGGCCATCACCACAGCCAAGTTACAATTTCTGTTACGCCCCCAAATTTTCTCGTTTCCCTTTGCAGTGAATATCCTCCCCTTACTGTCTACTTGGCATCAGACACTTACCTGTTTTCTGACACTGTAGATTAGTAGACTGTCCTAGAAGTTCGTATAAGTAGAATCATACAGGGTCTTTTGGTCTGCCCTCTTTTGCTGAGCAGAATGTGTTTGAGATTCATTTCTCCATAGTTGTGGTATCAGTAGTTTGTTTCTGTGTATCGTTGAGTAGTGCTCCACACTTGTATATCCAGATACCTGCTAGTCAGTTTTTTTTTTTTTTTTTTTTTTTTTTTTTTGGTACGCGGGCCTCTCACTGTTGTGGCCTCTCCCGTTGCGGAGCACAGGCTCCAGACGCGCAGGCTCAGCGGCCATGGCTCACGGGCCCAGCCGCTCCGCGGCATGTGGGATCCTCCCGGACCGGGGCACGAACCCGTGTCCCCTGCAATGGCAAACGGACTCTCAACCACTGCGCCACCAGGGAAGCCCTGCTAGTCAGTTTTATGTGTCAGCTTGGCTAGGCTATTGCACCCAGTTATTCAATCACACTGAGGGTGTGGCTGACACCTTCTGCTTGGCAGTTGCTACTGAAGGTATTTTGTGGATGCGATTAACATCTACAATCAGTTGCCTTTATGGAAAGATTACCTTCAGTACCATGGGTGGGTCTGATCCAATCAGTTGAAAGGCCTTAAGAGCAGAACTGAAGTTTCCCTGAAGATGTTTTGCGCGTGGTCTGCAGCTTCAGCACCTGCCAGAGAGCTTCCAGCCTGCTCTTCCTGACAACCTGTCCTACCGATCTCAGACTTGCCTAGCCACCTCTTATGATTGCATTAGCCAATTCCTTGTGCTACATCCCTGACTGATAACACCTGTTGATGGATATTTTGGGTAGTTTCCAGTTGTGGACTATTATGAATAAAAATGCTATGAACATTTGAGAGCAAGTCTTTGCATGGATATATGTTTTAGTTTTTCTAGGATAAATACCTAGGAGTGGAATTGCTGGATCATTTGGTGTGCATTAAACTTTATGTGAAACTGTAAAACTATTAAAAAAAATCCTGTACCAGTTTGCATTTCTACCTGAAATGTATGAAAATTCCAGTTGCTTTACATCTTTGTCAGCACTTGGCATTGTCAGTCTTCTTAATTTTAGCCATTCTAGTGGATGTATATAGTGACATGTGGTTTTTATTTATCTTTTTTTGATGACAAATGATGTTGAGTATTTTTTCAAATGTTTATTGGTCATTTGTGTATCTTCTTTTGCAAAAATACCTGTTCAAATATTTTGTTCATTTTGAAATTGAGTTATTCTTATTGAATTGTGGTTCTATATATATATTTGGATGCCTGTTCTGTGTCAGGTATACGTATTCCAAAGATTTTTCACTCCCATCTATGGCTTGTCTTTTCATTTAAAAAAATGGTATCATTTGGAGAGCAGAAATTTAAAAATTTGATGAAGTCAAATATTTCTTTCTTTTATGCCTTATGCTTTTGGTATTTTAAGAAATCTTTGCTTAACCCATTAAAAATTTTCCTGTTTCCTTCTAGAAGCCTTGTAGTTTTAGCTTTTACTTTTACAACTGTGATCCATTTGAAGTTAATTTTTGTGCATAGTGTTTGGTAAGGGTCAAGTTTCCTTTTTTTCCTCCTAAGTGGTTATCTAATTCCTCTAGCACCATTTTTGGAAAAGACTCTTTCTCTATTGAACTACCTTGGCATTTTTGTCAAAAAACAATTAACCATATATGTTGGTCTATTTCTGGATTTTATTGTTACATTGGTCTGTCTACCCTAGTGCTGATACCACACTCTCTTGACTACTGTAGCGTTATAGTAAATCTTGAAATCAGGCAGTTGAGTCCTTCAACTCTGTTCTTCTATTTCAAAACTGTTTTGGCTCTTCCAGAGTCTTTGCATTTTCTTATAAATTTTAGAATCAGCTTGCCAGTTTCTAAAAAAAAAAAAAAAGCCTTCTGGGATTTTATTGGGATCCTGTTGCATGCATAGTTCAATTTTGGGAGAATTGTCATCTCGATTTTGAGACATCCAATGCATGAACACGTTGTAATCTCTTCATTTATTTAGATCTTTAATTTTCTCAGCGATGTTTTACAGATTTTAGTGTTCAGATCCAGCACACCTCTTATTAAATTTATTCCTATGTATTTCATGTTTTCAGATGCTATACCAAATAGTATATACTTCAAAATTTCATGTCCTAATAATTTGTTTTTAGTATATAGAAATAGTTGGCTTTCATATACTGACCTTGTATTCTGATTTTGCTAAATTCATTTATTAGTTCCAGTAGCTTTTTTGTACCCCAAATCACAACATCTGTGAATAAAGACAGTTTTACTTCTTCCTTTTTGATCTGTGTGCCTTTTATTTGTATATTTATTTATTTTTGTGCCTATTTGCTCTAGTTAGGACCTCAGGTACAATGTTGAATAGAAGTGGTAACAGTGGGCATCCTTTCCTTGTTTTCCATCTTAGGGGAAACATTCAGTCTTTCGCCTTCAAGTATGTTGTTGGTGGTAGGTTTTTCATGGATGTCTTCTTAAGAATGTTTCTTTCTAATCCTAGTTTGCTGAGAATTTTTTTTTATTATGAATGAGTATTGAATTTTGCCATATGCTTTTTATCTATCGAGAGGACCAGCTTTTTTGCCTTTGTTTATATGAATTAGTTACTGATTTTTTGAATGTTTTAAACCAACCTGGCATTTCTAGGACCAATCTCACTTGGTCACGATGTATTATGCTTTTTTATATATTCCTGGATTTGATTTGTTTATATTTTGTTAAGTATTTTTGCATTCACGTTCATGAGGATATCAGCCTGAAGTTTTCTTTTTTCTTCTATAATGTCTTTGGTTTTGGTATGAGGGAGTGCTTGTTTCATAAAATGATTGGGAGTGTTCCCTCTTCTATTTTCTGATTTTTTTGTTGAATTCCAGGTGCTCTGCTTGCAAAAGCAGAAGCATACTACAATTGAATCATACTACAATCCACTTTCCTGTACTCTCCCAAAGTCCTGTTGATTCCACCCCTTGACCCCAGTATTTCCCAGCTCTCTCCACAGCCCTCGTCTTGGTTCAAATCTTTATTACTCACTAGTTGGTGAGTTACAGATTGGTCACTAGGCTGCTTTCAAACTTAATGGCTTTTAGGATCAAATCCCAACCTCTTGTGCCCCACCCTTCATCCAGACACGTAGAGGACTGCACTCTCCCTCCAGTCATACTGTTTTTGCAGCTCCTAAAAAGGTACAAGATGTTTCATGCCTCAGGGTTTTTGCGCTGCTTGAGTGTTCTTCCCTGTTTTCTTCCGATTAGCTCGTTCCTGCGTTAATGCTCCTCTTGGTGGCTCCTCAGTTATCCCAGAGCAAACAGAGCGCGCAATGATCAACCTTTTCAGCTTGTTTGCCCACTCCACTGAGTTCTTCCCATCCAGGGATCAAGTCCTTGAACAGCGCCTCTGTGACTATCACCGTGGATACCCCCACCGGGCACACGGCCCAACTCTGGCCTTGCCCAAGAAGAACGCCCCGGCAACCAAAGAGGACACCAGCCTTAAGGAGTCATGACTGCGCCTGCGCACAGCGGCGGAAGTGGGGTGAGCGTCGACGCGGAGAGGACGCGCCTGGGGAGAGTGCGCAGGCGCGGCGGGGACGGAAGGAACGCCCCGAAACGCCTCCGGGGCGCGGAGGCTTGTTCGGAAGTTGTGCCGGGTTGGGGGTGAGTTCTTTCTCTTTCCTTCGCAGCGCGTGCGGCTGGTGTCAGAGGCTTCTGCTCTTTTCCGTTTGGTAGAGGCCTGTGGTAACGATGTGAATTTAACCCGCTCAACGCAGGCAGCCCAGGGCTCGCTCTGCAGGGGCTTCACCCAAATGAAGGTGCGGTTACTCTCCAACTCCCACTTCCCATCTTCTGCAGACTCTCCCACGCCCCAGATACACATCCTTTCACTCATGATGATCTTTTCCGTGTGGCCCCGGCTCCTGAGGAGCACGTTTTGGTTGCTGGGACGAGGAGGGAGTGGGGTTAGCAATATCTCAGATAAAGCCGTGAGACTTAGGGACAGTAGGGGGAGACTTCACAGAGGAAGTGGGACTCTACTTTGGGTTTGTAAAGGTGAGCAAAGGGCAAGAAAGTTTAGACCGAGAGGAGAGGGCCCTGCAGACGGGGTTAAAGGCACGAGGTAGGATGTGGAGGAAGATAAGGCAGCGGCCGCGGCCTAGTTGGGTGGAAGCATTTTCCTGCACCCAGCTCCTCGGCTGGTAGTTTATGACTTGTTTGCTTTGTGACATGTCCCAGACTGCAAGATGTTAAAGGGTCGGGAACTGGTTTCCTGGTAAATAGAAATGATGATGGCCTGTTATATACTTAAACTGAAAAGTGATTTCATTGCCACTAATTTTCCAGGTGAACTAATTCAGCCTTGAGGAGGCCTTACTCTCACTGCAGTGTCATCAGTCTTTAAGAGCTGAGGAGGTATGGTGTGGGTTCTGGCTTCAAAGGTACTGCTCTTACCTTTGCCCACCCTTTCACTACTATCAGACGCGGGAAGAGTGGCCCCTCCGAGCTTTACATAAGGCCAAATCCATTGTCCAGTTAATCAGTTTTTATCCTGGGTTTGGTTGTCCTCCAGACCTTGAATCCAGATATGCATGGACTTGATTAATTTGTTATCCAGTAGCAGGGGTTAGGAGATTCCCCACTTGTCACTCTTCATTCTTTTGTAACCCAGTAATGGGAAGGTTTGGGCCATACAGGTGATGCTGTTATGCTTAGTATTTATTATGAGTTGTCTGTCTTCATGATTGTCAAGCAGAATTTAAAGTATAACTGTGTACGGTGCTTGTATAAGTATTGTTCACTACACTGTTTTGGAATCAGTTTGTACTGTTGGGGATCTTACACACAAGAGTGGCAATGAATTTGCCTTTTGCAAATGATGTTCTTTGCTTTTCTGTTTAGTTTCCTTTTCTGTTGCTGACCCTCAAAAAGATATTTGGCTTATAGTGGATGCTGATGAATGAACAGACAGCAGCAGTCAGGCAGTCCTGAGAACCATAAGGGTTTTCTGGGGAAGGAGGCATAATATTGCAAGCTTGATTTCATCCTCCATTCTGATCATTTGATGTCCCACTGTCTGGCAGCTGATTTGTTTAGTGACCCATTGACCTGAAATACACAAAAGTGGCTGACCAGTGAATTCCAGGGTATCTAAGAAACCCAAAGTAGATGTGATGGACCCAGGAGACATGCTACGGAGGCAAGAATCCTCTTAGACGTTATTTACCACCTAATCGGTTGTTGTATTAATTATGGCTGGTGAGTACATTTTTATCCTTTCAAGTTTACTTTAAAAATATTTAAAGAACTAGGACTTTAAAGTAGTTACAGTCATTTACATTTTCCCAGGCCCTGTTAATCAGTTATGGCTTTTGCAGTTTCCCTGTAATTATCTTTGCTTTCCTTTTCTGCTTTGGCACTTGGGTAGCTGCACATGGCAACTTAACGTTTGTAGATCTAGCTGAAAATCTTGGGTGGCGGGAGGGTTGGCTGGTGGTAGATAGGATAGAGAGAGGTGTTTGGGCTCTCTGGAGTTAATTCATCTTACCCCATGACCATGGATATTTTGAAAAGTGGTCTGTTTTTCAACTTGGTTGAAACTTCATAAGGTATTAGAATATTTTTCCACTTGGGGGGAAGAAAACAAGTTCTGAAGAATAAGTTTGTGTTTGCAGAATACAAAGCTATTATTTCTTAGTAGGTTGTCTTTTGTCATTAGAAAAATGATACTTGGCTGAAAGTCCTTGCTTCTTAAAATCTGAAAACCTAAAATTTCATCCTTCATCCTTTGTCTGATTTATACTTTAGTGGGAATAAATAACCCTATTTGTCGGCAGAGCCAGCAAACCAATATATACATACATACATAACACAGTTTAATAATCCGCAGTCAAGACTTTAGGTGTTTTGCCAATGTACAGTTTGTGTCAGGAAACACTGTCAAAAGACACTTGACTTGATGCCCAGGATAGCCTAGAAGGTAATGAACTCATGCTTCAACGGAATAAAACCTCCACAAGATGTCTTGAGGAAACCAAGGTTTAAAGATAACTGGCTTGCACATTTACTAGGTTGAGTCACGTGAAATTGCTGATAACTGATCAGAAAGAAAGGCTGTTTTCTGGGTAACCCTCTTATAACTGTCAATTAAGAAAGGAGCAGCTTCACTGTTTAAAAAGTTTGATGTGGTTGGGGAAGATTTTACCCATGGCAGTTAGTCATGACTGGACTGTGCTGAGGGCTGCACTGAGGAGACACCAGCTCTGGTGAGTTTCTTCTGAAATTGTTTTTGGGGAAGGAAAGGGAGGGGTATGGGGTTTTGCTGGTCAATCAGCAGCTCGGGATAGTTGGGGGAGACGGTTTCTTCTTCAAGTACCCGTGAGAAAGTTATTTTTTTGTCTTATTTACTGCAGAATTAGAATTCCAGGTCACTGGAATATGTGACTGGTGTGTTCTACATATTAATGCAGCCTGACCATTTTCTATTCGGTTTAGAGATAGACTTGGCTAAGATGAATCAATTCTATTTGCCTTCCAGCTATTAGAATACATTTTTTTGGCGGGGGGGGGGGGGGCCTGTGATATAACTTTGGGCCAGAGACCGAAACAGCAGACAAAGGTAGCAGTATGTCTAGTGGACAAGAGTGGCTCTCTAGAGTCTGTGATTATTGAATACAACTCTGCATTAAGGTACAGGTAGGTATCGCAGAACCTTAATACTTTTCAATGTTCCTGGCAACTAAATTCTTTAACACCTAGGCACTACATAGCATGGGGGATGAGGAACAGTCCCTGTTCCTGGTAGTGTTCTTCATTTGACAGTTCTGGCTCATGAGGTCTGCCAAGTATTTTGGGGGATAAGACTTATCCTTGAACTTGTCGGGGTCTAATGAGTGAAACCCAGCCCACATTAAGGAGCATATGTCAGAACATTAACTAAACTGGGATTTCTGCAGTTATTCTTTCTTGGTTACCACCTGGAAGCTCGTAAAGTGGCTTCACTTTTGTAACTGTGGACCCAGCACATTTTTTATATACAGATATGTATCAACTAAATGAATCCTATTTTTAAATGACATTGAGTCAGACTTAGTCCAATGAGAAGCTAATTTCACAAGGTTGAGGGATGCCTGTCACCCACTGGCTTTTAGGAATGCATGTTCCAAACATCTTCATGAGTTCAGAGTGAGACATGTCCCTGCAGACACACTAGACTTGATTGCTGAAACCAGGTCAGTAGAAACCATTGAAGTTTATTGGCGGTCACAATGCTTACACTGTATGCAGCAAACACCCTTACAAGTCTATCCGCAACCTGATCACGCAAGAAAGGATTCACCACACAGTCGCCAGAGGAGAAGGAAAAAAAAATTAACAGGCTTGTTTCTGGGGGTAGAGGAGAGAAATAAAAAAAAAACCTAATTGATGAGTGTCCCATGGGCAAGAGCTGAACTAGAGATGCGTACAACTAGCAGCAACAATTGTGGAAAAAGTACAAGGCAAATAGCTTTCTCCATTAATTTTCCTCCGTAGGTTAATTTTTTTTAATATTCAAAACATTTATTATGGTTTTCATTTTATAAAAATGTATATTTTTAAAGGGGTGGGAGAATGTTAAATACTTCATGCTAGGTAGACCTTGTTATTAAGAACCCCTCCGCTGTAGTAACTTCCTCCAGTTCATACATTCACGAGTGCAGGGTACATATATAAATATCCACACGCACACATCCACACACACTGCCTCGAGGGCTGGGGAAGACTAAACGTTATTGGCCACACACGACTGGGCCTCTGGTGGACTCATCCAGATTGCTCAACAGGAGAGCAACTGGCTTAATTCCTTCTCTCTGGTCTCCACTTTTACAGAGACTGAGAACCCTAAATCATAGAGTTACATCTGGCTTTTAAAAGCAAGAGGCATATGTCTGAGGATGGGGGATAAGCAAAGTGGGAAAGAGGATGAAGCTAAGAACACCAAACACTTTTAGCTGGAGTTGTCTGTCACCGCAAGAGGCCAAGGGACTTAGGGCAGCATCTAGGTTGAAGGGGGAGGGATGGTGCTCCGCATGGCTTAGAGTTCCTAATAACAAGGGTGATACAGTAACAGGAAGTGATAATTTGGGGGGCAAGGAAAGGGTAATAAGAAAAAATATACATTTGGAATTTTTACTTTTTTTTTTCTTTTTTTTCTTTTTTGCCTCTCTACACTGTGTCACTAAATATATCTCTGCACGTTCACACATCCTCGTCCAGTAAAGCTTCAGGCCACCAGAATACACATTTTTTCCTCACTCGCATACATAACCCCTCACATCAGCATTGGTGCACTAGACTCTGTAAAAATTTTTCAGTCACACTTTGTTTTTAAACTTGAGTCAATATAAACCTTGTTCAAAATGTTATGAAAAAATGTACATGTTTATACAAGGCAGGTTGTGACAGGACACTGGGGTTCTTTCCCCGTGGGCGGCCCCAGGAGGAGGGGGCTGGAGTCTCACACATTTGTGTCTCTATCTCCTCCCACCACCCTTCCCACCCAATCCCCCAGGAACCAGCAGCGCCCTGCCCCCCCTAGTGAGTGCACTCACACCCCTATTCCCTGGGGAAGAAGCTAGTTGACCTTTGCCATTTTCCCCACACCCCTGGAGGAGGGGGCCGGGATCAGCCAGGCCCTCTCCATTGTAATTGTTCGCCCCTCTGGGCCAGACCAAAGGGACGCTGCTCTGTACAGGTAGAGTCCAAGGAGGTGTCAGCTCATCATATCATTGCTATTCACGCCGTAAGTGGAATTCTTCATCGAGTCGTTGACTTCTCGACGGAATGCTGACAGATTCTGGGTGAACCTACAGAGAGGATGCATGTAGGTTGGGGGAGCAGGGTGGAAGGGAAAGATCTTTGCCTAAAATGTTTCTAGCAGACAAGTGGCTACTGAGAGGCAGAACGTATGAATCGGTTGTTTCTAAGGTCAGTTAATCTCAGTCTTAAGACTTTAAGGGAAAGTTTGGGCTAGTTTTGCACCCCTTTCTACCTGACAACTTCATGGCAGGCCTCGAGATCTGGTCAAATCTGGGGCTCTGAGGATCACCTTGGGTTCACGGCAGCACAAAAGGAATCTCACTGACAGAGACGGGAAGTAACCCTCACGAAGTGAGAGCTGGGAGAGGATGAAGCTGTCTCATTTCTTAATGCCAAGAGACCTGTGCTATCCAGTATGGCAGCCATTAGCCACACGTGGCTGTAGACCACCTGAACTGTGCTCAGGGCAACTGAGGAACTGAATCCAATTAAAAGAAATTTAAAATTCAGTTCCCCAATCGCACCTTAATTAAAATGCCATATTTTAAATTAATTAAAATTAAAGAAAATTTAAAAATCAATTTAGAAAAACCTGACGTTCAATTCAGTTATTGGACAACTTCTAAGTATGTTTGGAACAACCTGAGTATGGGAATCTAATTGCAACTGTAAGTTTTATGAAATCTAAATATAAATCAAGTATTTCCGATGAAAATGTAGCATATGGGGCTTCCCTGGTGGTGCAGTGGTTGAGAGTCCGCCTGCCGATGGAAGGGACGCGGGTTCATGCCCCGGTCCAGGAGGATCCCACATGCCGCGGAGCGGCTGGGCCCGTGAGCCATGGCCGCTGAGCCGGCGCGTCCGGAGCCTGTGCTCCGCAACGGGAGAGGCCACAACAGTGAGAGGCCCGCGTACCGCAAAAGAAAAAAAAAAAAAAAAGGTAGCATATGAATTGAGATGCCCTGTTAAGTGTAAAATACACAGGATCTTGAAGATTTAGTACAACAAAAAGAATCTTAAAATTCTCAATTTAAAAATACTGATTACACATGGACACATTATTTTGGATACATGGGTTAAATAAAATATATTAAAATGAATGTTGTCTGTTTCTTTTTACCCTTTTTAGTTGTGGCAACTAGAAAATTTAAAATTACTTTTGTGGCTTGCTTTTCTATTGGGCAGCACTGCTTTAGACGGCCTCTAAAAGACTTTTAAGGAGTCTCCCTCATTTCAATGATTTGAAAAGTAACACTTGCCTAGGGTTTCTTGCCAGAGCCTTCTACACTCACCTGTCTCTGTTTTTCGTTAGAAGATTTCGCTCAATGCCTTCCATCAGGTTTTCGAAACACAGATGCATAGCCTGCTGCTTCTCTGGTGGCTGGCTGTTCACGATACTGTTCCTTAGGTCAGAAAAATACTGTAGGGCAAAGTGGGGGGGGCAGTAAGGAGAGAAGATGGGGAAAGGCTGACTAGCCCTCCATCATCTGCAGAGTGGAAGGAGTGTTCTCCTCCAAGAAATGGAATATCTATTAAAATTGGATACTTGGTTTTTCTTAAAGTTCAAGCAAGCACCTGTAGGATAATATATCTTTATCTTACTTAAAAATCTAGAATTTTAAATTTGTAAATGCTGTGAGGGTCATCTGATCCAGATTCTTCTTTTATAGGAATCTCTAGACTTATTTATGTCTGTTTATGGCAGAGCTGGAACTAGAACTTAGGCCTTAGGTGCTCTGATCTCTAGGTATCTTCTCTCCTTGTCACACTTCCTCATCCTTTCCCTTTTGTCTGAACTGCCACAGGTGCTGACTTCTAACCGTTAAGTGATTATATGCCTTTCAGAGCATGAATAGGACGTGCTCAGAGAATGGGCCACTTTCCCTCTTTCACCACCGTAGGGTGTTGCTGTAAGTGTTTCTCAGTGCCCTGGACACCAGGGAGCTGTTCTCTTACCTTTTCATTAAGTAGTATCAAGCCGAGTAGGGGTCGGGACATAGACCACTGGTTCCTACAGTCTTCGAAGATGATGATGTTGAGCACCGTTGACAGCATCTGGAAATGGAGAATCTGAGGCAGTGACCTAGTGTGTGGCTACTCAGATAGAATTACAGATTCCAAACAGAGGTGTTTATTAGGTTGAAGGTCTTTTCTATCTAGAGTAAACCAGACGAATATTTCATGAAGCTTCATTTAAATCTTCTACTACAAGGTAAGTTTTGTTTCTAAGATATTTCCTTTCTTGTTCTTTAAATTGGTTTGAAAATTCAATTAAAAATGGGCCTTTCCAGTTAACCTAGAGTTTTGTGGGTAATGGGATGGGTCAAGTAAATGATTATAATAGGCAAAATCACCTTGCACTATAGCTCCCAGGATCTTTTCTCAGAAGAGAGAGCTTTATAACATTTTGGGGATGTTCACTACTCCTTTAGAGAACAACGTAGACAAAGATGAGACTGGTTAAAATATTATTGGCTAAAAGTCTACTTCCATTGATTCTTTTTCCTTATGTATTTTTATCTGGTATATTCCTGCAAATCTTATTTTTGAAAAGATGTTGCATACAAATAAAATTATGGTCAGCATATGGTTTGATCTCCACATGGTCAGTTATCTCTTTTTGTCCTGCACTTTTTTTTTTTTTTGCAGTACGCGGGCCTCTCACTGTTGTGGCCTCTCCCGTTGTGGAGTACAGGTTCCGGACGCGCAGGCTCAGCGACCATGGCTCACGGGCCCAGCCGCTCTGCGGCATGTGGGATCTTCCCGGACCGGGGCACGAACCCGTGTCCCCTGCATCAGCAGGCGGACTCTCAAACACTGCACCACCAGGGAAGCCCCCCTCTTTTTTTTTTTTAAATTGAAAGCAAAGGTGGTATAATCTATTTTTGGCTGTGCCATGAGGACTGCGGGGATCTTAGTTCCCCAACCAGGGAACGAGCCCATGCCCTTGGCAGTTAAAGCTTGGACTCCTAACCACTGGACCGCCAGGAAATTCCCTGTCCTGCACTCTTGTTTCTGTTTTGCAAGTGGCAGTACAAGTTTTACAGCTGGATACTGCTAACTCATGCTCCATTTATAGCAATGGATGAGCAAAGTCACTGTCACGGAAGGAGGATAGTGCTCATGGGACAGGCCCAAGGCATGGGGGTTAGTGTGACACTCGGAGAACAATTCAGAATTTGATTTTTTCAGATTTTCTATATCCATATCCAGTGATTACTCAGGTAACTGAAAATCCACTGCAATTTTAAGGTGTAAAATTCACCTTGGCAGCATTAACCAGGTTAATCTGGTTAATCTCGCTTGGCCTCTCCTCTCTCACAGAGAGGTTCTCCCACCGTGGGACACCCACACTGCCTCCTAGCCCTCATACTCCTTACCTGCTGGATCATCTCTGGATGCTGCTGCATGATATGCAGAAAGCGGTCACTCTCCTGGTTCAGGGGCGTTGTCCTCTTCTTGGTGCTACGTGAAAGCTGCTTGAAGAGGTATGTCACAATGTGGTCCAGGCAGGAGCAGCAGCCTGTGCATACCATGGTGTCTGGAAGAAAGAGGGGGAGGGGTGGAATAGCACAGGGATACTAAGCTGCTCATGGTGACTCGGGTGAACATAAGTTGCCCTTAGCTGAGATCCCACAGAGGTCCCCAGTCAGACTGGGAACTGTGGTCAGTGCAGCCAAGACCACGGCTTGGGGTGCTGCCTATTAACCTCTCACCCTCATCATACAGCAAGGTCCAATTCTAAGTTTGAAAATGAGCCTGTCACAATAGATAATAGTATAAACAATATTGAAATTATTGACTCAATATGATGTGGATTTATGTCTTATGCTTCATAAAAAATACCAAATAGCTTACAATATAGCAAGTATTTTTATTGTGCCAGACATTGTGCTAAGGACTTTACAGGCTATCATCTCTATTTCATCCTCTTGAGAACTCCAGGAGGTAGGTGTTCCATTTTACCAATGAGTAAACTGAAGTTTGGAGAGGTTATGTGACTTGCCTCCAGGTCACACTGCTAGTCACTGGAAGAGCTGTGATTAGAATCCAAGTCTGATGTGTGAGCCTATATTCTGAGTTACCTGGGTGACTGTCACTAAACTAATACAGCCTATCAACACCTACAGTTTGTTAGAGTGGGGCGCTGTAATATTTGTTTATCTATAGCATCTCCGGGGGAGTGTGCGGTGGGAAGCTGCAGACTTGTCTATTCATTTTATTAAGGGGACACTGCAGCACAGCCTGCAGACAGAGCTGACTAGGTGAGGCACAGGCCACAGGCCTAAAAGAGTAAAGCATGCTGCTTCCGTTCATACAGAGGTCCCCCTATTTTCAAGAAGCTAAAAAACAGCCTTCCAAAGCAGGGTCTGATACCCTGGCTGGACTGTTCTAGATACGGCAACGCCCCCTGCTGGAGGTAAGTGCGTATCAAAGAAGTGGCCCAGAGCAGAGGTGTGGCTATCACCACAGCAGACAATCCAAAGTCATTCTCTGTGCATTTGCAATATTTTGTGATTATTTTGCAGTTGACTTAATCTTCCTATTTATGTTTTGCTCAGCCTAAGATAAAAATGTACTGTATTCTCTGAACACATACACACTGACTAAGACTGCTGGAATGCAGCTTGGTAACAAAATGGTTGACAAGAACCAGGTAGAACAGGATGAAAAGACTTATGGAGCTAGCTGTGCAAAACCTTCCACTGCCCCAAGGATAGAACCCAAACATACTGATATGGCTTAAGGGCAGTCTTTGTGATCTCCAGATTTGCCCCTGCTTCTCTCTCTCCCTCCGGCTTCACTTCATTCCCCCTCTTCTCTTCTGCACGAGTGTGCCAGCCATCTGGATTTCCTGGGGTTTTTTTGCCAACAGGTGCTAGTACTTGCAGTTCCTGCTGCTAGGAAGCTTCTTCCTCCACTAATCTGATAAGGCCGGTTCACCTGTTAGGTTTACGCTTTGATGCCAACTCTTTCAGCCAGCCTTGCAGGACCCTACCTCCTCAAAGCCAGGAGTTTAGGTATTCTTCCGAGCCCTCCCACAGCACTCCGTACTTACCCTACTGCTGTGTGTACACAGGTAAGGGTGGTAAACAGGCAGTTGTCTGTTTACATGTCTATTTCATCTACCAGATAAAAAACTCCTAAAGGACAGGACAGATTACTGTACCCTTAGTGCCAAGCACAGTGCCTGGTCCACAGGAGGGCATCACTAAGTATTTGCTCCCTGAGAACGTACCCATGAATTACACACTCTGTTGTTAGGATGCGCTCCCCAAAGCAGTAATCCTTTTGGATGCTGGGGCAAGACTCTCCCTTCTGTTCAGCTAAGTGGTAAAAACCAACCAACCAACTCACCCGCCCGCCCACCCAGGTGCTTACCAAGTGCAGTAAGTCCTTCAGAAATGGAAGAGAGAATATACATGATGACATGAGGTTCCAGGCTTGCAATAAAGTTCATGTGGTCCTGGGTCAGGACTTCCAGTAGTGAATAGTAAGACTGGCTGAGCTTGGGGTAATCCTGTGGGAGAAGGAGGACGAAAATCGGCTTAGCTGCTGTGTACCTCAGCATGTGTGGAGCAAGATCTTCAATAAAATAGCTTAGCTCCCTTCAGACGGGAAGACAGAAGACCTAGGTGGAGCCAGCTTCTAGTTCTTCAGAGAAACATTCAATCATGGTCTCAGCAGAAAAAAAAAAAAAAAGACTGACATGACGTAGGGCTCGGATCCTGTCAACGACGCTTAGGGCTTACCAGGAGGTCGCTGTGGGGAATAGAGAGAAGCAGCTTGATGAAGGTCTGTAGAGCATTGTCCAGGGCGTCATCCCCATAGAGACGGAAGACTCCAAAATTGACGTAACTCCCACTGAGAGCAGCCTTCAGCATGGAGAAGCAGATGGAGATACCCTTGAGCTTCAGTGCATAGACCTGATCCTTCGGGACCTCTCCTAGTGTCAGGATGCGATTGCCTGAGTAGACAAGATACATATTTACTCAATCACGTGGTAACTGACAGTTCACATACTGCCTCAATCCTCTTGGCACCAGCTGGCGCTGTGACACGAGCGTATGAGACCCACACTGCAGAGTGGTGACTGAGCTGGAACTCACTTCCAGGGTTCTGCTCCTCTTAAGCACTTACCATACATTGTTATCATCTTGCTGGTTTCTCTGAAGAGTAAGATGCCATTGGGGGAAGAGACATCAAACTGGAGTCGCTGGGATCTGAGCAGAGAACACAGAGGAGACAAAGTCAGAGGTATGTTGCTGGAAGACTAGGCTACTTCAGGCTCTCCCCCGAGTACGTTAGGTGATACTTTTTGCACGGAGACATGCAGATTACTTATCCTAATGTGAAATAACCAAGTTAACCCAAGATAACAGTGATGTAGCTTGTATCTTGAAGACCAACATACTAGATTCAAGTTCTGCTGCTCAAGCTGAAAACGTTTAAAAGAAACAAAGAAAATGAGGCAGTAGATAAAATTATTCTCTTAAAATTCTCAATGTGCTTAAAGTTTAGCTTTTATCACAGTCACTTCTTGGTCGTACTAACTCACAGCCCTTCAGACTTTAATCTACATTCACCTTTACAGCTTCAGTAGCAACTGAAGGAGGGCTACGAGCATCGTGTCCACTTTAGAAGAGGAAAAGCTGTAAAGGAACTGAGAATGTTACAAGGGGAGTGAGGTCAGGAGGGCAGACGATGTCAACAACCTGAGTTTCGGGTTCCTGACTGTGCCCTAGACCAGAGCTCCTCCTCCTTGGTTTGTTCTCCTGCTTAATGAGCGTCACGGACCTCATGGCTGCTAAGGTCTCAAACCCAGAAGTCCTCTTGATTCTTTCTTCCTCCCCTCCCTACACAGAATCCATCAAGATCCAGCTCTACAATATGCCCTGAACCCACCCGTCTCCTGTGTGGTCCTTCTGCTTCCACTCCTGCCCCTGTAGTCTCATTCTCCACATGTAGCCAGAATGAGACCTTGAAATAATGTCAATGATACCATTTTAATTCCTGCTTAATATATTCCAGTAGCTTCCCGTGTAATGAGTACACGCCATTCTTCACTACTGCTGTACTAAGTCACCACACGATCTGTCTGACTCGTCGCCTACCGTGACCTCCCCTCCTTCACCAGGCTCCAGCCAGTGGCATTCTGCTGTCTCAAGTCCCAGCAAGTTCATCCCATCTTGGGACCTCTGCACTTGTTTTCTGTTTAGAATGCTCTTCCCCCTTATCCTTGCAGGGATACCAGAATCTTTCTGCTCATTCATATTACCTTCTCTGAGAGGCCTTCTCTCCTTCCAATTCCCTTCTGTTTTATTACCTTATTTAACTTTTCATAGCATGTACCACTGTCTGAAATTATCTTCCACACTTTTTTTTACTGTCATCCCCCCAGAATGCAACATCTAAGTGGGCAGAGGTTTTGTCTGGCACAATCGATATGAAAGTGCCTAAGTGGCAAAGAGTAGATGTTCTTAAATGTCTATTGTATAAATGAATAAGTCTTAACTATAAGCCTCATGGGAGGCTATAGCTTCTATGAATATTACCCACTTCTTCACTAAGACAGCTTTAAAAATTATTAATTCTCAGGGTGCCTTAAGAGGCAGATACAGACCTGAAATCCTAGTGAAGTCAAGGTGCTAGAGTTTTCTTTCCTTTCCATCCCTAAGTTGCTGGGCAAATCTAAAATGTGGTATTTTGGAAATCTTTCTCACTTTTAAAATAAATCCAGCTGTAATCTGCCTAACAAATCCCTTTCTGCAGAAAGAGTATTGAGTGTTCTAACATGTCTGCATCCCTCTCAATAGTCTCTATGAAATGTGAACTATAGAATGTGATGGACGTGGCACCATCACTAAATGTTAACTTTTATACATGTGGGCAGGGAAATCAGAATTTTGGTCGCCAAATTCACTTCCCTTAAGAGTGGCTATCTTGAGACTTTTTTTTTTTTTTTTTTTTTTTGCAGTACGCGGGCCTCTCACTGTTGCGGCCTCTCCCGTTGCGGAGCACAGGGTCAGCGGCCATGGCTCACGGGCCCAGCCGCTCTGCGGCATGTGGGATCTTCCCGGACCAGGGCATGAACCCGTGTCCCCTGCATCGGCAGGCAGACTCTCAACCACTGCGCCACCAGGGAGGCCCCTTGAGACTCTTTTTAAAGTGACTTATTTCCTGCATGCAGCTATGGCATTGTGTGGTTGGGGACACCCTTCTTTCAAACAAATAAAAACATACACTATAATCTTTTAGAGGTTTTCAAATTTTGACAGCAGTGAATCTTAATATCTTCCACAATCTGCTGAAAACACTAGATAAAGCAAATTATCTTAGGGATCTCTCAGATAAAAGGGCAGCTGTACCCTTTGAAAATCTCCCTGCTTACCTATTATGAACCAATTCAGCCATTAGCTTGAGCACAGGTGTGGTACAGGCTGGATCATGGTACCATAGCTCAATTGCCCGCTGGAGAATTGGCATGTAGGATGGGTAGCTGTAAATGAAAAGCTAAGGAAGAATTCTGAATCCAGAAAGGTACAGAACTTACAATAATTTCTCAGCACTGGTCAAGCACAGTCTGCCAAATTATAGTTCTCTAATTTCCCGTCTCTTCCTTGCTAATCTTAAGAGTCTTTCTAACCAGAAGGTGCTAGAGCGATGTGTGTCCTTTAACTTGTAATAGGCATCTAATGACACATTGTAATTTACATAATGCCTTTCTTCTGAGGAGCACAATGTATTTCATATTGTTCTGTCCTCTTACCACTTCTGTATTGTGACAGGGAAGCAGCTAGTTCCTTTACCTAACTATCCGAGAGACAGAGGCACTTAGATTTGAAGTGATTTGTTCAAGGTTATGAAGTTAGTAAGGTCAGACTTTCTAATTCCTAGTACAGCTGTCTTTTTTTAGTAGACTGTAATGTCTCTCTTTTCTAAGTGTAGCAAAATTCCCATGCAACAATTCCACAGGCATGTATATAACTGGGACCCAAAAGAGAAACTGAGAAGCCACCTCACTCATTTCCCAATCTCAGTGACCAAAGCAGGCATCATATTATTGGACCAGTGTGGAATGACAGCTTACAAGACATATGGCAGGCCTTCTGGGTAACTCTTCACCTTCTTTTGCCTCACAACTCCTTCCCCCCACCTTCCCTGATGACTTCATCACCCATTCACACTCCAGTCAAGGCTTGCTGTGGTACGCTCCTAGTTTGAGTTAGGATACATCCATTCAAACAGCATCATGAAGCTGGTCTTGGCATTGAAGGCGAAAGCTATCCCTCTCAGGTCTCTTACTAGGCCAACTAGAGTTCGCTGTAGTAGAAGGCAAAAATATGTTAAGATACAAGAAAAACCAAACCTGTAACCACCTGATGGGGATTTCACATATCTGTAATCAAATTCTTCCTCCCATCATTCAACAAATACTCCTTCCCAAATATTCTCAATCGATCTCTTCCATACTAGAATGGAATCTCTTCACTTGGAAAATTAG
Organism: Leucopleurus acutus; assembly: GCF_964270905.1. Classification (NCBI taxonomy): domain Eukaryota; kingdom Metazoa; phylum Chordata; class Mammalia; order Artiodactyla; family Delphinidae; genus Leucopleurus; species Leucopleurus acutus. The sequence continues at coordinate 99,891,603 of NC_139150.1, read as the reverse complement.
TTTTGGAAGCTTTTTATTCCAAGAGAAAGGGATGGTTCCTGGCCCATCATGGCAAAAATAGAGGCTGATAAAATTTTAAGACATTAATGTGATAAATCATATGTAAAAAGTAGAAAAGCAAAAAAGCTTATTCAAGAAGAATAAGGGAAAAAAAAGGCAAAAAAGTACATACAAGAAGAGGGAGAAGAGGCATATTCCTAAAGGTCTGGTCCACATCTAATTACAAAGGTGCCAGTGCCACAGGAATGCAAATGTAGACTCCGCCAGAAGCAAGACAAGAGTCTACAGGTATCTGCCCTTTGGTTGGGGTGTCTGGAAATTAGACTGATGTGCCGGATCTTGGACCTATAAAAGTACTAATACTATACTTTTACAGAAAGAGTGAGACCCAATGAGGTCAAATAATTTGCCCATAGTTGTGCTGGCAGGTGGCAAGAGGGCCAGGATTAGGACTTACAACACCAAGACTCCAAATCCAGTGCTCTCTTTCTCAGTAGAGCTTTTACTAGCGGGCTCTGAACAGCAATAAAAGCGCTTTCAAAAGCTAACAGTCGTCAGTAGGCACAGTTGGGTATCCTGACTCATTTATCAAAAATGTCTGCACTTCTGCTAACAGTCTATTCCTGAACAGATACCATAAGCTCAATTTTAAGTCTAAGACATGGGCAATCTAAAAGATTTGTTATATGAGGCACGACAGAGATATGGTGATGGTTGTAGTTCATGGCCAAGGTGGTTCTTTCATTAATTTTACTTGTTTTTTGATGGGGGAAAGGGCTGATATTCACTGATATCCCTCATTTATCCTTGACAGTGGTTGATACTCTATCCTGTTATTGATCTGTTCCACATTAACCTTAGCTTTGAATGGTACCCATCTCAGACCCCAGAACGCTGAAGTAAAGAGGAGCGAGTTGGGCAAATGGTGTTGCTCTCTGACTTCCCTGCTAATCTGGAGAGAGAAAACTAAGGGGCTTTCTAAAGATGAAAAAGGAGAATTTTAGAATGTCAGGTAAAGTCTGGCATTTTGGGGGGCAATACCCCTGAGCTATTTGGCGGGTCTAAAATTCAGTATCAGTGTCATTATGAACACTGCAAAAAAGTCCTACAAATATTAATAGTCTAGTGTTTTCTGGTTTTGGTACAGAGATCTATAGGTAAAGAGAGCAGGTGTGCGTGAAGTAAAAAGATGAGGAAAGCAAAAAACCAAGAAATGACCATTCTGACAGCCAGAAATCAGTAACTAAATGTAACTTTAAAGTTCCATTTGTATGGAAATTCACAAACCCTTCTAAATGACTCGTGGGTCAAAGAAGAAATCTTAATGGAAATTAGAAAATACAGAGAACTGAATGCTAATGGAAAATGTTACATACCAAAACCTGTGGATTCTGGAGACCTGTTCCACAACAATATGAATATACTTAATGCTACTAAACCATTCACTTAAAAATGGCTAAGACAGTAAGTTTTATGCCAATTAAAAAAACCAAAACCAAAACCAAAAAACACTTGTGGAATAATATACCTAGAGGGATATTTACAGTTTTAAATGATTACATTAGGAAAGAAGGGCTGAAAAGTTAAGAAGTTACAACCACAGAATAACACCAAGGAAAAAGTATGAAGATAAAGAGTAGAAATGAATGAAATACAAAACACAGATAAAATGGAGCTAAAACAAAGCAAAAAGTAACAAATCTCTGGCAAGACGTCTAGAAAAAAGAGAGAAAGCACTAATAAGCAGTATTGAAAATGAAAAGGGGGCATAACTAAATATACAACAGAGATTAAAAAGGCAATGAGAAAACATATAAAATAACTTGATGCTAATACATTTAAAAACTTAGATAAAAAATCCTAAGGGCTGTTTAAGAACACACTTTAACATAAAAATAGAGTTTATAAACTTACGCTGGTTCTTCTATTTCAAAATCCTTGGAGTCCAAGAGATTGAGTAAAAAGCTAAATTAGTGGAAAATTTATGGATAAGCACTATTCTCTGCAGTGCTACCCAATCTAGTCGCTCAGGGACTGACTGCCCTCAACCAGAAGCTGATCAATCAGTGGGTGAAGGACTCACCTTTGCCTCTTGCTCGTTGAAACTATTAGTACTAAACATCTGGGCCACAGCCTCAAACGCTGCTGTGAGCGGCAGCATGAACTGCTCATACTGATCTTCATCCTCTCCTGCAAGGAAAACAAGCCGGGGTGTGACCCCAATAGAAAAAAATGCAAGGCTGTGTATGCATGGAAAATAAGATGGTATGACAGATGAGCAGACCCAAGGATAATTCAGAGGGGGTCCCTTGATAATCCCAATAGGTACTGGTAGCAATTTCAGAATAAAATGTATATATAGAAATAATTTTTAAACTAGAAAAATCGTCACGGCAGAAATCATCTAGTCTGGGGATGCCCCAATTTTTTCAATACTGAGATTCAATATCGGAGATTCTGATGTGTACAACGTACTATGTTGCTTATGTTTCCTTAATTGAGAACTATAGTCAGTTGAGAAAGGACTGAGGCTGGGGTATGAGAACTAGATGAGACTTGAACTTGAATCAGGCGCTTGTGGAGAGGCCCTTCTTTTTATACCTTTCTTTTTGTTTTTTTAAGTAATCGTTCGTAAATATAGAAGGTTTTATAATGTAATTTTAGTAGGATTAAATTTAAATAGCTAAAAAATTATGATACTATTAAGCTTCAGTTTATAAGTTGAGCCCAAACTGCTAATATCACAACCAGAGCCAGAAAGGTGCTTAAGCTCTCCTGGTTCACATGTGCCAGTGAAGTGGGTACTGAGGAGTGCTGGCTGGCTCAGGTGGGTTGCACCTCAGTGTGGGAGGAGGGGATTATCTGGCTAACGAGATGCATTTAGGAATTCTCAATTCCCTTATTTTATAGATGAGAATTATGAATAGAATTTTAGAACCACTGCACATCAAATGAAAACTTCAGACTCATACTGTTTTTCTCTTCCAGTTACAGGGACCATGATAGCATGATCTGTTCTTGGTGAAATCAGACTGTTATTTCAGCTAGTTTTGTTACTGTTGAAACAACAAAAAAGACCTCCCCCACATCTAGTTTTCTAGCCTCAAGTGAAAATTTAGAACCATGCCGGATTACTTCATGAGCCTCTAGGACTTATTGCAGTACCTAAATCCACCATGAGGAGACGCCCAAGTGCTGTGTAGAAGGTAGTTCGACACCGCATGTCTGTCAGGTTGGACTGATTGTTAATACCCAAAAATGAAAAGTGCTCGCTCTATTGAAAAAAAGAAAACAAGTTAAAAAGATAAAAACATGGGTCAGAGGTAGAATGCAAGCCAGAATTACTGAGCCCTTTCAAGCTAATGGCTCTATTATCATTCCTTAAGGGTGTAAGGGGTATTAAAATTTTTTTAAAAAAACTATTGTTATTGTTACCTAGAACTAACTTATCTCCATATGAGTAACAGTCGGTGACTTCACCATAACTTAGGTTATCTGGATCCCAAACAGCAGCTCTCACGACAGTAAGTGTAACCTGGCAGTGTGACAGGAGTCAGGGCACAGCCTTTGGCGGCAGCAGCGCCGAGGAGCTCAACTTAAACATCTCCCTTGTTTGCTGAGAGAGTGTGTGTGTGTGGCTGCAGAGCAGAACCAGGACGAGGGGCTCAACCACTCACCGTGTGATTGTTCAGCATGAACTGTACCGCACTCAGCTTCACTAGTTTCCTTACACTACTGTATGTAAAGACAAAGGAAGAGGGTCAAGGAAAGTGTGATGCAAACTAAGAATCTTTAATGCAGGATGCGCACTTTCTAGGTGAGTACTATGAGTTCCATACCCAGCTATCTTATTTTTCTTAACCATTTGAGTATGACACTGCCAAATGGGAAAAACAGGTGTTCTCTTTTAAGCAGAATTTAACTGATTAGTGAGAGAATACCCATACCAAAGTCCTATCTGTAAGGAAAGAGATGAAACTCAGCAGTTTCCCCCAAGAATCATGATATCCTAGAGTAGCTTATCTCAATGGGGCTTCTAAGAGAGAATTAAGCCCTAAAGCCCACGTCAGGCATCCACTGTGTGGTGAATTAACCTCTCTCCTATGCATTTAGAATGAGACTAGCTATGTACGATCTTTGGGAGAACTGAGAAAAAAGTCACTCAGATCATTTTTATAGGGTTTACTTCTCTTGCAGACCCCTGGTTGTGAAAGGCTGTCTTAGAGCAATTCAACCTTTACAGCAGACTGAGTCCAAGTCAAGAGGAAGTGTAGTGGCTACTTTTACTGCAAAGTTTGTAATCAGGCAGCTTCTACCTATAAGCTGATAGAAAAATTCAGATGGACTTTGCTGCCACCTATGCTTAAAACCTTGTTTACAAAGAGTGTGTACCTATCAGACAGACCTGTTGGGTATTTCTGGATCTTAGAGATAGACAGGAATAAATCTGTGGTAGACTATTAGCTTGTCGGTTGGCTCATTTTTTAGGGTCTGGAATTATTCCTGGATTCTGTTTGGGTATTGTCTTTGGTTCCTATGAGAATGGAAGATACTTAAGTACACATACAGCTAAATTAAAAGAGAAATGGAGGAGGCCATGATCTCTAAGACTGTGGCACTCCACAGTTCCTGTTTCGCCCAGAAGCCAGCTTAGAAAAGGATATCCAATGGAGAGGTCATTGAGAAGCTGTAGTGTCTTGGAGGTGATTGGTTCACAACGGCCCCAGTACTTCAGGTTGGTGATGCTGGAGGACAAAAAGAAAAAAAAAGCAGGAGACACTTTTGATACGCCTGGCATCTTTGAGAGTTGGGAGAAGAAGAAAATCATCCATCAAGAGTCACCACACATCTGCATCACCACTTCACAGACATCACAACCACAAAAAATGGGTATAAAATCTCCGTACTTACATTTGGTTGACTAGAAAAATTATCCTTCAGATAATCTTCACTACTTGGTTCCAAAGCTACACTGGCCCATACCCAGGCCCTTGGAATTCTGGGGCACTCCAGGGCTGATTTCTGCAGCAAGGGTAAGAGATTTCTGCGGCAGTGATAACATGCAGACGTATGCAATTCTGCACCTGCACCATCCACTGTCAGCTGCAGAATTCTAGTAGCCCTTGCTTCTGGGTTCTTGGCTGGCAGAGTCCTTTAGACCCCCTTTGCTTTTTTCATCTTAAATGATTAACCAGCTCATGGATACGAGTGTTTAGGATTGGGATGGTTGGAAGGAGGCAAAACGTCACATTGCACACAGCCCTGGGTAATATATTTATTTGGCTCCTAATGTGTGCTTTGATAAATTGAGCTCCTAAAAAGGGGGAAATGTAAACAAAGGGGCATAACTTAAAAAACAAACAAACAAACAAACAAAAAACAAAAAAGGGCCAATCAGGAGCTCCAACTTTGATGACAATCCAAACAATAGCACTAGATTTTGGAGATTCAAGACCCTCGAAGGGTGTTATGCTTCTTGAGAGGAGTAAGCCTTGTTTTAGAGTGGGGCTCTGCTCCTGGGGGCACACCTAGTGGAAATCAGTGCCAGAAAGTGAAAGCCCACTCTGGGCATCCTGGCAGGAGGGTGATCTGGTGAGGAGCTGAGCACCAATCGCTGGGGAGGAAGGTCTGTTTTGCTAATGCCATGGCAGGGCTTCACCTGTGATTCCAGAGGCTGTAGATGAGATTCCGTGTGAACAAAATGAAATCCTTGCCTGTACAAGCCTGGAATGCTCTGGGGCCGGGCCATATCTCTAAGCACAGCTTGTCACACACTCAAATGCACAATTTTCTGACGCAAACGATCAATGCTGGAATACCAAGGCACTGGCAGCACAATGCCAAGATCACATTTTACAGTTGCAACAGGATTGCAAGGGACTCTTGCTGATGGCAAGCCAAAACACTTACATTTTCCCTATGAAGATGCTTAGGACCATGGTCTCGTCATTCAAGCCCAGAACTTCTGAGAGTCGGCGGTACAGCTGGTGGTGTGTTTAGGGAAGAGAAAGTAACCAGAAAATATGGATTAGAAAAATCATATCCCAGTATTGTTTTGTCCTCATTCAGGAGCCTAAGATATAAGAAGAAAATGGACAACAATGCTGGGGAAGTCTTTACTGAAGGAATGAGCTAGTTTCTAAGTATTACTAAATACTGGATAGATGCTGAGTTATCTTCAACCCTGAAATTACAAAAAGACTGTCAAAACCTTTTGTTGTTCTGAACATCAACTCATGTACAGAGACTGAGAATTGCCAATTTGGGGGAGACCAACAGATGTTTTGACTGGTCATTTATTAAGCACATGAAGTACTAGAAAAATGGACCCAATTTTTTGATGAGTCTCCCCAAATTCTACAGACCGAGAGGAGCTATTTGGTATATCCTGATACATGAAATCTGGAGATTGTATCTAAACTGCTCTCTGTCATTTCTCTTAATCAGAAATGCCACAACCAGAAGTGAGAACTAAATGGAGCCAACTGAGAGTCTGTTACCTTAGAGGATTTCTGCACCTGGTCCCCAATGTAGATCTTACGAAACTGTTCAAAAAAGCTCAGCATGGCCAATTCTAGTTTCTCGTTACCCGCCTGAGCCAAGCGAGAGTCTGTTAGGTTCATCAGCTGGAGCACCCTAGAGGTGGAAGAGCAATGATTCTCTCAACAGCAGGATATCCTGGTCACTGCAGAAAACCAACCTCCCCTGAAGTAGGCACACGTCCCCTCTCCTCACCCATCCTATTGGAAAGGCATTCTCTGCAGGCTCTAAGCTCCACTGAGGGAACAAAATTCTCCATTTCTGACCTACAGGAACCTCAGCCGAGGAGTATGAAGGACCGGTTACATGTTTAAAACTTCCAGTCGCCCGAGACTGTAGATGGAAGCAGAACTCATAATTGCTTAAAAATAGTGGAAAAAACACTAGTACCAGGGTTATGGTCATCCTTGAAACTTCTGTGAGACCCTGGGTAAAGCAATTTATTTTCTGAGCCCCACTTCCTCATTTATAAAATGAGGTCAATTGGACTAAATACCAGTGGCTCTCAATCTTTTTTCTCATGGAGCCATAAAAGGAAAGGAGACACATGAAGGACGATGTTCACAGGCAGGTAACACTTCCAGGGACCAAGAGCAGATATGCTACCTGTGACTTCATCCCTCTTCCCTGCACCCATCCCCTCAAAAGAAAGCATACTGGAATGCTGGGATGAATAAGAATGATGCGATTACAAGTGAGTCACTTGGCATTTTGATAGTGAAAATAGGTAACAAACTATTTGTGACATCATGAGCGAATTGGACTCATTCATCGTGTTGGAACACTCAAGTTGAGAACCAGTATATGAGACACTGTCTAAACTCAATCTATATTATGACACACAGTATCACAGCAGGCTACAGAATCAGAAAGGTATTGATTTCATCTTTATTAAATCTTTGATCAGCTCTTCAAAAAATGCCAGTGTGATATGCCGTGGAGACTTTAGTCAGGATTAAGGCACCTAAGGGCAGATAGGCATCTGACAGATAAAGTGGGGGTGGAAAGAGACCAATGGGGATTTTCAGAATAAGAATAAAAATTATGGATTGAAATGTCTGGGGACCAATAAATTCTAAGGCATCATGTTAAAATGTGTTTATCTCTAAGGAGAGCATCTGAAAGTTTAGAACCCTTCAGGGTAGCAGTTCTCTGCAAGGTAACAAAACCACTTTCATAAAAATACTAAAACATTATTTGCCCTTTCACTCGCATTCTCACATGAGGGCTGCAGTGAGGTTTTCCAGAGGCTGTAAGACATGTGATATCACAACAGACTGAATGCAGAAGCAGAAAGGAGAATCCAGCTGACTTCTACTATGCCAGACATTAAAACAAAGCCAGTTTTCTCATTCACTTCTTCTGAAAAAATAGTTATTAAAAACAACATTATGGGGCTTCCCTGGTGGCATAGTGGTTGAGAGTCTGCCTGCCGATGCAGGGGACATGGGTTCGTGCCCCAGTCCAGGAAGATCCCACATGCCGTGGAGCGGCTGGGCCCGTGAGCCATGGCCGCTGAGCCTGCGCGTCCAGAGCCTGTGCTCCGCAACGGAAGAGGCCACAACAGTGAGAGGCCCGCGTAACACACACAAAAAAAACAAACAACAACAACAAAAAATAAGACGACAACGAAAAAACATATGTTGACATGAAATGGGCTTATTGTTATTTTTAAACAAATTCATAAATATTTTAAAAACTTCTCAGTTTTACTTTCTAATACAATAAGTATCGATAGATACAGCTTACATAAACAGAAGCTCTTTGAGGGCCTCCATACTTTTTAAGAAGGTAAAGAGTCCTGAAGAAAAGGTTTGAGAACCTCTGCAGGCTATTAAAAAGTCCTGCCTTTTTATTTCTATGTTAAGTAAAGTTTCAGAAATCACTAAATGCTCATTTACAGGTTTTTAGTAAGATTAGAATCACAGACACGAAGTAACTTGAGATCCTGTATGAGGGAAAGTGTATGGTCAAGAGATTTGAAAGGCTGTAGAAATTCTGTAATTCCATTTTTGGGGATAGTTGAAGACCCACAGCTTCCTATTAGACTTACTCTGGTAAGGCAAAAGCAGTCCACATTTCATTAACTCTGAGATGCTGCACTTAAACAGAACTAAAAGCTACTCTCTCCACTCTGTATCCAATATGCTTAATTCTATATCCATCATTTCCTTTGCTGAATTACTGCAGATGGTTTTTTAGTAAGGACTGCAGGCATGGTTGTTGCTGTACTTAATAAAAGGTTTGAATTTGAACTTGTAACAGTTCTTCATGGTCAATCAGCTTAGATTATATTTATATTCTATAAATGGGGAGAAATGCACTAACAGAAGCATGTCAAGTTCCCTGGTCTCACGACCCAAAAGGGGGTGGGAGGGTCATAGCAGTGAAATAGGAAGCCTCCATGGGAGCACTTACCGACAGACAAGCTCACCGTCCATAGCATCTTGCTCATCAGTGCTGGCAAAAGAGACCCGGCCACCAATCACTGCACCAATGATATAAACCAGCCACGTCAGCCTTCCTGCAACAGGAAGAAGACCCATTAGTGTCACCACCAGTGATCATTTCATGAAGAAATTCCACACTGTGAGGTTCATTTCTTACTATGAGCTTCCTTAATCTCAAGAAACTGAAAAAGTCATAAAGTTTAACTTTTCTTCCAGAGAATAGCTACTCCTCTGCTCCGGTAAGGGTGATGCCAAGGGCGAAATTCATTAGATGACCAAGGCTCCCCTATCAGACAGGGTCGTTATTTTTACAGTGCAGTACTTTCTTAAAGTTAAACATACCCGCTGCAGGTATGATTTCAGGTGCTCCTCCCTAGTTCCCTGTGGCATTTATTATCAAATATTCTTTTGTGTGTATGGAGCTAACTGATGATGGAAGAATTCTGGGGGGAAGGGTGAAAGAGAGGTAGCAACGAGCGAAAGCGTGCTGACAGCACCTTCTGCCAGGCCCAGTCCACTGTCCACTCACCCTCCTGCACTGCAATGTCCATGGGGCTGGCGCTGGCACTCTGGAGCAGCTCCTGATAGGACTGGGCAGACTGGTCAAACAACTGCACGAGGAGTGCACACGTCTTCTCATATTCACAGCGCCCGATTGTAGACAGCTGGTCCAACTGCTGCTGGACCAGACCTGTATCCTCCAGGGGATCTTCCAGTCCATCTCTACTCCCAAGGGAAGAAGGAAGGTGCTCTCTTAAAATATGCCTACTGATTTCTCTGTCGCAGCAGTTCTCCTTCTCCATTTATCCACCCCGTGCCGTTGTAGAGGCCCAGATCCCAACCCCACTTTTTACCAAGGAAGGAAGGTGTCTCAACCTAGCATCAGTCTCCTGTAGGTATGCTCTGCCCATTGGTGTCCAGTCTTCCAATTCCCAGTCGCTTAACATTTGTCTGCCATGATCCTCTCAGTCCTATGCTTCTCACCCCTAAAAGCTCTTGGTTCTCAGCCTCTTGTTTGTTCCTGACTAAGTAAACTTTGTGACTACAAGTAACCTGTCCCTTGTGTGAGGCCACTGTGACCACAAGTGTTTTGGAATTCAGAAATCTTCAGATTTTAGGGAGGCACTATGATGCTTCTACCATGTAGTACGAACCCTCCCTGGGCTGTGGCATGTCAAATACAATATTCCTGTAGCAAAATGTATAAATATTATGAATAGTCAAACGAAGTAGAATTAAAAAAAAATGACTATAGGGCTTCCCTGGTGGTGCAGTGGTTGAGAGTCCGCCTGCCGATGCAGGGGACGCGGGTTCGTGCCCCGGTCCGGGAAGATCCCACATGCCGCGGAGCGGCTGCGCCCGTGAGCCATGGCCGCTGAGCCTGCGTGTCCGGAGCCTGTGCTCCGCAACGGGAGAGGCCACAACAGTGAGAGGCCCGCGTACCGCAAAAAAAAAAAAAGACTATAAATGGTCTCATATCAGCACATGTCAAGTTTTGCCACCAAATGAGTTTTGTGCCAAACTTATGAGAAAAATTAATTTTCACATCTTAAATTTCAGAAATGCAGATGAGGCACTGTGGCTCTATACCAGGTCTTGCCTTATCCACTGGTTCCCAGACTTGAAAGTCTTACCATAAGTTCACCATGTACTGTTACATCATCGTATGACAGCCCAGCAGCAGCACCACCACGGCAGCAAGCAGTTCAGAGCTGTGCGTTTACCATGACCCACACACGAGGCCGGGACACAGTAATTTAATCCTCATTACAACTGTGCCCAAGAGTACACAGCTATTAACCGGCTATGTGGGCCCAGAGCCCATACATGTAACCCTCCCCAGCATGGCCTTGCTGAAACTAGCTGAGTCCTCAGGAATAGAAACTATGAAGCTAACAGAACAGTGCTTTCCAACGGGCTTCACAAATACTCGGATTTTGAAATGACTCGAGTCATAAACAGTTGAGACTATAATTCTTATGACAATTAAATGTACTTGGGGCTTCCCTGGTGGCGCAGTGGTTGAGAGTCCACCTGCCAATGCAGGGGACACGGGTTCGTGCCCCGGTCCGGGAAGATCCCACATGCCGCGGAGCGGCTGGGCCCGTGAGCCATGGCCGCTGAGCCTGCGCGTCCAGAGCCTGTGCTCCGCAACGGGAGAGGCCACAACAGTGAGAGGCCCACGTACCGCAAAAAAAAAAAAAAAAAAAAAAGTATTTGATTCTGAGCAAATTAAGAATCTGAGTTAAAAAAAACCCAAAACACCCCAAACCTTCAGAGTCCAAGTAAATTCCCCTGAGAAATAGCCAATGAAAAAAGTATACAAGATAAGTCCCTACACAAAGAATAGCCTCATTCTTTTTTTTTTTTGGCCACGCCATGCAGCAGGTGGGATCTCAGTTCCCTGACCAGGGATCGAACCCATGCCCCCCGCAGGAAGCTCAGAGTCTTAAACCATTCCCTGCCAGGGAAGTCCCTAGAATAACTCCATTTTACATAGGTCATTTCTAAAGGGTCTGACATTTCTTTATACTATAGATTTCTGGTCCAGTTAGTAGTCAAGGAAGATAGAAACCATGTGTCAGTATAATGCAGTCAGTGATCGGCTGCCTGGAATTCTTACATCTTCTAGTAAGCTCTGGATTGTGTAGCTTATTTATCTACTTATTTCTTTAGAAGTTCACATTAAGCACCTATATTTTACACATCATAATTGTTGTCATCTATAGCTTATAAATGCTTCTCTCATGTTTAAAGGAAATCACTGGCAAGGACAAACATTATACTGATATACTTTGTATTCAAAGATACTGCTATGGTTGGTGAAGAAGGGACATGAATAGGATATTAAAGAGAAAGACTCTTCTTTTGGACTTTATGCTCTCCTCAGCTATTGTGCTAACGTGAAAAAAATGCCCATTATGGTGTTAGCTCTGATATGACTCATATCAAGTACGCTTTTGCCAACTGGGTGTCTGATCTCTGGCAAGTCGGATGCCAGGATACCTGTGGGGAAAGAGGGAGGCTGGCCCAGTTTCCTTACCTCAGTATGATGTGCACAGATTCCAAACGGGATGTGATGTAGGCTTTGGTGACCTCAGGAGTGTAAGTCTCCAGCATGTGGGGCTCTGTGGCTTTCACGTATGGCACGGAGGCTGCCAGCCGCTGCCACAGGCTCAGGAGATAGTGCACGCTATTTGGGGCAAATTCCCAATGCTGAGGAAAACCAAGAGAATAGGAGGCATAGTTCTCATTTTTGTACATAATACATTAGTCCCATGCCATCTGACACAAAGGATAAAGAGTTTTCTTAAAAAAAAAAAAAAGAGAGCGAGAGAATGAGGATAAACTTTGATGGGCTTTGTTCTGTGCATGGCAACTAGTCTAATGTGTTTAGTGGTATTTCAGAGATTAAACATCCAGTGACAAGAGCTGTTCTGAGCTGGCTGAGTAACTGGCTCTCAAACATCAGTAGCACGAGCATCTCGTGGAGAGCTTGTTAGCAACAGAGACGCCAAGGCTCCACCCTGGACCTAGTGAGCCAGAAATTATGGGGGTAGGACCCAAGCACCTGCATTTCTCATCAAGCTCCCCAGATGATTTTGATGCAAGCCATCGCCTGTGAGAACCACTGCCTACACATGACTAAAGAGAGGGCGCTGAGTCTCTCTTCACTCTTCTGCCCAGCTCCCTGTTCCAATCTTGCCTTTTTTGGGGGACTACAAGGGAATTCTCCCAGTCTTGAATCTAAATATTACTCTTGCAGTTCCCTCATGCTCCTCTAACCACACTCCTTGAACTTTTGTAATGTGAATGAGTAGGCTGCAATAGTAAGCACTCTGTGCAGGGTTGCCCTATACTTACATTCACTTCTGCCAAGGGAAAAAAAAATTCTTACAAGGTTAAATAAAACCAGTGAGTAAGAGAAGAGGTTCCAATGTTCAGGAAGAAAGGGACAAGCAATTAAAGACAAACCTGTAGGCTGGTCACTGTGAAGTTAGCTATCAATCGGATGACCTCAGGGTAGTTTTCCACCTTTACTAGTTCTCCCAGTTGATAGTTACTCTTCAATCGGGCCAGTAGTCTGCAAAACTCATGGTAATTGTTTGGGTCTGATAAACTCTGGTGACAGCACAGGGAGGAAAATAAAATGTAAAATGTGGTTCATTATACTTCTTCCCGAATGACATCTGGGATGGCATGAGGAGAGGGGGGAATCTGCTGCAGGTCATCATTCAGAATGACACATTTGTATAATGTTTAAAAGCATTTTTTTAAAAAGTCACTTTTAAAAGGGATTATTACATCTATTATCTCATCTGTCCATAATAATCATCCTGTGAGATGGGGTTATTAGCCTCAATTGGAAAAGTCTGAAACAGAAGCCCAGGAGGACAACACTACTTGCCCAGGGCTGTAAAGTTGATTAATGGCAGAAAACGGGCACGATCTAAGATGTGACTGGTCTGTTTGCTTCCCACCAATCAAATGAAAAGTAATGAGATTTTTATTTTCACATCTGTCAAATCTGTCATTAAGCACAACTAAACTACAGTAGCAAAGTTACACAAATATTTCATATATTATATCATCTTTGCTACAATAAACATACTCCTATATTAGTGTGTTTATGTATTTTATTATATACTTATATCAAACACTTTTCATCTGTTTGCATACTACACCAGCATACTTGTTTCCTTACATATGTCCTCCTCTATTAGAGAAGGGGGCAGGTTTTGTTTTGCTACCACTGAGTCCCTGGCACATGGTAGGCGGCTCCATACAATTTGTTGATAGAATAAATGAATTTTTAAAAAGAGGGAGAGAACAGAGTATATTTAAAAGTGAACTGTTTTTATGATATTTTCTAGTGTGAAGAAGAAATACTTAAAAAAAGGAGGTGTTAGCTGAGTCTCTGGGACTGAAAAAGACAAAAAGGGCAACTGAGTTATGGAATAAATATTTGAACGAGAAATAACTCCCCTCCCACCTAAATGTAGCCTTATACACTTAGGTAAATAATGTACATTCAAAAAAATGGAAATGAAAACAAAAAACAAATTTTAGATTCTTAATTTCTTTGGGAAAAATGACTAGCTCTGTCCTTGTTTTCCTTCAAAGTGATCCCTTCCCTAAAATAATGCCATTTGCAGCAACATGGGTGGACCTAGAGATTGTCATACTGAATGAAGTAAGTCAGAAAAAGAAAGACAAATATCGTATGATATCGCTTACATGTGGAATCTAAAAAAAAGGGTACAAATGAACTTACTTACAAAACAGAAGTAAAGTCACGGATGTAGAAAACAAACTTATGGTTACCAGGGGATAAGAGGGGGAGGGATAAATTGGGAGACTGGGATTGATATATACACACTACTATATATAAAATAGGTAATAAGAACTTGCTGTATAGCACAGGGAACTCTACTCAATACCTCGTAACGGACTATGTGGGAAAAGAATCTAAAAAAAGAGTGGATATATGTATATGTATAACTGATTCACTTTGCTGTACACCTGAAACTAATACAACATTGTAAATCAACTATACTCCAATAAAAATGAACAACAACCACCACCAAAGGGGATCCCTTCCCACAATTCCTACATTCCTGAAGCTAGAGGATACAAGCTCCTCTTCTGGGTAAGTATTATTTAAATCTACAAATATACATTCACTTAAATCTTCTGAAGATTTAAACAGACTGAACTGTTTTCTATGATTTCTGCTAAGTGTGACCTCTAGATTGATTTTTCTTTGGAGCCATAACAGATAGGCATATACTAATCATACACACATATACACACACAAATAAAAATACATTCTCAAAAATCTTACCTGTGGGTTTTCCAGTATTCGTTTAACACCATCAACAAGGTGAGAGAGAAACTTGGCCCTCTCTGCATTGTTAAACAGGGATCTTCTAACTGAGGCAATCTGTACTAAACAGGATAATACCTAAAGCAGGGCACAACCCAAACACAAATGATCAAAAAGATTGTATAGCTATTTTCATTACCCTTTCCCCTGCTGTAAATATTCTTCTTTACATATGGCACTAATGCTGTTCTTTCAACCCCTGCTACCATTATAATGATATAAAAAGACGATCAAGGGGGATGTAGCTTAGGATATCTGAAACAGCTTTATTAAAAGAAAAATAAAAAGAGCATCAGATCCAGGTTGATTGTAACAACTAGTTAAATCCATAGTTTGGAAATTCATCTACGTTTTATTCTTTGACCACCCTGATGGCTTCTTTGATTTGTGTTTAAGATATATATTTAAAGCTTGAAAATACCAAGCAATTCATAGTTTAAATAATGCTTTAGATTTAGTTTTTTTTCTGTTTTATTAAGGCCTTTTGGCTAATCAGCCTTTGCTCTGTAGTGCTATAATGAAATAACCAAGTCAATCTGTGCCCTAAAGAAAACAGATTTTATAATGAAAACATTTTCCCCTTTCCCCACTGTGCTAGATATTTATATTCTGTTTGCCCCTCCAGATCTATTTTCTGCCCTTCTCCTCCCTGCTCTGCTCCCTGGGAGGCTGACCTCTGTTGACTAACAACAGCCAAGTTCCCTTGCCTTCTTGCTTCTCATTGGCTTCAACCACTGGAAAGTACCAGCAGGAGATCAAGGGCAGGAAGAAAGAGGAGCCCCCTCCTCATCCCCAGCTGGGCCATGGTTGGCAGAGTTTCTCTACCTCTGGTGAACAGCCCTCCCCTAAGTCACAGCTTCAGCTCTCTCCAGGGTTTCTTTCCCTTGCCCCTTGAGGCTCCCCACTATTGCTAGCCCCAGGGGGTGTACATCACCACCCCTTGTTGGATTCCCTTAATTTTGCCCACCCCTTTACAAACAGTCCTTTCATTAATTACCCTTCTTAAGTGTTACCTTTTCCTGAAGTAAACTTAACGATACAAAAAACACGAACTCATGTTTCTGCTAAAGTGAAGGTCCACATTAATTTGGAAAAGTACTACTACCAGGAAAGTAGTCTACTGCAGAAAAACTATGCAAAACACCCATTTACTTTACTGTATTTTCTTTGCATGTTTTGTACAATGGTATTTTATACCAACAATCTGAAATATCAGACCAGCGCCTTTTAGGACCTGAATGAATTTTGAGATTTGAGGAGGTTAATTATTGCTTTAAAGGAGAAATGCAGCATTCCCAAGAGGTTTCAAATGTTATTCAGGATAAGTATGCAAATATGCCTTCCCAATACAGCTTCCATTTAGCACTTATGTAACATATGCTTGAGGGATTTTCAGAAATTTTCTTAAGTCTTGACAATCTTCAAATAGACAATATAAGGTGAATTCCCCACATTCTAGCCTGTGTCAATTTGAGGTGTAGTATAAAGTCAGATACAAAGGGAGACCAAAAGAGCTTGACATCTGCAGCAATCTGTCATTAATGACAGGAACAATTATTTTTGGCCGCACTGTGCGGCTTGTGGGATCTTAGTTCCCCAACCAGGGACTGAACCTGGGTCCCTGCAGTGAAAGCGTGAATTCCTAACCACTGGACCGCCAAGGAATTCCCAGGAACAATTTAGAAGGAATTAAGACTTTACTGTGAGAACCTTTAGGTGACAAGCTTTATCTCAAAAGCCTAGATAACTAACCCTAGTATTTCTATGCTTTACTTCTATGATTTTGTACAACAAAATGAACATAAGGCTCATTCACCATTGCTACGTTCTAGAAATAGAAATTGTGGTCCTGACTCACCAGAGGTGAAAATGAAGGAGGGATGGAATGATACAGGTCAAAAAACAGTTGCAGAGTTGAAGAATCTAAGAACGCTGAAAGACAAAAGAGCACTTTACTGAGTATGTCTGCACAATGCAGCTGGCACACTCTGGTGCTACACATCGGGGAGCATATCTTCCTGCTTGCTTGCTCTTTTTTTTTTGGTAGGAGAACCTTATTTTAATAAAAACGTCCTCTTTTTAACCTGGCCCCTTCCCCCACCACTAGAAAGCAGCTTTAGCGCTAAAAAGCAATCCATTTATTTGAGCGTACTTTTTTTAGGCAATTTTAACTTTTGCCACCGCCGTAACACCACTCTGTATTTCTCACTGCTGGTCTTCAAACACTTTTTCCAGGAGAATCCTCATCACTGTCTCTGTTTCTGCTTCTCTATCCTCTCCAATTAGAAGATCCAATGTATCTCCCACTTTCACCGTTCTGCTTTTCTTCCATAATTTTTCCCCGTTCAGCCTGAGTTCACCTTTGTAGAATGCATCTTCCACTTTGTTTCTCCCGATATCCAGGCCCGTCTTCAGGGTAACATCATATCGGAAAGCCTGCACTACTTTGCCCAGGTCCCTATGCTCTCTGACCGCACTGGCGTCGTCCTCTGGCTCCTCTTCTTGCTCACTCATCTCATGATGCTCACTCTCTTCATCAGAGTCCCCTTCATCTTCCACTTTTTGCAGTCTCTTTAGTGGATTTTTTAGAGCTTACATTACTTTTGAGTCTTATGGAAAATATATTCTTGAGATATTAAAAGCCCTGAGAGTCTCAGTGAGAAAATGTTATGGAAAAATGTTTTATAATTTGAAGCATTTAACTTGGTACTAGACAAATATAAGTATCGATTCCAGGAAGCACAGTGTTTATGTGAAGGTGTCCCTTGTAGCGCTCTGCAGAGCCCAATCCAGGCATCTGGCTTTCTTAAAGCGCTGCTGGGCAATCTGACGCTAGTCATAGCCATGGCTCATACGACCTTCCCGGGTCCTCAAGGTCAAGGGAAACTGGACACCAGCGTCCTCGAGCTCGCGGTCTGCGCCTGCAGCCAACAGGAACGGCCGGGTCCAGGGGAAGATGGCCTCGGCCCGCCGGGTTCGCAAGGCCCCTAAGAGCCCCCGGATCCACGGGGCGTCCCGAGCTGGCCCGGCTGGGGCAGGACGCCAGAGACTCACGCGGAGACCTGGCAGGTGCGCGGGCGGGGGACTGGAGCTCGCCTTGCCCGTATTTCCCATGTGCTTGCTGTGAAGCAACAGAAGCGGGAGCGGACAGGGGGCACCGCACGCCGGGCAGGGGAGCAGTTACCTGTACGTCAGCGCCTCTCCCCCCTCCCCGCCCCCCGACCCCACGGCTTCGCCAAGCGCAGGACTCCACACCTCTTCCTGCTTTCTTATCTTACAGAATGTTTATTTCATTTGAAAGTGATAAGCTAATAGGGGCTTTTTGTTTTCTGTTTTTTTTTTTTTTTAAAGCACTGTTTTTAGCTCCTCTAAGAAATGGATTCATTCTTCTGATTCTCAAACAACTTAAGACAATCAGAACTCTGTTCATAGCAAGAATTTTTATCCTTAGGAATACAATACCAAGCATAAGCACAAGTTCTTTTATTTGATTTTGTTTTTAAAGTTAGAAATTCCCTCAAATGAGTAAGATATCAGAAGTCTCTAGGTGATTAACACAAGGTCAAACTCACATCCGCCAGGAACCCAGTAATTAAAGAGTTCTCCCCGGCTGGAGGATCCTCCAACAGCCTCTCTCTGACTTTAAAAAGACCCATACTGACATCCTAAGTTTTCTCTAAGAGCAAGCAGGGGATTTGCCAGGGGTTCCTGAGACCACCCTGCAGACTCCAGGTAGAGTGGAGAGGCCACCTGTTTCAGAGGGCGCAACTGTATTACCTGATCGCCAGCTGGTGGGAATCTGTACCGTGCACAGGTCATCTGAGGACTCATCAGTAGAAGTGCCAATGAAATCAAAGTTTAGGCAGTTATGAGTGAGTTTGAGCAGTTGCATCAGCAAGCCATGCTGACTTTCATCATTCAAGTTCAGATTCTTTCCAGAAGCCTGTAAAAATGACCACATAATGAGCCCCAAACAATCACTCCTCTCTTCCAAGCTTGCTACCAGACTTACTTACGAGGAGGCTGCTAAGCCAGAAAAGGAGGGCGGTATTCCAACACAGTCAAGTGACGTTTCTCTCCCAAAAGATGCTGCACTTCCATCACCTTCAAAGTCCTTCCATCACTATGAAACTCCTAGCTCCTTATTTACTATTAAAACATATTTACTATAAAAACATGAAGCTGGTATTTAAAGAAATTCCCCCTTTGACACTTGCTCTTTATATGCTGTAGGCATCGTGGCCACAGTGAATTCTGAAGCAATATGGGATGTTTGGTTACTTTATTTGAATTTTAGATCCTTATTATTTCTAGACAGGGCTGGGACTAAACTCTGGAGGGAGTTCTAGTAAATTTTACACCCTGCCCTATCTTCCTTCCTTTTTTTAACATTACCATAGCCAGCATCAACAAAAATCTTTCAAACCACAATCAAAACAAAATCACCACTGAATTTTATTTATTCATCAGCGGTGTACCGGCCTATAGCTCAATAGTGGTCCAGAGCTACGGTGACTATGAGATTCAAATTTCTACCAGCTGTGACCTCAGTGACTGGCTGGCTCATTGTTTTTGACAGAATCAGTATTAGAGGAGGTTTCAAGGCTCAGTTTTCCCAAAAGCTTTTTCCTTCTAGAAACAGCTTTTGCGAGGCAGCTTGTGAGCTACAACAGCTTTTGCGAGGCAGCTTGCCCAAACTGAGAATTTTTTGGGAATTCTGAAGTAAAACTAGGTAACTGAAGGAAAAGATGGACATCATTAACTGGGACAAAAAAAAAATCCAAACCTGCTTCTAATACTACAATTGAGACACACTGGAAAATGAGAACAAGAACAAGAAAACAAACAAACAAAAAACCCCCAAACGAACACGAAGCCAGAGGCTAATTCCATTTGGCTTTCTAGAGCGACAAAGCATCCAAACATGGTTATACATGTGTAGAACTCACAAGTTAACATTTCTTCCTCAGTTCAAGTCTATCAATAAATGAAATACCAACTTGCTATTTTAAAACTGGTAATTTCCTTCTGTGATACTGTCTACCCCTTCAGGTTATGAAGTCTAAGTGGATGTTAAAAATTCAAAATCTACTTTTCCTTACAGATGTTGCTTGTTTATTTGCTGCCTGTAACTCAGCAGGGGACAGGGAAGCCAGCTTGTTTTAGTATGCTAACAATGTAGTCTGAGACTGCTTTCAAAGCACTGAGAATCCAAACACCATAAAGTGAGGATGCTTTTACTCCACACAGGAAGGTCTTATGTGGATATAAAAAAAGCAAACAAGAAAAACCTCAAACTTTGTGGTAAACTAGTTCCTTTAAAATAGGAGCATGGGATAAGTGTTCACATACTGCTCTTTACCTAGGGGAATAGATGTGAAATAGGGAAATCACAGTTCTTTCTTTCAGTTTGGTAAGTTTCTTCAACAGCTCGGACATATGTATTACGTGAGACATGACGATGATTAAAGAGATGCATAAACTCTCATGGGGTCATAACAAGTCCCCACTTATTCTCATCCTTTCAAAAGTATCTGTGAATCAGGTCCCAGCATACAATCTCACCTGTTTTAGCAGATTGCAGGAAAGAGTGAAGATATCAAATAACGATGAATCTCGGAAAGAAGAGGCTATTTTTCTGTGCTTGGTTAAAGGATGGGTGGTGTCTGCCTGTGCAGAAAAACAAACCAACACAAGTTTTAGAATTAGTTGCAAAGAAAAGAATTTTCATGTAGACTTCAAGTAAACTAGAAGGATTTTCAATAAGACCGACATAAATAACAAAATACATTTTAAGCATTTAAGTTACTGTTAGACCATATTTAGTGAGAGAATGCAGATGACAGTAAGCTGCTAATAACAGCTAGCCAGGATATCATGTCTCTACTGCATACAGAGGGAAGACAGAAGGAGAGGTGAGTATCTCCACTGCAAAATTTTAATTTCCTCTGCACTCAGGGAGGTAAAATTTAACAAACTGTTGGAAGACATTGCTAATAATTTCTATCATCTTGTATTGTGGCTTAGTCTCAAAACCAGACAGTAGCAAGGCTTGGGTTTTGGTAAACAATCCAGTCAGGGCTGAAGTTACTACAAAATTTCTAAAACAGTCATTGACTAACAGCCATGAACTTAAGACAGACGATAGCCTGTAATACTCTCTTCCTTCTCTAACCTATTTCAACATGTAGTCTATACCACAGAAGTGAGTACTTAAGTGGTTGTATTCGTCTCTCATTCACTCCTCTGTTCTTGTCTCTTCTTCATATTTTAAAGGTTTTTGTGGTCAAGGATTAAGTCTTTTACTTCTTTAGTATGCCCTCTATTTCTGACACATAGTAGGTACTCAATGAGTGCAATAAAGGAATTTCAAGGTTGCCTAGAGTAATTTCAGTCCAACCATTTACTGTAAGCTTAAATCTCTTCTATATACTGTTCAGTTCAACCAGGAGGGAGCTCATTTTGCTTCTGGCACATTAAAGAAAAAATGCAGCAAGATTTCTGATAGACAACCAAGTTATGGAATGCCCCCTTAATTTTATTTCTAAGTTCAAATAGGAATGGTAACAGAAATATGCTTTCTGATTTAAATGACAACCAAAAAAAAAAAAAAAGTCAACAGAAAACTAAGTTACATAGAGGTTCAAAGTGTTCCAATTTTAGCTTCAGTGTCACTGTGTTATCATAAATGTCTTGGATAAAAAGGTGATGCTAGATTATATACCAGATGCTATATATAATCTGTTATACTGATCATAATACAGAGAATAATTTCATCTTAAGTATGTCACACACATTTCTATTATTTTCTTAAAAAAGACAAAATTTCGAAGATTTTAAAAATACCAACACTGATGGATTTTCTGGAACCAAGCTTCAAAGGGGAGAGCATTAACCCCACAATCTCTGTACTTAGTTAACGCATGCTGTCTTACTACAGGGGTAATAGTGGGTAAATAATACGTTAGTTGCTAAGAGCACAGGCTCTGCAATAAGCCTATATGGTTTGAATTCATATACTGTTGCCAGGTAACTGTGACACTGTAGGCAAATTATCCAACCTTTATGAGCCTCAGTTTCCTTATCTAGGAAATGGGATAACCAGAGTCCCTATCTCACAGGACTATTGTGAGAATAAAATTAATATAAGTAAAGTGCTTTCAACAGTGCCTGTCACATAGAAATCACTCAAAAGTGTGAGCTATTATTTCGATAATTACCAACCGCAATGGGGATTGCATGTGACAGAGAACACAATATGGACTCCAGATTTTAACAGACTATAAGCTAGTGCATTTAAAATAGTACCAACTCACAGTTAAAATTTCTCAGGGTTAATAGAAATGTCTGCATAAATATGAGCAGTAGCAACAATGATGCCAATGTAATTAATAGCTGACAACTGAAGGGTGAGATGTTACAATTAATATTAATTCTGGCCTGTTCAATAATTATAACATTTTAGCTGGATACAGAAGTAAATGACTAAAAATAATAGCCAGAGCAAAAGAAAGCCACTGGTGTTTCCTCTGTAGTTATCTGTGACGTCAATGACTATTTAAAAAAATTACCTGGCATTTAGCAGAACGTTTCGTGCATTCTGAAAAGATTATCAGCAAAATCTTTAATAATAGCACATGAGAACTGATTTTGGAATCTTTACAAACACATTAATTTATACAGCAGAAGGGGCACACCAATGATGCTGGTTTCCTAATTTCTGACTTAGGACCATTGCTCTCATCTCTAACAATGAACATTAATACCACTGAGGAAAGCTGAGATGAGAGGAAAAAATATTCTGGAGACAGAAGGGGATCTGGATATTAAGAGTGAGGTAGACTGCACTTACAGAGGGAAACCCAATGGAACTATTTTGTTTCAAAAGGGCATTAATCACTTACCGCAAAAGCACACAACTGCCAAAAAAGATCATCCCACACACAGCAGAAAACACCAATACTAAGAAAAAATATGGCACTTACTTCAATGAGGAAGGCTGTAGCACTTACTTGATTAATTTCATTGGTTAGCTGAGATAAAATTGTGACACCAATGATGCAGTATTCAACACTATCCTGGTAAAAAAAAAAAAAAGGCAGAAAGAGTTGGCCTGTGCAGCTTGATTTCAGCATTTGGAATGCAGTCATACTTTTGAAATAACAGAGTCCCGTGCTGCTATTAAAACTGCCTAGACAATGTAGCAAGAAACTGTAGTTTAAAACTGCTGCTTTGCAGGGCATAAAGTCTAACCTGCCATAAAAGAAGACTGCTAAATCTGACTTCATCAAAATTGAAACCCTATGTATTTAAAAAATACCCTTAAGTATCACACCATACATATCACAGAAAGAGAAACCAGCAAATCACATTTAAGATAAATGATAAACGTGTACGACAATTCACAAAGAGACTGTATACAAAAAAGGACAAAGAACCCAATAAAAAATTACGTAAGATATAAACAGGAAGTTCACAGAAAAACAAAAATAAGCAGTAAATCAGCATATGAAAATTTGTTCTGTCTCATTTGTAACTCAAATGCTGAGCTACCAATTCTTTCTACCTACCAAACTGGAAAAATAAAAAAGCTGAGGTCACAGGGTGGAGGTACAGGGAAATAGGCATTCTTTTAATTGTGCAGGGAACAACTTTTTTTTGAGGGTAATTTGGAAATATCCTTGCAAACCCAAAATACACACATCCCTCTGATTGAATAATTCAAAGGCTGGGAATTCACACTATAAACACACTTAACTCAAAGTATAAAAAGATATATATATACACACACACGCACACTAGGATATTCACTGAAGTATTTATTTAAGTCAAGATATAGATACTAACTAAATGCCCACCTATAAGTTAAATGAATTATGGTATTTTAAACTGGAATGGTATGTAAGCATTAGAAAGAATGAAGCAGGTTTTGTACTGACATCTAAACATGTAAAGCCGAGACACATGAAGAGTTAAAAAGACAAAGAAGAATATATACCAAGTAATTCCACTTACAGATCAATATATAAGTAAGCATATATTGCTTCACCCATTTTTATTCCATGAAATACATAAATCATACCTGTAAAAACCTTGTGACATCTGTGATTGCATTTCTGAAGACATAGTCATCCTTCTGACAGTCAAACCAGCCCAGTTTTGTGATTCTGGCATATAACTGAATAAGTGCTTGTGTCACGAAAGTAGCCAACTTTGGCCGAGTGGCAAGGTAGTTGAGCACATAGTTCCCTATAAAACAAAAGTAATCTATGTCGTAGAAGGCTCTGCCAGGGAAGGGTGTACATCTTTAAATGTCTAAGAAGTGGTAAATTTAAACTACTTACCCTAAACTTCCCTAATTATTCACACTACTGAGAAATGGGACTTGGAATTTAAGATTCGTAGGCTTTCCAACTCAGAATATACAACGTGTCACAATGAAGAATCTGAGGTAAGGCAGCCTTGAATCTATCCCTCGATGGTTAAATAGCATGGTCTGCACAGAATTCAAAATCCATAACAATGTTTTTCTTAGTTATTAGCGACAGTAAAGACTGAATGAAAGAAACCTTCTGAAAACTGAAGGGATAATGCAGGCTTTATCTAGAAGCAATTATATTGGGTCCTCTTCACTTTTAAGCCCAAATTCTGGAAAGAAACTGGATTCTAGATATTCTGTATGCTTAGCAATTTCAGAACATTATCAGACAAGCAACATAAATGTAACTATTACCAGAACACCACTAAACTAATTTCTTTAAGAGAAAAAAGACAACTCTCTACTTACGAATATCTATTCGTTGTTCCAATGGTAGAGGGTTATTTGTGCGCGATACAAGCTTTGTAAGGCATGTAGCTGCCAGTAACTGGGAGTAAGATGACTGTGAAAAGAGGGGGGAAAGGACTTAGAATTCAATTTTATTGAGTTAGTCAGTCATAAAGTTTTTAACTTGGAGATCTGTTCTCAAATTCAAGAAAATTAATCGGTTTTGCTGTACTTAATCCTCAGGATTTTAAAGGGTCACATACTAAGGAAAAATGAGCCCCACAAAGCATATGTGCTCATTAAGCTGATTTCAGTCATGAACAAAGGGCAGGATAAAGTGAATGGCTGATCAAACTGAATCTAATACAGGTATCTGTATCACTTTGAGGGGGCAGAAGTTAGACGGGCTCTTTTCAGAAAAGAAGCTAAATCTCTTCTTTCATTTAAATCAAGCGATCTTCTCCCTCCAACAGCCTTGTTATAATGATGTTTCAAAAAGTTCCACCTCATAATATTCCTATAGTATGGCATTAGAAAGAGGGGGAAAAAAAAAAAGAAGACAAGAAGAAGTAGTTTTAGAAGGAACCACCACATTATGCTGGGTAGTTAATCCCCCAATTCTATCTTCCCATCAGCACAACTACCAATCAGCTACAGCTTTGGGGAATGTATATGCTGGTTTTAGTAGTAAATTCATAACAATTATTTATGAGAAAGAAGAATTATGCCTAAGCAATGGAATAGCATTATCATTCTCAAGTGTGGATTTTAATGAATTTTAACCTTATGGAGAATCAGAGTATTCTATCTGATCATAATGTATAAGGAGGAGCCGTGTGCAAATTCAGATTCCCCCATGTGGCTATATTATATACTGTCACATAACAGGGACAGACTCAGAATCATCAAAATAATTTAATCAAGGGTCAAACATAATTTCCCATAAAACTATAAGTCCTTAAGACAGTAGGCTATCCATACGCATTACATCATCGCATCAGTTATAAAAATAACTTAAGTTTATGGAAAAAATCTATAAAAGTGACTTTGACATGTGATTTTTATTCAACACCCTTGAACATGGTTTAAACTGACTAAAGCAGGTGTGTCAAATCACTAATAATGCAAGAGAGGCTACTATAACTATAGAACATAGTGTGTATCTATACACTATATAACATGTAAATGGTTTCTGCATATAATTCCAATAAATCTGCTAAGTCACTAAGAAGTCAACAGAGATTAAAAAGGAAGAACCCACTATAATTAAGTGTTTTTAGTATTGCACCAACCCTGTTTTATTCCAGCCTGTTGACTGACAACATGAGGAACTGGAGTTAACGGTGTCACAAATGACACTGTGGGGCTCCAGTGGGAGTCAAATGAGAGCTAGCTGTGCATCTCCCACAGTACAAATCTAAGTGGATCAATCCTAGAACCAAGGGACTGAAAGGAAATACAAAAAAATCTGAAAATAGAACAGAGCCCTACACAATCTCTGACCATGACTGTTAATCTTGTAAACTTGGGAAAAGAGTTAGCTCCCTCAGCTACTAAAGGATATTATTTAGCCAACTATAATTTGTTCAGTTTACTGAATAAATTCTGTAACACTACTAACCAAATTCAAAAATGAAGTCATCTAGACTTCTACACTCTCAACAAATGAACTGCTTTCCTACTTTTCACACTTCCTTCTAGTCTACTCTGCTGGCTCCCGGTCTAGCTGGGATTCTAACTCTCTTGAGGCCCTTTCATGATACCCTGGTTGGATGCTGACCCTTCCCAAGACCTCCATCTTGCCAAAAATATTAACTTAATCAAATCATATCTCATTAAGAGCATTATTGATCATTGCATGCCATTTTTAAGCTGGAAGAGGTTCTAATTCCGTTTTAAAAACTGTAACTTCCTGTAATTTTCATTGTCGAGGTAATTTCTTCCCCTACACTTCTAAGACAAGAAGCAGCTGTGGTACAGGGGAGGAAAAACAGAGAAGACTAGGGATCTTACAAGGTGACATGAACTTTGTGGATAAGAAATGTCAATTATATACAGCCCTGTCTTCTTTGTAAAGGATACGAAGTGGTACTTAAGTGTAAAAAACAGAAAAGGAGTCCCAGAAATTTGATTCAAGACGAAAAATTACAGGACAAAAATATACGCTCAATGACATTTTTTTTTTTTTCCTCAATGAGATTTTCCCTGATGAGTCTGTAAGGCCTTTTTTGCCAACCTGGCAGGTGTGGTACGTTTTTAAAGTGAAATTAAGAAGGCAGAGGTACTTAGAAAAATCAAGGAACAGAAGTTATCCCAATCCACCCCTAAACTCAGAACCAGAATATATTTTCCTGAAGCTGTTACCCTTTAGGATTTTTCAAATCTTACGTACACTTCCTCTTTCGAGGAGTAGCTGGCACTTGCTCAGGCAATCAGGGCTGTTGGTGAATTCAACCAAGGCTTTCTCTGCCTGGAGTCGAGTGGTTGTATCTGTTGTTTCATACAGCTGTTTGCACAGATTCTCTAGTTGGGCCAGGCTCTGGAAAAGATCAGTCAAAAAAGAAATCAGTCGAGCCTACTATAGATACAAGTATCTATACTATACTTGTGCTCGAAATTACTGGATAAAGCTAAATAATAATCAATGAAGAGAGACTTGCTTCTCAACATGGAGGAGAATCTGGGTGACCTTTAATAATAACCATTTATAGCCTTCTTTATTTGATGCTTTAGAAGACAAAATGATAGAATGCCTAAAATATCTAGATACTTTTTCAGTCATTCCCTTAAAGGTCAATCACAAATGACATATTTTTTTCCTTGCAAATACCTATCCTAAGCTTTTCCAAAAGGTTTTCAAATAAAAATTCAGAATTTACTTGCTCCGCCATCAATTTCAAGATTATGAATACTAGAGTCATCACTGTAAAATTAAGCACATAAACACCCAATGTAAGCATCACACAGATCTTTACATACTTTGCCTAGTAGTCATCAGTTTACAATTATGTGTATGCACAAAGATGGCCAACCTCTATGAGAAGGCTTCCAAATGCAAGTACGTACCTTCCTCCCCGGATCCCTCATGTCTAAAGTTCAGCGGACTCTCTTCTGTTGCACTTTAAACTCTTGCTTTGGATCCAAATTTAAAACGCAGGGTCAAAATAAATTCAACCCTAGCATGTGCTCAGAGATAAGACATGGGAAACGCCCTCAAACAAACCCTTCTTTCCAAATCTTGAACCAGTTCCAGGGAGGCAGGAAGGAGATGGGTACGTGCTTTGGTCAAAACCCCAAAGGGATGCAAATCCACTTCCACTTAATGTGTTCAAAAGCAAAGAGGAAAGGAATGTGTAAGAGTTCAAGTAACTGTCACCTTTCACTGACTGGAGAGAAGGGCAAACATCTGCTAGTTTTCAAAGGACCAGTTTGGACGTTACGAAGAAATTCTGAGCGTATTTTCTACAGTAGCGAGCAAGATCTGGTTTAAATAGTTTGATGGATCCTACTATTAGAAAAGACAATTCTGACAAGAACAACAACAACAAAATAATAATTAGACAAACCAACCTGTGTAAATAGCCTAAAATACATTACACAGTCTGCCCAAGGCTTTTCATTATCACTTTATTTCATTATGCTGTGACTTTATAAATCACAGCTTTTCTACTAAGCAGTAAAGCCCTTAGGGCAGGATACCTATTTTATTCAATCTGATTAATAAATTTCAAACATTAACCTAAAGAAAACAAGAAAGACAAATACTGACCCACGGAGATCACCAGTCTCACTCCAGGGAGCCCTCTACAAACCAACCACCTGCACTCCAAAACAAGATAAACAAACCACCCTTCAAAACATCCTGGGACTCTGATTAGGCTCCTGTTTAATCTGTTCCTCTCTGACTTCCAGAGGTGCCCCTTAATACCCTCCTCAATTCAAAAGCACAGAGAAAACTGTACTTGCAAAGCCAGATCTCAAGTAATGAAAGTTCTATAAGCAATAGCTGATTTTTTCATATAGTATATAAATACAAGGGATAGATAATAAGGCTAATTAACTACATTTATTCCATAAAACACATGTGAAAGTCAGTGTTACGCCTGCCAGTACTGGCCAAACATCCAATGAATCAGTTTAATTATAAATCCCCACATTCCTAAGCAAGGGATTAAATCTCTTTCACAACGTTTTTGTTTCAACCCAGCAGGCTGGTTCCCCCCTCCCCGCCCCCATGAAATGACTAACTTAAAAGGGGACAAATTATTTTCAAAATAGGTAATACAGAAGACATCAATAGAAAGATACCCTAACTGAAACTGAAAGATAGTTATACAATCTGGTATTAGGTGTCAGGGAGCAGCAGCAGCCTCCTAACCTCCACAGCTACCATGCACTACGAGCTTCCCAATATCCTCAACAGACACTCCCTAAAGAGTCCGGCTGCTTCAGGTATGGACTCTTCTTGAAGTCTGATCAATCAGTTCTGGTAGCTCCCCCAGTGCAACTCTTGTTTTCGTTTACTACAACAAAGTTGTTCACAAGACGATGGCTAAGCATCTGTCACCGGTAGTTCCTTACTGCTAAAAAACTACATGCAGGTTATGGTGGGCTTTTTGGTTGTTGCTTTGTTTTGATTTGCTTTAATTTAGCAGACAAAAACATACTGCCGGGTAAGTCTGTTAATGAGTTCTCAGCTTAGGAAACAAGATCGTTTAAAAAACAAAAGAGTAATTTGACCATTTACACAAACAGTTTGAAGAACCGAAGCTCTAGTTCTTTGTTTCCAGAAGAACAAATGGGAAACAATCTTGCTTTCCCAAACAATTAGTGAAAACATCTAAAAACCAAGTCATTTTATTTGGGTTGCCAGTACTACGCATTGAAGGAGAGGGGAATGAGACATTTACATTTCTGTTCTCTTGGATCCTAATGTTTCGAAAACAAATCTAATAGATTACTTTGAATCACTTTTGGGGACCCAGAATAAAACAATTTATCCTACAATGTTTAATTAGCCATTGAAACTAGTTATTTCACATTTAGCAGCCAACACACCACCGTGTTTCCCCTTTGACGCAGTCCCTTCTTCCATTCAACCAGTTCTTAATAAGGACATCTATTACATGATGCCGGTTCAGTCACAGAAGAGCCTCCAGAGAAGAATGTCTATTTTCTATTCCTGAGGCTGCCAAATTGATAATCCACAGAGAAATGTCCATCTGGTCCCACTGGAACATAAAAGCATGTCTGGGTGAAATACTTAACAAAACTGGAAAGTGATCTTCAACTAGCAAAGCACTACTTTAGTACAAGAAACTCAAGACAGTCAAACCTCCAAACCTAAACCACCTGGATTTCACCAACAATAGTTACCATGAAGGTATTAAATGGATATATCTTCCTTAATATTTAGCAACAACGTTATTTTATACAGTTTTTTAAGCCTGGATAGAGAAAATGCAGCTCAATTATTCTCATTTCAATATAAGGTGCAACCAGTTGAGACTACAGACCTCAGAATTTAATGATTTATCCGGAGAGTTGCCTGTACGTTACAGGAAAATGAAGACTTTGCCTCTGCATTAGATGTTATACTACACCAGAAAGCAGAATACCTTGGAATTTATTTTAATTTGTCACATATTGCTTTAAAAAGCCCGACAGTATACACTTTTAACCTCACTGCGTGGAAAAAAAAAATCCACTTGGAGATTTCCAAACAGACACCAGGATACTCGCTTTTAGGAAGGATTTGATGATTCCCAATAATGCTGAGTAGTGAACTAGGAAACAAGCATAACCCTTGGATGACTAGGTTCTCTACAAAGTACATCCTTGATCTGACAGCCACCCAAACCACCTGAAATGATCAGAAGCACCACCCTATTACAAAGTGAAAAGTACAGGTTCAATCCAGAGAAGTTCTCACGAAGAATATGTAGTCAGAATTATCAATTTGGTAGCTGAATTTTCATGATTAGGATGCCTGAAATATAAAAAGAATTGCTGAAAAATCAAGCCACTTCCAACCTGTTCATAAACTCTATTAATTTAGATCTTCCTTAGTTGGAATTTTTCTGTGTATTCGGAAAAAAACTGTGTTGGGTAAATTAAAAGATGCATACTGAACCTGCCAGAAAATGAATGATTTAAGAGGTGTATAAGGCTAATAAAATTGATATACTAATTAAATTTTATTTTTTATCTATTCAATAAGGCATTCCTATTGTCAATAATGAATATCCAATTATCATAGATAATGTTTTTCAAAACTCCTAAAAATCCAGTAACAACAACTATTGTTAGGTTAAAAAAGCAAGTGGCGGGTGTAGTGGTTAAGCATCCGCCTGTCAATGCAGGGGACACGGGTTCGAGCCCTGGGCCCAGAAGATCCCACATGCCGCAGAGCAACAAAGCCCATGCGCCACAACTATCGAGCCTGCGCTCGAGAGCCCGCGAGCCACAACTATTGAGCCCATGTGCCACAACTCCTGAAGCCTGCACGCCTAGAACCCATGCTCCGCAACAAGAGAAGCCACAGTGATGAGAAGCCCGCGCACCGCAATGAAGAGTAGCCCCCGCTCGCCGCAACTAGAGAAAGCCAGCATGCAGCAACGAAGACCCAACACAGCCAAAAATAAATTAAAAAAAAATTTCTATGTATAAAAAAGCGAGTAGCAGAGAAAGACAAATATCATATGATATCGCTTATATGTGGAATCTAAAAAAATGGTACAAATGAACTTATTTACAAAACAGAAATACAGTCACAAATGTAAAAAACAAACTTATGGTTACCAGGGGGGAAAGCAGAGGGGATAAAAGTGAGTGAGTGGGATCAACATATACATACTATTATATATAAAATAGATAACTAATAAGGACCTACTGTATAGCACAGGGAACTCTACTCAGTACTCTGTAATGACCGATATGGGAAAATAATCTAAAAAAGAGTGGATATATGTATAACTGATTCACTTTGCTGTATAGCAGGAACTAACACAACAGTGTAAATCAACTATACTCTAATTTAAAAAAAAGCAAGTGGGAAAACAGTATGTAGAGTATATTATTTGTGATATATGTTAGCAAATTCATAAAGGAAAATCTGGATGAAAACACAGCAACAATTATCTCTGGGAACTGAGGTTATGGGAGACTTTTAATTTCTGTCATGTATTTCCATAACTTAAAAAATTTTGACCACAACCAGATATTACTTGTAAGCAGAAAAAAACCCCAACAATTATACAGATAAATATTTTTTAAAAGGAAAAATTTAAGCTACCTTCTTTTTCTAAATTAACTCCTCTAATTAGTAATATTACCAGCTGATTGTTTCCAATCAGAATTCATAAAACAAATCCATGAAACCAAAAAGGCAATATATTCTAATGGCTGAAGTTTTAAAGTTATGTCTGTGTTTATTACTACTTTTATTTTGTTCTTTCTTACTAATAATAAATGCTGATAGTTTAAATGGCCTGAAAAGAACATTCCACGCAAGGTTTCTTCTTGTTTATAAAATTACCTAGAAGGCAATCTTGTAGGCCAAAGCCATTTTAGTTTTATACATATATCAGCAGATCTCTAAGATGTTAACAACTGCAGTGGAGTCAATGCGGGGGGGGGGGGGAATATTCTCATTTTTGAATGAGAATATTTATATAGGCAGACTATTTATTTTTAAAAAGTTAAAAAAAAAGTTTACAAAGCCAGTGCAGAAGACCTGAATCTGTACTTTACGAGAAAATATCCAAAAGGCCAATAAGTGAAAGGTGCTCAACTCGATAATCATCAGGAAATGTAAATCCAAACCACAAGGAGATATCCATTAGAATGACTCAAATGAAAAGGCCAACATCAAGCACTGGTTAGGATGCTGGAACTGTCACACAGTGCCAGTGGAGTCGGAACTGGTTCAAACACATTGGAAAACTGGCAGGATCTATTAAAGCTAAACATATAAATATCCTATGACCCAGCTATTCCACTCCTATGTATATACCCAACAGAGATACATGCTAAGTTTACCAAAACACTTGTATAGGAATGTTCATGGCAGCACTAAATGTAATAGTTCCCAAATGTGAAAGCCAAATGTCCATCAATAGTAATATGGATAAATGTGTCATTCCTTAATTTGGGTGCTGATTACAGAGGCACGTCCATTTTGAGAAAATTCATTGAGTTGTACATTTGTAATTTGTATATTTTTCTATAAGTATGTTATACTTCAATGCGTTTTTAAAAAAGATGGAAGAATGACACAGTTCTCCCCAAATTCTTCAGGTATTTACTCTCATCTATTTCTTTCTGATACTTATGGAAAAGAAGTTCATCAATAACTGACAATTGCACATTAGGTTTAGAATGCTTTAGTTTTACACCAATTCCTGCTTTTAAAACTGTAACTCCCATTATTTGCTCAGGAAATAAATAAGGTAAGATTTTTGGATGCATGTGGGGACATTCTATTTCTGAGGGTACTAAGAGGGTGAGTGAAGCTTTTTGGCTGCAGATGCTATGTAATGTCTACTGTCGTAAATCTAGATAAAATACGTATTTCAGTAGGTGATAATGCAGTGCCAGAGCCTTGCGTGCATTAGATAAGGACAGCAAGTCTGCTAACATATGAGACTGCAAAATTCTACACTGAACTTCAAAATATGTATCAATCCTAACTTGTAATAAACACATATGATGTTTGCACTGTGGGTAACACACAGCCAAAACACATGTAAAAAACTTATTTCATGAGGTAAACAGCCAGACTAACTGTGCCTGACTTATTGACTTATAAATTTAACTCAAGAGTTTCCATTTAACATGTCTCTAGAACCCAGTTTTGGTTCCTTCTCATAGTCACTAATGGTGCAGAGAAATGAAAGCTGCAGTATGAGCTGAATCCTCTAAAGTACAGGTTTCAAACTGGTAGCCTCCAACTGGCCCACAGACATTTTTGTTTTTCGTCTTACAGTGTCATTTTAAAGTCTGACATAGTTGCCAATATTTCATAGTGATATCTGGTTTTCTAGCTTTCCATGAAAAATTAGAAGATCTGATTACACTGGACCTGCATTTTCAAGTGTCACTAATCAAATGACGGTAAGAGCACAGTGCTTCCCAGGGGGCAGGCTCTCTCTAGTTGACTCAGTTCCTAAGCGTCTGGCCCCTGTAGACAGCGGAGTTTTCTCCACCTGCTGTAATGCAATTTTGTCTCATATCAGTGGTTCACTCCCGGATGTCAAAGTTAAAAAGTAGTGAGCATATCGTATTACAATAGATTTTGACTTAACTTTGGGTACTAACTCTTTGTCAAACTTGGTTAAAACAATCTTTTGAGTACACGGGGCTACATAAAGCTTAGGCAGAGAAAAGAATTAGATTGAGAGTTAAGCAATGTGGATACTGGTCTTAGTAACTAACGGTGTGACTTTGGGCAAGTTTATTTCCTGGAGCTTCAGTTTTCTCATGGGTAAAGTAAATGGATTTTATTATGTTATTGAACAAAGATACTCCCGGTTCTAAATTCTATACTTTTTTTTTTTTTTTTTTGCGGTACGTGGGCCTCTCACAGCTATGGCCTCTCCCGTTGCGGAGCACAGGCTCTGGACGCGCAGGCTCAGCGGCCATGACTCACGGGCCCAGCCGCTCCGCGGCATGTGGGATCTTCCCGGACCGGGGCACGAACCCGTGTCCCCTGCATTGGCAGGCGGACTCTCAATCACTGCGCCACCAGGGAAGCCTCTAAATTCTATACTTTTTAATTATACAAGTAAATCAGATTTAAAAGTAAGCAAATACTAAAATTAAAAAGATCATGAAAACAATCAGGCAAATATTTTTAAAAGAGAGAATTCAACAAAAAATAAACCAGGTGAACACTCCCACACATCCCGTGACCTAGCAGCAGGAACAAGGATCCTTTTGGAGTGGAGGTTCAGTACAATCTGAGTTAAGACCTCAGATGTCAGGCAAATCCCCACTCCCCTCAAATCTTTCAAACTAGTTTTCATTTCTTTTAAGTAGAAATAATATCTATTTCACAAATCAATGTAAAAGTCAATGAGGTAAGTTATGCAAACTTGATTACTGCGTTTATTACTTGCTCATATGGCATACACTGGTTACTAACAGCTGGAGAACAGCAGCTTTTTAAGCACGTGCATAAATGCATATAATATCTGCAGTTTCTTCTAGAGGGGTTATAAATGCCTTTCCCTGCAGGGCTAGGGGACAGGCTATACAATTGACCCTTATTGTTTATGGGTCCCCTATTTGCAAATTTACCTACCTGCTGAAATTTATTTGTAATCCCCAAATCAAAACTCTCAGCAATTGTGCACATTTGTAGACACGCACAGAATGGTGAAAATTTTGAGTGGCCAGACACACATGTTCCCAGCTGAGGTGGAACAAGGCAATGCTTTGTGTTCTTGCTTCAGCTCTCATACTGTAAACAATGAGAGTATAAGTGTCCTTTTTGTAGTTTACTTAATGACACGTTTTTTTGCGGTTTTGTGCTTTTTGTTGCCAATTTTGCCATTTAAAATGGCCCCAAGCACAGTGCTGCAGTGCTGTCTAGTGCTGCTAAGCTCAAGAAGGCTGTGTGAAAAAACGTGTTAGATAAGCTTCATTCAGGTGTGTTAAAAAGGTGTCTGTAAACAGAAATACAAATAAAACAAGGTTATAGGTTGTCTGATGAAAATGTGACCAGAGGTTGGCAGGAACTTAACCCTATATATTCTATAGGAGAAAGGGTTCAGTATTTGCTAATTCAGTGTTCTCAGTGACTTTATAGAACAAACTACCATAAATAATGAGGATCAGTTGTATTTCCACACATTTCCAGTACTGGGTGGTATTCAGTACATATTTCCCCATAGAAACAGAATTATATTACCATTGTTATAGGCATTTGTTCAAAGAGAGGTATTTATTAACTTACGTAACTACGTAACCCTCAAACTCTTGCAGATGACTCAAATGTTTGTTTAAATGGCCATTTATACTATTTAGGTACTGTGATTTTAGTAAATGAGCACTAACGCACACACTGCATGGAAAGGACAAGAGCATGCCTCAGTGTTTGGCACACAGTAGAAGTTTCATAAAAATGTCTTGCATAAACTCTTAAAAACCTTCTAAAGGGGTCTGGATTAAAATGGCAGACTGACAACATATCTAATCTTGTTCCTTTCCCTAAAACAACACTAAAGGGATTAAAAAAAAATCATAATCCCACAAGGATTATGACAGGAGACAGGACAACAGCTGCAAAATTTTGGAATATAGAAAAATCAGCAGTAACTGACTTAACCGACTCAAGCAAGCCAAATATCTTGCCAGTGCTGAAAGAAACCTGAAAGCCAATCTGATTTACACTCCATGCTCAGATGTTAAGGTGAAGTGGGGTGGCCGAAGCAAGGAAGAACAGGGTAAAAGTATTTTTGAGAAGTTAAGATTCCCAGATACCTTCCCTTACTCGATGCCTCTGAATGACTGCCCCTCTTCCTCTGGACTGGGGGACACCAAGCCAGTCAAAAGCACCTTTGAGGACATGGGCACCAGACAGTTTACAGGTCGATTAGCAGCTACATACACATCAAATGCTGCTGAGCCTTCCCTTACTGGGCTCCTTCCACCCAGAAATGCCTGTGTCCAAATTGTACTCCCTCGGCAGGAGTTTGGAAAATCTTCCCCGAGAATCTCATTAGTCACAAAGGAAATACCTAAAGATACACTGATATGGGGTTACCCAACAAATGACACAATTGGATTACCCGACTGTGATGCCTCAAGCAGACAAGCCTCACCTCCACATTTAGAGCTTCCAGTCAGCTTTGTAGTCTATCAATCTTGATTATGAGGAAATAATCAAGGATTACCAGAAATCTGACGAAAGCCTTTAACATGGAAGACAGTGTTAAAAAACAGAACAGGCCTAAAATGGAATTGTTTACGGTTGGTCAAAAAAAGAGACTAAATTATAGTTTCGGCTCTCCCAGAAATGGAATCTTAAACCAGTCAATCAGGAATTGCCTGATTAGCACTAGTTAGGTAACCTGCCTGATAGACCCCTGCCATCCCCTAAAGGAAAGCAACTCTGCAATAACTAACCTGCTGTTTTGCTTAGTGTGACTCCCTTGTTCCCACTCCTTTCCCACCTCAAGTCTTTTATTTTGTACAGCTCCTCGGACCTTTCTATATGCTAGATTGGATGCTGCCTGACTGGAATACATTTTTGCTCAAGTAAGCTCTTAAAATTTTTAACATGCCTCAGTTTCTCTTTTAACAATAGCAATCAAAACAAACACATAAAAAGCAACCTGGAACAAACAGGAACCATGCAGGGAGAAGGGAACTTGAAAAAAGATACAGGGAGTAAAAAAGACAAAAATATTATTAAGCTCACCCAACAGACAAAACATACTGCAACTGTTGAATAAGAACAGGGTGCTCTAAAAAAGAAACATTCAAGGAACATAAAAAAGAGATCTTAGAAATTAATAATATAATAACAGAGACAAAATATTCCATCAGAGGGTTGGAAAATAAAGTTAAAGTCTCTCAGAAAATAGAGCAAAAGAACTGAGATGGAAGATAAGACAGCAAAGATTAAAATCAGAGGCCAGGATCCGGAGGTCCAACATCTAATTAACCGGAGTTCCAGAGAGAGAGAACAGAGAATAGAGAAGGAGAGGAAAATAGCAACAAAATAATTCAAGGAAACTTCCTAGAGCTGAAGAACATCAGTTGCCACAAGGAAAGGGTCTACCAAAGCCCAGCATAATAAATGAAAATCAAGCCATACCCAAGGCACATTGCTGTGAAATCTGAGAAACCTGAGGACAAAAAGAGGATTCTATAAGCTGCCCAGGTGGGTGGGGAGATGGGTGATGGGAACCAAAACCAAAAGCAAAACCCAAGCCAGGTAAACACATAAATGATCATGAATCAGATGGCTCTGGGCATCACAAAAGCAACACTCAGCAGCAAGCCAACAGAACAATGTCTGCAAGATTCTGAAGGGAAATGATCAACACAGAATGTTTACCTAGTTAAACAAGTAATCAAGTGGGAGGGCAGAACAAAGCTATTTCAGGCACATAAGGCCACAAGAATTTATCACCCATGCTTCTATTAAAGAATGTGCATCACACCAAAATAAGAGTAATACCATAAAAAGGTATAAGCATGGAGTGCAGCAAATTGGAACTCCAACACCGTAAAGTGATATCGAAGGAATTCTGGGAGGATGGTGAAGGGAGAGACTAGGATGACAACTGAGCTACCCATGGAGAGCAACGAGGCCTTAATCAAGCAAAGTGGCTCAAGGGACAAGTCATGCTGAGGAAGTCATCACCAAGATCCCTGCTGCCATTGAGGACAGAATTCTCATGTTAAGACGATTTCACCTAAATCCATGTTGAAGTTTAGCTCACAGAAAAGCCCTTAACTGACAAAGTAAGCATTCTCCATTAAACTTTGGAAAGTTTTTTTTATAGAGCTATGAAATCATTTTAAACTAACATTCCAAGGACAAAGGCAGTTGTGCAACATAAAAGATAGCTTTGAAATGAATACTGCACAGTATGGTTACTTACAGCATTTAAAAGCTGTAATAGACTTCAGGCATAAAAATTCTGCATCCTATGATTTATAAATGGAGTTCCAGTAAGAAAAAAAAAAGAACATACTTGGTTTTTGCCACCTTCACTTCCTTTATAAAAAAGGTTGTTTGTCTCTCAAATGCCTTTTATGGAACTTGATTTTGCCATGCTGACAGTATTAAAAGACCAAAACAATGTACTTTGCTATGAAAATGGCTGAGTAAGAGAGTAGATTATGAAGGCCAAGTAGATCACCTCAGAAAAGGAAGCCAACACCCAGCCATGTGGGAACCCAAATTTGCAGTTTGAAACAATCATACTTGTAAATAAGCTTTTCTGCTACATTATCATTTCCCTAAAACCTCAGTTTTAAAAGCAGGTCTATGCAGGGAGAAAAATCGTGTAATAGTTCAATACTCTTGTTAAGAGTGTTAAATCAAATCTCTAACAATTTAAATTGGAATGACACTATCTACTGATAATATATTTTTCCTTACAAATTTAGTAATTTTTTTTTTCTTTACCACATAGCAAGTATGGTCAAACAAGTGACTTCTAAAGGTCAGAAAGTGATGGCTTATTGGTTAAGTATTAAAGGGACCAAAATGGGAGAGTTGTATAGTCTTTCACTTCATTTAGTCCTGGTTTCCAAGAGCTATTTGTCTTTGAGTTCTTTACCATTTAAGCTACACTGTAGAGGGATACTGTTGGGTCAGTGTGTATTTATTATTTCAATTTTATGTTCTTAAATATCAATACGGTACAAGATCCAAACTTTAGAGTACTGGGGATATTTTATGCAGAATCATATTAAAATATTAGAAGTGCCATTAAATACATATAATAGAGCAAAGAAAGTGATCAGGCACACAATCATCAATTATCTGATGCCCCCAATCATCAAGCTTCATGACTATGTTTTCCAATGACTAAATAAAAAGAATTTCAGGTTCAAGCACTATACTTGTTTTATTAATAGCACAGCCAAATAAATGCAACTGGCTGGGAGAGTATTCAAACAACTTCAGGAATCTTAGGGTTTCCCCCATTCTTTTTTTTTTTTTTTTACATTTATTTATTTCTGGCTGCGTTGGGTCTTTGTTGCTGTGCATGGGCTTTCTCTAGTTGTGGTGAGTGGGGGCTACTTTTCATTGTGGTGCGTGGGCTTCTCATTGTGGTGGCTTCTCTTGTTGCAGAGCACAGGCTCTAAGGCGTGAGGATTTCAGTAGCTGCAGCACGTGGGCTCAGTAGTTGTGGCTCACGGGCTCTAGAGCACAGGCTCAGTAGCTGTGGTACACGGGCTTAGCTGCTCCGCGGCATGTAGGATCTTCCCGGACCAGGGCTCGAACCCGTGTCCCCTGCATTGGCAGGCGGATTCTCAACCACTGCACCACCAGGGAAGGCCCTCCCCTCTTCTTTTAATGTTACTAGTTCTTTCGGTTTCCATGGCTGATAGGAATTGCAGTTACAAACTGAATCTAATTTGCTTAAGAGAATGAAAAGACCAGCCAAACTGGTAGGCAATCTTTGCAAAACATATATCTGAGAAAAGACTGGTATCCAAAATATACAAAGAACTCTTAAAACTCCACAGTAACAACCCAATTAAAAATCTGGCAAAGGATCTGAACAGACACCTCACCAAAGTAGATGGCAAATAAGCATATGAAAAGATGCTTAACATTGTACATTATCAGGGAAATGCAAGTTAAAACGACAGTGAGGGCTTCCCTGGTGGCACAGTGGTTGAGAGTCGGCCTGCCAATGCAGGGGACACGGGTTCGTGCCCCGGTCCAGGAAGGTCCCACGTGCCGCGGAGCGGCTGGGCCTGTGAGCCATGGCCGCTGAGCCTGCGCGTCCGGAGCCTGTGCTCCGCAACGGGAGAGGCCACAAGAGTGAGAGGCCCGCGTACCGCAAAAAAAAAAAAAAAATAAATAAAGTATATTACAAAATACAGTCTATTAAAAACAAATCTAATTTGTCAATTTATAAAAATTCCTACTATTCTTCCCCAAATTTTATCTTGATATTGTCTAGTTTACTAACCAATGTTCTATAATAAAACATTCCATTTCATATCCTAGCTTTCACCCTGCTGGTCCACTTGACAGGGCAATAAAACGGTTAAAATTCTCTAGTTTAATACATAGGCATTATAACACTATCATTCAGAGATGATGTAATTGACAGTGGTTCTCTGAAGATATAAATTAGAATCCATACTGTATCTATCTGGTATAAAATATTCTTCTGCTAGAGGATGTATACAGGAAAAATCTTCCAAAGTTAGATTTATAAGGTCATTTCAAAGTAATGCTCATGTTTAAATAACTTGCTGTTACTCTTCTAAATCATCCCCCACCACTCAAAAATATGTCTATATGGGAAAGGTCAGCAAAATGTAACTTGGTTTGCCTTATGAGCCTTCTATTTTATATAGTATCTCTGGTGTTCTGCCCTCCTTCAAAAACAGGAATACAATTCTGGTGCACGTTGACAATCGAAAATATCTTCTCTGTAGGTTTCTTCAGCTTAATCATGCGTTTGTCTTCATTTTTTAAAAAAAGCACCCCACCACCTGAAGAACAG
The DNA here is from genome assembly GCF_964270905.1 of Leucopleurus acutus. Taxonomy (NCBI): domain Eukaryota; kingdom Metazoa; phylum Chordata; class Mammalia; order Artiodactyla; family Delphinidae; genus Leucopleurus; species Leucopleurus acutus. Next base: position 99,850,749 of record NC_139150.1, on the reverse strand, counting down.
AGTTTACAGTAAATTTTAGCAGATTTGTTGCCACATATGCAACTAACAAAACGTGCTACAACAGCAAAAAACTAGTGTGTGCAACATACCAATAAAGCTATTTTTGAACAGCCCTACTGTCTTCATCCACAAACCTGTAGGAAATGACTACAGGTATTTTACCATCTCTCACATCCTCAGTTAAATTCTTAGGAAAGAAAGAGGCCAAATGCACTTGATATTCTAGAAGAGAAGAGACATCTGCTGAACAGGTCGCTAATACCAAGGAGGAACTTTCTAACAATGTAGGGATGGTACTGGATGATCTTTATTTAAATTTGTTGAGACTGGGTTAGGTTATTGATAATCACTCCTATCTTGAACTATTATGTCTCCATCATCCCAGTAGGGATTCCCACTGTTTAAACAGCACAGGATCTTCTCTTTCACAGTCAACATAACCACAGGACTCATATTTAACTGTACTCATAATGAATATATGACCTTAATGTAAGTTCTAGTACCACAAATACCATACACCTTAAAAGTAATTTTCCAAAAATACTGGGCTGACAACATGAGGCTCTGAAAAAACATTAGCAGTAGCTGGAGACCCTCAATAACAAAACAGCTGATAACACACCTATATGGTTACAGGCTTCTCCAAGTGTGACCAGATACTGACAAGCTGCATCAATGTTTTAACTAAATAGGCAGAATGGCAGACAATGAAAAGAAAGGATGGTTTTACCTGGTGGTGTGCATGCGTGTGTGTAATAGTATATAAAGATATGAATAACTGGGTTTTTTAAGATTTATTTTTTTATTGAAGTAACACTGAGTTATAACATTATGTAAGTTTCATGTATACATTATATTTCTACTTCTGTATACCCTACAGCGTGCTCACCACAAATTTAGTTTCCACCCATCACCATACAGTTGATTCCCTTTACTCATTTTGCCCTCCTCACCCTGACCTCCTTTCTGGTAACCTCTACTCTGTTCACTGTATCTACATTTAGTTGGTGGTTTTATGTGCAGCTCTGCTTTAGATTATTTATGTGACACTGAAAGTTCCCTAACTCTTGAAGGTCTCTATTCCATCATACAGGAAACAGGGGCATTCATTTTACAACAAATATCTGAGCACCATTCTAAATGTTTGAAACATATCAGTGAAAAAACAAAGACACCTGCCCTCTCAGAGCTGACATTACAGTGAGGGAAGACAAATCATAATAAACAGAATGAATGAATTATAAGGTATGTTAGAAGGTGGTAAATACTACGGGAAAAAAACAGAACAAGGTGACGAATAAGAGAGTACATATGGGGATGGGGGCAGGATGCAGCATGCAATAGGGTAGTTAAGGTAGGTCTCATAGAGAGGTGAAAAAATGAAATAACACATTTAGAAAGGGAGGGAGTTGACCAAAGAGGTAAGCACATCTACTTATGATTCTTAACAAGGATTCGCTATGAATAAGACGATATACATTAAGTCCTCAAAGGGAAAGACTATCATTTTTCTGGGTACCTGTTATGTGTTAATCCCTGTGCTATACACTAATACGTGTCTTATTTTCTATAAAAATTTAAGGCAGAATATTAAAATCCCATTGGAAGTTATTCTCATTTTTAAAAAAGTAAATGTAAATTTTATGAGTTAAAGAAAGACTACTGAAAAAGAAATAGGGATAAATGTGTATATACTATATGTAATACATTTAATTCATCCTTCTAATGCTGTTTTTTGAAATTAACAATGGTATATTGCAAGATACTTCAAACTGAATTCAGCCAAAGAAAGTTCATGCAACATTTGTAAACTGATCAAGATAACATGAAATAAACTGACAATCCAGCAGCTGAAATGAAAACAATAGAAATAATCCCAGAGAGAGACATGATGTACCTCAGCATAACCTCACTAACAAATTTTACTTATTTGATGGGGAGAACAATTTACTCTTCTCTTTAGGAGAACAAAAATCAGCTCATATAATTTAGGAACATGATATATTCCTTCGATGAATGGTACTAATGATAATTAAATCTTCGGACAAGTGTTTCTTTGAAAATGTCCTTAAAAGCCTGTGAAACAAATAAGATTAAAGAAACTACTTCTAAGGAAATGAAATAATTTCAGATCCATTCAGCCCACTGGATTCTGAAATATTTCAGGGTAGGGCTGTGAACTAAGTCAAAAACAAACCTACCTACCTAAAATGTTTGCTTTTTTTTTTTTTTTTTGCGGTACGCGGGCCTCTCTGTTGTGGCCTCTCCCGTTGCGGAGCACTGGCTCCGGACGCACAGGCTCAGCGGCCAGGGCTCACAGGCCTAGCTGCTCTGCGGCATGTGGGATCTTCCCGGACCGGGGCACGAACCCGTGTCCCCTGCATCGGCAGGCGGACTCCCAACCACTGCGCCACCAGGGAAGCCCTCTTTTTTTTTTTTTCAAATTAATTTATTATTTTTATTTATTTATTTTTGGCTGCGTTGGGTCTTCGTTGCTGAACGCAGGCTTTCTCTAATTGCGGTGCGTGGGCTTCTCATCGCGGTGGCTTCTCCTGTTGTGGAGCACGGGCTCTAGGGTGTGCTGGCTTCAGTAGTTGTGGCTCACGGGCTCCAGAGCGCAGACTCAGTAGTTGTGGCACACGGGCTTAGTTGCTCCGTGGCAGGTGGGATCTTCCGGGACCAGGGCTTGAACCCGTGTTCCCTGCATTGGCAGGTGGGTTCTTAACCACTGCGCCACCAGGGAAGCCCTCATTGTAGTTTTGATTTGCGTTTCTCTAATGATTAGTGATGTTGAGCATCCTTTCATTTGTTTGTTGGCAATCTGTACATCTTCTTTGGAGAAATGTCTATTTAGGTCTTCTGACCATTTTTGGATTGGTTTTTTTTTTATATTGGGCTGCATGAGCTGCTTGTAAATTTTGGACATTAATCCTTTGTCAGTTGCTTCATTTGCAAATATTTTTTCCCATTCTGAGGGCTGTCTTATCATCTTGTTTATGGTTTCCTTTGCTGTGCAAAAGCTTGTTAAGTTTCATTAGGTCCCATTTATTTTTGTTTTTATTTCCATTACTCTAGGAGGTGGGTCAAAAAGGATCTTGCTGTGATTTATGTCATAGAGTGTTTTGTTTTCCTCTAAGAGTTTTATAGTGTCTGGCCTTACATTTAGGTCTTTAATCCATTTTGAGTTTATTTTTGTGTATGGTGTTAGGTGTCCTGCTTCTAAGTAAGGGTTAGACTTCACTTTTAGATCAACATATTGGGGTGATCCATATTACAAAGTTGGTAAACTATCTGACTTCAAATGCACCTATCTACCTGCCATTACCCCTCAATGCAAACCTTCTGGTCTCTGGCTTTCAGATCCATCACTCACTCTTCTTCTGTGCTTATAGCATCTGCTTACTATTGATACTTTAGTTTTTTGTTTCTTGTTCATTTCTGTAGATGTCCCATGTGTGCTTGATAAGAATGTGCTGTCCATCAGATCCACCCCGTAATTTGTGTTAAAATATTTTGTAGCTTTATTCTTTCTGGCTCCTTGTCCAATCAATGACTGAGTGATTTTTAACTATGATAGTGGATTTGTGGTTTTGCCCTATACTTTTATCAGGTTTTACTTTATATATTCTGAAGCCATTTCATGAGGTGCATACAAGTTTAGGAGCTGGGTCTGTTGCTATTTAGTGACTATTTTGATCTCTAAACTTTTTGCCAGTTATGTGTATAAATCTTGCCTCCCACTTTGTAGATTGTATTGTTACTCTTAATGATGTCTTTTGATGAAGAGCAGTTCTTAATTCTAATACAGTACAATTTATCATTATTTTCCTTTATGATTAGTGTTTTGCTTGTCCTTTTTTTTATTTTTTTGCGGTACGCGGGCCTCTCACTGCCGTGGCCTCTCCCGTTGCGGAGCACAGGCTCCGGACGCGCAGGCTCAGCGGCCACGGCTCACGGGCCCAGCCGCTCCGCGGCATATGGGATCTTCCCGGACCGGGGCACGAACCCGTGTCCCGTGCATCGGCAGGCGGACTCTCAACCACTGCGCCACCAGGGAAGCCCTATGTTATCTTTTAAATGTTGGTTTCTTTTACTTTTTAAATTTTAAAACCCAAGCATCATTTACTTATTTATTTATGGCTGTGTTGGGTCTTTGTTGCTGCATGCGGGCTTTCTCTAGTTGTGGTGAGCGGGGCTACTCTTCGTTGTGGTGCGCGGGCTTCTCATTGTGGTGGCTTCTCTTGCTGTGAAGCGTGGGCTCTAAGCATGCGGGCTTCAGTAGTTGTGGCACGCGGGCTCAGTAGCTGTGGCTTGCGGGCTCTAGAGCGCACGCTCAGTAGTTGTGGCGCACGGGCTTAGTTGCTCCGTGGCATGTGGCATTTTCCCGGACCAGGGCTCCAACCCGTGTCCCCTGCCTTGGCAGGTGGATTCTTAACCCCTGTGCTACCAGGGAAGTCCTGGTTTCTTTTACTTTTAACTTTAGGTCTAAAGGCCAGTTGGACGTGACTATCTTGCATGGTTTGTTTGTTATGTTGGGGGTGGTGGTGGTCAAGCTTTATTTCTCTATGTTATTACTATGGACTCTTCCTTTGTGCTGTGTTTGTCCTCTTTTTCTCTTTGTTTTTCTTTCCTTGATCTTTTTTGGATTAAAAATTTTTTTTTGGTTTGCTAATTCTTGAATTCCGCCCCCCACCCCCACCCCAATACTAGTAACCTCACATTCTTAATAAAGCCCAAAGTTAGCAGTATTTTGTCCCCCATCCTGAAGAAAACAATGCCCTTAGAACATAAACTATGATCAGTTCTCTCCTGTGTTAGTCTGTTATTGTCCATTACTTTGGTTTCATATTTTTATTTTTTTCTTATTTTTTAATTCTATTGGAGTATAGTTGATTTCCTGGTTGTGTATTTTTAGCCCTAAAAATTAGACACTACTGTCATTTCATATGTTTGTTTAGATTTACTTATGTTTGCCAACTTCTTGGCTGTGCTTTACTTCTCACTACCCTTATTCTAGGGTATTTTCCTTCTTTAAGTGTATGCTTCTTAAAAGTTCCTTAAGTAAAGATTTGCTGATGGTAAACTCAACTTTTCTTTATCTAAAAATGACTAAGAATGTCTTCATTCTTGAAAAATTATTTTGTTGTGTACACAATTCTAAGCTGATATTGATTTCTCTCTGTACTATGTTTTGGCTTCTAGATTGCTGTTGAGATGTCTCTATCAGCATGATTTTTCTTTGTAGGTGATGTTTTCTTTCTGAGAATTTGTAGCTTTACTATATGTGTAGGTGTGATTTTAAAAAATGTATCTTGTTTTATATGCAAAGCAACTTTAACTTGTTTCAGAAAATTCTCAGCCAACATTCTTCAAATATTTGGCTTTCCTTCATTCTTTCTAGGTATGTTAAATATTCTATCCTCCATGTCTCTTGACCCTTCATATTTCACACTTTTCCTGTCCTTGTTTCCCTGTGCTGTATTCTGAACAACATCTTTAGATCTTCCAGTTCTTTAACACTCTTCCTCATTGTCTAACATGCTAATCTATTCACTGGGTTTAAAATTTCAACGATTATATTTTCAACTTATATTCTACTTGACTTTTTTTCAAATGTGCCTCATCACTTTTGATGGTCACGTTTTGTTCTTTAAAAAAATTCATTATTTTGTTAAGCATTTCATAGATAGTTTAATTAATTTTTTATTCTGCATTTGATGATTTTCCAATACCTGAAGTATCTGGTATGTATGTGTGAGGGGGGATGATAGGGGATGTAATATCTAAATCTGCTCTTACAGTTTCTGCTCAACCTCACTTATGGGGGCTTTTCCCATGTGGGGGGATAATATAAATTCACAATTGGCTGATATAAAGTTGTGGAAATCCTGAATACCTACGTTTTCCTGTTTCTGCTAGTGGCAAGGGAGTGGTAACAACTCCGACTGCTTTCTAGGGTCCTGGATGAATGTGGAAGTTTCAGCTTTAGATTCCTTACTTTACAGTGGGCACAAGTGTTTAGTTTTGGGATTTGACCCTAGAGCCACTTCTGCTTCACTACTGACTCCCCACACTCCAGTTAGAATGGGTTCATTTAAATTAATCGATAGGGGTGGAGGACCTGGAGATTTCCCTTATTTCTTGCAAGCTTGTCAATGCTTATTCAAATTCAACAGGAGCCACTTATGCAACTCTATCTTTCTACTTATGTTTTTTTTTTTGGCATGCGGGATCTTAGTTCCCTGACAAGGGATGGAACCCGTGCCCCCTGCAGTGGAAGCTCGGGGTCCTAACCACTGGACCACCAGGGAAGTCCCTTCCTACTCATTTTTGCTCCCAAGGAATTTTTTTTGGGCTAAGGTCAACTACGTATTTGAAAGGAATTACTTTAATACTTTACTAAGCATTTCTAGGTGTTATACAGAAGAATTTTCAAGTAATGTACTCTACCACATTGCTAGAAATTTCAGGAGTCCTCTTTTCTTCAAACGTGTTTAAACTATATCTCTCCCATTTTATACCTATGTAGCTTTTCTATACCTACATGTAGGATCATGCATTGATCTATATAAACTTATCTTGTCACGCCTGGAGAATTCTTCTAGTCTACTGAGATCTTTTGAGCTCCTGTTATCACACAGTTTACCCGTTCACTCTGTATATAAGCAGCCCATTAAACTTTTATTACAGCAGCTATTTGTTTATATGATCGTTTCTTTTATTACCCGTTGAGATTAAAGGATAGGATATATGTTTGTTATTTTTGAGTTCTGAGAGCATGTTGGAATATAACTCACAGGCGATATTCAATAAATGCATACTGAATGGATGTCCTTATCTAAGTTGCTAATAAAAGTACTGAACAGGATAAGCCCATGGTCAGAGCCCTGAGCCATAACAGAGACCCTGTTCCTAGCTGTCAATGACTCATTGTTTAGCATGCTTGTGTATGGCCATTCAACTAGTTATTCAACAAATATTTGAGACTGTATTAAATTTTACATTTCAGCCAATTACCTAATGTCTATGAGGATATCCTGATTTCATCCAGTGCTTTGCTGAAATCCAGATATATTCTGTCTATAGCATTTCCCTTTTCTACTAGCCTTACTGACTCATCTTAATTCCTTCATGAAGCCATTCTAAACATTCAGATCATACTGATTTCTTTAGTACAACTCTGAACTCAGCAACACACATTTTTACACTTCAACTATATGCTGCCTATTTATTAACTGTTTAATGAGTTTATAACTTATCTTCCCACGATATTTAACAGTATTGTTCATATAGCAAATTGTCAATAAATAATTGCTTTTTATAGCAGAATGCCTTTTAAATGTGTGATATTTGGGGAGAAAAGGAGAACTCATCTCTAGTCCCACCCTCACTGGAGGAAAAACTGTAGGAAAGAAATAGGATTTTGTATTTAGTTACCCTCAAGGGAAGTAAATAAAGAATACTGTATATGTTTAATAAAATTACTCACCCTTTGATACTATTAAAATCTGCTTTTATATCCTTAAAATCTTATTTCTTCAAACAGCAGAGCAACAAACACTTGTGAAAGAAATGTATTCAGTTACAGCAACCCAAAGAATGAGGGCCTATACATTTTACAGATGATGTGAAATAGAATATTTTGAAACATACTGTCAACCACTGTAGCATATTAACACTCCAGTCCTAAATATTTTATCCAATTGATGATGCCCAAAAAGGAACTTCCATAAATTATCAAGTACTTAATTACTGACAAGCCTAGGAAAGCCACATTGTGTGCCAATTCTTGAAAACACAAGAAGTTAAATTTTCATATCTTTCTCAAAAAATGACAAAGACGAGTGCTGAATATTACAGCCAGTGAGAATCCACAAAGTTTTCCAGTTCAGTGTTTCTCACACTATGATTCATGGACCTCTGGGGTTACTGAGACTCTCTCAGGAGGTCTATAAGATCCAAGCTATCTTCATAATACTACTAGGACATTATTTACCTTTTCCACTGTATTGACATTTGCACAAATGGTGCACAAAGGCAATGGTGGATAAAATTGCTGGTAACTTAGTACAAACCAAGGCAGTGGCATCAGAGTGTACTAGTAGTCATTGTATTCATATTCTTCACTGCCACACACTTATTGGAGGAAAAAAAAAAAAGACAGTTTCACTTAAGAGCATCCTTGATGGAGGGAACAGAAAAATTATTATTTTTATGAAATCTCAACCTTGAGGGCACTTTAAAAAATATTCTATGTGATGAATGGGAAGTATGCATAAAACATTTCTCCTGCATACCAATGGGTTTTCACATAACAGAGCAAGGAAAGTTCAGACCCGGTTTCAGATTCCATACTGCAACTAATCTCCATGAAACTACTACTTGTCAAAGAAGTATCCAAGAAGAATATCCATAATTATCTGAAAAGGTTATTAAAATATTCCTCCCTTTTCCAACGACTTACCTGTGTGAGGCTGGATTTTTTTTAAATACATTTCAACCAAAACAATGTATGGTAACAGACTGAATGCAGAAGTAAATATGAGAATCTGGGTGTACTCTATTAAGCAAGGCATTAAAGAGATTTAGAAATAAATACAGAACAATGCTACTTTACTAAATTTTTGTGTTTTGGGACATTTTTTCATAAAAATGTTTATAACTCATACAACTCAATAGCAACAAACCAAACAATCCGTTTTAAAAATGGGTAGAGGACCTGAATAGACATTTTCCCAAAGAAGACATACAGATGGCCAACAGACACGTGAAAAGATGCTCAACATCACTAATCATCAGGGAAATGCAAATCAAAACCACAATGAGATATCACCTCACACCTGTTAGAATGGCTATTATCTAAATAAATAAATAACACATAAATAAATAAATAGCAAGTGAGGTTGTGGAGAGGATGAGGAGAAAGGGGAACCCTTCTTCACTGTTGATAAGAATGTAAGTTGGTACAAACACTATGGAAAACAGTGTGGAGGCTCCTTAAAAAATTAAAAATAAAACTACCATATGATCCAGCAATTCCACTTCTGGATATTTAGCCGAAGAAAACAAAAACACTAAATTGAAAAAATATATGCACCCTCATGTTCTCTGCAGCATTATTTACAAAATATGATACACACACACAGAGGAATACTACTCAGCTATAAAAAAGAATGAAATCTTGCCATTTGCGACAACATGGATGGACACTGAGGGCATTATGCTGGGTGAAATAAGCCAGATAGAGAAAGACAAATACCGTATCATCTCACTTATATGTGGAATCTAAAACAAAGAAAGAAAGAAAGAAACAAACAACAAAAAAGCCAAGCTCACAGATACAGAGGACATACTGGTGGCTGCCAGAGGCTGGGGGTGGGTGAAATGGGCAAAGGGAGTCAAAAGGCACAAACTTCCAGTTTGTACATGGTGACAGATGTTAACTAGACTTATTGTGGTGATCATTTCACAATATATAAATATATCATTATGTTGTACACTTAAAACCATATATAATGTATGTCAATTATACTTTAATAAAAAATTTAAAATGTTTACAAGTTATGATTATTGTATTAAATGAATTAAATACACACTCTAAAAATTTTGCTTTAATTTCTAATCTGATAAATATAAACCACATAGATGAAAGCTCTTTGTAGTCCTCAATAATCTTAGTGTAAAGTGGTCCTGAGACCAAAATATCTGACAACTGCTCCTGCAGTTGACAGAAAGCATCATTTTGGGAAGCCCTGTTCCACTTTCATGCAGGACTTACAAACTACCTCGTTTATCTTACTTACCAAGAAATACTTAGGACTACTATTTGCTACTTGTACATCTTCTCCAACATTGCGATGATGACCTAATAAACTATTCTAAGGTGAACATCGGTCACGTCCAGAAATAGAACTTTGCCAACCACCCCAGAAGCCCCATCCCAAACACACCTTCCTTCTCCTGCTGTTATGTACCATTATCCTGCTTTTACATTAATCACTCCCTTGCCATTTTCCGTTTTTTGTTAATTCCCTAGACACTACAGTTTAGTTCTCCCCATTAAAAAACAAAATTGGTGTCTTCTAGGTCTCTTTCAATCCACAGGGTTCCCCAGCTTCCCTTTCATTTACATATAATGTGTCTACTGAAGGACCCAGCTGCTCTATAGAACAGGAATCTATAGAGTTCCCCAGGTTTGGGTTTTGCCAATTGCATATTCTTGGTGCAGTTCAGCATGTTCCTGTTCCTTGGTATTTCCGAAAAATTGACAGATGGATCCAGAGACCGGATTAGACTCAGGCTCTGTCCCCCTTTGGCAAGACAGGAGGCACAAACGCCTAATGATCTCTCTTTTGTGATGTTAGGAGCCACTGATAATTACTGCCACTGTCAGTGGGGATTATAAAATGGTGATACTTTAATTCTACAATTTCTTTTTCACTTATTAGTTGGAATACATTTATAAAGCGATTCTACCCCTCATCTACTATTTGGTTATCTACTGGCTCCGTTCACTTAGAAAAGGCAGGGGTAATACTTGATTCTTTTCCTTTACCAGTTTTCAAGATAATGAATTGGCTTCCTATCACCCTCTGAAGATGACCAATTATTTTTATTATTACTTTTAAAATACGATTAAGAATTAATGGACTTAAACATATTTGATTAACTTCTCTGCCAAATTTTCAAACAGCACATTCTGGCCACCAAGGGCTAGATTTAACTACAGATTTAGCTGTGCAAAGATCAGCTTAACATCTGAAAAGGTCTACCTCCATTAGCAAAGACATTTTAGTTATGGAAGAGGCTGGTAACTAATTACTTCTCAAATATATGACAAAATTCAGGGTACATCTAAAAATATGATTTTCTTAAAACAAATGCTAAGATAAGTTCAGACAAAATATAAAAGATTAGGAAATGTTTGCTAATTATATTTTTAAAAATCCTTCAGTGACTTCTTGGTTTTCAGAATAAAGTTAAATCTCATTAACTTAGTTCATAAGGCATGTCATGATTTGGTCTCTTTAGCCTCATATTTTGCTACTCTGTCACACTTAATCTTTTTGCGTAGTATAAGTTTAAAAAAAAAGTTGTCTGCTTTGGTGATGCTGTTTTCCTGATACAATGTTGAAAAATTATTCACAAATAACTAAAGATATGGGTGGTATAAACTGAATCTAATCTTTTTGGGTAGTATAAATTAAAAAAAAAAGTCTGTTTTGGTGATGCTGTTTTCCTAATACAATGTTGAAAAATTATTCATAAATATCTAAAGACAGTTCATATTACAATTATTTATTTTTTTATTTTTATTTTTTTGCGGTACGCGGGCCTCTCACTGCCGTGGCCTCTCCCGTTGCGGAGCACAGGCTCCGGACGCGCAGGCTCAGCGGCCATGGCTCACGGGCCCAGCCGCTCCGCGGCATGTGGGATCTTCCCAGACCGGGGCACGAACTCGTGTCCCCTGCATCGGCAGGCGGACTCTCAACCACTGCGCCACCAGGGAAGCCCCTACAATTATTTTATAAGAATCTGACCCAACTTTTGCATAAAAAATACGGCTCAATTGTTGGAAGTAGTTTCTCTAAAGCAAATTTTAAAATCTGAAAATAAGTTACTGCTTGAAAATCATGTGCACATTCTACAGGAAAATCTATATCTAGTTACAAAGAATATATACGGAACAAAATAATAATCAAAAGGGCAAAAAATGAAATTTCATTTTATCATCAATTTGAAGTTTCCAGAAGGGAGAAAATATTTTTCATGTTTCCAGTGAGCAAAATTATGTAAATAAAAAGTTTGTTTTCACCAAAATGAGACAGGAATAAGACTTTCCCAAAAATTATTTTCACACTGCAGGGCAATTATCTTAAAAAATTTCAAGTATAATAAGAGACTTAAAATGCCCATGCTCCTCATTCTCATTAAGTACACACAAGACCTCAGCGATTACATAAACCAGTGTTCTTCAGTTTGGGATCCTCAGATATAGTCTCAGTTGTCCATAAGTGCTCTAGGAGAATTTTAGTGACGTACTTTCCCTTTTAAGATTGTTTTTAAAATAATATAAGCCCATTTTGGATCATCTGCCTAACCACCTTAATATCAAGTACTACCTCATGATTTTGGTGCTCATGTACTTGATTAAGGATATACTTGGGTCAAGCAGTTCTACTTGAATAATTGAGGCTAATAAAAAAAGAGCAGAGGTAGGCTTAATATGTAAATGATGCATGCTACCAAGGGAAGGCCAAGTTACAGTATGAATGAATGTTTCCCCTGCAGAAAAATGGAGGGAGAACTGGGTCATCAAATGGCACACAATAGTACCGGCATGTTGAACTCAAAACAGAACTTAGAGAAACTTCTTAATGGGTACAGAGTTTCTTTTTGGGGTGATGAAAATGTTCCGGAATTAGATAGTGCTAATGGTTGAACAACACTGTGAATATACTGGAAGCCATTGAATTATATATTTTCAAAATGGTGGATTTTCTATTATGTGATTTTTACCTCAATAAAAAAGAAGTTAGAGCACAGCAGTTGGCATTATAGACATCATCACCAAGCACTGTAAATGTATGTTGCCAATTTGAATGTAATTGGTCTTAAGGTTTGTTTTAAATTTGTAAAATCGTTTACAGTTGCCTAAGAGTGATAACTCTGTGAAATTTATGTCTAGTTTTATGTTTATTCCTATTTGTTACATTAAAACAGGTTAAAACAGATACATTAATTTATATACTAAATTAATACTGGGGATCTGTGAGACACAATTTGCCTTTGAAAAAATGGCTATATATTAAGAAAGTTTTAGAAAAACTGATATGTAAGACTCATAAACATTATCCATACCTTATTTCTCTGAAGCTTTAGTAATAAAACAGTTTAATAAAAATGGGAACTTAATACAAATTTTCTATCTTCTTTAGAAATTAATCCAAGACCTTTCAAGATTCTCATTTATCGGGCTTCCCTGGTGGCGCAGTAGTTAAGAGTCTGCCTGCCGATGCAGGGGACACGAGTTCGTGCCCCGGTCTGGGAAGATCCCACATGCCGCAGAGCAGCTAGGCCTGTGAGCCATGGCTGCTGAGCCTGCGCGTCCGGAGCCTGTGCTCCACAACGGGAGAGGCCACAACAGTGAGAGGCCCGCATACCGAAAAAAAAAAAAAAAAAAGATTCTCATTTATCCATATATCATTTATACTTGCAAAAACTGAATACCAATTTGAACACAGTAGTTGTTCAACAAATACACACTGCTTTAAGAAAGAGGAACAAAGATACCAAGAGTCAGGCACTGAGAAACAGAAATGCAGGTTTCTGTGTTGGTCCAGGGTACTTCAGTTTCTGCTTGATCTGCTACAATTAAACAGAGTTACTAGTCAATAACTTCCAGTGATTTTAGTGAGTCTTTTAGTAATTAATCAACTCAAAAAAGGAATACCTTCGCTGTTCTGACAACTGGTAGGCTGTTTCAGATAGGGACCCTGCAGTGAAAGGAACAGCGATGGGAATAGGAAGGAATCGGCTAAGAGCTACTTCTGAATGCTAAGGAATTAGACAAGCACAGCTTGAAAAGTATACTAAGCTCAGATCCTGAGGAGTCAGGCAGCAAAAGAGCAGATACAAGTCTTTCCTATTATACGAGTACTAAGATGTTTAATCTTGGTACCAGAGAGATCAAAAGTAACTTCTGCCAACAGATCAAGATGTTTTAAAAAGCAAACAGTTTAACGACAAGTGTATTTTGGAAGTACATTTAATAAGACCAAATAAGATTCATTCATTCAACCAAAAAGAATTTGTGTATTTATAATCTACCAATAATTATATATAGATGTCAATCTAAAATTTTCCTAGTCATATTGAAAATTCCAGAAAATATGTAAGTTTAAAATTTTTGGAGGCCTTATTGTGTAGGCATTTAAAAATACAGTCCAATTTTGAAATTCATAGATTTGGTTTTTTTTAAATAGGAAAATATACTTTTAATGCTATATTGATTCCAATTTTACATATTACAGAAACTGGATGAAAATACAACAAAATGTTAACAGTGTTTATATCTAGATTGTGGGACTATGGATGACCTAAAATTTTTCTTTTTTATATTCTTCTGGTTTTTCACATTACCGTGAAATTAGAAATTTTTATTTTTTTCTTAAAAAATTATTCCTTTTCTTTTTTTAATATGATTTTTAAAAATTGAAGTATAGTTGATTTACAATATTGTATTAGTTTCAGGTGTACAGCATAGTGATTCAGTATTTTTGCAGGTTACATTATATTACAGGTTATTACAAGATAATGGCTACAATTCCCTGTGCTATACAGTATACCCTTGTTGCTTATCTATTTTATTTTATTTATTAAAAAAATTTTTTTAAGCTTATCTATTTTATATACAGTAGTTTGTATTTGTTCATCCCATACCCCTAACTGTCCCTCCCCATTCCCCTCTGGTAGCCACAAGTTTGTTTCCGTGAGTCTGTTTCTGTTTTGCATATACATTCATTTGTATTATATTTTAGATTCCACATATAAGTGATATCATATAGTATTTGTCTTTCTCTGTCTGACTTATTTCTCTAAGCACAATATTCTCTAGGTCCACCCATGTTGCTGCAAATGGCAGTATATCATTCTTTTTTATGACTGGAAACTCATAGATTTGATTAGTCAAAGCCTGTGTCTATCAAGAGTGACTCAAAGGTTGATGACAGAGTAAGTTTTCTGTTTTGCTGAGGCTGGTATATAGTAGCAAGGCACTTACGTAGGTAGCAAGTAGCCAAGTTAACTGCTCAACACTGACCTATTAACTCCCATTTCATCCTCAAAACCACCCTATATGAAGTAGATATTATTCCCCCTTTCGAATGAAAAACAGAAAATTCTACCTACAGAGCAGTGAGTGTTTCACACTGGCTACTTAACAGAATTACACGGATAAAAGACACGAATAAAAGACATTCCAGTTTGTGAACTGCCAAGTTAAACAAAACAAAAAGAATTTTTTAACTGAAAAACTTGTAAGAGTACTTCAGTATGCAAATGTATACCATGAATTTCTAAGAGAGAAATATGTAAGCTTCGTAACTTCTAAGGCCACATAAACCTTTTGGGTGTGTAGAACAGGTGACAGACCAACGAGCCATGAAATAACTTAAGACATGCTGCTACTGTGGTCTCACAAAATCTGACGATTCATGGAAGTTTGGGAATTAAGCTTTTGAGACTATCACAGAATATGTATGATTCAATCACTATAGTATTGTTGGTTTGGACAGGAATCATTCACAATCATTCTCTACAGAACCGAAATCTAGTGACCTGGATGTTATGAAGGATTGTAGATTCTGAGATTCAAACAGCCTCTGTGAAACAAAAGGGCAAAAATCAACTACTCTGTTGATTGTATCTTCTGGGCTTAAAGGGAAGTCATGGGGAAGAAATAAGTACCAGTGATCCCTAAATGACTGCTAATCAGAATCACTTGGGGGGGCTATTAAAAAAATTAAACTGCCACAATCAAGATTTTGATTCAGCAGGTTGAAGTGGGGTCCCAGGTGATTCTAATAAAGGTAGTGTTAGAAAACAGAGGGAAGAGATTAGCGAGCTTGGCTTTCAAGAGGACAGAATAGAAGGGGAGATGCCTCCAGCTGCCACCTCAGAAGGAAATCAAGAAACATTAGGTCATGGACCATGACCATTAGAACTTGGTAACCTTTGGAGCTTTACTGTACAGTGTATATTGCAGGATTCTATGACTTGGAATAGTTCAGATCTGGGTTCCTACTCAGATTTGGGTTTCACCTAAGTGTGTGAAACTGGGCAAGTTATTTAACCTCTCTGCCTGCTTCCTCATCTATAAAATGAAAATAACAACATATACCTGATTGTGTCGTGAGGTTTAAGTCAGATAATATATAAAAGCACTTAGCAAAGTGCCTGATATATGATAAGAGCTCAATATATACTGTTATTATAGTTACTCTTGGTCAGTCTTCAAGTAGTGATTAGGAGTAAAACTGTTAGAAAAAAGGGCCCTATGACACTGTTTCAGGGGGATATAAGCCATAAAAATGTTTGGGAAAAGAAAACCCTAATGGACAGAAAAGATGGGGGCAACATGAAACATGAAAATGAAATAACAAAAATGAAAGCAGACTGAGTCCCCGGGGTTTGCAGAAACTGGAGAGAGAAAAATCCTGCCCATACATACTCTTCATAGGGACTGCAGGGGGCACGAGAGGGGCCCCGGATTTATTTAGAAGGAAGTCTCAATACCCCAGACAACACCTACATGTAAGAAAACTAAAGCCCCGATGATTAAAATTATTTGCCCAAGGTTATGCTGCCATTAAATAAATTAAAATTTAGGTGTTGCTTCAAATCCAATGCTCTTTCCACTAAACCATACTTCCTGAAAAAATAAATTCCTTTTAAATCCTAAAGAAGCAAAAGACCAAGCTATTTAGTAAAAACAAATATACATTCCAATAAATACATGAGTTTCTACTACCTGTATTTAGTAGAAAAGAGGGAGTTTTGGCAAGAGACCTAGACTTGGAGCATAATACTAGAATTTTAATCCTGGCTCTCACTGATTTGGGCAAAAAGCTCAATTTCCAATTATTTTGCTTGCCCTGAGGAAGCTTGCACCTTGATATGGAAATCAAAAGAAATAGTGCATCTAAAAATACTTTGTAAATGAGGTTCATACTTCTGGTTCCGGCAATATGGTCAACTAGTTAGCTTCAAACCTTCCTGACACAAACATCTAGAGCTGCTACTTAAATAAGACAAAAATCATTTTAAATGCGTGGCTGTGGTAACTAAAGAGTAGGGGGAATCAATGAGGGCCAAAAACTAAGAGAGAACTAAAAACCAGAGAAGTAAGCATGAAAGATAACCTGTGACTGTCCTGGTGCAGATGGAGGGTGGGGTGTTGGTTTTCGGTCTTGGTAATCTAGGGGCTTACGTTTTGACATCTGTGCAAGGAAAAGAGATGCTCTGGGCCTGCATTGGGTCCAAGTTGGAAATGAGTCCCCAAGTATTCCTGATTCATACTAGTAAATAAAATATCTCAGAGAGAAGGTAGACTAAAAAAAATAAAAGATATAAAATATAAGTTTAAAATCTGCCCACTGTATAGGGACAATAAGGAAGCGTGTCTATCTTAATCTGGACTCCGGGTAAAAGGAAAAAAATCTCCTGAGAATCTGTAACCAAGGATTGGTGTCAAACTCTGGTTCAGGATATCGCAGGTAAGAAAGTAACATATAAATTGACCTTGAGCCAATGGTACTTCTTGACGGGTGGAGTTAAATATAAAACCTCTCCACTAGAGGGCACATCTGATCCAGGCCACACAAGATTTCCACAGACAACTCTCTATTCCAGTTTATCTCATAATCTAAGATTGAAAACATGAAGAGAGCAAGAATCAGCAGACCAACAGAAGAATTAAACCTGTAAGAAATTCACATAAGATAACATGACAGAGATGAGTACAGATGTTGAAATAATCAAAACCTTAAGAGAACAAGACACTTGAAAAAAAGAAGAGGCAGATTTGAATAAATACGAAATAAAACTTTGGAAAATATAAGCCAATTAAATCAAAAAGTTCAGAAGATGAGTTAAACAGCTGAATAATCACAGCTGAAGAATGAGTTAGTGAACTAAAAGAGAAATCTGTGGAAATTATGCAGACTAGACAAGAAAAAAGACATGAAATATGAGTGGTTAAGACATACAGGAGACAGAACAAGAAGATCCAACATATGTCTAAAAAGGTTTCCAGAAGGGAAGGTAGAGAATGCAAAAGGCAATATTCAGAGAATTTTCCTGAACTGATGAAAACTAGAAATCCCCAATTTCAACAAATATAACATGTATCAAACAGAATCAATAAATACCAACCCATCCCACTTTGCAGTAAAACAAAGAGGAGAAGATCTTAGATCTTAAATAGAGTGAGCACATAATTTATTTTCCAAACTGGGACACTTTTTTTTTCTGAGACAAATGTTAAACCAGATGGGATCCCAAGACAATAGGAGTAAAAAATTGGGACTGTTCCAGACTATATATCCCAGCCAAGGCATACAGTAATTTTACTAAAGAAACGATAAGGAGACTGACAGAATACCTTACAACAAAAGATGGAAGACAATGGAATAATCTCTTCAATGGGTGAGAGAAAGTGACAGTATTGTATTTCTATACTTCTATTTCTAGCTACACTATCTTTCAAAAGTGAGTTAGCAAAATAAAAACACTTTCAGACAAAAGCAGACTGAGTTTCTTATTCAAATTGCTGAAATAATTACTAAAAGATGCACATAGCAGAAAGAAGGAAATTCACTTAGAAAGACAGCACAGAAATTAAAAAAAATAACAATTCTATGGACATTATGTGAATTAATTAGAAAACTTTGATAAAATGAAAAATTTTAGAAAATTACAACTTAACTGAAAAGATCTACTGCCCCACTGCAAAAAACATTTATGTAAATGCTACCAAACATTTAAGTACTAATACCAATCTTATTTAAATTGCTCTACAAAAGAAAGAAAGGGAGGGAGGAGGGAGGGATGAAAGAAAAATAGGAAAGCTCCTCACCTGAGTCTAAGGCTAGTATAATCTTGATACCAAAACCAGATAATGGGACAGCAAAGTATGACAAAAGAAAATTATAGGCCAATTTTCATTTATGAACAGTTACAAAAATCCTAAATAAAATATTAGCAACCCAAACTGAATATAATAAATTTGACCAGCTGATCCTAAAATTCATGTGGAAGAGAAAAAGGGCCAAGAATAATGGAGAATATTTTGAAGAAGATCAAGTTTGGGAGAACTTGCCTTACCAGAGACCCAAATTTATTATAAAGCTACATCGATTAAGAGTATGGTATAGGCAGAGGGACAGAGAAACAGATCAATGGAACAGACAGAACACCAAAAGAAAACCTGTATCACAGTCATGGTAATACAGATCATGGGAGAAAAGCTGAGTGGACTACACAATAAACAAGGTTGAGAAAAGCCACATGGGAAAAAGTGAAATTAGATCTCTACCCCAAAATGAATTTCAATGGATAAAATGAAAAGTATAATAAAAATGTGAGTTTTTACTTTTTCATGTAAATAGCAATATATTCAGAATAGAATGATTTAATCAAAGGGCATTAAATATTCTTGAAGAAAACAGTTTGATTTTTGATGAATACCAGAATAAATGTTCCAGCTAGTTGGAACTAAGGTTACAAGGTTATATATGTATAACATAATAAGGTATATACATACATACACACACACACACACACACACACACACACACACACACACGATATACCAAAACACAACTTTTAATGTATATACAACTATTATAGTTCTAGAGATAACAAATTATCTTGGGGAAAAAGGTATTTTATTCAAAAGACAGTCCCCATTTACTAACACAAATATGCTTATTTTAGTCATATCATTTCTCATAACTCTAATAAATAGCCAAACTGAAAACATAGGAAGGAAAAAAAAATCACACAGATAATCACGATCTCCTTTGTGGTGTGCTTCCTTCTTGCCATTACAACTTCCACCCTGGCAACTAAAAATCAGAACTGGAACACTACACAAAGTTTCACTCCTTGCTCTTTTCATTTAATTTATAGAATGAGCATTCTAATAAATCATTTAAATCTCTGAAAATCTGATCTGAATACCTGAAAAGCAATCCATCATATGCTAGGGATTGCTAATCTCTGTAGCGTCATCTTTCCTGGTTCACTAAGCTGCAGCCAGGATGATCTCTTCCAGTTCTGTGAGGGGAGGTCTTCCAGACCTCAGGGCCTTTAAACATGCCGTTTCTTTTTGTCTGGTACACTGTCCCCTTCCTTTCCTTAATATGCCCACCCAAAAATAAAAATAAGAAATCACTCTCAAAAGATTTCAATACAACCTTTTCCCTTCATATCACTTATCACAAACTATAAATATATATTTATTGGTACAATTTCTGAGTATCTATCTCTGAGCAAGTACCATGCCTATTTTCTTCACTGCTTTATCTCTAGTATTTAGTACAGTGCCTGCCCCACAGAAATGAAATACACAATTAAAACAAATTTTTCTTGTCTAAACCTATTCTTGTCTAATAAACCTTCTTTAAGCATGATGACTTGTAATTTTTCTTTAATTCTGCTAATTGTATAACAAAATTAAGATTTTAATGGTTGGGATAGTTAAAATTCTTGCATTATCTCTAAAAAACAATAATATACAGCTAGCTATCCTCCAAAAAGAGGGCATATGAATTTTTAAAAATTTTATCATCACACTCTAAGATTCTTTTTAGCTTAAAAATTATGTGATTCTAATCCCATTTCATTAACCTGGTAACACTATCATTCTCATTACCATGGATATGTCATACATTTATAGCATTCATAAATGAAACATTAAATACTCAGTTGTAGCTAAACAAAAACAGTATACTTGGGCTTCCCTGGTGGAGCAGTGGTTGAGAGTCCGTCTGCTGATGCAGGGCACACGGGTTCGTGCCCCGGTCCGGGAAGATCCCACATGCTGCAGAGCGGCTGGGCCCATGAGCCATGGCTGCTGGGCCTGCGCATCCGGAGCCTGTGCTCCGTAACAACGGGAGAGGCCACAACAGTGAGAGGCCCACGTACTGCAAAAAAAAAAAAACAACCCCCAAAACCAAAAAAACCAGTATACTTGGTGGAGGCATGTTAACTGGCTTTAAAACGCTTTCTTAAATAAAATGTAATATTAAATAGGAAGCAAGCTACTATTGTACATCATTAAAATAGCTGTCTATTTAAACACAGGGGTCAGGGCAGTATTCCAATCTTAAACAAACCTGTACATGTGATTGGGGAACTCATGATTGATATAATCCTGAATCCTTGAATTACAGGAATTTTTCAAAACAGCACATCAACCATTAAACAACAGTAATGATGATAACATCATAAGGAGACATTGTAATAGTTTTCTAATACCTCAGAATGTCAGATACACCTATAATTGTAGCAGTAAAGTAGTACAGTATATCACATGCCAATTAATACTTTCTTGCCCTACAGAAAAGTGTCTTTGGTTCTCTAAGTCAATGGGTATATCAAATACACAATATACAATGTGTATAAGCCGACTTTCCTTAAATTCTCCCATTTGTATGTTATTTCTTTATACTTGTGTATTACAGGTATCAAGAATGAACAGTCTGTTTGTATCAAGAATGAACAGCCTGTAATTTCTGAGCCACAGTGAGATTTAATATTCTGAGATATTAAGACAGCATCTCCTCTGGCCTATTGACTAGCAGTCTAACTATTGTTAAAAAATGTTTAAAAGCTTGTTAGTAAGAATGAAAGAAATGTAAGAAATAAAGGGATAAAGGGAAAAGAGAGTTTTTACTGGCCTAAATATTCAGAAGAAAGCTTCTCAACTCTCCTTATCTCTCTTCCCATGAGAAAACCCCAAACACCGTATGTACTCCTTTAGAAGACTCAACAAAAAAGTATAAGAAGCTCAAAACAGAATATTAAAGGAAGAAAGATAAAGGTAATCACAAATACTTAATCTTGGAACCCTGAACTCTGATTCAGAGAGGCAAGAATTTAGAGTTCCATATTTACCCTCTGATAAAAAAAGTAAAAAAGAGTTTTTGAGTAAATGTTTCCTAAGATGTTTTGGCATACACACCCCGTACATGCCAGTTTTCTGATTTTCTGGAATTCTAAATAATTTTTCCCTTAACAGTTTTGTAAAGTATCTATTTGCCTTTAAGTTTACACTATTATATGATCTATGAAAAATGTTTTCCAATAACTCATCAAGTCACCAAATAAGGAAGACCAGGCAAGCTGTGAAATAGAAGATTTAGGAGAATCCTCTAATAGAAGAAATTACGAGTTTTTAAAAAAGAAGCCTTTTCTGAATACCCCTCAAACACTAGTTCCGATGGGGAATAAAGAAAAACTAATCTGGTTTTCCAAAAGATAAAAATGGGATGGGGAGACAACACAGACCAAGGGCTATAGATTTACTTCAAGATCAAGCAGATTTAGTTTTAACTGCCTTAACAATAAAGAAACCTTTAAGACATATTGATGGCCAGAGTTGTCAACATTGTAAGGTTTACTCAAACTCCTTGGAATATGACCTCTTTTTCACATTACATGCATGCCAATTTCACTGCTGATTGTCAAAAGCCTTTTACTCCTGCTGCTGGTAACATAATATGAGGCTGTTTCAGAAACCAAACTAGAATAAAACATCAGGGTTTCACTCAAGTTTTACAGTTGCTGTAAGACTTAATAAGAAATATGATAGGTGTATACTGTGAGCAGCTAACATTTTACATATTTACAATATCTAAAGGCTACTGAAATGGACTTTCACTATGAAAACATGAGTTCCAACCCAAGTGGACAACAAGTAAGCAAATGCCTACTGGACATCTCCACTCAAATGTTTACCAGCACCTCAAAATCTGTATATTCAAGACTGACCTTACTATCTTTTCAACATCCTGTTCATTCATTTGCTCTCAACTTTGCTGCCCAGAAATGTGGGAGCCTGCCTTCTCACTTTACACATTCAACTGTTAACCAAACCCCATAGTATAACCTCCTTAACATCAATCTCCTAATTCTCCATCCTTACAGCTAAATTATGTTAGTTCAAGTCCCAATTATTTCTTGCACAGACTACTGCTTCATCTCCTACTTTGTCTACATCCAATCAATCTTTTATACCATCACCCCAGTGATGTAATTATTCTGTCACTTCTACTTAAAAACCTTCAACCACACATCTACTGTACAAATTCCTTATTAAGATATAACAGGGTCTTCATGTTCTGCTCTCTTCTACCATTAGAGTCTCATTTCTTACCTTGCTCCGCTTTATTCCCTATACAGCTGCAATATTTCATTGCTTTCACTTTCCTGGAATGTTCCATGAACATATATATAGCTTTGCTTATGGTATTCTCTCTGCCTGGTATACGCTTACCAACTGGGAGAAAGAATACCATGTCTTTTTAGATCTGGCTTAGGCATTTACTACTTTAAGAAGCCTTTCCTGGCTCTCCAAAGGAGGACTAACATTTATGTCTCATTATGTTCTATGCATACATGTGTCACATCACCTATATCACTCTATAGTCCTTGTTGGTATACATTTCTAGTTATTCAGGTCCTTGAGCATTGATGCTGTACCTCACTCGTTATACATTTCCTTATATCTACATACAAGAACATCACTAGAATACCAACATGCTACTTTCTTACTGTTAGCTGGTGTATTTATTTTCTTACTTCAGCAAAACATTTCTAGGTTGTACCATATTGACATGACTGAACAGTCAACAAAAACTTATAAACACTTCTATTCATGTTAAGAACAAGATAATTCATCTACTATAATAATTACATCTTTTTTGCTAAAGAAGAGGGTGACTATATTTGATAATATATTTATTGACCCATCACTTCAGTATTCAGAATTGGTTATGCTTGCCTCCAAGAGTCGAACCAAAAAAAACAGTTTTCACCGATGTGAAGGAAAGCCTTTAAATACAACCTTAAAATAGGCCATCTCAACCATTTTAATTTAGAATATTTCTGGGTTATTTTCAAAGCTAACGCTATAATTATGAGATACTTTAAGGTCAATAATATTTTAAAATTAGTAGCTGAAGGGAACCAGAATTGCTACTATATCAAGACTTAGCACCTTGAATAAGTGATGTAATGGCTTAATACCTTCCTCAATATTCTCCCTCCATCTTATCTGTAAAATGGTTACAAATACACGGGGATTTCAGAAGGTTTGTTTTTGCAAAGTGCTTTGAGGGAGAATACATTTAGGGTACTTTTTAGAAGTCCCTAAAACACTACTTCCTATCAGTAGAATTCTGAATTTCTTTTATGATTTGACTGCTTCCTCTCACTCCCTTGGCTAAGAGAACAAACATATCATAGGTTCATAGCATAAACAGTAAGTAATCTTAAGTAAATTATTTAATATATCCGTTTACATTCACATACCTGGGAGAATGAGGATTTAGCTTATTTTTACAGGCACACAGGAAAGCAATTCTATAACCTATGCTCCACCTCTGCGTCCAATCTCTGGTTTTGTGGCAAATTTTTATTATTCTAGAGTAGCACTGTCCAAAAGAAATTTCCATGATAATGGAAAGATGTTATACCTGCATTGTGCAATATGGCAGTCACCATGTGACTACTGGGCGCTTGAAATGTGAGTGAAGAACTTAATTTTTAATTTAAATTAAAATAGCAAAATGTGGCTACTGGTTACCATTTTGGACAGTGCAGTATAAATGCCACAGTCAACAAAATGGATCAAGTCTGATCTGGTTCCTGTCAAATTGGGCTTGGGTTAGAACCATACTGGGCTAGCCCTCTCCCCACTCAGAAGTCAGGCAATAGATTTGAGGGGACAACCCCCAGGAGTCTGCAAATTTTTTCTGTCGAAGGCCAGATAGAAAATATTTTAGGCTTTGTGGGCTAGTAGGCCAAACGGTCTCTGTTGCAACTATTCAACTCTGCCATTGTAACACAGAAGTAGCCATACACAATGAATGTGTAAAGGAGCTCGCATGGTTGTGTTCCATTACAACTATTATTTATGAATTAAAAAAATCAGAATTTCATGTAATTATCATGTGTTATGGAATATTATTCTCTTTTAGATTTTTTCAACCATTTAAAAATGTAAAAACTGTTCTTAGTTTTTAGGCCATACAAAAACAGTTTGTAGGGCCAAACCACCAGCCTGGTTCGCGAACCTCTGAGATACAAGAAAGGTCAGTGAGCACAGGAAGAGACAGTCAACACTGTTAGTCATCAAGGAAATGCCAGCTAAAACCGCAGTAAGGTCCCACAAGAATGGCAATACCAAAGGCTGGTGAAGATATGGATTCCTTGTAACTATTCTACACTGCTGGTGAGAAAGTAAAATGGTACAATCACTTTGGAAAATTGACAGTTTCTTTAAAAAGTTAACCATACCATAGGACCCAGTCATCCTACTCCAAGTACTTAACTCAAGAGAAAAGAAAATCTGTGTCTACACAAAGACTTCCATATGAATACTCATAGTCCCTTTGCTCACAGGGACTAAAAACTGGACACCAACCCCCCCCTCCAAGGGGTGAAAGGATACATAAAGGGTGGTACTTCATACCATGGAATACTACTCAGCAATAAAAAGTAACCAACTACTAATACTATGCAACAACCTGAATGAATCTCCAAATCACTGCACTGAGCGAAACAAGTAAAAAACCAGAGTACATAGTAAGTTCATTACATAAAATTCTAGGATATACAAACTAATTTTCAATGACAAAAAGCAGATCAGGATTGCTGGGGGCTGAGGGTTCAGGGAGGGGTAGACTGCAGTTAGGAGGAAATGTTCTGTATTTTGATTGTGGTGAAACAGTCACAGGCATATATTTGTCAAATTGTACACTTTAAATGGATGCTGTTTACTGTACACATAAAGGTGATTTAAAGAAAGTCTTGATTCCACTGGCATCAGATTTACTCACAGCAATCTCTGTGAACTGATATATTCACTTTTGTAAGTGCTGTTTAAATTTGAGGAGATGGGTAAGGGAGGGATAGATAAGTTACTCTGAAGTCTCACACTATCACAGCGGATGGGATCTGCAGGGCACATTAATAGTAACCTATATCAAAGAGCTTTGAAGGGACAGGTTTTAAGAATTCTGTGAATTGAAATCTTTCCTGTTCACAACATTCTGATCTCCCTGTTTGGAACATGTATTTTAAGTTAGACTAAAATGTAAGATTCCAAGAATTAGTAAATAATGCTTTATGTTAAAACAAGCTTTCATTTGTAACGCCTCTGAGATACTGTCCTTATTCAAAAACAACAACAACAAAACAAAACAACAACAAACCTGTTGCTCAGATTCAATTTGTTTAAAAACATTTGTTATATGCTTACGAAGGCCTGATGAAACTTGCTCAACTCTGGAATGACGTTATCAATTCAAAAATATTAAAAGGAAAGAAAACAAGGTCCCATTTTCTAGCAAGTTTTATTCATTCTTTTAAATTCTAGACTAGTTTTTGACAAGACCTTACAGCGACTTGTCAGATGGGTCAATGACAAGTTAATGATAAAAAAAAAATCACCCACTAACACAAAATAAATAATATTTTAAATAATTTATGGCTATACATTGGGCAAAACTGGGATGGAGTTTTATTTTTTTAACTGAGTACAGATATGTGAAATGCAAATATGGCTTCCCAGATTCTTTTCAGAGCAAATGGTGTTACAGGTTCCTAGAGTCAAATTAAATGTCATGCTTGACTTTAGACAATGTCCTTTTGGAAGAGAGAAATAAAATACCAAAATTCAGGAGTTAGTGGAGGTGACTCAGTTAAAAAAAAAAAAGAGATTTGAAATGATTTGCCAAACTTAGGACACAAGCTTTCAAAACTCTGCAAACAATACTAAATACACTTGGAAAAAATCCTTCAAAAAACCCTGCTTTTCCCATTTCTGACCTTAAATACACCCCATTTAATAATAAACTTGACTCAAATTTTAGGGCATTATGTCTAGCATAGCTCTCAATTCTTTCTGAGACTACACACTTCAAATACCATAATTTCTTATCATACAAAATAGAAATGAGATCAGCTTTTGTGACCAACATACATTCATACACTTAAAACTTCTAAAAGGCCACCAGAGCTGTAGGATCACAACTTCCTGATGTAGTACAAGGGATATTCTATTAATCTAATTGTTTTCCAAGGTATTTATAGGAAAGCATTTTGACTGCTTTTCATCTAACTAGTTTCTCTCGAAGAGAGGCTTAAACCCAGGGACTTTTAAGTGAGAATCATTTTTCAGTCTACAAGCAACAACATCTGACTAATAACGTTACTTTCTTGGCCCACAGAAAATGTCCTTCACTACTTACTGTCCAACTAAGAGGGCTCTTTACTTATTATTTGGGGTATATCAGAGCTCAGTTTGTGAGATGTGCTACAGACTATTAGTACCCCCACCCCCAAAAAACACCACCTCTGAGAGTTAAGAAATTGGGAGGTGGGGTAGAGGAAGGCATATTTAAGATAGAAGAAATGGAAATACTAGTATGAGCATAAATATTTTAGGAAAATTTATGACAATGTACATATGAATTGAGAACATGTAGTTTACTTGGGAGAGAACGGTAAGGAATGACAACTGGAAATGCCAGCCACAATGCTGGACGTATAAGGGACTTAAGAGATCACCTAATCCAGGTTCAAGGAGACTAAATGAATTGCCCAGTTAAATGGCATAATACAAATAAAGGGGCTTAGCATGGTGCTGGCACATAACAGATGTTCCATAAATGTTGCTGTCACCCTTTCATCTACCCCCAACCAAGGTCCCCCACCAGTAAGTTGTACAATAACCGCCACCACAACTGTCACCTAAATCTTCCAACAGTTCTCTGGTCTTCTGGAGACACAAAGTCCTTTCATCAACCTATTTCAAGGAACATTCCATTACTATTATCTCTATGATACCTACCTTATAGACTGGCTGTGAGCATTAAATGAGATCATGTAAAATGGCAAGCAGCTAAAAGTCCAATAAATGCTAGCATGAAGTTTCCAATGCTGCCTTCTCTCAAACACATCTTTTCCATTTATGACGGTAGGAGCATGTGTGTATGTGTGTTTTCGTGTGCGTGCGCACAAACATGTATGAAGGAGTGAAAAGCGAGGGATGCAAATATCAGATATACTTAAGACCCAATTTTTGACAATTCCCCTCCTTTCCGCAAGATTTTGATATGACGCCTGGGTACCAATCTCATTCCATTGAGAATTCCCTGTCCCAGTGAGTCACTATAAGTGTGGGGCGTGAACTCAGATGTACTGGAATGGAGGAAAAAGGTGATGGGAGCAATAGTCCCTTCATTCAGAGACATGCTGACAAAAACCAATGTCTCACTGCAAATTCACAACTCAACCCAGGCTCGTTATCTCTCCAATTAACATGCAACGCCCCCGAAAATAGGGCATTACATCTTGTACTTTCTTGCATGTGTCTAAGAACAGGCCATCAGATGCTTAATAGTCATTGATTGTTTTTAATCATCCTCAAGAATTCAATATTTAAAAATTCAGCCTGCATGTAACTCTCCAGGAATACATAGTGAGACCGAGAACTAGCCTTTCACACAGGTCAAAAGAAAAAGACTTGTAAATCAGTTTCTCAATAAAATGTGGTAAGCATTTCATCTAAAAAGGAATGTATCTTTAAACTCGAGTTCTGAAGTTCATGAATGGCCTGAAACTGTATGCAAATCTTTGTGTAGGTATACTTTCCCTCCTTAGAGAGCACACAGCTGTCATTACATTCTAAAAAAATAAAAAAACAAACCAACTCCCCCCAAAGCTGAAGGACCACTGCTCTATACAGCTTCTCCCCTGGCTCTGAAGTTTAAGCTCTCATGGACAGGCCTTCCTCAGCTGGACTCCTAAAAGCATACTTAAAAATTAAATGGCAGGATAGTACAATAGTTACCCTCAGGCAGAAGGATCTATGGGTAGTTGTTGGGGGGGGGCACCAGAGGGACTTCTGAGGCATTGAAAATATTGTGGATTTCGGTGTTGGTTAGAAGAGTGTTCACTTTGGTTTGGTGTTTTTTTTTTTTTTTTTTTTTTGGCGGCACTGTGCGATTTGTGGGATCTTAGTTTCCTGACCAGGGATCGAACCTGGTCCCTAGGCAGGAAAAGTGTGGCGTCTTAACCACTGGACCACCAGGAATTCCCAAGAGTGTTCACTTTGTGAAAATTCATCAAGCTGAACAGTTACGAGTTTTGCACCTGTCCGAAGGTATATTTCAGTAAGAGGTTAAAAAAAAAAACAGTAACAAAGATGGGTCACTTATACATAGCAGACATCATTACATAATGTAAAACAGAAGTTCTTAAAATTTATGTTCTAGGAAGGGTCCATGTGGTAAAGAGCTGAAACCCCCAGACAACAGCCAGTGAGGCGCTGTGGCCCCTAGCCCATCTGCCTGCAAGTAACTAACTGATGATGCCTGCCAGTGAGCATGTGGGTGAGCTTGGAAACAGGTCCTCCATCCTCAGTCAAGCCTTGAGAAGGACTGCAGGCCTGGCTCACAGCTTGAGGGCAAATCAAAGACCCTGAACTAGAACCATCTAGTTAAGCCACTCCCGGATTCCTGACTCAGAATACCTGTGAGATAATATATGTTTGGTGTTAAAAAAAAAAAAAAATGATGCAACATCTAAATACTATCTTCCTTAGTATACTAAAGTGAGCAAAGTGGCCTCAGTAGTTGTACCTACAGAGACATCAGCTTATCGGTTTAAACTGGCAACTTTCCCTTCTCGAAGGGCTGTGGTACAATATTGGTTTCAAAACCCAACTAAGAAAAAAGAAAATACAGCTGGTGGCTATGAATATCAATTTCTGGATCAAATGGAAGTTAATTTATCTGTAAGATACAGACCAGGGATCTTCTTAATGCTCCTTTCTCCTAGCTCCATCTAAATAGAGATTCCATTACAGTAATATATTTTGTTTTATTGCATAACTGTTTGAATGATACTACATGCATATATACAACCCTTAATTTTTCTGAAGGTTTTTCTCACGAGAGGAAGTAAAACTAAATCAGAATTATCAAGTACATATAAATATGTTCTTTTAAAATACAGACATATTATTTATACAAATCCACAGAAGAGGTAGCTGGGGTGAGTGAGGGGACGTAGCTATTTCATATCATCCAACACAAACGTAGCATGCTTTGAAATCAATGTATTAAGTTCTTGTATCCATTTGCCTTCTGAAGCCTGCCCAACACAGCATTAGAATTTGACACTTCAGCAGTCTGGCTCCAGTATCTTTCTCAGCCTGGAATCCTTTGCAGTGCCCAGCACAGCAAAGGGCCTTGCACACATTAAACTTTATGGTATTAGCTTAACTGAAAGAAAGTTAGAAAAGTAACTGTTTTTTCTTTTTTTCCCATTAAAAATGTTCGAAAGTTGTACAGAATTCTCTTCTCAAAATGAACCACGGGTAGATCCTCTGATGTTTCCTTGCATATTTTTAAAAGCTAAAAAGACAACTATCTTTTGCTCTAATCAGGCTAAACTTTTGCACTCTGTTAAATTTTAACCTGCCAGTTTAAATGATTCTTCTTGACTCTCTAGAGTTACACTGGTGGTCAATATTTAAACAAATATGACTATCTGAAAATCGTATTTTCTGTTACTACACAGTCATAATATAGAGCCCAGTAAATAATACTGTAAGACTGTGGGTAAGGCCCAGCATAACAACATAATAAATCCAACGAACTCCAGAGTTATCCTTCATTTAATATATTTACATATAATTATATGTTAAATATACTTAATATACAATTATTATATACGCTTTCCTTTTCCTCTCAAGAGCCTGAATATAGCTAGCACTATTAAAGCTAACATCTGATCCTTAATTTTTTCATTACCACTGTACACTAAGCCATCTTCATTTCCTTACAATAAGTAGTCAGCAAGTGGAAATACTGAATCCTCATTATCTTATCTAACTTTAGATATTAAAAAAAAAGGAAGGAGGAGTGTTCATTTTATGAAGATAAACACAAATGAGTTTGATTTTTTTTTTTTTTACAGTTAATCACTGCCTCTATGGTGGGTGTTAGAGTCATCTAAGACCAAGAATAAGAAACTCATCACAACAAGGAGATTCCTTCTTACAAGTCTCTCTTCTTAAGAGGCTTGACTGTGACACCAATATTACAATTTTCCCATTACTACCATTTTGTGACTTCCATTAAACACTTATCAGAAGAGATGCTCAGGACTCCAGCCTGAGAATCATATGACACTTGCTTAGTGTCAATAGAAAAAAAACAAAACAAAAAAAACTGCTCACCCTGGTGGTTCAGACAAGCACTAGATACATAATAAGTCAACTATTTAGTATTACTATGAAACTTTCAAATAATCAGTCTTGAACCTTTGATAGGCTCCTTTTTAAACTTCATGTTCCAATAGTGTTTTCAGAAAAATATTCCCCCTCAATGCACTTCAGATTTGTCTTTAATCTTTTCATTTATTTACTCTTTCCACACAGGGGAGAATCTATCTTTTTCTTGGGAAGGTTTTCTGCTACAATAAGGTACCACGTTAAAACTTTCCGAGTATCCAATACTAAAAGTAATCTAGTGGTCTAACGAAGAAAAGCAATATGCCCCATTCTATTTAAAGAGAAAAAGCTCTCGCAAACTTACCCTGTTGTCATAAAGACCGCTAATTTAGAGAGTAACATACTACAACTCTCCAAAGTCAAATAAAACAATGGACTGGCATAGTTCTCTTTGTTTTGAAAAATTAATAAATTCTTACTTTGGTAGATTTTTATTTGGGGATGGGTGGGGGAAAAAAATCCCCTTACTAAAAATAAGGCAGACCCTCCTTTGAGACATAATTGCTATGAAGACTGCTTTGACCCATCTTGACTTTCCTCTGGTGAGGAATGACAACCTTTTTGTTCAAAAGGTAGGAGAGATCACATTAAGAGAAACTTCTTCGCAAGAGATAAAACAGATGTATATTCATAAAAGTACACGGACTTCCTCTGCCTTCCAAAGCATCATTCAGAAAGGCTATCTATTCAAACCATGTTCTGGAATGCTCACAGACACTACTTTTTTTCCCCCCAATAGATAAGAGCACGGGACCCAAAGTCAAAAGCCTTTGATCCACTTTAGCCTTACCCTAAGCAAATCTCATATAAGTTCTGTGCTTTGGTTTGTTTCTTCAAAATGACAGAAGTAGTTCTTGCCTATCTACTCTTTTAGAATGGAAGAATTAAAAAAAAAAACACATAAAAAATCCTTCACGCTTCTTAGAAATGGCTGCTATAAAACTCAAGGTGCTCACTATTATTATTACTATCACCTTGTACCAAGTTTTACTGCTACTTCTGAATTAGGCCATGATACTGGCTTTGAAACACAAATCCTGTGGTCTTCCATCTGTGATTACAATTTTTGATATAATTCTGTCCTGATAACTTGTACCTCACACTTCTAAGATTTACTCTACTGATCCCTGGCCTGAGAATTTATTTAGTCCCTTCTCTCCCAAAGAAATTGGTAGAAGTCACACCATCCACCTCCTTGTAGACATAATGTGAGGAATAAGACCATCCTCTTTACTCGAGGAATGATAACTATACAGTATGCAAAATAAGGCGACACTTGTTATCCTCTTTTCTTTCTACTTCCCACAATACAAAACCTCTGCTAGAAAATCCAAAGGTTTCTGACAACAGATTTGTAACAATAACTGTCATAAAAATATCAGATCTAAAGCACAGAGAGGAAAAACTTTATCGAGTTTGCAAGAAATAACCCTGAGTCCTACAGCTACTATTAGGTTCGGTATGGGTTGTCCCTTCCTAGGGCCTGTGCCGTGTCTTTGAAGAAAAGTGGCCTGGGCCCAAAGCACGCCTGGGGCAGCCCTGGAGCCCGATCAGGACCCTCCAGAGCAACGTCTGCACCCAACGTTGCATCTCTCGTTTCAGACACACCCCCTCCACCCCGTGTTTCAGAGGAGGTGTGGGCACTCAACTCCTTCACTGGGGATAGGGGCACCGGAGGGAGGGCGGGCCCAGGCCTGAGCACCCATTTTGGAGGACGGGGGAGCTCGGCCCTGCAGGCTGTGCGACCAGCAGTGGGGGAGTGTAGGACGCATCCGTGGGAGGGGGGAGGAGGCCGGAGGGGGGTCTCTTGTACTCGGGGGCGTGAAGAGGAAGGCGGCGGGAAAGACTCGGTAGAGCGAGGTTTGTCAGTGCGAGGTATTCTTTTTGTTATCTGTTTAGGGCTGGCGGGTGTGATGGGGAAGTTCCCCTCAGGACAGAGTCGGCAAGGGGTCTCCCTCCCCTCCCCGTCTTGGGGGGCACTGAGGACTTGCAAGAGGCCTCCCTCCAGTGGGAGGGCAGTCACTGATAAGCGATGTGGGCTGTGCCAGCTGGGGCGCCGATCCCTGAACCTCCAGCCCAGCGCGAGAGGCGTGGGACGGGGTGGGAGGGGATGGAGGAGGCCCCCGGCCCAGGAGGCGGGAAAGGCCCCAGAGCTCCGGGACGGGCGGCGGCTCCGGAGCCCCGAGTGGCGGCGGCGCGGGCCCGGTGAGCCTCGAGCCGGCCCGAGCCCCTTGGGCCGCGTGCGACCCCACTCCCCACTCTCCGCGGCCGCCCCCTCCCCCGCGGCTCCTCTCACCTGCACATGATCCGCCATTTTGCTCCATTCATGCTCCTCTCCGGCCCCCCTCCCCCCCAGCGCGCACCTCGGCCGGGCCGCCGCCGCCGCCGCCGTCGCCGCTGCGCCTGCGCGCTGGGGGCTCGTCGCGCAGTGCTCGCGGCGTAGCACCGCCCGGCTGCGTAGGCCCGGGCGGCCGGGGCAGCGGTTGGAGAATGCGCAGCGCCGTTGGGACGGCGTAAAGGCGCGGCAACGTCAGCGGCCCGGAGACGCTGCGGGCGGGTGGAGGAAGGAGCGGACCGAGGGGCGCGAGGGGAGGGGGCCGGGGGAACAAAGCTTTGTTTACATGGATTTTAAAGGGGCCGTCTTCGCTCCGGCGGGCGGGCGAGAGCGGTAGCGGGAGTTGGCGCTGCCTTAGCTCATCGGCTTCGCGAGGGCTCCTCGAGGGGCCAGGACCTGTCCCCGCCCAGACCCCTGCACCTGGCGGATTCCTCTCTTCCCGAGTGTCCTCACGACGTGCCCCCGGACGCTCCCTAGCGCTCTGCGGCCGCGCCACTGCTGTAACACCACACCCCCAGGGGGGTCTTCCGGTGCGCCCACCGCCCAAAACCCCCGCTTGGGGCGCCGACATTATTCTTTACTTAACACTGCCGACGGTGGCCGAATTTGTTTGTGTCTTTCAGCTCCAGTGGACAGGAACCACTGCTCTCTGATCCTGGGTTTTACCAGCAATCCAAATCTCCTTGTTTCCATTTCTATCCTTTTCTCCACGATGAACATTCATGGAAGTAGCCGCCAAAGAGTGGTGATGTTGGAAACGTGCAGAAGGCACGGTTCCGATCTTCCCCAATAGGTTGTTATCTTAACCAGCAGTCTAGGCTGCCTGCTGAGAGGGGTCAGAAGCTGGGGGAGGTGGTGGTGGGGAGTGATAAAGGAGTTTTAGGACCCCTGGCTCAGTCTGAGTGGGGAAGCCATCCCTCTGGGTCAGGTCAGATAAGGCTCTGCCTGCTGAGGCCAATTCCAGCCTTTCCCACTAGGAATGATCCGTGTCAGATAATGCCGGATCCCGTTTTCAATTGGATTCCACTCTGGCTTCCAATCATGGCCCCCAGATTAGATTTTAGCTGGATTCTGAGAGTATTGGTTGTCTGAAGTTTGTATTGACTAGGGGCCACCACGTGCGATGGAACTGATTATAGTAGTGAATGACACACACTTTCTGTTGTGGATCGAGAGGACTGGTACTCAGCATTCATTTCAAGCTTCGTCCTCCGAGTGTGTCTTCCTGATTTGCAGAGGTAGGACACCTAAAAACTACATTACCCAGACTTCCTTGCAGCTAGGGTTCTGTATGCAAGTTCGGCTCCGCCAATTAGATTCACTCAGAGAAGACTTTGGAGGCAGAGCGTTTGACTGTTGCTTTTGGCAGGTCTAGACCCTGAGATGTGGGATTTTTCTGTTTTTGTTTTTCAACAACTTTCCAATGTCCAATCCTTAGCTCCCTGAGGGTAGAGAGCAGGGGTGGTGGGTCAGGTGCTTCCTTGGTATCTTCTTGACGTGATGATTGCCGTGGCAGTCTTCGAATTCCCTACTTGCTTGATTGCGTAGAAATAGCAGCTCCCTGTGGGCCAGGCCCAAATCCACCCCCCACCAAAACCCTTCCCCACACCTGTTTCTCTCCCTCTATCTTCCCTTTCTCAGTAAATGATACCGTCATTCACCCAGTTGCTCAAACTAAAAACCCAGGAGTTGCCCTGATTACTTAGTGTTTCAACAGTCCCCCCATATCCATTGCAAGTCCTGTTGAATCTATATCCGGTACATACCCAAATCTGGCCACTCTTCTTCATCACCACTGCTGGCACCCTGATCCAGGCCACTATCACATTTATCCTGGGCTCTGATAATGCAGTCCTTTCTTTCCCTGCTTCCTGTCTTGCCCCATGATAATCCATTTTCCCTATAGCTGCAGAACATCCTTTTAAAATCATAAATCAGTTCGCAGCCCTGCTTAAAAATCCTCAAGTGGCCTCCCATTACATTTAGAGTACATTCCAAATCTTTGCTATAGCCCAAGAGGCCATGTGATGGGACCCTCTCTCCGTGTCCCCTCTGGCTCACAATGCTCTGGTCATTCTGCCCTTCTTACACTTCCTCACATCCAGCTGTACCTGCCTCTGGGCCTTTGCCCTTGAAGGAACTTCTGCCTGGAATGTTTTCCCCTCAGATCTTTAAGTGGCTGGTCCCCTCTTATCACTGATGTCTTAGTTCAGTTGTTATCTCCTCAGAGAAGCTTTTCTCACCGGCTCTATTGAAAGTTGCCCCTGACCCCTTCACTGTCATACTTACAGCATTGATCACTGTCTGTACAAAACTATTTAGTTACATATTTATTCTTTTCATTGTCTGAGTCTTCAACTAGAGAAGAACCACGATGAAAACAGGGATTCTATATATGTCTTATTTATGCTCTGTCTCTCCTACTTCTGCACAGAGTAGATGCTAAAAAAAACCACAAAAAACCAAAAACCAAAAAACTTTTGAGTTAATTAAATTCTTCCTATCTCAGTCTCATTCTAGGGTGCATTTGGGGTCTTATGAGAACATAAAGAGTTTGAAGTGTTATCACAATGTTAAGTAACATTATTATTATGTTAATAATGATATACGTAGTGGAGAAAGGGTGAGGACTGGGGATGAAACTCAAGAGACTGGTCCTTCCTCTCCATGATCAGCAGCCACTGGGGTGGGAGAAGGCAGGGATGGAATCTTTCATGAACCCCGCTCACGTTTTTTCTGTGCTCAGTCCTCCATCCTTCTCAGGACCCCCCCAGCTCCTTGCCCATTCTATACCTTCTTTCCTGTTGTGTGTCCAGAGCTGCCCCTTGAGTAGCTGCACCTCCCCGTTCATCCTCGCGGGGTGGGGTGGGGTTTGCCTAATCTCCAGACATGTCCAAGGAATCAGTCTCTTCTGCTCCTTCCTTTCTTGCCCCCAAAGACAAGCCCAGAAGCCCTTTTGTGTTAAAGATTTAGTTGCTAATCACTGGTGAGGATAGTAACAAAAAGTTGCCAAGTTCCTGCAGCTGTGATCTCTTGATCTGTATGGTTCCTAACTCCTGCTGAGAGAAACCTTTGTAAAGGAAAGCGTCCTGGTGGCGAATACTGAGGCACAAATGAGGTGTGTGGGGGTGTCCCTTTCTTTCCAGTAAGAGCCATGAGGAGCCAAGGGGCACCCCACCCCCACCCAGACCTCAATATAAACCACTGGGACCCTTTCCTCTTTGTTGCTTTCTCTCCCTATCATTGGTGCCTGGGTAACCTAAGGGCCTCTGGTTCTCTGCCCCTCTGCTGCGTCTTGGAGCTATCTCTTCTGGGTCCCTGCTCACAGGATTTGCCTGTGGCCAGACAGAAAGTTACTGGGGTTAGTACTTCCTCTGTGGGGTTCCCACAAGTCCTGCTAGGAAAAGTGGGTGTTGCTCTGAGTTCACTCCTGCTGCAGACAACAGCCACAGGAAGAGAAATTTTCTAGCTCCCACGGGCAAGGGATGGCATGCGGGGTGTCTGAAATTCCTGGGGCTCAGGCCTCCAGGTTTAAATAGTTTCCAAGTAATCTGGCAAGCTCGGGTGCCCCCCTGTGGTTCTGAGTGGAATGTGTCCAATCGACTTCGTGGGGAGGTGATCAGAGAACATGGTGGGGGGAACATCATCTGTTGTCTTGCTCCTCAAACTCAGGTCTGGTCCACCCACCAGCAGCATCAGCGTCTCAGGTCTCACTCCATACCTACTGCATCAGAATCTGCACTCTTAACAAGATTTGCACATTGAAGTTTGAAAGGCACTGCTCTGGCAGCCCCCAGGATGGCCCTAAGAAAAAAAAAGAAAAGCTCTTCTTTTCTCACTCCATAAGGAGATGCTGAGTCCACCACACACCATGCAGCCCCCAGGTAATGTTGCCTCCCCTAAGGGACTAGAGAAATGGAATAGGCCACCCATTTCCATACTCCTAACCACTTCCCAAGGAGCTTTTCCTGCACCGACATCCTTGGTTCCCCCTTGGTCTGTGGATTCACCTGTTCAAATCCAGGCAGCTGGGCTGAGTGCCGTGAGCTTTACGTGACTCAGTCCTCTCCTCCCAGAACTCATAACATTTATCTTTTAGAGCTGTTTTGGTAAAGCACATGGCATGTACAGCAGAAGGTCTGAGCGGTGTACTGTTCTGCTCTCCTTCCTAAGGCAACCGAACCCCTGTGGTAGAGGAAATGGCTCAGTTACATAGGCGCCCATTATGGGGTTACCCCAAGAGTGCTGGTCTAGTTCTCTGGTTCCCCCAACATTTCTGCACCATACCTCCTTCAGATTGCTTCTCTAAACCATCTGGATCTAAGTTAAATATTCTCTGGGGAGCTTAGATTTCCCCAAAGCAATGTATCTTCTTGCATGGAGTCTGGATCCCACTTAGGGGTCAGCAATAAAAAGACTGTTGAATTAAAGATCAGGTGCTCCGGTACTTCCTTCTCTGCCCCTGTGACCTCAGGAGGGTTGCAAACAGGTGTGTTCATACTTGCCCTTCCTTCTTTCAGGGTTAGATAGGGTGCCTGGAGACAGTGTGTGCCTGGAACCTTTGGTAACTGTGAAGCACTTTTGATAATTGTAAAGCTTTTTTTTTTAAAATATAAGAATTGCTACTGTAACTTAAAAAGCTAACCTTCAGATGGAACTCCAGTGTCTTTATAAAGCTCTCAAAGGCTGGAAAGAAGGTGAACTCCGACAGTTGAGATGTGCTCAGGGAGCATAGCATGTTTCAGTGTGGGAATGTTCATGTTTCTAGAAGCTCAAGGAGGTGGTGTAAGTGTGTGTCATTGTGGGGGACAGTCTGCTCCCCACAGACTGAAACTGTTGCAGTGGAGTGTGTGAAAGTGGCGAGGCTCATGTGTCCAGTGTGTGTTGAGTGTGGCTCAGCTCCTACTGAGTTGAGAGACCTGGGTTCTGGTTTGGTGGCCTTGAACCCATCCCTCAGACCTTCCTGAGCCTGTCTCCTCATTTTTAAATGACAGACTTGGGCTGATTGATTTCTAAGTTCTCTCCTAGCTCTGTCACGCTAAGCATCCAGCTTGAGCATGGGGGGCCTTTGGCTACTGGTTTTACTGTCGAATTTCATTTCTGGGTCTCTGTACCTGAGTTGCTGCTCACCAAAGCGCTGGAGTCTGGCTTTCTGGAAATTCTCTCTTACTCACTGAAAATGCAGGAGGCTTGAGCGTGAAACTCACTCATCAAAAAGAAAACACACACACACATACACACAGAGCAAGAAACCACAGGGCTTATCAGCCTGTCGTCATCGAGCAGACGAGAATAGTGCAGAACTCTAGGCAGAGAGGAAATGAACTTGAGAGAAGGGGGAACATAGAGCAGAGAGGAGAGAAAGAGGGCGGGAGTGGAAGCAGAGAGCTGAAGCTCAGGGGCCCAGGATGGTGGGAAGATGGAGGATGTGGCGGTGAAGCAGGGCTTCCTGTACCTTCAGCAGCAGCAGACTTTTGGGAAGGTAGGAAGAGCACGGCTGGGCTGGGGCTGAGCCGAGGGGCTGGGGGGCTGCTAGAGACTTCCCCGGGGAGGAGAGGAAGCCCGGAATGTTCCCAAACCCTTATGGGATGGTGGAGACTGTGCCATCTACCACATTGGGCCCAGAGTACAAGCTTGGGAGGGCTCTTGCCTTAGCAGCTGTCGCCTCTGCGAGCTGGCTTCAAACTGTGCTCTTTGCTGACAGCCGTTGCCCCGGGAGGAGGGGAAAAAAGAGGCTCTGACTCTGCTTTTCTTGCCTTTCTTGTTCTGTGGTGACGTCTTCTCACCGGGACACCTTGGGAGGGAATGGAAGGCACAGTGGAGGGGATACTTCAGGGCTGCCGTGGAGGTTCCTTCCTCCTTTCCTGCCCCAGTGGGGTACGTTTGGCTGCTATTGGACTTGAACTGGGGTCTCTGGGAGCCAGGGCCCCATTGTGCCCAAACTCCTTTTCCTTCTTTGGCCTCCTTGAATGAGGACGTCTTCCTTCCCTCAGCGGACACACCCCGGGGTTCCTCTCTCTGTCTCTTTCATGGCCTAACTTGTCAGAGGATGAGGCGGGAAGGTTCAGGAGGGTCAGCTGAGGTTCCGGGGGACAGGGCCTTCTATGGGGCCTCACAGAGAATGAGAAGCGTGCTCCCCAGTCTGGGCCCTTGGGCTGCCCTCCTCAGCCCTCTGGGCTCCGGGACTCGCAGGTTTTCTGCCTCTTGACTTGGATCCCCTGGGTTGGGCCTGCCCGGCCTCCCTGCAGTCGCCTCCACGGGGCTCACTCCTGTGCCTTTCTTGCCTTTGGCTTCTTCTCTGCTGTCATTGTAGGCCTCTTATTGGGTTGCTTGGGGTGCATCTCCAATGCTTTCTAACTCCTAAGGCCTCTGTTAGGCTCTCTGCCTCCTTGGGTCTCCCCCGACCTTCACCTCTGTCTCCCCCGGGTCCTTCTCTCCCCGCTGGGCACCATCTCTCCATCTCCCCACCTGCTACGCATCTGCGGGCAGAAATGGCGCCGGTTCGGGGCGGCGCTGTATGGAGGGTCGGGCTGCGCCCTGGCCCGGCTGGAGCTCCAGGAGGGCCCGGAGAAGCCTCGCCGGGGAGAGGCCCCCCGGAAGATCATCCGCCTCAGTGACTGCCTGCGGGTGGCTGAGGCCGGAGGGGAGGTCAGCAGCCCCCGGGATACCAGCACCTTCTTCCTGGAGACTACGGAGCGCCTGTACGCGCTGGCGGCCCCCACTGCAGAGCGGGGTGACTGGATACAGGCCATCTGCCTCCTGGCCTTCCCCGTGAGTCGCCCAGGGCTGTAGAAAGGGCACGGGGCACTGGATGCTTGCCGTGGGCAGATGTCGTGAGAGCCAAGGTCAGGATGCTGGAGGTGGTTCCTTGGTGGGGGTGAGGGATCCCAGTTCAGAATAAAGACAGGGCAGTAGGCTGAGTGTGTTTTGAAAGAAAGCTTGCGGTGGCCAGTGGTGGGGCTTGGGATTGGCGATGGTGGTGAGTCTTGGGCCTTCCCCGCCAGGGCCAGAGGAAGGAGCTGAAGGGGAAGGGCGGCCGGCCCCGCATGGAGGAGAATGAATTGTACAGCAGTGCGACCACAGGTGAGGGCCCTGCCTTTGCTCCCCGGGTGCTCTCTCCAGGGCGTGGTGGGGAGGAGGTGAGGGCTGGCCGGCTGCCGGCTCAGTCTTCCTGCCTTGTGGCTGCCCCCGGCCCCGGCCAGCCCCCTTATCAGTCTCTCCGCATCGCTGCTTCCGGCACAGCCCAAGGTCGGGGAGGCTGGCCTGCCTGAAATGTCAGCCCTGCACCCTTGGCCCACTCCCTCTTGTGCAGGCCCTGCTGGTGGGAAAGGGCCCGGCTGAGGGGTCCAGGTGAAGGTGGGGCTCTTGAACTCTCCCTTGTTGGCACCCGAGCGATTGTCTGTGAAAAGAATGGTTTTCTTTCTGTGGATTTGAGCTGTCCTGCGGCAAGGGAGCTTTTTGCTGACCAGGCAAGGCTCCTCCTGCTCTCTGTCTAGCCCTCGGGGTGGGCGCGTGGGGAGAGCAGGTGGACATGGTGGGGGGGACATCCAGGCTCCACCTCTCGGAGGGCACCTGATGGCATGGGCAGGGGCTGGGTAGGCTGAGAGCTGGGAGGGCAGGGTCAGCTGCATCTCCAGCTGCGACAGTCGGGAATGGGGAGGCAGCTGGCTTGGGGAGAGAGATGAGATGGAGATAAGGCTGTGGCTCTGGTGAGAGGGGCAGGAAGGATGTGGGTACAGGGTCGGGGTGCGTGTGGCTAGGGCATGATGCCTCCTGAGGGAGGGCTGGAGGTTCCTGGCATTTTAGGGAGTCTGACCTGGCGCAGGGCAGCTCAGCATTCAGGATGCAGGCTGCAGGGTCATGGGGCCGTGGGTAATACTTTTTCTGGAGACCCGGCATGCTATGTAAAGCAGGGCAGAGTTGAGACAGGTCGGCTGCTTCCCATGAACTGCCTCCTTGTCTACCCTCTTCTCTCCAGGGGCCCCCTGCAAGGAGTTTGCTGTGACTGTGAGACCCACAGAAGCCAGTGAGAGGTGCCGACTCTGGGGATCCTACACCCTCCGGGCCGGGGAGAGTGCCCTGGAGCTGTGGGGCGGCCCTCAGTTGGGCACCCAGCTGTATGAATGGCCCTACAGGTTCCTGCGGCGCTTTGGGCGGGACAAGGTGAGGGGGGGGGGGGGGGGGGCTGCCGCAGGCAGGTGAGAGGAAGGATGAGCGGTGAGAGAAAAGAGAGCGTCAGGGAGAGGGCGAAGGGGCCCTCAGAGGAAGAGAGAATGGAGGAGGAAGAAACGACGAGATAAAGGCCGGCAGAAGAGAAACAGCACAGCCCAGGGGCTGGAGGAGAGAACCACGGCAGGGAGAAATGGTGGTCGAGGTGGGGGAGAAGGAAAGGAGAGGAAGAGGTGGGAGAGGTGGGAGGGTGGAGAGTGGCTGGCGTGGTGGGGGATGAACTCTGCATTGAGCTTCATACTCGATGGATGGGAGGAAGAAGGAGAAAAGATGAGAGAGGGCTTTGCTTGTAAGCAAAAGCATGGCGGGAGGGAAGGGGAAGCCGCTTGGGGAGAGGCTGGGGGGACAGGCTTGTGGTTGGGAGCTGGGTCCGGGAGTGGCAAGCAGCCCCGCCCAGTGGCCTGCGAGTCATCGGCTTTCTTCTCCACCCAGGCAACCTTTTCCTTTGAGGCAGGCCGGCGCTGCCTCTCAGGGGAGGGCAACTTTGAGTTTGAAACCCGGCAAGGCAATGAGATCTTCCTGGCCTTGGAAGAGGCCATCGCTGCCCAGAAGAACGCCTCCCCTCCTGGGCCCCCGACCCAGCCAGTCCCCAACCCTGCGGCGCTGCCCCGGCCGGAGAGTCCCTACTCCCGACCCCACGACTCACTCCCACCACTATCGCCCACCACCGTCAGGGTTCCTGCCCCCCGGCTGCAGCGGGGCCCAGAGGGGGAGTACGCAGTGCCCTTCGATGCAGTGGTACAGAACCTGCGGAAGAGCTTGAGGGGCATCCTGGCCGTCCCTCCCCACGCCCCGGCCGACCCTCTGTACGAGAGCATCGAGGAGCACCCGCCCTCCCGACACGACCACATATACGATGAGCCTGAGGGGGTGGCCGCCCTGTCCCTGTATGACAGCCCACAGGAGCTCCGGGGTGAGGCCTGGAGGGGGCAAGCCGCAGCTGACAGGGACCCCAGCGGCCTCCAGCATGTCTACCCAGCGGGACAGGACTTTGCTGCCTCTGGCTGGCCACAGGGGACTGAGTATGACAATGTCATGGTACTTAAGAAAGGCCCAAAGTGATGGAGGGTGG
Organism: Leucopleurus acutus; assembly: GCF_964270905.1. NCBI lineage: Eukaryota > Metazoa > Chordata > Mammalia > Artiodactyla > Delphinidae > Leucopleurus > Leucopleurus acutus. The sequence continues at coordinate 99,808,020 of NC_139150.1, read as the reverse complement.
AGGAGATGCGGACTCCGTCAGCTGCTAGGGCTGAAGTGGTCCTGTGCCTGCTGGGCCGGGCTTAGAGGCTGGTGAGAAGGCGGTGGGGCAGGTGGGCCTCCCTTCTAGCTTCTGCGGCGACTCCTCCTGGCCATCGCATCCCAGGAACCTCCCTCCGCTCCTTCCAGAACCCTAGTCTTGGCCGCCTTAGTCTGGCCTGAGGAGTTGTCCCTCCCAGGGCCAGCTGGGTGAGTCACCATCCCAAAGCAGGAAGAGTACCCTGAAGAGACCCACACTTCTCCTACCCCTTTTCCACTTCCTCTTCCCCCCGCCCCCCACCGGCCTAAATGGAACCTCCAGATTTAGGGCAGAGGACAAAAGGATGTCAGCAAGTCGCCCTGGCTCCTTGGCTCGTGCAGGCCACCTGCCTGCTGGTGTCCCCTTTAGGGGACAGCCGTGGCTCCGGGCAGCCTGGAGGATGGCTGCAGCTTCCTGCAGGTTTTGGACTTCTCTGTGGCATAAACGTTTCTGAAATATTTCTGTGCAGCATGAGTGTATGAGGCGGGGATGGGACAGGCACAGCCCTGCTGGGGGTGAATGCTTCAACCAGCCACCACTGACACCTCCTCTCCCAGCAGCAAAGTCCTCTCTGGGCCTAAGCTCCATCCCAAGCGTCATCTACCCACAGAGGTAGAAGTCTGTGCAAGTCAGGGCGCCCCAGGAAAGATCTTCAAGCATCTGTAACCCTTTGCTGGGGTAGGGTCAACACCAGAAAAATAGCGGGGAAGCTGTGTGTGTGTGTGTGTGTGTGTGTGTGTGTGAGTAAACCTGGACTGGAAGATAGGCAAGAGTTGAGCCTCTTCAGCGTTAGAAATGGAACTACTCCCACTCAATCCCTTGCCTTCCTGAGACTTGCCCTCTTTGTCTGTAAACTGAGGGGGTTCCTCCATGTAGGCACTGAGAACCCTTCCTGCTCTGAACTTCCCCATTGGCCCTTGTATCCCATTTCCCCACAGGCAGGCTCTGTGCTGTCTCCTCTCATCAAAACCCGCTTCCATGGAAAGGGATGTCAGTATGTTTCTGCTACAGGCCAACTCAGCCAATATTATGGGGCACTGCGTGTAAGGCCTGCCCTGGCCTCATGACACTTACAGTCTAGAGGAGGCTGAGATGAGGGCACACATGTCTATCACAAAAGGTGGACGTAAGTGCCACAAGGTGTGAATCAAGGCCTTGGGGATCAAGGGACATAGCTGTTTGTTGGGGGACCAAGAAAGTTTTCATATCGAAGGTGGCATTTAAGGTGGACCTTCAAGGGTGGGAAGCAATGGGAAAAGAGCATCCCAGGTAGAAGAACGTGAATGGAGGTGTCAGGGGAGGTACGTATACACTCAGGAAAGAGTTCTACATTAAGAATGGAGGGGACATGGGACAATCTAGTTGGGAAGGCAGATCCTAACCGTGATGTGGAGGAATTTGTACCTAATTAAAGGGGAAGGAGGAATGACAAAGTCTTTTTTTTTTTTAACTTTTTTATTATGGAAAATTTCAAACATACACAAAAGCGGAAGGAGTAGTGTAATCAATGCCCATGAACCCATCAGTTAGCTTCAAGAATTATCAACACATGGCCAATCTTATTGACAAGGCTTTTGAGCAGGGCATTGTGTAGAGCTGTGTGTTAGGTCAATAACCCCGACAACCCTTGGAAAATGGTCTGGGGGCAGAGTGAGCTTAATTGGGAGGGGAAATGCAGAAAGACTGGGGATTCAAATGCCATTGTAGAGATAGGGCCTGCAGATCTTAGATTCACACTGGATGTGGAACACAGAGAAATAGGGTTTCGGGAGAGATTCGGTTCTGGGGAAGAAGGTGAGCTTAGTTTCTGACTGAGGCTAAGATGGCCTTACTCTATCCCGCTAGAGGAGTCTCCGCAGCAGCTGGAAAGGGGCTCTGGAGCCGGGGAGGGAAACAAGACAGAGACCTGTGGGCTTCCCAGCCTCCCACGTGGGGTATGATCGAGTATTATGTCACACCATGCCTTTGCTCCTTATTAAAGGAATTTGAGGCAATGGGTGAGCAGGCTGGAGACAGAGGGAGAAGCCTTCCAGGAGCCCTGACTCTTGTCTGTGCCAAAGGACTGTTCCGGTTGCCACCACCCAATCCCAGCTTTAGAATACACTGGAGGCAGGCAGGCCTAATGCCTCTAAGGGGTTCAGTAGTTCCCCTCTCCAGGTGGGAGTTGGGGAGCTCTTAGGCAGGGATGCCCCCTAATTTCCTTCAGAGCACTTGAGGCAGACATCCCAGCGCATCCCAGCAGGGGGCAGTGTTAGCCTGTGGAAAAGGCCACTGGGGGCTTAGCTGCTGCCAGGCGTGGGGGCTTGGTCCCGAAGGAGGGAACTTTAGGATTTACTGCCCAAAAGAATGCGGGATCATTGGAAGAATCTGCATTTCAGGGCTTGTCCCTTCAGAACCTCAGAATCCCGCTTGGAGGACTGTGGAGCCTGCCTCCGAGAGGTGTGGGACCCTCAGCTGAAAATCGCTCCTCTCCTGGCCTCTCTCCTCCCTGCTGGGATCCGAGGAATTCGGAGCTATTCCTCCTGAAGCTAGCTTTGCTCGAAAGGGAAAGTGGTAGATTGGTGCCCTGGGGAAAGGTGGGGAGGGCTGGTGGGGGCAGGGGAAGGGAGCGTTTGGGGAAGTGGGAGGGGCCATGAGAGTCCTGAGAATGCTGACCAAGCCCGCAGGGTCCCTCTCAGAAGATGTGACCGGGCGGGCGGGCGGGTCTTCCTGCAGAGAGCTGGGTCAGCCCATCCTCAATGGCACCGTCGCCTCGGACATGTGCATCATTCCTTAGTTCCCTCCCTGGGCCAGTCCCACCCCCCATGTGCGTGGAGCCTGCGTGCCGTGCCGAGTGGCTATACAGAAATGGATTCATGCAGGCGTGAGCCTCAGCCATGAATCTCCGCAAACAGAAACACAGAGATGAAGCCCTTCTTACGGTGTTTCTCTGGCAGCCTGCTGTCAAGGGGCAAATTCATACAGGAGAAAGCAGATTGGTCTCGAAGGGGAGGGGGCAATGTAAGACCAAGAGACAGCTCCACCAAGAAAGGGTCTCCTGGCTCCAGGTCTGCTACCTGGCAGCTCTTAATACCACGAGATCCTCTGCCGTGACCAGGGCACTTAGGGACTGCTTTTATTTGCTAATTATTATGCAGAGGTGACATCAGGGCAGATAAGAATGGCATCATGACTGGTGCCCAGCATAGAGATGTGTACACAGATTGGTGTAACTGTGTGTTCACACACACAAGCATGCTATATCATTCTTCATGTTTCTTTTTTTCCCTCTCTGCCTCCCCTCGTATAACATTTTCTTTCTTCCAGAGCATAGCAGTGGTGTGGTGTGGGTGTGTGTATGTTCATGTGTGTGCATCTTGGCCCCTGGTCCATCCCATAAGCTTGCTCCCAGGCTGTGGTGGGGGCGGCCAGGGCCCCCTGGTGAATTCCCACCTTGGAGCTTCAGAATAAACCACGACCCAGGTTGCCTGGGCCTCTCTGCTCACTCAGACTCCTCCCTGATGGCTGCGCATAGGCTGTTGCTGCCACCACCTTTCGGCCGTGATGCTAACCAGCCTCCTGCCTCCTGCCTCGTGGGCGCTGATTCAATTAGCCAAGGTGCCCGCCTCCTGCCAGAGCCCTTTATAAAATCAGCAGGAGCAGCTGGAGATCTCAGGGAGGGTGCGGCTGGGAAGCGAGCAGGGAGGTCAGTGAGCTGGGAGGGGGAGGGGGAGGAATGAGGGGGTCTGGGAAGGGGTGTCTGATCTGATTAGGCATCAGGTTGGCTTCCCCCTGGCGGGCGGGGCTGTACATCACTGACCTGCTTCGCTCCTTAGCTCCCAGGCCCACCTGACACTGGCCAGCGTGGAGCAGGGCCCGTCTATCTCCAGGCTCTGGCCAGGCCTGCCTCTTTCCTCCTTGCTCCCTCCCACCTCCAGAGCCCTCTTCTTTTTTTTCCCCTCCATCACAAGTATTTATTTTATTATTATTATTTTTTAAACATCTTTATTGGAGTATAATTGCTTTACAATGGTGTGTTAGTTTCTGCTTTATAACAAAATGAATCAGTTATACATATACACATGTTCCCATATCTCTTCCCTCTTGCGTCTCCCTCCCTCCCACCCTCCCTATCCCACCCCTCTAGGTGGTCACAGATCACCGAGCTGATCTCCCTGTGCTATGCGGCTGCTTCCCACCAGCTATTTATTTTACGTTTGGTAGTGTATATCTGTCCATGCCACTCTCTCACTTTGTCACAGCTTACCCTTCCCCCTCCCCATGTCCTCAAGTCCATGCTCTGGTAGGTCTGTGTCTTTATTCCCGTCTTACCCCTAGGTTCTTCATGACCTTTTTTTTTTTTTTCTTAGATTCCATATATGTGTGTTAGCATATGGTATTTGTTTTTCTCTTTCTGACTTACTTCACTCTGTATGACAGACTCTAGGTCCATCCACCTCACTACAAATAACTCAATTTCGTTTCCTTTTATGACAGAGCCCTCTTCTTGACACCAGCTCCCGGATCCCTGGGCCAGAGGTGGCTGGTGGGTTCAGGAAGGGGGCACCAGGGTCTGAGGGATTTGTTGGGGAGCTGGAGTCCCAGAGCTGGGTTAAGTAATTCTGGGACTTGCAGCCCAGGACCGTCTCAGGCTTGTCCTTTCAGGTGTCTGATCAGAAAGGGCTAGGCGGTGCCTGAGGTGTGCCTGAGGGGGCAACAGCATTTGGGTAATAATAGTGTTCTTGAATTTGTACAGCTTTCCCTTACTTATAAAGCGCTCTGGGGGCAGCTGAGTAGAGTTGGTTAGGCGCACACACACATTCAAATTCTGGCTCTGCTCCTTGCTAGCTGTGTGTCTTTGGGTATCTGCTCTGTGCCTCTGTTTCCACATCTGTAAAATGGAGATAATATGTTTCTCAGAGGCTTGTTGTGAAGACTGAGTGAATGAATGAATGCATAGCTCCTAGAACGGTGCCTGGACCACAGAGCTCCGTGTTACCCACGACTGCCCTTTACCTCCCAGGGGTTCCGTCAGGTGGGCAGGCAGAGATGTCTGTCTCATAAGCCAGGGGATAGAGGCCCAGAGAAGCAGAGTCCTTTCGCTTTGGGGTGAACTCAGGCTTTGTGGAAATGGGAGGACCTGGTTGGGATTCTGATAAGAAGGAAGAAAACCAGATGACCATTTGAGGAGAGGGGAAGGGAGCAACGTCAAAGGCCTTTCAGCCCCCGACTGGGTGACTCCTGGCCGGCAGACTCTGTACACCTAGGCAGAGTGGGGCTTGCCTGCACTTTCCCAAGCCCAGAAATGGGAGAGCTTGGGAGGGAAGCTGCTTCCTAGACTAGAAGGCCTTTGGCCTGAGGAAAGGCCAGAGAGCAGAAGCCACAGGGGAGATTGCCTCCTTTCATCTGAGCTGCTGCATCCCCTCGTGGTCTGGCAGCTGGCACGTCTGGGCGTGGGGGCAGGTTTCTGCCAGATAGGAGCACATGGGGGTCCAGTTGTCAAGGCCTGCCAACGGGTGCGATCACATACCCCCCGGGGGCTGCTGCCCTGCAGCAGCAGCTGGAGGCTGGGCAGGAAGGAGGTTTACCGTCCCTCCGCTAGACTGCGAGTGTGCTAAGGGTGGGATTTGTTCTTAACCTAATTCGTCCTTGTACCCCTAGCACTTAACGCACTGCTGGGCACAAGGTAGGCACGGGTAACTATTTCAGGATGGAAAGAATAAATGAAGCCCACTTTACTTGCGGTGGGGTGGACACAGGTGATTTGTGGAGCCCTGTGGGGATTCCACATCCAGAAACATTTCCCCCATCGGCTCCAGGAATCCCATCTTCAGCATTTTGGTCCAACCCCACCTTCCCCCCACCCACCCAACCTCTCCCAGCAGCCCTCTTTTATTTGTTTATTTTTATGGAAATTTTATTTTTCATTTTTATTTTATTTTTAAATTTATTTATTTTGGCCACGCCATGTGGCTTGCAGGATCTCAGATCCCTGACCAGGGATTGAACCCGGCCACATGGCAGTGAAAGACCCAAAGCCCAGAATCCTAACCACTAGGCCACCAGGGAACTCCCCAGGTCTCTCTTTTTTTTTTTTGGCGGAACGCGGGCCTCTCACTGTTGTGGCCTCTCCTGTTGCGGAGCACAGGCTCCGGACGCGCAGGCTTAGCGGCCATGGCCCACGGGCCCAGCCGCTCCGCGGCACGCGGGATCCTCCCGGACCGGGGCACGAACCCGTGTCCCCTGCATCGGCAGGTGGACTCCCAACCACCGTGCCACCAGGGAAGCCCCCCCAGGTCTCTTTTAAAATGCAAATGTCCTGGGGCAGGGCATCCCCGGAACCACTAACAATCCTTGGGAGAGGGAGTATGAAAGGAGTTGTCTTGGGACTGGAGGCAGGAGGTCCCTGTGGTGGCAGGAAGGAGAGCTGAAGGTGAGAGGCCCTGATCGGGTCTGGAGGCATGGTTGGTTGGTGCCGCGCCTCTGATGAAGCCGGAAACCTGGCAGCCAGGCCTGTAGGTGCAGGAGGTGCAGGCAGGCCCTCGGCATGGGATGCACTTCTTGGCACACCAAACTCTTAACAGGACCGTGAATTGGCAGGTTTCCCCCTGTTGATGCCTGCCTGTCTTCCTGTGCCCCTTTCCATGCCACGTCACAGCCCTGCTCCTCCACAGCCGGGGCCCTGGGGTGCCCTGGGGGCCGAGAAATCCCTCTACCCTAACACTTCAGGGAGCAGAATGTCTGAGCCAGCAAGAGGCCTTAGCAATCCTCTCGCCTGGAGTCCTTATCTTCCACTTAAAGAAACTGAGGCCAAGTTGATTTTTAATCCCTCTCAGATGTATTTACATTTTATTAGAATTTGTTTACCATTGTGCTTAATCTGCAGGAACAAACCGTTGATGTTGACACTGGTGACATCCACAGGGAGATCATTTGTAGCCTTTTAGGTAGATAGGGGAGGGACAAAGGGGAGGGGACTCTGGATTCCCCTACTTCACTATCTCTGAGCAAAGCTTTCTTCCCTTCTCCAAAGTCACCACTGGCAAGTCCCCAAGCAAATGCCCTGAGCCAGAGGCCCAGGTTAATTAAGGGTAGCTTAGACCGAGGCTGTTCATTTTCTGCTGGTTACCTCCCTGGTCCGTATGGGAAGGGATGCTATGTGGTCCTATTCCCTTTCTAGTTTCCTCCAGTAACTATACTCCACCCCTCCCCCACCCCCCACCCCCAACTCGCTCACCCACGTTATCCTTGACCCTGATCCTCAGGGGCAGCTTTCCTGCCCAGACAACTCCAAAGCAGGGTACAACAGCCAGCTCCTGGCTCCCAGGCTCCTGTTTCCATCTATAGACAGGAAGGACTTGGTCCATGAGTATGAGGTGAGGGCGGGGAGAGGCTGATGGAGAGAAGACGGAGGATGGAGAGGAAGTTGGGTTGGGTGGGAAGGTGTGGATAAGAGAAGGAAAGGACTGAGATGGTGACTGGGTGGGGAAGCAGAGGTTCCAGTGGGTTGGGAGGAGTCAGGATGGAGGCGTTATCTAGGGCAGCTTCCGGGAGAGCAACTGGGATAAGACCACCCTGCCTGCTCACAGAGGAAGGAGAAGTATCAAGAGGTTGCAGCTTTTGGGCTTCCCTCGTGGCACAGTTGTTAAGAATCTGCCTGCCAATGCAGGGGACACGGGTTCGAGCCCTGGTCCAGGGAGATCCCACATGCTGCAGAGCAGCTAAGCCCGTGAACCACAACTACTGAGCCTGCGCTCTAGAGCCCGCAAGCCACAACTACTGAGCCCACGTGCCACAACTACTGAAGCCTGCATGCCTAGAGCCTGTGCTCTGCAACAAGAGAAGCCACCACAATGAGAAGCCCGCACACCCAGCGAAGAGTAGCCCCCGTTCGACGCAACTAAAGAAATCCCGCGTGCAGCCACGCAGACCCAACGCAACGAAAATAAATAAATAAATAAAATAAATTTATAAAAAAAGAAGTTGCAGCTTTTGAAAGCAGAGTGGTTGGTGAAGCCAGGTTCCCGCGCTGCTGGGAGGCCTGAGAGGTTGGTTTGTCCAAACCTGGGGTTACTCCTGAGAACCAGTAAGAAAAGCCCTGGTTCTCTCCAGGACTGTTGGCTGAGAAGGAGTGGGAACCTGGCTGGCTCTGGACAGCAGGGAGGTGGTGCTGGGGCAGGGGTTGAGGGGGTCAGGGGAGCACGGCCAGGCAAGATGGGCTCAGCTGTTGAGTAGGGACGTACAGCACTCAGCAGGCTTTCATCGGCAAAGTCTGGGAGACTGGTGATGGGCCTGCGGGAGGTAAGAATGGGTGCTCATAGCCAGGCAGCCAGTGTCTGGGGCCCGCAGGGCCAGCGGACAGAACTGACCAGCCAAACCCGGCCTGAGCCTGAGGCAGAGACTGGGCCAACTTCCTGTGGGACATTCCAACCTCCAGGCTTTGTCACACCCTGAGAACCAACTTGAGCTCTCCTGGTTCTACCTTCTGGTTTGGCTGGCCCGGCACAGGATCCTTCCTCCCAGCGGACAAAACAGAACTGCTTCCTTTAAAAAAAGAAAAAATAAAAAAAGCCTTTTGATTTCTTTGGTGGTGAAGGCAGTGAGGCCACCAGTGGTGTCGAGGCCTCTGTGCTTGGGGAACCTTTGCTTGTTCTGCATCTCTGTGTCCTTAACCTCCATCTGTTCATGAGGAGGGATGCTAGACAGAGCACTGAGCTAGGAGCCCTAATCCCTGCTCTGCCATTAACTGGCTGTGGACTGTGGTATGCTGGGCAAGTCTCTTATCCTCTCTGGGCTTATTCTGCCATCTGCAAAATGACAGAGCTGGATAAGAACTTCTTGACAGTTCTTCAAGAAGAACTGTCAAAGTTCCCCTTAACTGTACAATCCTTTGTTTTGGGGAAATCGCCAGGACAGCAAGGAAGCAGAAATGACTTTCAAAAGAGGAAGTGTGGAAAATATGGTTTCAAAGTCTTAAGTTAAACATGTAGTGGGGCCCACTGCTGGAATTCAGAAATGTCTGGAGAATTGGTGGGGTGGGTCCCATCCTGTGAGGGACAGAGGAGCCTCCGGGAGAGGACTTACCCTATAGGAGGAGATGGCATTGCAGGAGCTCTGGGCATGGTCGTGCAGGTTGAGCAATGAACACCTCTAGGGGGCACCATTCATAATGAGGGCTCACGTGAGCCTGACATGCTTGACCAAGGAATAAAGCACAAGTTGTCAGAGAGATGGGGTGCTTTGAGGAGTGTATAGTGTCTACAGGGACATCAGGTACAGTGGCACAGGCCGTGCACTGCACAAGTGCAGGGGGTACCATTCACACAGACCACAGTGGAGCCATGTCTGGGTATCTATTTCTAAGACCTGTCTCTCAGCATCCCTGCTTTCACTTAGAGCACTGGCTGCACACTTGGGCCTTCTTATAGTGGAGGTTGATACAGAGAAGGGAAAGGAAACGGAGAGTTTCCTTCCTTTGCTACAGGTTGACAGGCATTGCTAACAGATCCAAGGGCTCAGTGCCTGAAGGGTTTTTTTTTTTTTTGCCATTTACAACATCATGGGTGGCCCTGGAGGGTACTAGGCTTAGTGAAATAAGTTAGACAGAGAAAGACAAATACCGTATGTTATCACTTATATGTGCAGTATCAGTGACGGAAGACAGAGAGCCAGCACCTGGGGACAGCCATAAACAACACCCGGGAGGCACTTTTCATGGACTGGGGTCCTCTATGAGCAGATGCCTGCAAGGGGCTGTAAAATCCTGCTTCTCCTTCCTTGGAAGCTGGCCTCAGAGCTGTCCCTCAGTCCAGCCACCTCTTCTCCCTCCCGTGGTCCCAAGCTGGGCTCACCCTTGTTCAGGTACCAGGAACACCCTTCTCCAGGTCCAAACCATCCCTGACCTGAGGCCTTCCCTGCTCTGTGTAGCCGTCTTCCTTGCTTCTCTCAGCCACGGGCCTGGTACTCTTTTTTTTTTTTTTTTTAACATCTTTATTGGGGTATAATTGCTTTACAATGGTGTGTTAGTTTCTGCTTTATAACAAAGTGAATCAGTTATACATATACATATGTTCCCATATCTCTTCCCTCTTGCGTCTCCCTCCCTCCCACCCTCCCTATCCCACCCCTCCAGGCTGTCACAAAGCACCAAGCCAATATCCCTGTGCCATGCGGCTGCTTCCAACTAGCTATCTACCTTACTACGTTTGTTAGTGTGTATATGTCCATGACTCTCTCTCGCCCTGTCACAGCTCACTCTTCCCCCTAACCTCAAGTCCGTTCTCTAGGAGGTCTGCGTCTTTATTCCTGCCTTACCTCTAGGTTCTTCATGACATTTTTTTTCCTTAAATTTCATATATATGTGTTAGCATACGGTATTTGTCTTTTTCTTTCTGACTTACTTCACTCTGTATGACAGACTCTAGGTCTATCCACCTCATTACAAATAGCTCAATTTTGTTTCTTTTTATGGCTGAGTAATATTCCATTGTATATATGTGCCACATCTTCTTTATCCATTCATCCGATGATGGGCACTTAGGTTGTTTCCATCTCCGGGCTATTGTAAATAGAGCTGCAATGAACATTTTGGTACATGACTCTTTTTGAATTTCGGTTTTCTCTGGGTATATGCCCAGTAGTGGGATTGCTGGGTCATATGGTAGTTCTATTTGTAGCTTTTTAAGGAACCTCCATACTGTTCTCCATAGTGGCTGAACCAATTCACATTCCCACCAGCAGTGCAAGAGTGTTCCCTTTTCTCCACACCCTCTCCAGCATTTATTGTTTCTAGATTTTTTGATGATGGGCCTGGTACTCTTGATTCCCTTCACAAAGGGAATCATGAGAGGAAGACGCAGCTTTTGTTTACAGAAGTCAGTCAGCCGTGGAGGCTGCTTTGTCACATTGTGTCAAGCATGAGGGTGTGGTTGCGTCTGGGGGTGTGGTGATCACGGCCCCTCTCTTGGGCACATGGCTTCCTAGAACCCAGAGCATCCCATGTTCTCTGTTCCTCTCCAGGCAGTGGGTGTTTTTTATATTTTACAAATGAGAAAACTGAAGTTCAGACTTGAGACTTGATGCCTTGCCCAAGGTCGCCAGGCTCCTACATGACCGTGTTGGGCTCAACAAAGCCCTCTGTAGCCTGCTAGAGCGCCTGGCGTGGTGGGGTGGCAGTGCCTGGCAGCTGCTTGCCGATGCGATTCACTACAGTCCCTGCAGGAAAGTCCTCCGTGACTTGAAGATTTCCAAGAGGCAGTGTGGCAGAGTGGAAAGAGCACTAGGTCCTGGTTGGGCAAATCACTTCACTTCTCTGGGCCTCGGTTTTCTCATCTGTAAGATAGGGTTAGTAATACCCATTAACCTCATGGGGTTGTTGGGCAGCTTAAATAAGATCACAGGGGCCAAGTGGGAATTGTGTGCTTCTTTTCAATGGTGAGTCATGATCATCTTCCAGGGTCCCCTATGCAGACAAATGCCTAAATTCTTATCAGCACGTGTCTCAGGAGTCATCTGAGCTTCCAGGAGGCATCAGACTAAGAGCAGTGGGAAGAGGACACAAGGTGGCCCTGTGGAGGAGATGAGGGGTGGAGAACTCTCGGATCACCTGATCTCGGCTCCACAGTCTCTCTCTGAAGCTCACTGGAGGCAGCACAGATGGCCAGACCCAGTGTCCAGCTTCCAGGGCATAGGGAGGCTTTGGTACCTGTGGGCAGCTGGCAGGGCACCTGAGGGTTGGGCCCAGCTCCTTTAAGAGGCTGCCCCTTCCTGCTGCCCCAGGCAGGTGGACAGATGATGGATGGCCTGAGGAGGAAAAGATTGGAGTTGCAAGAAGAACTGGGATAGAGAACTGAACTGTTGGCAAAATCTCCGGCAGATCAATGGAGACCATCTGGATAAAGGGGCTGCACTCAGGGCCCTGGCGGTGAGTGCCTAGGTTCCCAGGAACCTGTTATATGCTGCCCCATCTCCAGAGAAGAGGGTAGTTCTGGCTGGAGTCCCAGTGCCCTTCCCCACCCCCACGTCCCACCCCAGGACAGCCCAGAAGTCCTCCCTGCTGACCTCACCCCAGGCTAGGCTCTGTCTGTGTGGGGCTGTGGTCTCCACCTGAGCTAGCAGTTTAAGGTGCCCCAGATAACGCCGATCAGGTGGGGTGGAGAGAATGCACTTCTATTGTTGCATCTGGATGTTGTCACATTCTAATGTCCTAGGCTTTTCATTGCTGGTGCCTGTGGGCACCCTTAGATCACTGCTGGCTTGGTCTTCGGGGTCTCCTCCTGCCTCCAGAAGGTGGGGCTGTAGGAGGTTAGTCCATCAGTTACTCCTCCAGGAGGTCTGGACCTGGGATGGGCCCCCATACAGAGAGCCCCCAGGAAAGGTGATCTGATTGGCTCAGCCGGCTGGGGTCCCGGGATGGGAAAGCTCAGACTCCTGCTGCATGGGATCTTCCTACATGAAGGGAAAATCTGAAGGACTCCTTCAGGGGTCCTCCCGGGCTAGGCTCTGGGTTGGCTCCCCTAAAGCAGCCTTAGCCCTGGTCAGATCAGAGCTGATGGGGGCCCTGGGGGCAGGTGACAGTGGCCTGGGGCATGGCATGTTCCTCTTCCTGGGGCCCAAACATGTGCTTTACACACATGAGGATTTCCTCAATTGACTCACTGACCCCTGCACTCTGCGGGCTCTCTGCTTCATCCATAATCACCTGGCCTTTGTTTCGGGGGCCGTGCCCACAGTGCCAGCCCGCCAGCTCTTCTGCGCACCTGAGGTTCCTGGCCTAGTAATACTTAGCTGAAATGCCAGGGGGCCTGGCCTGGTTTGGGACGGCTGCTCTAGACAGCCATGCTCCCCTGCACTCTAACTCCAGGCCCTGGCAGGCTGGGAAAAGCCAAAATAAAGCCTCAGTGTAAGACGGGGAGAGGTCAGGATGGCTGATACATCTTCCTCAGGAATCAGAGGGAGCTGAAGTGGGCTTCAGAGGGGGCGTAGCTGTGGGCTGTGTGCTTTGGGGGCCCGACTTTCCCCTATATGCTCATCTGCTTTGAGATACTCTGAGTGGGGCAGAAGGGGGTCCCCCAAATATCTCCCCCGTATAATTCACCCATCATGGCTTCATTGCATTTGCTCATGAAAGATTTTATCATTTCTAAAGGCCTCCTTTATAAAATGCAAAAACCTCTACAAAGTGGTCATGCATTAAGTTCATTATCAGAGAAACCTTCCATTATTATTCTAGCAGGAAATAGATGAGAGCCAGAAATTTGGTCTGGATAGAGGTATCAGTGTGTGTGGTGAGTGTGTGTGTGTTGGGGTTGAGGGTGGGAGATGTATTTTTCCATTTGTCCAAATATGTATCAAGCACCTGTGAAGAGCCAGTGTTCTTGGTCCTGGGGATGCAGAGTGACGGAGAGATGAATATATTTGCCCTTGTGGAGTTTACATTCTTTGGGGGGAAGGGGGACAATAAGCAAACCAAAGAAAATGAATACAATTTATGGGATGTCAGATGGCAGTCTGTGCTATGGGGAAGAATAAAGCAGGGGAGGGGGGAGGATTATTGCTGGAGGAGGTGCAAACCTCTTCGTAGGGGGCTTGGCTGTGAGGGAAGGACTAGCCTCTTGGCCTCTGCAGGTTCTGGGACTTAGAAGGAGGCTGTTGCTCTCAGGGGCCCGCAAATGCCCTGGGGCCTGCTCTCTGTGCTTGCCTGCTTCCTCCTCTGCCCAATATCCCAAGAGCCACAGAGCTCTCAGGTCCCAGTGGAGGGGACCCTGGGAAGATAGCCCCCTGGCGGACCACCAGCTGGAAAGGTTCCCTGAGCTGGCAGGAGGAGGGAGCCTGTGGAGCTGGCAAGCTCTGGACCAGCCAAGATTAGTGAGGAATATGGTGTTTGCTCACCGGGCATGGCTCATTACCCAGCCCTAATCTGAGCAATTTCTCTCTTTTTTCACACCAAGATTTGGAGGGAGCAGTGCAGCAGTGTGGAGTAACAGGGTCACTCTGCAATAGAAAGTCAAAGCTTGGGATGGTGTTGTGGGGGGAGGGGAGGGTGTTGTGTGGGGGAGAGGATGGTGTGTGGGGAGAGGAGGGTGTTGTGGAGGGGAGGGGAGGGTGTTATGCGGGGGGAGGGTGTTGTGGGGGGCAGGGGAGGGTGTGTCCCTTCCTGCCTCCCTCCCTCATTCCATCAGTCCCCCATAGGGTCTCCTTTGGCCAGGTATGGGGGAGAGAAGAAAATGACAAATTCCCACCTCAAGGAATTTCGTGGGGCAGGTGCTCAAGGCCAAGTGCTCAGGAGGTGAGGTGGGGGCTACAGACATAGCACTGGAGTTCAGGCACCCGACAGGAGGAAGGAGGCATCAGGGAAGGCTTCCCGGGGGGGGGGGGGGTTATGCAGCAGCAGCACCCTATACCGGGGAGGTGAAAAGGGCCCTCCAGGCCGAGAGACGGAGAGTTTGGTCACTAGATAGACAGCGACATGAGTGTGATTAGCGAAGGAAGTCCTGTCTCAGAACGGAAAGGACCCCCTCTCAAGAAGGGATCCTGAAGACGCCATCCTGGGCCTGGTGGGTGGGGCAGGGAGGAGGCCCAGAGCAGGCGTTCCTCTGACCTCTGTGTTCATCACGGTTAGACCCAGCAGGATCAAGGGACACTGGCTCTAGAGAAGGGGAGGAATGTCAGATATGTTCTAGAGGTCCCAAGGCCCCACAGTTACAGACGGGGAGGTTCCCCTCCCAGGATGCTCCTCCGATGCGCTTGCCCTGCAGCTGCAGTAAAAGCAACAGTAGCCATCACTGAAGGAGGATCGTGCCAGGAGGTGTTCTAAAGGCTTCCTGTGGATTAACTCATGCATCTGCAGAAAGCCCCTTGAGGTAGGGACCATGGTTATTGCAGACGAGGAACCTGAGGCTGAATGGTTACTCAGAGTCACACAGCTAGCATGTGGGAGCAGGAATCTGACCCCCACGTCTGCCTCAGGGTCCACGCTCTTAGCCCTGGAGGTAACGTGGAGCGTGTGAACCAGCTGCCTGTCTGCGCATCGTGCAGGTACTGCGCATGCTCGCCTCAATCCCGGAACTCTCCACACTCCCGGCGAGTCTTCTCAACGCAACTCCCCAGTCTCCTCCTTGCCTGTGATTTTCTGCAGACCCTCCAGCAGAGGTCAGGTGGTAGAAACAACCGTCTCTGGGGACAGGAGGTGGGGATGCTGTCATTTGTAACATTTGCTGATTTCCGTGGTGTACATATTCCCACTCTGGCCGCTTTCAGCTATCACTCTGACATCAGTCGGCCTGCAAAACTCCCGAAAATCTCACCATAAGCTCTCAGTATTGGCCAAGTCCAGAGCTCCAGTGCAACAACACCTCCCCCGCCCTGCCCCCCTTCGTTCCCGACACCTCTACTTAGACTAGGTTCACATAATCGGGTATGCTTTGAAAGTTCTCATCTTGGGAGGTTTGAAAACGGTTTTATTTCCTCCGCTCAAAAACAAATAATAATAAAAGATTCATGGAGTGCTCCTCACTATAATTATTTCCTGTAAGAGACCTTGGTGATTTAGTTCAAATCTTGGTTTTAGAGATACGGAAAATCCGCCCAAGAGTGGAGGTTCTGGCCCAAAGGCACAGAGCTGGTAACTCAAAACCACTGTGGGAAGCCAGGTCTCCTGTCCCCTGGCTCTTCCTTGTGACACATCTCAGCACTGTTCCAGTTTCAGGGGGGTGATGCAAGGCAGGTGAGAGAAAAATGCAGGATGGAGTTTGGCTTTGCCACACACCAGCCTGTGGCTTTGAGCCAGTATCTTAAATGCTTTGAGTCTGAGCTTTAATCATTTAAAAACTATAGATCTTATTAATACTTGCCCTCTGTATCTCACAGGGGTGTTGCGAAGACCAAAGGATATAAATGGGTAGCAAAGTACATCTAAGGGAAGGAAATACAAATGGCTGTTAAACGTATACAGTGATGTTCGATCTCACTCAAAATAAGAGAAATGTAAATTAAAATTACACCAATAAATAATTTTTCCTATCAGACTGGCAAGGGTCCAGAAATTTGATAACACACTCTGAATGGTGAAGTTGTAAGGAAACAGGCACTGTCGTATTTCTCATGGGAAGGGAAGTGTGTGGAACCTGCACGGAGGTCAGTTTGGCAGGAGCTAGCAGCATTGTAAAGACACATATTTTCTGAGCCAGCAATTCCACTTTGGGGAATTTATCCCACAACTACAGTTGTGTAAGTACAACAGGTCCATGTGTATGGCTATTTGTTGTAGTGTTGTTTGCGATGGGAAAAGATTTGAAACAACGTAAATGTCCATCGGGAGGAATCTCTCTGAGAGACTATGGTTTGCCCATGTGATGGAGTATTATGCAGCTGTGAAGAGGAAAGAGAAAAAAGCTTTGTATCCATGAATAAGACAAACTGTTAAGTGAAGAAAAGCAAGATGTAGAACAGTATGTACAGTATGTTACATTTTGTGTTTAAAAAAGGAGGAAATAGGAGTGTTTGCTTGTGTCCACGTAATGAAATTCTAGAAGGATCTCTGAGAGACTAAGAACAGTGGTCACCTGTGTGTGTGTGTTGGGGGTGAGTCTGGGTTCTGGAAGGGCAGGAGATGGGTAACGGAGAGTCTTCACTGTTTGCCTCTTAATATATATTTTTAATTTTTTGAACCATTTGAGTGTGTTAACAACGTGTACCTGCAAATTAAAGGTGGCTTTGTAAACTGTAAAGCACTGTGCACGTGCTAGTTACTTGGGCTATTACTAATGTACAAATGACCTAAATTGCATGGCTAGGACTGGGGTCTGCAGGGGTGGCCAAAGGAGCATGGCTGGAGGTTCTGGAGAGGGCAGAGCAGCCGGAGTGGGGGGTCTTGAGAGAAAAGTGTTCCTCTTTGTTTTACTGGAAAGTGGTTGGTTCGTGTGGCGTGGCGGGCTTGGGACTGGTGGTGAGGACTGCAGTTCCCTCCCAGATTGATCGCATTGGCTGTTGTCAGTCACAGCCGAGCTATCTCGTGCACGACGTGCAGCGTATTTGGGTGATGGTGCCAAGGCTCCACAGTCGTCTGAGGAGTGCCGGCTCCAAAGCTCTGGCTGAGAGAGGCGTGCTGGGCTGGAGAAGCTCCTCTCTGTTGAGCTCTTACCGTGTGCTGGACATGGGTGTGAGTGCACTGCCTGGGTTAACGATTAACATTTTTTTTTTTTTTTTGGCCGCGCCATGCGGCATGTGGGATCTTAGCTCCCCGACCAGGGATCGAACCCTCATCCCTTGGAAGGGTTGGAGTCATTTGTAACATTTGTAACATTTGTAACATTGTAACATTTGTAACATTTGCATTGGAAGCGCGGAGTCTTAACCACTGGACCACCAGGGAAGTCCTGTGTTAGCCCTTTAAACCTTCTCCCTGGTCATCTCCCACCTCTTGAAGCAGAGGTGGGTACTGTGATTATCTCCATTTTACAGATGGTGAAACTGAGGCCCAGAAAAGTCAAGCACTGTATCCAGGGTGCAGCGGTGGTGGGGCTGGGCTGTGATTCCAGGCAGTCTGGCTGTTGGGCCGTCCTTCCGACTACTATGGGACACGACCTCTCGGGAGAAGGCCCTTGGCTTCCTTGTCTCCTTCCTAGTACCGCCCTCAGCCCTCTTTGTCCCTCCTCCCTCTGTCCTTGGATTAGGACACCATTGCTGGATCAGAAAGGTACCCCCTGAGTTTTTGTTAGGTGGGGATAAGCATCACCAGCGGGAGGACTCCTTTGTTTCTACTGGATCTCATTTAGGGCCAGCACAGTGTGGGCACCATCCCGAGGCTGCTGTGTCCCATGTCATGCTGCTTCTGTCTCTCCTCTCAGAGGGGCAGTTGAGCACCCCTCCCCTTGTATCTCTGAGATCCCAGAAACAAATCCTAGCAGACAGAGGCCTCTTTGTCAATTAGAGTGAGCCAAGGGCCTTGCTATCTGTAGAGGGATCTGGGGGAGAGGCAGAGCTGCTGGGCAAAGTGAGACCATCATGTCTCCAATTAAAGTTGTGAGGATTCATCTTCTAAATCAGCCCCCCTCAGAAATTGACATTTATTAGGTTGTCAAAGCTGATTTTTCTCCTTGGCCCTTTCCTGCCCCCAACTCTCTGTGTGTGTGTGTGTGTGTGTGTGTGTGTGTGTGTGTGTGTGTTTGTACAAACATGCATATAAATAAATACCTATATTTTGCTTTTAAAAATTAAACATGCGGTATTCAGCCCTATTGGACATTTGGCTTTTTGACTCCTGATAGAGTGGAAGGCAGAGAGCCTGGGGGCAGGGGCATGCTTGGTGGGAGAGGAGGAGGGGTCTGAGTTGATGGTAGGCACATCATCTGGGGGTTGGGGCCAGGCTCCTGCAGAGACAGAGGGTGCCTGCTGTGTGATTTTAGAAGTGCCCCATATCACCACCCTGAAAATCTCTCTCCTTCATGTGCCACTGAACCTGGAATTCCTCCAGTGGGGAATCATTCCTATGAATTTAAAGTGAGATAGGAGTCCCTAAGAGGGAAATGCATTAAATCACTAACATCCCAGAGGCATAGATTTCAGAGTCTGAAGATAGTTTTATCTTCTCTTGTAGAGAGGAAGCTGAAATCTGGGGAGACTGAAGGATTTGCCCAAAGGTCACTTATCACGTTAGTGGCAGCGATGTGACTGTCACCCACATCCTCTGACTCCAAGCTCAGTGGGCTGTAGTTTATCAGATCAGTCTTCTTTGGTGACAAGAGGGAGCCTGGCCATATGTAGGCCCTGGCCCCTGAAGGAGGAAAGGCCAAGAAGGTGGGTGGGGATGGGGTGTGACGGAGAAAAGGTATAGAAAAGCAAGACCAATGTGACAACAGTTTCACTGTGTCATATTTTTTCTAATCGTATGTGTTGTCATTTTCATTTTATCCATTTTGCATTTATGATTCATGACATCACAGGCAGCTCTATAGTGGCTATAGCTGGGCCTGGCTTTCCTTGAGACTGTCTTCACTTACCATCACTACCTTTGCTACTTCTGCCATAATTTTATTCCACTTTTATTAATATGACATAACTATTTTTCTTTAAAGGAACTCTTTTTAAACTTTATTTATTTAAAAATGAAACTTTGTTTTTCTATTGTGCAATGAAAACCAGTTATCACTTGCCAGAGAATAGATGGTAATCATCAAAATAAATATAACGAGATCAAAACAAGGTTATTAAAATTTAGTTAGCTGCCTTTCCTGCCAGAAGCTCTTAGCCCGAGGACTGTTTTTCCTTTTGTAAAAAGGAAATTTAGCAAGTGTTGGAAAGGCATTAAAAACCTGCTAGCCCCCAGATGAGACTGTCTCCTAGGTAATCAGGATCTGTGTTAGTTGCCTAGGGCTGCCACAAACTGGGTGGCTTAAAGTAACAGAAATTTGTCATCTTACAGTTCTGGAGACCAGAAGTCCAAAATGAAGATGTCGGCAGGGCCGTGCTCTCTCTGAAACTGTAGGGGAGAATCCTTCCTTGCTTCTTTTTTTTTTTTTTTTTTTTGCGGTACGCGGACCTCTCACTGTTGTGGCCTCTCCCGCTGCGGAGCACAGGCTCCGGACCCGCAGGCTCAGCGGCCATGGCTCACGGACCCAGCCGCTCCGCGGCATGTGGGATCTTCCCGGACCGGGACACGAACCCGCGTCCCCTGCATCGGCAGGCGGACACTCAACCACTGTGCCACCAGGGAAGCCCCTTTCCTTGCTTCTTATATCTTCTGGCGGTTGGCTGGCAAACCCTGCCGTTCCTTGGTCTGTAGCCGCATCCCTCCAATCTCTGCCTCTGTTGCCACATGGTCTCCTCCCTGGGTCTCTGACCTCCCACGGCCGTCATCTGATAAGGACAACAGTCATGTTGGATCGGGGTCCACCCTACTTCCGTATGACCTCATCTTAACTAACTACATCTGCCACAACCCCATTTCCAAATCAGGCCACATTCTGAGGTCCTGAGGGTTGGGACTTCAGCGTATCTTTTTCGGGAGGCACAATTCTTCCCGTAACAGGGTCTTTGAAATAGAAGCGAAAAAGAACTTTTTCATCGTGTGGCCAATGCTATTGGATGCCCGTCCAAGGGTCAGCAGTGGGACTTGACCCACATGCGGAGAAATAGTACATTAAGGGGGGTGGGAAGGCTGTGAGGTGCCCCCTGCTTCTCCTTCTAGGCTAAGGAGCATGGGATCCCCTTAGCTCTCAAGAGTAGCAGGTGTTCTTGAGGCCTGAATGGGCCTTTGATAAGTCAGCTCTGGGGCCACTAGGTGCCCCAGGGTTGGGGTGGGTGTATTTACCGAGGACTCTCAGCCACCCCTTCCTCAGCCCCGTGGATCCAAGATCAGCATCATAGAAACCTCCCTGCAAGCAGCCAGCATTTACTGAGATCCCACTGAGTGCAAAGCCCTGCGGGGTTCCCGGATGTTGCCCTGGAGTGGCTGGTCTCGTGGGCCGGCCACAGGCAGCCCAAGGCAGAAAGACAGTGGAAAGGGCCAAGCGGGTGCGTGAGGTAGGTGGGGGTGGGAGGGGTAGATGCCGTGGCTTCTAGGATGGAGAGGCAGCTGCAGGCCCAGGGGGAGTTTTTCAGAGACATGGGCGGGAGATCTCTATTGGGTACCACCGTGAGCGGAAGTGGAGAAAGCCCCGAAGCTCTACCGAGTAGGGGATGGGGAGACAGACAGCCAGACAGACAGCAGGTGGTGACAGTGCTAAGGAGAAAAAGCAGGCTAAGAGGACAGGGAAGAGGATTCCTGGCAGAGGGAGCAGCAGGCATAGAGGTTGGGGTGGAACGGCAGAGGCCAGTGGGGCTGGAGCAGCGAGGGTGGGAAGAAAGAGGCAGGAAAGGAAGGTAAGAGGCGCGGGGGGGTGAGGGTGGGTGCCAGGTCTTGGGGCGGGTGGGGGTCTGGTGATCCCATGTAGGTGAAGATGTTGTATTTTATCCTAAGTGTCCAGGCAGAATTTTGAGCAGAGAAATCAGTCATTGCACCGAACTTCAAACACATCACCTCACTGCTGTGCTGAGAATAGACTCTGAGAAACAAGAGGAGAAGCAGAGAGGAGCTCGAGCAGTAAGTAACCCAGACGAGGTGATGCTGGTTTCCACCAAGGTGATGGCAGGAAGGTGATGGTGAGCGGGGAGAAATGACCGGATTCTAGATAGTCTTTAAAAGCAGATCCAGTGAGATTTCCTGATTGGATGAGTGTTGAGAGACGGGTGTCAAGGTGGACTCCAAGGTGTCTGGCCTGAGCTGCTGGGAGCATGGAGTTGCTGTTTACTGAGATGGAGAAGGCTGCAGCACGTGTGGGTCTGGAAGGAAAATCAAGGGTTCCTAGTGAGGTGGCTTAAGGTGAAGATGGGACTTTCAAGTGAAGACGGCGGGTGGACAGGTGCAGATATGAGGCAGGAACTTAGGGGAGAGTCTGGGCTGGAGATGGAAATTTATGGGTTAGTTAGTAGAGTTTAGATGGTTTTTTAAAGCCTTGAGACACAACGAGCTCGCTCTGAAGCGAGTTTGGAAAAACGATAAGAAGACGAAGGATTGATCTCTGGGGCGCTGCAATCAGTAAGACTATGAGGACAGATCAGCAAAGACAGCAGAGACCGACAGTCGGGGAGGTGAGAGAAGCACCAGGAGGGAGAGTGGTCGCCCTGGAAGCCATGGGAAGCCAGTGTTTTGAGGAGGAGGGGTGGCCATCAGTTCATGAAGTGTTGCTGATGGGTAGGTCACTGTCACAGGAGGGAAGGCGGAGAGAGGCACGATGGCAGATCCTGTGGTGGGAGCCCTTGGAACTCTCTCCTGGTTGCTTCTCTTTCCTCAGTGAAGTAAGAATCACGGCTGAGGGTGAGGTGTAGGGAGGAGGTGTTGGAAGTTTGAAGAGAGGAGAGAAAGTGGACTCAGGAAACGTAACAATTGCACCAAGGGCCGCCTTGACTGGTGGCAACTCCAGAATTTCTATATTTGAAGGATGTAGGAGATGTAGAGCTAGTCAGAGGGGAGCTTGACAGTGAACCTGCAAAACACCCACATAAGGCTGAGAAACTTCAGTCATCCAGGTCAAAGAGAAGGGGAGCTGAAGGGGGAGAAAAATAAGGCCAACACCTGAGAACCCCCAGGTAGGTCCTCCATAAGCAGGGGAAGGGGAGGGAGAGCCTTCTAGGCCAGCTGAACCTTACAGCTGAGATACAAGCCATCCCCTCTGTCACTAGCTGTGTGCAGCCACCAGAAATACAGCCAGTGGGATGAGAAGGAAGAGGCAGGACTAGACAGGAGGGCACCAGGTGATGTGGTGGCCACGCCCCCTCATCTCTCAGGACAGGAAACTCCTGGGACCCCTTCTTCTTGCTCCCACCCTTCTCAAAGTGCCAGGTCAGACATTTAGGTAGGTTCTCTAAGAGTATAACCTGCAACTCTATTTTTTAATTTTAATTTTATTCACACACACACACACAAGTTCAAACATCAAAGTAGTCATCTTGGGCCGTGAACTTCTTGCAAAGATGTTGCCATGACACATCATATTCCTGGAACTCCTTTTTGGGAAATCCAACTTAGTATGTGACACACTGTTCTCTCTTCTCTGTGGGGGTCACTCTTTGCATTTCAAGGGTAGATTTGATTTCTGGAAACAGCCTAAAGTAATTTAGGCCAAGTGTGATGACTAAAATTGGGGATTGGGGTTTTGCAGCCACTGATGAGGTTTGGTAACGGATAGAATAAAACTAGCTTTGTCTTGTTTAAAAAGGGACAATACTTCTTTTCCAGGATTTAATAAGGTATAGTGGTAAAGTGCCTGCTGTAGTGTTTGATCCATAACAGGCGTTGCATAATTGGTAATTATTAATATTCCTAAAACAGAGATCCTGAAATGAATTGTTGAAATAAGCGATTCATCCCCAAGGTGATGGCTTTGAAGGGACAGACTTTATCTAGAATGATAAATTTTGCTAAGTCAGTTAAAAAAGCATAACTCTGTAATCTTATCTGTTAATTTCTTTATCAGCCTTGCAAGTCGGAGGATAGAGGGCTCCATGTCAGAGTAAAGAGCAGCTGGAGGAGATCATGGGGAGATGAATAATGCTGACCCCTTGGTCACCCCTTAGGACCACACTTATCTTTTGGTAGTTCCTGGTTAACCAGCACTAGACACAGTGGGTCATCAGGTACTAAGGAGGTCAAGTGTGTTCTCCCCTCCCCCACTGGTGTCCTCAATGCTTCTCTGCTGGGTTGCTGATGCCAGGGAGAAACTCTAGGATGAGGAATTCTTGTCTTTGGCTTAAACTTTCAATCCTTCAGTACAAGAGCAAATAATCAGGAATAAGATAGCATGGGAGTAACTTACAGCTTTGTGTGGAGGAGGATACGAACTCCTTTCCTGAGACCAGCTGTTGACAGTGGGAGAGGAGAGACAACAGAAGGACCACAGGTCTTTTTGCAGAAGGGATGGGGAAGGAGGAGGCATCACCGAGCCAGACTTTCTCTGTGCTTCCCTCTCCAAGGGGCACGCAAGGAAGCCTCCCAGCCTGGAGCTGTGCATGGTGTAGGCTCCCAGTGCCACCTTGCTGCCACGGGGAACAGCAGAAAGTCCTAGCCCTTGTCTGGACTCTGTCCTAGCCAGGCCAGCAACTGTGGCTCTGCTCTCTCTCTGGACTTCAGTTTCCCATGAAACAAAATGGTGACTTGGGACTATATCAGTGTTTCCTAGCCTTTGTGTTGTTTTTTTGTTTTGTTTTTGGCCATGCCATGTGGCTTGCAAGATCTTAGTTCCCTGACCAGGGATTGAACCCCGGCCACGGCAGTGAAAGCACCGAGTCCTAACCACTGGACCACCAGGGAATTCCCTCCTAGCCTTTTTGTTTTATAACCTCAATCTGCAGTAAAAAATACGTTTTACATTGAGACCCAGTATATGTATTCATATTGTGTGTGTATATGAGGACGGAGATATATTTATCTATCATGTATTTATCTATCATCTCTCTCTGTCCGTCTGTCTCTATATATCTCCTATTCGGTTTCTCTGGAGAACCTTGACTAATATATATATATATACACACATCACATATACATTTGTGTTTATCTATGTGTATGCACTTTTCTCTATCATCTATCTATGTATCTATTTACCTATCATCTATCTATCTAACTGGACAAAAATTATAAGACTTGCAGTTTGAAAAGCATGAGAGTAGGTGGTCGATCATGCTCTTCCCAGTTTTGCTATCCTAAGCTTATTTCTAAGCCAGTCATTGCTTGGTGGGTTGAATATGCAGCAGAAGGTTGCCGGGATTTGTCCGTGTAGAGCCGTTAGCACGGAGTCCATCTCATGGTAACCCCTGTGACTGTCAGTCGTTACTTTTGCTCTCATTACCTGCATTGGCGTCAGCACCTTGAAGCCCACCTCACTTCTCTCCCTTTGGCTTTTCCTTATAGGTACTTCTCATTTCCTGTAATTTTTGATTTCCCTAAGCTTTATTAAGGTATAATTTACAAATAAAATTGTAATATATTTAAAGTGTACAGTGCGATGATCTGATGTATGTATACATTGTGAAATGATTCCCGTAGTCAAGTTAATTAACACACATCATCTCACATAGTTACCTTTTTTTTGGTTTGGTGAGAATGCTTAATATCTACTCTTTTAACAGATTTCAAGTACACAGTGCAGTATTGTTAACTGTAGTCAACACGTGTACATTAGATGCTCAGAACTTATTCATCTTATTACTGAAAGCTTGTACCCTTTTACCAACCTTTGCCCATTTCCCGACTCCCCAGCCCCTGGCAACCACCATTCTACTCTGTTTCTATGAGTTCTGTCTTTTTTTTTTTATTCCACATGTGAGTGATATCATACAGTATTTGTATTTCTCTGCTTAGTTCACTTAGCGTAATGCCTCCTGGTCCATCTGTATTGTTGCAAATGGCAGGATTACCTTATTTTTTAAGGCTGAGTAATATTCCATTGTATATATATATACTACATCTTTTTTTTTAAACATCTTTATTGGGGTATAATTGCTTTACAATGGTGTGTTAGTTTTTGCTTTATAACAAAGTGAATCAGTTATACACATACCTATGTTCCCATATCTCTTCCCTCTTGCGTCTCCCTCCCTCCCACCCTCCCTATCCCACCCCTCTAGGTGGTCACGAAGCACTGAGCTGATCTCCCTGTGCCATGCGGCTGCTTCCCACTAGCTATCTATTTTATGTTTGGTATATATATGCTACATCTTTATCCATTCATCTGTCAGTGGAGACTTGGGTTGTACCTATATCTTGGCTATTGTAAATAATACTGCAGTGAACATGGGAATGCAGATCATTTCTTTAGTGCTTTTTTGCAGGAATTCTTTGATGTCTAAGCTTGAACCGTGTTCCTCCAGAGAGGGTCTGTGTGTTGGCTTTTTTCCAGCAAAACCATTTTAAAATAATTTTTTGTTGTGGTGCTTCACAGCTGGTACAAGTTTCACCCCAAATCCATGTCAGGGCCATTTTTGAATTAGGAGTTACCAGGGGAGACTCTACCCAGTGCAGAGACGGGCAGGTATCCCCACCATATCCAGGTGTGGGGTAGGTTTATTTAGGGTGTAGAGGTGTTCTGGCTTTGCGACAGGATCGCTCATCTACCTTCCACTCTTCTTGAGGCCATTTTGTCTCTTGAGCTACTCCCCTTCACGTTGATCCGTTAAAACCCAAGCTCTAGGTCAACAGGGATCATCTGATCCCCCCTCACCACACCCTGGGCTTTCGTAGGCACTTACCTCTTGAGGTGGGGCTTTCTGATGATTTTTGACCTTTGGGAATTTTTCTTTTCCCCCAGCTCAGCTATGCATTGACAACATTAATTGATGTTTAGTGATCGTATTTTTGGTGTTCTTTACTGGGAGAATTTCCTGGATATCTAGACTGTCGTGTATTACCTGAAATGAAAGGTCTTAATGGTACTTCTCAACAGAGAAATCTGACACCTCTCTTACAACACGGAAGGAAGGATGCAGATCTGGGGTTTGTGAAGGAGTACATCCACCAGATGGCTGGGGTATGCTGGGGCAGTGGAGTAAACTGGCAACTTGAAGGAGCACCTTGATTAAGAGCATAGCTTCTTGAATTCCTGGTTACTCATTAACTATGACAGTCAACTTGGACACGTATGCACTGGCTGACAGCTTAACCTCTGAGTTCTCATCTGTGTATTGGAGATAAGATTTGGTGCTACCCGATGTTTAGAAGATTAAGTGCTCTTGAGCATCTAGCATGGTGCCTGGCATGTACCAAGTATTCAATAAACATTGGCTGTGATCGTTTTTCATTTCTCTTCTTCTTTGGCTGCCTGGTGGCCATGGTATTTCCCATCATCTGAAAAGGCTCTGTTCTCTTCACTGGGAGCCTGGGGACCCGGGTCACTGTCTAGCTGTGGGAATTGGGGCGTGTCACTCCATTTTGCTGTTCTCTCACATGTAAATGTTTTTCTCATCTGTGAGATGAGGGGGTGGACTAAGTGATGTCTAAGGATCTTCTCACCCTCACAGTCTGTGATTCAAGTAAGAATGGTGTGAAAAGCAAAATGTACCCCTGAAAACACAGCATTTTTCCAGGCAGCCCTCAGTGTATTAACAGACTGTACTTCCCAGAGCTGATCTGTAAAAGTTGGCTCTTTGGAATTTGGCACTTTTTCCCCATAGGAGTAGTTTTTAAGTGGTGGTTAGCTTCCTGAGCTAGCTCATGAAACCCAGCTTAATCCACCATGAAGCAGAAACACTGCACATTTGCATTGGAAATGGTAGAAAAAAAAATACTGCCACAATACTAGTAATTAAACAAAATGGAAAAACAATTCCATTGAATAAGAACTCTTTAATTTATCTAGAATCCTGGTGCTTGAGGGAAGCTGGTTAATTTAGAAGAGGAGGAGATCTATGGAAATGTATTGAGGAGAGTCTGCAAAGCTTCTTCTGGGCTCTCTCGAGGGATTGGGGCTGATGGTACCAGTTCTTTAAATGTCTGATTTCGGTGAAAAATTCAAGGATTTCTCCTGTACCACTTTGTCTTCTCCTTGAGATAGCATTGACCTAAGTCCTCTCATGTCTAACAGTTGTTGTAACCATTAGGCCTTGGCAGGTAGAGAGGGAGAGAAAAGAAAGGAAAACAGGGGACAAGAATTATCCTAACATCACAAGCTGCTGATCCTCTAGCATGTGCTATTGTGTCCGTGTCATGCTGTCCCATATAACAATTATTTTTCTGTTTTTTAAAATTCTATTTTTCCATCTTTACTGAGGTATAATTGACAAAGAAAAACTGTATACATTTAAGGTGTATGACGATGTTTTGATACGGTATACATTGTAAAATAATCACCACAATCAAGGTCATTAACATATTCGTCCCCTTGCATAGTTACCTCTTTTTGTGTGTGTGGTGAGAACATTTAAAATCTACCCTCTTAGCAAATTTCAGGTATACAGTACTGTAGCCATATAGCATTTTAAAGCTTAAAAGAATTACTTGCCAGGATATTAAAATGTCATTTAAAAATATCCAGATTTCTGGCAATGGGAAGCCCTAGCAACCTGGACTTGTGGCACTAAACTTCCACAGGGTGACCGTAGGCTCTTGCTTACCCACCAGGTCTTCTTCACTTAGTGAAGGTATTTTCTGGTTAGACCCTGTAGACATTTGAGTTTGAAAACCCTAAGTGATGTACTTTAATAAGAGGAAGGGGATTAAGGAGACTGTGTGTGTACTTGCATGGAAGAGATGATCTCAGATGGAGTCAACTGACAGAAGTAATAAAAGATAAAAAGAGAAAAGGAGGTGAGTCACGCATCATCAGGAAGAGTCAGACAGTTCCTCATGTGGCCACCAGGTGGCCTCGCAGCTGCAGCACTGCTTGGTGCTGTTTGAGGGGACTTCTGATTGGCTGGAAGAGGTAGTATGCAAATATCCAGGATACTTTGATATACATGAAGTTTCCAAGTTAACAATCAAGATTTCCATGCTTGGCTGGTTACTACTATTCTTTGAGCTAAATCCTGGGATCCCCAGTGAAAAGGGCGTGCCTATATTTCTGATATAAGGGCAGTTTGGCTGTGGTACTGGTACTCACTAGGAGGACTTGGCTGACCTTGATAAATGGGTGGGGTCCACCTCCACCCTCATTGTTCCATGTGAGACTGTCCATAAGCTCTGTGCTGGTCACAGATGGGGGACTGCCTCCTCTTACCATGTCACAATTAGATGCTGCCTCTCCCTGTCCCTGTGTCACTTGGGAGTTTCTGAGTTGCTACTGCAGACCTCTGGGGCATCATGCTCAAGTTTTGGAGGGGACCAGTTCCACCTGGGGAGCTTTTTAACATGCTGGGTCCATCTCAGACATTGTGAAACAGACTCTTGGTGTGGGGCTTAGGAATCTGCCTTTAGAAAAAAGCAACCACGGGGGTCTTTAGCCTGCACTTTGAGAAACATCGCTCTGGCTGAAAGAGTTTTGGGTTATGGGTTCATGAAAGCCAGTAGCCCATGGTGTTCAGACCAGTTATAGCTTGGGCAAATCCCTTTCCTCAGTTTTCCTATCTGTGAAATGAGGGCTTTGGATGGGCTTGTCTCTAGGCTCCCTTCCAGCTGTGCAAGTTGGAGTTTGATAGCTCCGCCTCGGTTTGGCTGATTCCAGATGTGGATATTCATTTCTCCTCCTTTCAGACCCACTTCTCCAAAGGCTGTGTTACTTCCTGCTGCTCTTGGACCATGTGTACCCCCAACCCCATCTACAGAACTGGGGAGGGGCTAAGGTGGAAGGCTCCTGAGTACCAGGGAAGAGTCTGCCCATTAGCCTTCCTGCATTCTGACAG
The DNA here is from genome assembly GCF_964270905.1 of Leucopleurus acutus. Taxonomy (NCBI): domain Eukaryota; kingdom Metazoa; phylum Chordata; class Mammalia; order Artiodactyla; family Delphinidae; genus Leucopleurus; species Leucopleurus acutus. Next base: position 99,779,121 of record NC_139150.1, on the reverse strand, counting down.
CCTTTCTCCTCCATGAGCATATGCTACAGACCTGCAGAAGGAAGCTGTATCCAAGATGCACAGCAACTAGGACCCTGCAGGGGCTGTTCCTGGGGTGAATGTGACATGGAACCCTTTCTGTGTTTCTATGTTCTGTGCCCCAGAGCTAACCTCTAGCTTATATATGGAGGTGTTATCAACTGGCTGTCTCCCCCAAATTTATGTTGAAGCCCTAACCCTCAATATGACTATATATAGAGATAGGGCCTTTAAGGAGGTAATTAAGGTTAAATGAGGTCATAAGGGTGGGGCCCTGATCAATAGAACTGGTGTCCTTATAAGAAGAGGAAGAAAAATTAAAAAAAAAAAAAAAAAGAAGAGGAAGAGACACCAGACCTCTCTCTCTCTCTCCCTCTAGCTCTCTTTCTCTCTCTCTGTATGAGCACATAGGAAAGGCCAGGCCAGGACACAGTGAGGTGGCCGTCTGCAAGCCAGGAGGAAAGGCTTCACCAGAAACCAACCCTGCTGACACCTTGACCTCAGACTTTTAGCCTCCAGAACTGTGAGAAAATGAGTGTCTGTTGCTTAAGCCCCCTATTGTATCTTGTTATACACACATATCTTGTGTAATTGCACTTTTTACAGATATTGTGTTTTTGACAAATTGAAGGTTTGTGGCAACCCTGCATTGAGCTAGTCATTCTCCCCACAACATTTGCTCACTTCGTGTCTGTGTCACATTCTGGTAATTCTCAGACTATTTCAAACTTTTTCATTATTGTTATATTTATCATGGTGATCTGTAATCAGTGATCTTTGATGGTATTATTGTAATTGTTTTGGGGCATCACAAATCATACCAATACGACCACAAACTTAATTGATTAATGTTGTGTGTGTTCTGGCTGCTCCACTGACTGGTCATTCCCCCACCTCTCTCCCTGTCCTTGGGCCTGCCTATTCCCTGAGACACACCAATATTAAAATTAGGCCAGTTAGTAACCCCACAGTGGCCTCTCAGTGTTCAAGTGAAGTGTCAATCGATGTGGCAAACTTCATTTTTGTCTCATTTCAAGAAATCGTCACGACCACCTCACCCTTCAGCAGCCACCACCCTGATCAGTCAGCAGCCATCAACATGGAGGCAAGACCCTCCAGCAGCAAAAAGATGATGACTCACTGAAGGCTCATGTGATGGTTAGCATTTTTTTTTTTTTTTCGGTATGCGGGCCTCTCACTGTTGTGGCCTCTCCCGTTGCGGAGCACAGGCTCCGGACGCGCAGGCTCAGCGGCCATGGCTCACGGGCACAGCCGCTCCGTGGCATGTGGGATCTTCCCGGACCGGGACACGAACCTGTGTCCCCTGCATCGGCAGGCAGACTCTCAACCACTGCGCCACCAGGGAAGCCCCCGATGGTTAGCATTTTTTAGCAAGAAAATATTTTTAAAATTAAGGTATGTACATTGTTTTTTTTAGATATAATGCCATTGCACACTTGATAGACTACAATATAGTGTTAACTTTTATATGCACTGGGCTTTTTAAGAAGCTCATGTGGCTCGATTTATTGCGATATTCACTTTATTTCCATGGTCTGAACCCGCAGTATCTCTGAGGTCTGCCTGTGGTAGCCTGAGCTGACTAAAGCATGAGGGAACATTCATTCATTCATTCATTTATCCACTCAAGCATGTAGCACATTCATGCATAATGGATTATTTATAAGGAATCTTCAAATTTGTTTGGGCTTCGAGTCATCACAACAAGGTCACTGTGGGTCAAGTTTTTCCCATCTTGGTCCAAACTTCCCCAGAAGCCTCACATGCAGTCCAGCACTCCAGGGCCCAGGATGAAATCCCTTCATCCCTGTTTTGGCCCTTTAACTGCTCTCCCCAAATTATCACTCTTTGGCATCAAAAGATAAAAGCCCAAGAGTGTTGTACATGTAAAAAAAAAAAGAGTGTTGTACATGAACGTGGAGCTGTATCCGTGTGTGGGTTTGTGTGTGGACACCAAGCATTTTTGTAAGTGTAAGTGGTCACGCAGGGACCTACACAATGAGGCTGTGGGTGTGCCCGTGTGTTCGATCACTGCATACATTTGTTCACATAGAAAAGACCAGATTTGGAGTCTGAAACGCTGGGTCAAAACTAAGTTTTTGCTTCTCAGCTGTTATCTCAGGCAAGATGGCTTAATTGATTTGGGCCTCAGTTTCTTCTCTTTAAAACAGGGAGAATGAGAATGTTTGTCAGAGGTGAGTTGTGAGGTCCACAGGGGAGTGAGTGTGGAAACCCTGGTAAGCTTACAGCTGCCCACAGAGGTGAGGACTCCAGAAGCTCTCCTCCCCTGAGGCTGGGTGGCCTGGTCCTGCTCTCTGACTGTCCCCTCCCGTGGTCCCTTGACTCTCCTCTCCCCGAGAGGAGGCGTGACCACAGGCTGGGCATCCTCTGCCATGGCTGCTGGTTTGCTCCGTTTTCTTCTCTTCCCCTATGTGCCTGGCCCTGGCCTATACTGGGTCCTCAATAATCATGTATGAATATACATAAATGAATGACTGGCACGTTGTGAACAATACCAGTTACTGAATGGAACGAGGTGTCTTGTGGGGCCCATGGAAGCATCCTACCTAGGGCCTTGTCGGCTGGAGTGGATGGAGATGGGAAGATAAAGACAGAGACTTAGATGCCTCAAGTGACTGTCTGCTGAGGACGATGCTAATCTACCCCCAATGTTTGGGAAACAGAGAAAGGGAAAGAAACCTCCCCGAGGATGTATGCGAGCCGAGTGTTTCCTGAGTGTCCCCAGGACCAGTAGGGAGAAAAGCAGATGATTGGAGAACTGTCATCTCTCTGCTACGGGGTCCTTAATAGCTTCTATTTATTGAACAACTACTATGTGCCAGGCACCATGCTGGATGCTGGGGTTAAGGTCATGACCATTAATTATCTCCCAAGACACCATTATCTCATTTAATCTTGAGAACAGCTGTGTGAGGACCAGGTGAAATATTGCACAGGAAAAGAGTTTATAAACTGTAGAGTGCTATAAAATGTCAGGATTATTATGGGGATGCTTTGTTTTCCTCCCCCACCTCTGCAGCTTGTCTGGCAGCCTCCCTCTTGATACAGCATTGGTACCCACCTTGCCCGTCTCCTTCCCGGCTAACTGGGGAGGCTCTCCAGGGCTGATTTATGGGGATACTCACACGTTCTCCCACTGTACATTATTCTAATCAGACACCTCATTATTGGAAGCCTGCCTCCTCGGGCTGCCTGGACAGGGTTATTACAGGATATTATACAGACCATTTGCATGGCCACCTTCAGGTCATTTCCATCACTTTAAGCTACTTACAGGCCCATTTTCTTCCCCATAATATTTGCCTAATTCGATTACTCTGTGGCCTCAGCTGGCTCAAAATGGAATCAGAAGTTACATGAGGGAGCAAAGTCAACTGGGTCCTGACAATCCTGACACGCCCTCAGTACTTTGGGGCCCACCTGGTCCCAGGTGACTATTGTCACAACCAGGTTTCCAGATCCAAGGGGCCACTTAGGAGCCTGGTAGCGGGGGCAGGGTGCTGGGGTGAGGAAAGGGCAGCTTGTTGGATAGGCTAATATTTTATAGTTCAAGATGGTACAAAGGATCCTGTTCCGGTCCCGGAGTTCATCTTCTTTAAATTCATTCAGGGCCTCCTGTACTTCATCATAGCTCTTAACACACTTTATTATAATCGATTGTGTAATATCTGTTTTCCTGCTAGAGATTTAGCTATGTTGGGACAAGGACTCTGCTTATCTACTTGATCTTTGTGTCCTCAGCATCTAGACCAGCACCCAGTGTATACTAATGGATCAGTAAATAGATACATTTGTTGATTGGCTGACTGAATGAATGGGTCCTTCATTGCCTTTCACCGTCTCTGCTAGGAATGTGTGTGTCTGTGCCTGCCCAGCAATTAGTCTTGACTCGGGGTCAGAGCCCCTATTCCTGTTCTATTGTGTGCGCTTCCCCTGGTGTCTGTTTCTGAAGGGCCCAGTCTGGGACTTCTGCTCACGTCCTGACACTGTGCTGGGTGAGAAATCTGGGGTGCAAGACTCTAGAGCAGTGCTTCTCAGCTGGAGGCAAATATGCCTCCACGTGGCTTCCAGCAATGTCTGGACACGTTTTTGGTTGTCCTGACTGAGGGGACACCACTGGTATCCACCGGCAGCCCAGGGATGCTGCTAAACATCTTACAGTGCACAGGACAGCCCCCTCCTGCAAGGAATGATCCCACCCAAAATATCAATCATGTCAAGGTTGAGAAACCGTGTCCTAGAGTTAGCTCAACAATAGGAAGTTCGACAGTAGGAAGGACGTCGGGGTCCCCGGCAGTCCCGTGGACTCTCGTGGCATTTCAGGGGATCTTTATATGACGCCTTCTCTTCCCTGCCCAAGTTCTGAACCGTGAATCAGGCAGAAGGAGATCAAATACCTCTTTTATTACTGAAAACTGTTGGAGGACAGAGTTTTGCCTGGTAGAACAGAGTTTAGTCTGTTATCCGAGGGAGATAACATTCCTGAGTTGAATGTATTCATCTCCCTTGAAAACACCAGCCTCTGTATAGGGCCTGGCATGGCAGGCAGAGGAAGAGGACATGCACTGCATTGAGCCATGGGTGCCCGGTCCCCCTCCCCACTCCAATAAACTGTGCTTTGCCTAAAATGGCAGCCAGAGCAGCCCAGACCCAGATGAGGTAGAAATGGAAACCCCACCGAAGATGAGGATTCACAGTCTCTCCTCCTGGGGTCTGACCCCTGGCATGGCCTGTGGTTATGCCGTGAGGACTTTGGAGTCAGATGGACCTGGTCCCCAGTCTCCTTCCCCGAGGCTCATTGGCTGGTCAGCGTTTGAGCTTTACTTTTCAAATCTACAAAATAAGGACGATAATAGATATTGTTCAGTTTTGTTGTAAAAACCAAAAGAATCATGATTGAAAAAGTGCTTAATATTAGTATGGGACAGGGCCAGGCTAAGCTCTGCAGTGACCACAAAGGCAGGCAGAGCACAGGGAGGTGGGTGGCCAGCAGTGCAGCAAAATCACTCACAGAAACAACTGCAGCCCAGACGGAGGAAGCAGGGGAGGAGTCTGACTCCCAAAGGCTTTCAAGGGCAGAAAAGGCTCATGCACTCACCTGTTGGGGAGCAACATGGGGAGTGAGTGGCTTTGGATTTGGGCCCAGAAGAATGGCAGATATCTTCAAAGTTCATCACTTACTATTTTCAATTATTGCCCAAGCAATTCGTGTTCATGTAGAAAATTGAGGGAACACGGATAAATCAAAGCAAGTACAATCCCTTTATAATCCCATTGCCCAGAGATAATCATGGGTAACATTCCCCAGATTGGCTAAAAATATGGTCACGTCAACCTTCTTCTTATAGTAGAAAACCCAGTATCTCCATCCTGGGCCTCCCCCTCCCCCTGTCCCTGGGATGTTTAATTCAGACTAAAGGGGTCAACCTGATCCGAAAGCCCAGTAGAGTAGCACAGGAAAGCCACCACACAGGCTGCGGAACGTCCCTTGCCTAGATTCTAGGATTGCTGCTTTTAGTTCACACACACACACGCTTAGCTGTTGTATTAGTCTGCTAGGTTTGCCATAAATACCACAGACTGGGTAGCTTAGACAACAGAAATCTATTTTTCACAGTTCTGGAGGCTGAAAGTCCCAGATCCAGGTGCTGGCAAGGTTGGTTTCTCCCGAGGCCCCTGTCCTCAGCTTGTAGGTGGCTGCCTTCTTGCAGTGTCCTCACACGGCCTTTCCTCTGTCTGTGCGCATACCTGGTGGCTCTTCCTCTTTGTGTAAGGACACCAGTCACATTGGATTAGGGCCTGACCCTTATATCCTCATTTAACCTTAAGTACCTCTTTAAAAGCCCTCTTTTCACAAAAGTCCCATTGGGGGGTTAGGGTTTCAACATATGTATTATGGGGGAAGACAATTCAGTCTATAGTAGCTGTTTCCCCCCAAACTCAACAATATGTCAGAGTAGTCATCCAAAGGGGTTATACCCCCGTCTCATGCTGTTTTGTAATTGATGGTTTGGCGGGTGACCCAACCCCAGAGGCAGCTTCCTGCTGTAGGTTTGGGGTGGCAGTTTCCTGTGGGTCCCAGGGACCTGCACTGGACTCACACAAGGACTTGGGAGGTGGCTGGACCTCTGATAGGGTAGCTTCTAGATTCCAGGAGACAGAGCTAAGCAATGTGATCTTGGGAACTCTTCCTACGTCTGGCATGAAGGGCATGGAGCTTGTGCCTTTGAAAGGACCATGGCAGCTGGGACAACGGACATCTCAGTGGTGCCCGTGACAGATTGAAGTTCAGTGCCTCTTCCCCCCCCCCCTTTTTTTTTTTGCGGTACACGGGCCTCTCACTGTTGTGGCCTCTCCCATTGTGGAGCACAGGCTCCGGACGCGCAGGCTCAGCGGCCATGGCTCACGGGCCCAGCTGCTCTGCGGCACGTGGGATCCTCCCAGACCGGGGCAAGAACCTGTGTCCCCTGCATCGGCAGGCGGACTCTCAACCACTGTGCCACCAGGGAAGCCCCCCCCCCTTTTTTGAATGTATAACCCTCCCAGGGCTTTAGTATGATCTTCAAGAGGGAGAAGGCCCTCAAAATCATGACTTAGATTGAATATTTTTGCCAGTCCTGGAGAGTGGGGGCTTGTTGCCAAGTTTAACTGGATTTAGACAAATGAGTAATGTAACATTTCTTATACCGGAATGTTGCAGAACAAGGTCATACCTGTTATGTTGGGCTGTATCAAACATTTTAATCTTTTGTCAATCTGGCGGATGAAAACTGTGTTCTTCTCTGCCACAACAAAGTGGAGAGGAAATGTGTCCAAGTAGATACTGGAAAGTGCTGAAGACCAACGAGGGAAAAGATCAACAAAGGCCAGCCCGAGACAGAGGAGGGAAAGGAGGGCTGGGGGAGCCACACGCCCAGCTGCCAGCTCTGTCCCTATCCACCAGAGGCTGGAGACTCGTCCTAACCCCATGCGTGACCCTGCCAGGCTTGTAGGGTTGGTGCTTGCCATGGAGAGGGCTTGGGGAGGCCCACCCAAGCTCATCCCAGCCTGTGACCTCTTCGTTTGTCGCCTTTGCTACCCAACCCTCATGCACCAACCCTCTTTTTTTAAATTAAAAAAAATTTTTGGGCGCATTGGGTCTTCGTTGCTGCACACAGGCTTTCCCTAGTTGCAGCGAGCGGGGGCTACTCTTCGTTGTGGTGTGCGGGCTTCTCTTGTTGTGGAGCACAGGCTCTAGGGTGCACAGGCTTCAGTAGTTGTGGCACGTGGGCTCAGTAGTTGTGGCTTATGGGCTCTAGAGCACAGGTTCAGTAGTTGCAGTGCATGGGCTTAGTTGCTCCACGGCATGTGGGATCTCCCTGGACCAGGGTTCAAACCCGTGTCCCCTGCATTGGCAGGCAGATTCTTAACCACTGTGCCACCAGGGAAGTCTTTGTTTCACATTAAAAAAAAAAATTACACATCTAATAGAAACCCCCTGAGTATCCCTCCCCAATCCCATTGTCTCACCTTCTTCCCCAGAGGTAACCCCTCTCCTGAATTTGGAGTTTATCACCCCCCCCCCACTCATCATTTTAAACTTGTGCTACGTATGTATGTTTCCATATACATGTGTATATAGTATACACACATAGAGTATATACACATGTACATATAAAGTTTTGCATATTTTAACGTGTATATAGACAGTTCTACTATATAAATCTGCTAATTGTTTTTCTCTCCCTCAGCATTATTGAGGCTTATCCATGTGCTTCTCATAACTCTGGTTCATTCGTTTTAACTGCTGTACAATATTCATTGTGTGACTATACCAAACTTATTTGTCCATTTGTCTGTTGATGGACGTTAGGTTTTTTCCATTTTTTTCATTGTTACTCTTGGGTACCTAAGTATTCATTTGTACAGGAAGACATGGGTCTCCTTATGTCATGGGTGAGAGAATCGTTCTAAGATGTGTACCAAGGAATTGAATTGCTGGGTTGTGGAGCACGCACATCTTCAACTTTACCAAATAGAGCTAAATTGTTTTTCTGAGTGATCTCCCATCAAACTGTATGACAGTACCTGTTAGTCCACCATCACTTGACACTGTCAGACTTAAAAAAAATTTTTTTTCATTTGGTGAATATAAAATAGCATTGGGACTTTCCTGGCGGTCCAGTGGGTAAGACTCTGTGCTCTCAAGGTGGGGGCATATGTTCAATCCCTGGTCGGGGAAGTAAGATTTCGCATGCTGCAAGGCACGGCCAAAAAAAAAAGGAGCGTCTCCTTGTCGTTTTAGTTTATTTTTCAACAATTATTAGTGAGGTTAAACATCTTTCATGTTTATTAATATTTGGGTTTCTTCTGTGATTTGTTTTTCCATTTTCTTTTTTTTTTGTGGTACGCAGACCTCTCACTGTTGTGGCCTCTCCCGTTGCGGAGCACAGGCTCCGGACGCGCGGGCTCAGCGGCCATGGCTCACGGGCCCAGCCGCTCCGCGGCATGTGGGATCCTCCGGGACCGGGGCACGAGCCCGTGTCCCCTGCGTCGGCAGGCGGACTCTCAACCACTGCGCCACCAGGGAAGCCCGCCTTTCCATTTTATTTGCCCATTTTCTCATTGGGTGTGTAGGGATTTCTTATATATTGTGACTACAAATTCATTCTCAGTGCATGCATGGCAGCCACCTACTCAGAGTCCACAGCGTATCTTTTCATTTGTTCATGGAGTCTCTTGTTCTGAACAGGTCTTTTTAGCTTTTCAATTTAAATCAACCCTTTCCTTTGCTGGGGGAAGTCAAGGGCTTCTAGGGGATGGTAATTCGAGAAAGAAAGAATCTGGGTGCTGCAGGGAGGGGAGGCTTCTGGTGGGAATGAGGCTGTGCATGGGTCTGGCCTGGAAAGGCTCCCTCGGGGTGGGATGGGAGCTGCATGATCTCAGCCCCTCTGTTAGAAGGTGTGTTAAGGCCTGTGGGTGTGGTCGGCCACTGTCCAAAAATCCTTTTGACTGGGGTGACAATACAATTTTTCATTTAACCTGGGAGACTTTTGAGGCTGTGAGGGAGCACCATTAATAATTATAGTGGGACAGTAGAAGTAAACTGGGACTGTCTCAGGCAAACTAGGACATAAGGTCACCCTGCCTCTGGAGTTTGCATTCGTAGTCCTTACATTCAGTCTGCCTCTGCTGGTTTCTGCCAGTCTCTGCCCACCTCTGTACTTGCCCTTTCCCCATTGCCCTGGAGGGCTTTGGGGTCGTTTTCCAGCCTCCTCAGAGCCTTAATATCACCTCTCTCCACAGTCCATTGGAAAAGTCCTTTTAGAGAGACAGGTCCCTTTGCTATGCAGATCCCACTCTACTTAAGGGCCCCTGCTGGCCACCAAAGCTCGTAGTCAACTCTCCTCTGAGTTCCTATAGCACTTGCTCTGCATGGCTTATTTGGATATTTAACTTGTAAATTGCTTGCGCATTCCCTTCCCCCATTAGCTTGCAAGGACCCTAGAAACAGGGACATGTATTACATTTCTCTGTCTCATTCTTCAAACCTGTCCCTGTACTAAATGTCCCCCACCCCTCAGTCTGTTCCACTGCTCAGGTTGGGGGAGGGGTCTTTCCTGCTTTAAGGGAGTAGGTTCTTTTTCATCATTTCTCTCTGAAGCACATCATCTTGACTGCACTCCTCACCGTGTCTCATCTACACCTCCATTGTGGTCGTCTCTCCCCTCTCTAGGGTGCTTTCAGGGGCAGTTTTTGGAACCTGGCATAGTAGATGGTTCAGCACATCAGCATGTGAAAGTGCATTTTCAGGCTGGAAGATAAGCACATAGTCATAAATGATGAACAGAGCCTCTAATTTCAGGGATGCATACGTTGTGGCATAATTAAGAGGGAAGCCTCGTCCTTGGAAAAGATTTGCAAAAAGGGTTTATAATTGCAAGGACACAGAATTAGTTTTAAGGCTTCTTGACTTTTGTGATAATCTCTAGGGCTTCTTTATCAATTTGTGCCCAGATGATGTTACTCAAGTCAAAAGCAATTGGCTTATCTGTTCTTTCTGGCATCTCACGGCTGAGCACAGCCCAGGTGGGGTTAGGTAGGGCATACTGATCAGAGATGGTGGATTCTGTTTATTATAATATGCCCGTGTGGACTTAGAGGTCCATAATTGCTTGACATTCCTGGAAGTGTCCCCAGAATGGTAAGTCTAATACCACGGATGTCTTCTTAGTAGGAGTTAAATTGGTTTTGTGATGCTTTTCAAGGAAGGAAAACATCATAGAGATGGCATTGCCTCCTGAAGGCTGGAGGCTATTGTTTAGTTTGGAGAACAAACACATCACGGATTGCACGGACGCTGCCTTTTGGTGGGAGAGGCAAGCGGCGGCTGGCTGCAGCCCCGGTGGGGTGGCAGCCTAAGAAGGTGGCAGTGAGGTTCGATGTCACATTTCTCTCCTTTTCCCTTAGGTTGCCTGATATGTGCAGAAGGTGTGGGATCTTATGAAAACCTCTTGTGAGTTTATCTTCTGTTGATTTCAAGATCGGGGCAATATCAGAATATGGTTCTCCACCCAGAGTTCTTGATGCCTGGGGAGTTCTAGAGGTAGGACACGTCTTACATTTTAAGGTGCTTAACTCCGAGTGTTTCTCAATGAGCGATGATGATTTGTGGGTCCCTGGCAGTATTTCAACGGATTCCCTGTCCATGGACTTGGATGAGGTTTGCGAGAGGGCGGAGCTGACTCACTGCTGGGCTGGTATGTGCATGTCCTACTGTGTCACACGCCTCAGTCACAGGACACTGCGGTCTCCACAGACTTATCAAACCATTAGAACCATTAGGCGTTAGCAGCGACAATAATACTCATTGAGTTCACAAAACGTTTCCAGATCACCTGATTTAATGATACCCCATGCTTTGTCTTTTCAAAGACACGTTAACATTCTGTATTCTAAAGATCTTTAATTATTGGTCCATCAGGCGGGGAGTGGGTGCTGGGGACATGGCAAAGAACAAATCGGCCACGGCCCCTGCTCTCATGGAGCTTACGGTTGAACGGTGGAGACAGATAGTCAACAATAAAGCATGATGATGGCTGTGAGGAGGTGAGGAAAGAAAGCAATGGCTGCTTATCGCCAAGTAGCCTTGGCTCTGATTTTCCTCAAAAAGACCCACATCTCTGAGGCTATTTGGAGAAATCTGTTGGTACTGGCCTCTGGTTGGGCTGTTCTAATGCAAACCTAGACCTCCATTTCCTTTCCAAGAGACTTTGGCCCTGCCCCATGGCTTCTCCCAGAGCGGGTCACGCTGTAGGTCTCTGAGTTTGCTGCCGGTGGGCAACAGGAGCACTGGCCTGGCGGTCTGGATTGAACACTCTGGCCCTCAACGGCTGTGCCCAAGGGCGGTCGGGGAGCTGGGGAGGGCACACTTGCTGGTCGTTGCGGGGCCCTGAGCCCAGCTGATGGCTACCCGGGAGCCACACCACTGTTAAGCATGAGTGGACATATTGCATGGTGTTGTAAGGAAGGCTTTTATGGTGGAGGCCACTCCTGGAATGTCTGCAACATGGGGTTGTCAGAGAATAAAGCACATTTGTTGAGGACTTTTTGTGTGTTGGGCACTGTGCCAGAGCCTCATGTATGCCATTTCAGTTAATCCTAAAGTGCTTTGATGTCAGTACCTCCTGTTCCTTCCATTTTAGACAGGAGAACATTGAAGCTCAGAGAGAATAAGTTACTTGCTGTCGGCAACACAGCCTGTACATGGCTGAGCTGGGACGGATCGCGGGCTCGGCACAGTCCAAAGCCCAGCTCTTTCTGCTCCCCCGTCCCCGTGTCATGCCGCATCCTGCAATCTTCCTGACCGGAGGCTTTCCTTGGACCCCATAAATGTCAAGCTTGATGACGTGACAATGGAGGACTTTACTGTGAATTCTGCACTCAAGGGGGATGGGCAGTTTATCAACCAGGAAATCCCCCAGACTGCAGCGTGGAGACGGATGTCACGGCCCCAAGGTGTAAGTACAGCTGCCCTCAGCCAGGCGCCTTTCCTTCCAACAGGATCTGACAGCCGAGGCACTGGCAACCAAGGACTTTAGTGGCTCCTCCACTGTCAGAATGTGTGTCCTAGGTGAGTCCCTGGTGTCCTCAGGTGCCCATGAGCCCTGGCCTTCCTCTGAAACCTGCTGGGCATAACAGTCCAGCAGTCTGGCCACGGCAGTCTGCTCCTCAGTGGGAGGGAGCCCGTCTGAATCCCAGTCTCGTTGACCGGAGCACTGTCTCTCTGACTAACTTCTGCCAACTCTTGTCTGCACCTCCAAGCACTGACTAGGGTTCTGCTAAACCTAGACGGACCTCGGCAATCAGTGAGGACTCCTGCTAAGTGAGTGTATCCACTGGATTCATGGACATCAATAGTAGCTTGATGTCCAATTTGGACTCAAATTGGATTCTGTGATTTGGGCCCAGGATGGGGATGGGGCCCACTCTACCTCTAAGTTCCTTCCCTCAAATCCTAAACTGTCTTCCTACTCTTTCTGGCCCACGGATAAGATTCTAACACATCTTGCGTCTGAGCTGAGGCTCGTGGATTCTACAAGTTGATTCCATCACAAGGTCCAACCTTCTATGCAGTCAGTGAGTGATGGTACCCAGGTTGAGCATGGCTTTAATCAGGCCTTAAAAATTCATTATGTGTCTTGTTCTCAGCTAAGGTGGGGGTGGGGAGGTGATGGGAGAGAAAACCTGGGCCTTTCTCATGGTCAGGGGTACAGCCTCTATCTTTTCTGGACACTGTCTTCCCTAAACCTTTTAGGCGATGGTTCTTAACTGGGTGAGATTTTGCTTTCCCGGGGAGATTTAGCAATGTCTGGAGATATTTTTGGTATCACAGCTAGAGACTTGCTATTGGCATCTGGTTGGTTGAGGCCAGGGTTTCTGCTCAACACCCTGCAATGCACAGGACGGCTCCCGCAATAAAGAATTATCTTACCTCAAGTGTACAAAATGTCGATGGTGCCAAGGCGGAGAAATGCTTCTTCTTTTTTTTTTTTTTTTTGCGGTACGCGGGCCTCCCACTGTTGTGGCCTCTCCCATTGCGGAGCACAGGCTCCGGACGCGCAGGCTCAGCGGCCATGGCTCACGGGCCCAGCCGCTCCGCGGCATGTGGGATCTTCCCGGACCGGGGCACGAACCCGTGTCCCCTGCATCGGCAGGCGGACTCTCAACCACTGCACCACCAGGGAAGCCCATAAATGCTTCTTAAAGTGATGGTGGAACATCTATACTTGAGGCCAGGGGCCAGCACGGATCCAAGTCGCTTGTGTGCAGAAGTGTCTCCTCTTGTTCAGGTGCATATCGAAGGAGTAATTTCAACAAGCTCAGACTCTTGCATCTTCCCGTACATAGAAAAGTGCTAAATTCATTAACTTGAGATGTGTAATTTTTCTTTAATTAACAGTAATCTTTTGATGTTCCAACTACCTGTTTTTTTTCAAAAACTCCTATACCTCCTGGCTTCTCCCTTACCTCTTTGGAGCAGTCCCTCAGAGCTATCTGAGAGGCTGCCTCCCAGGCTTAAAGTCCTCAGCAAGTCCGCTGAATAAAACATAACTCTCAGCTTTTAGGTTGTGCCTTTTTTTTCAGTGGACAGGACCCAGGGTCCAAACCCATGACCAGGGCCCCTTCTCCCATTTCCTCCTCTCTGTCCTGCTCAGTGCTTTTTAGGCCCATTCTGTACCCTCCAGGTTTCTTTCCATGATAGGATTTGAGAGCCAGACAGAAAGGACCCTGCACTTAAGTCACCGAGAAAGACCTGTTGACCGCTCTCCAGGAAAGGCCCTGTTCTTAGAACAGAAAGGCCCACCCTCTGCTCTTTGAACCGGAAGTGAAAATGTTTTCCATTGCTCCATGTGGTGCAGAGAAGAATTTCTTGCTAAAGAAGCAAAAACTGGGCTTCCCTGGTGGCGCAGTGGTTGAGAGTCCGCCTGCCGATGCAGGGGACACGGGTTCGTGCCCCGGTCCGGGAAGATCCCACATGCCGCGGAGCGGCTAAGGCCCGTGAGCCATGGCCGCTGAGCCTGCGCATCCGGAGCCTGTGCTCCGCAACGGGAGAGGCCACGACAGTGAGAGGCCCGTGTACCACAAAAAAAAAAGAAAAAAAAAAAAAAAAAAAGAAGCAAAAACTAAAATCAAACCCAACTTGAGTTCTCACCCACCAGCCTTAGGGTTCAGCGGGATTCTCTGTTCTGCATTAAAAGCAGGCTTCCCTGCTGTGCCTGAGAGACCATCAAGTTCAAAATCCTCATTCTGCACATGGTGAAGCTAAGGCCCAGGGAGGGGAGTGTCTTGCCCAAGGCCACCCAGGTGACCGGTGCCAGAGCCCAGACCAGAAGCCAAGCCGCTTGGGGTTGACCCCACCCCAAATCACTGGGTACAGGAACTCAAGAGGTGAGAAATGTTAGGAATGAATTCCAGTACATCCCAGCACACTTACTGGCTTTCAGCAGTGGGGAGGACACTTACCTCCTGACCTCAGCTCCCTGGTTGATTCAATACCGACAGCGCCCATTTGCATGGCTTTCACATCCAGGATCTCAGTTTGATCCTTGTTTCCTCTGTGAGGGAGGCAAGACTGGAATCACTGGTTCCCACTTTACAGAGAATAAACCAAGGTGCCGGTTAAGTGACTTGCCCAAGGTCACATATCTATTGCAGAAAGGGAATCAGAACCCAGGTTTTTCTATTCAAAGTTCCTGGAGGCCCTGCCCTGCAGGTGTGTGGGCCGCCAGCTGCTTCTCCCTCCTTTTCTGCTCTGCTCCTCTCTGGGAATGCCAGGCAGATGCTGCCCTAGGCCCCTTCTCCTCCTTGTGCCTGACTTCTTCCCCTTCCATATCCATGAGCATGTTATTCCCTCCTGTAACTTCTTCCTGCTCCTTCTTCCTGGTCCTTTTATCTTTCAGACCGCATACTTTTCTGCCTGATGCAGGCTTGGCCCCTAGATGGGGGCTGGGTCGTTTGCATATGTGCATCTGTACCGTGGGGCTTAGACTGTAAGCAGGTTCCTGGGGGTCAGTAGGGGAGGAGCTTTGGTATGGGGTTCTGGACGTCTTCTGAGTTTGGGCACTTGGTTACTTCTCTGGTACCCACTCGGACACTCTCCATGGCTGGGTCTCAGTTTTCCCCTCTACAGAATGAAGAGGGCTGCTCCTTGCACCCCTTCAGCTTGGGGATTAATTCTGCCAAAAAGGGGTTAAAAAATGTAACTGAGCTTAGTCCAGATAGAGGCCTGGTCTGCTCATTTGCATGTAAACATCTCCTCAGCAACCCCCCCCCCACCGCGCCCTACCCGCCCCCTCCCCCCCCCGGCAATTTGCATCTCATTATCCAGGTGCATCCTTGGTGATTCCCCCCTAGACTGGTCTTGTTGGGTTTAGTTCCATCTCCTCTTCGGCCCTAAGAGCCTTTCTCCTGCTGTCCTGGCTCCAGAGAGGCTCTTAGCCATGACCTGCCTCTGCAATCCTGGCTGCAGGCTGTTTCCCAGTCTCTCAACTTTCCCTCTGCAGAGCAGCCTCTGCCCAGGGCCCAGGGCCCAGGGCCCAGCCAGGGAAACGGCGAGCCTGAACTGGGGCCAGTGTGGGTGTGTTTAGTGAGAGGGGGCTAGCAGGGCAGGAGGGGCTCCACCTGCACATGTGAACATAAAAGACCTAGGGTGTAGTTGTATGCACACACACAGACACATATACACACGCACTCATGCACGCACGCGCACGCACACACACACGCACACACACACACGTTCACCTTGAGCCCTCTGCTCTGTTGCCGCCATGCCAGGTCATCTTTGTGCAACCTGTCTTTTGCTTTAAAACAGAGCTTGATATGTGTTTTATGTGAAGTCGCCCAGGTAAAATGTTAGGGGGAGGACGGTAGGAAGGCAGGGACAGGTTTTGTGTTTTATGGCCCAGCCCTGCTCCCCAGGGGCAGACTGGACCCTGGGATTCCCCAGCACTGCCCTGCCCTTCCTAGCACAGGAGTGTCCCCAGGGAAGCCAGTCCTGTAGCCTCTCCTTTGGTCCTACCCCTGAAAGCCTGGACAACTGTAGTAGGGGCTGCCACATCCAGAGACGAACAGAGGGCCCTGGGGAGAATGAGGAGAAGAGCCCTTGTGGAAGGTGGTCACGATCTGCCTGGAGCCGCATGGTTGGGCCGGACTCCCTCTGCTCAATGACGTCCCCTGATTAGCTGAGTCAGAATGGGCTCTGCTACTGTGGAGACTGAGGAGAGGGAGTGAGGGGCAGCAGATGGGGAAGCAGGCCATGCATACTGGTCACTAAACAGCAGCATGCACTGGGGCAACAGCACTGGGAGGTGTCAGGCAGTGACATCCAGTCCCATTTGTTCATCCGGTGACTGCTTATAGAGCACCTCCCGAGGGCAGGGCATTGCATTGTGTGGTTCCCTGGATGTAGCAGTGAATCAGACAGATGCATGACCGCTGTAAGAAATGTGCAGCCTGGTGGCAACTCAGACAGGTAACCATGGCAGAGTCAGATACATGCGAAGAAGGAGAAGTTCAGGGTCTGGGATGGTTAATTCTGTGTGTCAACCTGGCGAGGCCACGGTACCCAGATATTGGTCAAACATCACTCCAGTGTTCACTGTGAAGGTAGTTTTCAGAGGAGATTGGTATTTAAATCAGTGGACTTTGAGTAAAGCAGATTACTCTGTGCAGTGTGGTGGGCCGCATCTAATCAGTTGAAGGCCACATGAGAAAACAGATGGAGGTCCCCTGAGGAAGAGAGAATTCTGCCGGTAGATGGCCTTCAGATTCGAGTTGCAGCATCATCTCTTCCTTGGGTCTCCAAACTGGTGGCCTACCCTGCAGATTTTGGACTTGCCAGCCTCCACAACTGTATGAGCCAATTCCTCTGTTTCTCTGGAGAACGCTGACTAATATGGGGTCGTCTGGGAGTGCCTAGGAAGGGATTGGGAGCACAGAAGGCTTCCTGGAGGAGGCAGGCCTGCAGCTCAGGAGGAGGAAGGAAGGGTGTTTGAGGTCATGCACCAGGAGGGCAGGAGTGGTGTGGTTGGATTAATGGCAGCGGGTCAGGCTGGCCAAGTCTAGAGTGTGAGCAGTTGCAAACTAACTCTGTGGCCTCAGGCAAGGCCTTTGACTTCTTTGAACGTCAATGTCCTCCACTGTGAAATGGGAATGTAGTCCCAATGTATGATCAGGCCATCCAAGATGGCTGTTCTCTTGCTCTCTGTATGTCCCCTGCTCGACCAGAACCTGCCACACCTACGCCCTACTCACCTGGCTGACTTTCCCTTTTAATCAGTAATCAGTAAATGTGTACCTGCCCCTGACCCCAGCTAGTCTTCTAATCTTTAGGTCAGAACTATCTCCACTATGATAGTTTATCAAAAGCATGGTGAGGGACATTCCCCTCTGCTGGTTTCCCTGGCAACCAATGAGCCAATTCCCCTATAACCAGTAATCTCCCTCTTCCCCTGCTGCCATGTCCTGCCCGCAGCCTGGGCCGTACGTGGTGGGGTATCGCTCCAGGAGCTTGCTCCAGACGTGTAAGCGCCCCCTTCCATTATACCATTGATGTCTTTGTGGCTGACTCCAGGCTCTTTCTTGGGCCTTGAGGCTGGGCAAGTGCAGGGCTTGCAGGCCTGTGGGATGCAGCCCAACACCCAATAACCTCCTTCAAAGAGCTTCGGGGAGGATGCAGATAAGATGCTGGAGGTGAGCGGCACGGCAGGTGGTGAGAAGCTGAGGGATGGGCAGGGTCCTGCGGCCCTTTTGAGGCTCTGGTCGGGCAGTACGGTGGTGGCTGTGTGGGCCGGGGACCTGGTGGCGCTTCCTTTAGGCCTGGGACATGCAAGGCAGCAAGAGTGGTGCAAAGGGGTCCGCCTGGCTGAGGAGGCAAGAGAAGGAGCTTCTTCCCTGACTTGCTGCAGGGACCCTCCGGGCCTCTGTGTCCCCGTCTGTCAAATGCGGATGGAAGTTGTCTCGAGAATCAAATGAGATAATGTGAAAATGAGTAACGTGACAGAATGCAGCGTGCTCTTCCGGTCAGGGGAAGGGAGGAGTGGGGTGAGCGGCCTGGGCCAGGGCTGGGCGCGTCCCGTGTGGCCCTAGCTGGGGTCCCCTCAGCTGCCACCCCTGCAGATTTTGGCCCCGAGAGGGAGTGCCTCCTTGACTTTTGCTCCTGTGGGCCTTACTCAGCTGCCCCTAGTCTGGGCCCTGGAGGTGAGAGCTGCCATGAATTTGTGCAGGTGGGGTAGGTACTCTGGGTGGCCCGGTTCTTCCAATGGCTTGGGCGGTGTTTTTGCAGGGGGCTCACTGCCCAAGGTGACCACGCAGCACTGGCTGGGGTGGCGAGCTCCTCTAATGCCCGGAGAGGAGGGCAGACGGGCAGCATCAGCGCCACTGGGGAACTTGCTAGAGATGCAAATTCTAGCCCCACCTCAGCCGGTGAATTTGATTTCAGTCAATCAAATTCAGCCCCACCCTAGACCCAGTGACTCAGAAACTGGGGATGGGGCTAGAGAGCTGCGCTTTAACAAGCCCTCCAGGAGATGCTGATGCCACCGCCGTGTGAGGGCCACTGCTCTGTGGGCCTTTGGCAGGGGTGGGAGGGGCCTTTGTCGATTGACTGAAACGATTCATCTGCACAGAAAACAACTCGCTCTTTCTTTTCTTACCCCTCTGCCCCATTTCCCCCTTCCTTCTTCATCTCTTCCTCTTTTTTTTTTTCCCCAAAGACATGAAATTTCAACCTCCACCATGGGAGGTCCCAAAGCTTCTCAGACTTCCTGGCTCACCTTGGAGAGTGGAAGCCTGTTCCTGACACCGCTTCTACCCTGAAAAGAGACCAAATGATTAACAAGTATCTGAAGAGAGATTCAAATACTATGAATCAGAGAAATGTAAATTTAAACAATCGAGGGGCGACCTTGAGCCCCAGAATGGCGCAGGTCAGAAAGCTGGATGAAGCAAGGAGTTGGTGAGGATGTGTGAAGGCGGGGCCTCTCCTGAAACGCAGGTAGGAGTGTAGGGTGGTACCCTTCTTTGGGAAGGCAATCTGGCAATTTAGAGCTATTTATTTTCTGTAATTATTTGACTCGAACACACCTCATGTAGTGCTTACTGGGCTTAAGATACTATTCTAGGCAATTTACAAATTCTGACTCCATCATTACTAAGTTACTTAATTGACTATGCGTTTGCCTTATGATCCAAGGATCCTACTCCTAGGAATGGATTTTGGCAAAGATCTCCCACAATGGATAAAGGGACATAAAGGTACACACAGGTATAGAGGGACAGGTATGCTGTTTGTGGCAGAGGGACGCTGGCGGGCCCCCTTGGTGTCCATCAGTGTGGGATGGACAAATGGACTGTGATGGGTGTGTCCTACACAGTGTTGCAATCATCGAACCAGCCACCTACAGCAAGGATAGGTCTCAAAAAAGTGTTGACCGAAAAAAGTACAATGCAGACTAGAAATTCATAACACAACACCGTTTATGAAAATTCAAAACATATACTTATAGCAATGCTCCATAATTTACAGGGACATATGCACAGTTAAGGATATGCAGCAAACATATCAGAGCAGGTGCCTCTGTGGAGGAGACGGATTTGGAGTGGGGATGGGAATGAGGGGACAGGAAGGAAGACACGAGGGGACCTTGTTTTATCTGGACGCTGTCTTTTTTTTTGGAAGAAAAATTAAGTCTTATGTATTTTTAAAACCATACCACTAGGAAAATATATCACAGTCTTGAAACAGCAAACAGACAGGCTATATTATCATTTCAAGTAATAAGTTGGTAAAAACACAAGGTCCTTAATAAAACGATAAGGTGCCAGAACTGGGGCAAGAACAACGCATGTTGCAAAAGTAGTATTTGGTAACGGAGGGCTGTCCCTTTTTTTGCTCTAAAGGAGTCACAGCTTGCCCGAGTTGCTTACTTTTTCTCCTTTGACCTTCGTGTTGCCAAGGGATTGTTTCAACAGAGCTCTGTTATCACAGGGGGCAAAGTAAGCAATACTGGGTGTAGGCTTTCATTCTATTTTGTTTTATGAAAACCAGATTTTTCCAAAGCCAGTACTTCATAACTCTCTTAATTAAGCAGCTAACAATTCCTCTTTCACTGTTCATTCTTGAATACTAGCATATGGCACAATCAAAATCCCCTTTCCCTTCAAGGGTGAGTGTCACTGCAAGATTGTCTTGTCACTCGGCTGACTCTGCGGCAGACAGCCTCAGGGCTCATCATGGCTGCCAGTCAGAGGGAAGGTTTGCTTCCCCTACCATTGTGATAGCGCTTCTTATATTTTTGCAGGGTCTCCAGGCTGAAAGATGTCATGTGTGAGAATTTTAAGAAATGCGCATCCACGTCCTGACGGCCAGAAATGAATATCCGCAAGGACCCTTTCAAAGTTTTTATCGAAACTACCTCTTCCAACTCTACATCTTAAAGTAGCTTCATGCCCCTGTATATAAAACAAAAGCACGCAAAACAAATCCCCAGAAGCCCCCTTTCCCCTTCTAAATTAGTGACCTCATGGATTTTGTTTTATTTCCAGTTTGTGGGAAACGTTGTAGTGATCCTTCTGGTAAACAGGAGGTTGGCAACAAACAGAAACACCTCTCCTCACACTCCACCAGCTCATAAGCAGGTCAGATGAACCTGCCAGCCTGTTGGTATCTGTGTACTAAGAGAATCTGGTACCTTGGAGGGCTGTGGTTTGGTACAAGGGAGACTCCCTGTTGCCAGGATAAGCACTTGCCACGTGAAATTCAGGATCACAAAAACTCTCCTGTGCTATCTCTGACCCCAATTTTAGCACCAGGTTTTTTCACTTTCTAGGTTTCAAACACAAAGGAACCAGTGTCCAGAGGCAAGTGATATAGGCCTTAAACTTGCTGCCATCCTTAATTTCCTCATTCATAAACCTTCCTTAGAAAACCCAAATCCCCATTTCTCTTCTTAAATAGACTCCTGCCTTCAGCCCCGATGGCCAATAGCAGACATCTACTTCCCAATGGATGAGAGAGACTCCTTCATCTTCTTGGTCATGGTTGGGATGAGGTTCATGTGGTCATCCACACACGTGGTCACGCAACTCTCCAGCTGCCGCTTCACCTGAAGCTCTTTACTCCCTGCATCAATTGAATCTTTGGCTTTGTCGTTGCAATGCATAGTGCACCGGGCCAGGCGGTCCTGGAACTTCTCCAACTCGTTGGTCACCAGGGCCTGGGCTTGAGCCAGAGGTGCATGGCAGCGCTCAATGCACTGGTGCACTTGCTGCATGGACGCCTGGCTGTCCTCACAACAGCCGGCGCTGCACCGGAACATGAGGCCCTGCATCTTCCGGATGTTCTCTCTCTCCAGACTCTTCACCATAGAGTCCACCGCCTCCTGCACCCGGAGCTGCTGCAGCTCCGCCATGGCGACATGGCACTGGACGCTGTCTTAATAACGTGCTAGGGGTGGACGAGTGTGATAAACCTGACTGTCTGCACCTGTGCCCTAAAACAAGAGAGAAAAATGAAGCTGCCTTTCCCCGTTGATGGCTTTAAGCTGAAGAAAAGCAGGTCCAAGGGCAGTGGGCTGAGCATGCAGGGCAGGGTGTGGAGTGTGGCCAGAATTTGACTCAAAACTAGTCACTCAAATCTCTGTAAAATGGGAATAATGGTAATAATAATAGCAGTGATAAAGTGGTTATGATACCAGTGTCACATGTTCTAAAGTGACTGACCCACAGCAGGTACCCAATAGCGGCCCGTTTCCTGCTTTTCTCGTGAGCGGCACTCTTGGAGGTTGGAGGTCAGAGATCACTCATGCCTTGAGAGTCCTTCAGAGCCGCACATGTGAGTGCAAGGATCTCAGGGCCAGGGCAGGCTGTGCAGGTGGAAACAGAAACACAGCTGTGTTTCTTCTGTACAAAAGGAGAGAGAATAGCATAACAAGCCCCCATGCCCCTGTGTTCAGCACTTATCAACATGTGACCGGCCAGTCTGGGGGATTTTTGGCCAAAGGGACTGTAGTTAAGAAGAAGAATGATAATGCCTGATGTTTGTATAGAATATTGTTAAGTCCTGTACACAAATGTCTTTTGCATAAAGTATTTGGTTCAATTTTTACAACAACCCATGAAGTAGATATTGTTAGTCCCATTTTAGAGATGGAAAGACTGAGGCCTGGTGCAGTGAGGTCACTTGTCTGCCAGGGGCAAAGCCTGGCACTGACCCTGGGAGTTCTGGCTTCCAGTCCAGCCCTCTTACGCTGTTGGTAGTCCTATCTATACCACTCATTAAGGGGGTGGTCTTGGGCGAGACCCCCTCCCCTTCTGGGCCTTGCTGCCTCTAGCTGACCCTGAGAGGCCCTTCCTTGGCCTGGGGAATGGCTGCACATCCTCCCGGCCCCTCTTTGAGCTCCATGCTCTCACTCCCTGGTGTGTCCTACTTAACAGGAAGTGGAGCAGTTTAGGAACAACCCAGAAAGCAGAGCGACGCAGCCCATGTAGCCCGGCAGCCCCTGCTCCAGGGGCCCAGCGCTGGCTCTGGGCCACTGGTTGGAGAGAGGAGCCCCCGCGAGGTGGCAGTGGTGGGGGGTGGGCCGGGAGAGGCCCCCCTTGTTTCTACCTAGAGCTCATTTTGGCTTCTGGGGCCCAGAGACTGGAGACCTGGTGGCTTAGGAGATGCCAGGGAAGAAAACAGGGAGATTTCTGGAACTCCCTCAGGGGATACTCAGCTCCCAGCCAGCACTAGACCAGTTTCCAGAAACAGATTTCTTTTTTTAACGACTTTTTTCCCCCATGGTGACCCACTTTTGTAGCTGAAGGCCCAAAGGCACTCCGGCTACCTCTTTGAGTCATTTTTCTGAAGGACAGGCCCCCTGGCCAGTCCTCACTCCCTGTACGCTGGTTGGGAGGCAGGGACACCCAGCATCTTCCGAGGTGGGGAGGCCCCCAGGGACTTAGGGTTCCTGGAGCCTCCACTCCCTTCCTCAGTCTGGAGCCCTGGCTGAGTTCCTGAGACTCCACTGGGAACTTCTGCTCCTGAGTTCTCGGTCACTGGCAGGTGCCTTTGGGAGGTGACCACGGGCGGAAGAGGGCACGACAGGCAAAGAAGTGATGGTTCCAGGCAGAGGTGCACGATCTAATGTGCACGATTCAACATCTACACATTGACCACTCCCTAAACACCCAGCCCTGGAGGATGCAGAGGGGCTCATGGAGCTGCAGGTGTAGCCGAGGGCTTTGGGGGCGGGGTGGGAGTTGGCGGCAACTCCCATAGCAGCAGATGTACAGAGTTACTGTTTCGTGACTGGAATGGACTGGAGAATACTGGACACTCAGGAAGAACAGGACCACGTTACTGCCCTCAGGGATTTACAACTTAGTTGTATACACACACACACACACACACACACACACACACACACACACACACACGCGTACGTGCATATGCACACATAGACATGCCCACACTGTTACACAGGTAAAGACACACACACAGGGAAGTCATGAAAGAAAGTTAAGCACTTGGCTTCCGCTGGTGTGACTGAGGATTTCTGAGAAATAATCAGTCCAGCTGGATCACACGAAGAAGGCTTTGCAGTGGGAGTAGCGTTTGCATTTTATTCTTTGTGCACGGGGATGTATAGGAACAGCATTCCAGGCAGGGGAACAGCATGAACAAAGGGGTGGAGACTCACATGAGCCTTGTTTGCTCAGAGGACCCCGAAGGAGACCTATCTGCCTGGGATCGTAGTGTCTGGTACAGTCTCCCCGAGGTGGCCACGAGTGCCCAGCCTCGGGAGGTAAAGGCAGGCAGAACTGGCTGTTTCCAGACCCAGGGAGCCTGGGAGACCCTGCGTTTCAAATGCTACTGCACTTTGGTTAGTCTGGGCGCCCGGGGGATGGTTCTGAATTATCTAGTCAAGCCCAGAGGTGGAAGCAGGTATGGGAGGGAGACCGGGTCACTGTGGAGGCCTCGGTGGGACAAGCAGGGCCCGTTTCCCCTGGTTGCTGTGAACCCAAGGTGCCTCTTCCCAGCCTCTGCCCTGTTTCCCGTGCTTGTTGGCTCCTCTTTGTCCATGGAATAGGGATAATGAGGGTCATTGTGTATATTAAACGAGGAGGGCATCTAACCTCCTAGCACGGGGCCAGGCCCTCATAGGTGTCCTGTGATGAGGGCTCGTCTGTTTATGGAGTGCCTTCCTTCCTCATCGGGCTAATGCCTTTGCTTCTCTGAAGCTTAGTGTTGCCGCTAGTTAGGACTGGGGCCTCTGCGCTCCGACCCACCTGGGCACACCTGTTACATAGCCCTGAGGGTGATGCGCCCATGCTGATCGACGTCTCCCAGGGGGAGCAGGGACTGTGGCTTTGGTCTCCATATTTTGGTCTCCATATTTGGTCTCCATATCCCCAGCGCCTGGCGCCTGCCTCGCAGGAGAGGCTCAGGAACGTTTCTGAATGAATGAAAATGTGTACATGCTTTGTAAGTTGGTAAGAATTTACCAAAGTTAGTTGATATGCTTCTCCAGAGAGTGAGCCTTGGGCAAACACACCATGGAGTAAACAGAGCCCAATTTCAAGGTCGAGGCCAGATTGGAGCCCGGCATGCAGGACAGTTTGGGGTGGGGGAGGGGCGGGGCCACACCCACCGACACCCTCTCCTTGGCAGCCCCTCTGCCAGCCCAGGGCCCAGGCTCCCCTGGCATCGCAGAAGGCAGCGTGTTGCAGCAAGACTGTCATCTTTTCATGGGAAATTTGCGTTTCCCTCCCATTTAAGTTTTTTGTCCTGATTATAAAATCTATCATTGTAAAACACACAAACTTCAAACAGGAAGGAAATATTGAACATATTTAACATGAAAAGCACAAAATTCCCTTCTTATCCCACCCTGCGCCCTGTGAAATAGCTAGGGTACGTCCTTACAGTTGTTTTTCTGGTTTATCCACTAACTTTGATTATGTATCATCTATCTATCTATCTATCTATCTATCTATCTACCTACTTATTTATTCATGTTACAAAGGCAAGACCTTGCTAAGTGTAGTTCTACAATTTCCTTATGTCACCTACCATATTGTGGACATGGCAGTTTTTTTTTAAATCTATGCTGTGTTCTTTTTAATGGCCAGTATTCTGTGATATGCACGAGGCACCACTTATTTAACCAATCCTAGACTGATGGACTTCTAGATTGTTCTGAATGGAAATTTCATTTTCAAGGAGGCCTGAGTGGTGAGGGCTGATGCAGGCGCAGCGCTCTCAGGATTTTAGGCGTGATGCTTTCCTTCCTTCGCCCATCTCTCTCTCCGGGTGTTGCCTTTATGAGACGACAAAACTACCTATCCCTCCCACTCACATCCCAGCCCTACTCCTCTCCCAGAGCCAGTGACGGGGCCTCACGTGTCCCTCGCGTGCCCCTACCCACATGTCTTCACTTTACAGCTTCGCCAACCTAGTCCCAGCCCCTGGGATTGTTTGTCCTGCTTCACGGCGTCTGGCAGCCCACCTAACCGGCTCAGACCTCCTTGCTTGCTCAGCTTGGGGGGTGGAGGGGCTTCCTTGGCCGTGGAGGGTCTGACACATGCCTGGCACCTTGGGGAGGGCCTGGGTCAGGGCACACGGCAAAGGCCAGGACGACAGGAGGTGAAGGAGGTGGGCGGGTTGCAGGAGTGATGATGATTAGGCGGGCAGGCTCTCCTATTCAAGGAGAGGGGCAGCCAGAGAGGACAGAGACAGCTGATCCTCATGGCATTTGGGGATAAGGACGATGCAAATGAGGCCTCTGGTGACTATGAATATTCATTAGGAGTTCTCCCTTCTGAGCAGTGGGGATTCCTCCAGCCTGGCTGATGAACCTGGAGAGGCAAAGCGTGGGATGCGGTCCTTCTTCATCCTGGCTTTCCTCTCTCCCACCCTCCTCTTGCCTCCTCCTGACTTACAGGGTTGGGCAGAGGCAGAATCAGGGCAGCCAGGCCTGGGTTCTATGTTTGGTCCCCAGTTTGTGGGTTTCAGTCTGACCTGTCAGGCCTTGGATTCATCCCTTGTCCTTCCCCCATGACCAAGGCCACCTCTGGGAAAGAGCCTGGGGTAGGTGCAGGAGAGAATCACAGGGAGCTGGGTAGAATCCTAGGTACTGATGGGGAAATTGAGGCTAAGAATGTAAATGGCTTGCCCAAGTCACAGGGCAAGTCGGTGACAGAATCCGAGTTAAGCCCAGGTGTTCTGACTCTTGACATCTTACCTCCCTGCTCACCCCTGAAGCCTGCTTAGTCCATTTGCTGAGCCCCCACATAGAGCCAGTGTAATCCCTTCTTGGTATTCTCGTGTATCTGGGAACCCCTGGCCACCTCTGCATCCTGGATGCCCTGCAACCCTTCTTGGCTAAAGTACTCACTCCACACTTGGCATAGGTGTCCTGGCTGGGGTGTTTATCTTTTCAGGGGGACACCTGTTTCCTGAACCTTAAGGTGGGACCTATGTCTTATACACCCAGCCAGGGGCTCGGGGGACCTACTTTCTGAAGTCAAATGAAGGCACGAGGCCTGGTGACTACGACTGTCTTGTAGGGACCACCGGCAAGAATGTGTGAAATCCAGGTTGGGGCAGCTAGTAAAAAATGCATTTGCATCGATTGAATCACAGAATGAGATAGAAGAAAGGAATCACAGAGGTCATTTCTAGGCCAATGGATTTAAACTGCCTTTTTTTTTTTTTTTTTTTACAACCACCAAACCTTTTATTCAAGTGAAATCTTAGCGGAAGCCTTGCAGATAAGAGAGATAAAAGCAGGGCTGTTCCAGTTCAGGATGAGATGCGGGGCCACAGTCCCCTTGCTGAGTCCTCCCCTTGTTTCCTCAGCAACAACCTCTGAGCTCACTCATTACACAGATAAAGAAACTGAGGCCCGGAGGGGGACAGGATTTGTTGGAAGTCACACAGCTCGGGAGTGGCAGAAGCAGAGTTAGAAATCAGGTGCTCCTGGGGGGCTCTGCTCACCAGACCCTGAGTTTTTTTTTTTTTTTTTTTTTTTTCCGGTACGCGGGCCTCTCACTGCTGTGGCCTCTCCTGTTGCGGAGCACAGGCTCCGGACGCGCAGGCTCAGCGGCCATGGCTCACGGGCCCAGCCGCTCCGCTGCATGTGGGATCTTCCCGGACCGGGGCACGAGCCCGTGTCCCCTGCATCGGCAGGCGGACTCTCAACCACTGCGCTACCAGGGAAGCCCCGACCCTGAGCTTTTGAAGTGCCCCTCGGATCAGTTCTGGGTCAGCCAGGCAAGTGGATCTCCAGTCCCCTCCACCCGCCCCCTGAGAGCCAGGGCCTTTCAGATACCTGGGCTGCAACTTTTGTCTCCGTTGGCATCTCCAGGAGTGGAATGGGAGGGGGGAGGGGTTAGAAGGAGGTGTGTGGGCAGAGCAGAGGGAGGAAGAGAGAACTGTTCCCAGTGGAATTTGATCTGGGTAACAGTGCTTGGCCTCTGGATCTCATTTGGGCCAGGATGAAGGGTAGGGAGAGGGGGTGGGGGGTGACAGTGCTGCTGTTTCTTCTCATTGGGGGAAGGGGAGGGATCAAGGATTTGCATGGAGCTTAAAACCCAGCCCTGTGTCTCTGAAGACTTTATTGCCACCATTAGGGGCAGCTGGGGGATGGAGGGAGGTCGGGGGTGGGCCTGTCTTGTGGCCTCTCTTGTTATGCTCCTAACACGCTCTGTGGACATCTATAGGCCTTGAGAATTTACACTGAGCCCCGTCGTCTCCCTCCCTGTGCCTCTGTTGCCCTCCCAGATGCTCCCCTTCTTCTTGGGATTTATGGGGAATTCCATGTGAAGCTCCTTCAGGGGCCCCATGAGTGCTCAGAAATGAAAATTAGTAAACAGGAGGATGTGGATCTGGAATACGAGAACAAGAAGGGCTGATATTGTCTCTCAGGGAGAATTTTCTTTCAGCTCAGCTGTGCCTCTGGGCTTTGCCGAGGCTCGGGGGCGGGCAGGGTTGGGTCGGCTGGGACTGAGGGGCCCTGGAGTCATGGTTGTGTCTCTCTTTCCTGGGTGAGCCTGAACAAATGGCCCAAGCTGCACAGTGCCTCAGTTTACCCATCACAGGGGCCCAAACAAGCACCACAAACGTGTCTGGATACACTGCCCGTGTCCCCTGGAACAAAGGGCAGAGTATAACGACAACCCGAGAGAGAGGGTCCCTTTGCCCCCCCCAGGGCAGTTGCCCAGAGGCTGGACCGAGGGTGGCCTGGAGAAGCTGATGTGGCCTGGGGTTGTAGTAGCCTCTGAAGATGGAGGCAGGTGGAGTAGATCAAGAGTCCTTCCCATGCAGTCCAAGACTTGGGGTCACACATGGTAGCCTAAGGGGGCTGCACTGCCAAGCCCCCTTTGGGCTGGGCAAGGATGCCAGCAGGGAGAAGATGCAGCCTGTTTCAGTGCCCTGGGCTTGGTGGTCGATTGTCCTGGCCGTCAGGGACTTCGCTTGTATCACACCTTTCCACGGTCCCCTCACAAAGGGTCTCCCAGAAGAGGTTCCTGTGATCAGGACACAACACTGAGTATCATCTAATTCATCCAAATGACTGCCCTCTTGTATAATACAAAAGTCACTTTGTTGCTATAGAAACTGAGTGCCTAGAATCACCTTAGCTGTGTGGTATTGCTTGTCATTTCCTCTCCCTGAGAGTCAATTTATTCATCTGCAAAATGAGAGGGGAGGGGTGATGAGAGGTTGGACCTCATTATCTCTAAGGATATTCCAGTTCAGTGCTGATGTTTCAAGTCTAAGAATCCTTGCCACTTGCTGAAGTGGCCTTCTCCTGTCCTGGCAGTATAGCAACTTTCCACCCACTAGATTCCATGGTGACGCCCCCATCATCACTTCTTTCCTAAGACTCCGTTGAGATGTTGCTGGTGGCTGATTATGATTCCTGGGGTGGTGCGCAAACCCCACTCTGCAGATGTCACATGGAGATGTTATACTCTTCTGTCATCCATCCACCCATCCACCCACCCACCCACTCACCCACTCATCTATCCATCCATCTATCCATCCATCCATCCTTCCATCCACTCATCTATCCATCCATCATCCACCCACCCACTCATCTATCCATCCATCCATTCATCCATCCATCCATCCATCCATCCATCCATCCATCCATCCATCTATCCATCCATCCATCTATCCATCCATTCACCCACCCACTTATCCATCCATCCATCTATCCACCCATTCATCTATCCATCCTAAAAATGGTTATTTGGAGTGCCAATTATAAACCAAACACTCTACTAGATTAGCTAGACGTAAGATATAGGAAGGCATAGCTCCTACATGAAGGAACTTACTGCACAAGAGGTTGTGAATGAGCAATATACAGCAACTATAATACAAAGCACAACAGGGTTTTAGGGTTAGCTTTAGATTTGATTTCTGCCTCCATCATTCATTTAATAGTTAGCTGTGTGATCTTGGGGTAAGTTACTTAACTTCTCTGAATCTGTTTCTTCATTTGTAAAGTAGAGATAATGATACCAGGCGCACTGAAGGTAGAGCTAAATCTCAACAAATGTTACTTTCCTTCCTCTGTAAAAGAGGTCCCAAAATGTGGCATGGTAGTACAGGACAGGGAGAGCTTCCTGAGGCCCAGGAGCCTCGAGGAAGGCCTCCCAAAGTAGTTGACATCTGAGGGTAACACTGAAGTGAAGGGGATTCCAGTGTGAGCCAACATGGAAGAGTACAGGTTGTCACCATACTGCAAGGGGTAAGCTGGATCAGGGATATGTGGGGAGCATTAGTGGGAGGCAAAATGGAGAAGAGGTTGGCCCAGGTTGGGGGGGCCCTGACCACCAGGCTCGGGAGGCAGCCTGGGTTGGGGAGGCCATGGAGGCTTTTTGGGCAGGAGAGGAGACATGGCTTTTTGGTTCCCAGGGCAGAGTTAGACTCCTGGCCCCTTGGTAATTAAGCCATGAGCTTCCTCTTGGAGTCATACATCAGGATGTGACGAGGGGAGTGCTATGGGAGGACCCCATCCAATATCCAGACTAGCTGGGTGACCTTGGGTGAGTCCCTTCACCTAACTGGGTCCTTATGGGTAAAAGTAGGGGCTTGGATGAAGTCATTCCTTCAGCTGTGAATTCTATCACCGGTGTCCCTTCTCCAGTCTCTTTCCTGCCTACCTCTCCTTGCTTCCCCTCCTTTCCTCCATGCCTCTCCCCCCGCCTTCCTTGCCGGTCCACTTCCCGCAGGCAGAGTGGAGAAGCTGATTTGCTCTCTCCATTGCTGCGCCAGGGCCGAGGTAGGAGGAGGGCTCAGCACCTCCTTCCCAGGCACCGAGCATCCCAGCTTTGCTGTTAGGAAGCTACTGCCCGTGGAGGTGAACGGCTCTCACCTCCCTTCAGGGCCCCTTGGCAGAGCTGTCTGTGAGCTGAAATGGGCAACCCCTCTGTCTTCCCCACAGGGGCCTGGGAAGGTGCTGGGCGGTACAGGGGGCCCTCGCCAGACCCTCATGGCCGAGGGCAGCCAGGGAGGACAGCTGAGCTCTTTCCAGGAGTGATCAGTGGCTCCTACCAGAAGCGAGGCTGCCCCTGCTTCTGGGGAGAGGTTGGGTGGGTCTGGCTGGCAGAGCTTTAGAAGCTTGTGCCTGTGGCTGGGAATTTTCCATGGGCAGTGGTGGGTGGGGGAGGAGCGCAGAGGCAACAGGTAGCAGGTCTCCAGATATCTTTTCTCCCCACCCGGTCAGAGGTCACACAGCCAGAACTAGCTTGCTGAGTCAGTATAGGAGGAATCTACCCATGTTGGGTTACTAAAGGTTACAGGGAACCCTTCCTGTCCTTCAAATGTCTCTCTTATTACTCCCTGACGCCCCCTGTCAGAGGCCATACCTTAAAATGACATCAGTCCACACTTTGGAGATCTACTGATGGCCAGCTGAGAGTTGGAGAGGCCTCCACCGATGGCAAGGGGGAGTGCCAGGGGTCTCAGAGAAGGGGACAGAGACCAGGAAAGGTGAAAAAGACACAGCCTCCTGACCACTCTCCACGCCTACAGCCACCAGGACATCTTCTGTATCTGGCCAGCCTGGGGAGCCCTAGCCTGGGTCAGATTCACTGGGGCTGAACCCAGGAGGGGCCCCTGCTAGTGTGGTGGTGAGGGGCGGGGCATGAAGTCAGGCTCCACCTGGGTTCACATCTGGCTCCTTTGTGTCTAGGTGGGTCTCCTTGGGCAGGTAACCTGTCCTCCCCAACTCTGGGTTCTTCACCTGTAAGATAGTATATTGTGAGGAAGAAATGAGGTAACGTGGAGCATTTAGAACCGTGCTAGGCACACAGTGAGTGCACAGAGGAAAAAAGAAATCTTGCTGTTACTGCAGGAGAGGGCCCGGCCCCGTTCCACGAAGCTCCTATCTTCCTGTCTGCTTGTTCTTCCGGCTGCCCGTCAGTCGGTCTTTCTCACTAAGCTTCTTTTTTTTTGCGGTATGTGGGCCTCTCCTCTCACTGCTGTGGCCTCTCCTGTTACGGAGCACAAGCTCCGGATGCACAGGCTCAGTGGCCATGGCTCACGGGCCCAGCCACTCCGTGGCATGCGGGATCCTCCTGGCCCGGGGCACGAACCCGTGTCCCCTGCCTCAGCAGGCAGACTCTCAACCACTGCGCCACCAGGGAAGCCCTCACTAAGCCTCTTTTTATCTGCCCCTTTCTTCCCCTCCATGGCTCAGCTCATCTCTCTATCTTTGGCTGCTGTCATGTTATCTCCCTGCCTATCTTGCCCTCATCTCCCACTCTCTGCCTGTCTCCATCCCTTCCCGGTCCCTCTAGCCCCATCCTCCCGCCTCACTCTGGTTATCTCATCTTGCCATCTGTTTGGCAGTCTGGCAAACACCCCATGGCTCCCTCCTGCCCCTGCCTATCCCCCTGCCCCCTCCCCACGGCCCCCTCTTCCAGGACATCCCTGGCTGAGCCCCCTCTCCCTGCCCATCTCCCGCTGCCCCTCCTTGCCTTCCACAGCCCTGGCCAGAGCCCCTTCCCGGCGCCCCCCCCACCCACCAGCTAGGCGGCCATCGAGTGGAGCCATGCAGGCAGATGAGGGCGGAACGCCGTCTCCACAGGCGAGGGTCGGACTGCTAATTCCCCCGCTCTGGGTGCAGGATGTGTAGGCCTCATTCAATTATGTCACATCCACTCAACAGCTCTACCCAGATGACGCAGAGCAGCAGCCCGCTCGTCCTTCCCTGCCAGGACCTAATGGAGAGCCATCTCCTTCGACCTGGCTGACCACAGCGGTCCTCCTGGAACAGGGATGGGCCCCGCCTCTCTGGCCTTGGGGTTCTCAGCCTGCCTGATTCGCTTCTCACTCTAATTACACCAACAACTGGCCTCTGGAGTTTGTCGCCTCACCTTAATCACTGTGGAATTTGATCTCAGTGCCTCTCATTCCATTACTGCACCCCATTTGTCTGCTGCCTGCAGGAGCCAGGACGGCCCTGCCTCTCCTATGAGATGTGAGGTCTGGGGGTAAGTAGACCAGGGAGGTGACCAGAGGGACGCAGGGCCTGGGATCCAGGCCGAGGCCGCCTCTCTGGTCTGAAATACAGATGTCTGCGTGTTGCCGTGGAGTTTATCCCAGGCATCAGACCTCTACTGACTAAAGTCTATGCCAGGTACTGTGAGACACTCCAGAGAAGGCTCACATCCTGTCCCTTTCCTCAAGAAGGTTAACCTGGGGAGATGAGAAGCAAATGATGCAGGGCAGTGCTGGCTGTAAATGGAATTGGATTCAGAGAAGGGAAGATCAAATAACTAGAGGACAAACGTTTACTGGGCATTTACTGGGTGACAGAATCTCTCATGTGTATTGTGCCATTGACTCCTTACCAATCTGTGAGGAAAGGATTATCTCCATCTTCAGGTGGGGAAACTGAGGCCCAGAGACATGGAGAGGTGTGTCTAAGCTCAAGCAGCTGGTACGTGACAGAGCCAGTGCTTAGGGCCTTGGGGCCAGGTTCTTCCTTCCCCACCATCCGTCAGGGGCTGGAGTGGCCGGGGAAGCCTCTGAGGCGGGACCCATGGGGAAGAAGGGAGGACAGCTCGGGTAGGGGGACAGCTTGAGTAGGGTTTATTAACAAGAATGAGGACACTGAGAGGGGGGAACGGAGCAGACTGCTGTGGGCGAATGCTGTGGGGAGCACGTGGAATGGGGCAGGGTAAGTAGGATGGGGAACCTTGAATAACTCATAGGAGAGTCTAGACCTCAAAGCTGGGTAGAGGGCGTCACCTTCAAGAAAATGCCCAGTGAACCAGCATAGTGGGAGGAACTGTGTCCTCCCAAAAGACATATCCAAGTCCTAACCCTTGATATCCAGGAATGTGATCTTATTTGGAAATAGGGTTTTTGCAGCTGCAGTTAGGGATCCCGAGATAGGGTCATCCTGGATTTAGGATGGGCCCTAAATCCAATGATTGGTGTCCTTATAAGAGATAGGACAGGGAGATTTGAGACAGGGACACAGAGAAGGCCATGTGAAGACAGAGGCAGAGATTAGAGTGATGCTACCACAAGCCAAGGAATGCCAGGAGCCACCAGAAACTGGAAGAGGCAAGGAAGGATTCCCTCCTAGAACCTTTGGAGGGAGCACAGCCTTGCTGACACCTTGGTTTTTGGATTGCTGAGAAAATTTCTTTTGTTTTCTGCTACCTAGGTTGGGGTAATTTGTTACAGCAGCTGCAGGAAACTCATGCAGCCAGGAATTCTTCTGTTTAGAACGAGGGACATGACAGGCAGTGAAGGCTGGTGGGATCTGCTTCCCCAAGGGCAGTTTGGGGCCCACTGCACTCCCCACTGGAGACCCCTGAGGCCTACTGGGGTCCTCCACACTGAACTCATGGCAGCAGGGCTGGCCAGAGAATTCAGCCTCTCACTCCTTGCCTTTGCCCGGGAGGACATGCTGTATCCAAGTACAAGGGGTGAATAAGGGGCCCCAGGGAGCTGATGGAGGCAGTTTTATGCCAGACAGAAAGCTAGTGGATGGAGCGTGTCACCCTTGAGAGGAGCCCTTCTGGAATTATGAATGGGTCCACTCAGAGTTTCATCTACTTTGTGGGTGCTGATGGCTCCATGACATGTTATTAGAGGAAATTAAGGATGTTTTGGGATGAGAGTGTGGGCGAACAACCACCCCCAGTGTGTTCACTCCCGGAAGTCATCCCTCAAGGCCACTTCCTGAGTAGAGCCTGAGCCCGATGAAGCAGTGTCACCTCGGATGGGAAATTCTCACCCCAATAGAGCAGTAAAGCCCAGGCCAGTTGTTCTGTAAGAATTAGTTGTGTGATTTCCACCCCTACTCCCTCCCTGTGATCCTCACTTAGGACAGGACTCAACGTCTACAAGCAAGAAGCCTGGTCCCCTCCAAACCCCCAGCGGCTCCTGGACTCCATTCCATGGCGGGGAAAGAGCAGAATTAACAAGATGAGCATGAGTCTCATTTTGAGAGACGTTTGTGAGGGATTGAGACATCCCTGTGGAGGGGGACTTTGGCGAGTGAGGCCTGGAGTACGTCTGGGAGTCAAGAGAATAGCGCCCTAAATTGAGGAGTAGGAATACAGAGGTGAGGGCTTGAGTCACCCTGGAAGCCTCCTCCTTCTAGAGGTTGGGCACATGGAAGCAGACACCAAGGAGGGGCCAGGAGATGAAGCTGTGGGACCATTTACTTGACCGCAGGCCTCAGTGCCCAGAAGGTTGCTCTTTCTTCCCTGCTGATGGCAGCTCTGTTTCGTTGTGGCTTTTTCCTCTAGAAAGGGTGAGATGTTTTCCATCACGCCCTCCATCTGAGCCATCTTCATTTACCAGTCTTCTGACCCAGCCCTTTGTGTTTCCAAAGAGGTTGCTGAGGCCGAGGGAGGACTGCCATTCAGTCCAAGTGAGACCCACCCAGATGACTGTCAGCGCCTGAGGCTTCCGTCCTGCGTCCGCCTTCTTCCGTAAGAGGATCGTCTCCTGAGGGCTGCCTCAGTTTCTCTCTCTATAAAATGGGGAAAGTTACATGGCTTTGTGCAGGACTGAAGCAGGACAGGGTCTCCTGATCTCCCTCTGTCGTTTCCTTCTCCACAGCTCCTTGCCAAGCCCCTTCCTTCCCCCTCAGCTGGGGTGGCACATTCAAGACAAGTGTGCGCCAGCTGAGTGTGTGTGTGTGTGTGTGTGTGTGTGTGCGCGCGCGCGCACACATACACGTGAGCTCAGCCTGCTAAGCGCACCCTCTGTCTGCCAGTAGCCCCATTTGCAAGGTCACTGTCCTTCCCCTCAGCATCACTCCCGTACTAAGCTTTCAAAGCAAACAAGCCACAGTGAGGGTTTCTGGGCTGCATCCAACTGGCACTCTTTCCTGCTCCCCTCAGCCCTCCACACACCTGTCAGGCCGCCACAGGGCCTGCATTATGCCCAATCTCTCTCAGCCTTCCCCTCCCAGAATATTACTGCTGGAAGGGCCTGACCCAGCCCTTTGTGTTTCCAATGAGGATGCTGAAGCTGAGGGAGGGATGCAGCTGTCTGAGGTCACACACTAATGCTTGGTAGAGCTGGAGCCTGGGCCTGGACCACTTATGTACATATCCAGGCAGGTTATGTGTTTGGTGTGCTACAAACAGGCTTTGGGAAATATCCATCCCACCCTTTTTTAGTGGGGTTGGTGTTGGTGCCCGAGAGGAGTGTTGGGTGTTCCAACCCAAGACTGTTTCAGTGGGAATGGGGACCAGCTTACTGAAGAAGCTATGTGGAGAGACCCGAGTTATTTGGTACTAATTTACTTCTTTATCCCATTGACGTTTTTGTGTCCTTTACAGACTCGTGCCCAGTCAACCAGCCCTGTAACGCAACCTGGTGGCATGAGAACCCCAGGTCCCTGACTCATTTCTCCGTGCCACTTCCCTTCAATGCCAGCATCTCCCTCAGGGCGCCAGGAAACTCTGTGCTGCAGGGACCTGTCTCCAGGGGATGACAAGGTGCCCCTGTGCTCTCTCCAAGCCCGCTTTCCATTCCCTGTCACCTGGCTTTCCTCCTCTTTCAGCTGCCCCTCTTCTCTCCTGATACCTAACCTTTTATTTTTATTTTATTTTTTAAAAAAATATTTATTTATCAAACAACCCATACATTGTTAGTATAGACATCGTGCAAGGTTAAAACATATTCAAACATCAAGATCCACATTCAGGGCTTCCCTGGTGGTGCAGTGGTTGAGAGTCTGCCTGCCGATGCAGGGGACAGGGGTTCGTGCCCCGGTCCGGGAAGATCCCACATGCCACGGAGCGGCTGGGCCCGTGAGCCATGGCTGCTGAGCCTGCGTGTCCAGAGCCTGTGCTCTGCAGCGGGAGAGGCCACAACAGTGAGAGGCCCGCATAAGTTCTAGAGGCTGGAAGTCTGGGGTCAAGGTGCCAGTGTGGTTGGGCTCTGGTGAGAGCTCTCTTCTTGGCTTGCAGATGGTTGCTTTCTTGTTGTGTCCTCACATAGCAGAGAAAGAGAAAGAGGAAGAGGAAGAGGAGTCAGAGAGAAAAAGAGAGAGAGAGAGAGAGAGAGAGAGATGATGCCTAACCTTTTAGAGCTCTCTGGCCTAGAATCTTCTGCTACCTTTTCTTTCCACTGTGTCTCTAAAGCTCATTCCTCAGACCCACCCATTCCCAGAGAGATGACAGCTCCATCCACATCTAAGTCCCAGCCATGTCTCCTGTTCCTTATGCAGACTCTCTGGTGCCAGCCCTCCAGCCCTCACACCCACCCTCGTGTGGAACGTGTGGAACGTGGGTGGTGCTGCTGTCCTTCTGTTCAGTGTGTCTGACTACCTGAAAGTTATCTCATGAGGGATTCATTTCTTTGGCTTGAATGCAAATGCCCCCGGGAGTGGTCACACACAAACTCACTGCCGGTGCTGGTGTCTTGAAGAATAGGAAGGGCTTTATCAGTGAAAATGAGAGGGCGCAGCTCACCCTTCCCACTCCCCATAT
This sequence comes from Leucopleurus acutus, assembly GCF_964270905.1. Lineage (NCBI taxonomy): Eukaryota > Metazoa > Chordata > Mammalia > Artiodactyla > Delphinidae > Leucopleurus > Leucopleurus acutus. The sequence goes on along the minus strand of NC_139150.1, from coordinate 99,742,050 downwards.
CCTCAAGTCCATTCTCTAGTAGGTCTGTGTCTTTATGCCTGTCTTACCCCTAGGTTCTTCATGACATTTTTCCCCCTTAAATTCCATATATATGTGTTAGCATACGGTATTTGTCTTTCTCTTTCTGACTTACTTCACTCTGTATGACAGATTCTAGGTCTATCCACCTCATTACAAAAAGCTCAATTTCGTTTCTTTTTATGGCTGAGTAATATTCCATTGTATATATGTGCCACATCTTCTTTATCCATTCATCTGATGATGGACACTTAGGTTGTTTCCATCTCCGGGCTATTGTAAATAGAGCTGCAATGAATATTTTGGTACATGACTCTTTTTGAATTATGGTTTTCTCAGGGTATATGTCCAGTAGTGGGATTGCTGGGTCATATGGTAGAGCGAGAGAGAGGCATGGACATATATACACTACCAAATGTAAGGTAGCTAGCTAGTGGGAAGCAGCCGCATAGCACAGGGAGATCAGCTCGGTGCTTTGTGACCACCTAGAGGGGTGGGATAGGGTGGGAGAGAGGGAGACGTAAGGGGGAAGAGATATGGGAACATATGTATATGTATAACTGATTTACTTTGTTATAAAGCAGAAACTAACACACCATTGTAAAGTAATCATACTCTAATAAAGATGTAAAAAAAAATAAAATATACTAACATGCAAAAAGTGAAAAAAAAAGAGAGGGCGTGTAAGTTTCAGCAGGAGCTCAGATCAGCAATAAGAAAGGGAGTGTGGTATTGGGGGGATCTTTAGCAAGCACAGATTGTCTTGGGGGGTGTTGGTAATCCTTTTCTGTAGAGGGCTGTATAGTAAATAATCCACAGATAGTAAAAGTCTACCTGTAATAGTCTTTGGGGACCACATGGTCTCCGTCACAACTAATTCTGTGGTAGCGAAAAAGCAGTCACAGGCAGAGTTATAGGCTGAGTTGTATCCCCCAGATCTGTTTGTTGAAGTCCTAATGCCCAGTATCTCAGAATGTGAATGTATTTGGAGATGGGGTCTTTAAACCGTGATTAAGTTAAAATGAGGTCCCTGGGTGGGCCTTGATCCAATATGACTGGTGTTTTTATAAGAAGAGGAGATTAGGACACGGATGTGTTCAGAGGGAAGGCAATGTGAGGACACAGGGAGAAGATGGCTGTCCACAAGCCAAGGAGAGAGGCCTCAGGAGAAACCAATCCTGTTGACACCTTGATCCCAGACCTCCAGCCTCCAGAGCTGTGAGATAATAAATGTCTGCTGTTTAAGCTCCCCAGTCTGTGGTACAGTTTGTGGTTATGGCAGCCCTAGCAAACCGATACAAGCAGTCTGTACACGAATGAGTGTGACTGTGTGCCAATACAATTTTTTTTATGAACATTGAAATTTGAATTTTGTATTATTTTCACATGTCATGAAGTATTATTCTTTTTTATTGAAGTATAGTTGATTTATAATGTTGTGCTAGTTTTAGGTGTACAGCAAAGTGATTCAATTATATATATATATATATATATATATATATGTTCTATTTTAGATTCTGCTCCATCATAGGTTATTACAAGATACTGAATGTAGTTCCCTGTGCTTTACAGTAGGCCTTTGTTGTTTACCTATAGTAGTGTGTATCTGTTAATCCCAAACTCCTAATTTACCCCTCCCTCCTCTTTCCCCTTTGGTAACCATAAGTTTATTTACTATGTCTGTGAGTCTGTTTCTGCTTTGTAAATAAGTTCACTTACATCATTTTTTTAGATTCCACATATAAGTGATATCATATGATATCTGTCTTTCTCTGTCCGACTTTTCTTCACTTAGTATGATAATCTCTAGGCCCACCCATGTTACTGCAAATGGCATTATTTCATTCTTTTTTATGGCTAAGTAATATTCCATTGTATATATAGAGGATATATACATCTTCTTTATCCATTCATCTGTTGATGGATACTAGGTTGCTTGCATATCTTGACTATTGTAAATAGTGCTGCTATGAACGTTGGGGTGCATGGATCTTTTCAAATTAGAATTTTTGTCTATTTTGGATATACGCTCAGGAGTGGGATTGCTGGGTGATATGGTAGCTCTAGTTTTAGTTTTCTAAGGAACCTCCATACTGTTCTCCATAGTGGCTGCACCAATTTACATTCCCACCAACATGAAGTATTTTTTTTTTCAATTTTTCCACACCATTAAAAAAATGTGAAAACCATTCTTAGCTTATGGGATGTACAAAAACAGGCGGTGAGCTTTGTTAGGCCCGTGGGCTGTAGCCTGCTGACCCCTGACCAGGGCATCGGATGTGGCAGTGGGGTGGTGGGGTGGAGCTGAGGCTGGGAGGGGAAGCCAGGTCCGCTTCAGGTAGGCCGTTCACAGTGAAAGAGGGAGCCACGGAACGTTGTAGAGCCAGGAGTGATGTGACTAAAACTGGACGTTCAGGGCAAAGGTCATCCTCCTTGATGTAGAAGGAGGTAGGAGCTTAGTAATTCCGCTTTCTTGCTGAAGCCAGAGAGCTTCTAGTGCACCCAAAATTCTTATTGTCTTCTTTAGATTTCTCTCTCCTCTCTTGCCCACTGGAATATTTTGCAGTCACGTAGTGAGCATTTTGATTCCAGGAATTGTTTCCCATCTTTCTTGAGCTGTCTCCCCCTTTAGAGTCTCTGGTCACAGAATTATAGCCACCTTTTCTCTGAATGACTTGAAATTAGACTTCCAAAAGTCTCTGCACCAGTGTTCTCTTTGCACCGAAGACTTTCCAAAAGTCTCTGCACCAGTGTTCTCTTTCTGGGCTGCTCTGAATTGCTAAGATGACACGTTTACTTACCTCTAAGCTTCTGTGCCTCTGTTCACGGCTTCTGTCGTTTCCACTACTCAGTAATTTCTTCTCGGTGGATCAGAATTAAGTCTGAGAGGGCTGATGCCTTTGTTGCCTCCTAAACCTTCTGCAGATGGAGTTGTGAGCCAGGCGAGTCAAGAGGTTATGGAAGACTTTGTTGTTAGCAGAGTGGGATTTCTGTGCATTTGAATCATTGCTAATGTGTCCTGTTCCCGTGCTGGGTTTGTGATCTGATTTAGGGAAGCACCATTTGGTCTGATACCTAAACCTGTGGAAGAAGAGTCCAGGGGCCCTCCCTATGTCCCCAGCCTGGCACGTGGTACCATTCATCCCTGACCTGCTCCCAGAAAGGTAGGTTGGGAGGAAGCAGGGATGAGGGTGATGTTCCTCACTTCACAGAGAGAAGAAAATTCTTCTCAGAGAGAAAGCATCCTGCCCAAGGCTACACAGACAATCCCCAGCAAAGTCGGAAAGCAGCACAGTCTCTGCCTGCTGTAGCGTTCCAACATGCAGTCCCTGCAGGGCCTGTCGGATTCCAGAGGAAGTCCAGACCCCACGCCCGCACTTCCTATTATCAGCAGGCTTCTCCCACTCCATCTTCTCTACCCCTTTTATGGACCCTCTTTTCTCTTTAGGCAGAAAGGCATTCTCACTATTTCTTGTGTCCATACCCCTGCACGTGCTGTTCTCTCTGCTTGGAATGCCTCTCTTCTTCCTGCTGTCTTCCTAGATGTCATCGTATTTAAGGCCCAGCACAAGCCCGGGTTCCTCCATGAAGAAGACCTTCCTGCCCGCCTGAGTTTCCCCTTCCTCCCCTCTGACTCAAAAGCCCCTGTTGTCTGGAGCCCTTGTTGACCATTGACATGAACTACACATTGTCTCATTCTGTCCAGTGCAGACCCTCAGCGTGCCCTGAGTTCCCTTGCTTCCACCAAAAGATCAGGAGTTGAGGAACTTCCCTGGCGGCGCAGTGGTTAAGATTCCATGCTCCCGATGCAGGGGGCCTGGGTTTGATCCCTGCTCAGGGAACTAGATCCCACATGCATGCCGCAACTAAGAGTTCACACACCACAACTGAGGAGCCCGCCTGCCGCAACTAAGACCCAGCGCAACCAAATAAAAAAAAAATTTCCAGGGGCAAAAGATCAGGAGTTGAGTCTTATGGGTCTTTGTCCCCATCACATTTAGCACAGCCCTAGAATGTGGAGCTGGGAAAGAAGGAAGGAGGAAGGAGGGAGGGAGGAGGGAGGAAGGGAGGAAAGGAAGGAGGGAGAGAGGGAAGGGGAAAAGGAAAAATGCTCAATGCTGAAAACCTTCATGTCCTGGGACAGGCAAAAATGCTGTCTCTAGGAAAGGAAATGAGTGGGGAATTGGGGCTGGAGTGTGGGTGAGTGTCCAGGAGGGACGTCGGCTCTAGATGGCCGGGGATCTGGGAAGGACGAGCTCTATCCTTACAGGTGCAGAGTCTGAGGGAGTGTGTGGGGGAGGGGAAGGGAGGGGGGCAGTCCCTTCCTCCTGTCACTGTATTTCTCCTGTAGTGGTCGGGGGTGGGGGGTGGGGTGGTGGTGATGATGGTGGGATGTTGATGCCTTTGGTGACAGGAGATAAATGAATCCATCCTAAAGAGCAGCTCCTTTTCTAGAAATGTAGTAGTTCAGCTCTTGACTTCACTGCCTTGGGGTTTTAATTAAATGTCAAATATAATTTAGGACTGGAGTGCTGATAGGTGTGTGAGCATGAAGTCTAATGCCTTATCTTTGTGGGTCTCCCTGGTACGAACCTGATTTGGGGGGTTAACTGATCACTGTTTGAATGCCACATGAGAAAATATTTGATTTCCCCCCTCCCCTCATCTTTGGTTTTGAAATAATAGTTGGAAGAGTAAAAAAACAAAACCCCCAAACCTTGGGTATATGTTATACATAAAAAACCAAACTGGGATCAGAGACCTATAGAAATATGTATATTCGATCTGTAGTTTTTGTTTCCCAAATCAGGTTTGGAATGGCATAGCTATTGACCTATTTTCTCTGCTCAGCACTCGGTGGCTAAGGGCCTTGACAAAGCTGCCCCACCAACCTCTCCTGCCCGTTCTGTGGAAATAAAGAGGGGGGAGCTCAGATACCTGTCCTGGTTGCTGCATGCAGTCTGTCAAGGTCCCCAGGATTATTCAAGAAAGTGAGACTAAGTTCACACTTTCCTTGTGCAGGTGAGGATGCTGAGGCCCGGAGCAGGAAGGGACACGGCCAAGGTCTTAAACTGTCTCTAAACTGGGTTAGTGGCAGGGCCAGAAACACACCTGAAACCTGCCTGAATGGCTTTAGCAATTGATGGAAGCAGTGTGTCGCAGGAAAGTAATTAGGGTAACTTCATTTCAATTCAATTCAGTAAGTATTAAGTGGCAACTGTATCAGAAATTGCAGAGAATGCAAGACAGTACTGGACGCCACCCACAGGAGATCATCTATGTCTTTAAGGGGCTGAGAGTTCTTCCTCTGTATGATTTAAAATTTTTTAAAATTTAATTTCTATTTTATATTGGAGTATAGTTGATCCACAATGTTGTGTTCGTTTCAGGTGTACAGCAAAGTGATTCAGTTATACATATACATATATCCACTCTTTTTCAGATTCTTTTCCCATTTAGGTTATTGCAGAATATTGAGTAGAGTTCCCTGTGCTCTACGTAGGTCCTTGTAGATTATCTATTTTATATATAGTAGTGTGTATACGTTAATCCCCAACTCCTAATTTAGTCCTTTCCCCTTTGTATGATTGATACAGTTATTTTCTAAAACACAAATGATCATCTCACGTCATTGTGCGGGGCTCTGTAAACCTCTCCACTGAATCCCTTTGTGTGGCAAAGTGGACCTTTGCTATGCTATTCTTAACCTTCCTCTATAGCCTCTTTCCCTCCAGTCTGTAACACACACGCCATCCTCCAGCCAAACCAGACCTCTCACCAGCCCCACGCGTGACTTAGATGTGCACAAAGTTCCCTCTGTCTGAAGTCTCCCACTTGGGTTGGTTAGGATTGCGTTGGGCTGCAAGTAGAGGGTGCTGGGGTAGATGGGGCTTAAGTCTGGAGGACCTTATCCTTCTCACAATGCAAGAAGACAGGCAGTTGCCAGACACTGTTTGGCTGTTCAGTGATGCTGTCCGAGTTCCAAGTCCCTTCTCCCTTTCCACACCGCCATGCTTTGCTTGTCAGCGTTTTGTCCTTCTTCTCAACTCCTGATGGTAGCAAGCTGCCTATGGTGGCTTAAGGCATCACATTTGCCTTCAGGGCAAGAGGAGAGGAAGGGCCAGAAGCAAATCCATCTGTTCTTTGGTGCGAGAGCGCAAATGCTGCCCCAGAATGCTTGCCAGCAGATCTCCTTTTACTTCCCACTGGCCAGAATGGGGTTACATGACCACTGCTAGGTGCAGGAGAGCCTAGAAGACCAAGAATCCGGCAAGGGGATGAGGATTTCATAACTGGCTTATGGGAATGGGTTGAGAAGTAGCTGAGCTCCCTAACCCTCAAGTGGGGACCATTTTGAGATGTGCGTCACTCTGTTTTCCAGAGCTTCTCCATGGAATTGACCTCAGACACCCACCCATGTAGCTGGCTTAATAAAATGCATCTCCTAGGTCACTTCCCTCTTCACAGCTGGTGTTTCCTGCATCCCCTCAAGTTGGCCAGGTGTGCTCTGGTCCCTGGCTCCGGGTCTGCTTCTGGGGTGATCCAAACTAGAGCGTCATCTTAGTCATCTCTGTATTTCCAGAGGTCGGCACAGTGCTTACTTGAGAGCAGACATCCAGAGCCCAGTGGAATGAATAATGGGACAGATGGGGAGGATAGGTCTATACACAGAGTGAAGCGTAGTTAAGCAACAAGGCAAAGGGGGGTCACACGGTGTCGTGGTAGAGACGTTGACTGCTCACCATATATCTGCGTGCTTCTCTGTATTTCCCATCCTCCTGGCAGTTCGGTGGGAGCTATATGACAAGGCCCGGCCAATGGCTGGGAGGGGAAGTGACGTGTCACTGTGTGCAGCCCTCCAGCTCTCTCTTTCCTGCCACAGTTACCTGGAATCCATGTGTTGATGCAGCAGGCAGTGTGATATGATGCAAGCAGCCCAGATATCTGAGCTCCTGTTTGGAGGACAGCTACCCAGAACAGACTTTTCATGAGTGGGAAACAAACCACATCAAGCCATGGAGTTTCTTCTTTTGTTACCAGAGTAATCTAGCCTCACCTGCACCATCTATTCACTAACGCTTACTTTTGAACTCCTGCTCTTTGGTTCTAGGTGCTAGGGAGAGAGGTAAGTTGGGGGTGCCGAGGCCCTACCCTCTTTAGCGTGTCGTCAGGTCACTCACGCCAGGTGGTAGACAGTTCTGATCGTGTTTTTCCAGTTCATGTTTTCTCTCCCAGGTGGGAGAGGCTCCAGCTTAGCTCCCCCTCTTCCCTTCTTTTTTTTTTTTTTTTTTTGGCGGTACGCGGGCCTCTCACTGTTGTGGCCTCTCCCGTTGCGGAGCACAGGCTCCAGACGCACAGGCTCAGCGGCCATGGCTCACGGGCCCAGCCGCTCCGCGGCATGTGGGATCTTCCCGGACTGGGGCACGAACCCGTGTCCCCTGCATCGGCAGGTGGACTCTCAACCACTGCACCACCAGGGAAGCCCCCCACCCCTTCCCTTCTTGACGGCCTCACTCCTGGCATCTTTGGTGGAGAAGTTAGGCAGATTATAGGTTTGTGGTTCTATTGAGGATGAAAAGCATTAATATCCAATGTTTTAAAAAAAAGTTTTGACTGCAACTCAGAGTGAAACATTGTTTTTTCTGCTGCCGCCTCCACCGGGGTCCTGGAGCCTGTGAGCCCAGGCTGGGGAGCACGCTCTTGGGCAGGAGCAGCTGGGCAGTGTCCCCGGGCGCCGTGTCCTTACCTGCACCTTCCCCTGAGAAACAGATCTTACATTACATCCGTATGCAACACATATATATATGTACACTTGCATGGGTATGCCAGCTTCAATACCTATCACTGGCAATATATTCTGATATTTTGTTAAACAATGCTCATTGTGACCCACAGAATTGATTTCCATGACCCTTAAGGATATACAACCTGCAGTTTGAAAAAAGAGAAACAAAACAGCCTATGCAATAGAGCCTTTAGGGAGCTAGAAAGTGGTGGTAAACACTGTGGGCTGGGATGGTCTAGGAGGGCTTCCAGTAGGAAAAGGCCCTTGACCGGAATCCATGAGGGTGGACAGGAGCTGGATTAGTAAGGGAAGGTCTTTCTAGGAAAGAACGTTGAGCAAAGCCTTGGAGAATGAGCCTGGATGTTTGGTGAATGGTGGTCAGCCTACCTGTTGGAGAGTGGGCAAAAGGGAATAATGGGAAATATGGAAACAGGCAGGGGTGATATTCAAAATAGCTAATACCTAGAATAGCTCTGATACCTGGAGGAACATGGGCTTTGACCAATCAGAACATGTACCAGCTGTGACCCCCCTCAAAGCAATAATACCAGTGTAAGCCTGGCCATCTTTCTGGAAACAGGCTAGGCAAGAAAAGGATTAGTTGTGAACAGGGGTAGGGGCTGGTGGTGGAGCTGGCAATGGCAGGGTTGGAACCAGAAGCCCCTGTGGGATCTGTATTATGCTCCTTTTAAAAGAGCAGTCTTAGCATCTTTGCGTACGATTCTAGATTCCTCAAGATTCTGAACATCTCATTTCCAGGTGAGGGTCCCGTCGGATTGGGCTGAAGCCTGAGACAGCTGCAGGACTCAGCAAAGGGCAGGGGCAGGTCATAAATAGAGCCCCCTGTGCCTGCTGCGGTGGACAGGCAAGCAGTCTGCTGAGCTACCTGTGTTCAGTGTTTTTGGACTGTGGGCTGAGCGGGACATCAGGGACCTGGCTTTAGGTCCAGCAACAAACTTTCTTTACCATGAGTTTCAGCATCTAATAAAGGAAGTGTAACAATATCTGTCCCACTGACCTCAGCATTATACTGTGAGCATATGATGACAAGCAGTCAGAAATCACCTTGAAATGAAGAAGTGTATTTTATGGGCATAGGCACTGCCCTGGGGTGGTAGAGGGAACACTTTCCTCTCCACTTGCTCGAGAAGGTAAATTTTTGTTTAAATAACACAAATGTAATAGAACTGTCCAAATACATGATTTTGGCAATGAAATTTGTGGGACCTGACTTGTGGTTTTCTTAGTTTTATAACAGTGTAAAAATAATACATTTTTCATCAAGCTAGAAATAAAGACAATAATAAAAATCTAACATTTATTGTGTGCCGATTATGTGCCAGCCACTATAGCTGGTGCTTTGCGTCTTACTTAATCCAACCTGTGTGGTGCATGCTATTATCATCCTCATTTTGCAAAGGAAAACGATGAGAAGGTTGGTATAACTCAACTGCTGATGACATGGCAACTGTTTCATCTCATGGAGAGAGCTAAGAAAGTAGTGCCCCAGCACCCACAAAAGTTTTGGGGGGCGTGCCTAAGTCCTTGAAGGGAGTGGTCATCCCCTCGGGCCATCCCCAAGTTGTGTCGGGCTCACAAACAGCCATTTCTGCTCCCTCCCCTCTACTCCCTCTCCTCTGACTTCTTTCTGCAAAACCTCTTAACTTCCCAAGAGCTTGGGTAGGTGTGTGGTATACGGAGCCAGTGCCCCAGGCTCACGATCCCAGCACTTTCTCTGAGGTCTGATCCGTCCTCCTGTCAATCCAGGAGGCAGGGGATGGAAAACGGGGAGGGAGTGGGCAGACACCTGGGAGCTAGACTGGGAATCTGTGCTCCTTCTGTTTCCTTTACGAAGAGTCACCATACCCAAGGGAGGCTTATGGTCTTACTAGGTCTGCCTTGAGATTCCATCAATTCTAGGGTTCTCCCTGCTTCCATCTGACATTCCAGATCCTCCTTGTGGAAGGTCAACCTCCGGGCACACCTTCTCCCATGCGTCCTTTCTCGTCTCTTGTATTCAGGTGCATCTCTCCTTCCTGACCCTACCTTTGATGACATTTGGCCACATGTGGTCCTTTCTGTGAGGGACATGTTGAGTTGAATGTTATCAGTGGAGCCTCATAGTCGGGGCATAGCCTTCGGGACTTCTCCCATTGGAGAGAGAGAAACACTCTTATGTTCACAAACTTACTTAGACTTGCTTCTGTCTTCTCTTGATAGCTATTTATGAGAAAGAATGGGGTAGGGCTTCCCTGGTGGTGCAGTGGTTGAGAGTCCGCCTGCCGATGCAGGGGACGCGGATTCGTGCCCCGGTCCGGGAAGATCCCGCATGCCGCGGAGCGGCTGGGCCCGTGAGCCATGGCCGCTGAGCCTGCACGTCCGGAGCCTGTGCTCTGCAACGGGAGAGGCCACAACAGTGAGAGGTCCGCGTACCGCAAAAAAAAAAAAAAAAAAGAATGGGGTAATGAGCTTGAATTTCTCATCTACCATTTTCGATCTATGTGACCTTGGGCAAATCACTCCATTTTCTCAAAATTAGAAATAATTTATCTAAAGCCCCTAGCACAGTGCCTGGCTTCAATCAATGGCCCTGAGGTAGTGGAATAAACCAGGAGTCAGGAGAATTGAGCCCTCCTTCTGACCCTGTGACTATTCAGATGAACTTGAGCAAGTTACTTCTCTCTTTGGAGCCTCAGTTTCCTCCTTTGTGGAATTAGCAGGTTCTGATGGTACTGAGGTCTCTTCCAGTTCTGACATTGTCTCTGACACAGCCCCAGACCCCAAGAGACCAGCCCAGGAAGACTCAGTGGCCTCCCAAGAACTGCTTTTTGAAGGCTCCTGCCATTCTAGGGGACCTGGTTGGCCTCTCATTGATGACCGGGGAAGGCTGGGCCCTTGGCTGTCTGAGGCCTGGCTTGGAGAGGAGAGAGGGGCAGGAAGGAAAGAGAGAGGACATCTGGGAGGAGGACAGAGTGACCTTGAAGTCGGATCCCCATCATCAGCCCAGAAATGACAGGTTAAGGAGGGGCCCTGGCATGCTGCTCTTCTCAGCTTTAATTACTATAATTCTGAGAAGACTTGAGTCTAAGACTTAGAATTCCTCCATGGAAAACTATGTCTTTGCAGCGTCCGCAGACGAGGACATTAGTGAACTGGCAGTCAACGCTCCATCAACTCCCCAGCACTCCACCAACTCCCCACGCAGGGAGGGCGGCCACTGACAGATGTGACAGATGGAGGTGTGTGCGCGGCACGGGTCCGGAGCCCGCCTGAGCACTTTCCTGTGCACCTGGTTCCCCTTTCCCTCCCATCATACGGCTCCTTAGCCACAGTCACAATTACAGAGATATGAAGATGTTTATTACCACCTGTGTGTGGGGGGGCGGAGGTGATGGACAGAGGACAGAGCAATTCTGAGTGAGATGAAAAGATGGGGAAGAATCAGGAAAGTTGACTTTGGGTGTCTTTGTGCCGGATGGCATGTCTGTGTTAGAGAGGCTGTCTGTCTTCTGAGTGTAGTCTGGTGTGGGGGGGTGCCTCACAGATGCATGTGCGTGTGTGCATGTGTGCGTGTGTGTGATCATGATGGCGAGTGAGAGGGGAAGGAACAACTGTCAGGGCTTGGGGAAGCCTGGCTTCCACTTAAGGATCTTATTCATCAGGCCCCAGATAGCCTGAAACCTTTCCTGATTCTGGAAATGATTATTCAGTAATTTCAGTGTGGATTCCTGGCAAAATTCTAAAACAGACACCTGAAATTCTTTTTTTTTTTCTGTACGCGGGCCTCTCACTGTTGTGGCCTCTCCCGTTGCGGAGCACAGGCTCCGGACGCGCAGACTCAGCGGCCATGGCTCACGGGCCCAGCCGCTCTGCGGCATGTGGGATCTTCCCGGACCGGGGCACGAACACGTGTCCCCTGCATCGGCAGGCGGACTCTCAACCACTGTGCCACCAGGGAAGCCCGATACCTGACATTTTTGATTTGTGAGTTCTTAGAAAAGAAAGGTGATTGCTAGAAGCCAGCATGAGTTCACTTGGAACAAAGTAGATCAACCCACCTTCTTTCCTCTTTTTGACAGCTGTTAGATTGATCGTCAGTGTGGCCCAGGGCGCTTCTGCTCAGCCAAGGGTGATGGGTGGGGGTCACCCTTCTCCTGATATTGTCCTTGTGCACCTGGGACTTAGGTATGGGTTGGCCTTGTCGATGGTACCTCTCTTAAGTCTCTATTTTTATCCTGAACATACACAGGAGCAGAGGGGTGCTCACAGACAGGGGGAATGGGACCCCATGCCCACACTGATGTATTGGATGGCTGCCGCTGAGGCCAGCAGGCAGGAAAGAATAGCATGGCTCCACGGGTGGACACTCACCAGTAAGGCAGGGGGAATCAGGCCTGGGGCCAGGCCTCCAGGACCCTCAGTCAGGGATGTGGGGGACAGCTCTGGAGCCCTAGTGGCCCAGGACCCTGGTGATTCTGGGGAAAATCTGCGTACTTCCAATTACAGGTGCAAAACTTGGGTCCTGAGCAGGTTGAATGTCCTCCCTCCCACCTTAGAAAGCCATCTTTGCCTCCACAAATCAGGCAGAGGTCTACAACAAGGCCAGGGAGCTGGTCTCTGGGTTTCCAGTTTCTTTGCAGGTAAAGCAGCCAGGTAGCTTTGAGGAGGGCTGTGTTTTCGATAAATGCACAGAATCCTGGGTATTCTTGGGAATATTTGGGAATCAGAACCTTAGTTAAGTGAGTAAGGACTCAAAAGGCGTCCTAACTTGAGTATGAAAGGAAACGTGAGCACACATTTTATACTGAGGGGCTGATGAGGCTTAGCTACTTGGGTTGGTCAGCCCTTGAGCAGACAGTGTCAAATCACCCGTGGCAGCCTTGTGAATAAATGAAAAAATGAAGTGCAGTTGATATGCACTTGGGGGACCTACAGATGCTGAAAAATTGTTCCCTAAAGGGGATTGATTAAATCTCAAATCTCAGTTTAGAAGGGGGTTCCTAGTATTGTGCCACAGAACTCATTTCTAAACCCTGTTCAGTTCAACCATTTCATCTATGACGTGGGTGAAGACACAGAGAGCAGGATTATTAAATTTTTAGATGACAGTGAGAAGGGATAATTGAGGTCCAGAGAGATAGCTGAGGGTTTGAAAACATCCTGATAGGCTTAAATGATGCCTGAAACAAACAAGATGAAATTTAACAGGGACAAATATTAAGCTCTATATTTAGGTAATAAAAATGAATTATGGCGGTACAGTATGGGGAAACGTGACTTGGGAGAATTTCAAATTAAAATCCTGGGGCTGGGACACTTGAGTGGCAGACCGCCTGATGGGGGCAGCAGAGAGCAGCTGCTTTGGAGAACTCACCTGTGGGGGAGTGGACCAGGCAGGTGAGGGACCCTGTCCAGGGCAGCAAGAGGCCTGGAGGCTGAATGGGACAGGAGTGACTGGGCAGGCCCGACACGGGCAGGTGAGGACGGGTTTGTGGCACACAGGCTCCAGGTCTGTGGGGTGTCTGAATCCAAGTGAGGCTGGGCTCCCAATGCCTTGGGCCACTTCTGTCCTGGGCCTGCCTGCTCTGGTCAGTCCTCTTCTCGGCTGGGGTCTGCCTGGTGTCTGAGGTGTTTCCCAATGGGCACTAGCTCAGTGGGGCAAAGACCGGAAGTGATACACTTAACAGAGACAGAAAACCATTGGTGACAACCTGGAGCTGGGGAGATGAGGGGGAGGAGGAAGAGGGGGGACCTTTGTGGCAACAGAATGGTTCTGTATCTTGGTGGTTGCGTGAATCTGCACCTGTGAGAAAATGGCATGCATTGTTATTGTACTGAGTCAGTTTCCTGGTTTTGATACTGTAAGAGAGTTATGTAAACGGTAATCCTGAGGGGAAACTGCATGAAGGGTCTGAACTATTTTTTACAACTTCCTGTGAATATGTAATTAATTTTTTTAAAAGTGAAAGAAAACAAAAGAAGCTAAGGCAGACTCTGCAATGAGTGTCCTAGGGGTGGGAGTGGAGGGGCAGGTCTCCGTTCACTCCTGGAACGGAGCTGTTAGGACAGCCTTTGGGGGCGTGTGGAGGGGGAGGCTTTGTACGCAGGAGGACCCCAGGGTTTCTGGCATCTGAAGAACCTGTGACAGGGGGCCCAGGACTTTGGGAATATAAAGGGCTGCTCCCTGAGCCCACCACAAACCCCAGCTGGACAGGGGACTGGGGACACTCCACACGCTCGGGCCCTGCCCATGAGTTTGCTTAGAGTTTGGTTAGTGGAGACATTCTTTGGGGTTTAGTCCTGGGAGGAACACTCAATTATCTGGCTGATCCAGCCTGGGGAAACCCGCCCCAAGCTCTCTAACAGAGGGAAAAGCGGACAGTTCAGGTCTCCTGGCTTGGGAATTTAGAAGGGGTTATAGCTGCAGGGAAGACCCTGCCTCGGTTGGGACCTCCTGCAGCACTGGCTGGGCTGTGGACCAGCTGTGATGCTGCCTCAGAGGGAGGCCAGCTCTGCCTTCTGTTCCAGGGCAGACATGAGGCAGAGAGAGCAGAGGGACACTCCACAGGGGCCCTGGTGGCCTCCAAGGAGGTGGCTGCAAGTGCATGTTCCGTCCTGGCCCAGCTTGGGGGATTGGGTCTGTCCTGCTCTCTGCACGCTGCCATCCTCTCTCCTGGGGGCTTGAGAAGCCAGTCCAGCCACTGTCCTGTTCCCAAGACAGTGGGATTTGAAAATGGATTTTCTGGAAAGGGCAGAAGTGTCCAATATTTCTGCAAGGCCATCAAGGGGCAGCCCCCTCCCCTGAGGTCCTGGCAGATCCAGGTGCTTTCCAGGTTCCCCTTCTCCACGGGGGTTGCCTGGTTGCTGGGAGATCCCCCCAATCCCACCAAGACTGGTACCCAGGGCACAAGAAGTACGAGGCGTGTCTGAGTGCATCTCTCACCTCATTCCTGGGGCCCCTTTCCAGGAGCCGGGGCCTTGGTCCTGCACCGCCTCCTCTTCGTGCCACAGAGTCCCAGAGAATTCGGCCTCTGTAGCTGACATTCCCGCCAACACCATCGGCTCCACTGGATGCCCGCAGCCCACTCTCCCGATGGCATTCTCCTGGGTCCTGGCAGTGCTGCAGTGCTGCTGAGAGGGGGTCTCTGAGTGGCAGCCCCTTTGATGCCTCCCTTTTCCCCCATCCCGCTGGGACCTGTCATGCTCCCGCCCCACCCCCAGGCCACTCCTTTTGCATCCTCAGTGTGCCAAGGCGTTGGCACCAAGTGGTCATAGATTTTGACCTATGCTGGCAGCAAATGCTTAGGATGGCCTCTGCCTGGGGAAGGGAAGGACTTGAAGAGATTGGGGACATCAGTATGACACAAAAGAGCAACTCTAAAGCTCCAGACCAATTAAGGGAGGAGGGAAGAGGGAGGGAGGCAGATGTACCTGGTGAAGAAGGGTGGAGAAGGACTGTATGTTTTAGGTCATTTACACAGGAGTCCAGAGTTATACACAGCAGCAGGGAGCCTGTCTGCGTTTGGGGCACCTGTGTTCATCAGAGAAAAAGCCAGCAGGGAGGCAGCAGTGGGACTGTTGTGTCATCGGCTATGTGCTTCTTGTATTGTTTTCTTTTTTTTTTTTTTTCCCTTGCGATACGCGGGCCTCTCACTGCTGTGGCCTCCCCCGCCGCGGTGCACAGGCTCCGGACGCGCAGGCCCAGCGGCCACGGCTCACGGGCCCAGCCGCTCCGCGGCATGTGGGATCTTCCCGGACCGGGACACGAACCTGCGTCCCCTGCATAGGCAGGCGGACTCCCAACCACTGCGCCACCAGGGAAGCCCCTTGTATTGGTTTTTTAATGGAGATTGTGAGGCTCACAACTTCTCCTGGTTGGCTGAGCTGATGAGAGACCTCGGCTGGTTTATTTTGTTGCCTATGTCACACCATGTGTTGGAGGATGATCAAGGAGGGTAAAAAATGTGGTCCAGTTATGCCCAGGACTGTAGGGGTAAGCAGCCTCTGGCGGCTTTAAGGCTCCAGATCTCATCACCTGGTTCAGGGTCTGCCTGACTGTGGCAGAATTCTGTTGCTGGGTGACGGGGGGTGCAGTTTGCATTGGCTGTTCCCCCACTCCCCTTCCTGAGTCTCGTACCTAAAGATCTCTCCCATCCCAAACATCCACTGGGCTGCCCAAGGAAGCCCACTGCAAGGCTGCTGCTCACAGGCTAAACGGGTTGCAAACTCAAAAGCCATCAGCATCTGGATGGCAACATAACTGTGGACAGTGGGGATTGATGTGGTGCGGCCTGTGTGGGGGTGGGAAGTCTGCACCTCAGCTGAGATCATTCAACGTGCTTAAAAACTCTATGTCTGCCAAAGATGATACATCTGCAGATAGAATCTGGTACCTGCTGGTGCAAAGTTTTCTCTTTGCCTTCTGCCCTCAGAAGGGACCTCTCCTGGTCCATTTCCTCAGAGTTCTTCCCACATCAATCCAGTGATACCAAGGAAAGGACAGATAGTTTGAGTCAGGCCCGCTGCTCCTTGTTCAACTTTGGGCAAATACTTGACCTCTCTCTGCCTTGCTTTACTTCTCTGCCAAATGGGTATAATAATATCCTTCTCATCCTCTTTGAAGCTTTGTTCTGAGGACGAAATGAGATAGTGCATTTTTAAAATGTATCCCCTGCTTCACTCCGCAACGAATTTGAGAGAGCTTCTAAAAACACCTGCGATATAAAGGGATAAAAATAAATAATACGTGAAATCATTTTGCGATTGTACCATAAACACATTTTCCTTATCGTCGCTGGGAGCAGTGTAAAAGTGATAATAGTTATATTATTTCCCAGAATCATGTTCGATTTAACCTTGGCCTTCAGGGTCTTATCTGAAAAGCAGGCTGGCATGGGAGCCTCAGACACTGAAGCTGGCCACCTACCTGGCCCTCAAGCTGGTTTCTCCTGAGGGTGCTTGGGTGGGGGTGGGTGGTGGTAGTCAGTACTGATTCGTCAGCCTCTTTCCGCTGTGGATCAAGGCTCTACTGGCAGCTCCGCTGTTGTTAATGCCAAACACCCCCTGAGCATCGTCTCCGTGCCTGGCACCAGGCCGGGTGTTGAGACACAGAGAAGGAAATGACCGAGGCCCGTCCTACAGGGGTTCCTAGAAAGGGACCTGGGAGTGAAAGTCACGACTTGGGAAAGTTTATTAATTCCTTCCCATTTCAATTATTTGTCAGTAAGATGGACGTCGTAACCCTCTTCTTCCTCCCTCACAGCAATGCTGGAAGGATAACACGGGTACTTGCTCTGATAAGAAAAATTGCTATGCAAATGTGAAAAATCATCATCTTTATTCAGTGCTCCTCTAAAATGATTTCAAAAATAACAGAGCTATTAGGATTTGGGAGCCAACATGACCAAGAGGGTTGCCTTAAATATTCCACCATGGAGTTTTTCTGGCACCTGAGCAGGACTGCGAACCCAGGTCACAAAGGTGAGCCCTTCCTGCAGAGAAAATGGAAGGCTTATCAACTTTGGAGCATGTAATGACTCTTTAATACATGCCTAGCACTGAGGTAGGCATTGTGGGGTAAGAAATTGTTTTGGGCTGAATTGTGTCCATCTCCAAATTCCTGTGTTGGAGTCCTGACCCCCACTGTCTCAGAATGTGACTGTATTTGGAGATAATTACCTTCAAAGAGGTAATTAAGTTAAAATGAGGCTGTTAGGGTGGGCCTTAATCCAATCTTGTAAGGATGTCCTTATAAGAAGAAATTTGGACACACAGAGAGACACCAGGGATGCTCACACACAGAGGAAAGGCCACGTGAGGACACAGTGAGAAGGCGGCCGTTTACAAGCCAAGGAGAGGGGCCCCAGGAGAACCCAAACCTGCCAACACCTTGATCGTGGACCTCCAGCCTCCAGAATTGTGAGGCAATAAATTTCTGTTGTTGAAGCCACCCAGTGTGTGGTATTTTGTCATGGCAGCCTTAGCAGAGTAGTACACATTTATCCAGGAAAGTGTAAATTATTCACTCCTTTAATAAATACTTATTAAGTTGGGCACTATTGGGACAGGAGATATGAAGACGAACAAGAAATATGTGGTTTCTGCTCTCAGGAAGCTTGGAGTCCACTAGGGATACTGCAGCAGCCTTCAAGATGGGGAGACAAGACCGATACTCAAGAGAAAACACGATGTGACGTTTATATTGAACGGTGCTGACTTCAAGTGGTGGAAGCTCAGAGAAAATGAAAATATAAGAAAATCATCAGGGGAAGTCTTGTGGAGAGGAGACTTGAAAGATGGGGATGAAGATCTGGGCAGCCCTGAACATTTGTAGGGAACTTATCGGTCCAGCAAGAGGTGCCCTGTCTGTGCTGGCTCACCCGGAAAGTGCCACTCCCTGGGGACTTCTCAGTGCTCCAGGAGACTGGCCGAGACAGGCTTTTTCCCTGGGAACCACTGCCACCAGCCTCTCAGGCTGAAAACTCCTGCTCTCCAGAGCCCGGAGCTTGGGCGGCCCTTCTATGGTTATTTGCTGCCATTTCTCCAGGCAGATGGGGACTGCTGGCTGTGCATCAAGTTAGCAATTAACAAGTAATTCATTAGGCACCTAATGAACGAATTATTAACCTGGCAAGCCATGTCCAGCTGCTGACTGGGGGGAGAAATGGCTATTAATAAGATCTTGGAGTGGCAGCTGTGGTTTAGTGGTTAAGGCGTGGGCTGGGCGACAGGATATGTGGGTTCTAGACTCTTGGGCCAAATGGCTTTATCTCTCCAGGCCTTAGTTTTGCTGCTCATGTGGTGGGAGTAATAAAGCCCTATTAGTGGGCAAATTCAATGTCAGAAAGTCTGTATAAATTCAGGCCATTGGGTTATACACACTCCAATGCCCCTTCATTCTAACTTCCAATGATCTCACCCGCCTCCCCCGCCCCAGCCCAAGCCAATGTAAAGTATACCAGGGCTGTCCCTGTTACTGGAAATCGCTAAGTCTCATTCACAACTTCGTGTGTGCCTGGGGCCCTGATGTATGCAAAGGGCTATGCAGGGCAGGGCAGATGCGGATGACATGTCCCTGTGTTCACAGCGTTTACGATTTGGTTGAGGGTATCAGACATTCACAGGCAGTAAATTAACTCGAGTACAAAACAATTTGTGATAGAGCTGAGAGCTATAGTATTTCAGAGGAGAAAGATGACTGTGTGCTAGGGTGAGGGGTGTGCCTTGCAGGAGGGCAGGGACTTGAAGCATGACTTCATTGTGCTTTTCTGAGCGTAAAAATAACATGTGCTCATTCCCCCAAATCTCTGAAGAGAGAAAATTGGAAAGAAAAATATAAAGATAATCTGTAATCTCATCAGCCAGAGATAACCGCTGTTGACTCTTCTGTGTGTATCGGGGAGGATCTGACAGGCAGAGATGATGGGAGGATATTCTAGGTGGAGGAAGTGTCTTGACAGAAAGCTCCGGGCTGGGGAAGGGTAGGATCTGTGGTCAGCACTTTGGGGGATGGATGTGTGGACCAAGCAGGCTGGAGCCGGGGTCCTGGGGCAGAATGGAATTAGAGGCTGGAGAAGGGGAAAAGCGCCGGCGAGGGCATAAGGGGCCAAACTGTCGAGGGGGGAGGGGTGTGTGATACAGTGCCTTGTGCACTGGACCAGAAGCCCAGCCAGCAAGCCAGACACTCTGCTCTTCATTACATTCGTGATGCAATGGAACTTATTGATGTAGCTGTCCCACTCGGGAGAAATATTGCAGAAACCTCTGCAGGAAAAATAAACAAATATGAAGCTGTAACAGAGTTGCCAAAGGGAGCCTGGGGCCAGATGAAGAGGCAAGGCAGGTCTATACCTAGTTGTAGTTGGCTGGTTGGCTGGGGCTCTTTCGAGTGTGTCAGCAAGATTCCTCGGGGAATCAGGGATCTGTCCTGCTTTGCCCCCATCCAGCAGGTGTGATCTTTCTTCAGACTCTTGCCTGGTCCCTCAGAGATGTCTAATCCACAGATATTTTTTGATCATGTAACAGCAGAGAAGTGTATAGTTGACAAACACTCTTTTCTGTAAGATAATTAAGAGATAATCTTTTGATTGTCTCAACAATCCCATGAGATAATGTATTTCTATTAATCCCGTTTTACAGATGAGGAAGTTGAGGTTCAGAGAGGTGAACTGACTTACCAGAGGTCATATACCCAGTGAGAATCCGGATCTTGGGACTACAGTGGGAGACAGTATAGCTTGGTGGTAAAGTGAATGGTTTTTGGAGACAGAGTAGTTCTGCATTCAACTTCCTGCTCTGTTATTTTACTCACTGAAGAGTATGAAGAACTCTGGACTTCTCTATTATCTTCATATATCAACTGGGGCTAACAATACCGTTTACCTTCCTGGGTTATTGTGAGGCTTAAATGAAACAACTTAGGTGCTATAGACTTAGAGCATAGTAGTTGCTCAATAAATGTTAACTATGATTATTATTAACTCTGGGCTTATCTGAATCACTGACATAACTCAAATATTGTGGTTGTCCCTGAGTTCTCTGCCATGGCTAGTCACTCTGGAGATGGGTAGAATTCAGGTCCAGTCCCATCCCCCTGAGACTTCTTGGCCCCCAGGGGATCAGACACAGAGTTCCCTAAAGGACTCTCTGATTAGCCCAACACCCAAGATGGAGAGAGGTTTCCTTTAGCCCCTGTGATAAGGACATTGATGCTCACTAGACATCCCATCTGTTCCCCCACATCTACCAGTCCCAGTGCTGTTAGACAGTACCACGTAATTGGTTCTGGCCAATGGGTTGTGGGTGAAAGGGACACCTATCACTCTTCCTGGCTCTCCATACTCCAGCTCTCTCTCCTCCAGCCTCAGTGACTGAGAATGCCTTGTGTTCCGGGAGATGGAAGATGACAGCCCGTCAGTCAGCCTGGATCCCTGAGCAGCTGTGTGGAGCAGAGCCCCCTGTCAACCTACACGGAGCATGTTGCATGAAGAAGAAATAATCCTTGGTGGTGTAACCTTCAGAGACTCTGCAGCTGTTTTTTTTTTGCTGTAGCATAGTCTCACTTAACCAATACAACCCATCTTGGCTGGGTGAGGTGTGACATTTTACATTAATAGTATAATACCTTGCACTGGACAGCCTTCTGCAGCTTATTACAGAGCAGGCTCACACCTACCATCGTTTTTGATCCTTGGAACAATTACATATATGGGAATGCCCCTGCTAAGAGCTTAGTGTTATTTCTTTATGCATTGACTGCTCTAAAATCCCCATTTCTATACATATCCAGTTTTAAATCAACCCCTCTCCCCACTATACCCTAATTTTACACCGTAGCTTCCAAACTCTGTTGCACTTAATTGCTTGTCCATCTGCCTCCCCCAGCCAGGCTGGAAGCTCTTTGATACCGTCTTATCTAAGACAGAGGCAGCGCCTCGTTGATTTGGTTTGCCTGTGTCTATTGCAGCAGGTGCTTTAATGATGGCTGATGGACCACCGGTTGTGTGAGGGAGACAGGGAGGCCCTACTGTCCCCCTCTGGAGGCGCATCTCAGTTAAAGGACTTTCCCAAGGTCACACAGCTGGTAAGTGGCAGAGCCAACCAGCCTCCTTCTGACTGGAGAGCCTGACCTGCCTGTTTGTGCACAGGCTGTTTTGAGGATCAAATGAGATCGTATGGGCCAGGGTGCCTTGTAAGGCATTCCACTACTTTTGCATTTCCTATTTCCAAAGGCCAGTAAGGAGGCCCACGTGGTGGTGTCCTAACCGGAGAAGGGCCTGGCTGGCCCAAGGTAGTGTGTCCAGGAGAGGACTGGGTGGGGCTCCCGGGGGAGGAGGCTTGTCTGCTCTACCCTCAGCAGCAGGATGATACCGGGAGCAGAGCAGGTGCTCAATACAGCGTCCTCTTGAACCAACGGGAAGGAAGAAGCAGGTGTGGGGAGGCAAGAAAGGAAACTGTAACCTGAATTCTGAAAGCAGGGGTCTGGGATGGAGTGCGTGAGGTGGGGAATCTGTGCCCTCTGGCTGCCTGCATCCCCTGTCTCCTGCCCCTGGGGCTGGGGCGGCCGGCTTGGTGTGGCACTTGTGCAGCCCGTTTAAGCGCTCTCGATCACTCGTTAACAGACACAACATCAGGCGCGCCCTGTGGCCTCCCCGACTCCTGGCTCCTCCTGTCGGGGAGGCCGGAGGTGAGGCCCTTTCTCATCCTCAGGCGGCCTGAGTCACACCCAGGAGCCAGGAGAGAGATGGATGGAGCTTCTGGGTGTGGTGGTCCGGTAGGGACCGAGCAGCACCTCAGGGAGAAATGCCCCCTCCCTCAGGACCGATGGGAGGTTGGAAGCACTTTTGTAGCAGGGATTAGATTCCAACAGGGACTGATGGTTTTTCTCGGAACAATAGGTCTGCTCCAACACACCCCTTCTCTGTCTTCCTTCAGGGAGTAGGAAGTTTTCTCTCTTTTGAAAAGCCTTTTGGACACCCACATGGGACACTCCTGGCATGGCTGGGCATACATGGGGCTCAGCCCCGAGTGTGATTTGAAGGGCGGAGGGAACAGCTTCCCAGGTACCTGCCCAAACCCCAGATCTTAGAAGCGGAGGGCATTCAGAATTCATGGAGCCACACTTGCAGGTGGATTCGCTGGACTCATGTGCCGGCTCAAGTGCCTGGTTATGGTTGCCTGGTGCGTTGCGCTGAGAAGTCTTAGCTGTAATCAATTAACGGCATCTGCCCCAGTGAAGAGAGGGGAGCGGCTGACATGCCACAGATGCAGATTCATCTTCTCGGATTCTCATTTGAATCTCCTTCTCCTGGTGCCTCATTTCTGCTATTAGAGAGCCTTTACTTCGCGTTAAGGCCTGTCTCTGTTCACATTTCTTTAAAATGCGTATGCGTCAGAGAGGAGTACCGAGAAGGTATTAAAGAATTCAGCGATTGATTGATGGGGACTGATGACCCAAACAGATCATTATCAGTTTTGCTCGTTCTGGAAGATGCAAGGATGCACTGGCAACTCTTCAAATATGTAGATTATTTTTTGGCTTAGGATGGGTTATCAGACGGCCTTGCAAAGTGGCAGCCGGCTGAGAGGAAACGGGAAGCTAGTTGGATGTGGCAGAAGGCAAGCTTGGACACTGGGGCTCCCCCATCAGGGTTCACCCTGCAACAGGGACACCAGGAAGCCAGAGGTGACCAGGGGCACTGACCACCTGGGGTGCGGGCACACGAGCTCAGCTTTACTCTTTCTTCTGTTCAGAAACTCCTTCTTGGGGGAGCCCCGTGTTCCCAGCACTGTGGTCTGTTCTCTGTGGGCTGTACCCCTGCCACCCACTTCAGAGGGGTCAGGCTGGGGGAGGACCAAGGTTTAGTTTTCAGACTGAACAATTACTGGGGTCACTGGGCAGCGTGTCAGGGGGTGGGGGACTCACACGCTCTCGAGTAAGAGCCAGGCAGTTCCCTGTGTAGATCGGGAATTCTAACGAGTCCGACTTCCATTAATGTACTAAGTCTTTGCAGAATTAGACTTTGAAGAGTATAAGCCAATCTAGTGTGAATGAAAAGAACTTAAATGGTCAAAAAATCCTCTGGTCAGATTTATCAATTTTTTTCTAAGAACAGAATAGGAGGAAAGAGAAATATTCATGTATGGGTCATTTGGCCCAGTGAGTCCAGTGACAGGGGATAAGTGCTTTGAACCGGGTCAGTGATGCCGGCCCGAGTCTCTGTACTAAGGTTATGTCAGGTGAAAGGAATCATTGGTTCATCTATCCATTCATTCATTCAACAAGCACTTACTGTGCCAGCCTCTGATGATATATGGATGAAGAAGACATAGGTCCTGTCTACATAGAGCTTGGGTCAATGAGGAGTATAGACAAGAAGTAGGCAATTTTGACAGAGTGTGGTAGGTGCCGAGCTCTGGAGGCCTCAGTTTTCCCATCTGTGAAATAGGAATGTTCCTCTTTACCTTGTCTCCAAGTCACTAGAGCAGCAAGAGCTGTCCCAGCAGTGCTTGGGGCGTGGGCTGCTGGTCCCTGAAGCAGGTGGGAGAGGGTGATCCCAGACATCCCCCTGGGGTGTGGGCTGCCCCCAAACAGAATGGCTGCTGCCTGCACCTGCAGAGCGCCGCACCACATACATTTCCAAGCACTGCCTTGTTCAGCATCTCATTTGATCTTCCTTCTTCCTTGTGAGGCTGGAATCATCATTCCAGGGGACCTAAAGTCACATGTGTAGCTGGGGGCAGAGCTGGAGGCTAGAACCCGAGGACACTTTGCTCCCTCATTCCATGGGGTGCACTGGTGGAAGATGAGTTGGGGAGTTAGCATGGAGACGGAGACGAGGAGAGGACAGAGATTCCAATAGTACATAGCTCAGCCTTCCTCTTCCTTTTGTTCTTTCTTGCAACGTGGAAACCCTTACTGAGCATTGACTACGTGCATGGTGCTACAGTACTGAACTCCTTCCTGGGCTGCCAGCAAGCCCAGGTCAAAAGTGGAACTTGAACCCTAGTTGGACCCTCATTCCAAAATGCCACACTTAGAAAAGGGAACCCTCTTGCACTGTTGGTGGGAATGTAAATTGATACAGCCACTAGGGAGAACAGTACGGAGGTTCCTTAAAAAACTGAAAATAGAACTATCATATGACCCAGCAATCCCACTACTGGGCATATACCCTGGGAAAACCATAATTCAAAAAGAGTCATGTACCAAAATGTTCATTGCAGCTCTATTTACAATAGCCCGGAGATGGAAACAACCTAAGTGTCCATCATTAGATGAATGGATAAAGAAGATGTGGCACATATATACAATGGAATATTACTCAGCCATAAAAAGAAACGAAACTGAGTTATTTGTAGTGAGGTGGATGGGCTTAGAGACTGTCATACAGAGTGAATAAGTCAGAAAGAGAAAAACAAATACCGTATGCTAACACATATATATGGAATCTAAAAAAGAAAAAAAAAGGTCAGAAGAACTTAGGGGCAAGATGGGAATAAAGATGCAGACCTACGAGAGAATGCACTTGAGGATACAGGGAGGGGGAAGGGGAAGCTGGGACAAAGCGAGAGAGTGGCAGGGACATATATACACTTCCAAATGTAAAATAGATAGCTAGTGGGAAGCAGCCGCATAGCACAGGGAGACCAGCTCTGTGCTTTGTGACCACCAAGAGGGGTGGGATAGGGAGGGTGGGAGGAAGGGAGACGCAAGAGGGAAGAGATATGGGGACATATGTATATGTATAACTGATTCACTTTGTTATAAAGCAGAAACTAACACACCATTGTAAAAGCAATTATACTCTAATAAAGCTGTTAAAAAAAACACAAAAATACCCAACCCCCCCACAAAAAACCCCAAATGTCACACTTGCCAGTTGGGGTATCATCCCAGGAGTCAGGTAGCAAGAATATGATGAAATGGGACCCACCCTAGGTCCAGGATGATTGCAGAATCGTGGAGCGCACACTGCTCTCAGCAGTGCAGACCCTCGAGTGAAGCCAGCCCCGGACTCTCCAAGGAGCAGGGATTCACCCATTTTGGAATAGGGAGGCAGCGGGTGCCTGGACCCCGGGGAGTGGCCCATTCCGGACCGAACCTGCTTTGGGGGTGTGGTGACTTGGGCTGTGGAGTAGGAGGTGGGGACTGCACCTGATGGCTTTGACAGAAGCGGACTCGGCCTGCTCTGTTGCAGGCAGACACCATCCACGCAGGCCTGCCACCAGGGAGGCCGACGGGCAGCTGGCTGTCCGGGGACGTGTGCGGTCTGAGGGACTTCTGGGAGACTCCCTCAGGCTTCCCATCTGTGTGGACATGGAGTTGCGGGAGGCAAAGGGACAACTCACATATCCAAAGCTGTCTGGAATCAGGGAGTGGGGGCCCCGGGAGTACCCTGTCCTGGGAAGTGTTTCTGTGACATTGTCTTAGTTTTTGTAATTAAAAGGATTTTATTTTGATTTTATTTCACTGAACCGTTTAAGCAAAGACCACTTCCCAAATAAGGGAGTTTGAAATCCGTCAGGACTGGGTTCAGGTCCTAGGTCAGCCACTCACTGTGATCACGGACAAGTCACTGGGTGCCTTGGCTTTAGGTTTTCTCGTCTGGAAAATGCCCACCTCAAGAGGCTGTTTGGGATGCCTAAGAGAGATGAATTTATAGAAAAAAGCTTTGTGCGTTGTTGAGAGCTCTGCACTTGTTGGCTGTTAATTATTGTTGTCAAGGAAGGTTCCTTCCAACTCTAAGAGCCTGAGGGCTGATGATGATTGGAATTCATTCTTTCTGGTTAAACATTACCCCTCCCCCTGGGAGCAGTGAGAGAGATAGGATAACAGGAAAGCACTAGTACCTGGGGACAGTGAGGATAAGGAAACAACCTTCTGGATGATGGGAAAAGAAGTTCCCAGGACAAGAGATTGGGGTGAGGGAGGTGGGCACGCAGGTAAACGTGCTCCTCTGGCCAAACTCTAGGGTGGGCCTAAGGAAGGCATGTCTGCTCCAAGAGGGACATTCTGGTCCCCATTTTCTGTCCAGAGCCCCTTGTGAGCTGCCTTCCAGGACCTGGAGACCAAGCTGGGCCCTTCAAGTGACAGTCCATCTCAGACCCAGCTCTGAGGCTCCACCCACCCTGCCAGGCCTGTGGGGAGCCGCTGGGGCTGAGAGCTCTCCCGGGGGGCTCCAGGCAGCAGGAGCCGGCTCCCCACAGCTTAGCAGAAGCAATCACTGCCCCTCTCCCTGGCTTCTGCCTCTGACCTTGGGTAACCTGGCAGATCACCAGCGCCTGAGAGCTGGGGTGGGTGGCATGCTCAGGAGAGAAGGCAGTTGGGGTCTGCCAAGTGCAGGGTTGGCATGAGGACAAACGCTGGGGCGCGGCCGGGATGGGGCCAGCATCAGCTGAGGGCAATGTAGCCAGTGCCAGTGGGGAGGAGGCTTCGACAGCTGGGATATTTTAAGCTGACAGTAGCTCATCAGAAGGGATGTTTACCAGCTCAGCTCCTGCTGCCACTGGGGAGTTGTGAAGGTGGCAGGGGAGGTGTGGGGCTTCAGTTTTCTCAGGACGCCTGTGACTTTTGGGGAAAGAGGAGTTTAGAGAAAAAGCCCTTCCCAGACCCATCCCAGATGAAAAGAAGAGCCCAAAACTGCTGGGTGCCTTCTCCCTTTCCTCCGTGATCTCCTGCATGGGAGAAAGCAGCAGAGAGCCCTGGAGCCCTGGCTGGCTGGACGCTTGGTTTCTCTGTCCGAAGGTGAAAGCTTACTAGACTAGGGTGTGGGAGGACCTACCTTCCAGTCCTGGCTCTGCCACTTGCTGGCTGCACTGTAACCTGGGCCACGTCATAGGCCGTCTTCAAGCCTGAGTGTGTTCACTTGGAAGGGATGCTGATTTGGCCACGCCTTCTTCCCAGAGGGAGGGGGGATGGTGTAAGGGCTTCAAGATCTGGGAGAAAGAAGTTGTGAAACTGTGAGTTGCTATATCTACCTGAGGTGGTACTGACAGCTTCCTGACCGAGTGACTCCCCGTCTGCATCCCTGCATCCCCTACCCTGGGGCTAGGGGGGCCTCTCTGGCATGGGTGCAGCTGCAGAGAGGTCTCTGAGGCCCTGGGGAGAGGCTAAGTAAAGCCAGATTCCCACCTCTTGCTGGTGCCTACCTCTAAAGAGAATGATGAAGCCCGGGAGCACAGACCGAAATCAATTAGAGAAATCGATGCCCCTGACTGCGGTATGCATTGCTTTCCTCCTAGCCGGGTCCCACCCACCCTGCCCCAGCAGCCCTGTTCACTCTTTGGGAATCAGAAGCTTTAGTTAAATCCCTGCTGGTCTCCATTCCCAGACGAGTTCACTCTGGCCAGGCTGGGCCTCAGGGCTCTGGAGTGGCCCCTGTGGGGAGGGAAGGTTGGTGAGTGGGTCAGCCTGCCATTAGGAGGGGGGACGGGGCTGGGACGGGCCTGGGAAAGCTCATGGATGATCATGACTCAGGCCCAGGGCGCTGAGTTGGACACTGTGGCACGTGCCATGGTAAGACAGGATCCTTTCTAGGCTTTAGATCTGAACTCCAAGGATTAGGCCAGACGAGGCCACAGGAAAGATAAAAAAGAAATTTCAATTCTCATGATTTCTTTACTCTGTTGCTGGACAGGGCAGGGAGAAAGGGGGTATTTAAGATGTTCTGAATTGGGACATGAAAATTTATAGCCTGGAGAGCTGTTACTTTGATTATTTATTCAGGGCATAGAGGTTAGCAGGGTGGGGCCTTGGATCAAATCCTGGTTCTGCCACTTAAAATATGACCTTAGGCAAGTTATATCACCTTTTTTTTTTGGCCTTAGTTTTCTCATTTGTAGATTGGGGCTATTAATAGTAACCACCCCATAGAGTTATTATAAAAATTAAAGGAATATCCACATGTATCTTGCCATAAAGTTGGCTACCTTAATTATTTTTTCCAATGACAAAGTCTGAGAAGTCAGGACTATCCCCTGGCTGGTCACTGTGTGAGTAGAAGGTAATTCCCCTCTTCCTTGTCCCCTGTGTTGAAACTATCACATCTTGCTGATTCATCTCTATAGAGCCTCTGACAACCCTCTCCTCGTGTTCAGGCCCACCACTACTTCCTGTTTTGGGCCCTCATTATTTCAGGCTGAGGCTGTTAAAATCGCTTCCTAACCCATCTCTTGTCTCCATCCTTCACGGAGCTGTCAGATCAATCTTCTAAAACACTGTTCTCGTGCCACTGGCCTGCTCGAACACCTTCAGTAGCTCCTAGGGGAACAAGGGCTAAGCCTTCTATGCTTGTCCTCCACCGTACCTCCCGATCGGACCCTCCAGATCTTCTCTGTCAGGCCCCTCCCCACCTGTGCCCTTCGTTCCTCCCAACGCTTGGACTGTTCCTCAAACCTTTCCTACCACTGTGCTTGACCTATGCTGTCCCCTCCCCAGAGTGCCCTCCTCTGTGCTCTGCCAGGCTCTACCATCCTTCCAGGTCCATCTCGAATCCTACGTCCCCCTGTGAGTCCTCCTGAAGCCCACGGGTACTAACCTCTCCTTCCTCTCACTTGGCCCCAGTGTGCCTTTGGGCTGTTCGCTCTTTTCATGGGTCCCCGGTCTAACTCTACCTGTGCACGCGTCCGTGGCAGGGGCAGTCCTGCTCAGGACCGTATTCCCCACAGCCCTTGGCACTGTGGTGCGGGATCCAGTAAGTTTGTGCTGGTTGATGGCTTGTGGGAGGCCCTGGGTCAGCTGCTGTCCCATGGCTGAGGGCACCTCCGCTTGCCAGCTCCATGGTTTCTGACACATCTTAGTTGCACCTCCTTCTTTTTATTCCTGGTTGGATTTTTCTCTCTGGGGCAAGGGAATCCTCAGCATTCTTTGCTCCACAGAAGGAAAAGAGGGGATGAGATTCTGCTGGGAGTAGCACAGGTCTGGTCTGTTGAGCCGTGTGGCTAATGAGAGTGTGTGTGCACATGCGTGCATCCTCGGGTAGGCCTGCAACCCTCCCCCCTTCCACCAGTCCTTCTGCTTCCCTACTGTTCTTCCCCTCCAGAGAATCCACTCCACCAGACGACTAGACCTAGAGAGAAGAGGGAAGGGGAAGAAACTAACGGCCCGAGTGTCCTTTCTCCCTCTCCCTGCGCATTATAACTCCCGGATCTGTGATGGCAGACGGGCCATCTTGGGTGGGCTCATCTACCCATGAGCTCAGCTGGGATGGGCCCTTAAAGTCTGAGAAAGGGTGTGTGAACGTGTATCCGTGAACCTAAGGGCAGCTGTTTACACCTCCTGAGCGTCTCTCTCTTGACCCTCTACAAAGCTGTCTCTATTTCCCTTGAAGCCCCATAGCCTTTTATCTCTGGTTTTCATTTGCCATTTTGGTGTTTATGCCTTGTCATAGGTTCCGAATTCTTCTGGATCCTGGAGGAAAGGGGTGACATTTTACGAGCAACTTTCTAAGAGTCAGGCATTTGACTAGCTGCTCTGTGTACCGTATCTCATCTGGACAAGGTTGGGTTTTTTTAAAAAAAATCCCCATTTTATAGATGAGATAACTGAGGTTCAGAGAGATTAAATTGTCTATGGCTAGCACATGTCCATCTGTGTTTCCTCTGCAGATCCTGGCATGGGGCAGGGGTGCATGCATATGGGAGATTCTTGGGAAATCATGGGGTGACACTTGGACTCTGCCGTATCTAAGGGCAGTTCAGGTGGAAGGTGGGTCAGCAGAGACTGAGGTGTAGTGGGAGATGCTTGTATAGACAGGAGGGAAGAAAGGGCCCAAGGTCAGAGGGCCTCATGGACACAACAAGGTGAATGTTGGCCTGGCTAGTGTTGTCCATTGTGCTTGTGACGACTCTGTGATCTGGAGTCCCTGAAGGATCTCAGCCACTCACCTCCTGCTACTAGATTCCCCCACTGCCACCATGGGAAATCGGTGGGCACCACCCCTGGGTGTTCATCACTGCTTTCTCTGCAAAGCTCCCATATACGCTTCAGAGAATTTTCCTTCTTATGCCCAGCCAGGATTAAAAGAAAGTTATAGAAATTGTTTTTGAGGTGGGGGAGGTAGAGAGATGTGCCTAGCACCAATTTTGGAGCCTGGAGTAGGGCCTTGGGAGAGGGAAAATCCGAGGTGGGATACGGAAATGTGGGAGTGGTGGAGGGCATTTGGGCAGCCAGAAGGCCCAGGAAGTAGGAGAGGAGAGGGGGAAAATTTATTCATACCAGTCTCCCAGCCCCCAGCCTCTGATCCAAGAGTATAATTCCTATCAGGTTTTCAGCCCTTAACCTAAACTTTTCTGAAGCCGGTTCCTAAAGTCTCCCAGCTTTTGGAGTGAAGATGTGAAGTCCTTTCCTAGAACTGAAGAGGCCCGTTGGAATGGCAGGGAGGGCAGCCCCGAGGGGACTTTCCCAGCTCCAATCCCCAAGCCTTCCTGCCCCAGGTTCTCCACTCACTGTCTAGGGCCACGCCTCCAAGCGGGCACCACTCAATGGCAGGGTGACAGGATGGAGCGAGGGCTGATGCCCCAGGATGGGGCAGATGTGAGGCGTTCGGAGGAGACCCTCAGCTCTGCGCTTCCAAGGCTGGAGGAGCCGCGTTCCCGCCTGAATCCGCAAGATGGAAGTTGCTCCCTCTAGCTTTTCCACTAGCGAAGGCTAGGCTGCAGGTTTTGTAAGTGACCCCTCCCTTCGCGCCCAGGTCCATTTCTAGCATTTACTCTTTTCCAGAGTTTTGTTCATTTAAAAACGCATCTTAAAATGCACTAACACCTACACCTTCGATCCAGCCCAGATCCGGTTTTGGGTAGCGCGTAAACTTTACGAGGCACTGTGTGTACCACGCCCCGGCACTTCGGGTGCGCGCGCAGAGCTGAATGTGTGCGCGGGAGCCGAGGGATGCTGGGCAGCTCTAACGCAGCTGAGGACGTGTCAGATGGCAAAGTGAAACTGGGGTACCCGGGGTGCGTGGGTGTGCCCGCGCGTGTCCACAGCGCACCGTCTCGCCCCCTCTTGCCGGAACGTGTCAGCAGTCTCACCTCTCCTTCAGCCCTATCCCAGCCAGACGCTTCCTTTTTGGTGCTTCTGAGCGTTTACTGTAAATGCCGTGACTAACGCACGCTGGTGAGCCCGGCCCGTTGACAGATGGATCAATCGCCCCCTTCCCGGAAGGGGGAGGGGACCCCACCCAGAGCCTAGGAAGCGGGTAGCTGCCTCGGGAGAGCCCCCCGGAGCCCAGCTCGCAGCCTAGCGCCGGCCGCCGAGCCTGGCGCGGAGACCTGGCCCGGGTCGGTCCCGGGGCGCTCCCGCCGGGGTGGGGTGCGAGTCCCCTTCCCCGATCCCTCCAGCGCAGTTCGGGCAGGTTCGCCGGCCTCTGATGAGGGGGTCAGGCCGTCACGGCTCGGCAGACTTCTTCCCGCACGGGAGGAGGGAGACAAGTGGGGAAAGGCAGTCTCGAAGGGCTGCGACGCTGGGGCGTATAGGGGGCGAGCGCGCCGCGGGCGTGCGGGGAAAGTTCTCGAGCTCCGCGCGGAGAGCACACGTGTATGCGTACGCGGGGCTCGACCGGGGCAGGCAGGCTGCGCGGGGACGCTGGGGGCTGGCTCCGGAGGGGCTCCTTCTTCTCCCTAGCACCTTCGGGAAGACGCTCTGCCTCGGCTCGCTGGCCGAAGGACGCATCCGCCCGCGGATAGTGCAGCCCCCTGCCCAGACCCTAGCCACCAAGCAGGGTGTTTTTTCTAGCGCCCTTCCCCCCACGGCCCCGGGATGGCTCGGGCGCCCGGCACTCCACGCCCTTGGGCCTCCGCTGAGCCTCCCCAGGCCTCAGTGAGCCGGTGGCCGGGGCGCGGGGGCGGGGGCAGTGGGGGAATTGGCGCGCGACGGGGGAGGAGGAGGGTGCGGAGGCTTTGGTGGGTTTGGGCTGGAGCCCGAGCCTTTGCCGGGGGAGCCGGTCAGTTTCCGGCAAGGCTGCAGGTCAATCCGGGGAAGGGCGGGCGGCAGACCAGAGGGTGCAGCGGCGGAGCTCTCCTCTCGGCCCACGTTCCCCGGCGCCACAGCCACCGCCTTGTCGCCGCCGCCGCCGCTGCAGAGTGTCGCTGCTCCGCTGCGCGCCCGCGCCTCGCGCCGCCAGCGCCTGGGAGCCCGAGCGCCGAGCCCCGGGCGGAGGAGAGGGGCTTGGGTGCGACAGCCCCGGCGAAGGAGCCGAGAAGGGGGAAGGGGGCGGGCGGAGGGAGGAGCAGGGAGAGGGAGAAGGGGGAGGGAGAGGAGAGCGAGGGAGAGCCGGAGAGAGCGGGAGCAAAGAGCGAGAGCTGGGGAGAGGAGAGGGAGGGAGAGGAGAGAGAAAGACACACGCACGCAGAGACACACGGTCACTGGAATTATATTAGAAAAAAGTGACACGAGCAAGGGTTAGCGGGAGAAGATTTTTTAAAATCTTTCCGTCGTCTTGTGAGAAAGAAGCGACTCCGGTCTCTGGTCCTCGAAGCTCCCGCTGGTTTGTTCCTAGGCGCTTACACCCGTCGGTGGATTTCTTTCTTATTTGCGCTTTATTCTGACCCCCACCCTCGCCGCTTCCTTCCAGCCCTTCGCTCTCAGATCGCTGCTCCCCCACCTCCCCAGTCCCCTCCCGGGAAGCGCAGGGGAATCGGACCCGTGGGGACTCGCGCCTTCCCGGATGAGCTGAGGGGAGGGCAGACTTGAGGACCGGCTGTCGGCTTGGAAAGCAGACATACATCCGAATACGTGTATATTTGATTTTAGTGGGCAAGGGGGGCGTCGAGAGGCCGCCCACCGCCCTCCGTTCCACTACCTCCTCCAGCCAGAGGCGAGAATCGCAGGACTCAGGATCTTCATCGGGTGGACTAGCTGGGATCTCCGCATTGGATTTAGGGCCGATTATCACTGCTTGGCTATTATTATTATTATTATTATTGTTATTTTTTAATCCAAGGGAGAAAGACTAAAAACAAAACAAAACAAAACTGTGGGATTTATTTAACATGATCTTGGCAAACGCCTTCTGCCTGTTCTTCTTTTTAGGTGAGTATCTGCGGGTGGCGAGGGCAGCGTGTCCGCCGGAGCCTCGGGGGCTACGCGGGCAGTGCGTTAGAGCGCTGGAGAGCAGCCGGGAACGCGGGGGGCGAGCGGGGCGCTGGCGGGGGACGGACCGGCGGGGAGAGCGCGCGGCGGGGCGAGCCGGGCCCGGGCGTAGAGGAACCGAGCAGGGCCGGCGGCGAGGATGCGGGCGGAGGGACGGGAGCTGGCGGCGAGGATGCGGGCGGAGGGACGGGAGCCGCGGCTGGCTGGTTACGCGGGGGATTGGCAAGGAGACTTATAACACCCAGACGATCCCCGCGCACACGCACGCAGACACACACTCGCTCACTCACACGCAGTGATAGCGCTCATTTCCCTCAAAATAATGGGTTCAAATTGCGGCAACTTAAGGAAAAAAAATAAAATCCAACTCTTGATCTGGAAGAGAGAAGGGAGGGGAGAGGCTCAGTGTCGTGGAAAGGAAAATCATGCCAGTCCCACCTTTCCCGGCGGTTCCCTGAGTCGATCGTGGTAGAGGACATGGGTTTCTCCAGGAGCTCCCAGTTGGACATCTGTGGGGGCAGCCCTGGCAGCCATCCCCCACCTGCCAATCAACCTCTGGAAAATGCACCCCGCTTCCCACTCTCCGAACCCCTTCCTAGCGGCTCCACTCCCTGGAACACTTTTCAAGTTTCTCCCCACCGTTTGCCCTCCCTCCCGCCCAGACCCGAGCCAGGTGGGTGGGCGGGAGTGGAGTGTTTCTAGCCGCTGTTCAGTGTGTTCCCTTGGCCACCTCTGGGGCAGGGGACCCCATAGCTGGTGGGAAGAGATGGGAGGGAGGCCAAAGTTTGCTTCCTTGGGTGAAGAAGGAGAGGGGTGAGGGGAGAATCCTGGACTGAACAAAGACCACTGCTCATTCTGTAAGCCCACTCCCCCAAGGGCAGCGAGCAGGGGCTGCCTGGTGCCCCTGAACCCCGGCAGTGTCTTTTGCACCCCGAATTACCAACCCCTCATCCCCTTTTTATGCTACACAAAATCTCAGCTGCTTGGGAAACAGGGGTATAGAGGGAGCATTCTTGGGGGTGGAGGTGAAGAAAAGTGGGTGTTTGCAAGGCTGTGTGCTAACCAGGAGTCCCAGGCAAGGCTGCTGCCCCAGTAGGTGCTCCAGAGAGGGAGCAGGCTAACGGTATGTGTGTGTGTGTGTGTGTGTGTGTGTGTGTGTGCGCGTGCGCGCGCGCGCTCTGAAGGAGCACACATCTGCTTCATTGTGGGTACTGCTCCTGCCACCCTGGGCTGCTGTGTAGCCAGCGGTGAGCCAGGTTGCCCAGATGGGTCACGAGGGCACCCTTTCCCTCCTGGAGGAGGGGAGAGGGGAAGGCCTGGGGAGGTAGGTGCAGATCCCGGAAACACTTGCTGGGGGGTGTCTAAGAAGTATCCTGACTAGGACGGGGGCTTCCAGTCCCATCGATGTTGGTTGGGGCCTGGGCCCTTTGCCAGTTCCCTCCTCTTCCCCCTCCCACAGTCATGAGTTCCCCAGGGGGCCAGGCTGAGCTCTAGGGTGTGGCCTTCACCGTCCAGCCTCCCGAGCCAGAGGTGGCTTTTCTCCGGGCAGCTTTCTCGGGGTGGGAGGGGCTGAGGGAGGAGGCTGGGTTGGTGCTCCTGGCCTACTGTGCTCCTGCGGCCTTTCCCGGCAATCCTCTCTCTCTGAAGGGGCTGTTACGAAACCTGACCTTTTCTCCTACTGCTGGTTAAAAAACGCAGCTTTTTGGGGCCAAGAATGAGCAGGGCCAAGAAGAAAAGAAAATTTTATTTCAGGAAAAGCAGCCAGATTGCTTGCTCCTGAGCTGCGCACACCCTGGGCTGGCAGGTCTTCCAGGTCTCCGTCCCCTGGTGGAGGAGAGCAGTGCCGGCCCGGTGGAGGAGAGCAGTGCCGGCCCGGCAGTCACCTCCAGGCCCAGCCCCCCAGGCTGCAGGCAGGCTTGTCCCAGCTGAGGAGCCTGAGGAGAGACTGTTCTCCTGTGCATGTGTAGGGGGCCCGTTCAGAGATGTCCTCCCAGGCGTCTGTGACCCTAGCGTGTGGGGAGTTGAGAGCAGGAAAAGAGCAGGGTGCTGTCGGCATCCTCTTTGGTCACAGCCTTTCAGTTCCCTTCCCATGAGAAGCCCCTTTCCGAAGCTGGGGTGTGGGGTTAACTGAGTGACCACAGGGCATTGAAAGGCTCTGGGTTAGGCCAGTCGAGAACAAGGGATAGGTTGGTGCTAAGGGCATTTCAGCACCAGGGCCCTTTCCTGGCAAGGAACCCATAGTTGGGAGTTCGTTGGAAATTCCACTTGGGGGAGAGGCTTTTCTGGAGCTTGAGAGGTGGGGGGCATTTTCAGTGGGGGGTAGAGTGAAGCATGTTCCTAGGAGCAGGGGCCTTTGGTGTGCCCCTCCAAGGTTCTAGTGAGGTCTGGGGCTGGAGAGGCCTTTCTGGCCCAGCCTGCCTGACCTCCAGTGTTGACAAGCTCAGGGAGAAAATGAGCTGGGGGTGGGGATCAGGGCTGGTCAGAGGGCCCACCTCTCCCTGGCATTCTAGCTCTTGTGGGGCATTTGATGCACGAGGGTGGCTGTAGTTCTGTGTGGCCTCTCAGTCCTTCTGTGTCTTTAAAAGCTCTTCTACATGTCTTTGCTTTCCTTGAGGTATCTGAGTTTTCTCCTGATCTAGAATTTGGAAACATCACCAGGATACCTTCCAACCTTTACTCTCCCAGAATTCTTGGCCAAAGGCACCGAGTTGCCATGACTTCTTTCTCTGGCTGGGTTGGTTCTGGGGGTCATGACTCTGACTAGAAGAGTCAGGGAGTTTGGTCGGAAGATGCACCGGCCCTCCTACAGAGCGTTTCCCTGCCTGGGAGCTGGCAGGATGAGGGAAGCCCAGGGTTCTATAAGGATCATCCCTTGGGGCTCTAGACCTCACCTGTAGGGCAGGGAGGAAGGCTCCTTATTGCCCCAGTTCCCTAGGCTAAGGTCCTGACCTTTAAGCCTGGGTAGGATGCCCCTTTCTCATTTTACCTCTGACAGTGCAGCCTCAGGTGAGGCCAACGGGGGAGGGGAGATGCCTGCTGGGATGCTGGGGTGAGCGGAGTCAGTGGAAGGCCCAGGGCTGGGCCGGTCTTCAGGCTCCAGCAGGCTGGCTACCTGGCTGGCTAGGTGGGGCAGCAGGTACCAGTGAGGCTGGGTCAACACAGCTGTTCCTGGGTGGCCCAGATACAGCCGAGTCCTGCTCAGAGACCCAGGACTTTGCTAAAGCCGGGCAGTAAAGCTGCTTCCTGGGCTCGGGCGGAGGACAATTCTCCACCCACACCTGGGCAGATGCCCCACTGTCCATGACCACATTCCATGCTGGTTTCTTCAATGGTCTTGTCCCAGCCTGGCCACAGCCTTCAGCTCCTCCTGTCCTGAGGCAGAGGTGTGGTCAGGAGGAGAAGGGAAGTCTTTTGCTCTGGACCCTGAGGGCTTCTCCAACCCAGGCCCACCCCTTGCTCTCCTAGTGGGGTAGGCCTGGCCCTCCAGGAGCCCTTTCCTTGATTCCTTTCCCCTCAGCACTCAGTCGGGAGTGACAGGCTCACGGTGCAGCACTCTGCCTCTAGGTGTCGCTGTCTCCCTGTGGTAGCTGCCCCCCGAGCCGGGCCTCCTTGGGGAAAGGAGTGAGAAGTGGCGGTTCTGGGTAGAGATGGAGGGGATTCTGTGGGATTGGGGACAGGGGGTGGGGGTGGGGGACTTCTCCCTAGGATCTTTTTATGTTTTGGGGCAGGATGGAGTGGAGAAACCCCCCGCAGATCACTCCTTGGGTCTCGGAAAAGCCAGTGTTGGCTTTGGGCCATGGTATGGTTTTCTGTGGGGCAGGATCTGAGTGAGGGGCTTGGAGAGGACCCGGAGACCGGGAGGAGGTCTGTGTCCAGAGGAAGCCGTTCTGGGAGCTTGCTTTTGAAAGGACCAAGCGGCCCTTTCTTTCCCTGCCCTTCCCCTCCGAATCTCCTGACTTGACCTCTTCCCTTCCGAGGACCGTGGGTTTGGACACTTGAGGCCATGGATGAGGAGGGTGGGCTGATTCCTGCTTGTTCATCGTTGGGGAGGCGAGGGGCTGTGTGCGAGGCCAGGGTCAGCTTGCAGTTGACTTGTTATTTGGCTTCTGGAAAGAAGAAAAAAAAGGGGAGACAGAGGGGAGAGGGTTTCGGGGAGGGTGGGGAGGAGAGGAAAGAAAGAGAAAAAGAAATAGGGGAGAGAAAGGGAGAGAGACAGCCCGATGGAGAGAGGGAGGTGTGTGTGGGTGGGAGGTGTCGTGGGATGGAGTTGCTGGGTCTTCAGAATTTTCTTTGGCGGGGCCTGGGGTGGAACTTGTCCGTAGGGTACGTTTTCTGTCTCTGGCTGCACTGTGGGACAGGAAGGTGTGGAGGGCTGAGGCCCCCTGGAGGAGCACCTCCTTCTGGGCTCAGACCATGGGGTCATGCTTGTCTCTCCCTGTCTCCTCGGGAAGTCTGGGGACTTCGAATGGGTAGACTGGGGGGTTAGAGGGGCATTTTCGGCCTGCGTGTGACCTTGAGTTGTCATCTCCCTTCTTTGGGCCTCAGTTTCCCCAGGGTAGAATGCAGGGGCTGACTCCGGCCTCTAAGAGGCTGTGGTGGATGGACCTCTGGCTGGACCTGAGGTTGCTGGGAGGAGGTCTGGGTGCTCTGAAAGTGAGATGCCCCCTCGGCCCACCCCAGGAGGCCCTGCAGCCGCCAGCTCTCTGCTGAGGCTGTGGCATCCTTCTCTGGCTTCCTGGCATCTTAGACTGTCTGTGGTCTTGCTGGGGCCTCTGGCTTTTCTGTGCTCCTGGGCCCAGGGCTACGGAGTGGAACCAGAAGAGAGTCTGGTAGGACCAGGGCAGAGGGCAGCTTTTCTCCTTTGGGTCTGAGGAGAGCTGGTGGACTCTTGGGACCCTTTAGCAGCCCTTCCTCCGACCTGCTGTCTGTTGGGGAAGGCAGCCTTGAGTCGGCCTTGCTGTGCCGAGTAGAATGGGTGTGACTTTCCCAGAAGGGCCCAAGCCCCCAGGCCTGCCTCTGGGGTCGGAGACTGCGGCCCTCATTCGTGCTTGTCTTCCCTCCCCACCACCCAGACGAGACCCTCCGCTCTTTGGCCAGCCCTTCCTCCCCGCAGGGCCCCGAGCTTCACGGCTGGCGCCCCCCAGTGGACTGTGTCCGGGCCAATGAGCTGTGCGCGGCCGAATCCAACTGCAGCTCCCGCTACCGCACGCTGCGCCAGTGCCTGGCCGGCCGGGACCGCAACACCATGCTGGCCAACAAGGAGTGCCAGGCGGCCCTGGAGGTGCTGCAGGAGAGCCCGCTGTACGACTGCCGCTGCAAGCGGGGCATGAAGAAGGAGCTGCAGTGCTTGCAGATCTACTGGAGCATCCACCTGGGGCTGACCGAGGGTAAGTCCGCCCGCCGCGATGGGAGGCACGCTGGGGATGGGGTGATGGGAGGGCCTCCTGGGGCCCAGGTTCAGCGGGAGGGCCTGGTAACGGGGCAGAGTGGCCACAGCTCTCTCTCTCTCTCCACCTTCCAGGGAACCTAGAACCCAGAGCAGGTAGCTGCCCAGCCTAGGAGGGCAGCTGTTGTTGGAGAGACAGACGAAGGAGGAGGTGGGGAGGAGAGACGGTGGGGTGGTGGGAGGGGAAGTAAACCGGGGCTGGTTGGACGGCCGTGTGCAGTGGTGACGAGAGAAGGTGAGACAAGGGTACCCAGGTGGATGGACAAGTGGGGACAGAGGAGTGAGAAGGGGTAGGCGGCGTGAAGGTGGAGCTGTGAGGTCTGCACGAGAGCAAACCAGCCCTTGCCGCTCCCTGCTGCCCCCCTCCTGCCTTCCTGCTCCCAGGAGGCCTGCCCTTCAGGTGGCTTCCTGACCCCGGGCCTGGCCTAGGCACCTTCAACAGAGCTCTGAGTGGCGTGAAGGCAGCAGGTCCCACAGCCCTGGGCAGGCCCGCCTCCAAGGCCCAAGGCAGAACCTGTAAGCCTTTCCCCGGACAGCCACCTTCCCCATTTCCTCCCCCTCCAGACTGGGGTGTGGAGGATTTGCTGGCCACCGGGGTCAGGCATTCACTTATTAATGCAGCAACTGTTTATTGAGAGTTTACCAGCTGCTAGGCATTGTGGCAACAGTTGAGAACAGCTGAGGCAGCCTCTGCCTTTGTGGAGCTCATGGTCGGGGGGGATGCAGAGAAGTTATTTGGTGACAGTTATCTGTTATTTGGTGACAGTTATCTGTTATTTGGTGATGTGAGTGGAAAGCACTGGGTGCTGTGGTATCACTGAGCAGGGGCATCAAACCCCTTCTTACAAAATCTAAAGTGCCTTCCTGGAAGAGGCAGCCTCCAAGCTGAGATTCAAGAACGAGCTGCAGTTACCTGGTGAAGGTGTATGGGGAGAGCATGGGAGGTGGAGGGAGAGCTTGGACAAAGGCCTGCGGGTAACTCAGGTTAGTGGAACTCGCTTACAGACCTTCAGGTAACTCAGTGTGGTAGAGGCGGGTGCAAGTGGGGATGGGGGAGGAGAGATGGGGGGGTACGGATCTGGTGGGCAGCACCCCTGGAAGGTTTTACACGATGGATATGTGCTTCAGGACAAAGTTCATGTGGTTCCAATGAAGAGAGTAGTTGGAGAGACTGTTCGGAGGCCACTGCTGTGATACAGGCCAGGAATGATGGCGGCTGAATGAGGACAGTGGCAGGACAGAAG
This sequence comes from Leucopleurus acutus, assembly GCF_964270905.1. Lineage (NCBI taxonomy): Eukaryota > Metazoa > Chordata > Mammalia > Artiodactyla > Delphinidae > Leucopleurus > Leucopleurus acutus. Next base: position 99,701,968 of record NC_139150.1, on the reverse strand, counting down.
GATCTAAGAGGTGTCCAGGAGGTAGAAGCAACAGGTCTTGGTGAAGGGTCAGAGGAGTCGGGGGGCCCCCAGTTTTCGGTCTTGGGCAGCTGGGTGCGTGATGGGGCTGGTCACAGTGAAGGTATTGAGTGGGGGGAGGGCTGGGAGATGTGAATTTGTTCTGGGGTGTGTGCCTCTCATCGGCCCCGCCCTACAGACAGCTGGGCACGCAGGGCTGGGGGTCACGTGAGGAAGAGCGACTGGACATAGGGATTTAGAAGTCGCCAGCAGACTGCAGGTGGTAACTGGGGCCGAGGGAGTGGGTGCAGTCACATTGGGAGGAGGTCAGGGACAGAGCCCCCAGGACCACTGCCATTTAAAGATGGGCTGCAAGGATGACTAAGGAGGCTCTGGGGGTGAGGTAAGAGGGACAGGGAGGGACTCACTCTCAGAGGAAGGAGGGTCACCAGCCTCTAAGACTTTAGGCCCAGCAGGAGAGGGGTTTTCGGAAAGGGTCCCTGATGCCCTTGGGGTGAGTGCCTTAGGTGGCTGCCGGGAGCAGAAGCCTGCTTAGCGGGTGCCTGGGAGCCGGGGAGAAGGGAGTGATGACTGTGGCCAACTTCTTGAATTTTGGTGTGAAGATGGGAGAAGAACAAAGGATGACTTTTTTTTTTAAAGATGTGAGAGAGTCGAGCAGTTTAAATTCTAAGGTAGGATAGTAGTGATGGAGAGGCTGAGGGGAAGAAGAGATGGGGTGCTCTGTGGATCTGTGCCCTTGGGGGCGGGGAGGCGTCAGCCTAGGATCTGAGGGGCAGCACTGCCTCCAGCTGTTGGAGGGGGAGGAGGAAACTGGGCCCAGGGGTGGGGCCTGGATATCGAGAGGTTCCTGAGCAGTGGCCCCGAGGGTTCAAATGTGCCCTGAAAATAGGAATAAGCGGGCATGGAATTATTAATAGTGTTACCACCATTAGTAACAAAGTAATTCCTCATGAATCGGGTGGTCACTTCTTCCGTTGCTAGCAATGCTGGTCCTAGAACTAGAAGTTAGCAAAGAGAGGGAGCCAGTGCTTCTGGTGCTAGCAATGCTGAGTCCTAGAACTAGAAGTTAGCAAAGAGAGGGAGCCGGCCACAGAGACGGGCACTCTGTTCTCCGTGAGACAAGGAGCCGTGTCCCCGCCTGCCACACCAGCTGACTCCGTGCCCAGAACATTAAAGGCCCTGATTCAGCCAGCTGGGTTGTTTAGGTTTTTGCTTTCTTTCCGACAGCCTTCAGTTTCAGCCCGAGGGGGATTGGGCAGAAGGTGGGTGGGCTTGCTGTGGGTGCAGGATGGACAGGAAAGGGATGCAAGAGCTGCCGGCTAGAGAGTTGGGCGGGCCGCCTGAGAACCTTCCCATCGGACTGGCTCCGTGGGCACTGCATCAGGGCTCCGGGGACCTTGCTGGGAGCCGGGACGATGAGGCAGTTTGATGATAACAAGAAGCATAATGTGCATTTTATGCTGACTCCTGCTGTGTCTTCAAGGCCCTTTCAACCCAGGAGGGCCTGACTGGAAACTCTCCCCGTTCCAAGGCTTGAGATGGCTTGTTGGTTCATTTACTCAACAAATATCTGTTAAGCATCTACTGTGTGCTTCAGAGTGTGAAAGCACTGGGGAAGCCGTGGTCCCTGTGCTGGTGTGTACTGGCTGGGGGACCCTTCCCCTGGTCCTACTCTAGAAAGGCAGACCCCTGCTTTTCTCCTTCTTCAGACCCCTGGCCCCCACCCCTTGCAGATTGCACAGTCCCCTCCCCCTGGGTCTTGGGGCTAGAGGTGGTTTCCATCCAGGGCTGACTGGAGGAACCCAGACGCTTTTTAACAGCAGGTGGTGTTCCTCTGAGGGACAGGATCTTCCTGAGAGGGGGCTATTCCTGGTGTGGGGTGAGTGGTCTCCTGGGGAGGCTACAGGCACACCCTCCCTATTCCTTAAGACTCTTAATGACTTGGCTTGGGCCGGGGTGGGGGGATCACGGAGAGGAGAGACCCATGTGGGTTTGAACTTAGATCCTGCCTTCTCCTGCTGCGATTCCCCGGAGACCCGGCTCCACCTTCTGCCTCTACCTGAGGCTGAGCTCGCGGTGCAGACTGAGGCTCTCAGCGTGTGGGCAGAGCTGGCGGTGGCAGGATCATGGCCTCTGCCAAGCTCCTAGACAGTCCCAACCGCAAAGGGCCTCGGGCATTCTGGCGGGGAAGCTGAGATGCAGGGAGGCGAGTCGGGGGCTTCCCAGGGCACACAGCAAGCAGCTGGTGGGACCAGGCCCCCGACTCCTTATCCGGACCCCTTTCCACTGCCCTGGGGGAGAGCTGTGGCCTTGGGCCCGTCTTCCCCTCTGCCATCACCACCCCCGTAACCACCAGTATTTACACGGTGGGGCTGTCACTGTTGGCTGCCCAGGGGACCAGGCTTCTTGCCTTCTCCAAAGGCGACGCTGAAGTTCAGGGTCATCCTGGTCCTGCCAATGTGAAGCGCCGAGGCCTCTCCTACGTGTCCTCTCCCAGGTCGTGGCCCCGGAATCTGACATCCTGCATTTGGCTTCAGTCTGGCTGCCAGGCAGGTCTCGGGTTTCCTGCTGGTGAATTCCGCTGCAGGAGCAGGAGATGGAAGTTGAGTTAAATAGGACGGGCCCCTCCCACGCGGTCATGGAAGAGGCTCTTTTCCCCCAGAGATCCATCCCCTGTCGCCTCCTAGTCAATCGTACTAGCCATACCCAGGCACGGTCCTATGCCAGATGCTATAGGGACAGACAGACCCTGCTCTGGGGGAGCAGTCCAGCCCACAGAAGGTTGCTCTGTGAAAAGTTAAGCAACAGTAGTACTTGTTTAAGAACAATTTGGTTTCAATAACACTTTTTATTTTTGGAGACAGTATTCATAATGGTTAAGAACTTGGACTCTGGAGCCAACTTCCTGGGTTTGAAACCAGGCTCTGCCACTTACCAGCTGTGTGACCTCGAGCAAGTACCTCAGTGTCTCTGTGCCCCAGTTCCTTATCAGTAAAATAGGGAGCATAATAGTGCCTGCCCCCTAGAGAAATTAAGAGGATTAAATGAGTTAGTACATCTGAAGCGCTTCTAATAGTGCTGGCACGAAGGCAGCACAATACAACATCATCTTTATTACAAAAGTGCTTCCTAAACTCTTGTGCTGTTAGGCTGCAGCAGAGAGCATGGCCGGTAACCCCACCACAGGTAGTTTCTCCAGTGCCGGTGGGCAGAGTGGAGGATGCTGAGATCATGCAGGCCTGCCATGACCCTGCATGCCCCGGGGGTGGCTGGGGTTGGAGACAGGCCTGAAGGAAAGGGTAACCTTTGGATTAGGTCCGTTGGCCGGTACCAGTGGGCACCCCCTGTGCGTAAGGTGCCCTGTGTGCTGGGTGTGGCAGGGCCCAAGGTGCTCCTGTGAGGTACAGTGAAGGGCGGGGCTGCTTCTCCAGGGGGCGTGCTCTTCCTCCACGTCCTCTGGGGGGTCTGTACCCTTCTCTGGGGGGTCTGCCTGGTATAGCAGACAGATGCCTGGTCCGTGGACCAGCGGAGGGCTGGTTAAGCCTTGAGGGCTAGCCTGTGGGTGACTTTGGGGGCCTGGCTGAACGAGCCCCTTGCAAGCAGATTCCAAGGCTCCTCTTCTGGGGGCCGGCTCCTTCCTGCAGGTGGCCCCCAGGGGTGCTGCCCCACATGCTGCTCTTTAGGCGGGGGTACTTGCCCGTGGCACTGGGCCCCGGGTGGATGGGAAATCAGTGTGTGAGGCTGTGGTCACCATCTGTCTCCCCCGCCCGCTCCACACACACACACACACACACACACACACACACACACACACACACAGTCTGAGTGATTATCCATCGATTTCTCCTCGCCGTCATGTCTCAAGAGGATATTTCCTTTGCTGCCGAGGCATTGGCAGAGGAGGCTGGAGTCCCGCTGAGGTGGTGGTGGGTCTCCAGGGCAGCCTTGTGTCATTTATCTCCTGTCACTCCCTTGCTTGTCTGTTCCCCGAGCCTCTGGTGCACCCCGGAGCCTGGAGGAGAGGGCTGAGAAGCAGCAGGTGGAGGGGAAGACGGGTCGGGAGTCAGTCAAGACAGGAGCCACAGTCAGGCCTCCACCCAGCGGACCTTCAACCAGTCAGATTCTCCTGGTGGCATGGTGGGAAGCAAAGGGGAAATCCTGTCCCCTTAAGTCTGGGCAGAGCCAGCCTGGTGTGATGGGAGAGAATGCTGGTGTGAGGCTGGAGTCCAGCTCAAGCTCTGCCATGAGTAGCTGTGTGATCTCAGGCAGGTTGCTTCGCCTCTCTGGGCCACCTCAGAGCCCTCCCCTGTGAAATGAGGAAGTTGTACTCAATGACTGTGGAGGGTCCTTTGGCTTCAGATCCTGGGATTTGTACCTGGCCTTCCACAGGGTTCCAGCTCCCCTGTGCCTTCTTTCCAGGAGCATTTGGAAGTCCTTAGAAGAGGCCGGGACATGCAGAGAGGTCACGAGGGAGATATATTAGGCAGTTCTGACCTGCTCTGGTTGGAGAGAAGTACCTTGCTCTTGTGAAATGTGCAGCATTTCATTCCTAACCTGCCCTGTGCAGCACTTTGGGCAGGATGTGCGCCTGGGCCTGACACGGTTCTCTCTTCTAGGTGAGGAGTTTTATGAAGCCTCACCCTACGAGCCAGTGACCGCCCGCCTCTCGGACATCTTCAGGCTTGCTTCAATCTTCTCAGGTGAGTGGGCTCGTGCTGGGGCCTCGCCAGACCTGCTCTGGTCCCCGTGGGTGGTGGATCAGGCCTCGGGGCTTGGCTCAGGTGTCGGCTTGCCAGCAGGTCCCTGAGCGCCTCTGAGCCTGGGGTCTTCATCTGTAAAGAGGGAACCGTAACACCCACCCACAAGGTTGTGTGTGGCATAAAGCATTTAGGGAATTGCCTAGAATGAGCTTGCCGTGCAGGAGATCTTGAATCTGAAACGTGGTATTGCTCTCCCATTTCGTCACCTGTCCTGCCTGGCTGGGTCCTTTCCAGCTGTTCTACTCTGGGCAAGTTACTTGACCTCTCTATGCCTCAGTTTCCTCTCTGGTGCAGAGGGGAGAGTACCTACCTCGTTGGATGGTCATGAGGTCTGAGTGAACCAATGGCTGTCCAGGGCTCAGCATGCTGCCGAGTGCGTGGGAGCCGTTAGCCGTGGTTGTCGGCGTTCCTATCATCATCATCCATTCTGCTCTGAAATTCCCCTCTCCCCTGGGGCTCTGCTTCTTGAATCCTGCTGAGGAGAGCCTCTGCTCTCTGGCCACTCTTGCCTTGGCCTGCCTGGGGAGTGAGAAGACCCATTTGAGCTCTAACTTTGCTTGCCGTGGTCTGTGTATAGGAGCCCAGTGAGTTTTTTGGTTCTTTCTTCTTGGCCTTGTTCCCTCTGGCCTTTGGGTGACCTAGGTGACCCAGGGCAGCCTGCCCCTGCTCAGGTACTAGGGAGGACCTTCCAGTCTGGGGAAGTCTTGGGGCTGGGATGAGCTTCCTGGAGTCACCGGTGCTGCTTAAAGGGGGCCAGGGTGGGCTTGTTCGTGGGCCCCAGGCCTCAGGCTTCCAGGCACTTTGTGGCAATATGTAAAACCTTCCGAAGTTTCTTTTGCTCTAAGCCAGGGTTTCTCAACAGCAACATTATCGACATTGACCTGGGTAATTCTCTCTGTGGCAGGAGCCGTCCTGTGCACTGTAAGATGTTTAGCATCATCCCTGGCCTCTACCTACTGGTCACTAGTAGCAGTCCCCCAAGATGTGACAACCCAGTGTGTCTCCAGACACTGCCAAATGTCCCCTGGGGGCACAGCTGCTGCCCGTTGAGAAGAACTACTCTAGACTGTGAAATGAAAGATTCTGCAGTGAGACCCTAAGCCCTTTCAAATGAAGAACTCTCTAGGACAATGTTTCTCAAACTTTTTCTTGTTTTCATTGTTTCCCCTCTAAGGAGAAAAGTTAATTCTCTCTAACTAGAGAAATACTGTCTTAGTCTGCTTGGGCTGCCATAACAAAATACCATAGACTGGATGGCTTAAATGACAGAAGTCTATTGTCTCATGGTTCTGGAGGCTGGAAGTCCAAGATCAAGGTCTGGCAGGTTTGGTTTCTGGTGAGGGCTCTCTTCCTGGTTTGCAGACATCAGCCTTCTCACTGTATCCTCACAGGGTAGGGGTGGGAATGGGTGGGGGATTGGAGTGGGGAGATAGAGAGAAGAGAGAGAAGAGAGAGGAGGGTGGAGAGAGAGAGAGAGAGAGAGAGAGAGAGAGAGAGGAAGGTCTCTTCCTCTTCTTATAAGGACACTAGTCCTACTGGATTATGGCCCCACCCTTATGACCTCATTTAACCTTAATTACCTCCTAAAAGCCCTATCTTCAAATACAGTCACATTGGGGATTTAGGGCTTCAGCATATGAGTTTGGGGAGAGGACACAATTTAGTCCATAGTAAATGCCAAGTATTAAAGTTTTGTCAGGTAGGGTTGAGTTTTGGAGGGCCACAGACCATTGTTATATCTACCTTTTTTCTGCCTACCCAGGAGCCCGTTTTTGCTCCCTTGGGGGTGATACCCTCCTCTCCCATTGAGAAAGCATGCTCTAAGGGATTGAGATAGGATGATACACATGTACTGGTGGGAGAAATCCTGGGCCCCATGGAAGGGAGGCACTGGCCAAAGGGTGACCATCTGGACATACCCTTGGACCCTGGTGGTGGGCAGGGTTAGTGGTGGATGGTATGGTGACTTCGAAGATGGTCTGTGCATTGAGTGGCCTGCCCTGGGCTCTCATCATCATACCCCGCAGTTGGGTGATGGCCGAGGTTCCCATCCTGCCTCTGCCTGTGGCGCTGTGATGGTGCAGTGACAAGCCTTGCCCATCCCACAGGGCTGAACTGGGTGACGGACTGACTGAGGCCCCTCCTAGCACAGACGTTCTGATTCTCACATTTCCTGGTTAGTTTTGGGCTACTCCTCTTGAGACAGTGCTAGGGGGCTCCAGCAGATTGAGGAGATGGTTTGCGCGTGGACGCTGTGATGGGGAAATCCCAGCGGCCTGACATATCCATTTCCCACCCTACCGTGGGCTCAGGTGCTACTGCCTGGGCGGGAGCCATTGGGTTTACCTCCAGTGAAGAAATGGCTTTGGCTTTTGCCCCCTGAAGGTTGAAGTTCAGAGGTCAGCACCTGAGCTCAGGCCCCCGCTGCTTCCTGGACTGACACTAAATATCTTCCTGGCAGAAAATCTTTCCGTAATGGACTTGACACTCTGTGGGACAAGGATGTTGACAAGACAAATGAGGAGATTACTGGTCTGCAGCTCACTGAATCAGCATTCTTTACCTGCTGCTCAGATGGAACTGGGCCCCACATGACTGTAGATCCCTGGGCTCTGGGGACCACTCCCCACAGTGAGGGCAAGGCTTCCCCTCATTGCCCCTGCTGACCCCACTCCACCCAGAGCAGCCCTCGAGTTGCTGCACGGGCGGCTCTATCTGGGGAGACTCTGGTCCATAGCTGGGTGGGGAGGCCCTGGCCCAGCCACAAGAAACCAAGTGGGCCATGGTGGGGAGCACGCAGCTGAAAGAAGGCTGGATGGGGAGCCGGGACCCCGATTCCAGCTCATTCTCTGCCACAGATGAGCTGATGGTCTTGGGCAGGTCACTTCCCCGCTCCGGACCTTACATTTCTTTTCTGAAGAAGGAGGAGGTGAGCTCAGAGCAGCCTTTTCCCCATCGAGGCGCACAGACGACGGCAGTGTTGTTTGGTATCTAGGAAGAGCAGAGTAGCTTGGAGCTCCGGTGGTCACAGGCCCTTGCCTGGCTGCCCTGCGGGCTGAGGGGTCAATATCTGGGCACGTGTATCACCCACCCACCTGCGGCTCGCTGCCTGGGAAAGCCTGGTCTGGGGGACCCCAGATCCCGCACTGATGCTCCAGGATGCCCCCCCCTCCCGCCCCACCGCCATCTCTGTGTGGAGAGGCTGTGGTGTGGGCCATGGAGGCTCCTCTAGGTCGCACTTCCCCCAGTCGGGGCCCAGGGACTTGGAGAAGGGTGTTCTTGTATCTTTGGGGCCGAGTTGCTACCGTCTGAGAATTCGGGGCCTCCTGGAACATGTTTTCTTCTTTCCCGCTGGCCTGGTCTCTCTGTTGGGCTTCTTCGAAAGCCCAGCTGGGATTCTGTTGGCAAAGAAAGCTGCTGGGACTCCCCCAACACTCTCTGATGCTGAGGCCCTGGGGGAAGGGCAAGTCCTCCCCTCTTGTCTGCTCAGTTCAGAGACAGGCGCTGGGATCAGTGACTGGGTCTGGGATTCCTGGTGTCCAGTTAATCCCAAGTCCAAGGCCGGGAGGGGAGCAGTCTGACTCTGCCTTGAACAGTAGGGACCGGGCTGTTGGAGGGATCCAGATGTCCTGCCCTAGCGTTATAGATGGGAAGGGAGATTTCACGGAGGAGAAATGAAGTTTGTTAATGAGGTTTGTCCTGTTTCTAGCAATGTAAACTGCCCTTGGAAACAGGAAACGGAGTGTTTCTGGAGGCCTTGTCAGGCCTTTTTGAGCTATAGTGCCTACATTTGTAAAATGAGAAGGGGATGGCTACTGGTCTGGTCGATACAGAGGAGACCATGAGGATGGATGCAGGCAAAGTGACAGCCATCCCCTCTGCCGAGGACGCTTCTCTAGAGGTGTCCCTGAGGTGGAGTCCCTCCCTTCCCAAGCGCCTGGGACCCCGTGAATACTGAATCCCAGCTGGTCCCATCTGGGAGGCAGGAGAGGATGGAACAAAATGGAGGGAGGAGAGAAAGGCTTCTTAGGGAAAGAAGAGATGGTTCAGGCAGAGAGAGGTTGTGAAGGGTGATGCGGACAGTGAGGGAAGGGAACTGCTCCATCCACGTGGGGTGAAACAATCAGAGTGAGGATGAAAGGCCTGGGAGGGCCAGAGAGTGGTTTCCCTCGCCGCTGGGCTGTGCCTCAGGGACTGGGAGAAGCGGCAAGCAGGTGGTGTGGGCCGGGCTGTCAGCGAGCGCGGCCTCTGTATTTCTGGTGAGGCTGGGGGCCTCCGGGGCCTTGGGCATCTGACGCAGGCATTGGAGATACATGGGTATGGAGCATCTTTATGCAAACATGTCTTGTCTTTTCTATAGCTGGAGGGGAACTTGGAGGTCATCTAAACTCACCCCTTACCTGACAAAAAGGGAAACTGAGGCCCCAAGGGAAGGGATGGATGGACTAGACCGGGATTCAGTCCTGCTTCTAGCCCTGCCCAGTGCGTACCTCAGGCAGGGGCCTCACCTCTAAGCCCGGGTTTATTCTTACACAACACGGGACTGATAGCAAAACCTACCTGCCCGGGTTTTGTAAGGACTAAATGAGAACTTGCAGGTAGGTGCCTGGTCCGGTGCCTGGCACGTTGCACTAAAACACGTAGCTTCTTAGAACTGACAGTGGAGTGATTTCTCCAAAGGCCATTGGCTGGCTGGGGTAGGGCCGGCCTGGAGCCTGCATCCGGGAGATGGTTGCATGGCTTTTGGTGACGTGAGGCTGCCTTCCACCCATGCTAGTGCTGGGTGGGGGCTGCAGTGGGAGGTGACGGGGCGATTTGCAGGGGACAGTAGGTCCCTGGGGCTACTGCTGAGCCTCTGTGGCCTTAGCTGCATTGTGACTGGGTGGGGACACAGGGAGGCTGGCGAGAGGCCTGGGCTCGGGCCTTTTGTGGGTTGGAGGAAGAAGCGATGGGTGGCGACAGCCTCAGCTGGCCGCAAGCCTCTGGGGTGGGCCATCTTGCTTGGATGGAGCCAGGAGAGGCCCGGGGATGTTCTAGTTGGAGGCTCCAGTGGTCCCCTTTTTGGGGGCTCAGGAGAGGAGGGAACCCTACCCCTGCCAAGAAGCCTTGCAGATGGCCCCTGAGGGACACCACCCTCCCACTCTGTGCCCTTGCACTTGGCTCTTATTACAGCGCTCACCCTCTGATTGTGGGCGTTGGTCTCTGTGTCACTGCACCCACGCCTCTCTCTGTGTTCCCCTGGGTGTCTAGTGCTGTGCTGTGCTCCTGACCCCATCCATGGAGGATCCTGGACTAGAGGTCAGTTGTGGACTTGGAGGCCTGCTGGTCCTAGTTTGAATCCTGGTCCTGCCCTACCAGCTGGTTGACCACAGGGTGGGTCATTTGATTCTGAACCTCATTTTTCTCATCTGTAAAATGGAGCCCTGTAAGGATGGGTGATGACGTGTGCACGGCTCCCCACAGGGTGCCGGAGCCCAGGAGCACCCTAGGTGGTGGCCACAGGTGATGCTGTCAGGGGCTGGAGGAGCTAGTGGTTTAGTGTGAGCTGTTAGCGCTGCACAAGGGAGGGTGGCTAAGAGGTCCAGGCAAGTCTGAGGCGTCCCGTGTGCGCCGCCTGTCAGGTGGCCCTGAGGTTTAGAGAAGGAAAGGAAAGCTCATGAGGGCTTCGTGGAAGAGGTAGGGCTGGGGCCGGATCTCCGTGTGGTGCAGACGCTACGTAAGATGCTGCTTTGAGAGGCACCAGACCGTGTCCTTACTGGCTTGTGGGGCAGGCGGACACCACTTAGACGCCCACTGGGTGGTTTGTCAATGGTGGTAGAGTAACCCTGAGAGCTCAAGGGAGGCAGCAATAGGCGGTGCCTGGGGAAAGTCAGCAAAGTCTCGGAAGAGGAGAGAGTGGGATCTGGGAATGACATTCCCGGCAGCATCATAGCATCATGGCTCGGAGGCCTGGCCAGGCTCAGCAGGAACCGCATACCTTCTGGGCCTGGTGGGCTCAGATGACAGTGACTAGAGACCTTGTGGCAGATGGGAGATTGGCATCTCTGGGGTCTCCTCCCTTGGGACTCCTGCCCAGGAAGTCTCCGGGACAGAGCTCAGTGTGACAGCCTGGCTCTGGGGCTGGGTCTGTGGGGAGGAACTTAGCCCCGGGCTCAAGAGTCAGTCCCCTGTGAAGGTTGCCTGAGTGGCCATGTAGGGGCCGGGAGAGGGTCGGGCTTGGCCTAACTCCGCTGGATGCCCAGGGAGCCCCCCTCCCTTCCCTGGCTCCGCTGAGGGGCTGCCGGGCCTTTGTGCCCACAGCCCCTCCTTCCCTGGGGTTGCTGAGCAGAAGATGGTGAGCAAGGTCCAGCAGGTCGGCTGGTGCCTCTCAGAGACCCCACTCTGAGGCGGCCCCTGTGAGGAGGCGGTGGGGCTTTGGGGACAGAGGGCAGGGGAGGAGAGGAGGAAGCAGGCAGCCTGTCTCCCTGCCACCTGCATGGTGGCTCGGGCGATAAACTGCTTATCCTCAGGTTGTCTCCTTGAGCTGAATGCAGAAGCATGTTATTTAAATTTCAAAATCACATTCTTCTTCTAACGGCTGTCAGAGACTCTGAGTGTCAATGAAAATTGGGCCTTAGCTGCAGCTCTGTCACCTCTTACATCCCCCCCCCCTTTCAGGGAGGAACTGTCTGATGGCCCAGGAGAGGGTGTGGGGCGGGAGGAGGGACTATGGGAATAGGGAGGGAGAAGTGGGGAGGGCGGGCCAGGTGACCCGTGACCGTGGCCGCGCTGGTCAGCAGTTGGAACCCACAGGAGGATGCCAGTTACTCCATCAGGGGCGCCAAGCGCTTCCCCTCTTCCCTTTCATTTCCTCTTCTCCGTGCCCCCCTCCCCAGGCTCCCCCAGCCAGGAGAAGGATTTGCTCGCAGAAGGCGTGAGCAGGGTGTCGGTGGCTTCATGTTTGGTTTTCTTCATGTCCAAGGAAGAAATTGCGATTAAAAAAAACAACAACAACCAGGAGAGAACAAAATTTAACCCCAAAGAGAGGCTTTTTAATGGTAGAAGTTCAGGTGCCAAGGTTGGGGTGAGGTCTTGGCGGGGGAAAGGTATTTCTGGTTCCCTTCAAATAGCATCTTCCCTCTTGCGTGGGAAGAGATATGAGAACATATGTATACATATAACTGATTCACTTTGTTATAAAGCAGAAACTAACACACCATTGTAAAGCAATTATACCCCAATAAAGATGTAAAAAAAAAAAAAAAAGAAAACCAAAGGGAAAAAAAATAGCATCTTCTAAGGGCACCTACTTGCTTCCCCTTGGGCGGATAGACAGGCTCTGCCAGCAGCGGGGATCTATGTGTGTGTGTGGGCAGTTCTGGGCTGGGTCTGCCAGCTCTTTCATGGCTCCTGAGGTGGTTCTGCAGGGGTCTGGTCTGCCCGCCCCACCCCGGCCCCACCCAACCCTGGCCCTGCCCCAGGCATGCTCCTCGGGCTTACCCTGAGCCATGCTCACCTTACTTATCTGGGTGGAAGGTAGGATTTGAGTAACTGTTCTGGGAATGCTCCTCCCAACCAATCTGTCAACATGTTCTTTTTTTTTTTTAACATCTTTATTGGAGTATAATTGCTTTACAATGGTGTGTTAGTTTCTGCCTTATAACAAAGTGAATCAGTTATACATATACGTATGTCCCCATATCCCCTCCCTCTTGTGTCTCCCTCCCACTCTCCCTATCCCATCCCTCTAGGTGGTCACAAAGCACCGAGCTGATCTCCCTGTGCTATGCAGCTGCTTCCCACTAGCTATCTATTATACGTTTGGTAGTGTATATATGTCCGTGCCACTCTCTCACTTCATCCCAGCTTACCCTTCCCCCTCCGCGTGTCCTGAAGTCCATTCTCTATGTCTGCGTCTTTATTCCTGTCCTGCCCCTAGGTTCTTCAAAACCTCTCTTTTTTTTTTTTTAGATTCCATATATATGTGTTAGCATACGGTATTTATTTTTCTCTTTCTGTCAATGTGTTCTTTTAAGCCCGTGAGTGTGTAGAGAAAGGAACAGATCTGAATGGGGTCAAGTGTGTATGTGTGTGTAGTGTGTAGGTGGGGAGTATAAGCGTGTGTGGTACGCACATGGGTGGTATGTATGTGTGTGTGTGGGGTGATGTGTGTGTGTGTGGTGTGTGTGTGTGGAGTGTTATATGTGTGTGTGGTGTGTGTGTGTGTGGTGTGTGTGTGTGTGGTGTGTGTGTGTGGAGTGTTATATGTATGTGTGGGGTGATGTGTGGTGTGTGTGTGGTGTGTGTGTGTGTGGTGTGTGTATGTGTGTGGTGTGTGTGTGGAGTGTTATATGTGTGTGTGGGGTGATGTGTGGTGTGTGTGGTGTGTGTGTGTGTGTGTGTGGTGTGTGTATGTGTGTGGTGTGTGTGTGTGGAGTGTTATATGTGTGTGTGGGGTGATGTATGTGTGTGGGGTGATGTGGTGTGTGTGTGTGTGTATGGTGTGTGTGTGTTGTGTGTATGTGTGTGGTGTGTGTGTGTGTGTGGTGTGTGTGTGTGTAGTGCTATATGTGTGTGTGGGGTGATGTGTGTGGCGTGTGTGTGTGTGGTGTGTGTATGTGTGTGGTGTGTGTGTGTGTGGAGTGTTATATGTGTGTGTGGTGTGTGTATGTGTGTGGTGTGTGTGTGTGTGGAGTGTTATATGTGTGTGTGGGGTGATGTATGTGTGTGGGGTGTGTGTGTGTATGTGTGTGGTGTGTGTGTGTGGAGTGTTACGTGTGTGTGGGGTGATGTATGTGTGTGGTGTGTGTGTGTGTGTGTGTGGTGTGTGTGTGTCGGGTGATGTGTGTTTATGGGTTTTTGGCAGTGGCCTCCTTCTGCATGTGGAGAGGGAAGGAGGGGAAGAAGGCAGGGATGGAGAGGCCTGAGTGGGAAAGTGGGGTGTGTGTGGCCCTTCCCTTGGGGAAAAAGCACTGCCCTCAGCCTCTTTCTGACCTCTTCGGGAAGCCCTGGGAACAGTGGTCGGGGTGAATCCTGAGGGATGGAAGGCCATCCTTCTCCTGAGCAACAAAAATTAGCAGACTGAACCTTATGTGTGTGTTTCTCGCCCTCCTGCAGCCTGGAGGCTATCTCATTGGACTCTGGACGCTTAGGTCCTCTCTCTGCAGAAACGGCGTGTGTGTGAGTCCATGCCTCAGATTCACGAGGCATCCCTTGCATGCCATCCCCTGATCTAGGTGCTGAGGGTACCTCAGTGGACAAGACAGAGGAGTCTTGTTGCTCTAGTGGAGCTTACGTTCGATTAGCCTAAGACAGAAAAACCACACAAGCCAACAACTACTCAAAAATAAAAAGTAAGATAGTGATGAATGCTAAGCAAGGATTAAAATAGCATGATGGGCAGAGGTGCCTGGTGGCTACTCTGCATTGGAAATGCCAAAGGATGACTCCTGGGAAGTATCCAGCCCTGGGAAGGCCTGGGAATGGCAGAGGGAACAGCTGGGGAAAGGCCCTTAGGTGGGGATGCGGGTGGTGGAGGGTGGGGCTTAGGGAAGGCCACAGGCTGGGACAGTGATGAGGTGGAGGTGATTTGGGAGGTGGCCACAGAGGAAGGCAGGGGCCAGATCCCTGAGATGCTGCAGGCTACTTAAGGAGTTTGGGTTTCTTTTTAAGAGTAATGAGAAACCTTTGAGGATTTTAGATACTAGAGTAGCACTGTGTGATTTATGCTTTGGAAAAGATTGCTCTTGTGCTGTGGGGGAGCGGATCAGGGGCCGGGAGAGTGGCTAAGAACTGTGACAGTGGTCCATGTCCTATGACGGCAGGAGAGGAGAGGACGCGAGGAGCTGGGATCTGTTGTGGGGCTGGAGTTAAGGATGACTCTGCTAATTTAGGCTTGAACACAATGGTGCCACTGTTTACTAGGATGGAGAAGATGAGGGAAGGAGCAGGTTGGGGGTGGGAGCTGAGCTCCAGTGTTCTCTTTCAACCACGTGGGTGTTGAGATGTTAGTTAGACCTCCACCTGGAAATGCCAGGTAGGCAGTCGGATGTAAGTCTGGAGCCCTGGGAGAGGTCAGGGTTGATATATAGGTTGAGAATCGTTAGCATAGAGATGGTATGTACAGCCGTGGAACCATGAGGTCACCTAGGGAGAGTATAGACAGAGAGGGAGGCTGGGGCTCTTCACGCAGAGAGGAAGCGCTAGCAACGGGGGCTGAGACCAGGGCCAGTGAGGAAAGGGGAGCCAAGTGGCGGGGAGGGGGGAGGAGAGCTCCGCAGGCAGGGAGACGAGTGTGGAAGGGGAGCCCCTGGGCGGGATGCTTGGGAAGAGGAGGAAGGGAGGACAGTGAGCTCGATGGGAGATCATTCTTGAGAGAGGGCAGCGGGGAACGATGGGGTCCGTAGATGACAGTGCCAAGGAGGAGTAGGGGGTGGACTGGTGTCAGGAGTCCCACAGGAGGAGAAATGGCCCGGAAATGACCCTGCGGAGGAAGCAGGACTCCCACCATCTCTGGGCCTGGAGCTGCCCAATGGTCACTTCTTCCCAAATCAGTGTGCTAAATGACCAAATCTCTGATTTTACCGGATTTATGAATCTGCCAAAACTTGTTTCCTTTCATCATTTGTAAAACTTTTAGAAATTCACATTTGAATATGGTTTTCATGGCTTCTGAAGATTCTTGCAAATGGTCTTCACTGCTGTGTTTTAAGATATATGCAGTTTTCTGGAATTTAAGCATCAGGAGTTGATGTAGACTTCTTAGAGCAATAAAGTATATTTCATAATCAGTAAAAAAATTTAGCTTACGATTGGCGCTTCCAGTCTTACCTTTATTCATCACACACAAAAAAAAGGTTGACGAAGGATTAAGGTGAACCACATCCATATGAAATGCCTCAATTTTGGTTTTTAATTGTTATAAATTCAGAATTAAAGCTGATAAGCCATTGTGGGAATTGGTATGAGAATGGTAAAAATCTTAAATATAAAAAAAAAAAAATCACGCCAAGACTGTATTTAAAAGGACAGAGAGCCTTCAAAAGTGGCTAACAAAGTCGCTTCAAACGTGAAATACTGAACGAAGTTTTAATTTTTAATCGCTAGAAACACAAAATCAAGACGCATATGCCTTTTGCGGAATTGGAGAAAATTCTGACAGTGCTTAAAATTTGTCAAAATATAAAATGATATTCAAAAGAAATTGATTTTTTTTTTTTTTTTTGCGGTACACGGGCCTCTCACTGTCGTGGCCTCTCCCGTTGCGGAGCACAGGCTCCAGATGCGCAGGCTCAGCGGCCATGGCTCACAGGCCCAGCCGCTCCGCGGCATGTGGGATCTTCCCGGACCGGGGCACGAACCCGTGTCCCCTGCATCAGCAGGTGGACTCTCAGCCACTGCGCCACCAGGGAAGCCCAGCAACTGATTTTCTTTGAATTGATTTGCAGTGAATTTGCCAGTCATCAAATTGACTTTTGGTGGGTTGGCCTGCTTCCAAAAATGCAGGGGCTCCGGAGAGCGCTGGGGTGGCCGCGTGCTATGTGGGGTGGAGGTGAGGGGAAAGTTCTGACAGAAAGTTGAGGACATTAGGGAGCCTGGACTAAGACTGCTGGGGCCGGTTTGAGGAGGGCGGGCATCAGAGCAGTGGGGTAAGGGCTGGGCTCCCACTGGGCCCATGGGCCTTGAGTGACAGCAGAGCCCTGGCAGGAGGGCATTTTGGGCTTGGTCGGTCATCTCTCAGGGAAGTTGAGCTTTCACTTCATGCTGGATGGCGTGGGGCTCCCGGCCACCAGCCACAGCTCCTGGTGGTGCGGGGGCCCAGAAGTGAGAAAGATCTTTGAGGTCCTGCTCTCTTGGGCTTCTTGGGTAAGCAGAGGGATCTCTGAAGCCCTTCTCTTGCTCACCGACAGGGAGACTGGGAACCCTTTTGGCTCTTGGTATGTGATGCGTGTGGCTGGAGTGACAGGCACATGGGACAGGCCAGTTCTAGCAGGGTGCGTGAAAACAGAGAGATAGAGGGGAGGGTTTTTCTAGCCAGGGAACACATTCTTTAAAAAAAATATTTTTGTACAAATTTTAAAGGTTACTTTCCATTTACAGTTATTATATAATATTGGCTATATTCCCCATGTTGTACAATACATTCTTGACCCTATCTTTTTTTTGCGGTACGTGGGCCTCTCACTGTTGTGGCCTCTCCCGTTGCAGAGCACAGGCTCAGGACGCGCAGGCTCAGTGGCCATGGCTCACAGGCCCAGCCGCTCCGTGGCATGTGGGATCTTCCCGGACCGGGGCACGAACCCGTGTCCCCTGCATCGGCAGGTGGACTCTCAACCACTGCGCCACCAGGGAAGCCCTTGAGCCTATCTTATACACAACAGTTTGTACCTCTCACTCCCCTATCCTTCTATTGCCCCTCCCCCCCATAACCACTAGTTTGTTCTCTATATCTGAGTCTGCTTCTTATTTGTTATATTCGTAGTTTGCTGTATTTTTAAGATTCCACATATAAGTGATATTATACAGTGTTTGTCTTTCTCTGTCTGACTTATTTCACTTGGCTTAATGTCCTCCAAGTCCATCCATGTTACTGCAAATGGCAAAATTTCATTCTTTTTTATGGCTGAGTAGTATTCCATTGTATGTATGTATGTGTATACACACACACGCACACACACACACACACACACACACACACATACCACGTCTTCTTTAGCCACTCATATGTCGATGGACACTTAGGTTGCTTCCATATCTTGGCAATTATAAACAATGCTGCTATGAACATTGGTACATATATCTTTTCGAATTAGCGTTTTTACTTTTTTTTTGGATGTATACCCAGGAGTGGAATTGCTGGATCATATGGTAGTTCTATTTTTAATTTTTTGAGAAACCTCCATACTATTTTCCACAGTGGCTGCACCAATTTACATTCCCACCAACAGCAGGGACCACATTCTTAAACAAACATTTATTGCACATGTGCTATAGGCTGGAAACCGCTTGTGGCATTTGTGTCCACATTATCCCGTGTAATCTTTAGTGCAGTCCTATGTGTAGGCAGGGTGGGTGTTGTATCTTCATTTTGCAGATGAGTAAAACGAGGCTGAAAGAGGTTGTATTACCTGTGCACGCTTGCTCTGCCAGTCAGTGCCCCAGCCGGGTCCTCTAACTCCCCAGACATGGCTGGGAGTCCCTGCTCTTAATCACCAGCGCAGCCCCAAGTAGGATGGGCAGGGATGCTCGTGAAGCCTGCAGGGTAAGCCTCAGGCCAAAGGGAAAGTTTCTGTTTGTTACCTTGATTATAATCTCATGTTCACACCGGAATGTAAGCTCTAGGAAGAGAGGAGTTTTGTCAGTTTTGTTCATTTCTCCAGCAGTGTTCCACATGTAGTGGGTGCTCAGTAATTGACTGTTGTAAAAGTTAATGAATCTTGAGGGAGGGCTGGTCATGGGTGGCCCCACAGGGCAAGAAGCATGGAGGTAATGGTCAGGGTGGCTGCAACCCAGCAGGGGAGACGGGGGTCCCCACGTGGAATCTCTTCTCCTTGCCCCTCCCTCTTCCTCCTCACCCTTCCCGCCTTTCATCCAGCCCTGTTTAGAGTTTGTTTAGTCTACATCTCATTGTTGAGTGCCTCTCTGCTCACCCTTGTGCCCCTAATTATCTGGACTCAGTTGACTGTCCTCCTTTTTGAAACTCTTGTCTTGGTTTCCATGACACCAGCATCTCCAGATTGTCCATCACGTCATGGTCCGCTCCTCCCCAATCTCCACTAAACGATGGCACCTGGAGCTCTGTCCTGACCCACTTCCTCTTCTTCATTGTCATCCTCAACCTCAGCTACCTCATGTAGTTATGTGGCTTTAAATAGCCTCCAATGTCAGTCATGCTCAGTTTTATCACTAGCTCAGACCTCTTTTCTGAACTCCACACTCATTTATCTTCTTGCCTTTCAACATGTCCATGTGGACATGTCACAGGCATCTCAAACTTCAGTTGAAAACATTCTGTTCTGCCCCTCCTTCTTCTCTCTAAGTTTTTCCTGTTTCACCGAATGATTCCACCATCCGCTGGGTGCTCAGGCCAAAAACCTAGGCGTTTTCCGTGATTTCTCTCCTTCTTCCCATTCAGTATCCAGCCCATCCTGTTGGCTTTATCTCTAAATTATATGCAGAATACGCTCGTTTTTTGACATCTCTGCAGTCACCATTCTCCCCAAGCCTGCTACGGCAACAGCCTGTAACTAGTCTCCTTTTTAGCCCCCTCCCCTTCATGGGAACTCGGTCTTCCATCTGTCAGCCAAAGTACATGAGGTCGGGTGACTCCCATCCTTAAAACCCTCTAAATGCTTTGCATCTTAGAATAAAATCTGAAGTTCTTACCCTGCTCTGCAAGGTCCCACATGATCTCTGCTGACTGTCCCTCTGGCTTCCTCTTCCTCTTACTTTTGTTTCGGAAACTCCAGCCACTTTCCCTTCCTTTTGCCTATAAACACACCGAACTCATGTCTGTCTCAGGACCTCTGTACCTGCTCTGCCTTTTGCTTGGGATTCCCTTACCTTGGATTTTCTTATTTGCATGTTTCACTTCTGCCCTTCATTCTTTCTCAGCTTGGATGTCACCTCCTAGGACAGACCCTCCCTCATCCCGCATTCTCTTCTGAATTCTGCTTATTTGATTTTCTTCATAGCGCTTTACATTGCCTTTTTTATTTGTTTGTGTGTTTATTACCAGTCTTCCTCTCAATAGAATAAAGGCCTCTGGAGAGCAGGGACTCTGTCTTTTCAGCTCACGGCTGGATTTCTGGGGCATGTGGTCAGCACATGAAAACAGCCGTTGGCTGACAGCTGTTTGACCTACCGGGATGTGGAGCTGTGCCTTGTGAGCCCTGGTGTGTGTGTGCATATTGAGGTGTGCACACGCGCTGTTGAGTTTGCAGGGTGGGACAGGGGAACTCCCTTATTCCCTCCAGCTCGCAGAGTCCTGCAGTGGCGTGTAGGGGGATGGGAGTAGACAGGAGAGTCACAGAACTTCCTAGAAAGCCGTATAGTTCAAAACCTGTCATTTTGGGCTTCCCTGGTGGTGCAATGTTTAAGAATCCGCCTGCCAATGCAGGGGACACGGGTTCGAGCCCTGGTCCAGGAAGATCCCACGTGTCGTGGAGCAACTAAGCCCGTGTGCCACAACTACTGAGCCTGTGCTCTAGAGCCCACATGCCACAACTACTGAGCCCACGTGCCACAACTACTGAAGCCTGCGTGCCTAGAGCCCGTGCTCTGCAACAAGACAAGCCACTGCAATGAGAAGCCCGCGCACCACAATGAAGAGTAGCCTCCGCTCGCCACAACTAGAGAAAGCCCGTGCACAGAAACGAAGACCCAACGTAGCCAAAAATAAATAAATAAAATAAATAAATTTATTAAAAAAAAAAAACTTGTCATTTTTCAGGTGAGGAAATGAGACCCAGAGAGGGTCAGTCTTTGTTGGGGGTTTCACACACTTGGGAGAGATAGAGACAGAATTAGGGCCCAGGTTTCTGACTTCCACTTTAGTGGCCAAGCTGCAGAGCATGGCCTAGGGGCCCAGGGTCAGCTTGAGGGTGGACATGGCCAGAAGCAGGATTAGGGACAAGCGACAAGCGTGGCAGTTTCCTGGAAGGCCAGAAGGAAGAGATGAAAAATTCAAGTCCTATTGCTTTGGAAGCTTTGTGGAAAGGTAAGCATCTTATTTTTGCTCCTCCAGGGAAAGGCCTGCTCTGTGGTTGGAAGGTCTACCTTGATGGGCCTTTCAGTTCGGGGCGGGCGGTGGGGTAGTGAAGCCCCCAGGGGACCTGCTCTGGTGACAGCAGAGGCCCATCAACTCCCTTCTGCTGAGGATGGGTTGCTCGATTGATTGTGGGCTGGATGGGGTGTGTGCGTGTTGGGGGACCAGGCCAGGGGCACCTCTGCTTCTCCTCTGAGCCTCTGGTTCTCCAGCTTTGGAAGGCACCCTCAGAATCATGGGGAGCTTGTGAAATCCAGATTCCTGGGTGCCAGCCACAGAGCTCTCGACTGGGAGGGTCTGGGTGGGACTGAGCATCTGTGGGTAACAGGCAGTTCGAGCGAGTCACAAATGCACCAAAGTTTAAGAACTTCACGTCTAAATCAGTTACTTCCCTTCAAGGGCATGTACACCATTGCCAGAATGGGAAACGGGCATAGGAATAGATATTTGAATAGTAATGCATTTTAACACGTCTTGGAAAAATTCAGAACTAACATGGATGTTATCATTCAGGACAAATCTAGGTAGGTATTGAAAAATTTAAAAAGTGAGTCTGTTGAAGAAATTTAAACATTTCATTTAATATAAGAATTAAGGGATTTAAAGAAAAAATTAATTAAATATCGGCACAGGTGGTACTGGTAACATGGCCAAAACGATATAGCTGGTACCCGGGTGACTGCGGTTTGGTAAACCTAGCTCTATAAAGGAAAATATTCAAGGATATCATTTTGAAGATTTAAAGACAGATGGTCATTGGCTTGGGCGGCACCCCAGGAGGGAAGGGGGGAGGTGGGTGAAGCTTGGCTGGGGTGAGGCAGTCCCTCTACAGCTGGTCCCTCCTGGTCCCCAGGGGCTGGAGCTGGGAGGATGAGTCCACGGAGGTTTTGGGAAGTGCCAAGCACGGTTAAATCCCACCTCCCTCTCCTTCGAGCAGCTGTTCCCATTTACTCCTTGGCCCATCTGCGCTCTTCTCAGCAGGCCTGGAGAGCGGGCTGGCCCAGGCCTGGGAGGAATTCCTTGCTCCTGAATCCCTCAAAGGTCCTGTGTGGTCTGTGTAGGGATGGGGCAGGGTGGTGGTGGGCTAGCAGGGACCTCCCTCCCTGCTGTTTGGATATTTTAGTTCAGGGGCTGCGGCCCACACTGGGCTGGTGTTTGCAATCCAGCACATCCTTCTTCCTCCCCAGTGGGGTCTCTTGAAAAGGATAACAAAGGCTTCTGGACCCGAGGGAGAGGCGCCTTAGTGCAGATGCAGAGGCAGTGGATGGGCTGGGAAGAGGCTGTCCCAGGTCTGCCTGCCCCAGCACGGGCTTCCTCACTTACTGGGGGAGCCAGAGCAGGCCAGTCCTGGGCCTTTCTCCACGGTGGAGCGGGGCCCCATCATCGGCCCACTGGCCTCTCTACCCACTCCGGGAGGATCAGAAGGGGCATCTTCCTGGTAACTAGGCAATTGCTGTTACTTTCGCCACCCTTTGTGTGTGCGTGCGTGCGTGCGTGCGTGCGTGCGTGTGCGTGTGTGTGTGTGTATTTCGTAGGAAATTTACCAAGTTTTGGCCCAGGGGTTTACATTTCCCACCCCCTTAGCAAAAGCTTTCACTATTCAAGTTCCAAATGGAAGCCGCTGAGGCTGTAATTACACCACGTTAGCTCGGGAACATACTGAGGGGAGCGGGAAGGGGCACCTGGGAACCTGAGAGCCGCCGTGGGCCTAAATTAGCTGCTGTTCATTGGCGGTTGTCACCCTGCTCCTCTCTGGGGCCCCTCATGTCCTTGCTCTCCTCCACCTCAGCCCCAGGCTGCTTGACTGTTCGCTTCCACCAGCCAGCGTCCTGACAGGTGCACTGAATGGGAAAGAACACCCTGGCTGGTCCGGGAGAGCCCTCCCATGGAAGTGGTGCCCAGAATAGCCTTCGTGTCGACAGGTGTCCTTGCGTCCTCGCCTGGCCCGGGCAGAGTGGCTTGACAGCTGCTCAGAGACTTGCCCCCCACCCTGCCCCATGGCTGAAAGCTCTTGCATGGCTCCCCAGCATTGTCTCTGGTGGTCCCTCTTCCAGGCTGCATCTCCAGGCACGCTGGATTGCTGTGGGCTCCTTCCAGCCTCTGACCTTGCTGTTTTTCTCTCTGCCTGGACCCCCTTTCCACTCTTTTTGCTTCCTCTCCCTCATCATGTAGGTTGCAGGAGAGCTGTTGCTACTTCTGGGACCCCCTGGTCTGGTCCCTGATCGCCCTCCTAGTTTCACTTCTGAACACTTCCGGGCTGGACCCCGCATTGATGCTTGACTGTGCATGGTCTTGTACTGACTGATGTTGCTGGCCCTGTGTCATTTTTGGCTTCCTTAATAATATTAGCCAACATTTTTTGAACACTTATTATGAACTAGATACTGTACTAAATACATTTATTTTTTCACTCATCAAATACGGATACAGCATTCACTATGTACCAGACACTGGCACCTATGGAATCAGCAGTGAGTACAACTGAAAAAACCCCTGCTTTCATGGAGCTTACATTTGGTAGAAAAATACAAATGACTAAATAAGTGTATACGATGGCAGATGGTGATGTGTAATCTGGGGAAAAGAGATCAGAGTAGGGGGTGAAGGGAGTGACTTGTTACTATGTGCAGGGTGGTCATGAAGGACTCACAGATAAGGTAACATTGAGCAGAGACCTGAAAGAAGTTAAGGAAAGGAGCTGTGTGGTCATGGGGGTGGGGGAGAGCTTTCCAGGCAGAAATCAGCAAGTGCGAAGGCCCAGAGGTCGGGTCATGATTGGCATGCTCCAGGAAGAGTAAGGAGGCCAGTGTGGCTGGAAGGGAGTAAGTGAATAGGGGGAGTGAGTAGGAAGTGAGGTCGTATATGGCAGTGCTGGCTAATGGAAGTATGTTATGAGTCACGTACATGCAATTCTAAAATTTCTTTCCTTTTTTAAAATTTTTATTAGAGTTGATTTACAGTGTTGCGTTAGTTTCAGGTGTACAGCAAAGTGAATCAGTTATACATATACATGAATCTACTCTTTTTTATTTTTTGAATTTTAGAATCTTATTGTTTTATACAGCAGGTTCTTATTAGTTATCCATTTTATACATATTAGTGCCTGTATGTCAATCCCAATCTCCCAACTCATCACACCACCCCCGCTCCCCCACCAATTTTCCCCCTTGGTGTACATACGTTTTTTTCTCTACATCTGTGTCTCTATTTCTGCCCTGCAAACCGGTTCATCTGTACCATTTTTCTAGGTTCCACATATATGCGTTAATATACGATATTTGTTTTTCCTCTTTCTGAATTACTTCACTCTCTATGACAGTCTCTAGATTCACCCACGTCTCTACAAATGACCCAATTTTGTTCCTTTTTATGGCTGAGTAATATTCCATTGTATATATATATATATCGCATCTTCTTTATCCATTCATCTGTCGATGGGCATTTAGGTTGCTTCCATGACCTGGCTATTGTAAATAGTGCTGCAATGAACATTGGGGTGCATGTGTCTTTTTGAATTATGGTTTTTCTCTGGATATATACCCAGTAGTGGGATTGCTGGGTCATACGGTAGTTCTATTTTTAGTTTTTTAAGGAACCTCCATACTGTTCTCCATAGTGGCTGTATCAATTTACATTCCCACCAACAGTGCAAGAGGGTTCCCTTTTCTCCACTCCCTCTCCAGCATTTGTTGTTTGTAGATTTTCTAATGATGCCCATTCTCACTAGTGTGAGGTGATACCTCATTGTAGTTTTGATTTGCATTGCTCTAATAATTAGTGATGTTGAGCAGCTTTTCATGTGCTTCTTGGCCACCTGTATGTCTTCTTTGGAGAAATGTCTATTTAGGTCTTCTGCCCATTTTTGGATTGGGTTGATTATTTTTTTAATATTGAGCTACATGAGCTGTTTATATATTTTGGAGATTAATCCTTTATCCGTTGATTCATTTACAAATATTTTCCCCCATTCTGAGGGTTGTCTATTTGTCTTCTTTGTAGTTTCCTTTGCTTTGCAAAAACTTTTAAGTTTCATTAGGTCCCATTTGTTTATTTTTGTTTTTATTTCCATTACTCTAGGATGTGGATCAAAAAATATCTTGCTGTGATTTATGTCAAAGAGTGTTCTTCCTATGTTTTCCTCTAAGAGTTTTATAGTGTCCGGTCTTACAGTTAGGTCTCTAATCCATTTTGAGTTTATTTTTGTGTATGGTGTTAGGGCATGTTCTAATTTCATTCTTTTACATGTAGCTGTCCAGTTTTCCCAGCACCACTTCTTGAAGAGACTGTCTTTTCTCCATTGTATATCCTTGCCTCCTTTGTCATAGATTAGTTGACCATAGGTGCGTGGGTTTATCTCTGGGCTTTCTATCCTGTTCCATTGATCTATTTTTCTGTTTTTGTGCCAGTACCATATTGTGTTGATTACTGTAGCTTTGTAGTATAGTGTGTGAAGTCAGGAAGTCTGATTCCTCCAGCTCCGTTTTTTTCCCTGAAGACTACTTTGGCTATTCAGGGTCTTTTGTGTCTCCATACAAATTTTAAGATTTGTTCTAGTTCTGTAAAGAATGCCATTGGTAATTTGATAGGGATTGCATTGAATCTGTAGATTGCTTTGGGTAGTATAGTCATTTTCACAATATTCATTCTTCCAATCCAAGAACATGGTATCTCTCTCCATCTGTTTGTATCATCTTTAATTTCTTTCAACAGTGTCTTATAGTTTTCTGCATACACGTCTTTTGTCTCCCTGGGTAGGTTTATTCCTAGGTATTTTGGTTGCAATGGTAAATGGGAGTGTTTCCTTAATTTCTCTTTCAGATTTTTCATCATTAGTGTATAGGAATGCAAGAGATTTTTGTGCATTAATTTTGTATCCTGCAACTTTACCAAATTCACTGATTAGCCCTAGTAGTTTTCTGGTGGCATCTTTAGGATTCTCTGTGTATAGTATCATGTCATCTGCAAACAGTGACAGCTTTACTTCTTCTTTTCAGATTTGGATTCCTTTAATTTCTTTTTCTTCTCTGATTACTGTGGCTAGGACTTCCAAAACTATGTTGAATAATAGTGGCGAGAGTGGACATCCTTGTCTTGTTCCTGATCTTAGAGGAAATGCTTTCAGTTTTTCACTGTTGAGAATGATGTTTACTGTGGGTTTGTCATATATGGCCTTTATTATGTTGAGGTAGGTTCCCTCTATGCCCACTTTCTGGAGAGTTTTTATCATAAATGGGTGTTGAATTTTGTCAAAAGCTTTTTCTGCGTCTATTGAGTTGCTCATATGGTTTTTATTCTTCAGTTTGTTAATATGGTGTATCACGTTGATTGATTTGCCTATATTGAAGAATCCTTGCATCCCTGGGATAAATCCCACTTGATCACGGTGTATGATCCTTTTAATGTGTTGTTGGATTCTGTTTGTAGTATTTTGTTGAGGATTTTTGCATCTATATTCATCAGTGATATTGGTCTGTAATTTTCTTTTTTTGTAGTGTCTTTGTCTGGTTTTGGTATCAGGGTGATGGTGGCCTCATAGAATGAGTTTGGGAGTGTTCCTTCCTCTGCAATTTTTTGGAAGAGTTTGCGAAGGATGGGTGTTAGCTCTTCTCTAAATGTTTGATAGAATTCACCTGTGAAGCCATCTGGTCCTGGACTTTTGTTTGTTGGAAGATTTTTAATCACAGTTTCAATTTCAATACTTGTGATTGGTCTGTTCATATTTTCTATTTCTTCCTGGTTCAGTCTTGTAAGGTTATACCTTTCTAAGAATTCTTCCATTTCTTCCAGGTTGTCCATTTCATTGGCATAGAGTTGCTTGTAATAGTCTCTTAGGATGCTTTGTATTTCTGCGGTGTCTGCTGTAACTTCTTTTTCTTTTCTAATTTTATTGATTTGAGTCCTCTCCCTCTTTTTCTTGATGAGTTTGGCTAATGGTTTATCAATTTTATCTTCTCAAAGAACCAGTTTTTAGTTTTATTGATCTTTGCTATTGTTTTCTTTGTTTCTATTTCATTTATTTCTGCTCTGATCTTTATAATTTCTTTCCATGTACCAACTTTGGGTTTTGTTTTTTCTTCTTTCTCTAGTTCCTTTAGGTATAAGGTTTGATTGTTTATTTGAGATTTTTCTTGTTTCTTGAGGTAGACTTGTATTGCTATAAACGTCCCTCTTAGAACTGCTTTTGCTGCATCCCATAGGTTTTGGATCATTGTGTTTTTGTTGTAATTAGTCTCAAGATATTTTTTGATTTCTTCAGTGATCTTTTGGTTATTTAGTAACGTATTGTTTAGCCTCCATGTGTTTGTGTTTTTTACGTTTTTTCCCCCTGTAATTGATTTCTAATCTCATAGCATTGTGGTCAGAAAAGATGCTTGATTTGATCTCAACTTTCTTAAATTTACTGAGGCTTGATTTGTGACCCAAGATGTGATCTACCCTGGAGAATGTTCTGTGTGCACTTGAGAAGAAAGTGTAATCTGCTGTTTTTGGATGGAATGTCTTATGAATTAAATCTATCTGGTCTGTGGTGTCATTTAAAGCTTGTGTTTCCTTATTAATTTTCTGTTTGGATGATCTGTCCATTGGTGTAAGTGAGGTGTTAAAGTCCCCCACTATTGTTGTGTTACTGTTGATTTCCTCTTTTATAGCTGTTAGCTGTTGCCTTATGTATCGAGGTACTCCTATGTTGGGTTCATATATACTTATAATTGTTATATCTTCTTCTTGGATTGATCCCTTGATCATTATGTAGTGTCCTTCCTTGTCTCTTGTAACATTCTTTATTTTAAACATTTAACATTCTTTATTCTATATTTTATCTGATATGAGTATTGCTACTCCAGCTTTCTTTTGATTTCCATTTGCATGGAATATCTTTTTCCATTGCCTCACTTTCAGTCTGTATGTGTCCCTAGGTCTGAAGTGGGTCTCTTGTAGACAGCATATATATGGGTCTTGTTTTTGTATCCATTCAGCGAGCCTGTGTCTTGGTTGGAGCATTTAATCCATTAACGTTTAAGGTAATTATCGATACGTATGTTCCTATTACCATTTTCTGAATTGCTTTGGGTTTGTTTTTGTAAGTCCTTTTCTTCTTTTGTGTTTCCCACTTAGAGAAGTTCCTTTAGCATTTGCTGAAGAGCTGGTTTGGTGGTGCTGAATTCTCTTAGCTTTTGCTCATCTGTAAAGCTTCTGATTTCTCCATCGAATCTGAATGAGATCCTTGCCAGATAGAGTAATCTTGATTGTAGGTTCTACCCTTTCATCACTTTAAATATATCATACCACTCCCTTCTGGCTTGTAGAGTGTCTAATGAGAAATCAGCTGTTAACCTTATGGGAGTTCCCTTGTGTGTTATTTGTCATTTTTCCCTTGTTGCTTTCAATAATTTTTCTTTGTCTTTAAGTTTTGTCAATTTGATTACCATGTGTCTCGGTGTGTTTCTCCTTGGGTTTATCCTGTATGGGGCTCTCTGTGCTTCCTGGACTTGGGTGACTATTTACTTTCCCATGTTAGGGAAGTTTTCAACTATAATCTCTTATAATATTTTCTCAGGCCCTTTCTGTCTCTCTTCTCCTTCTGGGACCCCTATAATGCAAATGTTGTTGCGTTTAATGTTGTCCCAGAGGTCTCTTAGGCTGTCTTCATTTCTTTTCATTCTTTTTTCTTTATTCTGTTCTGTGGCAATGAATTCCACCATTCTGTCTTCCAGGTCACTTATCCATTCTTCTGCCTCAGTTATTCTGTTGTTGATTCCTTCTAGTGTATTTTTCATTTCAGTTATTGTATTGTTCATCTCTGTTTGTTTGTTCTTTAATTCTTCTAGATCTTTGTTAAACATTTCTTGCACCTTCTCGATCTTTGCCTCCATTCTTTTTCTGAGGTCCTGGATCATCTTCACTACCATTATTCTGAATTCTTTTTCTGGAAGGTTGCCTATCTCTGCTTCATTTAGTTGTTTTTCTGGGGTTTTATCTTGTTCCTTTATCTTGTTCCTTCATCTTGTTCCTTGGCCAGAGGTACATAGTCCTCTGCCTTTTCATCTTATCTATCTTTCTGTAAATGTGATTTTTGTTCCACAGGCTGCAGGACTGTAGTTCTTCTTGCTTCTGCTGTCTTCCCTCTGGTGGATAAGGCTATCTAAGAGGCTTGTGCAAGTTTCCTGATGGGAGGGACTGGTGGTGGGTAGAGCTAGGTGTTGCTCTGGTAGGCAGAGCTTAGTAAAACTTTAATCTGCTTGTCTGCTGATGGTTGGGGCTGGGTTCCCTCCCTGTTCGTTGTTTGGCCTGAGGCAACCCAACACTGGAGCCTACCCAGGCTCTTTGGTGGGGCTAATGGCGGACTCTGGGAGAGCTCCTGCCAAGGAGTACTTCCGAGACTTTCTGCTGCCAGTGTCCTTGTCCTCACGGTGAAACACAGCTACCGCCTGCCTCTGCAGGAGACCCTCCAACACTAGCAGGTAGGTCTGGTTCAGTCTCCTATGGGGTCACTGCTCCTTCCCCTGGGTCCCAGTGCACACACTACTTTGTGTGTGCCCTCCAAGAGTGGAGTCTGTGTTTGCCCCAGTCCTGTCAGAGTCCTGCAATCAAATCCTGCTAGCCTTCAAAGTCTGATTTTCTAGGAATTCCTCCTCCCATTGCCGGACCCCCAGGTTGGGAAGCCTAACGTGGGGCTCAGAACCTTCACTCCAGTGGGTGGACTTCTGTGGTGTAAGTGTTCTCCAGTTTGTGAGTCACCCACCCAGCAGTTATGGGATTTGATTTTATTGTGATTGCGCCCCTCCTACCATCTCATTGTGGCTTCCCCTTTGTCTTTGGATGTGGGGTATCTTTTCTGGTGAGTTCCAGTGTCTTCCTGTCGATGATTGTTCAGCAGTTAGTTGTGATTCCGGTGCTCTCGCAAGAGGGAGTGAGCGCACGTCCTTCTACTCCTCCATCTTGAACTAATCTCATACTCTTTTTTAGATTCTTGTCCCATATCGGTCATTAGAGACTACTGAGCAGAGTTCCCTGTGCTACACAGTAGGTCCTTATTAGTTATCTATTTTATATATAGTAGTGTGTATAGGTCAATACCAGTCTCTCAATTTATCACTCCCACCAATTCTAAAATTTCTGATAGGTGCATTAAAAAAGTTAAAAAGAAGCAAGTTAAATTAATAAATACTTTTGTTTAACACAATATATCCAAAATATTATCACTTCAACATGTAATCAGGTAAAACATTGTTTGAAATGAAATGCTTTACATTATTATTTTTTCTCATTAAGATTTCAAAATCTGGTGTGCACATCTCTTTTCAGGCTAGCTCCATTTCAAGTTCAATGGCCACATGAGGTAATGGCTGCCATATTGGACAGCACACATATAGAGCCTTGTGGACCCTGCCAAGGCCTCTGAATGAGATGGGGAAGCCACTGGAAGCTTTGGGGCCCAGGAGCATTATCTCTGCCTTAGGTTCTAGAAGGTTCACTCCAGCTGTGATGAGAGAAGATTGCTGTGGGGTGGGAGGCAAAAGGACAGAGCAGGGAGACTGGGAAGGAGACCTTTACCAGTACACAGTGACAATGGTTTGGACCGAGGTGGGGACGGTGGTGGTGGTGAGAGTGGCTGGATTCTGGGTATGTTCTCCCAGGTCTTTCTGCTGTGGATAAGAGAGCAGTCAAGGGAGGGCCAAGAATTTTGGCCTGAGCTACTGGAAGGCTGGAGTTGTTTTCAGAGGGATGAGGAAGACCTGGGGTGGGGGACAGCCTTGGGGGAACGTGGGGTGTGGTTTGAGATGAGGGTGATAGCCTTTCGGGTAGAGTTGATGGGCAGGCAGCTGGACATATGAGTCTGGGGTTCAGAGTGGAGGTCCCTGCCCTGGCTGGGGATATAAATTTGGGAGTCGAC
The DNA here is from genome assembly GCF_964270905.1 of Leucopleurus acutus. Lineage (NCBI taxonomy): Eukaryota > Metazoa > Chordata > Mammalia > Artiodactyla > Delphinidae > Leucopleurus > Leucopleurus acutus. The sequence goes on along the minus strand of NC_139150.1, from coordinate 99,671,553 downwards.
AGCGTATTGATGGTGTGTAAGGCCATGCATGAGTGGAGGGCCCTGGGGAGTGGGTGCATATAGAGGAAAGGGGGCTGAGCCCTGGTGGAGAAGATGGAACCAGCGAAGCAGGCCTGGAGGGAGAGCACAGGGAGGCAGCAGGAAGGCTGTGAGAAAAGGGGGGCTGAGGGAGCCACCAGTTGTGTCCAGTGTGCCGATGGGCAGGGGAGGAGGAACCCCCAGGGCCTCTGATCACTGCCAAGGAAGGAGGCAAATGCCAGGCTGCCATGGGTCTAGGAGAGAACGGGAGGGGAGAAAGTGACTACTGATATAGATGACTCGTTTGAGGGGTTTTGCTTTAAAGAGGAGCAGAAAGATAGGGTGGTAGCTTAGCAGTGGGCGTGTGGTCACGAGAAGTTCTTTTTTTCCCTTAAAGATGGGCAATGTAATAGCAGATGGGGATGATCTAGTAGACGAGGGAGAGAGAGAGAAAAATGAGCTCATTCATGCTCACAGCAGTGCTATGAAGTAGGTACTATTTTCCAGACGGGGAGACTGAGGCAAAGGAAGTTCCAGCCACTTGCCCAAGGCCACACAGCTGATAAGCAGCAGGATGAGTAATCGATGCAGATGCCTCAGCTTTAGGATGCCCAGTCTTAATCGTTCCGCTGTTCTGCCTCTTCGTTTCCTAGCTAGATTTGTGAGGTCTTTGAGAAGGGGCTCCTCTTACATGTACGGGTCCAGCCCAGCACCTGGCAGGGAGAGGGCTGTGCAGAGGCGGGACTTGATAGATCATTAATGACCAGGTGATCGGAACACTGGGACCTGTGCTGGAAGTGCCATGGGAGGGTAGACGTGGCCACACCGTAGTCTTTCCCACCCTCTGTGGGGCAGGGCCTCACGTGGATAGGGTAGTGCTCAAGAAATACTGAAAAGCATTTGTTGGGTGGATGAGGAATGAATGAGAGACCATGGCGCATCCATCCTAGGACCTAAGCCGGTGGCTCTCCCTGGTATACCACGGTGCTGGCCAGATCTGGGCTCCTGCTCTGGTTTGCTGCCAGTGTGCTAGAAGATCTCCCACCCAGCTCTCAACAGAATGTCATAGGGTGGCGGGTGAGGGGTCTGTACAGACTGAATTCCTGCCTCCCTACTCTGTCTGTCATAAGATGGACAAGAGGTGCTCTGCAGGTGGCAGTAGGCTGGTGGCTTGGGGGGTCCCTGTGCCATGTGTTCCCCTCAGAACAGCTGAGACTTGGGGGTTGGGACAGACACCACAGAAGGAACCTGACAGTTCCCGGGATCACCGAGGTGTTTTGCTCCACAGGCTGTGGCATGAAGCTCAAAGCCACGGCTCTGATGCCAAGGTCACAGCCTCCAGCTCATCTGCGCTTTGCTTGATTAAGGGCTCAGCCCTGCTGGAGCCTGAGGCTGGCCTTCAGCCTCCTCCTCACACTGCCGGGCTTCCAGCCCAGCGCTTGCTTTCAGTGGTCCCGGCTGCACTAAGTGTCTGCAGTAGCAGTCCCACCCCATGGGGCCTTTTGAAATGTGTGGGGACAGTTTCAGTGGTCACAGTGGTGGGGGTGAGGATGGTGGCTGTGGTGCTGTTGGTACCCTGGCTGCTGAAGATCCCATAGTGGGAACTTCCTAAGGGCCAGCAGTGCTCCCTGACCGGAAGCCCTGCTCACATGTGCGACCTTGGGTGCCCAGGGACCCGGGGACCCATCTTGCATCAATGGCCATCCAGTTGTGTGCTCTTGAGGCAGTCCCTTTGTTTCCCCATTTCCCACTTTTGTGAACAGGGCCACGAACGCCTAGTTGCTTGCTTTTTGGTCTTGTGATAATTTTTTTCTTAAATCAATGTATAGTTGATTCACAATATTGTGTTAGTTTCAGGTGTACAGCAAAGTGATTCAGTTATATACATATATATATATTTTCAGATTATTTTCCATTATAGGTTATTACAAGATACTGAATATAGTTCCCTGTGCTATATAGTAAATCCTTGTTGCTTATCTATTTTATGTATAGTAGTTTGTGTCTGTTAATCCCATACCCCTAATTTATCCCTCCCCCTCCCCTTTTCCCTCTGGTCTTGTTTGTCTTCTGTGTCTGTGAGTCTGTTTCTGTTTTGTGTACAGATTCATTTGTATTATTTTTTAGATTCCACATATAAATGATATCATATAATATTTGTCTTCCTCTGACTTTCATCACTTAGTATGATAATCTGTAGGTCCATCCATGTTGCTGCAAATGGCATTATTTCATTCTTTTTTATGGCTGAGTAGTATTCCATTGTATATATACACCACATCTTCTTTATCCATTCATCTGTTTATGGACACTTAGGTTGTTTCCATGTCTTGGATATTGTAAATAGCACTGCTATGAACATTAGGGTGCATGTATCTTTTCAAATTGGAGTTTTCGTCTTCTCTGGTTATATGCCCAGGAGTGGGATAGCTGGATCATTTGGTAGCTCTATTTTTAGCTTTTTAAAGGAATCTTCATACTGTTTTTGAAATAAGTTTTAAATAAGACTTTGGTTTAATAGTTGTCATCCTAAAAGCGCACCGTACGTACAGCTTGCTCAGTGGACCCGCATATTAACTTACTTGATCTTCATCACAGCCTTAGGCGGGAGGGCTGCTAAGTGATCCCCATCTCACAGATGAGCAAGCCGAGTCCGAGAGCACAGTGACCCTGGGGTGTGTCCCCAGCATTGGCTGACTGCCTCCTTCCTTCCCTCCAGGGACAGGGGCAGACCCGGCAGTCAGCGCCAAGAGCAACCACTGCCTGGATGCCGCCAAAGCCTGCAACCTGAACGACAACTGCAAGAAGCTGCGCTCCTCCTACATCTCCATCTGCAACCGCGAGATCTCGCCCACCGAGCGCTGCAACCGCCGCAAGTGCCACAAGGCCCTGCGCCAGTTCTTTGACCGCGTGCCCAGCGAGTATACCTACCGCATGCTCTTCTGCTCCTGCCAGGACCAGGCGTGTGCCGAGCGCCGCCGCCAGACCATCCTGCCCAGCTGCTCCTACGAGGACAAGGAGAAGCCCAACTGCCTGGACCTCCGCAGCCTGTGCCGGACGGACCACCTCTGCAGGTAGGGGCCGCTGCAGCTCTGAGGGGAGTCGGCTGGGGTGCTCTGCCTGCTCGACATTCCCGAGTTCGCTGGGTTAGGATCTTGAGCCCAAAGGAGAGGGTGACTCGGACATGTGCAAAACAAATTGTCATTCATTCATTCATTCGTCCTTCCCTTCCTTCCTTCCTTCATCCATCCATCCATCCATCCATCCATTCATCCATCCATCCATCCATCCATCCATTCATCCATCCATCCATCCATTCACCCATCCATCTATTCATCCGTTCATTCATCTGTCCATTCATTTATTCAGCACAGGTTTATCATTTGCCTGCTGTGTGCCCAGCTTCAGGCTAAGCACCATGGGGGAAACCAAGATGAACCACCCTAGCAGCTCCTAATTTAACATCATAGACCCTAGAGCCTGGAGTAAGAAGGGACCTTCAGTGACTTTAGGTCCACTTCTAAAGGAAGCCCACCCATTATCCCAGTGAGGTCCTGTGGCCGTCATGGAAGGGCTCTTGCACATCCCAGAGGCAGCTCCTTCCACACTGACAGCTGAGCTCGTCTAGTGCTGGGTGGAGCATGGGGACTCTGACGGTCCTGGGTTTGAATCCTGACTTTTCCACTTACTAGCTGTGTGATTTGGAGCAGGCTTTTTAAATGTCCTGAGTGTCAATCCCTTCACCCATGAAATGGGAATAAAAATACCCAAGGCACAGCATTATGGTGAGGATTAGATGACATGTGTGTTAAAGCTTAGCGCAGAGTTTGGCATAAAGTAATTGCTTAATACGTGTCTAATTATTTGGAAGGTTTGTTTTGTTACAGTGAGTTGAAATTTGCCTCTGTGATTCTTCCGTTTTTCTCGTTTGTTATTAACCATGTATTGAACCTCTATTGCATCCAGTGCATGGTTCTAAGGCTCAGGCATGCAGAGGTGAACACGATGCTCTCCAAGGAGCACCCAGAAGGGAGACAGACAGGGGGAGCAGGGATCCCAATGCAGTGGGCTGAGGGCTGTGGGCTCCCAGAGGAGGGTGCACAGGAGAAGGGCATCTGCCTCAACCTGGGGCTCCAGAGGACGGGGCCTTGAGCTGAACCTTGGAACATGAGAAGGAGAAAGCCAGGGAATGAGTCTGGCATGCAAATAAAAGGAACATGTAATGGGGCCACATGTTGTTGGTGGGCAGATGTTAGATGGATGTATGGATGCGGGAGAAACATCTTTTGCACAGAATTATTTGTTGTGTTATTTGTATGTGGGGAAAGAATATGCAAAGGCTGGAGGGTAGGAGAGAGCCTGTGGTTATGGGCACCTGCAGGTGGTGGGTGCACGTGGAGTGTGGGCCACGGGGTGGGAAGGCCAGAGGTGAGGCTGCTAGGGAGACAGGGATTGCTTACTGTACCCCAGACACTGGTCTATTATATGGTTTATCTCATTAATCCTTGCAACAAGGCTACGAGGTAGGTACTGTTATCGTCTTTATCTGTCAAATGATCAGGTCGTAGAAAGTGACTTGCCCAAGGTCACACAGCTCATGCATTTGAGAGCTGGATCCGATCTCCAGTGCTTTCCTCCCAGTGTAGCACACTGGCCTGGACTAAGATAGTGGCTGTGGGCATGGGGAGAAGTGCATCAGTTCAGAGATGATTGGTAAGTAGACTTGACAGGACTGGGGGCTGGTTGAAAGTTCCCTGGAGGGAGAGGCATTTCTGCTTTGTTTACTCCGCACCTGGTCCTGCACATAGAGCCTGACGCATGGCGAGCGCTCCATGAACATTACTTGAATGGATACATGAATGGTGGCCACCATGTTTACCGGGTGAATAATTCTGGGGCGATGGATCATTCAGCACTGGGGGTGCACAGCATCTGAGATGGTGGTGCGGGGGGGACCACTGCCACCCCCGTTGCAATGTCTGGGGCATTTGGACCTGTGGGCCTGGAGCTCAGTAAAGAGGTTGGAGTGGAGAAATGGGGCTGGGGGTTGTGGCGGGGACTGGAGGTTGGGGCTGCAGAGGGAAGGGAGCTCAGGGCCTGTGTGGCTGAAGAGGAGGCACTACCTTGGTTTGGAAAATAAGCTGGAGTTCGGAGAAGGGCTGATCCCCGCAGGGCTGGGAAAGCCTGAAGAAAGTGGGCTTTTCTTTTTTGCTTACTTAAAGAAACATACCTTATTGCTTACAAAAACAATGGGAGCGATTTCAAATAAGATATGCACACTACAAGAGGATGGTTAAAAGTAGAAACCGAGGGACTTCCCTGGTGGTGCCGTGGTTAAGAATCCACCTGCCAGGGACACGGGTTCGAGCCCTGGTCCGGGAAGATCCCACATGCCGTGGAGCAGCTAAGCCCGTGCGCCACAACTACTGAGCCTGCGCTCTAGAGCCCGCGTGCCACAACTACTGAGCCCACGTGACGCAACTACTGAGCCCGCAAGCTGCAACTATTGAAGCCTGCTCGCCTGAGCCCGTGCTCCGCAACAAAGATAAGCCACTGCAATGAGAAGCCCGTGCACCGCAAGGAAGAGTGGCCCCCACTCACCGCAACTAGAGAAAGCCTGAATGCAGCAGTGAAGACCCAATGCAGCCAAAAGAAAAAGGCAAAAAAAAAATTAGAAACTGAGGGCCCACAAAAGGAAGTCAGGAGTCTGGCAGGCTGGGGCTCAGCTTCCCGAGAGCTGAGAGAAAGCCAAGACGGGATGGGCCATGTCACTCCCCAAATGTGACGGAAGGAGCCTATTAATTCTTGGATGGAAATGCATTTCTCCTTGTCCTAAATGCTAAACTGACCTGGTCAGGCTGCACAACAAAAGGTGTATGTGGGGTGACAGGATGGACGAGGGACTGTAGGGGCTGGAGGGCCAGCCTGAGTCCAGGCTCAGTGACCACAAGCCAGGGTGTCAGGACCAAGGCCAGGTGCACCACTGCCCGGCTTCAAACCTCAGGTGGACGTCTCTGCAGGGGTCCTGAGCAGAGCAGCCTTGTGAACACCCTTTATTAGTGGTGTTTTAAGGGAGGACAACATGTGCAGCTCCTAAGGAGATTGGAGAGCGTGGAGCAGGGTGGTTTTGGTGGCCTGTAGAACATCTGTGTCTGTTCAAAGAACATCTGTGTCTGTTCAAAACATCTGTGTCTGTTCAAACCAGAGGGGTTTTTGTTTGTTTGGAGATGGGGGGAGTTAGGAACAGGAGAGCTGGGGCAGAAGCTTCACGTGGTAGAACCAGAGGTGTTTAAACAAAACTAAGTATTGGGAGCGTCAAGAATGAGGCGTCCCAGGACCTAAGGGCTGACAGTTTTCTGAGAGGCACCGAGCCAAGCCTGTGAGTGCCATGCATCCTGATATAAATTTAAACAACAGTGGGACTTCCCTGGCGGCTCAGTGGTTAAGACTTCACCTTCTAATGCAGGGGGTGCGGGTTCGATCCCTGGTTGGGGAGCTAAGATCCCACATGCCTCGTGGCCAAAAAACCCAAAACATAAAACAGAAGCAATATTGTAACAAATTCAATAAAGTCTTTAACATTGGTCCACACCAAAAAAAATCTTAAAAAAAAATTAACAGCAACCATGGGACTCAAGGACAGTGCTGTGTCTGGATTATTGAGTTGGGTCTCGCATAGGAAGTTCCAGGTGATCCTGGATGTGGCCGGCTGAGCTCCTGGTCTAGAAGCAGGGCGTTCCTCTAATGCATCTCCCCCAACTCCCATCCCACCCAGCTCCCATCCCCATGCAGATTTAAAGTATGGTCCTGCAAGTGGGAAGACGAGGGGTGAGGGCAGAACCCGAGGGTAGGGTGAGTCTGGCAGGACCTGGGGGCTTGTTACAGTGTGGCCAAGTGTCCTTGGGAAGCTCTGTCTGTGATGCAGAGTGGGAGGTGGGTGGAGGTGTTTGCCATGGTAACCCCGCAGCTGCAAGAGCTGCCTTCTGTGTTCACCCTGCCCCTGGTCTTCCGCATGATCCTGGATGGACAATTTCATTCTGCGTGCCCGGGCTGCTTCTTCACTGATCAAACAAGGATGCTCCCCATTTTCCAAGGACCCTTCCCGGTCTTTGGATCTGAGTCTATCTCAAGCAGCTTTCCCATCTGGCTTCTTCCCCTGTGCCTCCACTTGAGGTCATATTCCTAGAGAGGTGAGCCCTTGCTACAAGAGGAAATGACCAGAGATCCCTCGTCAGGGTAGATGATGTGGAAGGGCAGCTTTGATGGAGAGGAGCCGACTTCCTTCCATGCTCTTGCGGGCTTGACTTACTGACGCCTGGACCCTGTCTCTCTGGTCCATGGAGGAGCCCGGGAGGTGATGGGTGGCTGGGGAGGGGGCCTCTGGAGAACAGGCAGTTCTCCCCTACACCCAGGAAGGGGCACTCTCCCTTCCCTCCTGGCCTTGGTTTCCTCCAGGTTTCTGCCTATCAGGGTGGCCACCACAGGTGGAAATCTTGTCTGTGAAAATGGGACGACCCAGTGCCATGGTGTTTGGAGCAGGAACGGGGGACCCCCCCAAGTCTTCCTGTCCTGGATACTTTAGTGGATGGAGCTGGCCTTGATGGGGGTCACAGGAGAGCCTCTCTGGGCTGACTCTTTGGGAATGAGGCCCTTGTCTGCAGGCATCTCCTAGAACACGCTCCACGCTCCAGGGCTATAGTGCCCAGTTTGCACCTCACTGGGCCTGCCTGGCCCCCCTTGCCCTTCAGCTTGGGGAGTTGGCCCGGCTATGCCCAGGCTTCTCCCCGAATGAATCTTGGCCCAGGACTCCTTGGGGGAGAGCTCTGCCAGACCCCCGCCCCACGGCACTCCATTAAAGCAAGCCCATTGACGTGCTGTGCGGCGCACCTAGCGGCAGGCCTTGTACAGCCCCATGTGATATTTAACAGACTCTGCCGTGCTGTCTTACGAATGTTACTAAGCACAAAGCAGAGGGGTTTGCAGAGGGGTTTGAAGGGTATTTTTTGGGGGGGCTTGTGGGTGTTGGGAGCATTTCCGAACCCGCTTCCTGCTCTTTGGACCAGGATCAGTTTGGGGTCAGTGACCAAGGCAGGGAATCTCTGAGAGTGGAAGCTTCCTGCTCAAGCCGTGGGTCCGATTCTTCTTGAAGTTGCACTCCGGGAGCCCATGCCCTGCCTTCTGCCTTTGTCTGGTTCACATCCCACGGGCCTTTAGGGCTGTGGATTTAGGACCAGGAGAAGCTTTTCCTTTAAAAGCCTTCTGATATGGAGTCTGGAAAGCCTGGAGAATCTCTTGGAATGGTTCCATGGAATTTGGCTCATTTCTCGCACCCCAGCCCCCCAGTGCGCCATGACCTACTTCTTTTTTAAACGTAATCTTTTGGTTTATACTTTCTAAGCTTACACTCATTGCAAGGATGGTCCAGATTGTGTGTGTGTGTGTGTGTGTTTGTGTGTGTGTGTGTGTGTGTGTTTGTGTGTGTGTGTGTGTGTGTGTGTGTGTGTGTGTGTGTGAGATGATTGTGTTGTATTGTAAACTGTGTCCCTCCAGGCCTCATTTGGAGAGGCCCGCTAAAATGCCCTTTTCCTCTTGGTCGGCCAAGAGGATATAAATAACTCGGTGCTGGCCCTATGCCATATCTTGGGCTGTATGTTAACCTTTGGGTGCCGAGGATGTGCATAAATAGATTCCAGCCTGGGACTACCCTGGCTGCCTGGGCTCCTTTGTGCCGTGGACACTGTCCTTGTCGGAGAGGATTGCTGGGAAGGCAGAGGGGTTGGTGTCTCCCTTCTCAACTGTCTGCAGGGAGCGGGGAGGCATCCCTTCAGCAAGCCCCCTCCCCACCCTTGCCTAGCTTGGGGCGTGTCTGGTGTCTGTAGGCAGTGTGGGTGGACAGGTCTGGGTTTGATTCTTGGCTCCTGGGGGCTGTCCCTCAGCTTCTTTTGGACTCTAGAATCTGTTGGCTGATGTTTTCAGCAGATTTTCTCTAAAGGGCAGCAAATGATTATTTGAGTACAGGCTTGGGGCTTCCATGCCTTTACTTCTTTTAAAGGAGAGGATCTTGAATATCTCGAAATCAGATGTAAAGTTTTGCGTGTATATTCTAAAGAGAAACTTGTTGCTTTCATTAGATTCTTGAAGGATTCTTTGACCTCCCCAAACTTAAGAATCTCTGCCATCTCTAGATGGCCAACTTGGACTGGCTGTCTGAAGGATTGTGAATCTGCCTCCTGGCTCAATAGCAAAGAGATCTGTGATTGATTAGTGATGTCTGCCACTGGCATGGAAGGGGCAGAATGGGTGCCCTGCTAGAACCCAGCTAGTCATTCCTGGGACCAGTGGTTCACCAGTAGCAGGAGGAATGGGGGTCTTGGGGCCATTCCTTTATTCATTTGACCACTGTTTGTTGATTGTCCACTCTGGGCCAGGCCTCGTGTTGAGATTAGAGAGTTAATGAAGTAGGCAGAGGCCCTTGCCCTCAGGGGACTCCCAGTCCAGTGACTGGACACTGTGGTGATTACCTTTGCAATGGGAATGGAACCACACAATGAACCAGATGATAGCATTTCCATTCAAGTTCTCTTGAAATCCCAATTCTGCTCTGTTCCCTACCAGGCCTTCCCTGGGTCACTCTGGTGGCTCAGAGAGCAGCTGTTTCTTGGGGGAGATGAGGCACAGACAGATGAACTTTGTTCAGGGGCCCGTCTGGCCTCGAACAGAGCTCAGAACCCAGCAGCCCTATCTGTCTTCAGAGCAGAGCTGTGCCCAGGAGTGCCATGGGGTAAAGAAGTCACATCCTCCTGAAGAAGACTTAACCAGGTTGCAGTGGGGGGAGACTCTGTGGGGAGGGACATGGGATCCTTGGCCCTGCCAGAGACCCTGAGACCCATCTTCCCCTTGATGATCCCATGTTGGCTTCTGCTACTAGCCTCAGTAGAGGCCCTGTTTACCCTTGAACTCTGTGCCAAGGGTGCCTAGATTTTTCCTCTTGGAATTTCCTGTGGCAAATTGACACAAGGCTGGAATGTTGAACATTACTAAAAGCTCTGGGAGGATAAACACAGAGAGAAGCTGCAACCTAGATAGTTAGTTTGCAAGACAGGGTTTATACGGCTTTCTGCTCTGGCTGCTCCAGGGAGGTCAGCACGGCTGGGTAGAGTGCCTTTACCTTTTACCACCCAGGCTGCTCTCTGGGCACCTGGGCTCCATAAAGCTCACACCCCAGAGAGATGAGGTGCACCCTTGCCTAGCCAAGGCTCCCATTGGTGGAGTTCTGTGTGAGAACCCACTCCATCCCTGGCTGATTGGAAGGAGGAATGGCCGATCGTGGGGATGCTGCTTACGCAGAGAGAATCAGAGTACAAGTTGGTCAGGGTTGGGTGTGTTTTTGCTCACACAGGGCGGGGCGTGCTCTCAGCTACCCAGATGTTACTTCGTTCACCAGGCTCCTTGATTATTTCTGCTTCCATTCAGTGACCTGGGCTTTCTCTTTGCTACCGTCTTTGTCCCCTGGAGCTGCTTTGACAAAATACCATAGACCAGAGGGCTTAACCAACAAACATGTTATTCTCACAATTCTGGAGGCTGGTAGTCCCAGATCAGGGTGCCAGCATGGTTGGGTTCTCAGCGAGGGCCCTCTTTGGGGTAATTTCCTCACGTGGCTTCCTTGTTGTATGCGTGCCAAGAGGGATTGGGTGTTCCTTCCTCTTTTCATGAGGGCACGAATCCCATCACGGGGGCTCTACCCTCATGACCTAATTACTTCTCAAAGACTCCACCTCCAAATACCATTGCATTGGGGGATGGGGTTTCAGCCTATCCATTTGGAGTGGGGGGACACATTCAGTTTGTAGCACCTAGACTTGCACTTCATTCAAAGCCTGTTTGGTTCTCATCTCCCTGAGCGCTTTCTCAGCCCCTCCTTCCAATGATGCTTTCTAGAACTCATCTGCATCCTTCCTGTGGCACTAATCCTGTGGCTTTCCTTTGATACTTTATCTTCCCAACTAGGTCTCTGTTTTTAATATTCTTATATGTATATAATATGTCTATGTACTGCCACATATATGTATAATGTTGATTAATTTATTTAACGGATACTTATTGTGTACCAGACACTGTGCTCGACACTGGATAGAGATACTTACTGGAGAAACAGTAGAAACGGTCCTTGCCCCCTTGGAGCTTATGTCTGATGGGGGAGATAGACAATAATCAAGCAAACAGACAAGTATATGGTTAACATCTTTTTTTTGTTTTTTTTGCGGTACGCAGGCCTCTCACTGTTGTGGCCTCTCCCGTTGCGGAGCACAGGCTCCGGATGCGCAGGCTCAGCGGCCATGGCTCACGGGCCCAGCCGCTCCGCGGCATGTGGGATCTTCCCGGACCGGGGCACGAACCTGCGTCCTCTACATCGGCAGGCGGACTCTCAACCACTGCGCCACCAGGGAAGCCCTATGGTTAACATCTTTGACATGAGCAGGATGTAGAAAGAGAATGTAACGGGGGAAGGAGGGAGGACCTCTTTGGGCAGAGCACTCAGGAAAAGTGTATCTGAGGAGATGACATTTCAACTGAGACCTGAAGGACGAGGAGCCAGAAGTAAGCCAGGTAGAAGAAAGAACATCTCACTCAGAGGCAGTAGTATGTGCAAGAGTTGGGGGGAGGAGAGGAGCTCGGCATTGGCGTTGACATTGACGGGGCTGGCGTGGCTGGAGCAGAGGGGACTCGGGAGAGACATGCAGGCAGAGCCAGGTCACACGGGACCGTGTAGCCCGGGGCAAGGAGTTTGGATTTCTTCTGAGTATACTTAGAAGCCAGCGAGTGACATTATCGAAGTTGTGACATAAAAAGATGACTCTGGCTACTGGGTGGAGAATTAAGGGAGAAGGCAAGAACGACCTCGGAGAGACCAGGGAGGAGGTTATTTCAGTATACTAGATCAGAGATGACGGCAGCCCAGGCCAGGGGGTTGGCCGTGTGGAGTGAGATAAGTGGGTAAATTTGAGATAGTTTGGAGATGGACATGATGTACCTTGATGTGGCAGCGAGGGAGACAGAGGAACTCGAGGAGAGCTCACAGACTTCTGGCTTGAGCCACTTGGTGGGCAATGGTGCCACTTTCTGAGATGATGAAGGCTTGGAGGGGGAGATAAATCAGGAGTTGCATTCTAGGCATGTTAATTCTGAGATGCCTTTGAGACATTCCCATCTGGAGCTTGACTGGAGTTATACATTCTGGGGGTCATTAACATACTTATGGTGGTTAAGGCCAGGGGAATAGGTAGGTTCTCCTAGGGAGAGGTCAGCATGAGAGGAGGCCCTGAGAATGCGCCTGGCTCCCCTGTAAATGCCCGGTAAGGGTTTGGGGGTGTTGTTATGGCGCCCCAGGAGTCAAAGAAGAGTTTTGAAAAAGAAGGCGTGGACAGCTGTGCCCGACGCTGTTGAGAGGTCTGGAAAGGTAAAGACACCAGGTAACTGTTGGATTTGGGAAAGTGGAAGGCGTTGGTGACCTCTTCAAAAGCAGTTTGGATGAAGTGGTGATTACAGAAACCTGACCAGAGGGAATTCCCTGGCGGGCCAGTGGTTAGAACTCTGTGCTTTCACTGCCGAGGGCCTGGGTTCAACCCCTGGTCGGGGAACTAAGATCCCACAAGTGGCATGGCCAAAAAAAAAAGAAACCTGATCAGAGCTAAAGAAATGTTTGTAAGTTGGCTGGTCAGAGCTTCCTGGGAAATATCCTCATGGAAAAGGAACCCATCCAGTGTGGGGAAGTTGCTCATCTGTCCCTTCAGTGGAGAGATAGCTGAGGAAAACTCAACACTGGCTTGGCTTTGGGAAGTGTGGGCTGGGGGTCCTGCCAGCATGGGCAACCCAGGGGCTCCGTCATGGCACTCTGCAGGTCCCAGGAGCACACCCTCGGCCAGGGTCAGTCTGGATCCTGAGGCCGTGTAGCCTTGGGATAGCCCGTAGCGTGGGCCACACGTGCCTGATGGTCTTGGATGCTAGTGCATACACTGCAGTGGGATGAGGACCTCAGCATCCCCTCCTCCCATGTCCTCCCTGGGCTCTCAGGGACCACGATATGGATACTGCAGACTCAGTTTCTCCAGCCATGGCCGAGAGACTCTTTACAATGTGGAAAGAGACCTTTCTCTAAGCTCTGGGCTCTTCTGAGCAACCTAGCTGGCCCGCCCTCTCAGAAGAAGGCTCTGGGGCTGCCAGGAGGAGCCTTGCTTTTTCAGCCTTCTTCATTGAGGAGATTCCTAGAACAGGCTGAGCAGTGCCTGAGAGGTGCCCCCAGGCTCCCTGCACTGGACCTCCTCTCCGTGCTGGATGTGGGATGTGACCTCTCCTGTAGCCAGCCAGGACGTGGTCTTTGACCTCCCGGGGCGGTACCCACAGAGGTGAGGAATCCTGCCCTGCTTCTTCTTAAGTAGCATTAGCCTGGTATTCTGGGGCCAGCTGTCCTCCTCAGGGCCCTTTTGGGGGCTCTCTTGGAATGCTCGGAGACCTGCACATGCCTCTGTTATCCCAGGGTCTCTGAGGTGGGTAAGCATAGTGGAGCACCATGGGCGCCCTCCCACCTAGAGTAGAACCAGGACGTTGAATTAAGCACCAAGGAACAGTAAGATCCTCAAATGGAGTGAGAGGGAAATCTGGGGAGAGCTGCTCATACCCTGCCTGGCCCAAGGTGCATTGCGCTGGTCCAACAGGAGTCCTCCTGAGTGCGCGAGTTCTCCGTCACTCAGCCTTTGGTGGGCTGGGGGTGGTCTCTGAGCACTGCGACGTGCTCAAGAAAAGGTTCCCCAGAAATGTTCTTCAGAGGGGCTTGAGTCGCAGCCCGGGCTTCAGATCCTTGCGTAGGCAGTTGTGAGACCTCAGCCTCGTTCTTTAACGTCACGCAGCCTCTGTGCTCCTTGTCAAAATCAGGATGGTTACGCCCACATGGAAGCTTGGTCACCCATTCCCCAGGACTTCCATGGAGCTCCATTTCCAGGTGCTCATCAGCCCGGATGCTGAGATAAACTGCCGGCCTGCCCGAGCAGCCCCCAGGCTGTGCCGGCTGGGAGGGGGAGGGCTGGCCCCCGAGGCTGGCAGGGGCTGTCGGGCAAGGTGGCTTGGAGGAGGTATCTGAGCCGAGCTTGAAGGAGGAGTAGGCAGGCCTGTTCTAGCAGGCGGCCCTTCTGGTCCTCGCAGGGGGAAAGTGTGTCTTGACAGGGGGGGCCAGGCAAGGGTGAATCAGCTCCTAAAACCTTTGTGCATTTTGCCAAGGAGTCTGATTTTCTCCGGAAGACAATGGGAGCCATGAAGTGTCTTAGGCAAGAGAGTGACACAGTACAGTTAGTGCTTTAGAAAGATCCCTTTGGCCACTGTGTGTACAATGGATCAGAGGAGGGAGCGGCTGGAGACCGGGGGGCCTGCTGGGGACCCACTGTGATGGGGCCTGAGATCAGGAGGCTGAGGCAGAGGGTGGGTGGGGAGGGGCTGGGTCTGAGACCTTCAGAGGTCGGTTCCCAGGGACTTGCTGAACATGGACAGTGAGGGAGTGGGGAGGAGTCCAGGCGGACACTGCAGTCTCTGGCTTGGTGGCCGGCCGGCTGCCGAAGCCGTTACTGAGGGAAGGGAGGAGGGGGCCTGGGCATAGAGGGGAGATGTTTGGGTTTCGAACTTGTTTGTTGGGAAGCCTTTGGAACAGGCAAGTGGAATTGTGTATGTGGGAGTTTGGGAGAGAGGCCGGAGCTTGAGATTGAGATTATGGGGTTAAGTGAAATGAAGCAGGAAAAGCAGAGAGCCTAGGGCCGGGCACACAGGTGCACGGTAAACATGAGTTCCTTCAGAGAGCTTGTAAGCTTATCTGGGGAGATGAGGCTCACACCTGTGGAAACATTTAACATGAAGAGGAGGCCCTGCTTAATTAAGTGTTGTAAGGATTATACTGTGTGCTGCAGCCATTCAGAAAAGGGGAGCGGTGTGGCCAGAAGAGCCACGGAAGGCGGTGTGGAGTTGGGGTCCCCCAGCTGGGGAGGGAAGGAGGCTTCCAGAAGGGGGCAGGAGGGGGAAGCAGGGCTGGGCACGGCTATTCCCAGGAGAGAGGGATGTTCTGCTCGCAGCACAGGTGCCAGTGGTGGGAGGAGTGTGTGTGTGTGTGTTTATGTGTGTGTATGTGTGTTTGTGTGTGTATGTGTGTGTATATGTGTGTGTTTGTGTGTGTATATGTGTGTGTGTGTGAGAGAGAGAGGGAGAGAGATTGGAGCTTTGAGATGCCCTGGGGAGACACTGGGCAGATAGGGACGACCTGTCCCAGCCTCCCACCTGTTGGTCCCCAATTCCAGCAGACTCTGGGTCCTCCAAAGTTGTTGCTCAATAAGTGGAAGAAACAGAGCCATGTGAAAAGAGTCCCGGATTAGGAGTCATACTACATCCTAGTACTGCCGCAGTCCCAGTACTACCTCGGCCTGTAACTAACTCTGTGATCTTGTTGCCAACTGGAACGAGTCACCTTGTTAGGTAGGGAGTTCCGCATCCTAAGAGGTAAGGAGCAGAGGCTGGAGGCCTCTTGCCAGACCTCAGATGAGTGTCAGGTTTGGGACTTTGCAGGTCCCTTCTGAGCTGCTGTAACGTGAACCTCCTGTCTCTTGGGGTCACGTGAAGGGAGTGGATTATGGGTACCAGGAGGCTCCCTCTGCCCCCCTCCCCTCCTCTCCTTCCCCTTTCTTTCTTTTTCTCCTGATTTTCAAAATGAAGTTCACTTTCCTGCTTTTGCTGATGACAAAAGCTGTATGTGCTCGCTATAAAACGTAATTCTGCCGAGACAGGAAGGTCACCTCAAGAAAGCGGAGATCATCTGTGGCCCTAACACCCTGAAATAACCCTGAAATAAGGGAACGTTTAGGAGAATGTAGACTTCCAGGCTTTTAAAATATGCATACACGTATTTTTAACAACAATGATGTCATGCAGTACATGCTGTTTTGTTAGCTCTTTTTCCTCTAAATATATGAATGTTTCAATCTTAACGTCTCCGCACACGCAGGTTTACTGGTTTTGGTGGTGGTCTCGTTTCCCCCGTGGGTGACACGCAGAGCTTGCTATGGTTACACGTGTACATCCACTCTGTCATGTAAGAAACTCATGTTTGGATCTGAGCCTGCCACGTGGTAGGGGACAGATATTCTGGGCCCTCAGAGGGAAGGGAGTACTTAGGCAACAAGAGAGCTCTGGGATCCCTGACTTGGGCCTTCCTCGAGGTGAAGGGGAGGACAGGGGACTGGATTGAAGTGGGATCTCCATAGTGGGTGGGCGTGTTTCTGGGTAGTTGCCATTTGTGGGTTTGGGTTGTTCTCCACTGAGGGACCACTCAGGAGAGGATAGTCTGTTTCCTCTAACTTCTCAGGGCGGTGTGCAGGGTGAGGACTGTACCAAGCAGTGAATTTGAGAACGGAAAAAGCAGAGGCCTCTTTAGCAGCCATCCAAAGACAAGGAAGGATGATGCCCAAAGTGGAACGTTTTAGGAATCTGTACGTGTGTCGGCATCATAAAAGAATAAGCTGGTTGGTAATGTCAAGAGCAGGGCTGCGGGCCACGTTGGAGAGGGTTGGTGGGCCAAGCCTGGAAGGAAGGTGGGCCTGGGGTGGTGACGTATTTTCTCCGTTCGGTTTTCTTAAGTGTTTGTGACTCTGGGGGAGTTTTAAGTAAACCAAGCAAGGATCATTGCCTGCAACTTGTTAATCCTCCCCTAGTTACAGCAAAGATGATTGGAAATCCCTAAGAAATCAAAAATTAGTAGCTACCAGGTGGTAACCAGTGAGCTCCGAAGATGGAGGCTGCAGCAGCAGAGGTCATTAGGCTGCCAGCTCTCCCTGCTGCTCTCGGAAGGAGGTGGAGAGCTGTGCTTGGAGCAGAGGTGGGCTCTTACCTCCCGGAAGATGCACAGGGCGGGAAGAAAGCTGGGCAGGTGCACAGGTCTGGGGAGCCCCCGCCTCCTCCTTTCCCCTGCTGGGAACTCATCCACAGACGCCCAGGCGGGAGGAGGCACTTTGGCCACCTCTTGGCTATCTCTTCTGCCTGTTTCTCCTCTTGCAGGCTCAATTGTATTCTAGTTGCTTTAATTAGGGCCTGTGTCTTTAAGGAGGTTGAGCTGGTAAGGGGGCCTCAGAGAGAACCAACCAGAACACCTGCACTGGTCCTAGATGGGGAGGGGAGGGCCCTGGAGATCCCCGCCCACTGGCCTGAGCACCCTGCCTCCTGCACTGCTTGAAGGCATGAACCCGTGTCCCCTGCATCGGCAGGCGGACTCTCAACCACTGCGCCACCAGGGAAGCCCCTGTCTGTTCTTTAAATAAGGAAACTCAGAGATGTTTCAAGTCCTGAGTCTGGGACCCCAGTGTCTGACCCCCTGTCCAGTTAGCCCTCCACTATGCCAAGCCTCCTCTCAGGACAGGACACTGCCCAGGGAGGCCAGACCTGACCTCTTGCCTGAGTCCTGCCACTCCCTAGCTGTGTGACTGTGGGCAAATAACTCCACCTCTCTGGGCCTCAGCTTCTTCATCTCTAAAATGAAATTTTGTGGGGATGAGCTTCAAGCCTGCCTCTAGCTCTGTTTTGAGGTAGAATCATGGATCCCCCAGGCTCCACCCAGAAACATTTTCAGACACAACGCTGTCCTGTTCTGCCCACAGCTGCCACCTCCTCAGACAGCACACTTTCCTCCCATCATGAATCAGCCTGAGGCACACTACAGACAGAGCAACCAAGGCCCCCCCCACCGCTGCCAGCGCCCCCTGTTACACATCCTCGAACTAGGGGCCCTCCAAGCCACGCCTCCCGGTCCGGGAAGATCCCACATGCAGCGGAGCGGCTGGGCCCATGAGCCATGGCCGCTGAGCCTGCGCGTCCGGAGCCTGTGCTCCGCAACGGGAGAGGCCGCAACAGTGAGAGGCCCAAGTACTGCAAAAAAAAAAAAAAAGAACAGAATCAAATCTGTCCTGTCCACCTCATGGGGCTGTCGTAGAACAGAAAATGAGAGAAGCGCCGTGATGGTACTTGGAATGCTGCAAAGAATCCCCCTCCCCTACCCCCCTCCCCACCATGTTTAAAACTGTGATGTTCCGCAGCACAGGGTCCTGGCCTGTACCATGGAAAGGGAGGCGGGCAGCGATGGGTAGGTCCCCACACGGGGGGAAGGGACGGACTGTCAGGGACGGCTTGATGCTTGAGTCCATGCAGAGCCCTGGAGGTGGCTTTTGGCTTCTGGCCGTGGGCAGGAGGCCTAAGACCACTTGGATCACGGGCTAGACCGGACCTCCGCTTCCTTCCTTTTCCTTCCAGCTCTTTGCAGGAAGCTCGTTAGACAGTCCTGAGCCCGTGTTGTTCCGCGAGAATCCCATTTGGTTTGTCCATGGCGCAGTGAAGGCTGGGCTGGAAGGGGCGGGGCGTGGGGTGCCCATCTTGGGAGTCCGCAGTCTAGAGCCCCTCTCCCACCCTCCCTTTCTCCATAAGGGCTCACACCTGCATTGCTCCTGTCCCCCACTGCCCTCCCTTCCCCCCTGGATGAACCTCTCAGAGGTCAATGGCAAAAAGGAGGGGGGAGAAACAGAAATGATGATGACTGATTTTCTTCTCCTGTCGGAGCCTGGGGAGGGTGGTTGTTTTGCTTCCTGGACCTCAGCGGAGAATTCTCTGCCAGACAATCATCTCAGCGCTTTCATTGCTTTCTGATGCTCTCCTAACTGCACAGGGTCGGCTATTAAATGGTCATCAAACCTCAGCCTCTATCCCATCAATAGTCATAAAGTTGGGGAGATAAAAGCCATCAGTTTTCCATTATAGCTGAAAGCAATACTGTAGATAGCTATTTTCTGAATGCTGCAGACAGATGTATTTTAACCAGAGCAGGGTTTTCAGTGGGTCCCCAACTCAGCAGCTGTGAGTCCTGCTGGGCCCGGGAGAACCTGCCAGGTGGTGGTTGAAATGGGGGAGGGGCCAGGGCTTTCTCTCCCTTTGTCTCCTCTCTCCTAGGATTGAAAGGGCACATCCTCAGGTGTGGGATGCTGGGGCGGGGGCGCTGCGGTGGTGGGCCTGTGGGCGTCTTCCCTTGGTTCTGACCAGGGGCCGTGCATAAATGCAGGGGTTGTAGTCTGCTCATTCTAACGAGAAGTGACCCTCCCCTGCCTGATCTCGGGCTGCGGGCAGGCCTGGGGCTAGGCTCAGGGTAGGTGCCTGGTGATTCGAGGTGCGGGTGTGAGGGCCCGCAGGCTGGGTCTGGTGGAATAGGAGGGGCTGCAGCCTAAGGAAGCTGCGAGACAGCGGCGGACCATCGGGAGGATGGCTGCTCCTGATATATAGTCCCTGTAGCTTCTCACAGATGAGCAGGCCATTTGGAAATGGATTTTGCAAGCAAATAGCTCTGCAGTGAGCAGGCATTAGATAAGTCCTCAGAATGAACTTTTCAAAGCACTCAAACCCCAGGGCCCTCCCGCCTCTGGTTCCAGAAGAATCTGGGATCTGAGACCGCCTGCCTCGGACCCCCACCTGCAGCCTCCTCTCCTGGCCCTCCTTCCAGGCGCCTGTGCCCCAGCCTCCCTGGACGGGTAACTTCCCTCTGCTTTTCCTGCCTCTGGCGTCCTGCAGGGACCAGCTCCCCTGCCTGGGCCGTCCTCCTAATGAAATGGAAAGTTCCCGTTCATCTTAGGAGACCCTTTGAGGTCACCATCTCTTTGAAGCTTCTCTGTCTTCCTGGAGGTTATGTTTTCTGTTCCCTGTGCTCCTACACCGCTTGTCCCGACCCCCGTCAGAGGTCTTCTTAGGATGCATTGCAGTTGTAACATGTGTGGATTTCACTCTACAACACACTCTGGGGTCAGGTCACATTTCCTGATTTTTCTAAATTGGCTCCAGGTTCTCCCTGCCCCAGCCTGGCCGGCAGGAAATGCAATACCATTAATGGAGCTTCCCGTGTCTGTGGCATGCGGGATCCAGGCACAGGGCATGGGAACCTGCAGCGGTGAGGAGGCTGCTTGCCCGCCTGTGGCATTGCTCCCCCTGCCAGCTTTACAGAGGGGCTGGGGCCTTCAGCATCTGCTGGGCACCCCTGAGACCCCACAGTTGTAATCTCCACTGACCCCAGATGTGCCCAGAGGGAGCCCGCTGACCGGGCACTTCCCTCAAGGCCATGGGGACTCCCTGTTCAGCAGCTCCCGGGGTCCCTCATGTGAGCCCTAGAGCAGGGGGCCCAGGTTTCCTCTAGCTTGGGGAGTGGTTTTCTCTCCTGCCCCACTGGGCTTCTCTGCCCTCTCCATCACCAAGCCCTGGCACCTCCCGCTCCTGGCTTGCTTTCACTGGGTTTCTGAAGATGAGGCCTCTTCTTAGCGGCAGGCACGCTCAGGCCTCCCGGCCTCAAAATCCTGTTCTCCTTCTAGAAGGGACACATGGGTGTCGGGGGAGGAAGGGAAAGCACCTTTTATCATTTCAATTCTCGTTCTTCGGTGTCTTCTCCACCAAGTTATCCTGCATGCAGCTGCCACGTGGCCTGTCCACGTGCCCCTGCACCTAGCCTAGGGCTGGCACAGTGGAGGGTGCAAGAAATACTTGTTGAATTCTTTTTTTTTTTATTTTTTGCGGTACGCGGGCCTCTCACTGTTGCGGCCTCTCCCTTTGTGGACCACAGGCTCCGGACGCGCAGGCTCAGCGGCCATGGCTCACGGGCCCAGCCGCTCCGCGGCATGTGGGATCTTCCCACTTGTTGGATTCTTGAATGCTCTTTCTTGCCTTAAACAGAGATTGTAGGAGGTAACTTAACCTTTTCTTATTGACGCGGTGCTCTCCTTAACTACCGGTTAATTCGCACAGATGGCGTCCGTGATGCCTTCAGGTGTTACTGATTTACAGAGAACTGTCGGACCCTACGCTAATTAGCCTCCGACACCGTGAATCTTGAGTAATTGTGTTTTGCTTTTCTGGTATTTCTGTTTCCTTCACTGTGTCTGCTGTCACTTCTCGCTGAAGGTTCTGTCTGCCCCTGGGAGTTTCCCTCTGTCATCCGTTTTCTTTCACTAGTTTTCTCTGGAAAAGAAAAGCAGATTACCTGTGTGTTCAGATTATCTATGCACTAGCCACCATTAGACTTTAAGCAAAGAGATGAAGGATTTTCTTAGGAGTAAAATATCTATTTTAGTGTACAAACTCCATACTCCCCATGCAGGCGGCTTCCTTGTTCTTGGCGGGCTGCCTGAGGAGTGACCTACAAAAGTGCTATTATGGTGGACTTTTCAGATTAAAAATATATATTTTAAGATGACTTTGGAAAAGGGACATGAGAGCATATTAAGGCCTTTTGGAATTAGAGTTGGCTACGTAGATGGATAAGGAGAGGCGAACTCAGTTTTTTCTGCAAAGAATATCACGGAATCTTTATCATCTGTAGTTTTCCTCGATGACCTTGGGTAACGGCACAATTCTACCATTTTTATCACTGATGGCGGGCCTGGGGATTCGGTTGAGGGAGGTTTGGACCTTGGAGGGGCGAGGGTTGTCACATCAGCAGGGGATATCGTCTCATCTTGGAGCTGTCGCCTCTGCACTGTGTCTCACTGCAAGCACCTGAGTCAGCGGTGGAGACAGTAAGGCCTGACCCGGTTAGGGTGCTGTGTGGACCAGGTCGAGAGAGTGCACGGTGAGGGCCTCTTTTCAGAAATTAAAAAAAAGATTTAATTGAAATATAGTTGATTTACAAGGCTGTGTTAGTTTCTGGTGTACACAGAATATGTATACACATATTCTTTTTCATATTCTTTTCCATTATGGTTTATCACAGGATATTGACTGTAGTTCCCTCTGCGTACAGTAGGTCCTTCTTGGCTATCTATTTTAGATATAGTAGTGTGTATATGTTACTCCCAAACTCCTCATTTATCCCTCCCCTCTTTTCCCCTTTGGTAATCGTAAGTTTGTTTCCTATGTCTGTGAGTCTGTTTCTATTTTGTAAATGGGTTCATCTGTGTCATATTTTAGATTCTACTTATAGGCGATATCGTATGATATTTGTCTTTCTCTTTCTGACTTACTTCACTTAGTATGATAATCTCTAGGTCCATCCATGTTGCTGCAAATGGCATTATTTCATTCTTTTTTATGGCTGAGTAATATTCCATTGTGTGTATACACCATATCTTCTTTATCCATTCATCTGTCGATGGACACTTAGGTTGCCTCTATGTCCTGGCTGTTGTAAACAGTGCAGCAATGAACCCTGGGGTGCATGTATCTTTTCAAATTAGAGTTTTCTCCAGGTTTATGCCCAGGAGTGGGATTGCTGGATCATATGGCAACTCTATTTTTAGCTTTTTAGGAAACCTCCATACTGTTTTCCATAGTAGCTGAACCAATTTATATTCGCGAGGGCCTCTTTTCAGATACGAGGGACGTGGGAGCTGGGGTGGTGTCAGCAGCTTGATGGAAGGGACGAACCTGTGCCAGAATTCCTGGGTCCTGCCCCCAAACCGGCCCCATCTGTCTGGGAAACCTCAGAGGTGCTCTGTACCCTCTCAGCCTTGGCTCCTTTATCTGAAAGCAAAGGGAGTGAAGGAAATGATATCCCAACTTCTATGCTTCATCAACGGTGGCTTGCCTTATTTCTGGGATTTGGGCAGGAGGGGAGGGAGTATGTGACAGAGGAGAACCGTGGACTCAGGGCATCAATAAACTTCCTGCCACCCAGTGAGGTCAAAAGTGTCTTTGTCTTATGATTTGTAAATTTTCATGAGAAGATGCAGGCGGTGTGTGTGTGGCCTTAGGAGGTGCGGGGACAGAAATACCGAGGGAAGCGCAGCTTGACCAGCGGAGCTGTTGGAGGAAGGGCGCTCCACTTTGATGCCTGTGCAAGGCCAGACTCTTGCCTCTCTGCCATGCAGGTAGGAGCTGCAACAGGGGCCTCTGGACAGCAGCTTCCTCATTTCTGGAGTGAGACGGTTGGGCTCACTGGTCTCGAAGGTCCCTCTTCAGCCCAAACACCGAGAACCAGAGAAACGCTTTACAGTCTCCCCTCTTCCTGGCCAGGGAGGACGTGGGGAGTTCTGCCCAATGGCCCATCCCCTCCTTGGATTCTCTGGTTGGGGTGCAGATGTCGGATCCGCTCTCCAGAGCATCCCGGGTGCTGCATCTCTAATTCTAGGCTTTCCAGGTCTGAGAGCCAGTCCATAGGCCCGCGGGCTGTGCCGTGTGGCATTTGGGCTTCCCAGGCTCAGAAACACGGGGGCCAGGCAGATCAGGGTCCTCCTAATTCTGGTGGCTGGAAGAGCAAAGAGGAGAGAGTCATTCTCTGGTGATTCCACCCAGAGGATGCCCTTTGGTGATGGCAGTGGGAGGAAGGCTGATGCAAGCGTGTGTGTTCTTTGGGGGATGAGTGTGTACTCAGAGGAGGGTGCTTGAGTGAATGAAAGTGTGTGTCCCTATGGGAGAGGGATGTTCTAGGGGTGGTCCATGGATTTTATCAGCACATTCCCTCAAAGTGTCTCTGCACTGTAGGTGCTACTGCTGTAAAGAAATTGCCGTCTGCTTTAATAATAACGAAACCCAGGCTCTCCACAGGAAAAGGGGGAAATCTCCTGGGCTCCACTGTCCTCTCCTGGGGCCCCTTCCCTTGGGGCTCTCTCAGGGATGACCACTGCCACTTCCCGAGTGTGAAGGGGTGGGGGCAGCCCTGCTCCCCTTTAACACTCAGGCTCCAGTGGAGATGCCTCTCCGCTTTCTAAAACCTCACACACAGCCGGGATCAGCTGTTAATGACACTTAAATAAAGGGAGCCAAAGGGAGGTAGGCACGGAGGGTACCCGGAGCCCAGGTTATCTGTTTTTCCGACTGTGGCTACCCACCCCCATCCCCATCGTACTCTGGTCTTGGGCTGCCCACGTGGTAGGCACCATTTGGCATCTGCTTCCCTGGGCACAGGCCTGACTCCTTGTTGTCCAGATCCCAGAGGGCAAGGCTGCTGGAGGGGACCTTTCCCTTCCCCTTGTAGCTGATGCTGGGAATGCCATTCCCTAGGGAGACGAGGCTTGCCCAGAAGGCTGTGGCCTTGCAAGGCAGGTGGCACTGATGGCGTGCCTGTGTGTTAGGTACCTGTCACTGTGAGGAATTGTCACATGCAGCCTCAAGTGCTCTATACAAGCCTCCTATTATTTCTCTATGCTCAGATAAGAGCACTGAGGGCCACAGATTTTAAGTGACTTGCCCAAGACTGTACAGCTTGTAGGATGGAACCTGAAGCAGGGCTGGCTCCAGGGGCTGTGTTTTCACAGTTATTCTGCAGTGTCTCCAGATGTGGCCCGTGGGCCCCCATCTCCATCAATGGCGGCCCTTATTAAAATGCTGATTCCCAGGTCCTCCCTAAAACCTATTGAGGCAGCTTCCTGGGTTTGGGGCCCTAGGAATCCAATTTCCAAAGCTCCCTGGGTGATTTTCTTCACTGTGAAAGTTGAGAACTGACACCTGCAGGCACCCGGGCGCCAGGTCCGCTGCTGGGGCCCATGCCTGGAGCTGGCTTGGTACAGGGGCCTGCAGAGAAGGTCCTGGATGTGCGGCCTGACAAACGAATCCATGTTTTAGGTTCACCTGTGAGGAGGAGCTTATTTGCTGGTGTCTTCTGCTTCTCCGTGTTCTCTAGAATTCTCCTGATGGTGGAAGGAGTGTGCCTGGGCCGGAGAGTGGCCCAGATTCATCTGCCATTGGCTTGCGTGGAGCATCTAAACACTTTTGCTTTAATATCCAGCTGGCGTGTTTTTACTATTAAAATGACCCCTGTCTGTTTATCCTTTGGAAAACAATCAAAGTATTTGCCGTGAACCCACACAGTCGCTGGAAGTGGGAGGCCAGCGCAGAGAGACCACTGTGGTGGGAATGGAAGGCAGGGGTGGGCCTGAGCCTTGAAGACGGGGTTCGGCCCAGCGTGGAGGCTGATGCTTGTGGCCAGACAAGGGTGGGGAGCGCCCCTGCACGGGTCTGGCTGCTGAATGCAGCACCCCGCACGGCCTCTCCCTCTCCCACGCTGGGGCATGCCTGGCCCTGGGGGACGCAGGCTTGGAGTCTGGGAACCAGAGGAAGTGAGGCCCAGGCCCCACAGCTGTCCTTGCCAGGGGGAGAGCACAGTGGGAGTCGCTCCCCCAGGGCGTCATGGCTGCCGGTGCCGGTCCTAGGGACTGTGCTGGAGCGGCCCCAATCCTCTCTCCCAGGACCTACCCAGAGGAGGCCCCCAGCATGGGCAGGGGAGGCCCTGTCTCTCTCCCGTGCAGAGATTGAGACCCTGGAGAGCAAAAGCCTGGTCCTGGAGGAGTGGCTGTTCAGGCCAGACACAGAGGGTCTCAGCCTGCATCTGAACCAAGCTGGGGTCGGGGGCGGCAAGGTCAAGTGCCAGCTGTAAGGGGAAGGGGATTGATGAGTGCAAGTGGGTTAAATAGCCTCCCTTCCCAAATTCCAGAAGGTCCACCTGGAACCCCAGAATGTGGCCTTATTTGAATAGGGTCTTGGCAGATGTAATTAGTTAAGATGAGGCCATGCTGGATTAGAGTGGGCCCTAGATGCGATGACTGGTGTCCTCATAAGAAGGAGAGAGCAGGCCTAGACATCTAGGGAGGAAGACGGAGGCAGAGAGACTGGAGCGACGCAGCTTCAGGCCAAAAAATGCTGAGGGTTGCCTGGAGCCACCAGCAGTGGGAAGAGGCAAGGAAGGCTTCGTTCCTGCTGCCTTCAGAGCGAGCACGCCCCTGCTGACACCTTGATCTCAGGCTTCTAGCTTCCAGAACTGAGAGAGGATTCATTTCTCTTATTTTAAGCCCCTCGATTTGCGGTGACTTGCCGTGGGGGACATGGGACATGAACACACCGAGGCAGGGTCTCCCACACTTCTCCAGGGGCGTCCCTAGCTAGAGAAAGGCTGTGACCCCCAAGGCTGGTGGGCCCTGGCAAAGTTCATGACAGTTGATTTCCCATGAGAGGCGGGTAGGAGGGACCTCAAATGGGCAGGTGCTGCTTGGAAAGGTGGGAAAATGCTAAGGGGAGGGGGCTTTCTGAGGAAGGGGAGAGGGCGTAAGATGTTGGGTTCCAGGGCACGTGGTTGGGAGAGGATGGGCTGGGGTCTGTTCTGGCGTTAGTGAGGGGTTCTATGGTTTCCTAGGCAGAGAGAGGAGCTGGGGAAAGACACGGTTTTGAGGGCAGAGATCAAGAAAAGCAGGTGTGGGACTTCCCTGGTGGTGCAGTGGTTAAGAATCCGCCTGCCAATGCAGGGGACATGGGTTCGATCCCTGGTCTGGGAAGATCCCACATGCCGTGGAGCAACTAAGCCTGTGCGCCACGACTACTGAGCCTGCGCTCTAGAGCCTGCAAGCCACAACTACTGAGCCCAGGTGCCGCAACTACTGAGCCCACGTGCCTAGAACCCGTGGTCCACAACAAGAGAAGCCACCACAATGAGAAGCCCATGCACAGCAACGAAGAGTAGCCCCCGCTCGCCGCAACTAGAGAAAGCCCGCACGCAGCAACGAGGACCCAATGCAGCCAGAAATAAAAATTAAAAAAAAAGAAAAAAAAGAAAAGCAGGTGTGCTGTAGGCCTGTAAGGGGCGAGCGTTCCTCGTGGTAACAAAGCCCAGTGACTCTTGAGGGAGAAGGAAAAAATGGCAGAGCGTGTTTAAGGTCAGGCAGCACTGGCTCTGCCCTGGTGGCTGTGGCCGTACCTTGGGGCCTCTTTCTTACATTCTGCTGCCACCGTTGTACCCAACCCCAGAGGGCGATGTCCCTCCCACATGGGAGCAGTGGCCCAGGCCCCTCTGCTGCTCTGAGAGGACTGGCAGCCTTGGGCTTGCACCCCAGACAGGCCAGTGTTCAAGTCCCAGCCGCAGCACTTCCCAGGCATGCCACAGTCATTTCTCCAAGCCTCGGTTTCCTCCTCTGTCTGGTGGGGGATTTTGTGAGGATTAAACACGTTAATGCTTTTAGAGGTGCTTAGCGGACACACAGCAAATGCTCAAAATTGTTAGCTATTATTATTATTAGTTTGGTAGGTCTCAGTAATTGCAAAGACAGGACTGAAATAGAAATAATTATAGCAAACATAAACTGCATAAAAATACAGGAAACATAAACTGCATTAAAAAACCCAGGTTTCCATGGTGCAGATTTCAGATCCCGAGTGTCTGGGCTGGCTCAGCATCCTCGTGGCTGTCCCCGGGCTGGGCATTGGAATTCCGTGAAAGTTTCTACCTGGCCGCCTGCCTTGGAGCCTCTCGGCCTCTTGAGTGTGTCGTTGCTGGTGGCAGCAGCCTGTTTCCTGGTGGTGGGAGCGAGGCTGCAGATCTTGTTCTTTGTCAGGAGCTGGATTGGAGTGACTCAGCTCTGAGGTCTCAGTTTTGGGAGAAAACTCAGAAACCTCCTTTGGGATGAACTAACTGATATTAATCGTTGACTCCCCAACTTCTCCGAGCTGGCTGGCTCTGCTCTGAATGTGGAAGCTTGGGTGGCATCCTGTGTTCTCTCATGGCTGTTGCTGCCTCCCTCTGCTTCCTTTTAGAGCCGGAGGGGTCAAAAGTGATGGGTTTTGAGAAGGTCAGCTGTATGAGGGTGAGTGGGAGAAAGTCCTAGCCTGGAAGGCTGGTGTCCAGAGATTGCACCTGGGCTGTGGCTCCTTTGCAGTGGGCCATTGTAGCCTGGTCAACACATTGAGTGTGTCCCACAGAGACTTCCGCCAGGAGTGACACTCCGTGTGATGCCATTATGTGTGCTACTTGGATCTGAGCCTAGAGGGTGGGTCAGGGGCGTCCTCTGACAACTTCTGAATGTCCACTGGAACATAGTTTTTTTTTTTTCATTTCTGTTCAGTTCTATGCACATGGACTTACCATTGTCTTGGGGTCCTGGATACCTTAATTAAAATGTCATTCATCACCCATTACAGATCCTTTCCCTGCAGATCACCAGCCACCTGATCTCTAATTGCCATTCCCAGTTTGCCTCCTGGTTTGGAAGGGTTCTGCTTAAGGCCTTCCAACAGCCTGTCTATCTACCTAGTATTTGCAGACCTACTGCTGCAGAGGAGTGCAGCTGGGTATTCAAGGGATGGCCTTCCTATCAGCTATACAACTGGTCTACTTTCCTCTTGCCACATTCATTTCCGTATATTAAAACCCACTGTACCCCATTTCAGTGCAATGGTAGGTTCTACTCTTTCCTTTGAACACCATCACCACCAGCAATACCCAGATGAAATTCACGTTGCCTGTAAGGACATCCAGTACACGTCTAGTAGGCCAAGGGGCAACGAGAAGGACCACCGCAAAATGCCAGGCCCCCATGGAAGACTGTCTATGGGGGGACACTGTCAGGCTGTCTTGCTGGGACACATTACCTTCCTGTGCCGGAAGCTGGAGGACCGCTCCCTGGGGCCTGGGCTCAGACATCATCAGCCTGGTTGACTGCTGTCTTCAGGCTCTGTGCCTCTTGGGGTGTCCTCTGGTGGCTTTCTTTGAGCAGACCCTGATGGCACATGGCCCCTGTGTGTCCTGGTAGGTCTGTGGTTTGCAGCTTTCTACCCACTGTGCCCATCAGCATTCATTTCTCCTGCCCTGTTTGACTCCCTGCACTGGGGCCATACCTGTCGAGTCACCCCTGCCGTCTGCCAGCTGCCGTGGGGAACCACCTTGGCTGTCACACGGAGATGTTGCCTCCTACCTTGACCCCAGATGCCTACCACAGGAGCAGGATGCAGGAACTGGAGTGTGTTTTACAGGAAGTGCTGGATGTCCAATGGTGTTATGGCCAGCCCACTTTCCAGCCGACTGGGAAGAGGACAGAGTGAGCAGTTGGGGGGAGCCTACCTTCACTTCAGAATTCTCCTGGGGAGCCCTGCCCCTTGTACTCATTGGAGAGAATGAGGGCTTGGTGATGAACCCTGTCTTAGCCCATTTGAGCTGCTATAACAGAAATACCATATACTAGGGGGTATAACAACAAAAGTGGAAGGGGCAAGCTCTCTGGATCTCTTTTATAAGGGCACTAATCCTATTCATGAGGGCTCTTCCATCATGACCTAATCACCTCCCAAAGGCCCCACCTCCTAAAACCATCATATTGGGGATTGTGTTTCAATATATACATTTTGTGGAGACCAAACATTCAGTCTATAGCAGGCCCCTCAGGGGAATCTTTTTGCCCAGGGCTGCCCAGGTGTCCTGGAAAGGCTTCGGCTCATTGCATCCAGAACAAATGCTACTCTTGTTTCTGCCTCAAGAACCTACTCATTCATCCTTTCCCATTGCTGGGTCCACTTCCCTCTCTGTTGCACTGTTGCCATGATGGCTTTTCCTCTCTTCCTGGGTCTGCTCCTCCCTGCGTCTCGATTTCCACTTACAGGCTTTTCTTCCCTTTGTACCTTGTACTCCTGTGTTCTGTCTCCTATCTTTTTTTTTTTTTTTTTCCGGTACGCGGGCCTCTCACTGTTGTGGCCTCTCCCGTTGCGGAGCACAGGCTCCGGATGCGCAGGCTCAGCAGCCATGGCTCACGGGCGCAGCCGCTCCGCGGCATGTGGGATCTTCCCGGACCAGGGCACGAACCCGTGTCCCCTACATCGGCAGGCAGACTCTCAACCACTGCACCACCAGGGAAGCCCTGTCTCCTATCTCTTGAACCTCGGCCTTAGCGGAGCCCTTTAGGGTATGCGTGAGAGATTCAGTAGAAGCAGTGAGGAACTGTTTATTCTGAGATAAATGCATTCAAACACTTGATGAGCACTTAAGATTCTTCTCACTCCTTGCCTGGTGTTACGTCTTCACGTAGAAGTCACCATCTTTCTTCTGCCACATGGAACAGTCTTCCTTCACACTTTGTCTTCTTGGATGAAGCCAAACTCCGGTTCAAATCTCATAAGCTCCAAGTTTCTGACGTTTCATTGATTTACAGTAGAAGTTTTCAGAGAGCTGGTGACAAATCCATTGGGACCTTGAGACCACTTACTCTCCCTGAGTGGTTTGCCGTGTCCCCTCTGATTTCCATCCAGCCCACTCCTCACGGGAGGCACTGGACCCATTGCAGGACCGCAGCTCCCTGTAATCAGCGTTGGTGCAAGTACCACCCACACGGGAGGGGCATGGCTCCCAGCCCTCTGATGTCATCCTGGAGTTGTCACCTGTTGTGGAATTGGAGGGTAGGAGCAGGAAGGACCTGCCCAAGAATCAGGGCTTAGGGGACGGGCCTGTGATTGGGAGGGATGCGGACTTCCTGCCTGGAGGTGTGTGTGGCCTTGCGTGTGCTGCATCCGTCAGGGTGGCAGGGCCTTTGCATGGGCGTGCCTGTGGGGACACATGTGAGTGAGCATCCTGCTTGCAGGTGAGACAGACGGCCTGGATTCAGTTCTTTCCTCTCTGGAGGCTGTGTTCTGTGTGCTTGACCTTAAGCTGACAGGTTGGAGTCCCTCAGTTTATAGATTTTATTTTTAAAGCCTTTTTCGTAAAACACTAACCTCAGCGAAGGAGAAAGAAGAAAAAGGAAAAAAGCTGAGTTCAGCAGCTGTAGTTTGCTGTATTTTTCATCTTGCATCAGCAAGTTGGGACCACAAATAATCTGGTCTTATATGCTTCAGTGATGCTGCTGCTTAAGACTCGGCTCTCCTCCTAAGGCAGGATATTCCTTGGAGCCAGCGTCACTCCCCTTCCCCAACCTGCTGGCTCCGGTGGGGGCCAGGGGCAGGGGTCCAAGTGGAAGGCAGAGCACAGGGGGGAGCACCGGCCAGCAAGGGGGTGGGTCATTAATTTCTGAATGGTTTCTGGAATCAGCTAAACATTTCCTTTTAACCAGCTTCCCCAGCCTCATATCCTTTGTTAGTTGAGGAAAAATGTCATTTATAATGGATATTGCCTTGATAAATAGCTCCCAGGAAGCATAACGTTCTCATTAGTCTATATAATGAGAAATACTCCTAGTGGTGGCATAGCTGCCCAGATATTTGCCTGAATGCAAAAATATTTATCTATGCAGTGGGCTTTACAAGGCTGGGGGGCCAGGCTGAGGGACGCCGGGGGGCCAGGCTGAGGGCCCAAGGTCCCCTGCAGCCTCTGTGGCCCCGAGGGAGTGTGTGTTCTCCCAGTCCTCTGTGAGAGCAGACCCGGACTCCCGGTCCTTCCTGCGTCCTGCTGGGCCAGGCTGCGGTATGCAGGCTTCTCTCCCTCCCTGCCACACCAGCCTCCTGTCCTTGCTCTGGTCCCCTGCATTTATTCTCTTTTCATCATTCCTAGGGAGAAAAAGAATAAACATGTTTACTTTTGCATATGTGGTTTACTTTTGCATATGTGGTTTACTGTTTACTTTTTACTGTTTACTGTTTGCATATGTGGTTTCTGTTTACTGTTTACTTTTTACTTTTTACTGTTTACTTTTACTGTTTACTTTTGCATATGTGGTTTCATTTCCACACTCTTCTGTGTAGGTGTCAGAGCCATTTAGGCACTAAGAGTTACCGTGATGTTTCCAGGGTTTATGGCTTATAAGCAACGGGTGTTTTGATCCAAATACTCCACCCTGACACTGATTCCTTTTGCCCTTCTGCTTGTTTGAGAATGGACAGTTTACCCAGCCTTTCTCCACAGGGACCCATTGGATTTTCCTCTGTGGGTCCCCAAGGCACTTGTTCATGTTAAGAGTGGTGCTTAAGCATGTGTGTTAATTCTTGCAGGCCACTGGGGCCTCCTTTAGCAAATGGCTGGTATCAGAGATAGCAAAGATACTTTTCCAAGTTCCTAACAACCACCAGGCAGTGTCTGAGGAGGGGAGGGAGACAGACCCACCCAAGGGCATTTTGGGGGGCTGACCTATCTTAGTGCCAAAGTTAATGTGACCCTGATGCATTTTGCCCTGCTGCCACCTGGAAATCTGCTTGTAATTTTATTTTTCAAGGGGAGGTGCTTGGAGAGTTCTTGACTCTTTTCCTGCTTAGCGGAAAATCTTCTGTGCCTCCAGATATAGTCCCCATCCATCCATCCACTCATCCATCCACTCATCCATCCATCCACTCATCCATCCACTCATCCATCCATCCAGTTATCCATCCATCCATTCATTCATCCATCCATCCATCCATCCACTTATCTATCCATCCATCCATCCATCCACTCATCCATCCATCCATCCATCCTTCTTTCTTCCCTCCCTCCCTTCCCCCTTCCATCCAAAAGGCTCTGTATTCAGTGTCAGGCACTACTCTGGGCACTGAGGATTCCAACATGAATAAAGTCATTTCTGTTCTGAAAGAATTGATACTTTAATGGGAGAAACAGATACAAAAAATATAAATTATGCTATGATTGGTGGGGAAAACATAATAACTGGTGTTTGTGAAACACGTTCAGACTCAGAAAGTTTTCTGGAAGCGCCGACACCTCCTGAACTGGGTTTGTAAGGGTGAACTGGAAGAGGAGATAAGGAGCGTGTGGTTGGGGGAAGGCAATCCTGGTGGGAGGAGCCTGTGGGGTAAGACTCTGTGGAGCATCACGGTTGGGGAACTCGTGCCATTTGCTGTTGCTACGAGGGTTTGGGCGAGAGAGAGGAGGAGGGGGAGAAATGAGATGGAGAGGTCATCACGGTCCCGATTATGGGTGAGGGTCAGCGTGGCAAATGACGGGCTCCTGAAACCCAGGAAGTCCTCCTTTGGGGGCATTAGTGGGGCCATAGTCACCAGAGTCAGAATAAGTCCCTCAAAAAGCTGAGGCCAGCGTGCTGGGCACACTTCTAGGTGCTGTACGGGAATCTCGGTGACACTTCCCAGAAATGACTAGACCTTTTTTCTGGTTGAGGATTCTCACAGTGGGGTAACTTGCCCAAGCTTGTCCCCTTTGTGATTTGCAGAACTGGGGCTCAAACCCAGGTTGTTTGAGGCCTGGGGTTTTGCTTTTAGTCACTGTGCCCCTCGTGCTGGTCTGTAGTTTAGGCTGGTTGTTCCTCTGTATGTTATGTTTTACGAAATATGATTTGATGTCAGAGCCTATCTGAATCTCTGTAACAACATGCCGTGGAATCATAGGGTTCGGATGGATTGTGAAGGTTGAGAAACACTCTGTGGAGGTGGGAGAGAGGGGAATTGCAAAGGGGGGGAGTGATCTGGGTCTTTGAGTGGGAGGTCTTCAGCTTCTGGAATGGGAAGAATAAAGGTTGAAAGTGCTTGAACTTAGCTCATGAGACTTCAAGTGTCAGAATCTTAGGACTAATCCCTGGGGTTAGGAAGATCACGTGAGAGGCCGACCACTGGCCATGGGGATCTTGCCTGCTCCCTGGCCACCACAGGATCACCTGCTACCCCTGACTTAAAGGACTTAAAGGAGGTGGACCTGGAGCCTTTTGCTCTGGAGCAGAAGGGAGGGTGGCAGTGGGGAGGGAGAGAGAGAAGAAACTAACCTCATACCACCAGCAGGAACCATATCAGCATTTGGAGAAAGTTGAAAGAAATCTTTCAGCTGGATGGCTACCTAGCTCAAGGCTAACTACACTCTTAACACAATAATAAGTCAATCCTCACTGAATAATTAAATAGAGAGCCTTCATAAGTATTGACTTAACGTGACAGCAAGTCTATAGTGACTCTGGGTTTGCTTATGTAAACACAATCTCTTGTTCAGCTTACTTAGCAGTTCAATGAAATAGAACAGTCCTTCAATTAAAATCAAATGATGCATACGTTTAATTCTTTTCTCCTCTTACCAGGTAATAATAGGTTTGGAACTTAGGTGAAGGGATTGGGGGGAAATTGTGGAAAAGGGCATCTGCCCATCTGCCTGTGTTTTCAGAGAACATGAAAGGCTATATCCAATGGTGATGTCTAGAAGAAGGATGTGGCCTTGGCTCCCATCTCTGGGACCTGGGTGGGAGGTCCATGTGGGCTCGGGTTGGCTTCTTTCCCAACCAGACCCTCCCAATCCTCTCCTAAAGCAGGCTTCTGTTGGCCACTCTGGTTGGCATGCCAGTCTTTTGATGGTGGCCTGGGTCTAATTGATATCTTCTGGTCACCTGGGGTCCAGTGGCTCCAACCACAGTCATCTCCAGGTCATTACTTCTGGATGCCCTCATGGCTCACCGGGAGGAGAGAGGGGATGCTGGGTGAGCTCCAGACTGGATGGAAAAGGTGGGGGCCAAGGAGGAAAGTAGCACCTCACTGATTCCCACAGATGACACTAGAAGAGGAATAAGCCTTTCTCCTTCTGCGGCTGTCACATGCTGGGAGAAGGGGAGGGAGCAGTGGGTTGAGAAAAGAGAGGGCTGGGTAAGGGTGGGGGCAGTGTGGTGGCGGGGAAGACCTACTGGCTTTGGAGCTAAGATTTGAAGCTAAGTCTTGTGCCTTGCTGCTGTGATATTAAGTGAGTTAATTAACCTCTCTATGCCTCTATTTCCTTACCTGTAAAACAGGGGTAATCATGCCAACTTCAGAGAATTGTTGTCAGGGTAAAGTGTGGTGGTGTTAGTGGAAGTACTTTGTGTGACTCGGGGTAAAGGCAGGAGATGCTTGTTAATAGATCACAGATATTATACTCCTTTGGCCTGAAGGGAGAGCTCATGCCTTCTACACAGTGTCCCATGCTCAGCAGTCCCCTAATCTCGATAACAGTGTAGCAGGTGTTGAGGGGGCAGCATCACCCATTTGCTCATACAATCCTCGTCCCCACTGTACGAGGAGGTAAGTACTATTATAACCTCTGTTTTGCAGATGAGGAAACCTGGAGAGGTTTAATGACCTTGTCCAGGCCACAGAACTGAGCCAACTTTCAGACCCAACCAGGATGACAAGATGTCAGAAACTGGACCTCACGGGTGGGCCTCCTTCTGTAGAGGGGTGGGGTTCTCTCAGAGTTCAGGACCTCCTGGGGAAAGGGAGCAAACATTTCTCCTTACAGTAGCCTGCCCTGAGCTCTTGGTCAGGTCCAGAAGGGTTCTGACCTGCATTGGCCAGCGTGGCATCAAGTTCTCTCACCTGCAAGCTCCTAGGACTCGGAGCTGCCCTGGAGTGAGGGGCCAGTGCTCTGAGATGGGTAGCTTTGCTCTCTCAGCCTCTTTCTTTTGGGATCTAGGGTCAGTCCCATTTGCTGATGCTTCTGGAACCAATAACATTTTCTCTAGCCAAAGGCTTTGAGAAATCATTGTTTATAAAAACGCAGGATTCCTGGGGCCTCATTCCATTAAATGTAAGGAAATAATTACCATCTTAAAGCAGCTTTATTAAAAGAGCACATAATAAACAGTGCATTCTATTAGCATCTTTTGAAATTTAATTCTGGATCGTGTCAGTTCACACACTCACCATGTTCCCCTGTTCGTAACCAGGGTGCATAAAGTATATTGTCTCCTGCATTTTATCCCTTAACATGATTTCATGTTTAAATTTTCACATGTTAGTATCCTCTACGTCCTTGTCATTTTCAATAGCGATGTGGCTTTCTGTGGCTTACTCATCTGAACCATTCTTCTCTAGGAAGAATCCAAGGTCAGGTCTGTCTTCCTTCATGAATTGTACCGTCGTCTGTTTTCCAAGTTACTCCCACTGAAGTGTTCCTGTGATCCTGCCTCTTTCACGTGGATTAGATAGGCCCTTTGTGGGTTTGGTTTTTGGTGTGTGTCCCTTTCAGTGTGTGCCTTTTTTATTTGCTTTGAACTTGGACAAAGAAGATCAGATAAAATCAGAGAGCAAAGCTAAGCAGTAGTGAAGAATTTTTCTTTTTTTCTTTTTCCTTTTTGGCCGTGCTGTGTGGCTTGCAGGATCTCAGTTCCCTGATCAGGGATAGAACCTGGGCCCCCTGCATTGGAAGTGCGGAGTTCTAACCACTGGACCGCCAGGGAATTCCCCAGAATTTTTCTGTTTTAAGTGACAGAGACCCAACTACCTTAAGAAAAATTAAAAAGGAATCTGTTGGCTTCCAGTAAAATCTAGAAAGGGCAGGAGTGTATTCCAGGACTCATACAAATAGGTCTCCCTCTGTCTCTCCTTGTCTCTAGTTTCTGTTTCTCTCTGCAGGTTGGCTGCATGCTTATCCTTACTGTGACCAAGAGGCTAGATCTATGGTCCCAATTTATCTGGGCTCACATCCATAGTGTCTTATAACCAGAAAGAAAAGAATGTTCTTCTTTGCTCCATTAGGAAAGTCTCTGGGCAGGGCTCTGCTTGGCCTGGCTAGTGTTACTTCCTTATACCTAGACTAGTCAGTGTGGCCAGGAAGAGAGCTGCGTGGTGGGCCAAGCCTGGGTCACGTGTCCACCTGTGGCCCCGGACAGTGGAGTGCCACTGTTGACAGCCTGTAAGAACTACCTGGCCGGAGGAGGAAGTCCACAACCCACCCCCTAAGGGGAGCTGCTCTTCTAGGCAGAAAGAATAAGTATCCATGTACACTTAAAGAATAAACAGGAGGGAAGGAAGCCAAGTGGATTCTTGATTTCATGAGACAAGTGGCGATAGTCCTCGGGAACAGGCAGGAAATGACGGGGGCTCAGGCTGTCCACGGTGAGCCCTGGAGGCGTCAGAAAACAGGCACGTGGGGGAAATCCATTTTCCCCTTTCTCAGTGTCACGTAACATTGAGCCTACTTAACCGTGCCCTGCACCACCGGAGAGGACCTCGGAAAGCCATTCCAGAGGCTCTTGGGTCTATGAAAGCCATTTCCTCTGTGTTCCCCTAAATTGTCTCTGAAGACCACCATGAGTAATTTGCATTTCTTGGGAACCCTTTTTCTCCTCCATAAGATATTCAAGTGCCCTGTTCATCAGCATGCAGCAGTGCTGGTGGCAGCCGTCTGGAAGCATTGTTAGTGGGGGCGGGTCATGGCAGCAGAGCCAGAGAAAGACCCTGTCCTCACTGACAGATGCCTGGTCCTGCTTTGCTGGCTGTAGGGTGTGTGACCGTGCGACCTACCTCTTGGAGCTGCCGTGTCCTCTCTGTGAAATATGACTACTTTGTGGGATTTTTCAGAAAGTTAAATGCAATAACCACGACTGGCACATGGTGTATCCTCAGTAAATATTAGCTTCCTTTACTCCTCCTCCGATTCTAAACCAGTAGAAACCCATGGGTTTCTGTGGCAGCAGCATAACAGGTATAACCTGATAAATGGGAACTTGGCCAAGAGCTTCAGACCCTAAAGCCACGTATTGGCCAGCATTGGAACGTTTTGGGCTTCGGGGGAGCAATTTACTGTAGTATTATTCTAGGCCAGACAGATTTGAGAAGAGTCTTTGTGCTTGGGAAGGTGTTTACAGTCTGCACCAAGGGAGGGATTTGTTGATAACAGGTACCTGTACTTTCTTGGCTAAGGCCAAAGAAAAGAAGCAAGAGATGTGTACCCAAGTGTAACTGTTTGTATGGGGATAGGAATGTGTGTGTGTGTGTGTGTGTGTGTGTGTGCGTGTGTGTACAAACATGCATAGTCTTGTAACTGTGAACCTTCTTGGGCTACAGCCTGAAGCACTACTTTCTTCCATGGGCTGGGCTATATCGTAGGTATATTTAAAGCTGAGACCAGGGAGTGGAGTCTGGAGGGTTCCCACAATCCCAGCTCTGAAGCCTGTGCAGATTTGCTTCATCCCCCAACTTTTGCCTGCATCAGAATCACCTGGAGGGCTGGTTAAAATGAAGATTGCTGGGCTCTGCCCCTAGATTTAAGATCTGTTATATCTGGGGTGGGATCTGGAAAATTTGCATTTCTAAGAAGTTCCCAGTTTTACACTGATGCTGTGGGTCTGCGGACCACACTTTAAGAACCACTGAGCTATAGGAAGTCCACCCTCTCCCATCACCACCACCCCCGCCCCCCAGTTCTGGATGATTCTGCTTATGTGGGTTGACCTTGGCACTTCCAGCTTTGCCTCTTTTTTCCTTTCAGGAACACACCTGTCCATCAAATAGGGTTGCCAGATCTAATAAAAATACAGGCTACCCAGTTAAACTTGAATTCCAGACAAACATTGAAAAACTGTTTGGTGTAAGTATATCCCAGATACTGCATGGGATGTACTTATACTAAAAAAAAATATTCATTGTTTATCTGAAATTCAAATTAAATGGACATCCTGTATTTAATCTGGTGACTGTTTAATGAAACTGGGGGTCAGATGTCTCTCTCTGCCTCTCTTGCCACTTTCCTGTGATTGAATAGGCTACAGCTGCTGAGGAAACAAGCCCACAGAGGGTTTGTGTGTTTTGGACAGACCCACCTGCTGTCCTGAGCTCATCTGGCAGTCTTTACTCCATCTTGCTGAGATGGACTTGACTCGTGTTCATTGTTGGCTCTCTTGCTGGCTCTCTGTTTTTTCTCTTTGTCTGTCTGTCTGTCTCTCATGCTTTCTTTTATGCCATCACTCCTATGGGGGCTCTTCAAGGCAGAAATCTGAGAAGTGATGAGGCTGGTCTAGGAAAAGGCTGTTCCTGGAAGTGAGAACAGAGTCCAAGAGACTGGGGACCTCATGGCGTCAGCAGGGACGAGTGGCATCTGGCCCGAGATCCCCAGCTGCCTCACCGCGCATTATGAAAAGGATAACATTTGCCTTGGAGACTGTACCTACCAGGACTGGACTGATTCACTCATGGTTGGAGTTGAGAGTGTCATGGGCTTGAAGGAAGTTGGCCCCGCTGGTCTCGCATGCCGGTGGAGGGAGCCGGCTGCTATGGGCTTTGGTGTGACTTAAGGGACAGAGGGAACCTGAGAAATCAAAGGCCTCCTGGAGGCTTGGACACGGCGTCCTCCTAAACGGCCCCATTTGTCACTCTGGCTTGCCAAGGCTGCCTGGATGCTGAGGACAGAGAAATGGAGCAACAGAAGGCCTGGCCGCTTCCCTTCCCTCCACCCTTCCCCTTAGCTCCTCTCCCTCCCCTCCCTGTGCTCTGAAGAGAGCCACAGGGCTGCTGTAAAGGAAGTAGGCTGTGGCCTCCCAGGAGCGAGGTGGCCTTTCCCCATGGGTCACCCAAGGTCTGGCAAAGGGACCTGTGCTGCTCCTCCTGTGTCCTCAGCGTGGCATGGAGAGTGACGCGGGGCAGGGAGGCCATTGTTCACCTCGGTCCAGCAGGGTGACTCTGGAGCCTGGCGGGGAGAGAGGGGGAGCTGTCTCTCCCCAACAGGCCCACATTGCCTTGTGTGGGGTCCAGACCCGCCTCGGAGGGGTGAACAGGTATTTTTCTTCTACATCAGACACAGGAAAAGCTACTCCCCGTTTGTCTGTGGCAGGCACGGTGCTGGGGATGAGACATCTGGGTAGAGAAGAAAGATAAGGACAGTGTCTCCTCTCTGTGCCCCAGCTCTCCCACGTATCCCGTGAGGGAGATAGGCAGGCACAGCCCACCCCATTTGATAACTGGGGACACTGAGCACAGAGACACACCAGGCCTGCACAAGGTCACACAGCAGGCGAGCGGTAGACTGAATGTGGTTGTGTGACAGCTGCTCCCTTCTCTCCCAGCAGCTGGGTCTGCCCTCCCCTCCTCACTGAGGGGGTCTCACTGGCCCACTGCACCTGGTGTTGGAACTCTTTCACTTTCCGTGTCCTGGCTTACTTCCTTTACCCACCCATTCTCTCTGGATGACCTTGTCTCTCTCTGAGGGCATCATACTCCCATTTTCACTCGTTCCCTCCGTCTCCAGCCTGGGACCCAGTGATATTTTAAGAAGCCTCATGGATGGTGAGGACAGCAAGATCCTTGAGGTTCTTAACATCAGTGATTGGAGAACCAGCCTTGCAGAAGGGAGGTGAGCTTCCGGGAGGATGGAGCTGGGCTCTCAGGTCTGCTGCAGCAGGTGGCATGCTCCTCCGGGATGGTGAGCCGGCATTGACCTCTGTGGAGCCCTGACCCCATCAGCTGGAATTACCTTCCTGACATTGCACTGACATGCGTGCCATTCCCATTCTTAGTCTGTCAGCCACATGGCAGGGCCTCAATACGTATTTGGAGAAAAGATGAATGGATATCTACCACTTGCCCAAAGGGGTTTGGAGGATATGGGTGAAGAAATCAGTAGAGTCTGCCACTTTGGGAATGTGTGTTTCAGTTGGAGAGAGCGAACAGGGCAATATCAGTAAGTCTGTATGCAATTAAGTATGAAATTGACTGGTCCAGACTATATGTGTAGCTGGAATACAGAGGTGGATGAAGTCCATGTGGCTGGAGGGGCAGAAAGGGCTTCACGGGCTGGACTGACAGTGAGCATTGGGTAGCTGGTAGGAGGGGCTTGGGCTCTCTGTGTGATCAAATGACATTAGAATGGACTCCTGTATTTTGGCTGAGAGATCCTATTAGAACATCTCTTTGGTAGGGAGGAGATGGTACCTAGCAGCTCTGCTTGTAATCTTGCAGCCCCACACCCTGCAGGAGCTTGGATGTGGCTTCACGCTGACCCCTGTGGTCCTCCTCACTGCAGGGCCTGACCACAGCCCCTTGGCTCCTTCTGGAGGCAGACATTTGGCCAAAACAGTGAAATCTTTGAAGGTGCTGTATTCATTTCCCTAGCTGCTGTAGCAGAGTGCCACAACTGGGTGGCACTGATTTTTTCACAATTCTGGAGGCCAGAAGTCCAAAATCAAGGTGTTGGCAGGTCTGTGCTCCCTGTGAAGGCTTGAAGGGAGAACCTGTTCCATGCCTTCCTCTTAGCTTCTGGTGTTGCCGGCAATCTCTGGCATTTCTGGACCTGTAGGCGCCTCACTCCAATGCTTCCTTGATCTTCACATGCATTCTCACTCTGGGTCTGTGTCTCTTCTCTTCTTCTTATAAGGACACCAGACACTGGGTTGGGGGCCCACCCTAATCCACCGTGACCTCACCTTGGTTACATCTGCAAAGAGCTTATTTCTGAGTAAGGTCACGTTCACGGGTACCAAGGATGAGGACCTAGCTCTTTGGGTGACACAATTCAACCCACGATAGCTGCTGAGAGATTTTGGTCTGTTGGCCTCCCAATCTCCTTTACCTATTAAGTCTGTGTCCCCTCCTGGCCCCCTGACAGGTCTCTGGAGGTCCGGGGTGTGGGCAGAGACCATCTCTCATTGACCTTCATTCATTTGCTAGTTCATGGAGCAGGACAGACTCCGGTCTGGCCATTCAAGACCAAATGTCATTCTTGCCTTTTTTTTTTTTTTTTGTGGTACGCGGGCCTCTCACTGCTGTGGCCTCTCCCGTTGCAGAGCACAGGCTCCGGACGCGCAGGCTCAGCGGCCATGGCTCACGTGCCCAGCCGCTCCGCGGCATGCGGGATCTTCCCAGACCGGGGCACGAACCCACGTCTCCTGCATTGGCAGGCGGACTCTCAAACACTGCGCCACCAGGGAAGCCCCCAAGTGTCATTCTGCAGGGGCTGGGGGCTTGGTTGGAAACGCTGCTTTTCCCTGTTTTGGGGACTGGGTGGTGAGGCAATAGAGGGTATGATTTACGGGCAGGAAGGAGGGCGGAGACACTGCAGCTTTCCTTCTCTTTTCTTATGGAGGACGAGTTACTTTTATAGAGGAGCAGGATGTGGGTGGAGGACCTGCCGGAAGGGGTGGCCCTTATTGTTGGGGTTCTGGGCTGGAGTCTTGGCTCCGCTGCTCGGAAGCTCTGGGGTCTTGGGCAAGTTATTCAGCTTCTCTTAGGCTCAACTTCCTCCTCTGTGAAGGAGGATGGTGATAACAACTGCTTGGCAGATCTTGGCAAAATTTCTGTGAGGATTACGTGATAAAAGGTGGATGTGAAAGGACCTCTTCTTAAGTCACGTTTTGATCGTGGTCAATTACACACAACATAAAATTGACCATTTCCACCATATTTAAACGTACAGCTTAGTGACGTTAAGTGCACTCCCATTGTTGCACAGCCATTACCACCATCCGTCTCCAGAACTTTTTCATCTTCCCTGACTGTGAAAATACTTTTATTCATTGCATAAATAAGGCAAATGAGTCTCCAAGAAGCAAGGGCTCATCTGAGGTCTCGCAGCAAGAATGCGGCGGAGCTGAAGTGAGACCTCGCCCCCAGCTCTCAGCTGGGAGCTCACCTTCCATCTCCAGCACCTAGCTGCCTCTGCGGGCTGCAGGGATCCAGGGACACTCAAGGTCTCTTTGGGGTCAAATCACTCTGGAGAGCTTCCTCGTTCTCCTAAACCCCCTCTCCCGGGACTGTGGGGCCTCCAGGGAAACCAGGTGGGACCCGAGGAGCCGCCTCTGTGTTGAGAGCGTTCCTCTTAGGCTGTCCTGGTCTCTCTCAACTTCTTGTCTTTTTCTCTATCTGCTCCTTCCTGATATGGACAGAGTTCCAGTGGAGAAGCAGGGGAGCTGAATTCGGGGTGACCTGTGGGATGGCTTTGTGAGGTACCTCACGGTATGGACAGAGATTGGGCAGGGAGGCAGATGGCCTGGGTTCTGGTCCTTCCTGTGGCTACTGTAGTAGTTCTCACCGAGCCCGTATTGTCGAGGTCCTACTTTGTGCCCATCGCTGGGAAAACACCAGTGAACAAGACCTTGGTACTTGCTGCATGCAGCTGCTGTAAGACACTCGGAATATGATGGCGAGGACCTTGTGGCAAAGGGCACTCGCCTATAGGAAACCCCGGTGGGTGGGGAGGTGGGCGGTGGCCTGGGCTGATGGATGGTAACAGCCTGGGGCCAGGGTGCTAGGGCAGGAAGAAGAAGGAACGGGAATTGCTATGCAGGTTGGACTTGGGTGCCCTGGGCTCTCTGTGACCTTGCATCCAGGTACTGGGGGCTGGAGACAGACCGGGTCAGACAGCAGCGCCCTTCAGGCAGCTCATGGTCGAGTGGGGAGCACAGAGCTGTGTGCAGGTGGTTCCAAAGCAGCTTTATCTGCACTGACAGAGAGGAACGGGTGATGACAGGTTACATCACCAGGGGAAGAAAAGGCTGATTCTGACTTGCAGGATGGGGAAGCTGGTGGAGGGATGGCAGGGGAGGCTTTGCTCTGATTTTTTTTTTTTAGACTGTCTATAAACTAGTAAGATTTTTATTTAAGATCACAGGTGTAAATTATTTACTCAATTTACATATTTAAAATTGGAATTATCAGGCTGAGCTTTGCTCTGATTTGATGCAGAAGAGATGGGTCAGGAATGCCCAGGGGATGTCTCGTCCTAGGGGGACTCTTTCTTTAACCTCCCTGGGGGCTGTCCCCTTTGACCCCCAGACGGATTCTATGAAGTGGCTGGACAGGGATTATTGTACTCATTCTGTGAGTGGCAGTGGTGCTGTGTTGGAGGACTTGGGAAAGGTCACCAGGAGTGGGTTGAGCAGGAAGCAGGGCCTGGCCTTCCTGCCTGGGTCCCAGGCATTCTCAGCAAACCCACCCGGGTTCCCTCTGTGTTCCTCCGATGGAGAGACCCATTAAGAGCAGGCCTTGCCTAACCTGGGTGCCTGGGTCTCCAGGAAGTCCTGTCCTCAAGGAGCTCCTAGCCTAAAGCCCTCCAAGCTCTTTCCCTCCGTCTTCCTCCTCTCTGTTTTCCTGGCTTCTTCCCACCCTGGGAGGCTGTGGAGAAGCCGCTCTGCCGCCGGGGAAGCGGGAGGGCCGCCAGACTAACTTGCTGTCCGATGGGTCTTCTCTTGACCCCAGGTCCCGGTTGGCGGACTTCCACGCCAACTGTCGTGCCTCCTACCGGACGCTCACCGGCTGCCCCACCGACAATTACCAGGCGTGTCTGGGCTCCTACGCGGGCATGATCGGTAAGCTGCCCCCACCCGGGCTCTCAGTGGCTCCTGGCTGCCCCAGGCTCAGTTAGGGACCGAGGCCCAGCTCAGGGCCGGCGGGTGGACAGCCTGAGCTGGCCCCTCTCTGCTGTGATGGGAGCCGGAGGTTTATCGTGGGGGAGGAGGCCCCTGGGGCCTTAGGAGCTTCCCAAATAAGAAGAAAGGGTAACATTCATTGTGCAACATTCCAGACGCTGTGCTAAGCAATTTACATGGACTGTCTTGTTTAAGTCTCACGGCAGCCCTTACTAG
Organism: Leucopleurus acutus; assembly: GCF_964270905.1. NCBI lineage: Eukaryota > Metazoa > Chordata > Mammalia > Artiodactyla > Delphinidae > Leucopleurus > Leucopleurus acutus. The sequence goes on along the minus strand of NC_139150.1, from coordinate 99,627,565 downwards.
GCAGGGGGTGGGGCTCCATTTTACAGACGGGAAAACTGAGGCTTGGGGAAGCTAAGTAACTTGTGCAGGTTCACCCTGCTGGTCAACATTGGCACTGGGATCCAAACCCAAGAGAGAGCCTTAGCCTCCCTGACTGGAGGACACATGCTCTGCTTGTTGGTGAAAGAGAAAGCAAGGGCCCGTGCTCTCGAGTGCAGGGTCGGGGGGCTCCTGGGTATCCCCTCTGCCGCCCTGGTCTGTCCTTTATGCCATGCCCCCCTGCTGACCCCCGTGGTTTGGAATGTGAGCTGGGATATATGTGTGTTGAGGGGCAGGTGGATGGGAGGGAAGGTGGTGTCCGAAGCCTCTTCTCTGATGGGCCTGGGGTCTGGGGGCCCTAGGGGAAGCCTTACTGTTCCTCTCTCCTTTGCCTCCCTTTCTCCCTGCCTAGGGTTCGATATAACACCCAACTACGTGGACTCCAGCCCCACTGGCATTGTGGTGTCCCCCTGGTGCAGTTGTCGTGGGAGCGGAAACATGGAGGAGGAGTGTGAGAAGTTCCTGAGGGACTTCACCGAGAACCCGTGCCTCCGTGAGTCCTGCCACGTCCTCCGCAGCCAGCAGCCACCCCCCACCCCGCCTATCCCAGGGGGCCCTGGAGCTCTGCCTGGCCATTCCCTCCTTACCCTTGCGGTGGCCAGTGACGCCTGCAGGGCTTCTCCAGCAGGGGGGTTGCCTGCGGAGACCATGGGTTTTGTGCTCTTGGAGATTCACCCCGGAGCTGTCTGGAGGCCACTGGAGGCCCTCCACCTATGTCGAGTCAAGGCCGAAGGTTTCTGGTCTGTGATCCTGACAGTCTCAGCCAGGTTCCTTCAGACACAGCCCTGGGGTGAGGTCTTAGCATCTGTCACTTTTCCCTTTAAGGATCGATTTCCCCTTGGAATTGGAGTGTCATCAAACTCCTAATCCGAAGGCTAGAGAGAAGGAAAGGTCAGCCACAAGCTCTGCCTGCCTGGTCTTTCTAGTCTGACACCCTCGCTATCCACACCCACCTGGAGATCTCATCCCTCTTTCCTGCCCTCTTTTCTTCCTTCCGTCCATCTGTCCATCCTGCCTTTCTGACAGCACGGGGGGCTTAGAGATGGAAGTCACAGTGTTTGTCATTGAGCAGCTCACCCTCTGAAGGAGGTGCACTGTCAGGGGGTCACAGTCATCACAGTACGGTGGGTCTAGGGTGGAGGTCTGCAGAGGGGTCTGCAGAAGCCCAGGGTGGGACTGCCCAAGTCAGCCTGGAGGAGGGGTACCCTGAAGGCATCTCAGACCCACTTGGGAATCACTGGCCACCGGTCAGCTGAAGGGGCAGGGAGGGCCTGCTCGTCCGCTCTGGGCAGAGGTGGGTTTCAGGAACTGCAGACCACTTAGCCTTGCCGCACTGCATGAGGATGCCCAGGGTCACCTGGACAGGTGGAGGGAGTCCTCCTGGTGAGGGCCCTTGCAGATCTGAAGGCGTTTGGATCTTAGGGTCCTGCAGGTGGCAGAGGGGGCGTGAAGCTCACTGAAGGGGTGTCAGCAGGTGGTACCATGGTCAGATCTGATTTCGGAAGGCTCACTCTCTGGTTCTGGTGTGGAGGGGGTGGGGGTAGGGATGTAGTTCGCACAGGTGACCCAGCACAGAGTCCGCTAGAGGTTGTTGTAGGTGCTCTCGGGGAGGACAGCACCCACTGATCCAGAGCAGCGGCGGGGGGTGGAGTGGGGAGGTGGCCTTGGTTGATGGCAAGCGGGTGGTTAGGGAAGTGTCCTGAGTAACCCAGGTTTCTGACTTGGGTGACTTGGGTGGAGAAAGCTGTCACCGTCAGGACTGGAAACGCAGCGGGAGGCAATGTTGTGGTGGAGGGAGTGGTGCTTAGTTCAGGGGTGACATGATGAACTTGAAGTGCACCTGGGACTTGGAGGTGGAGCTCCATGTAGGCTCTTGGCCTGGGGACGCAGTTTTGTCCAAGAGGTCCCATTAGTTGGTCCTGAGTGGATTAGTGTAACTGACTGAGTGGGGGGTGGATGAGGCCACCTGGGGAGGGGGACTACGTCGGGGGCCACGTGAGCGTGGTGGTCCGCAATACTGAATGCTGCAGAGAAGGTGGGCTTGCGCCCTGGGCACAGCCTGCCCCTCGCCTCCCGGCTCCCCACATCCCACTTCTCCTCCTGTTTTCCTCTTCATTCCGCATCTGGTACATTTCCTTTATTCCGGTTTCTCTTTTTCAACTTCCTTCCTGCTCTTTTCTTCTCTCAATATGAGACCTTGGTAGCTATCTGAAAGGGAGCTTCCGCCAAGTTAGTTTGGACGAGTTCCACCCTGCCCCCAGCTCTGGGCTATCACAGGGAAGGTCAAGTTTGGGATGGCAAGGGGCAGAGTGATGGAGGGGCCCCTGATTTCTCTGTGTCTCCTGCTCTCTTTCCCCACAGGGAACGCCATCCAGGCCTTTGGCAATGGCACAGATGTGAACCTATCCCCTAAAAACCCCTCATTCCAGGCCACGCAGGCCCCTCGGGTAGAGAAAACGCCTTCTTTGCCAGATGACCTCAGTGATAGCACCAGCCTGGGGACCAGCGTCATCACTACCTGCACATCTGTCCAGGTGAGGGGATGCAGCTCTGCCGCTGGGGAAACGGAGCCGGGGCAGTCTGAGGGCTTAGAGAAGCACCTGATGCCAGAGGCGAGGTGGGATATTACAGCCTGGGGACCAGGGACGGGGCGTGCAAGTTCCTCCCTTTGGATCACGACCCAAGAGGCAGGAAGAGCTGATGGGGGCTAGTTTTCCATGATTAATTCACTAACTACCACCTTGCAAGTATCAGACACCTGTTCTGTCACAGGATTGTACTAGATACCACAGGGGTGCCGGAGAAATGGAATGGTTACCATTTATTAAGCATCTACTAATTACTGGGTACTGCGCTGGTAGACTCTACCTATTTACTGGGTACTAATTACTGGGTACTGCGCTAGTAGACTCTACCTATTTCATTGATTCTCACACCATGACCTGTCGGGATTCTTGTTGTACACGCAGGAAACTAGCCCAGGGGTGTTAGGCGACACACCCAAGGTCACACAGCTGGTTAGTGGTGGAATAAGATTTCAAACCTACATCTGATTCCAAAACCTGTGATTTTCATTCGTTTGTCCATCCGTCCATCCATGCATCTATCCATGCATCCATCCAATGTGTGTCATGCATGCATTGTGCTGGACGTCTTATGTGAGATGCTAGGGAGACACTGGTGAATGAGGCTGATGCAGTCCTGTGTTTTGTGGTCCTTGTGGTCTTGTCGAGGGTCAGACAGTTCAACAAGCACCAGATGTGGGCTGCGGTCAGTGCCACAAGAGGAGACCACGTGGGTGGCATTGTGGAGACACACCACAGGGCTCCCCACTCAGCCTTTCTCTCTGCTGAGCTATCCTCATGCTGTCACACCATTTGCTACAGTAGATTCTTTGCTTAGGATGTTGGTTCTAATCAGAACGTGCCCCCCCCCACACACTCATACACACTCTCTCTCACACACACTCATATATACTCATATACACACTCATACTATAGAACAAAGAGTTTAAAAGAAGACCTTGTGCAGAATATCAGGGAAAACAGAGGAGGGGGGAAACAGTGAGGTTGTGGTGGTGGGGATAAGGGGATGTTTCAGGCAGGAATTGGGGCTGGAATTGCTAAGGAGAGGTGGGGTCTGGAGTCCAGCCAGTGAGAGCACAACGTGAGCATAGGTTTGGGGACTGGGGGAACAGGCCCGGCTGCGTGTGGCAATGAAGATGCCAGTCTGAGTGGGGCGGCTCGTGGGATCACCAGTGAGCACTCACTACGAAGTTTCAGTCTTGCAAGATGAGTAAGTCCTGGAGAACTGGTTACAGTGATGTGACTGTAGTTGACAGTGTTGTACTGTGTACTTGAAATTTGTATAGACCTTAAGTGTTCTCAGTGCAAAAAAAAAAAAAAAAGCAAAAAAAGAAGATGGTAGAAGTGTGAAGGGATGGATGTGTTGATTGACTCGTGGTGAGTATTTACAATATTTATATATATTGGATTGTGCACCTTAAAAATATACTTTTTTTTTTTTTTTCTGGCCATGCCGCTCGGCTTGAGGGATCTTAATTCCCCAACCAGGGATCGAACCGGGCAACTGCAGTGGAAGCGCAGAGTCCTAACCACGGGACCACCAGAGAATTCGCAAATAGATACAATTTTTGATGGTCAATATAACCTCAGTACAGCCAGAGATGAAGAGCAGTGGGCTTTCAGAGTGCTGGCATGAGACCCGAGCAGGGATGGGGCCTGGCAGAGGTATCCAGGTTGCTCCGGGCACCCCTTACTGGTGCCCGTCCTGGTTGGGAAGCCCACTGCCCCTTCCCTTCCCGGTGGGCTGTAACAGCTGACCTCCAAGTGCCTTCAGATCAGGCCCAGCGTGGGCTCCTCCATGCCCCGCTCCGCTCCATTAGGCCGCCCCTCCTGATTTGGGCTGAGGTGCCCGTGTCACCCCTGGGTGGCTTCTAATTACACTCAACACGCTTCAGCGGCTGCTGGCGGGGCTCGGGGGCCACTCCACAGACGGTTGCCAGTTCAATTTCATGCTAGAGTGGCGGGCAGCTCGGCAGGTCAGGGCTGTGCCACCTGTCAGGTGACCAGGCTCTGGCGTGGTCTCTCTGGGCACTGCCAACCTTCCTCCCCAGCCCCTTGGGGCTGGCTCACCGGGGAGATGCCCACTCATCAAGGGCTGTGGACCCTTCCTAATACTCCCACAGAGTCACTGTGGGCGTGGAGAAGTTCAAAGCCCTGGTCTCATGCCCACCGCAGCCCCCTCAGTGCGTGATGACTCTGACTCCCTTTTCCCCCCCGCTGTTTCCCTCCAGTGGTTTGCTAAACCATCGCCTGGTTTCTTTCAGCCCCAGCCTGGTTTTCTGCAGACTCACCATCTGGGGGCTTGTCTTACACTTGGTTTGATTCCAGTGGGGTTAACACACGATCTGTATGAGAGATGACGTATGTGAGGAACCTTACACACATGATAGGTGTTTTGAATCCTGGAGGTCTGTCTGGCAGGGGGCTCCCCCAGGCCTGGCCCCAGGGTCCGTCCACTCGGATGTGTTGACTAAGTCACTCTGGGTGGGACAGCAGGGGCGGACCTCCCAGGAGGAATGGAAGAGAAGCAGACCCTCAGAGGGACCCACCCACAATCACCCTCATACCCCCGTTCTTTCTCACAGAAACTGAAAGGAAAGGGCCTCTGATTCTGTTTTAATTGCGGTCTTTTATTTTTTTTATTCTTTCATTTTTAAAAATTTCTTTATTTTAATTTTATTTCTGGCAGCGTTGGGTCTTTGTTGCTGTGCGCGGGCTTTCTCTAGTTGCGGCGAGCGGGGGCTACTCTTTCTTGCGGTGCGCGGGCTTCTCATTGCGGTGGCTTCTCTTGTTGCAGAGCACGCGTGGGCTTCCGTAGTTGTGGCGCACAGGCTTAGTTGCTCTGTGGCATGTGGGATCTTCCCGGACCAGGGCTCGAACCCGTGTCCCTCGTATTGGCAGGCGGATTCTTAACCACTGCGCCACCAGAGAAGTCCTAATTGCGGTCTTTTATTTTGTGTTTTTTTTTTTTTTTTTTTATGTGATACGCAGGCCTCTCACTGTTGTGGCCTCTCCCGCTGCGGAGCACAGGCTCCGTATGCCCAGGCTCAGCGGCCATGGCTCATGGGCTCAGCCGCTCCGCGGCATGTGGGATCTTCCTGGACTGGGGCACGAACCCGTGTCCCCTGCATCGGCAGGCGGACTCTCAACCACTGCGCCACCAGGGAAGCCCTAACTGCGGTCTTTTAAATGAGCACCTACTACTCTGTGCCAGGTGCTGGGCGTGCAGAGGGAATAAGCCCACGTCCCTGCCCTCAGCTTGGCTGGAGGCTGGTGTGGGTGGTCTGTCCCTCCCCAGTCCGTGCCCCCTCCCTCAGCTCTGCTAGCTTGGAAGGGCTCTGTGGTGGCCCTTGTGGGGCCCTTGGGAATGACAGCAACCCATGGCCACAGAAGGGAGTCTCCGAGTGAGGGCAGAGACAGGGAGCTGAGCGAGGGAGGGAGGGAGGGAGGGAGAGGAAGCCCGCACACCCCAGACACCCCTGGAGAGAGCGGCAAGATCACTTACCTCTGTCCTCCTTCTTATCCACAGGTGGACCCTGGGGGAAGCCTTAGGAACCTCCTTCACTGACCCAGAGATGGTAGCCAGGTGGGGACCTCACATGAGTGATTGGATGTTAGCATCAGTGGGCTCTCTGAGAGCTCCTTCCCAAATCCCAAAGGATGGAAGGCCAGTGTGGACAGTGGCTTGTGCACAGCACCCCCGGCCCCCCGCTCCTGGACAGTTTTCTTTTGGCTGCGCTGTGCTGACTCTTCCTCCAAATCCGCTCCCCCAAAGGACTTTCCCACAGTGGGGCGGGGTCTGGCATTGGAGGGACTGTTGTCTCCGCCGAGGGGCTGCTGAGCAGAACTGTGGGTGTCTTAGGTACCAGAGAGGAGCCGGCAGCTGGGCAGGCCCCGAGTGGGCCCCGTGTCTGTGGTCCTTGACGCTCTCTGGAGCCTGGCTCTCATATGCTTCCGTTCCTGGCTGTGGTTCCCTCTCCGGGTGGCCCTGCCAGCCTGGGGCTCTCTGGAACTTGGAGAAACTGTGGCAGAATCTGCAGAACAGTGTCTCCCTCTGTCCCTGCTACACACACACACACACACACACACACACACACACCCCTTGTGTGAATTCCCTCCCTCCTGCCCAGTGGTCCCTAAAGCGAGAATCTACAGGAGGCCATCAATCTTGCACCCTCCTCCAAGGTCCTTTGTTTCTGAAGCCCATCAGGCACCCCTGGTGTAGGCCCAACGGCCAGGCTGAGCAACATGCTGGCCCTTGTGCTCGTCGGTTCCTCTGAGCGAAGGGCGTCTCCTTCCCTTCTCTTCCAGCTCTCTGCCTTTGAATCCTACTTGCATGTCACCTCTTGGGTGGTCTCCTGACTCGACTCTGGCAGAACTGCCTTCTCTTTGCTTAGGGCTCCCGCTTTGCCTCCCTTCAGCCCCCATCACGATGTGTTCTGCTCCCCGCACCAGACAAGCATCCCTGGAGGGCAGGGGCCGCATCACCCCCTTGGTAGCCCTTATAACCGAGTGCTTAGTGCCTGGCATCGAGTGGGCGCTCCACACAGGTCAAGAGAAAGAGCCCAGAGTTCCCGATCATTGGATTGATGGGAACTTCCTGCTCTCTGTTCTAGAAAACGGTCTGTTTTGTTGCTCACAGGCAACTCTATTCAGCTTCCCTCTCTCTCATTGATGCCCTCTGTGTGCCGTGAGGTATGAAGGTAAAGAAGTAGGTAAAGAAGGTGAAGATGCAGGAGGATTGGATAGAAGTCTCTTTTGTCATAAGGTGGGGCCTGGACCGGGGCAGTGCAGCATGGGCAGGGCAGACTGGCAGTGGGTTCCCACTTTCCCTGGACTTGGTTTGTTTCCAGTGTCCTTGGTGTTCCCGGCGGGTGGCTCTGGGCCAGTTTGCGGGACCCTGTCATATCACCTTCTGCAGGGTTGCAGGGCCCTATTAACGCAATCTCCTTTGCTTTCCTTGTCTCCACCAGCCAGTTTCTGCTCTCACCCTTGCTAGTGCCCATCACATCTGGGGGAATTAAAAATGAGTTTGGAGGGCTTGCCATGAACCCTCCTCACCACATGCCGGCCACAGGCTCAGCAGCCGGCAGCCACGTCCGTCTCCTCAGCCCCCTGCCTGTTCCCTGGACGGGTCTCTTACTCAGCACGCAGGCCGGTAGCTGTCAGAGCACGGGACCCAGAGGCTGCTCAGTGTATCCGTATGCCTATTAGGCATACGTTTCTGATTTACAAATTCGGCTCGTTTCAAAGCTTTGAGAAGCTGATGCATTCCTTCTTTTCTTCCCTCCCTCTGGCTCTCCCTTGTACTCATTCATTTATTCATCCGTCAATGCATTCCCTCATTTATTCAACGTAAATTCTTACCGCACGTCACCCTGTTCCAGGCACTGAGGCTGACCAGCGTATGAGGCTGGTACCTTGGTCCTCATACCAGCAGGAGGGACAGGGTACACGCTCAGAGAATTACGGGGCAGGAGGTGATGGGTGCGCCAGGGGGCTGGATAAGGCGTTATGGACGCAGAGCGGGGAGGCGGCTTTGGGTTGGCAGTGGAAGCACAGGACTCATGGACCAGGCGTACCCTGCTGCTGGGCCTGGAGGAACAGGGAGAATTGAGGACACGGAGATGCAGAGATGTGGAACTGGGAGGGGTGGGCGAGGAGGGAGCAGAGACGGGAGTCAGGACAGCACAGGGCAGCTGAGGAGGGGGGTGGGTCCTGCCGGCTGAATCTGGCCTGCTGACTGTTTGAATAAATTAAGTTTTATTGGAACACGGGCCACACCTGAATAAATTAAGTTTTACTGGAACACGGGCCATACCCTATTGTTATGTATTGTCCATGTGCTGCAGGCAGAGTTAAGTTGGGACTGACGCTATGGCCGGCAGAGCCTAAAATTGTTACTCTCTGGCCCTTTGCAGAAAATGTTTGCCTCCCCCTGACCTAGAGGAACACAGGCCATGCGTTTGGGAGAACGCAGGTTTCTGATATGGGAAGGAGCGGGTGGGGAGTCAAACCTAATTTTCAGGTTGAACTGGTGAGTGTGGAGAGGCCACTGAAGGCTTCTGAACAGGGATGTCTGATGACAAGTGTGATTTGGGAAATTAATCTGACAGCAGGTGGAGACTTGTTGTCGAGGGAGAGTGACTGGGGGACCTGTTAGGAGATTTTTGCAATAGTCAGTGATAGTCAATGGTCATCAGAGGTAAGGAAAGAGGGGTTGTACTAGTGGATGGTGGGGAGTGGAGGAGGGTGAGGTGTGTTACTGGGAGTGGGCGTGTGCAGGACGGAGGTTCCCAAGGGCACTGAGATTTGGGGATGGGGCCAGGGACAGAAGCAGGGGACACAGGAGAGGTCCTGCCAGCCCCGGCCAGGGGTTTTCCCATAGAGACAACACTGGACTTGGTCCCTGGCACCTGGACATGCCAGACCCAGTTTCGGGAGTGTGGACAGAGGTGGCAAGGAAGAGGAGGAAGATGATAATTTCCTTCTAACTTCCTGAGCAAAGGGCCCCTCTGAGAGAAATTTCTAGAAGGATGACCCTTGTCTTTGCTGCCATCCTCCCTTCCTGCCACCAAGATAATCAGGTGAGATAGGCATCAAGGGTGGTCTTGGGGAGGGGGGTGTGACCTCAGAGGACAGCTGCACCGTCGGGGGCTTGGGGAAGATAGAGCCTCTTCCCCCTCCCATTTGCTGAACTGGGGCAGAGGTGACCTTGTGGGTGTTTATTTCTCTCATCTGGGTGTGAGCAGGGCTGTGACTCTTTCATCTTTGGAACCCCCTGCAGGGGAATGGTAGGGGCGGGGAGTTAATGGTGAAGGAGACGGTGAATTTGAGCCTAAGGCTTGGGCATTAGGTAGTGGAACCTCTTTCTCTCTGCACTTCCCCCATCTGCCACTTTCAGAAAAGGTCGGCTGACTGGCAAACACCCACACTGTTCTGTGTGCCCAGGACTGGGGGAGAGGTCTTGGGCTTGCTGTCGGGGGAGATTACTGCAGCCTTCACCCCTTCGCTGTCTGTTCTGTGTTTTCTGGAAGTCAGGTGGAGGAGTCCACGGGGGCCCAGACTTCTCCCTGGCTTTGCTTGCTTAGCTGTCAGGGTAGAGCTAGGATAGCCCCAGGCTACCAGCTGACCTGGGTCTCACCCTGCAGCCCCAGTCCTGGGAGTTTACTGGATGCAAATGCTGCTTTGCTCTGCATCATGCTTGGGGATTAAGGGGCGTTTATACTTGTCCAGAGCTTTACTGCACCATATGCACGGTCTCATGTATCTCACGGTGCATCAGTGAGGTTCGCTTGACTATCGCTATTTTATAGATGAGGAAACCGAGGTGCCGGTAGATGAAGGGATTTGCCTGGGGTCAGTGGCTGAACCAAGACTGGAGCCCTGGCCTCTGGCCTCTGGGGTCCTTCCTTGGATCAAGGGGCTGTTCCACGGGGATGGGCACCAAGGCTTAGGACCCCGCAGTCTAAAAAGGAAAGGCTGGGATGGGTCTCTGAGGACAAAACTCTGTAAGCTGGGTGTTGTAGCACTTGGAGGAAGTACTTGAGGACAGTGAGAGGAAGCCCAGTGTGTCACTGGCCACTCAGCACGTGTTCAGCGTGTGGCAGGTCAGCCCTGGAGCCTGCCAGATGGAAATGCCATTGGTTCAGAAGGGCTTGGGCAAGTGCTGTGGATGACGGATCCAAGGTGGGTCACTGAAGGGGCATGGGGAGGGGTCCTGTCCTGCTCTTCATGGAGCCCAGTCCTTTTCCCCCACCAGGTCCCTGTGGCCTGTCAGAGACCACACAGTGGGTCGGATTCCTTTGGCCCTGGTCCTGTGAGGTGGCATCCCTCTCTCGCGGTAATATGCGTCAGAGGACGGGATGAAGGGGTCCTCTCCTGTTTCTTCTCTTCCCCCGATGCTCCCTCCCTCCCCCTCTTCCCTACCTGGTGCTCCTGTCTCCTTGGGTGCTGTCTTTCCCTTTTTCTCTACTTCATCCCTCCACTCATTTCCTCTTACTCCTATCCCTTTCCTCCTTCTCCTCTTCCTCTTGCTTCCTATCTAATATTTGCCAACACCCCCTCCTGTGTCTTCCCTCTTCAGAGGAGGCTATCAAGTCCCAGGCGGCTCCAGAGCTGAGCGTTCAGATCCCACCTCCTCCCCCCACGGCTCCTCTCTGTGTGGTTGACCAGGCTAAGTTGTGTTCAGGTCTGTGTCCAGGACCCGGGGTTCCCTGAGAGCTGGCATCCTGTCACAGAAGGTCAGGCCAAGAGGTCATCTAGTTTAGCTATTTTCTCAAACCTTATTTATTTTTAAGCCACAGACTATTTTTTTTTTTTTTTTTTGTGGTACACGGGCCTCTCACTGCTGTGGCCTCTCCCATTGCAGAGCACAGGCTCCGGACACGCAGGCTCAATAGTTGTGGCTCACGGGCCCAGCCGCTCCGCGGCACGTGGGATCCTCCCGGACCGGGGCACGAACCCGTGTCCCGTGCATTGGCAGGTGGACTCTCAACCACTGTGCCACCAGGGAAGCCCACCACAGACTATTTTTAAAAATAATTCTGTATATAACTTCAACATATAAAACAAGTCAAAATAGAGCTTCTTGGTTGAGGTAGGGGGGAGGACCGGGATCCCCAGCTGTCTGCCTGTGATTCCACACAGCCTCCTGTTTAGTGAGCACTGTGGGAGGGGGCGCCAGGGAGAAGACAGGGACCCTGGAGGGGGCGGAGACACGGCTGCTGTACCTGCAACAGTTAGAGCTGGAAAGGCTGCCAGGAAATATAGGTGCTGGGCTGCGTGGCACAGACCCTGACAGGCTACAGGATGTCATAGGTGGGGACCTAGCTGGGGCTGGGAGTTGCTCAGGGAGGTGACCGAGTGAGGATGGTGGGGGGCAGTCAGGTGTAAGCTAATGGTGACAGCACAGCCTCTGAGGTGGGGTGGGCAGGCTCCATCAGGCAGTGACCTCCCACAGCCCTATCTGGAGCTGCACTTGGTCCTGGGCAGTGGAATCCAGTCCTTGGGTCCGCAAGGGCCTCCGAGCACACACCCTCTGCAGGGATGCCGGTTGGTGGCTTGGCCGGGCTAGATCTTGGCACCCAGAGTCACTGGTGCTGAGGTCTTATACAGGATCCTCCTTGGTTGAGTCCCTGATTCTGTCTCGACGGCACTCATTGTCCCCATGATCACATTTCTACCTTCGGTAGTGACTCTGCTCTTGGCTGGGGCCTTTGTGTGACAGCTGGGGCCTTGTTTAGCTGACCAGATGCCCTGGGTGGTAGATTGCCTGTGATGTTCAAGGCATCCTTCATATCTCTGGCCAAGAGCAGTGGTTTAGGCATAATTTCTTGGGCTTCCCAGTTGCTTCTGGTGGCCAGAGCCATTTGAGGCCAGTTTAGAAACCTCACATCTCCCAGCTGGTTCCCATGGATCACTATTATGATGGAGACAGCAAAGGGCTGCTCATCACACCTACCCTCTGGTTCTCATCCAGGTGGTGTGCCAGGGGTGGAAAACCCTGGAGTCATCACCAAGCCAGCTTTCCTTCCTCATTCCTCACCTGGACCACAGAGCTCCCAGGTGCCACACAACTGTTTAGGGTGGAACAGCCAACACCTGGCACCATGGCCAGATGTCCGCCTAACCTGCCCCAGTGGCAGACATCACTAATCAATCACAGCTCTCTTCCCCATGAGCCCAATGAGGACTCATGATTTTTCTGGAGCTGGCACTGGGATGCTAGTTCTGATCTGTGGCATTCATTCATTCATTCATTCATTCACAGATATGTTAATGAATGGTGGTTAACAAACAGTAACTGAGTATAACATTTATTGAGCTGCTGTTATACAAGGAAAGAAAACATGGTCCCTGCTTCATCCAGAGGAACTCTGAGTATGGTAGACAGACCCGGGAGGGGCTTATTACTTTATTAGGCTGTAAGTGGGAGAGCAGAGTTAGAACTCCCTTCTTCAAGAGCCCTAATCACTGAGAGTGTCAGAGAAGGGCAAAGGTCTCTGTGCTGCCAGTGCTCTTTACGTGTACACTGTGATGTCAGGGGTGGGCAGCAGGGCCATGGAGTGTGTCGTCTCATCTGAGTCATGGGACAAAGCCCGGCCAGAGACCCAGCCCCAGTGAACCATCCTTACTAGCGCCTTCTCTCCCACAGGAGCAGGGACTGAAGGCCAATAACTCCAAAGAGTTAAGCATGTGCTTCACAGAGGTGAGTGAGGGCCTGAGCCGGGGTGGGTGCCGGGGGCTGGGCCAGAGTGGGTTGTTTTCCAGGAGTGCCTTGGACTTGAAGCTCCCAGATTCCATTGCATGGACTGGGCTGGCTGAGCTTTTGGCCCACCTGGACCTTGGTAGGTGCTCACTCTGTTGGGGGTGAGGGTGGGTGGCTGTAGATGTTGCAGCCAGGGCCCTTACTTGTCTCATGGGTGAGACGCAGGAGGCTGCTCTGAGCAGAGGTCCTGGCAAGCCTTCCTGACTCTTTAAGACAGGTGTTCCCAGCAGCCTGCTCTGTGCTGGTTCTGGGACATTGAGGAGGTGGAATGATGGCACAGGACGTGGGCCCTTCCGTGAAGGAGCCCCAGCACAGGAGTAGATCTGTGACTATGTATATGTATAGCGTATATATAACTTAGAGGAGAAGTAAAATTAGTGAAAGAGTCTGCAGAAGGAGGGAGAGTTCAGACAGGGGTGTGCAGTGGAGACTCTGTGGAGGAGGGATTCCAGCAAACTTAGGAACCCGGAGAACGTAGCTTCTCTCTTCCCCCCTCCCCTCCCCTCCCTTCCCCTCTCCAGAAGCAGGTCCTGTGGACCCCGGGACTTTCTTCCTTTAGATCTTTATACCATCCCCATCCTCGCTGGTCTGCATTAGCCAGGCAGGGAGAGCAGCCCGTTGCCCTGGGGGCTGCTGCCTTGTTCCCCGAGTAGTCAGCGGAGGCATAGCCCAGCTCCATGGAAGCCTGGCTCTGCGAAGAGGGTCCCCTGGGTGACCAGGAGGGCAGGGGCCTTAGTGCTCCACTTCCAGAGTCTTTTCTTCTTTTTTTTTTTTTTTGCCTGATCCCAGCCCTACTGACTTGTTTGTCCCTCTCTCTGCTTCTGTTCCCGCTTCTGCCTGGCCACAGCTCACGACCAGTATCATCCCAGGGAGTAAAAGGGTGGTCAAACCTAACTCAGGCCCCCGCAGAGCCAGACCATCGGCTGCCTTGACCGCTGTCTCCTTCCTGATGCTGAAGCTGGCCTTGTAGACTCTGGGAGATTTCCGAAAGCTACACGGACGAGAACACCCGCCTGACAAAATGGAAACACACACAGACACACACACACCTTGCAAAAAAAAAAAAAAAAAAAAAGTCTTTTCCCACCTTGTCTCTGAACCTGTCTCCTCCCAGGTTTCTTCTCTGGAGAAGTTTTTCTAAACCAAACAGACAAGCAGGCGGGCAGCCTAAGAGCTGGCCCAGAGGTCCCCTGGCAGGGGAAGCCCAGTGCTGAGGAGGGCACAAGGGTCTAGAGATGCCCTTCACTTTCTTCTGGTGTTTTCCTCTCTGGACCCTGCTGACATGAGAGACCAGGATGACATCCCCACCGCCTGAGGGACATGGGCTGGGGCAGGATGGCTGCCGCTCTTCTCAAGCCCCCCATTCTGGGGACCTGCCGGGGGCTGGTGGGGGACGTCAGGCAGCAGAGCAGCGAGGCTGCCCCCCTTGGGGTCCAGCTGGGTACCTTCAGCACCTCCAGCTGGCTTCAAGGATGGAGGTTATCTCGCCTCCCTTCTCTGAGGGCTGTATCTGACCTGTGGAGGGTTGCGGTGCTGAGCCCCCCTGACCTCCACTGTAGCACAGGGTGGGAGGCTGGGCAGTTCCAGGGGGCTTGGGAGCCCAGCCTGCCTGGGATATCCCGTTGGGGGTTGGGAGCAAAACTTGGATACCACCTCAAGGCTGATTCTTCCTGCTTGGTGGCAGGAGTTTTGAAATCAAAGAGAAATGATTCTTTGTCCACTCCCTTGGTTTCTCTTGGGTCCATTTGGTGGTTCTCCCTTGGGAGGGAGGGGCTGGCGCTGAGAGGGGCAGAGAAGACCACCGGGGCCCGTCTACCTGCACCACACTCTGGTCTCTGCGGCTCTCTCCAACTCTTTTCTCTCTGCCTCGCTCTTCTCTTTCCTCATTTCCGAGACGTACGCACACTGTATGTACATTACACGGCTCCTTTCTCAACATATATGTATATACACATCCGTATACATATATCGTGTGGTTCCCCCTCCTTTCCTTTTTTTTAAGGAACAAAACTAATGAAATAATACCCTAACAGATGATCGAAAATGTATTACTGTAAAGTTTATTTTTTTTAATAATGTTGTCTATGATGGGAAACGAAGGAGGTTGGCTCCCTGTGTCCCCGCCCCAGTCGGGTTGACTGGGCAGCGGAAGAGGGTTTCTGATCTATATCACGCTTAGCAGAGGCTCCAATAAACGTACTAGGAAGCAGTCTGCCCTTCTGCCTCACTCTGGGTGTGCCTTTGCCCCTATTTTGTTCTTGGCCCAGTGCCAACCTCGTGGCTGCTTCCCCGGGGGCTCCTGGTGGGCCTTGGGAGAGCGTGTGTGTCCGCGTGTGCACACGTGTGTCTTTCGTGTGTCCTCGATGTGGGTGATAGAACTCTGTTAGGAGACAGTGGGGCTGAGGTCCCAGCTGTGCTGAGCCTGCGGGCTGTTCACCTGTCATCGCCTCCCTCCCTTCCCAATCAGCACTGATGCCCGTTGGTCCCAAACTGGAAGAGAATGAAAGTAGCCGTGGGGATGGGGGGGTGGAGACAACCTGACATCACACCTTGCAGATGTTTTTGTTAGAAGGCTGCCTGGGTGGCCCTGTGAGGCAGCACAGTTTGTCTTAGGTAGGGTGGGTGGTATCTTCCTGCTGGGACTCCTGTTTTTTTTTAAGGTATGTGATTGTGAAGGCAGAGACCTGGCCTCTTGGGTCCCAGCAGAGAAGGAAGACAATTGTAGTCCAACCTTTTTCTCCGTTTGCCACCCAGGCTCTGCCCGGACATTGGGCCTGCCATATTCTCTTGGAGAGACTCTCCTTCAGAGAATACTAGGGGAATGCCTGCTGGCCGAGTGCGTGTGTGTGTGTGTGTGTGTGTGTGCGCGTGCGCGCATGCGTGCTGGCGGGTGCGGGCTCGTGTGTGTTCAGGGCATGTGTGAGTATGCGCACAGCAGCAGGGAGGAGGGAAGACTGCCAGGAGAAGGGATGTTCCTTGTGTCAGCATGACCTTCAGGGCTGCACATGATCCCATCCTGTCACCCCTGGGAGACGAGATGCTTCTCTCTCCCAATCCTGGGTCCCCCCAGGGGCTCTTGTTCCTGGCTGCACACGCACTAGGAACATTGGTCCCTGGTGGTGATCAGGTTGGTGTGCTATGTTCCAGCCTCTGATGGAGGGACAGTGAGCCAGCCTGCCCTCTTCCCCAGCCACCGCTGGCCTTACGTGGGTAGAGCAAGGTAGAGCAGCTGTGGCATTCAGCTGGCAATCCATGTTCTTTGCAAACAGCAACGACTGATTCACTTAGAAGGCTTTGGGAGAAGTTGGCTTATAGAGCCAGTGGGAGATGGGAGGACCAAGGGAGGCTCGGGCAGGAACCAAAGGACATTTGAAGGGACAGAAGGAACAATCTACAGGGTCAGCGTGCCACTGTCTCTGTGATGAGCGACAACCAACCATTGTCATCCAGCTGGCTCAGCTGGGGCCTTGTGCCTACCTCCTGCCCCACTTGGGTGGGAGAGGAGGCTGTATGTCACGTCTGGCCTCCCTAATGGGAGGTAAGCCCTTGGCTTGCATCATGGGGGAGAGAAAATTTCCCCAAATGAAATGGAGGTGCCATTATGAAGGAGGAATAGAGGCTGGGCAGCTTTACTCTGCCTTAAAACTTCTCCCCACCCAGGTATCACATAGCTGAAATTTTACCATTAAATATTCATTCCTTTGGTTGAGATGATTCCCGTTCTCCATGATCCTCTCAAAATATGTAAATAAAACTGGGAAGAATAAAGTTTCATTATCTTAATGCTAATTAGTTTAATGGCTTGAATGAATCTTAGTAACATTAAGGCATTTGAGCCTACACTTTGAAGTTAGGCTGGGGGTACAGATAAGTGAAGAGAAGCAGGAAAGGAATTGAGACAAGATTGGTAGGGGCCACTGGAGATCTGAAATTACTTTCGCGTTCTTTCGGGGAGAGTCGTCCACATGGAGTATAGGCCCACTGTGCCTTTACTGCAGAGTCAGCAGTCTGTAAAATGAGCTTTTTCTTTTTGCCACCAGCCCCATGGGGACTGCTGACCTGGGATATGCATCTGTCTACAAGGCTGTCTTATCCTGTTTTCTAAGCTCTAGTATATTGTCAAGACTGAAACCCTATGGGGATACTTCTGCCCTCCCCGGGGAAGCTTCCAGCCTGGGGCAATTGTGGTTCTGCCCAGAACCCAGACATCAGCTTCCTGCCTGGCTCTTGCCCTGCCACCCTCCTCTCAATGAAGCCTGGACCACTCGACTGGGCTAAAGGCCTAGAAGAGACCCACAGCGGCAGTGGGGGATCCAAAGAGGCTGGTTCAGGGGCTCAGAGGACTTGGCATCCAGCGGGCTGCTCCCTGGCCCTGGGTGGCCCTGGTGTGTGGGCTGCACGGCTGGTTCCCTGCCTTGTTCTGAGATCAGACACAGAGTTGTTATCTCAGTTCCCTGCACCCCAGGCCCTGTTTGGCAACACGGGTTTCCCAGGACTGCCCAACGCTGCTCTCATGAGTCCTTCCAAGGATTTCATCCCCAGGCCCCAGCCGGGCCCGGCTGTGGCAGCTCCAGGGCAGGAAAGAGGGTACATTTGGGGGTGAGGCAGACCTGGGGTTGAATTCCAAATCTGCTGATCACCAGCTGGGTGACCGTGTCCAATGTGAGCCTCAGCTTCTCATCTGTGAAAAGGGGCCGGCAGCCCTGCCTCATGAGAACGGTGTTGGGATTAAACGGGATATCCTGCCAAGTGCCTGGCACTCAGCTACGCCCCTCCCTTCACCCCGTGGCCACATGACGCTGGGCCTCTGTAGATTCTTAGCTCCTGCCTGGCCGACCAGGGTTCCTCCTCCTGGCAGTGGGAGGAGCGGTGCTGGGGTCTGCCCTTGGAGCGTCTCCCTCCTTTCTCCTCCTCTCTGTGTCCTGAGAGGTTTTCACGGATTCCCTGTGGCAGAAACAAGACATGATCAGGCCCCTGGACTCTGCTCTTGGAAGCATGGACAAGTGGAGTTGAGAGGGCGGTGGGGGGAGGTGAGGGAAAAAAGGAAACTTCCTCCCGTATGTAAAGCAGAGTTGATTTGATCTGCAAGTCACTGAGGACAGTGGCTACAGAACATCCAAATGTCACGCTCCCTGGAGTCCGCTGTCTGAGTGGCCACCCCCTCTCCACTCGGGGAGGCAGAAGATGTGCCTTTGCCGTGGGTGCGCCAGCTCAAAACTGAGACCAGGACGCATCGACTGGCCGTGGGAGCTGGGGCGGGCAGGCTGGCGTGGCATCCCGGGTGGGGCCCAAGGCAAGACCAGAGCAGCTTCACCCCCAGGGGTTTTGAGGAACTCCCTGCAGGGAGGGAGCCCCAGGTCCGCAACCCAAGCTTTTGGGAATGAGTTCTGAGTCATCTTGACGCTTTGTGAGCAGAACCGCCTCCACCGTGACTTCCCTACAGAAAAAAGGGCTGGCAATGAGGCGGGAGTCTGAGGACATATTCAAGTCCACATTCTCTCCTCCTGAAGTCTGGGGTATACCTGGAGAGGCTGTCAGGGGACCTGGGCTCAAACTCTGGCTTGGCCACCCATCAGCTAGTAACCGTAGCTAAGTCACTGAACTTCCCTGAGCTTCAGAAATGTTGCTCTAGATTGGGGATTGGCAAACATTTGTTTTCAAGGGCCAGGTAATAAATACGATAGGCTTCGTGGGCCATGGCGTCTTGGTTGCTACTACCAACTCGGCCACTGTAGCTCGAAAACAGAGGCAATACGTAAGTGATGGGACCTGGCTGTGTTCCAATAAAACTGGATTTACAAAAACAGACCCAGGCTAGAGTTGACCCCCCTGTTCTAGATGATCTCTGAGACCAAGCTCTCAATCCCAGGCTCTCTGACCATAAGGCTTTGGTGACAGGAAGTGATGATGGGTGGTGGGGCTGAAATCATCCACAGGTCGGAGGAAGAGGGAGGGCAGGTTGCCATTGCGACAGGGAGGTAAAGGCAGATGAGCTGGTGGAAGAGGACGCGGAGAGGAGAAGCCCCACATTGGGCAGGGGCTGTGAGGGAGAATCCAGGTAGCCTGTGGGCCATACAAACATAGGTGTGGTCTGGAGCACGAGGGCTGCACGGGTGATTTTGAAGTTGTCCTCTGTACAGGGGCATCGGGCCGGGAGGGCATGTGAGGTTGCAATTCAGCTGCTCTCAACTCATGCATCCGTGTAGCCACCTGAGCCCTACGGAGGGGGTGCCATTCCCTGGTCTGCAGGAAGGCATCAGAAGGACCTGTGGTCCAGGGCAAGGGAAGCTACCGCTCCAGGGGTGTGAGGGGAGAAGTTCACACGTGAATGCAGAGAAGGTCCAGCAGGGCAGTGGGGCTCTGAGAGCCCCCGCGTGGCTGTCTGCAAGTCACTTAACCTGGCCGGCCCCCACTTTCCTCGTCTACAAAGGGAAGGGTCAGAGATGCTGCTCTCCAAGGTTCCCGTCCACAGTAGGATTCTGTGATTCTATGACTGCTGGCTATTTCTGAACTCACCAGCCTGGCACAGAATAACTTGGAAGGAGGCGGAATTCATCTCTCTTTCAATAAACACCACCATGCTTGGCTGCTCCAATTTTTCACCAATCATCTTATGCAGAACTGCAGACTGCTGCCTTGGGTCTCATTCTGGTTATGGCGGACAGTAGTGCCCCTCATGCTTTGCCCCATTGCCTCTTTTCAGACAACAGTGTTTCCTGGAAAGTTCATACCCATCAGCCACATGGAGCACCCACTGAGCCGGCCCTGGCCTCCCTCCCTGGGTAGGGTGCTCTCTAGTCACCACTTTGACCTGGATCCTGCTGGGCAGTCAGAGGTCACACAGCCTCCTCCACTGGGACCAGCCAGGCAGAAGTGACTAATTCTCATCTAACGTCCCCGTAGGAGGAGTTTGCATAGTTACCACCGTGAGCATGATGCAGGGTGCTGAAGCTCTTGCAGCCAGAAGAGAGGCTTCCAGGAAAACCTCCCCCTTGATTTTTCCTGAGCCTGGTGGACTGACCTCTCTCCTTTCCTCCCCCGCCCACCCACACGCGGAAACTCGACAATTTAAAATACAGGCCGCGGCTCTCACTCTTCTCCATTTCAAAACGAGAGTCCGGCCTGGTTGGCCAAACAAATCCTTGTGGGATAACACCACTGGCCCAGTCCATCCTTCACTTTTATCCTCAGTGGAAGATGAAATGCCTTTTCTTTCAGGGGCCCCAGTAACCTGAAATCACTCTTAATTCTCACTGTGTTAGAAAGCTGGGTGAGTGTGAGGCCACAGTGACATGAAGGATGAAAAGGCCTGCCTCCCAGAAGTACAGTTATAGCATTTCTACCTGGGGGGCTGCTGAAATCACCTTCTCTCCCAAATGGAGGAGACTTGACTTTATTGATGATTGGAAATGGTCCAGAGATGCTGTCATCCCAGGGGATGGCGATGACCCCTCGCTAGCCCCTCAAACTCACCCAAACCCAGGCATCTGTCTGTCCAGCCCAGGGCAGCTGTGGAAGGACAGGCCTAGAAAAAGCCTGGGCCATCTGGGGAACAGCTACGATTGCTGGGTCCCTCCCTGCCGCGAGTGGAGGTGGGGCTGAGCTAGCGCTGGGGGCCGCATTCCTCTTTGGGTGTCGGCTGGCGGGACTTCCTCCACGCCACCCCATCACCCGCCCCGAGTCTGCCGGGGGAAAGGGACCCCACTCAGAGAGCAGGGTGGGACTTTCTTCCCCACGCATCAGGGGGACAGCTCAGCCTGGCCCCGTCCTGGGCATCTCCATGTGGACTCAGGAATCCACATCCTCAGCATAAAATTTGATACACTCAGGACAGTGGGAGGACTGGGGTTGCCACCTCCATCTGAATAACTGTAACTGAACCTGATCATGTGACTGATTCCGGTGGGAGATGGGTGCTCCCGGGGACCCGCTCAGGTTCTGTTCATCATCTGCTGGACCTCTGACTTCTATCCCTGGGGGCTGTTCTCCCAGAGAATTTGCCATCCCCACCCCCCACCCACTCATCCTCTTTGTCAGGCCGGGGCTGTGGCCTCAGACACCTTCCCTTGCTGTTGAAGCGACTCCAGAGCCTCCGCCTTTGGCAGGTGGGCTCTGAGACCACAGGTGTGGGCTCCGGGTATGGCCCTGGCTGTGCCCCAAGGTTAGCTGACTCCCCACGGCTGTGTCCTGTTAGGAATTCAGCTTGGCGCACACTTGGAATCATTCTCTTCCAGGAAATCTGTCTTTCATCCTCTTCCTTTTGAGCCTTCTTCTGCCTGGCTGGCTTGCTCCCTCGTCACCTTCTGGGGCAGGCATTTTTGTTCAGCATTTGCAGGCCCTGGAGAAGTGAGGCTTTCTCCCTCCAAGTCTTCTGCTTCAGGTCAGGCTGCTCTTCCTCTCAGAGGCTGGATCCAGCTGGGCAGCGTCTTGGGGGACCATCCACCCAAAGTCCCTGAACTGGCCTCCCTGTCGCCGTCACTGCGTCTGCATCTCCGCATTGCCTGGTCCAGCCCCTTTGTAGGGTACTCTCCCTTCCACAGGGAGTGGAGTTGAGAGCAGAAACTATGAGGTGGACATCAGTATGTTAGGCAGCCTCCTCTGCTCCTGTGGTTTGTTCAAGTATTGCCATTTCCCCCCTAGTTTCAGCCTCTTCAGATTTCACTGTGCATTTTCTTGCATCCCTCTACAACCGGGGGCCAAGTTCCTCTCATTTGAATTAACTGGGGAGTTAAGGTAGACTCATCTAAATGAATAAAAAATCGAAACTATAGAATCTTGCTTAACAAATATAGTCTAATATCTAAAGTAGGCCTTGAAATGGCCTGGGAGGTCCCCGGGATCTGGTCTGACTGCCTTTCCCAAGTCCTCTCCAACTGTTGCCTCCTGCCCCTACTCTGCTCCAGCCACCTTGGCCTCCTGCTGTTCTTTGAACACACCAGGCTGGCTCCCACCTTAGCGTCTTTGTAGTGGCTGTTCCACCTCCCTTCCTCCCTTCCTTCCTTCAGGTTCCCTGCTCAGATGTCAGCTAATTAAAGAGATCTTCCTTGTCCAAGGCACGCTTCCTTGCCCCCTACTTCAGGACTTCTCATCTTGAACACTTACTTTCCCAAAGTTTATCACACTTATCACCTTCAGATCCACTATACCATACATACACATATATGTTCATGTGTGTGCAGAGTGTGTGTTGGGTATTTAGTATCTACTTCCTCCTACTACAATGTAAACTCCAAGAGGGCAGGATCTTCATCTTTTGTGTTTTTAGCACCATGTCCTTAGCACCTACTACAGTGCCTGGCAGAGAGGAACTTCAGCAAGTGTTTGTTGATTGACTGAAAGAAAGTAGATATGGAATTTCAGTGGGTCCCAGGAGAGTGTGCAGGTGGAACACCGAGAAAAAAATGAGGAACAGAAATCTGGAATTAGTATATTGAAGCAGAAGCCCAGAGAGTGCTAGCCTGGGACAACTTTTCCCTTGCTGAAGCAAGTCCAGAGACTACCTAGTATCCCAGGCCACACAGTGTGTCCTCAGCAGCAAGGCTGAGGCTAGAAATCCAGACTCTATTTCCTAGTCCGATCCTCCTTTGGTTTCTTCTCTTAGGTGGTTACATACATACCCTGAAATCTCATTTAAAAGAATTAATTTGCTCAGCAAACTCTGTTTTGTTGGGTAGAATAAAGAGAATTTTGGTTCAGCCATCAAAGCACCGTAGAACTCAGCCTGGTTGGAATTGAGGAGGATGTTGAAGGGAACCCTGTGGGGAGAGCTTCTTGGTAGCGGAGAGAGACTCGGACATCTGTTTAAACAAGTTCAGCTGAGTTCCTCTGCGGGCAGCTTATCTCATAATGAAGCCGACTGTCATCTGGATTTCTGCATCCTGTCCCTTTAAATAACCTCATGTCCTGGTTTCCCCAGCCTCAACCTCCTAGGGAAAAAAAAAAAAAATGACATTCCAGTGCAGAAAAGCCAGGCTTCTACAAGTCTCTTTCTGAATTTGCACCAAGAGTGCATGCTTGCCCTGCACTGCGGCCAGGTGTCGTGGTAAATAAGCTGGGAAGTTAGTAAGGAAAAATCAACCCAGGGCACGTGCCTGAGAGCGGAAGCGTTAAGGAGGAGGCTGGTTAGAGAGGGAGGAAAGGGGAGTGGGGGGGGGGTTGTTATTTACTAAGTGGGAACTACTGATAAGGAAAGGGGAAACCCAGTCTTGCTTGTTCAGGTATGTGATTGAGAAAGGCCATTAGCCAAGGGACAGGGAGCTTGTTGAAAATCACCAAGCCATTATAACTGAGACCAGCAGCTGCCTCTCGAAATGGGGAGGAAACATACAATCTCAGGAGAACCATAAAATGGGAAGATTCCAATGTGCTCTGGTGGACAAACACAACTTCATGAAAAGTCCATTTGGGTGAGGGCCTCTATAGGATAATCATCCTCCTGGCCAATGGTGATAGAGAGTGAGGAACATTGGTCAGTGGCCAGGGCTGGGGTCAGAGGCCAAAGTTCCTCCACCTCCCTCTGGTCAGGGGTCACAAAGATGCTAACTTTTTTTTAACATCTTTATTGGAGTATAATTGCTTTATAAGGGTGTGTTAGTTTCTGCTGTATAACAAAGTGAATCAGCTATACATAAACATATATCCCCATATCTCCTCCCTCTTGCGTCTCCCTTCCATCCCCCCATTCCACCCCTCTAGGTGGTCACAAAGCACCGAGCTGATCTCCCTGTGCTACGGGGCTGCTTCCCACTAGCTATCTATTTTACGTTTGGTAGTGTATATATGTCCATGCCACTCTCTCACTTCGTCCCAGCTAACCCTTCCCCCTCCCCGTGTCCTCAAGTCCATTCTCTATGTCTGTGTCTTTATTCCTGTCCTGCCCCTAGGTTCTTCAGAACCATTTTTTTTTTTTTTTTTAGATTCCATATGTATGTGTTAAGATGCTGACTTTTGAAGACAAAGGAAAAGGGAGAGACCAGGAATGGCCAGCCCTGGGTCTTAAGTTTTCTAAATTTGCTGACGATCTTGTACTTAAAAGGATGCTTGGTGGAGCTCAGTGGATCAGCTCTGTT
Source organism: Leucopleurus acutus (assembly GCF_964270905.1). Taxonomy (NCBI): domain Eukaryota; kingdom Metazoa; phylum Chordata; class Mammalia; order Artiodactyla; family Delphinidae; genus Leucopleurus; species Leucopleurus acutus. The sequence continues at coordinate 99,603,563 of NC_139150.1, read as the reverse complement.
GGTTTCATGACTGCGGGGTCACACATGTTTTCTCTTTCTGATGCTCTCGTTCTGCAGTGAGGGCCCCTGGGATATGTGTACACAAGTGGGTATATATGTATATGCGCACATGTAGAAGTTGCTTGTTGGCAGAACACAGAGGGTGGGTGGAATTTTTTCCTCTTATACAGTTCTCTGAACCAAACCCTGAGTTCCTTCGTGGGAAGCTGACTGACTAGCAAATCACAGGAAGTGGACAGAGAAATGACCCGACTGTATGAACGCTGCCTCTTTGGCCTGGCCCTCCATCCACGCAGCTTCCTGTGGTCTCAGGTGACCACGGGGACCACGATTTGTCCTAGCAGTGGCTGGGAGGAAGCCCACTCAGCCGGTGGGTCCTGCTGTCTGTCTGCCTGCCTTCCCGCCCAGGGCCATTTCCCTCCATGGCCCCCATGAAGGTATTCTTCCTGTGATAATGTGTAATTAGTGAGGGATTTAGCTAAGTCCCTCATTTGCCTTTTAAAAATGTCATTAGCTATTTGCACATGAACTCAGAGAGAAATCAGAGGAAGTGTGCATGGGAAGAGAGAAGCGTCCACAGAGCAGGCTGGTGGAAGGATTTCCCCTTTCACTTTTCTTGGCTTCCTTGCGCTGGGTGCATATGGTCTCCTAATAGGATGGATGGGATTTTGGGACACTGCATTCCTTTGGATAGAGTCCTGGATGTGTTCTTTCTTTGGAGAATTCTGTGTCTGGCCCTCAGAGCTGTAAGAAGTGGCCACGCCTTTGAGATGGAGGGCAGGCAAAGGGCAGAGGGGTCCTAAAAAGTTCCTCACCACTGAGAAGTAGCAGTTAGTGGGGGCTCTAGCCTAGCTGATCTGCCAGGATGAGCCAGGCTGGGAGGAAAATGTGTAAGGGAGTCAGGCAAGCGGTCGTCCTCCTGGTCTAGGTCACTTGCATCTGTCAGTCCCAGTTTCCTCTTCCATCAGGTGAGTGGTTTGGACCAGGTGTCAGGCAATCTAGAATGAGCAGAGTGGGTAAGAGCTGTGGGTGGCCAACTTGAGAAGATGGGCTGTCTCAACCCGGGCCAGCTCAATTTCCAGGCCTTTAACAGTAAGCTCCAGCGTTGTGACCTTGGGAAGCCACTTTGAAGAGTTGGAGGTATTGGACAAAATGCCTAGTGCAGGGGCTGGTATGTAGCAGGCTCTTAAAAAATAGGTTCCCTTCTCCTTTCCTGGTTTTCTCACTGCCTACTCCTACATTCTTCTGCTCAATTGCAGCACCAAGTTTGGGAACTGGAAAGCCACACAGGGGCACTGCATTAGTTTGATTCCCTGTTTAACTCTGTGCACTGGGTGACGTTCCAGCATCCTACTCTCGGCTCTCTTGGGAGATTGCTGTAAGTCACGGCCACTTGATGAAGGTTTGCACTGTCTGCAGACCCATTCTGGAAGACACTGCCCATTATAGGCCATGTCCCTGAAATATGGATACATGTGACCTTAGACTTGAGTACAGGGAAATAAAGGCTCCCTTGATGTTAGACTACTGTGGAACGGATCGTAGTTCCCCTTTCTGCTTTGGTTGCCAGAAAACTCAACTAAATTGTGTGCTTAGGAGCTCTAATGTCTGAAATACTTGGACTAGCCAACCTTTCTTACACATCCTTCTAGGAAAACTTCTCTGACTCCCCAAGTCTGGGAAAGAGGCTGACTTCAGTGTTCCTGGTGTTCGTGCTTTCCTTCTACAGAACATTATCAGGCTGACTGTCTCATTTCCTTTCTCTCAACACGCACACACACACACACACACACACACACACACACACACACTCATCACCTTTAAGTTCCTTGAGGTCAGAGAGTGTGTCCTTCAGCTCAGTACGCCCTGCACAGGATCCGGATCTGGACCTTAAAAGATACTCAGTAAATGCTCATAGAATGGAGAGATGAATGAATGAACACATGATTAAATAGAACATTTTAGTTCAAATGTCAGATACAATCATCTTCTCTTTCTACTCTCTGGGGTTTGATCTTTTACAATTATTGCACACCTTTATTACAAACACAACTTTAAAGCTTTTTGGAGTTACATAGGGTGAGGGGTATAAATCAATGAACAAATAAACAACGACATTCCTCTTCCACAAAGCCTTCTTTGCCAAGCCCAGCCGGCAAGTGCCTTGTGCTCAGGACCATAGATTTTGGGGAGAAGCAGGATGTGCATTTTCTGGCTCTGTCCCTTAACAGCTGTGTGAACTTGGGCAAGTTGCTTTGCATCTAACCTTCTGTTGTCTGATTCATAAAAATGGAGGTCATAGAATTTCCATCGTGGGGTTGTGGAAGATGCAACAAGACCACACAAGTAAAGTGTGTAACAGAGTACTTGGCCCGATGGAAGCGCTCAGCAAATTTTTATGAGTGCAGAGAAGTCTCCGGTACTGTGAATGATGTGCCCCGTGTGTCCTTTGTTCTGTCCTGTGTCTGTGTTTTAGCCCCTGGAGCCAGGTGCCTTGCCTGATGCTCCTCTTGGGTCATCTTGACCACCTGGCTCGGGACTGGGCTCACTGGCTCTGCAAATCCCCAAATAAACTTCTGACACCATTAGAAAAAGTGTCCAGGCAAATACTGGTCTGGTTCCATGTGTCTTTAGCACAGAGATCTGGGAGGGGCCTTTGAGGCCAGATGGTCTGACTTTCATTTTACAGTGCGAGAAATTGGGGTCTAGGCAAGTGCTGGGTGGCCAGGCTGGCTGGCACCCTGGGCTTCTGACATCAGGCAAGGACACCTTCCCCGTCACCATGTTGCTCCACCTGACCATAAGCAGAGACCCTTGTTGGGGACAGACTGAGCCTGGCCTGGGGTTATGGGCCCTCTGAGCACGGGGCTTCGGGGCACTGTCTTGAAGCTGCAGTAGTTACCCGAGGTGCAGGCATGTAGCTTTGTGTTTCCAAAGTGCTATTTCACAGCCGTGATCTTGTTTCATCGTCTCAGGACTGTGAAGTAGGCTGGCAGTGGTTTTCATCTGGATTCTCTGAGAGAAGCTTGATGGCCAAAGAGGTTAAATGATGGGGTGGGGATCTCTCAGCCCATGAGCGACCGGGCTGGGATAGGAACTGTAGCCTGGGAGCCTGGGTCACTGTTCTTTGCACTGTGCCTGGTGGAAATGCGCCAGAGGCTGTGTCGAGCAGTTGGCACTGTCCCTGAAGTTTGCTCTGAAGAAGGTCAGAGCCTGAATCCCAACCAATCCAGCCTGTGGAAGCTGAGGGGGCCTGGCCTTTTAGTGAGGCCTCCTTTGCCCGTGGCTTACATGGGCTGATGGCATCAGGAGCAGACCGGGGGTAACTCTGAAGGCCTTGATTCGTCTCCGGGCTGGGTTCAAAGTCAAACGCTCAGAAAGCATTGCCAAAGACAGCATGAATAATGCGGTAGGGTGGGGATGGGGGCTCGTGTGCACGGTTAAGCCTCTGAAGTTTGCCCTGAGGCTGTATCATGTCCACACACGCATCCATTCAGGGCAGCCACCTGTACACATGCACGGATTGGCATTTAGCAAATTTCCAAATGCGAATTGCAGTATAAAATTAAATTCACATTTAAGGGCCTTTAAAGCATAGCCTATTTATTCAGCAGCTTTTTATGAAGTCCTCACCGATTTATAATCTGTGCGGGAACTCACTCCACATGGCTGAGAGCTGAGGGTTAACCCTTAGCTGGAAGAAACACATCTCCTGGATTCGGACAAAGGAAGCCAGGGGTGGTGACTAAGTCAAGGAGGCAGGTGGGACCTTGTAGGGGGAGGCGGTCTGCCTGCCACCCTCCCCTCCGCCCTGATGACCCACATCTTCCCCTAGTCCTCTGGAAATCCCTGAGGGCCTGGAGCCTGAGATGCAGGAAAAATGTATTCATTCTACCCCATTTATCCAGAGCCAGCTGTGTGCTGACCACGGGAAGCCCAAGGAGGACCTGCCTTAAAAATTGCCCGATGGGCCGGCCAGCAGCACGGGCGTCCCCTTTCTGTGTGCGGGTGCCTGGTGCCCATAAACTCCTGTCCCCTGTCCTCTCCCCACACCTTCTCAGGAAGTGAAGAAAGGCTTGTCACCCCTTCTCCCCCACCCACCCTGGGTAGATCCCCAGGCCTTCGGTTCGGCAGGGTGTCCTCCAAAGGTTTTTCAATTAAGTCTGTTCTTGGGAGGAAAGTCCTTTCCGAATACTTGGGCCAGGCAAGCCACTTTCTCTGCAGTCTCCTTCTGGAGAATGACTCGGGCCTTAGAGGGTGTTTCTTCTGCTTCTGCTGGGGAGCATTTGTGCTAATTATTTGCCATCTCAGTTACATAACCAGGCCTTTGTCAGCGGTTTTCCAATGGGACTGCATGTAAAGTTGGGATTTGCTGTTCAGCAAGCATTTCTGTTGAACGCTCCGGAAGGCCCACGGAGCTATAATTGTGCTTCTGCCCTGCTGGGTCCCGCGTGTCACCGGGACGCCAACCCAGCCTTTGTGGTGAGCTCAGGAGCTCTCTGTCACTGTGGCAGCTGCTCCAAAGGACACTCAACCCGGGAAACTCTGAGTCCATCTGCGTCGGCGGGGCCCGGCACACCGACTCTGGCCTCAGCTGCAGCAGGAACATTTATTGGAAGAGGTGGAAAGAGCTCTCCTACAGGAAATGCGACCCCGAGCCCGGCCCTGGATCCTCTTGTTTCATACTAAACTCAAGCTTCAAATCTCGTTTACTAAAATCTCATTAACGGCAATGATAGTGGCTAATTTTAGTTATGTTCCTTTCAGGCATTTTACGTGGGTTATCTTCCTTTATCCTAATAACAACCCTATGAGAAGGTGTTATTATTTGCTCCATTTTACAGGCATGGAAACTGAGGTTAACAGAGGTTTAATACCTTGCCCAAGGTCACTTAGTTGTGGTAGGTGGTGGTGGTGGAGGCTTGGGATTTGAACCCGGGGCCTCCTGCTTATTGCCTTGTTAGCTTGTCCATTTTTACAAACAGATATTGTATGTTTTCTATGTGTCCAGCACTGAAATGTGAAGGAAGTCCTCACCCTGGAGAAGCTCAGGGTCTAATGGGGAGGACTTCTTGGAAGCATACCACTGGGCGTAGCAAGTAGAGGATGTACAGAGCACACAGCACTCCCAGGAGGGTGGCAGAGCATTAATGACTGTTGGTGTACAGGAAAGGGTCAGGGTGGCCTCATGGAGGGGGCGGGTTGCTTGAGCTGAGTCTGGAAGAATGGACAAGAGATGCTAGGCAGCCAAGGGGAAAAGGGTAACCCAGGAGAAAAAACAGCGTGTGCAGAGGCACAGAGAGGTGAGATCCATTGCTGCCTCTGAGCATCTTGCGTTGTTTGGTGTGGCTGGAATATGACCTGCCCAACACCAGCGGGAGGTTCGTATGTCTGCAGGAAGGCTCAGATGGATGGAGGGAAGGGCCTACCTGAAAGACAAGGGGCAATTTCATGGATCTCAATGTCTTGCTGAGGCCCTGCTCTACTATCCATGAAGGCTCTTCTCTCTAAACTTGAAAACTTAAAACCCATATGGTGTCAGAGCCATAGGACCCCAGCCCCTGTATTAAGCAGTTGCAAGCTGTTGAACCCAGCTGCATGCTCTGGGGTGTCTGGGAACCTATCCCTCCTTGTAAAGCCCACTCCCCAGTCTTAGTAAGTAGGAAGCACCCACTCATCTTGTAACTTGTCTTCCTGTGTTTTTCCTCCCCACAGTGACACTTGAGAAATCCTAAATTGGATATTCAGGAGATGATTGAAATTAGATCACATGTTTGTCGTGTCCTGCTAAAGTTCTTCAGTACCTTTTATGTCCTCTCATAAAATCTCAGGTAATAGGAGTGAACTAGGAACAATGGGGGTGAACTTTGGCTCCAAAACTATCACAGCAGGGATGGCTGGGGGAACACGGTAAATTCAGACTTGACCCTCACCACACTTATTACACGTCACACACCTGCCTCAAGACCCTGCAGCTGGAACTCATTCTCTCTCCTCACCCCAGCCCCTGCCATGCTCTTGGACGTGAACATTCGATATCATGAAAAGGTCAATAGTTCCTAGGTTCATTTATATGTTTAATACAATCCCAATAATATACTAGCAAATTTTTCTTCCCCCCTGAAACTAGACAAGGTGTTCTAAAGTTTATATAGAAAAATAAATAAACAAAAAAACCTGAGAAATAACTTAAAAAAAAAAGAACAATAAGAGACTACCCCTACCAGAGAATTTGAAAATACTCCACAGCTTCAGTAATGAAAACCATGTGGCACTGGAAGAGATATACAGACCAACGAAACAGAACAGTCCCAAGATAGCTCAGAACATACATAAGAAATTAGTAAATGATACAGGTGACATCTCAAATCAATATGGTAGAGATGAAGTTTAGTTAAAAGATATTGGGACAACAGAATAGCCATTTTGGGGAAAAGACAGATATGGCTCTGTACTTCACTCCATGCATTGGAAAAATCTCCAAGTGGAGCAGAGATTTTTTTTTTTATATCTTTATTGGAATATAATTACTTGACAATGTTGTGTTAGTTTCTGCTGTACAACAAAGTGAATCAGCTATATGTATACATATATTCCCATATCCCCTCCCTCTTGAGCCTCCCTCCAACCTTCCCTATCCCATCCCTCTAGGTGGTCATAAATCATCGAGCTGACCTCCCTGTGCTATGCAGCAGCTTCCCACTAGCCATCCATTTTACATTTGATAGTATATATATGTCCATTCTAGGCTCTCACTTCGTCCTGGCTTCCCCTTCCCCCACTGTGTCCTCAAGTCTGTTCTCTACGTCTGTGTCTTTATTCCTGCCCTGCCACTAGGTTCATCAGCACCATTTTTTTTAGATTCTGTAATTGTGCATTAGCATACGGTATTTGTTTTTCTCTTTCTGACTTACTTCACTCTGTATGAAAGACTCTAGGTCCATCCACCTCATTACAAGTAACTCAATTTTGTCCCTTTTTATGGCTGAGTAATATTCCATCGTATATATGTAGCCACATATTCTTTATCCATTCATCAGTCGATGGATATTTAGGTTGCTTCCATGTCCTGGCTAATGTAAATAGTACTGCAATGAACATCTTGGTACATGACTCTTTTTGAATTATGGTTTTCTCAGGGTATATGCCCAGTAGTGGGATTGCTGGGTCATATGGTAGTTCTATTTTTAGTATTTTAAGGAACCTCCATACTGTTCTCCATAGTGGCTGTGTCAATTTACATTCCCACCAACAGTGCAGGAGGGTTCCCTTTTCTCCACACCCTCTCCAGCATTTATTGTTTGTAGATTTTTTGCTGATGGCCATTCTGACCGGTGTGAGGTGATACCCTATTGTGGTTTTGATTTGCATTTCTCTAATGATTAGTGATGTTGAGCATCTTTTCATGTGTTTGTTGGCAATCTGTATGTCTACGTTGGGGAAATGTCTATTTATGTCTTCTGCCCATTTTTGGATTGGGTTGTTTGTTTTTTTGATGTTGAGCTGCATGAGATGCTTGTAAATTTTGGAGATTAATCCTTTACCAGTTGCTTCATTTACGAACATTTTCTCCCATTCTGAGAGTTCTCTTTTCGTCTTGTTTAGGGTTTCCTTTGCTGTGCAAAAGCTTTTAAGTTTCATTAGGTCCCATTTGTTTATTTTTGATTTTATTTCCATTACTGTAGGAGGTGGGTCGAAAAGGATCTTTCTGTGATTTATGTCATAGAGTGTTCTGCCTATGTTTTCCTCTAAGAGTTTTATAGTGTCTAGCCTTACATAGGTCTTTGATCCATTTTGAGTTTATTTTTGTGTAGGGTGTTAGGAAGTGTTCTAACTTCATTCTTTTACAGCTGTCCAGTTTTCCCTGCACCACTTATTGAAGAGGCTGTCTTTTCTCCATTGTGTATTTTTGCCTGCTTTGTCAAAGATAAGGTGACCTTATGTGTGTGGGTTTATCTCTGGGCTTTCTATCCTGTTCCATTGATCTATATTTCTGTTTTTGTGCCAGTACCATATTGTGTTGATTACTGTCACTTTGTAATATAGTTTGAAGTCAGGGAGACTGATTCCTCTAGCTCCATTTTTCTTTCTCAAGATTGCTTTTGCTATTCGGGGTCTTTTGTGTTTCCATACAAATTGTAAAAATTTTTGTCCTAGTTCTGTGAAATATGCCATTGGTAATTTGATAGGGATTGCACTGAATCTGTAGATTGCTTTGGGTAGTATAGTCATTTTCACAGTGTTGACTCTTCCAATCCAAGAACATGATATATCTTTCCATCTCTTTGTATCGTCTTTGATTTCTTTCATCAGTGTCATAGTTTTTGCATACAGGTCTTTTGTCTCCTTAGGTAGGTTTATTCCTAGGTATTTTTTTCTTTTTGTTGCAGTGGTAAATGGGAGTGTTTCCTTAATTTCTCTTTCTGAGTTTTCATTGTTAGTGTATAGGATTGTAAGAGATTTCTGTGCATTAATTTTGTATCCTGCTACTTTACCAAATTCATTGATTAGCTCTGGTAGTTTTCTGGTGGCATCTTTATTGTTCTCTATGTATAATATCATGTCATCTACAAACAGTGACAGTTTTACTTCTTCTTTTCCAATTTGAATTCCTTTTATTTCTTTTTCTTCTCTCATTGCCATGGCTAAAACTTCCAAAACTAGGTTGAATAATAGTGGTGAGAGTGGGCACCCTTGTCTTGTTCCTGATTTTAGAGGAAATGCTTTCAGTTTTTCACCATTGAGAATTATGTTTGCTGTGGGTTTGTCGTATATGGCTTTTATTATGTTGAGGTAGTTTCCCTCTATGCCCACTTTCTGGAGAGATTTTATCATAAATGGGTGTTGAATTTTGTCAAAAGCTTTTTCTGCATCTATTGAGATGATCATATGGTTTTTATCCTTCAGTTTGTTAATATGGTGTATCACATAGATTGATTTGCGTATATTGAAGAATCCTTGCATTCCTGGGATAAACCCCACTTGACCATGGTGTATGATCCTTTTAATGTGCTGTTGGATTCCGTTTGCTAGAATTCTGTTGAGGATTTTTGCATCTATGTTCATCAGTGATATTGCATTGTAGTTTTCTTTCTTTGTGACATCTTTGTCTGGTTTTGGTATCAAGGTGATGGTGGCCTCATAGAATGAGTTTGGGAGTGTTCCTCCCTCTGCTATATTTTGGAAGAGTTTGAGAATGATAGGTGTTAGCATTTCTCTAAATGTTTAATAGAATTGTCCTGTGAAAGCCATCTGGTCCTGGACTTTTTTTTGTTGGAAGATTTTTAATCACAGTTTCAATTTCAGTGCTTGTAATTGGTCTGTTCATGTTTTCTTTTTCTTCCTGGTTCAGTCTTGGAAGGTTGTACTTTTTTAAGAATTTGTCCATTTCTTCCAGGTTGTCCATTTTATTGGCATATAGCTGCTTGTAGAAGTCTCTCATGATCTTTTGTATTTCTACCATGTCAGTCGTTACATCTCCTTTTTTCATTTCTAATTCTGTTGATTTGAGTCTTCTCCATTTTTATCCTGATGAGTCTGGCTAATGGTTTATCGATTTTGTTTGTCTTCTCAAAGAACCAACTTTTAGCTTTATTGATCTTTGTTATTGTTTCCTTCATTTCTTTTTCATTTATTTTTGATCTAATCTTTATGATTTCTTTCCTTCTGCTAACTGCGGGGTTTTTGGTTCTTGTTTCTCTAATTGGTTTAGGAGTAAGTTTCGGTTGTTTATTTGAGATTTTTCTTGTTTCCTGAGGTAGGATTGTATTGCTATAAACTTACCTCTCAGAACTCCTTTTGCTGCATCCCATTGGTTTTGGGTTGTTGGGTTTTCATTGTCATTTGTTTCTAGGTATTTTTTGATTTCCTCTTTGATATCTTAGTTGTTTAGTAGTGTATTGTTTAGCCTCTATGTGTTTGTATTTTTTTACAGTTTTTTCCCATAATTGATATCTAGTCTCATAACGTTATGGTCAGAAAAGATGTTTGATACAATTTCAATTTTCTTTTTTTTTTTTTAACATCTTTAATCCAGCTTGATTTAAGAGTCCTATGGATTACTTGTTAAAATTAATTCAGATCCCAGGCCCCTGTCTGTGGTGGGCACTGGGAATGTGTGGTTCCCCATTAGCCCTGGGTTTTCCTTCGAGTGGGAGGTTTGGGAAAGTGCTGAATCTCATCCTTGGCCACAAGGAGCCAATCAGACGAAACTGTCCCTGTGAAGGTCCTGATGCAGTGCCACCATTCTCAAACTTGAAAACCCAGATCCAAATCTGATGAGCATGAAAATCTCTCTACTTCCCCTGGGGATCTTGCTCTGCTCCACCACAGGGCTGGTCCTCCCATCCCGCAGAGAATCATGGCACAATTTGATACCCGGATCCAGCAATCAAAAGCATGTTGTTGGATTTTCTTTTCCACAGTTTGCATTATGAAAATGACAGGCATTTAATTTTGTTTTAAAATATGAAATTATTATGCCCTTGAATATACATTTTCAAACTACATCCCACCCTTCCCAGTGCCCCAGGGAATTCTGAGAGCTCTGATGGATATTCCTATCTACCCACCCAGAGATGTCCCTCACCCATCCCCTAAACCTTGTTCAAGAAAAACGGACAGAAGATGCTTAAAAAATATCCCTCTGGTCCTTTCTCTCCCTCCAGGAACCACTCCCTCCACTTTGGTAGAGGAGATAATGCAGAAGGAGACCGTAGTCCTGAGAGGTGGCCTTGGGGATATTTCTTGGCCCCCGGCCATCTCCCTTTCCTCTCCTGGAGCTCTCCTCCCTGTCCCATGGCCTGTGTGTCTCATAGGCAGGCCACCTTGACTGCCTCACCTCCTTGCTGACTCTGGGTCTAGGCACACAGGCCCTTTTCTTCTGAGGGGTTTACTGCTAACCTTCATGGGGGAGCAGAAAGGAGGAACCCAAATAATGACCATGCAGGCGGTACAGAGTCTGGGGAATAGGGACCGTGGTCTTAGTCCTCAGGTGACAGTTCTGAGGCTCTGAGATGCTATCTGGAAGTTAGGGAGATGTTTGTGGAGAACCTGTGTGCAGCGTGGGCTCCTTAAATCCCTCAGCCTGCTGAAGATGCTGCTGGGAGGACCCAGGAGGGTTCAGGCTGAGTAGCCTTCCAGCTGGGCTCTCTGTGGTCCCACAGCCATGGGGGCAAGATGTTGAGAGCTGGGCTTTGAGTGGCAGTGGCCAGCCATCCACAAGGACAGCCATGGCCCTCTGAAGCCTGGCCCTTTATCCCACCCTCTCCTGGCCGTTGTTTTCCAGCTTGGATTTTTTGGCATCAGGAGGAAAAGGTCTGTCTCCTTACCGTTTCTCCCTGTAGTCCCCAAGCACTAAGGAAAGCACATCTTGGAAAAACTTGAGGTCTTTGCCACGCTAACAACAAAGACTTGTGTGCCAGAGATTAGATGGGGCCTGTGATAGGTACTGGGTAGGAGGTGCTGGCAGGAGCACTGCATCCCCACCCCCGTGTCCCCAACACCCCGCTCTGCCTGGATCCGCCTGTGACCCTCGCACCCCCTTGGCTGCACGTAGGAGGGAAAGTGACTGTGAGAAGGGGGGTGCCCCTCTGCTGGCCTCTGTTTCCTCCCCAGTGAAATGGGGCCGGGGGAGGCGGGCTGCTCCGGGTCATCTCCAGAGCGCTTCCCAGCTGGAACTGACATTCCTGCCTGGTACCCGCCCTGCGCTGGCACCTCTTTGCAGGGAATTTGGGGTGAAGGGAAGCCCCGTTTGAGAGGCAGCATCTCTCAGCCCCTTGCCCTAGAGGACAGAGCAGCTTTTGCTGGACTTGCTACCATGGTGGTGCCAGGCGGTTTAGTTTGCATCGCCGGAGCAAAGATGGGTGCCCGCGAGGCTAAGAGGAAGGTCCAGCATCCCAGGCTGACAGCGGAATGGTTGCAGGGAGACCCGTCCCAGCACCCCCTCCACGGGTCTGTTCTCCCTGAGGCTCTGCTCCCCCAGCTCAGAGGGAGAATAAACAACCCCATCTGGAAGCAGACTTCTTTCCTCCTCTCTTTTCTTTAAATTGGGGCAGGAGTTCAGGCCCCATTTCCTGCCACCCTGTCACTCTCTCTTGGCCTGTTCTCCCAGATACTGAAGCCAAAGCACTGAGGGAGGGGATCCAGGCTGACGAGCTGGGCAGTTGCTCTCCAGGGGCCCCGCCTTGGAGGGGGATCACCACGTCCATCCCTTCTTCCCTTCCCTTCCTTCAGCTTTATGAGCTCCGGTGGGTCAGGGGGGGATGTCTGGAGAGCCTCCACAGAGGTAGGTGCTGTTGGGAAAGTTCTTATATTTACTGGGGCACAGAGGGTTCTGAGATCATAAATGGACTGGCACGTGTGAAAGCTGTTTGGAGGGAACTGCTCGCAGGGAGGATCTCGTGGCAGCCAAGGAAGGATGCCTTTGGAACATTCCTACTTTTCTTGGAGTCCCTCTCCTAACCTCTTAGGGTCTCCTCTCTCTCTTTGACACCGTCTTGACCTCTCACACTTGTTGACATAAGCCCCCTGTTTTCTGAGCACCACACACCACCCCCGCCAGAGCCCTCCTCCCAAATGCCACGTGCTCATTGATTCTTTCCAGGCACGGTGACTGAGTGCCTCTATGTGCCAGGGGGACACAGCCAGGAAGGAGCAGGCGCGCTGCCTTTGAGGAGCTGATGGTCAAGTGGAGGAAAAAATTGTTACCGTAAAAAAGAATGAAGTGATGCCATTTACAGCAACGTGGATGGACCTAGAGATTATTATAAGTGGAGTAAGTCAGACAGAGAAAGACAAATATATGATATCACTTATATGTGGAGTCTAAAAAAAAGATACAAATGAACTTATTTACAAAACAGACATAGACTCACAGACATAGAAAACAAACTTAAGGCTACCAAAGGGGAAAGCGGGGGAGGGATGAATTAGAAGTTTGGGATTGACAGACACACACTACTATGTATAAAATAGATAAACACGGACCTAATGTATAGCACAGGGAACTATAGCCAATATTTTGTAATAACCTATAATGGAAAAAATCTGGAAAAAAATACACACACACACACACACACACACACACATATATATAACTGAATATATGGTATAAAACTGAATCACTTTGCTGTACACCAGAAACTACCACAACATTGTAAATCAACTATACTTCAGTAATAAAAAAGACCATTAATAAAGCGATGAATGCCACAGGTTTTGTAACACAGTCCATAGCGTCCAGGAAGGCTACCCATTCTCTCCTTTCCCACCAAGCTCATCTTCCCACAGTGTCCTGAAGCTGGGAGGAGAGCAAACCAATGGATTCATTCTCTCCAGGATTACTTCCACCCCACACAAAGGAGCTTGTTAACCTAACTTGAGAATTGTGTGTCCTGCAGGGAAGGACCCTTCCCTCTGGCCCTCGACTACTGTCTTTTTTTTCTCCAAATCTTCAACCTGCACCTTGCTTCTGAAAAGCGGCCCAAATCTCATATAGACAATCAACATAGGGTGTGTATGCGTGCGTGTGTTTGAATACTATTTTTGGAAGGAGGCCGGCGCTGGGAGGGCAGAAGCCTGGATTTAGATTGCTACTAATTAGCTTTGTGACCAGGGCTGATTCATCATGCATCTCTGGACCCCACTTTCTTTGTAAAAGAAGACAACGCTGTCTGCCCTATTTCACGGAAGTGCTGCTGGGAGAGGATTAGAGAGTGTCTGTGTGGGCGTTTTACCAACACTTGACAAGGTGCTCTCTGAATGCTAAGGGTCAGGCTTGCTCATCCTGATATGCTCTGTGACACAGGTCTCAAGCCATCCGGCAGGTTGGAACCGAATAGGAGCTGGGGCTCTCTCTGCCCACATCCCTTCGGATCCCCTCCTGGGAACCCTTCTGGGAATCTCTTCCTGGCTCCAGTGAGCTTTACTTTCAACACTTGCCCCTGAGGAGGATACCCTGGAGTCCGAAAGCTGCCTGGGAACTGTCCCCCCCTGCCTTGGTTCTGTCTGTGACCTGGGATACAGGAGTGTACGTTCTGGCTCCTGGTCTCCCCATCAGGAGAACTCGGATGTGTAACCGAGCCCAGAGGCATCTGCTGAGGTTACCTTCCTGGGACTTGGCCTGAAGCCCCATTCATGCGCCCTCTCCTTTATAGCTTCTTCCGGGGAGCACTTCCTTAGGAAGTCACTCCCATGTGAATCCTGGCTGCAAACATCAGGGTCTGTTTCTGGGGAGCTCGACTTTGGGGTGGGGAACTATCTGGAGATAACGAGCTAGCAAAGGAAGGGAGAGTGATGAGGAAGGAGACGCAGTTGAACAGTTATTAAGCACCTACTGTATGCCCGGCACTGGGTCAAATGTCTAATATGTCACCTAATCCTCAAAAAAACCTGTATGATTGCTAAGCTTTCCATTCTAGAGTTGAGGAGACTGAAGCTCAGAGAGTTTAAACAATTCACTCAGGTCATGAAGTTAGCAAGAGACTTTGAACTCTGGTTCCGCACTCTTTCTGCTTCATCCTGTTGCCTCCCTGGGATGCTGTGGCTTGGGGGTGACTGGGGCTGACTTTGGGAGGCACCTGTGAGCAAGGCTGCTCCTTGGGCTAGCCTGGGCCCCATAGTCATATCCCTGAACATGGGACAACCTTGGGAGCCTTTAGTTTCTCCTCTGGAGAGCTCTGTGTGTGTGTGTGTGTGTGTGTGTGTGTGTGTGTGTGTGTGTAGAGGGGGTGGGGCTGGGGAGGACGGTGTCCTTTTACCCTCGTAATGAGGTTTAATTACCATCTGTTTTTCAAGGGCTTTGAAGACCAAAAGCAGTGGAGAGAAGCTGGTTTCTAATCCTATCTGTCATAACTCACCCTAACACCAATCAGATGCCTTTTGTCTCTGCATCTTCACTGTTAATGGCCAGTTGTCTCTCTCGAGACCAGCCACGGACACCCTGCTACATCTCCTGACAGCTGCAGGGAGTGCGAGGGGCACAGCTGTCCCCTTCATTTCTCCCTGTCCTGTCAGGAGAAGGGAGCTATGGCTGTCCTCCTGGGGGCATGGAACAGATGATGAAGGGAAAGCTATGTGAACTGGAGCCACTCTCACTTTCTGCTTTCTGGGCCTCTGTTTTCCCGTCTGTAAAATGGACGCGATAGCATCTGCCTGGCTTTCTTCACGGAGTTGGTAGAGGAAGGAAGGAGAGAGCAGGCACAGAAACATTAGCAAGGAGATGGTCCCACAGAAACGGCAGGTGCACCCTCTGCTCCTGCTTCCCTACACCAGCGGGAAAACAGCGGGCCTTCCAGAGTGGCCTGTGGGTGGGGAGTGGAGTCCCTGCTCCAGGGCGGATCCTCTGGGCCGGGCACACCCGCAGCTGCGTGCAGTCTGGCCTGCGGCTTAAGTGTCCCAGGGAATTATTTGCCACGTATACAGTGTCTGCGAGAAGGGCCTCTTATGAGTCAGTGTTCAAATATGTTACTGGCTCAATAAACAGAGGTTTGTTGTAAATTAAGGAAAGGAAGTGAGGTGCCCGCAACAGCTCTTGTTCATCTACTGTTTTCTATTAGCGACGCTTTCCCCTTAAGTAGCGCATAATTCCCTGGTAGCTGCTAGGCACGCAGCTTGGAAGGGGTTGGGGGGGGGGAATGTAATTACACTGCACTTGTTAGATAGTTAGAGCTACACAATAAGGTCCGGAGAGAGGCGGGGCAGCCCCTGGGGGGCTTGGCTGGGCTCCCTGGACAGGATCATGGGTTGCCCGATGCGCTTTGGGTGAAATTAGGGCCGGGGCGGTGAGGGGCAGAAGAGGTGACGATGGGAGGAGCAGCCTGGGCAGGGCCGAGGGGCAGATCTAGAAAGCAAGGCTCAGACTCTCATCAGTGGGACGAGGTGGGTGGCTAAGGTCATGGCACCCGTGGGAAGCCTGCGCCGGCTGCTTGGCAGGCTGTTGGCAAGGCGTGGCTCTTGCTCGTGGAGACAGCAGGTTGGCACTGGGGCTGCCAAGACACAGGGCTCAGTTGGGATGAATGAGTCCTGGTGGGAGTGGGGAGGGGTCTAACATGAGGAATACTATGGTGGGGGGTGGGGGGACTTGTGCCTAGAACCTGGGTGAAAATGCAGCCAGACTGCTCTTGCCTGGGAGAGAACTCTCTGGGGAGCTGGCTGGCTGGTGAGCCTGACCGCAGGAGATCCTCTGGCATGTTCCACTCCCCCAGCTTTTTTCTAGCAGACCCTGTAGGGCCCCATCCCACCCACGACCCCAAATTCTGAGGCTGGAAGGACTTAAGTGCTCAGCCAACCTCTCCCTCCCCTAGCCCCCCATTTGCATGGGACTTTCATAGCCCTTGCTCAAGTGAGGGGTCCCAGGCTCCTGAAATGTTATGGGTATGGGGTCAGAGAGGGGCAGCCCATCTGGTCCTTGACACCAATGCCCATGTGGGTGACACTGGGCTGTCACCACTCCTGTCTGTCCTTAGCCAACATCCATGAGGTTGCTGCCAGTGCAGTCCTATTCCCACCGTCTGGCCCTTTCAGGTGTGTCCTTCTTCTCCCCCCTCGGCCCGGGGCACGGGGGTAGGGTGGATGTGGGAATATTATTTAGAAAGGAGGGAGGGTATTCTTACCCCTCAGTCATTTAGGTAAACCCCAGAGTTCTCTCAGTGCCTTAAGGAGGCAAGCTTCTGATTCTAGAGGGGCAGGAAGAGGCTCCAGGGTGATTTGTTTGTCCCTTCCCTGGGGCAATGATCAGGGAAAGGCCCAGTGGCTTGAAGGAAGGTGGAGAGGAGAGCGAACATGGGATGGAGAAGAGGGCTGTTACTCCATAACATCTCTCCATCGCAATTGAGCACGTCAGAGTTAACGGGGACCTTGACCAGCTTCTGTTCAGTCCCCCTAGTTTATGGATGGAGATCCGAGGCCCACAATTAGACAGCTTCTTAGTGGCAGAGGGTGCCCTTCCCCTGGCAGAAGAGTTTGTAGCTGACATGCTGGAATGTGCCTGGTACATGGTAGGTGCCTAATACGTTTTAGGTGAATGAGTGAATGGATGGATGGATGAATGAATGAATGGAGGGTGCAGTGGCCTCTGGTGGTAGGTGAGGAAGGACCAGAGTCCCACAGCTTCCTCACATTTTCCCCTCCCTCCTGCCCTGCCTTCCAGCATTATGGCAGGCACAGATGGTGAGAACACTCTAGAATAAATGGGGGAGGCTACTTGCAGCCAGAGGCCAGCCGCTGGCTGAGGGCTTCAGGGATCAATGTCTTATCTACCTGTAACCCACTCTTGCCCCACTATGGTGCTGCAGCAGGCTGGCTGGGCACAGGTGCTGCATGCCTCAGGGGGACCTCATCATGCTGCCCCTCCCTCCTGTCTCCCCTGCTCTGCACCCCCAGCAGCAAAGCACCCAGAGCTGGCTGAGCGGCTCTGCTTCACTGTTCCCAGTGTAAAAAAGTTACGGTAGGCGTCAAAGTCACTCCCGGGTTTATGGGATCGGGAGAGAGCTCACCTCCGTCCACTTGGGGGTGAGGGGAGGGCTTCTGGAGACTTTCGATTCTAGAAACCTCTGTCCAGTGTCCAGTCTTATCTTCTTAGGCTTGATTGGAAATCTGCATTCCGTCTCTTTCTCTTTTTGATTTATACTCTAATTTTGCTAAATCTTCTCCACACCCCTTGAATCCACGGAAGCAGTTTCCCATGTGGAAACTGCTTTCCACGTGGAAGAGTTTCCCATGTGGAACCTTCATGTCACATGACCTCAGGGAACACCAGCAGCTCCCACCCCGCCATTGCTCAGCCCTGGGCCCATCCCCGAGGCTGCTTCCCCAGGCCTGCCCTGTCTCTCAGCCTAAGCCTATCTAGTCCTCGACCAGACTTCTCCAGAAGTCACTGACCTTTCCTCTTCACTGAGTGGGGCCTTACTTCAGTGTCACCTGTGATACGGTGGGAAGAGCATGGGCCCAGGACACCAGCGTCTCATTTGAAGCCCGACCCTATGCTATGATCTTGGGCAACTCAATGAACCCCGCTGTGTTTGTTTTAACTAAATTTAAAATAGATAATGATTTACTTCACAGGGTTGGGGTAAGGATTATAGGACAATCTGCTTGTTGCAAAGGGACTTTGCAATATTCAAAGCCACTCTACAAGTCATGGTGATGCTTGTTCAGTGGGACCCGGGGAACACATCAGTCTGGTCAGCGTTTAGCTAGTTGACAGGTCAGAGGAACCAGGCTGGGAGGACAGAGCTTCACCCTCCCTACTGCAAACCCCAGTTGAGGGAGTGTTGGAGTGGGATCCTGGGCAGCCTGTAAGATGAACACACTGGCTTACACTTGGCCCACACTAGACATTCATCCCAGAGATACTGACTGAACACCTACAACAATGTGTCCTACCTTGGGACACATCAGTAGACAAACAGACAAATGAGTCCAGGTCCACTGAGAAGATGCTACAATGAGATTAGATTTACTGGCAAAGAAGCAAGGAAAGGCTGGGGGAGCCTTTACACTGGGATGCAGACCTGACCCCTGCAGAGGGAGAGGGGGAAGGAAGGAGGTTTAGGGGAGGAAGGGCTTCAGACTGAAGCACAGTTCAGGGAATGGTTTGGCCCGGCTAGTGGGGAGCGCTCGAACCCAAGTCGGCCACACAAGGAGTCTTGCCTTTTGGTGGGTGGGGCCTGCCTTAGTACCTGCTGTGCTTGGCAACTGGCTGGGAGCAGCCCTGGGAAGTGTAGCCTCAACACGAATGTGGGGGTGGATCCCACAGGGCAGAGCTGTTACTATGGGTCAGTTACACTTCTGGCAGCAGAGATCTAAGCAGCAAATTTTCTTATTTGTTGCCACAGCAACAAATATTCTTATTCTCATGGAGCGAGGGAAGACAGACAATACTCAGTGCACATAGTAAACAAACAAATAAAATGGTCTGATAGAAGTTTGTAAGTGCTATGCAAAAAATGGGGCAGTGTAAATGAGATTGGGAGCACCAGGGTAGGGAGGGTTACAACTTAAATAAGATGAGCAGAGCAGGTCTCCTTGCGGAGAAGACACCCAGGCCAAGCCCTGAAGGAGGTGAGGGAGTTAGCTATGTGGGTAGGTAGAGAAGGGTGTTTTATTTTTATTTTAAATTTATTTTTTAATTTATTTTTTAAATCTTTTTTATTTATTTATTTTTGGCTGTGTTGGGTCTTCATTTCTGTGCAAGGACTTTCTCAGGACTTTCTCTAGTTGCGGCGAGCAGGGGCCACTCTTCATCGCGGTGCGCGGGCCTCTCGCTATCACTGCCTCCCTTGTTGCGGAGCGCAGGCTCCAGATGCGCAGGCTCAGTAGTTGTGGCTCACGGGCCTACTTGCTCCGCGGCATGTGGGATCCTCCCAGACCAGGGCTCGAACCTGTGTCCCCTGCATTAGCAGGCAGATTCTCAACCACTGCGCCATCAGGGAAGCCCAAGAAGGGTGTTTTATGAGGAGGGAACAGCCAGTGCAAAGGCCCTGGGGTAGAAGCAGGCCTGGTGTGTATGAAGAACAACAAGGTAACTGGTATATCTGGATGGAAGTGAGCCAAGGGGAGACTGGTAGAAGAGGGGGGGGTGGGCCTGCAGGGCATTTCAAAGACTTAGCTTTTACTCTGTGTGATAGAGGAGACTTTGGAAGGTTTGAGGAGGGGAGTGATGTGCTCTTACATTTAAAACTGATCGGTCTGAATCTGCATTGAGAATAGATTCTAGAAGCTAAGATGGAAGACTGGAGAACAGTTGGAAGAGGTGGCATTGATTCAGCTGAGAGATGCTGGTGGCTTGGAGCAGGGTGGTGTCACAGTGGAGGTGGTAAGGTTCTGGGTGTATTCTGAAGATAGAACCAAAAGGTTATTCTGATGGTTGGTGAAGGAAAGAGGGGACTCAAGGATGACGTCGACATTTTTGGCCTGAATAACTAGAGGAAATTAGTGTCAGAACCAGAAGAATAGAATGTAAAGCTTTTAAACCAGCAGAGGAAAATTTATCTATCCAGTGGGAAGGAGGAAAGGAGGAAGAAAGAGTATGGCAAATGGAAAATGTGAAATAAAATAGCAAACATAATTTTTAATATAACGTCAGTTTACAATGATATGAGTGGATTAAACTCATAATTCAAAATATAGAGACCCTTGAAGTGGATTAAAAGCACAAGAATTAGGAATATGCTTTTCACAGGAGATACAACAAGAGGGTGGAAATAAAGCAGTAGAAGAAGATATAGCAAGCAAATAGGAACAAAAGAAAATTTATAAGGAAAAAAAGAAGAGGAACATTCCAGTATGAAGAATAAAAGATCACAAAATTATAACAATCATGAAAAATATATACACATCTAACAGTATACCATCAAATATACACGTGTGTACTTATACATGCACATATATAAAAATAGCTATAGCTACACAGGGAGAAATAGAGAAATCAAACATATTTCTTTTATAACTTGATAGAGCAAGCAGACAAGATTTATTAAGTATAGAGAAGACTTGAATAACTTTTTAAATATGCTTAAATGTCTGTGTATAGTTATATACCCATATATAACTTTATACCTAACAAACAGAAAATATAAACTCTTTTGATTGTATGTAGAGCATTCATAAAAATGACCATAAATCAGGGAACAAAAGCAGCCTCAATAAATTCCAAAGGATTGACGTCATTCAGATAATGTTCTCTGACTGTAATACGATGGAATGTGAAATCAGTAAAGAACAGCAACAACAAAAACCCCAAAACTTGTACGTCTGGAAACGAAGAGAATGGCACTAATGAAAAGTTTTTGGATTAAAGAAAGAATTATATAGGCAATGCAAAATATTTAGAACTGGGACTTCCCTGGTGGCGTAGTGGTTAAGAATCCGCCTGCCAATGCAGGGGACATGGGTTCAATCCCTGGTCCGGGAAGATCCCACATGCCGCGGAGCAACTAAGTCCGCGCGCCACAAATACTGAAGCCTGCTCACTCAGAGCCCATGCTCCGCAACAGGAGGGGCCACCACGATGAGAAGCCCGTGCGCCGTGGTGAGGAGTGGCCCCAGCTCGCTGCAACTAGAGAGAGCCCCGTGCACAGCAACGAAGACCTAATGCAGCCGAAAATAAATAAATAAATTTAAAAAAATATTTAGAACTAAATGAATGAATAAACCACATGGCAAAATTTGTAGGACACAGATAAAGCAGCACTTAGGACAAAATGTATAGCCATAAATCTATTTATTAGAAGACAGAAAAGTCAGGAAACAAATGAGCTAAGCTCTTATCTCAAAAGGCTGCAAAAGTAGTGACAAAGGAAACCTAAAGATAAAGAAGGAAATTATAGATAGAAAGGCAGAAATAAGTGAATAGCAAATTACAATTAAAAATCACAGAAGTTTAGCAAAACTGACTGTAGGTCTTTTGAACA
This sequence comes from Leucopleurus acutus, assembly GCF_964270905.1. Classification (NCBI taxonomy): domain Eukaryota; kingdom Metazoa; phylum Chordata; class Mammalia; order Artiodactyla; family Delphinidae; genus Leucopleurus; species Leucopleurus acutus. The sequence goes on along the minus strand of NC_139150.1, from coordinate 99,582,150 downwards.
GATTAATAAAATAGGCAAACCTCTGGCAAGACTGAGGAGAAAAAAGAGATGTAATAAAAGGAAACTGAAAGAGAGAGTAAAATGACAGACACTACAGATTTTAAAAAAATAATAAAATAATATTCTGAACAAATATTCCAACACACTAACACATTTGAAAAATTGGATGAATTGGATAGCTTTCTGGGAAAATGAGAAATGCCAAAATTGGCCAAGAATAAAAAGAAAACTCGAACAGACCAGTCATGGGTAAAGAGATTAAAATTATAGCCAACCTCCCGCCCCTGCCCTGCCCCCTGCCCTTAAAGCCCTGGGCCCGTACAGCTTTACAGTTGAGCACCGCAAAGTATTTATGGAGAAAATAATCCCTGTTTTGTATTAATAGAAGCTGTTCCAGGAGGTAGACAAAGGAAAAAGAAAGCCGTCCGATTCATTTAATGAAGGTAGTTTAATTGTTATTCTTAAGCTAGACAAAGGAAGGAGAAAAAAAAAGTAGGCATATAACGCTTGTAAAAATAGATGAAAACAATACTAAAAACATTACCTAACTGAATCCAGTAGTGTATTAAAAACAATCTCTGCAGTCATGTTGGGTTTATGTGAAAAATGCAGGGGTGGTTTAACAGCAGAAGGTCTAGCAATTCACCACCTTAATGGACCAAAGGAGAAAAAAAAAATCATATGATTAGCTCGAGAGACCCAGAAAAGCATTTGTTAAAGTTTAATACCTTTTTTACAAGGGTAATACTAATAAAAAAGATGAAGTTCAGCACACATTTGTAACAATAATCATCAGTACAATAAATTTCGCAGGAAACTAGAGTGGAAGGGACTTTCCCTGACTCTGGAAAGCCTGCTTATCCCAAAGCTACAGCAACAACACACTGAATGGAGGAGTGTGAGCCTCTTCGTTTTTTTTTTTTCAAGAAGCTGACATGCACACCCAGGTCTGCCTGGCCCCACATTTCACGCTGTTTCCTGTATGTCTAACAAAGGCTGAGGCATGGGCAGGCGTTAGGAATTTTCTCTGGGGCAAGGTCCTTTTGGTTGATTATAATAGAAACTCAGTTCTGCAAAAAGTGGGGACTTGGTCACAGATTTGACAGGGACAAAAAGTGTTAACTAGTAAGTCTTCTTAGACCATAATAACGTGTCTTGTCTGTGAATAGAAGCCTGTCTGTCTTGCCATTGCCATTGGCTCCAAGTGGCACTCACTCCATGTATGAGGGATTAATGAATGAGTCACTTCATTTGCACATGAGTGTTTGGTGGTGAGGGGAGAAGTGGTGTGGTGTCTGCAGTGGCCATCTGGAAGCATTTGGTAGAGGACAGAAAAGCAAGGGGTAGAGACATTGGAGTGGCTGTCCTGATTGGGGACCCTGAGAAGAGAATTCGTTGAAAGCATTTTTAGAAATTTTTGCTGGTCCTGTTGGGTGCAGCCCCACTTTCACTTAAGTCCTCAAGAAGAGCTCTAGTCAAGAGTTATTTTCAACCTTTGGGTCTTTTGGTGTTTTCGTGGAACCCAGGGGCAAAAGCTGTGGCCTGGTTCCCAGAGGGCCCAGAACTTGAACCAGGATTGGAGGTGGGGCTCGGCGGTGCGGGTGTCCTGCTCCCCTTCCTGTCCCCCTGCTCGGGGACCTCATGCCGAGTGTTCTCTTCACTCTGTTTCTCCCTCTTGCTCTTTTTTCCCCTCCAGTCCCTCCAGATCCATGAACATTTGGGAGTTGTGAAACAACTATCCTGTGCAAAGTTCATGCAAAGTCATGCAAATTTCATGTCCTTAATTTAAGGGGCCAACAGAGTCTGGCTGGTTCCTCTTTGACCCAAGTTCAAATTCTTGAGAGAAGGACTTTGATGGCCTCAGCCTGGGTCAGGTGTCCACTGTGCTCTCATCTGTGTGGTCAGAGATGGGACAGAGAAAAGGGGCAGGGCAGGGTCACTGCCACAAACTGGCTACAGGTGCCTATCCCTGTGGGTGGAAGCTTGGGCCTCAGAAGAGGGAGGTGTCAGTTGGCTGGATTCCCCAAGTACACTCTGTACCAGTCTTAAAAGACAGAAAGAACAGAGTCTTCTGAAAAGCCAGAGTCTGGCTGAAGAGGGTGTCACATGATTACGCATGTGAGGTGGTCCTAGGATAGCTCCACCTAAGAAGCTCGCTATCCAAAAGCCATGTCCAGTCATCTGCCTGCTGAGTTCTGAGGACACAGAGCGAGTTCTAACTAGGAATAGGCAACACATGAAAGAAAAGAATTCATAACAGCTTGACGCCCTCCAGGCTGAACCCAGCGATTTTATTTTTACTTGTTCAGGAGAGGGAAAAAGTCATCGCTAATTTCACAATTACTTCATTCTGGAGAACTTGTGAAAAATGACTTCAAGTGTAAAATATTGTCTACTAAAGAATTAACTTAATAGATGATTTGGATTCAATTATTGGCTCACTACTAAAATTTGCTGGGAAAAGCACCGGCAATATTTTATGACTGTCACGTGATGCAGCGATTGTGAAATTAGTTATTAATGACTTATGAGAAAGACACTTAAAAAACGTCAACTGGGGGCTTCCCTGGTGGCTCAGTGGTTGGGAGTCTGCCTGCCGATGCAGGGGACACGGGTTCGTGCCCCGGTCCAGAGGGATTCCACGTGCCGCGGAGCGGTTGGGCCTGTGAGCCATGGCCGCTGAGCCTGTGCGTCCGGAGCCTGTGCTCCGCAGTGGGAGAGGCCACAACTGTGAGAGGCCCGCGTACCTCAAAAAAAACCCCAAAAAACCCCGCACCCAAAACCCAGAATGAACTGCAGGCAGTTTATTACCATTACTTTCCACCTATAACCTGCTTGCTGGTCGAAGAGGAAATTTGTTGAAGCCCGCTGGGTTCTCCTTGGAGGTGAACATGATATAACTTCATTAGCCCTTTTAAAGTTATTGCAGGAGCTGCCATCTAAATTCACTTTAAATGACATTTGCTCTTTCTTCTTGAAATACTTATTGGGTGTCTACTCCATGCCCAGCACCATTAGGGCCTGTGGGGAGGAGGAGAGCTCCCTAAAACGTGCTCTATGCTCACCTAGAGCCTTGAACGTAAGGGATGGTCCATAAAGCAATGGTGTGAGAGCACCTTCCAGAATGGGGAAGCTGTCAAACTGAATGGCTGACACAAGGGGGTGTCTCATGGGGCATCTGTCCCACAAGGAGGGATGTGGGGACAGAGAGCATCCCTGCCAGAGCAGCAGCGTGGGAGGGCCAGATTCTGCACATCATTCCAAGAGCAGTGTGCAGGGGTGGCTCATTCCTTCCACAAATACTACATTAGTTCTGCCATATGCCAGGAGAACTCCATGTGGATCCAGGCGCTTGAGGCACAATGCAGACCAATGTCTTAGGCAACTGTGTGTGTGTGTGTGTGTGTTGGGGTGAGAGGAGATGCCAATCATCAATAAATGTTTTTTTAAAAAATTTATTGGAGTATAGTTGATTTACAATGTTGTGTTACTTTCAGGTGTACAGCAAAGTGAATCAGTTATATATATATATATATATATATAACCTCTTTTTAGATTCTTTTCCCATATAGGTTATTACAGAGTATTGAGTAGAGATCCCCGTGCTATACAGTAGGTCCTTGTTAGTCATCTATTTTATATATAGTAGTGAGTATATGTTAATCCCAATCTCCTAATTAATAAATGTTTAATAAGTAAATAATGTAGTATATAAGAAGATAAGTGGTATAGAAAAAAGAAATACAGTGAGGTAAGGGGGATTGGAGGTGTGACAGGAGTAGGTAGGGTAGCCAGGGTGGGGCTCCCTGGGACATGAGAGCTGAGTTAAGATTTCCAGTCCTGGCTCACTGGTGACATTGATGAGAACAGTTTTGGAGGAGGGTGGGGACGAAAGCGTGGTTGGAGAGGGTTCAGAAAAGGAATGGCCTGGATTAAGTAGAGGGCCACCACTAGCATCCCCCCAGAGTTTTCTGGGGAACCCAGAACAGGTGTCAGTAATCCAGAAGCAAGGGAGGTCCTTGGAAGTCACAAGTCAGGGCTGCAGACAGAGGGGTCAACCAGGTAATCCTGCCAGACCCCAGACTTGTTCTCCTTGAGCCAACTGGGCTGGGTGGGTGCCTACTGCTTAGCTGCTTGCAGGCCCAAGAACTGCTCTTGGGCAGACCAGTGGGGGCGGGAAAGGGGGAGACAGCTGTGTGGTAGTCCTGGGCCATATGGAGCTCTTGGGCAAAGTACACGATGATTTTTATGACTCGGTCTTTGCTTGACATTCCCATCTCATTTCTCTCCTTCCTTCATTTCCACCCTCTTCCTGTTCCTTGAATGCTGAACTTTCAGCTTGGGGTTTCCTGTTGCTTCAATGGCTTCACACCTCTGGGCTTTCACTTACTCTGCTAGACTCTCTCCCACTATCTCTGTCTGACTGATTCCTACACAGCCTTTTAGACACAGCTCAGGTGCCACCTCTTCCAGGAAGTCCTCTATGATCATTTAACAACCAGCATCTCTCTTTTTCATAGCACTCCCCTCATTGTGTTCAAATGATCTCGTTATTGGTGTGTCTGCTACACCGGATGCCAAGCTCCTTGTGGGCAGTGACTCTTGCCCTATCCGTTTCTGTCCCTGGTGCACAATGCTGACACAGAGCAGGTCCTCACATGGTTTTGGCTGGGAACTGCAAAGATCCTTACACTCAAGTTAGGATATGGATAAGCAGACAGGCATGGGGATGAGCAGTAACTCAGTAATGCAGGGATGGGGTGTGTGTTGGGTGTGTGTGGGAGCCTGAGAGGGGGCCTGGCTGAAGGCTTGAATTGGGAAAGTTAGGGATGGTGACAGTTCAGTGGGTGCCGACCACATCAGAGGAGGCAGCAGGTGTGTGTGTGTATGTGTGTGTGTTTGTATGTGTACGTGTGTGTACACATGCATGTAGCAGTCGAGGAGAGCAATTATGAACATCAAATCCAGCTAATTTACATGGATAAGTGCAGCCAGTGAGGCTTGGCATGCAGGTCTGACTTATTTAGGGCAAGAGGGGATCGGCAGGGGGCTCCCATTAGGTGAGTGAGTGACAGCCTGGCCATTCTTTTTTTTTTTATACATCTTTATTGGAGTATAATTGCTTTACAATGGTGTGTTAGTTTCTGCTTTATAACAAAGTGAATCAGTTATACATACACGTATGTTCCCATATCTCTTCCCTCTTGCGTCTCCCTCCCTCCCACCCTCCCTATCCAGTCCTGCTGTCAGCCCCAGGTAAAGCCTGGTTACTCCGTTTAGTGCCGGGGAAGGAAGCATCAGGGTGATTTCAGAAGCGTTTTCTGACCTCTCGCCTTTTGCTCTTTCTGGAACCCTGGGGGACTAATCTTTAACAAATAAGCTTGATTGCTTTAAATTTCTAATTATAAAGATGAAATATGTTCCATATAGAACGTTTGAAAAATATAGAATGATATAAAGACAAAAATTAAAATAATTCCAATCCTGCCACTCAGATGATCACTATTAACATTTTAAAGAATTCCTTTGTCTTTTTTTCTATGCATAAATACATTTAAAAAGAACAGAATTCCTTACTTATTACTTTAACCAGTCTGTGTTCTGACTTTTAAAAATTTAAGATTATATTTTGAGACTTTTCCTATGCCATTGATCTTAAATGGCTGTAATAATCTACTTTGTGGACACACTATAGCCTTTTTAACCAGTGTCTAATTAGTGGGCATGAGAGTTATTTCCAATTTATGGTTCTTATAAATAATACTACAATAAAAACATTGTTCATAAGTCTTTGCCTGTATCTCTGATTATTTAGGACACATTCCTAGAAGATTCCTGTTACATACAGTGAAATTACTTTCCAGAACATTTGTGTGTGTGTTTTGTTTTATTTTTTGTTTTAATCAATTTATACTACTATCAGTAGTGATTGAGAATGATCGTATTATGGTACTAGATATTATTATTGAAAACATTTAATGGCCATTTATATTTTTATGGAGAAGTCTATATTCTTTGCCTTTTTTTTTTTTTTTTTTTGCGATACGCGGGCCTCTCACTGTTGTGGCCTCTCCCGTTGGGGAGCACAGGCTCCGGAAGCACAGGCCCAGCGGCCATGGCTCACGGGCCCAGCCGCTCTGCGGTATGTGGTATCTTCCCGGACCGGGGCATGAACCCGTGACCCCTGCATCGGCAGGCGGACTCTCAACCACTGCGCCACCAGGGAAGCCCTCTTTGCCTATTTTTAACTGATGTGCTTTTATTTTTAAATATGAGCACTCTAGATAACGTAGAAAGGATTGCTTAATTATATCCTTATTTTATTCCAATGTGTCATTTGCCTGTTTGTTTATAACAGGGATTTTGACATGCACAAGCTTTAATTTTGCACATAGGACATTTTCTCAGTTCTTCTATTTATGATTAGACAGTCTTTTCTACCCTAAGATAAATTAAATTTTCACTTATATTTTCTATTTATTTGTGATTTCATTATGATTTATGAGTTATAAAATTCATCCATCCGGAATTAATTTTTTTTAAATATTCATTTATTTAGTTGGCTACCCCAGGTCTTAGTTGTGGCCATTTGGGATCTAGTTCCCTGACCAGGGATTGAACCGACGTCCCTTGCATTGGGAGCACAGAGTCTTAACCACTGGACCACCAGGGAGGTTCCCCAGAATTAATTTTGACAAAAATTATTTTTCAAAAATTAACTAATTAATTAACCAAATGTTAATGCTAACGTTTTCCAACATATTAGTGATGACATCTGCTTTTAAAATAACTTCATATATGTGTGTGTATTTATTTATACACTTGAATTTTCTGTGAACGATGTGTTGATCCTTTTATCAGTTCCATGCCATTTGATCCCTGTAGTTTGGGTCAGTTTTAATCCCTGCCGCTGCAAGTTCCTCTTTTTCTAATATTCTTGGGCAATTATCACATGTTTATTTTTCCAGATGACCATTGGAATCGCTTAGTTAAGCTTAAAGGAATAAATTCCCTTGGAATTTTGGTTGGAGTTGCACTAAGTCTATAAATTAGTATGTGAAGAACTGAATATTCTTTACACTATTCAGCTTTCCCATTCACTGATCTATCATCCCTATTCAAGTTTTCTTTCAATAGAATATTGCTTTGTTTGTACAGAATTAGAGTGGCCCTCCTGGCACCCAGGGAAGATGGGAGCAGGGCACAGAGGTGTAAGAGAGGAGAGAGAGGCTGGATGCAGCTTGGTGCCGTCCACGCTCACCTCTGACACAATACCCTACTGGGGGCCCCACATGGGGTCCCTTTAGTGAGGTATACTGCTCAGAGGCCCAGGGCTGCTCACACATGATACCGATACCTGTCATCGCCTCTATTTCTAGATCTTTTCTTGCTGTTCATGTCTTATTTCCACTCTTCACTTCTGATTATTTATCTAACTCTGGATTTATAGTTTTGCATAGCTCTGGGAAGATGGGTGGTTAGGTGATACTTAATCTGCTTTGATGTAGGAGGACATTATCGTGGGTGTGAGGCTACATACCTTGAAGCTGGCAAAATGCAGGGTCTCACTGCCCAATGTGGTGTCCAATTATGATTCCCTGGCTTTTGGTGCCCCTAGTAATTCACTAAATCAAGAGCCCAGCTTATTCCCAGAAAACTGCCTGTCATCTAAACTTTTGGACTATTTTAGTTTCTCTGTCTTTCAGGCTCCAGGTAAAGCCAGAGTTGTAGCTCTCAGCACGTGTGTGAGAGTGTATGTGTTGCTTAAGCAAATCTATCTAGACAGCCTGGAACTTTGAGCCTAGATTGCCTCTGGTTCCCATTCTTTATCAGTAACGTCTTTCAGCTCCCTATTTTCTCTTTCTTTGTGTAAAGGGGTCAGTCTTGCTGGAGCCAAGGGCTTCTATTGGAATGGAGGCGCAATAAGGTGGGTAGGAAGATCATTCTGGTCCTGGAGATTGTCCTGAGACAGAGGGTGGTCTCAGGGAGCCTCCAGGCATTCAAAACTGTCCTGGAACTCCAGGTTGATAAGACTTTGACTTAGATTAGGTTTGAATAACCAATCTTTTATGCTTTGGACATCCTCATTATCCTGCTGTAGGGCTAAGAGGTATTTCCCAGGACTTGAAAGATGCACCCTTATTCCACTTCCAGCTCCATCCTACAGCCTGCCTCACCGTGGATCTCAACTCGTCATCCTTACCCCAGGTCACTTGGGGATGGTGGTTAGAGCCTCTCACTGCTGGGTGTTTATTCTCTTTATGGTTTCCTGGTCTTGGTAAGAAGGAAGAGTTGGAGGAGGACAGCAAGAACCAAAAGAAGAGCTCCAGGTCAGTGCCCCGAGAGTTCTCATCATTCTTATCAGGACAAAAGAAAGTTTCTTGAAAGGGGTTGCCCCTCTGAGAAGCAGAAGGAAAGAACTTTTGTAGGTAAAGGGGAGGGGCAGGTAGGAGAGAGGAAGGAGAAGTTCACTGCTCTTTACAGTCATCCCTAGGTATCCAGGGAAGATTTGTTGCGGGACCCTCCACGGACAGCAAACCCCGTGGATACTCCATAGTTGGCCCTCTGTATCTGCAGATTCAACCAACATCGGACTGTCAACATAGTGCTATTTGATCTGCGGTTGGTTGAATCCGGAACCACCAATGGATGCGGAACCAGGGGCTGACTGTATATTTATTGAAAAAAATATTGGTGTGTAAGTGGACCTGTGAAGTTAAGAGTCAACTATATTTCCTTTCTTATTATAATTTAAACTTCTGGTTTTAGTGTGAATTTCTTTTGTGGAGAAGAATACTTTACTCACACCTTCTGTCTGCCCGTCTCAACTCTTATTCAGGTGTTCCTGGCTTGTGGCTTTGCAACCTTCCTCTGCTCTTACCTTTCCTCTTCTTGTTCTTCTCTTGCCTTATGGCCTGCACACCTGAGGTTCACCCCTCCCCTCTCTCTTCTTTCTCCGAAGGGTTGGGCTCCATGTCAAAGTCATTACGGAATTGTCTAATTATAACAGATTAATCCATTAGGATTTATGCCTTTCTATTTACTGGCTGGAACTATCCATTTCACAGCTGTGGCTCCCACATCTAACCAGCTAGCAGGCAATTTAAATGTAGAAAGCAATTTAACCTAGTTGGATACCAGACATCTCGCTTAATGTAGTGCATAAATTTTGGAGCTCTTTGCTCTCAGCCCTCAAAAGGACAGCCAACAGTTTCATGTCCTGGAAAGATTTGGCTTTTCAGGGAATTTACACCCCAAGAAGGGATCCTGGGTATTGGATTAAAAATAAAGGAGTCTTCAGATAAGGTCAGGGGTTGTTTTCAGGCCAGTTCAGATTTCCTTTTCCTTCCTCTTTTGCGGACAATAATCTTATGCTTAACTGAGCTTTCTGGGAGTCTGACATCAATTGGAGGGTACCTTATTTTCTTCTCTCTTTAACTTTCATTTATTGCCTGTTTGAGTGAAGTGTTCTTTTTGTACTGATGGTTGGGGTCACCCTGCTTGCCAAGAGCTTGCAGTCTGAATGACACCATGTCTTAATTCTCTTGGTACTCACAGCCCCTGGCCCAGCACCCAGCTTGTAGTAGCCTCTCATCAGAGGTGCCTCACGGCTGGAAAAAGAGATGGGGGAGGGTCATGTGACCTGACAAACCCAACTCTAAGCCCCAAACTAGAAGAAGCAGTGATCAAGACACATGAACTCACATGATGTGTGAATGCACAGCTACCTCTCTTGCAGGAAGGAGATGAGCAGAGAGAGATGTTTTGCTAAGAGTATGAGGAGGCACGTGGTCAAAGTTCCCAAGTACTGGAAGAGTTGCCAAGACAATGTGGGATTGGATTTTTCCTTTTCTTTTCCACATGGCCCCAGAGATATTAGGCTAAGGGGTGGAAGTTATAGGCAGAAAGAGTTGGATTTCACTTATTTCACAGTAGGCAGAACTGTGCATTGACCAAAGTTCTTTTAATGGAACCCTTGACTTAAAGAGGTACTAAACTTCCCACAACTATCTGTCCTTAAGCAGAGGCTGGATAGCCATGGGCAGGGAGGCTGTAGTGGGTTTTTAGAACCAGTCAGGGCTAGAGACCTCGAGGATGCTGTCTACCTGAGCCATGATGTCTACCTGAGTCGTGCTGTCTACCTGATGCCATGGCCACCTCTGCATCTGTCTTCAGGAATCTTGAAGCTGAAATGCGGGCTGTTTTCTCCACTCCTCCTGGCAGATGGGAAGAGAAGAGGGGGCTGGGAGCTTGCTTAGTTTTCAGTCCCTGAGCTGAGAGAGAAAGTGTAGGTTCCCTCATGTTCCCCACTGATTTGAGTTTAGCGCCTCTTGGGACAGGATGGTAATGGCGGCAGTGGACATGACCTGTGCATCAGTTTCTTCGTGCTGCCATAACCAAGTATCACAGACTGAGTGGCTTACACAACAGAAATTACTTTTGCAGTTTTGGAGGCTGGGAGTCTGAGAGCGAGGTGTTGCTCCCTCTGAAGGCTCTGGGGAGGGATCCGTTCCTGGCTTCTGTTCTCTCCTAGCTGCAGGTTTTTTCTCAGCTTGTGGCAGCATAACTCCGACCTTCACATGGCAGTCACCCTGTGTCCGAAATTTTGCCTTTTTAAAGGACACCAGTAATATCGGATTAGGGGTTCACCCTACTCCAGTATGACTTCATCTTAACTATATAGGGCAAAACCTTATTCCCCAATAAGGTCACATTCTGAGATACTAGGGGTTAGAACTTCAACATATGAATTTTGAGGGGCTGCTATTCAACCCATAACAGGGTGAGAGGGTGAGAGGGTGTGAGCTATGGAATGGTTGGTTTGATTGTAGGACCCCATGAAGCGTTGGCTGGTTTTTGATGGGTGTGAAATAACTCCAGAGGGTACCAGTATGAACCACTCTGTAAATCCATCAGTTGCTCTAGATAAAGCCTCAAATGGGTGTTTCCTCTTTTCTGAACTCTTAACAGTATTTAGAGGGCATGTCACAGTTTAGCCCTTAATTATGTCCTTATACTATTCTTTGATTCATGTAACGAAACTATTATTGAGCACCTACCATATATATGAGGCATGTGATATATACAATATCTGAATTAACTATGGCTCTGTGAAATAGATATCCTTTAATTCATTTTACAGGTGAAGAAATAGATGCTTAGAGGATGTTCTGTAACTTACTCAAGGCCATACAACTAGTAGGTGGCAGAACTGGGATTTGAACCCCTGCCTATTTGGTTCTGTGATAACACATAACTTCCAAACTCATTTGTAAGCTCCTCAAGTGAATAGACTTCTCTTACATTCTTCTCACTCCCAGATGGATTAGGATTCATTGCAGACGTCCCCTTATAGTTCTTTGTGGTGAAACACCCAGGATTTTCTAGACGATCCCTAAGCCCCCTTTTATTTTTTAATACTCTGTGATGAATGATCCCCTTTTTGACTGATGCATCAGTTGATGTTGAATCAGAAGTTCTGAGATTACTCAGAGAGTCAGTATGTGACATGGGGTAGTGCGGAAGTGGCACTTGGTCAGTGCTGGACAGCCTGCCTCGTAGGTAACTGTGGGCAGCCCTGGTCCGCTGTTTTGCATTCAGAAGCTCTGTGTCTTCATTTCTCCAGGGGGCATCAGGCCTTGGCAAGTTGATTTCCACTTGCTCAGCTCACAAAAGTCTTATTGATAACCCAGAGTGCTGATTTATTAATATACAATGAGATCCAGTTGCCAAGAGGACTGAATGATTGTGGCAGCTAGACAGCACATGCACTTCTCACTCCTTGGGAAGCAGTTCAGTCCTGAAAGTTAGTAAACATGGAAAGAGACCAACAACGGGGTGCAGGCCATGGTGAACGTTTATCATCAAGCTGCGGTAATCTGACCCCATCCTTTTTTCTAAGCTCTGCCTACCAAGCAGCCAGCTGTATTCAGGTCAGTAGGTCAGGATGTCTTTTCTGGGGATGCTCACACTTTCGCTTTTGCTGTCAACCCAGAGGAGATGCTCCGTGATGGTATTTGTTACAACCTGCCCTTCCATGTAGCAGATTTCAAGGTGTAGAGGACATGGTTTCACTTTAGGTTGCCTGCTTCAGATGACCGATATTTCTTGAGTCCTGATCATGAGCTGGGTGCTGGGCTATGTGTTGCTGGGGGGGCCAGAGAGACCGAGTCCTCAAGGAGCATACAAACAGACGTTCATATAATATGGTGGTGAGTAACAAGAGGGGATGGGCGCTGGATTTGGTGGGAGCATGTGGAGGGGCTGGGGAAAGCCTGCAAGAAGAGATGGAGGGATAGATTGGGAGTTTGGGATTGACATGTACACACTGCTATATTTATTTATTTATTTAAATATTTATTTTTTGCGGTACGCGGGCCTCTCCCTGTTGCAGCCTCTCCCGTTGCGGAGCACAGGCTTCGGACGCGCAGGTTAGCGGCCATGGCTCACGGGCCCAGCCACTCCGCGGCATGTGGGATCTTCCCGGACCGGGACACGAACCCGTGTCCCGTGCATCGGCAGGCGGACTCTCAACTACTGCGCCACCAGGGAAGCCCCACACTGCTATATTTAAAATAGATACTCAACAAGCACCTACTGTAGAGCACAGGGAACTCTACTCAATATTCTGTAATAACCTAAATGGGAAAAGAATTTGAAAAAGAATAGATATATGTATAACTGAATCATTTTGCTGTACACCTGAAACTAATACAACATTGTTCATCAACTATACTCCAATATAAAATAAAAATTAAAAGAATAAAGTAATGGACGCCTAAAAAAAAAAGAAGAGATGGTGTTGGGGTTGGATCTCCAAGAGTGAGTAAGAGTTAGCCAGGACCAAACCAAAGAGAACAAAACACAGAAACAAAAACTACCTGGCACAGGGAAACGGATCAACAGAATCATGGATCGTGTCAAGGGGTGTGCGTGCGCACGCGCGTGTGTGTGTGTGTGTAAAAGTGGATTGGAATTAGAGGTCACCATGCTGGGAGGTGAGGTGAAGTAGTTGACAAATCGTGGAGCACTGTCTTGCACTAGTTAGGGGGCACAGAATTCATCAGCCCTGCAGATGACAGAATCACTGCCATCTCCCAAGCAGAGGAGGGCCCTGGTCAGACTGGGGTTCTCTGGGGAGCTGGCTGTGCAGAGGGTGTCCAGATGGACCTCTTGGAGCCTCCCTGCTCTCCTCCATACACATGCCAGAGGAGTCACTCTGGAGGGGAGGGAGAGGGGCTACTTCTTGGCTTAGAGGACACAGTTCTGCCTGCCTCCCAGTAATTGTGGGCAGTGCCAGAGGGAGGCATTTCCCAACCCAGCAGTGGACTTATAGCGTTCACTTTTTTTTTAAAAAGAACATTTATTTATTTATTTATTTTTGGCTATGTTGGGTCTTCGTTGCTGCACGCGGGCTTTCGCTAGCTGTGGGGAGCCAGGGCTACTCTTCGTTGTGGTACGCCAGCTTCCATTGCGTGGCTTCTCCTGTTGCGGAACACGGGCTCTAGGTGCCTGGGCTTCCGGGCTTCCATAGTTGTGGCTCATGGGCTCTAGAGAGCAGACTCAGTAGTTGAGGCACACCGGCTTATTTGCTCCGTGGCATGTGGGATCTTCCCGGACCAGGCCTCGAAACTGCGTCCCCTTCATTGGCAGGCGGATTCTTAACCACGGTGCCACCAGGGAAGCCCACGTTCACTTTTTTTTAAAACAATTTTTTTGGCTGTGTCACATGGCTTATGCTATCTTAGTTCCCACTAAGGCTAGTGGGATCTCAGTTCCACGATCAGGGATTGAACCCAGGCCCTCAGCAGTGAGAGCACAGAGTCCTAACCACTAGAACGCCAGGGAAGTCCCTTGGTTCACTTTCTTTTGGAAGATTAGAATCCTCTGCTCCTGAGCACACTGTGGACTGTTGAGAGCTGCTACAGGTTGGAGAAACAGTGTGTGTGTGTATGTGTGTGTGTGTGTGTGTGTGTGTTCCTGAGTGCACACACACAGTCATCTACAACTGTGAGCTTAGCATTAACTAATCAATACCTGAGTTATTCTCGCCTCTCTATTCACTCAGCATCTATTCCAGCACTGATTACATTGTATTTATAATCTTTTTCCATCTCCTCTACTTGACAGTGGGCAGAGGCTGTCTTCATCATTTCAGAGGTACTCCCTGAGCATAGTAGTTTGTGGAACAAATGAGTAAATGGAAGAGAAGTGGCGCGTGTGCTCCTACGCATGGGCCTGGCCTGGAGCTGGCAGGCAGAGAACACTGAGGAAGGCAGGCCCTGCCCCATGGCTGCGCCAGGTGGGACGCCAAGGGCATTCAGGGTCTTAAGTGGAGGGTGAGCCTTGGATTAGTGTATGAACTGTTTGAGGAGGCAATGCTTTGAAAACTTGTGGCTCCTACAGGAAAGTCATGGGTCAAAAGGGAACCAGGGTGGACCCCTGGTTGTCCCCGTCGGCTGGGCCTTTGATGTGGTGATTGGGCTCCCTGACTGCCGGACATTACAGACGTCGGAGGTAGGATGGTAGGAAGGGCTTCTCTGGGTGGATGTTTTCCCCTGGGAGCCTCTCTTTCCAAGGATGGAGCGTGCTCTCACCTGACAGGTACTGGCTGGTCAATCCAAAAAGATTGCTGAAACAGCGTGTTGTAGGAAAAAAAAAAGAAGAAAAAAAAAGAAAAAGAGACGTATGCATCTTAAGCATTTTATTTTAATTTGAAATATATAAATGTGTACCTATTTGCCAATCCTTTGATGAAGGGTCAAAGCCCAGTCTTTGAATAGGGGTCTGCTAACTGGAGTTCTTCTTCACCTTTCCTGCATTAACCACATCTATGATGCATTAGCTAAGAAGTCTAGTTTGGGTTTTTTAAAAATGGAGCAAAAACCCTAAGCCCTGTGCAAAACAACATGAGTGTAGAATTCTAGATTTTTGTGATTACTCCCACTGCTTCCCCACCTGCTCCGCAAACCCCAGTCTCTGTTAGGGGTCTCACAGCACCTTATTTAACGACACGGGCAGGGCCGTGCCTTATCAAGTCCCCTGACAAAGTGTTCAATATGCTCTACTCGGAATCACCAGCTGCCTTTTCGCACTTGTAGTTTATTACTTGGCGTAATCTTTAATCTAGTTTCATAATCAATAGTAGGAAGTATAATTGGCAGTAGATTCTGGATCAAGAGATGCCGGGAGAGGGGGCCCGGGTGTTCCGGGAGCAGCCCAGTGATCACCGGTGCTGAGCGGGCCACGGGTCCCCATCAGCGGAGGAATTAGGGAGCGCCTGCGCCGTGTCCTCTTGTCCTGGGGACTTCAGGGCTGCTGTGTCTGCCGATTTCCCCTCTGCTCTAGTGCAGAGTTTGCATCCTCAGGGGAAACCCTTCTAATCTCTCCTTTCCCCTGCCTCCACCCAGGCTCCTCCCTGAGGCCTCTGGACACCCAGAGCTCTCTTGGTTTCTTACCAGTCACGTAGATATAGGATGGATTCCCAGCTCTATCATGTAATGGGGTGTAACTTTGACCGACACACTCAACTGCTTTCAGCCTCCTGCACTGCCTTGTGGTGGGGTAGTAAATTAAATCAGGCAAGTGTGTTACAATGATAACTCATGCTATGGAATGCTTACTGGAAGGCAGGGCTTTCCCTAGATGTCCTTACTTCATTTTTGCAAAACCCAGTGAGCTAGGTGCTACGGATCCCAAATTACAGCAGAGGACACTGAGGCTCAGGGTGCTTAGGCTTCCTAGTTGGCGAGCAGCAGAGCTGAGAATCAACCCCAGCACCCGCGCTCTTATTCTTGGGGAAATGTTACCCCCATCACAGGGTACGTGGGCCATAAGTGCACAGAAATGTATAAATGCATGGTGGATGCACCCTTCTCCTCTCAAATCCCTGCCTTACCCCCCTCCCAGGAGGGCAGGGGCAAGTCTTCTGCCTCTTTATATAAGGTAATGCCAAGCGCAGCATGGCAGAGATGGTTGGATGTCCACCCCCCCTTCCAGTGTCTGGCGCTGTTGCGGGATGGTGCCTGCCCAGCCAGGAACCTCTTTACCCAGCACCTCTCCACCCAGGTGTGGTCACGGGGCAGAGTCTTACCATGTCCACACCTGACTCCCCAGACTCCACCTCTTCACCCAGGTGTGTGGCTGTGTGGCAAAGTCCACTCCTGGCTCCCCACATCCTCCCATGTGGCCCCCCCATCTCTCCCTTTCTCTCTCTGGCTACGTGAACAGTCAGAGCCACACATCGAAGATGAAGGTCCCTCTGTCGGCCTGAGTCCCTAAATGACTGTGCAGTGCAGGGTCCCCATCCTACCTGCCAGCTGGACTTGAAGAGAAGAACCAACGTTGGGGTCTGTCTGTTACAGCCAAAATTGCCAATTCAATTATATTTGCCGCAGCGGGATGTAGTGAAAAAGGATGCTGGGCGATCAGGAAAAGCACAGCTCAGATTCCAACCCTGCCATTTTCCAGCTGCAGTACCTTAAACAAATTCATTCCTCTTCTTCTTGGTTCCTTAGATAAGACATAGTAATACATTCCTAAGAGGCATAATAATACCTACCTTGGAGGGTTTTTGCGAGGATTAAATGAAAGTGACCGAGTTCAGCATACAGTGGATGATCCACGTGGGGCACGTTGTTGATCATCTATTCATTTGATAAAGCTTTAATAAAAACCTATGCTGTGCCCCAAACTCTTTGAGGAACAAAAGATGCAGGAGATGCCTCTACCCTTGGGAGATGTCTCTACCCTTAGGAGATGGCCCTCTAATTGGGAAATGTGGCTGACACACAGGAAGTGGTTGAGTGACATCTCTAGGTGACATGGGACGTGGGCTGGGGCAGCGGGGCATACTCAGAGCCTTTGTGAGAAAGCAGCCCTTGGCCGGAGGGAGGCTTCCTGCGGAGGATGCCGAGGAGGACCTGTGGGAGAGCCCTGAAGGAGACGGAAGCCCAGTGACTATGCAGCACAGCACCCCTCTTGATTTCTGGTCCTCTGTGTTGCCTGTTTGGTGGGGAGACTAGAGTGATGAAGACATTGGAGGAGGGAGGAGGTGCCGGAGGGCCGGGCTGAAAGCTGTGCTCTTGAAAGGGTCGTGTGTGACCAGCCAAGAGGAGGTCATGGTGCCACGACAGCGCCTGCCACCCAGCTGGAGCGTTTGCAGTGAGGGGCTAGGGGAAGAGCTTCATTCTGGAGCCCGCACAGGGATTTCACTGTATTCACCAGGCAGCTGGCTCTTTCAGCGCCAAGAGGTGGAGTGTGACCCCACGTCTCTGGCCTTGGTGGAGGCATCAAGAACGATGCTGGTGACACAAAGTGAGGCTCATTTCTGAGCAGGTCTCCAGTTCTGCTGGCACTTCCACCGGATCCTTTATGAGACAGCCTCCACCTCAGGGACCCCCGAGCGACTGGTGTTTTCAGCCAGGAGGCCAGAACTCCTTCTCCAGGGACCGACCGAGCCGTGTGTCATCCCTATACAAGCAAGAGCCACGGCAGCTCACCTCGAAGAGGCTGTTTGTTGTAGGCCAGTAGTGCCCCTCTCCGGGCTCCCCACGCATCCCTTTGTGTTCAGTGTTTTCCGGGTTAATTAACCTTACTGTCCTCACTGTAGTCTGTAATGAGGCACACTGGACAATTATGTCATCCATTCTGCATTACTGATGTGCGACCCGCCTGCCAAAGACAATGATTAATTATTACCCTATTGGATTGTGCTGCACACGAGCATGAGGCACCCTTGGTCCAGATGCCAGGATGGTTGGCCAGTGTTTGGGGCTCCCTCTGGGGTCTGGGCCAGCTGTATTATTGGAGGGTCAACCAGAGCGCATGAGCTGGCCAGCCCGCTGGGGGCAGGTATCCTTGGATGAAACCAGAAGTGGGAGCACCTTCAGCCATACTGGGAAGTGAACGTGACTCCCAGCCTTCCCATCAGGTCTTTTGCCCCATGGGCAGCCCTTGCTGCCCTCAGGGATCCGGCCACGCTCTTCCCCTACCCCGCAGGCCCAGACAGCTGGAACCCAGCATGAAGGTCTGTTTCGTGTGTTTGTGGAGGTTGTGAGGGCACATGGGTGTCGGGACTTTCCTGTATCCCACTCCTCCCCTCACTGCTATATTAATCATGTTTTTAATTTTCCGTATTTTATGATGCTTTGACATCTTGGGCACCCTGCTGGCTGGGGGAAGACTGCCCCTCCCAGGACTGGCTGATTCCTAGAGATAATAAAACCACGTGCCTATGAACATGACTTTCATAGACAAACCAACCGAGCCCAAGTTCATACCCCAGGCACCTCTTTTATCTCTAGCTTTCACCCACCGAGCCAATATTCTCCTGTCCTCAGTCACCCCAGGGGCCAGGTACCAGACAACTAGAGACCAGCACATGCTGACATTATTCAGGGTAGCCAGTCCTCAGCAGTTACCCCTGGCCTGCCTTGCCTTATCGATGAAAAACACAGTGGGGACTGTGTCCTGTGCTTTCCCCTCACTCCTGCTTCTGCCTCCTGACCGACCCTGGTGCTTCCCCATGTGGCCCTGCCTGGTGTCAGGCCTCTCATCTCTGGAGGAACTGTAACAATAAAATCTTTCCTCGTCATCACTCAGTCACCTCCATGAATTAAAATCCCACAGGTACGTTTTAATACAACTACCACCAGGGAAGGTCCTGCTTCCTGATCCCCAAAGAAGCCCTGCCTGGAGTCTTGGTGGTGCTTGTCCCACTGGGGATGGCTGACTGTGATTGTTCCTGTGGGCTGATGTCACAACTTCTGAGTAGGGGATGAGATGATGGTTCCTAGCCCTTTTTAGTTTATTTGGAGAGTCCTGTTTGCACACCCAGTTCGGTTTGTATTTTTCAAAAGGTCTGGGGTCACCAGGTTAGGGCCTCCCAGAGTAGGAATGGAGGTTCCTGGGAGCCTCTTTGGGTGGGGAGACCAGAGAGTAGGAGGAGTCAGAGCGTGCGGGAGTGCAGGAGGAGAGACAGAGTGCTTCCCCAGGCATAGCCCTGGGAAGCAAAGGTTTCACCTGACGCATCAGTTTCCTCATCTGTGAAATGGGGCTCAGAACATTTGCCTCCTCTGCATCATGGGATTTGAGCAAGGGCGATTCTGGGAATTGATGTGGAGCCTCTTTAGAAAGGCCTGGAACATAGTCCTGTTTGTGACTGGCAACTTTGTGACAGGACATTTGGGGAAGGCCGGGGACAGCCTCAGGGAAATGGGAGGTGGTGGGAATCTTCCAATCAGGTTGAGGGATGATCCGTCTTTGCGATGGTTCAGTGGCTTGTTCTGGTTCTCCACGGACCCAGCTATCTGATTAAAGTAAAACTCTTTCCCTGTGGCATCATCTCCAAAGAGAGGATGAGGAAATTAAAAATTGCTGTAATGATAATAATGACAAACCCAATATAAATACACAAAGAGAATAAACCGTGGTGGACTGTGGAAGCTCCAGGCTCCTTCCAGGGCCCAGATGGGCCATGGCTACTGGCTGACTTTCAGGGATGACACTGGTACAGGTGGGAAAGTGACAGAGGAATTTCCTGTGGCTTCTGTGGGGGACCTGGTCTCTGCTCTCAGAGTTTGGAGACTTCCAGGTAGGAGCATGTGCAAGGCTGGCCTGGTTGCCTGGTGGGGGACTTAAATCTTGGGTCCCCCTTTAATGAAAACAACCAGAGGTATCGGACACTCAGCAGTTTATTTATAACATTCAGGGAGACATGAAATGCTTTTCTGACCTTCAGGGTCAGAAAAACCCACCCAATATTTTCCCTCATTCATTCGTTCCCTTCCCATCCTCCTCCCTCCCTCTCTCCCTTCTTTTCCTCCTTTCTCCCTCTTTTCCTTACTTCCCCCCTTCTTCCTCCTTTCCTTCCTTCTCCCTCCCCCCTTCCCTCTTCTCTGCCTCTCCCCTTGCCTCCCTGTCTCTCCCCCTCCCTCCCTCTCTCCCTTCCTTTGAACAAATATTGCATCCCAGCCCCAGGTTCTTGGTACACAGAGATGAACAAGGCCCAGTGTTTGCCCCTGAGGAGGCTTCTTGGGTGCTTAAGTCTGTAGAGAATTATTAAAAACCACTGACCTGCAGAAAAAAAACAGATCTTCCTCTATCTGATTGGAAGCATCTCACTATCTTATGAAACCCCAAGGCTACTGTGAATTCCTGCCCTTCCCACAGGTTCTGGGAAAGATGGAGCAGCAGACAGTGCCAGTGCCTTGGAATCGTCCAGAGGGCTCATGCTTCCTGGCAGTGTGGACACCAAGAAGGGGCACTTTACCCACCTGGCTTCCTGGAGGAGGTGGACCCTGGAAGCTGAGACCCCTGGAAGGTTCCCGATGGCCCTGGCTCTGCCCACGCTGATGGCCCTGCTGGTCCCCGTGGAAAGCACCTGATGCTTCCCCAAGTCCCCCATCTCTAGTTGAGACCCTTTCCTGTGCTTCGCAGTGAGTGGCTATCTAACGGCTTCCTGGATAACACTGCACATGATGGATATTTACCAGTGTACGAGGCACTGTGCTCTGTGACAACCAGGGTCATTGCATTTACTCTTCATTATCCTATAAGGCAGGGCTCCAAGGGCAAGAGAGTACAGCTCAGAGTAACCCACCCAAAGTGACCCCACAGCACTGCCTGGTGGCCGTGGATACCCCAGACCCAACCTGTGGGAAATTCCACTTATTTTCTGCCTACCCTTTCCCTATTGGCTCCTCCCCCAGTGCCTTCCAGCATTTTCTGTCCAACCAGTCCCCACTTGTGTTTGGCTTCCTTTCCATTCATCCCACCTGCCCCACTGGATCAGTTGCCAGCAACAACTAAAACACTTACTATTCATTGGTCTCCTCACGGTAGCGTTGTGTTAGGACTGTACGTATGGGATTTGTAATCATAGAAGCCACTCTGTGAGGTAGATCTGCTCTTCCCTCTAACACATGAGGAAACGGACCTGGAGAGGATGAGGGGCACGCCCATGGCCTGCTCACTCATAGGCTGCAGAGATGGGCTGTGCACCCACATCTGTCTGAGTCCTGATTGCCTACTCCTCGCCACCATGCTGGCATTCACCCTCCTTGCTAAACCTTGCTAGAGCCAGTTAATTGTACTTCCCTGCACAGGCTTCTGGTCCACCTCTGTGGTACTAGAATAATGACCCACCAAAGCTGTCCAGGTCCTGATTTACAGACCCTGTGAATACACTGTTTATATGGCAAGGGGGGATTAGGGTTGCAGGTGGAATTAAGGTTGCTAATCAGCTGAGATGGTCCTGGATTATGTGGGTGGGCCTAATCTCAGGGGCTCTTTACATGTGGAAGAAGAAGGTAGGAGAGGATCAGAGAGAGGTTGGAAGACGCTCTGCTGCTGGTTTTGTAGATGGAGGGGCCAGGAGCAGGGAATGTGGGCAGCATCTAGAAGCTGGAAAGGGCAAGGAAATGGTTTCTCCCCTACAGCTTCTGGAAGGAACACAGCTCTGCAGGTCCCTTGATTTCAGCCTAGGGAGACCTATTTCGGATGTTTGACCCCAGAACTGTAAGATAAATGTATGCTGTTTTAAGCATGAAGTTTGTGATCATTTGTTACAGCAGCTGTAGGAAACTCATACATCCCCTGCAGCCTCCAATTCAGGACTAATTATCTCTCTCTTGAACCGTGGCCTCCAACCGTCCTCCACTCTTCCTTCTAAAGGGCCCACACTTCATCTTCTTAAGCAAATATCGTCTTTCTTGGCCCAGGAATTTTCACTGCTTCCCACCACCAAATCTGTGAGGCTGCTGGTCTCTGCACACATGGCTCTGCCTTCCCTCTAGCCAGTGCTGAGGAGCCCCCTGCTCCCCTCAAAGGCTGGTGTCCCCTCGGGTGCTCTGGGTGGCTTCTTCCTGATCATCAGTTTCTCCCTTCCTATGCTCACAGCTCCCGTTTTAATCACCTTCCTCATGTCAGGGCCTTTGCACTGGCTGCTTCCTCTGCCCAGAATCTTCTTTCTCCAGGTAACCATGTGGTTCATGTGCCCACTTGTTGTTCAAGCGCACCACCCCCCCCCCCATCTAGGTTCGCAGCCCCCATTTCTCTCCTAGTTGGTTCTTTTCGTAGTTCTCACTGCAGCCTGACTCCGGAGCCTCCCTCTCTTCATTTGTGAACTGCCTCATCCTCTTTGCTTGCTTTGCTCATTGCTTATCTCCAGAGCCTGGAATAGTGCCTGGCAAACAGTAGGTGCTCAGACAATATTTGATGGAAGCATGAATCATCTTTTATCAGTTTAAATACCAGTTGGATGCTGGCCGATCCCTATATCTTCAGCCCCACCCTCTCCCCGAGTTCTAGATCTGTCCATCCACATGCTATTTGACACCTCTACTTGGGTGTTTCACAAGCATCTCAAACCTAATAAGCCTCGAGTTGGATTCCCGTTTCCTCCTCATACCCTCTGACCCGTTCCTCCCCTGGTCAGTTAAGCCAAACAGCAGTAATTATCCTCAATGCCCTCTTTGCCCCACTCTTCACACCTGGTCCATCAGCAAGTCCTGTGGCCGATGCCTCACAGCTGCCCACCTGTCCCCAGCCACACTGTTACCTTAGCCCTCATAGCTGTTCTCTTTGCCTCCACTCTTGTCCCCCACAACTTCATCTGCACACAGCAGTGCAAGGGTCTTTTAAAAAATTTTTTTTTAAATTTACAATAGTTTTAGATTTAGAGAAAAGTTGCTAAGGTAACTCAGAGAGTTCCCATCCACCCCCACCCAGTTTGCCCTATTGTCAACGTCTTACATTGCTATGGTGCATTTTGTCACAACTAAGGAACCAACCTTTGTACCTTGCTATTAACTAAACTCCACCCTTTGTTCAGATCTCTCTAGTTTTCCGTACTATTCTTTTTCTGGTCCAGGATCCCATTCA
This sequence comes from Leucopleurus acutus, assembly GCF_964270905.1. NCBI lineage: Eukaryota > Metazoa > Chordata > Mammalia > Artiodactyla > Delphinidae > Leucopleurus > Leucopleurus acutus. The sequence continues at coordinate 99,559,266 of NC_139150.1, read as the reverse complement.
GGTCCCATGTTACCTTTAGTTATCATGTCTCCTTGGGTTCCTTCCTGCTGTGACTGTTTCTCAGACTTTCCTTATTTTTGGTGACTTTGCTAGTTTTGAGGAGTGTTGGTCAAGTATTTTGTCAAAAACCCCTCAATTTGGGTTTATCTGACGTTTTCCTCATGTTTAGGCTGGAGTCATGGTTTTGGGGAGGAAGACCACAGAGGTGAAGTTCCCTTCCCATCAAAGGTACATGCTAGCAATGTGATGTGTCACTGTCGATGTTGACCCCGGTCACCCGGCTGAGGCAGTGTTTGCCACGTTTGTCCACTGGACACTTACTTTTTTCTCCTCACTTTCTGTATTCAACTCTTTTGAAGGGAGTCACCAAGAGCAGCCCACATTCAAGGGGCAGGGGAGGAGAGAATTAAACTGCATCTCCTGGAGGGGAGATTATCAACATAAATGATTTAGAGTTCTGTATGGGAGACTTGTCTCTTCTCCCCCATTCATGCATTTATTCACTCATTCCTTTATTAAGCCATCTTTTATGTATGTCAGTATGGAGTCATGGGCATTTATTTCATACTTTGCATTATAATCCAACGCTATGTTATTTATTTGGGGCTCAAACTGTTCCAGCTTTGCCCTTTGGGGCCTCCTTCAGGTTGACTCCTATGTCCATTTGACATGCTCCCATCTCTTTGTTTTTTGAGCACGTTCTTCCTTTCTGTCTCTCCAAATTGCTGTGGGCTCATCTGGTATGTTCCCTCACCCTACCTGAGAATCAGCTATTTCTCCAGGTGTCCTGAAGTCCTTTGGTTGGAGAGTTGTACTAGAAAGAATGGTCTGGGTGCTGGGGGTGCTCGCTGGCACTGGGCCAAGGATCTTTGAAAAATGCAAACTGAGACACCTCCTTTTTCACTTGGAATAAAGTATATACTCCTTACCATGGTCATTTGGCTCCTGGCCATCTTTTCAGTCATGTTTTAAGCCACTGTGCAGCTATGATGAGCCTGTTTCTTCTCCTCAGATGAATCTTTGGACTCACTGTGTCTGCTTGGGTCTTTGCCTGGGTGACTCTGGGTCCCAGGGAAATGCCCCTGGACTCTAGCCCTTACCTGCCTAGCTTGCCTTGGTCTTCCAGCCCAAGGAAAGACCATGGTTGTGAAAGAACGATGACCTCCAAGCCTTTGTACTGCCATCTGCACGTGGCAGTCTCTGATGGAAAGCCTGTCCTTCCCTAGAAAGCTTTATTTTTCTTGAAGACCTAGCTCAAAGGTGCATGAAGCCCTTCTGATTCCCAGTGACCTGCAAAGCTGTCGTGCCCTCTTTTGTTCCTGGAGATTGGTGCGAATGTCTCCATGAAAGCACCGGCACATGGAACTGTAAGTAGCTTGCAGACACCCTTTTGTTGCTCACAAGTGAGCTCCCTGAAGCTGCCAACCATGATTTGCCCATCTTGGCTTCTTCGTTCAAGACTCTCAGTAAGTAATTTATCAAGTGGATCTGGGACTTGCCATTTAAGTTCCCCAGACCTCTTCAGCGAAAGTCTCCCTAGGAAAGGATGAGCAGGTCACCAGGGGAGCCATTTCCAGCCCTCAGAAAGGGCTTGGAAGATTATGGCAAAAGTGGCTTCCCATTTGCTTTCTCCTTTCCCTTCTTTGGAAGAGAGAGCTGGAGGGTGGAATGGTCACTTCTAGCAAAGCTTTCTGATATTTCAGCAGCTATAAAGGAGATCCCGTCATCCCCAGTCTTATCTTAAAATCTCCTTGATGTCTGTGTCTTTTTTTTTTTCCCATCTCTGAAGATCAATAATATTGCAGAAGTGAGAGATCAAGGTTTTTCAAGTGGTGGGTGAGCAGGGATGGGGGCTGGGAGTGGGGGTGGAAGGAAAGTTCCCATTAAACTCATCCTTGGATGATGTTTCTAGATGCACCAAGTTACCTGCTCTCCCCTCTCTACCCCCATTCCTCCACCCCTCCCTCTCTTTCCTATAAACAAAGCCATAGCCTCAAACAACATTTGTAAAGCACATTATAAAATGCTTCTAATAAATCCCTAACAGCCTTGGCCATAACCAGCTGAAAGAAAGGTGAGTATGACACAAAATTGTCAGGTTAGAACAACAAATTGGGCCACAAGAGCAGGGATTTATTCATCTTTGTAAGTGTGCTATAAAAGTTCATATAATTTCACAAATAAATATGAACATTGCTTAGTAAATGGCTCCTGGATTTAGAGCCCCAGAACCACAGGAAGGAGCACATTAGCACCAACAGTGCAATTTCAGATATGGGGCAAATCAACCTGGGGGTTGCCAACCAGATAGCCTCAGCGTACTCCTGTCCCTTCTCAAATGTGTGGGGCACCCCAGGCTGGGCAGCAGGAGGGCTGGGCAGCTCCCGGGATTCAAGACCAGAACTGGATGCCAGACGGGGACTGGTGGGCCCTGGTGTCCTCCTGAAGGTCTGTGAGGCCTTGGATGAGCAGGGAAGTTCACGGAGGAAGGCAGCTCCCCGCTATGGGTAGGTGAGTGGGCAGATGTTGGGGTCAGGTGGGCTGGCAACCCTGGAAGTAGGGTGACCAACCTCCAAGTTTCCTGGCACTGAGGGGTTTCCCAGGATGCTGGACTTCCAGTTTTATAACTGGGACAGTTGGTCACCCTACCACTCAGAGCAGTGATCCTGGGGCCTCCTTTATTGCATACTGCCTCCTGTTGATGGGTGGCCCCAGAAACTGGGTGTGGGGAGGAAAGGAAAAAGAGGCAGGGCTTCAGAGAAGGTGGAATTGGATTTACATCAGTGTTTTTCAACTCTGGTTGCATTTGAAGTACTTTTAAATAGTATTAATTTCCAGGCGATGAAAAGATGCTCAACATCACTAATCATCAGGGAAATGCAAATAAAACCCACAAAGAGATATCATCTCACACCTATCAGAATGGCTATCATGAAAAAGACCACAAAGAGGGCTTCCCTGGTGGCACAGTGGTTGAGAGTCCGCCTGCCGATGCAGGGGACACGGGTTCGTGCCCTGGTCCGGGAGGATCCCACATACCGTGGAGCGGCTGGGCCCGTGAGCCATGGCCGCTGAGCCTGTGCATCCGGAGCCTGTGCTCTGCAACGGGAGAGGTCACGACAGTGAGAGGCCCGCGTACCGCAAAAAAAAAAAAAAAAAAAAGTAAAACAAAAAGACCACAAAGAACAAATGTTGGTGAGGATGTGGAAGAAAGGAAACCCTCGTACGCTGTTGCCACAGCCTCAAACGCTGTTGGTGGGAAAGTAAATTGGTGCAAACACTGTGGAAGACAGCATGGACATTTCTCAAAAAACTAAAAATAGAACTACCTTATGACCCAGCAATTCCACTGCCGGGAATATATCTGAAAAAACCCCGAAAACACTAATTCGAAAAGATACATGCACCCCAATGTTCATAGCAGCATTAATTACAATTGCCAAGATATGGAAGCATCCTAAGTGTCCATCAGCAGACTAACGGATTAAGAGACTATGGTAAATGTATACAATGGAATGCCACTCAGCCATAAAAAAGAATGAAATTTTGCCATTTGCAACAACATGGATGGACTTGGAGGATATTATGCTAAGTGAAATAAGTCAGACGGAGAAAGACAAATATTGTATGATATCACTCATATGTGGAATCTTAAAAATACAGCAGACTAGTGAATATAACAAAAAAGAAGCAGACTCACACATACAGAGAACAAACCAGCAGTTACCAGTGGGGAGAGGGAAGGAGGGAGGGGCAATATAGGGGTAAGGGATTAAGAGGCGCAAACTATTAGGTATGAAATAAGCTACAAGAATATATGGTACAGCACAGGGAATATAATCAATATTTTATAATGACTATAAATGGAGCATAACATTTAAAAATTGTGAATCACTATATTATACACCTGTAACATATAATATTGTACATTGACTATACTTCGATAAAAAAAAAGGAGAAAAAAACCTATTAATTTCTAGCCTCATCCCAGACCGCTAAATTGGAATCTCCATGGGTGGGGTCCAGGCATGGGTACTATTTCAGGGCTCTCCAGGCGATTCTGATATGCATGGGACATGATTCAGAGGTGTGGAGGATGCCTTCTCCCGCTCATCCAATGCTACAACTTGACTGCCCCTTCTTAGTGCCTGGTAGGAGCTGTCCTTTGATCCATCTATCCTCTTTTCTCTTGTTGCCATCACCAACGCCCAACCCCATTTAAATACCAAATCAGATTGGCTCAAACAAGCCATATTTGCTAATTCAGTCATGAATCCACCAGGAGCACTGGCTGACCCTTTCCCATCTGGTGCTTTTCTCTTGCAGACACAGCCCAGATAAGAAATGATGACCTGCATTTTCAAACCAAAGATGTTACAAATAGGAAAGTCTGTCCTCACGAGCATTCTTTTTTATAACTAAGGTAAAAATGTTGTAATGAAATTTGGTAGAACACGTATGTCTCTGCCCCTCTCCATGGTAGCTGGGGTAATAACTTGGCACTCGCTCATCATTCACTCTGTTGGCTGGCAGCACACACAGACTCTAAATTTAAACCCAGTATATCCTCCTGTACACTTGAAATTTTGTTTTTGGACTGGCTGACTGCATGGAACAGGAACTTGGATTGTGAGCGCTAGGCTAAGCATCGCTCTCTGTTATGGCCTGTGGTAGAGAGTGGATCACAGCTCCCAGAAGAGGGAGTTTGGTCTCCCTGGAAACCTGACTTTGATGCACAAAGATCTCAGCTCTCATGTGCTGCATCTGTCCTGTGACATCCTCTCATCTGATCTTTCAGGCTACCATTCTCTGAGCTCCACCACTGATTGTCAGCAGCCCCAATTCTGTGCTGAACAATGGTGTCTTAATCACTCAGCGCTCTGACAGCTTGTAAAGCAATGTGTTGCGGGGGGCAGGGGGGTCTCATGTGATGCTGGCTTTCATGGTCCTCTCACTATTTTATGAGTGTGGAAAGTCCATAGAGATGTAGAATCAGAGGTTGGGTCTCGGTCCCACTTTACTTCGTGGCTCTCCAACCTTGGACAAATCCCTTAACCCCTTTGATCCTTAGTGTCCTTCTCTGTATAATGGGAAGAATGGGATTGTAGACATGTGGAGTGTATGATGCTATATGCAGTACCTGGCACATATTAGGTATTCATTGTGCTTGCTATCTCTCTCCCCAACTTCCTTCTGTTCCTTTTTATCATTGTTAAGACAATCGAGTGTGAAGACATCTTGCAAGGTGCTGTACTCAAACTCGGGAATATTCTAGTTATTACTCTGATTCCTATTAGACCTTTATTCTCCTGGGCTATATCTAGAGATTGGAACATTTTACCCTTCTGTACCAGACCATGAAGTGCATCTCTTACTTTGCCATCTCTCAGACCTTACCATGCAGGTATCAAACATCAACTCTTATCCATTCTCTCTGAGCTTCCAAGGCCTTACCCTCTTTACAAGGCCTCATTCAAGTCCACCCTTCCAGGAAGGAAGACTGGAATTTTGTGATCTTGTAACTGGTGAGGGAAGGAATACTTTTAGGTTCCTGTAGAGGTTTATCAGGGCCACCCCATCCCTGAGGGCCAGCTCACATCCCACTGTTTGAGTTTGCTCAGGCCATCTGCCCTTAACTCTGCTGTCCAAGCTGAAGGGTCCTCCTTCCTTATCTTCCCAAAGCCTATTCATCTACCAGCACCCAGACTTAGTCTTACCTCCCCCAGAACCAGCCCCCACCCCCACAAGCACCCTGACCTCCCTTGCACTTAGCACTTGTGATGCCTGCATACTGGTCCCTGGGCTGGATGTCCTCTCTTGGCCTCTCCACCTCTACCCTATCCTGCCCTATGCTGGGAGGCTGACCTACCTGGACTCCCTTCCCTTTGGCTTCAGGTTGGGTTTAGCCAATGGGATGAACCAACAGAAGATCCAAGGGGGGAGAAGAGTGAGTTGGGAGTACATATTCCCTATGGAGTTGCCTCTGGCTGCTATGGCTCTTTTTTTTTTTTTCTGTAGCTCTTGTTAAGTGGACTTTCCCATACAGCGGTCCTCTCTGCCTTCTCAATGTCTCCTTCCCCGGCCTCTTCGGGCCTGGGGCAGTGGTGCACATTATCCCTTATGGCTTTCCCTAACTCCTTCCCACGTATTTTAAAAACAGCACTCTCATTAAACTCTACTCAATTATCCAACTTGAGTGTTCCATCTGTTTCTTGCTGAGACCCTGACTAATACGGCTTCTGATGGTGCAGGGTCCAATCTAACACTTAGTAGGTATTGTTTTATGTCATCCTTCAGTTGTTCACCACATGCATGTCAGGGTTAGGGTCTAAAGGGAAGACATGACTATCATCTAGCTTTTTCGGTGTCCCCAGACTTGGCATAGTGCTGGCCTCATGCTGGGCATGAGTTGCCCGAAAGACTGCCATGTGTGTGGGCTTCTAACTCCGTTTCTTTGGTCTCTTTCTGAGGTTTATGGGTCCAGTGGCTGTCTTAGAAGAGAAGTTCTGAGTTGAGTGGTGAGGAATCCTGGACTTGGAAACCCAAACTCACACATTGGGCTGAGACAGGCACTGGAGCAAGACCCCCTGCAGCTTGGAAGCACAGGCATGCCAAATGTCATATCCAGAGAGTACCAGGGTCAGCCCTGGGTGATGAAGCACTGTCTGGGGAGCTTGGCAGGGCAGGAGGTGGCATTGCATCTTCTGGAGAGAAGGTAGGCAGAGCTGGTGATGGATGGTCTGGTGTCAGGTACACATAGAAGCATGATCATGAGATTAGAAGTCATCTGAACGAGAAGGGACCTTAGGATCATCTAGTCCTGTCTTGTCCAATATGGCGGCCACTTGACACGTGTGGCTGTTGAGCACTTGAAATGTGGCTGGTCTGAATTCACATGTGCTGTGGGTGTAAAATACATACCAGGTTTCAAATTTAGTATGAAAGGAAAGAATGTAAAATGATCTCATTGAATTTGTTTATATTCACTACATGTTGAAATGATAATGTATTATGTATGTTGCATTCAATTATATAAATTCTTTTTAAAATTTTTATTAAAATATAGTTGACTTGCAATGTTGTGTTAGTTCCAGGTGTACAGTGAAGTGATTCAGTTTTTCATATATATATAATATATAATATATATATAGTTCCCTGTGCTATACAGTAGATATATACATAGTTGTACAGTGTACAGTGTACAGTGTACAGGTGTACAGTGAAGTGATTCAGTTTTTCATATATATATAATATATAATATATACATAGTTCCCTGTGCTATACAGTAGATCCTTGTTTGTTATCTATTTTATGTATAGTAGTGTGTGTCTATTAATCCCAAACTCCAAATTTATCCCTTTCCACCACCCCGCTTTGGTAACCATGTTTGTTTTCTATGTCTGTGAGTCTATTTCTGTTTTGTAATGATATACATTCTTAAAATTAATTTCATACATTTCTTTTTACTTTTTCAACATGACTACTAGAAAATTTTAAATTATATATGCATCTCACATCATATTTCTATTAGGCAGCGCTGGTTTGGTCCACCCCTCTCATTTTACAGATGAGAGACGGAGGCTCAGAGAAGGGAAGAGAGTTTCCGAGGCCACATACCCAGTGGGGATCAAACAGGGAAAGCTGGTGGGTCCCAGGATGGAGAGTGGTCTGACCCTGAGATTTGAAAGCAGCGGTCCAGTCTTGGCCTGGATTTGGGACCTTGCCTACGTGGAATGGAGGCCTAGCACCTTTCTCTGAGATAGCTGCATGCCCCTGCCCCTGAAGCCCATCTCCCTGGAGGAATGTCTCTTGGTGGGCAGGGAGGGGTCCTCTCCACCCATGGCCTTGGCCCAGGCAGCCTAGACAGGACCTGACAAAAGAACTCAAAGGTAGTTTAGAGAGAGGTCTCCCCAGTGGCTACCACTATCACACCTGTGTTGAACAAGGCTTCCCAGTTACCCGGGGGAGACTGGTAAAGCCAGGACTCAGCAACATTTGAGCTGATTCTGCAAATATTTCTTGAGTGTGTCCTCTGTACCTAGGCCAAGAAAAGGAGAAGACACAGTTCCTGGACTCTGTGACTTATAGTCTGGCACAGAACAATCCATTATACATGAAACGACTCCAGAACAATGCCAGACAGCGAAGGTTAAGTCCCAAGTGGGTAACCCAGACTGCAATTGAGATGCGGTGGGGGGCTGTGGTCGTGAAGATGGCTTGCTATTTAGTGAAAAACCTGGCATGGAGCCCTTGTATAGTCTGAGCCCTGCTGCTAACCATCCAGCAATTTGGGCAGATCGCTCTCTCTCCCATCTCATTGTCCTCATTTGCTCAACGGGATAATGCTGGCCATCTGGATCCCATTCTCCTGGTGGGGTGGGTGTGACGGGAGTGCCACATGTGGTCAGGAAGGGGTGCCGCCTAGGCCTGAGGTTCCAGAACCGCGGTGGGCAGGGAGTGAATGGGAGCAGCTGAAGGGTGCCCGAGAGGGAGGCTGGCCGTATCATTTATCTTCCAAAACAGAGCGTTTCTAAGGGTGAAAGGGGATGCTATTAATATTAAAATTGGGACGAGAGATGGAGGGAAAGGTTGCTCTATATAAATAGGATGTATGGCACTCTGCTGGGAAGAGATCAAAAAGCCCAACTGAGACAAGTCCAGTCTGGCTTGGGAGGCTTTGCACTAGGGGTTGGAGGGCCAGAGGTGGAGGGTTAGGGTTAGGTAGGGGTCAAAGCAGGAAGGAGTCTGGGGGTAGCATGGGCAAGATGCAAGATGCAAATAGTGAGGGAGTGCTTGGCCTGGAGCCTGGTGTAGGACAGACCTGCAGCTCCAGACACATACCTCCTGGGGTTATGGGGAATCTAAAATGAGGTCGTGGCAGGAGACGTGATGTAGGGGACCCAGCAAGGCAATGCTAGTCTCATTATTGACCACAGGTGAGCATTTCTGAGGGTGTCCTCTGGCTGACGATACAGGAAAGCATGCTGCTTGGAACCCCACAAGGGAGTCCGAGAATGATGCCTGAGTGAGGCCAAGGTTGCTGGCAGCAGGGTAAAGACCAACAAACTTCAGAGTCCTTGAGAGCTCTCCGGGCCTCCAGCCCCACCCCACCCCAACCCTAACAGTGGGCCCTGTTGAACCAGAGCCAGCTGGAAGCAGGAGGTCTTTGTCCAAGCCCCACACATGAAGAGAGCCTTAGAAGAGGTGCCCCTGTGACCTCCAGTGGCGGAGCTCAAAGGGGCCCATGCTTCCTGGCTGTGGGGCTCGAGTGGGAGGGAACCATGCTGTGGCTTTGACCCCGGAGAAACATGACTGGCCCAGTGTTCCAGCCTTTGCCCTGCGGCTCTCTTGGTTCCATCTGCTGACCTCATGGGATTGTGCTTTGAGTCTGTCTTGGCTGCTGTGCACGGCGGGGGTGACAGGGCCTTTCTTCCCTCTCTGAAGCCCCTGTGGGTTGAGTCCAGCTCTGGCGGGTACTGGATCCCTCCCGCCACCTCCCTGCATGTACCCAGCACCCCCTTCCTTCTGCCCATCTTCCCCACAGTCTCTCACTGGGGCCTGCCAGGGATTTCAGGAAAAACACACCCGGGCCTCCTGCCAGGTAAAGTGGTAAAACCCTCTCTTCTTCTCAGGCCCCAGGGACCAGGTCTGTGTGCTTTTCGATTCTCCGGTGGCCACCACCCACCCTGTGCAGTGGGATTCCACCTCACATGCTCTGTTAACAACAGATATCGTCATGGGCGTCAAGGGACCAGTCCTTGCGCAGAGGGAGGGATGGGTTTCCTCCTAGGAAGATTCCCAAGTAGAACCTTTTAGTCCTTCTTGGCTGTCTTTAAATAGACCCAGAGGGCTTGTTCTTTAGAGCTCTCTCTGATATGAAGGTTCATAACCAGCTTCTAGAGGTCTTCGGTAGGTGTTTGGGGCACTCTTTGGCTCTGTCCTGAAAGGTAGGCAGGTCTAGGCTTGTCTTTCTTACAGTGTCCTCTTCCTTCACTTAGTTGGTCCCATGAGAAAATCTCTGCATCTGTCCATCATTCACTGACTCCTAGGGGTCAAGCTCAGCCAGCCTGCCCTCCCCTCGGGGAGGCAACCCCACGTATTAAAGATACCTGGGATTTGTTTGAAGCAGGTGAGGTAAGGCACACAGACACAGAAATGTCTGTCCTGAGGGAATACGTTTTTATACTCACAGATCCCTAGGAACAGGAGGCAAGCCATGAAGGGGGGCCACACGGGGAAGCACCAGGTCTATCAGGAGGCAGAGGCAGGGGGGAAACATGGGCGAGAGTCTTTATGTGGTGTCTGCAGGAAGTAATAGGCAAAGCAGGGTAAGCAGGTTTAGGATTGGGTAGTTGAACAATTTCAGCAGGCTCTGGGGCACACAGGTTGTCCCTAGTTGTTTGGTACCTGGCCTTGGGGTGATTAGGGCAGGGGGATAGTGGCCCTAGTAGAGTGTAACAACTTAATAAAGGAGGAGCTTGGGGGTGTGGGCCCTGGGTTGAGTGGTTTGCTATCTCTAGGAATTAGCTACTGTGGAAGGGACAGTCCCTCCAGTGTCAGTGAGGCCAGAAGATGTCAAAACATCAAATAGAAAAATTAGAAAATGTGGTTATTATCCTCTGTCTCTGCAAAATTCTAGCCATTCTGCTGTATGACCTTCAACAATACTTTTTTTCTGCCTTTTGGAATCAAGGCCTCTTCCTTATCTCACCACTGGAGTCCCCCAGTGAATGATTCTCTTCTCCCAGAGACTCTGCCTGTCCCTCTGCAGTCCCCGCTATTCCGTGCCAAGGCTTGGGGTTAGTTGTGTTCATGCTGGCCTCCTCTCTAAGGTCATGAGGTCCTTGAGGATTTGTCTTACCCCATATCCCTTGCAGTGTCTTTCACAGGCCTGGCACACAGACAAGGTGCCATAAATTGTGGTAGAACACTGAATGAACACGGGCTGTGGGCCATTTGGACATCCTCAAACTCAAAGGAGTCATTTGCATCTCAGGGTCCTCTGGACAATGTCTGCTGTCTTGGTGTCCCTCCTGAGAAAACAGCAGGAGACATGATGGGTGGTGACCCAGCAAGGCACTTCTATTCTCATTGCTGACACCACAGGTGGGCATTTTTGTGGGTGTCCCCTGGCTGCTGATGGATCGTACTTGGAGCGCTTCTTATTCCAGGGTTCATGACCTCATGGGACCCCTTCAACCCCTGAATTTTCATATAGAAATTCATGTGCAGTTTTCTAAGAGAGAAGATCCAGGGCATTAATCAGATTTTGGAATTGCTCCAAACAGGGAGCAGGTTAAGAGCCTTAGAATGGATGGTCCCTGGCAAGGCTGTGGTCCAGAGCTGGTGTCTGGAAACTTCCACTGCCTCTGTCCAGGTCAGTCCTGCTGGAAGCCCATTCCTCATGGGACCCTGCCTCTGTGCCCTTCCTTCTCCCACAGTTAGGCTCTCTGGACCCCTCGTGGGGCAGTCTCCCTGTCTCCCAGACTGATCCTGACCAGGGGGTGGGAGGGATTTAAATCATTGCAGATCACCACCCTGGGGCTGACAGGACTCTGCTCTGGCGTCCTATATTGCTTCTTGTGCCAAATGTCCCGTCCAGGTAACTTCTCATGTGCTCCAAGCACTCCAGAGTAGGGCCACTTGCCTATGCTCTCACCTCCATCCTACTACCCTGGCCAGGTTGCCCTGGCCTGCAGCAACCAGGTAGGTGCTGGGAGACTTTGCAGATGCTAATGGTGACAGCAATGACAACAGCAACAGCTGTCACTCCTATTATTATTATTGCTTATCAGCAATAGCAACAACAGTATTATCAAAAAGAACAAAGGTGAAAGTTGATACCACTGACAGCTGATTCTGCCACTGCTTCCTTACAACAACCCATGGGACAGGAACTTTGATCTTTCCCATCTCCATTTTACGGAAAGAAACGGAGACACAGGGAAGTTAAGTTACTCACCCGAGGTCACACAGCTGGTAAATGTAGAGCCAGAGTTTAGACCCAGGTGTGTCCCATTCCCAAGCTCACACCTGTGGCCCCCATACCATGTTACTAAGTGTCTATCTGTGCCCTCGGTCTGGGAGCATCATTGTCCTAGGAACTTGCGTTCCTCTGCCCTCTCCCCATGGCTCCCATAACACCCCATCCTTCTGCAGTAAAGCACTCATCACGCAGAATCGCCATAGCCTGTTCTAGAGCATGAGCTCCCTGAACCAGGGCCTGGGTCACTCTTGTTCTCCACTGTAACCCCCAGAACCTGGTGCAGTGCCTGGCACACAGCACCTGGGTCCCATCTAATTTTGTTGTGAGGTGCAGCCTTGGACATGGCCCACACCTCACTGCCAATGTGCAGCTGACCAGCTGCCCTGGCCCATTGGCTTCACACGCTCCCCCCTGCCTGCCACCCCAGATGAGGGAAGAGAGGCAATGATGGCAGAGTTCAGAGCATGTCACGGGCAGCCTCTCTCCCTGCTCATGGTACCAGACCTCAATGGGAACTGACATCTTCTCTTGTGGCTTGACCTCTTCCTCTCTGCTCCCTGGGGACTCACAGCCCAGAAGCTGATCGGGAACGACAGGCCTAGTTTTACCGGAACAAATCTGCCAGTGAAAGGGAACTCACAGCACCTCCCTGCTAAGAGGCAGGCCAGCCCGTTCGGCTCAGACCTGTTTTGACAAAGAAGGCCAAGGCCAGCCGGCCTTGAGTTTACTGACCGGGGCCTGCAGGGGTCTCTCAGTTTGGGCCTGGGCTCTGAGGGCTCGGCTGCCTCTCCCACGCTGAGACCACGGCGGATGGGGGCTCTGGGGTCCCAGCCTGCCTGAATCTTGGGTTCCAGGATGAGGGTGCATTGATGCTCTTGCCCCAAGTGTCAGCTGTTGGAACCATGAGAACATCCACTGGGGGCCTCATCCCAGTGGATTCCCAGGTCTAAGCGAGGTGCACCATCTGAAGCCAAAGAAGGCTTTGTGAGAAGAGGTGCTGGGAGGTATAACCAGGCAGAGAGGTGTCAGAAAGGGTATACATATATGGAGAAAGTGAGCCCAGGGGACTTCCTGAGCTGAAACAGAAATGAGTATGGGGTCTTTAAAAGTGCACTGCTCATCCGGATGGGACAAAGGCTGCTTAAGGCATCAAATGGAGCCAACACCCATTTGCAGAACCAGAACCCCAGAACTGGTATCCCCATCAGCTCATCCTAGGGTCTGACTCACGTCCTCTAAAAAACCCCACCGATTCTACTGGTTCACCCGTCAATCCATCAACCCATCAAGCATTCGTCAATGATCTGTGCACACAGCACCATCCCCAGCAAATGCTTACCCTCTTGCCGGAGAGATGAGGTAGATGGGTGTGCACGCACACCCACAAACAGCAAACCGGCATGGCGTCTAACTCATGGGGGATAGAGTGAGGTGACACACACAAGGCACTGACTGAGCGAGCAGATGAAATCGGGAGGAGTCAGAAAAGGGAGGGGTCCACATGGGCTGGGGTGCTGGGGGAGGGGCACGCAGAGGGGTCGGGAAGGATGCAGTTTTGTGAATGGGAGAGCCAAGAGCCCCCAGTTGGATGGAATCACGGCATGTGGCTCGGGTGCCACCAACACCACCCTTCCAGCTCCACTCTGAGCATGACATGTTATTGCCATTGCCACAGCACCTGGCACAGAGCTGCCACACCTTGGTGCCCACCTTAATGAAGACGGGTGGTCAGTAGAGAGAAGAGTGGACAGGGAGACAGGATGCCCGGTGTTTCCCTCCCCTCTCTTCCCCACCTTCCATATGAGCCAAGCACTGTTCATAACAGTGAGCATGAGGCAAAACTGCTGACCTCATGGAGCTTGCATGAACTTCTGTGACCAAATCCAGCCTTCAGTTTTTCATCTGTAGAATGAGACTGCTTCTGTTACCAAACTCAGGTTCAGCTGCTTGTCCCTCAAGAATCCAATACTGAGAGACAAGTGCTGGGTAAAAGGAAAGATAGCTTTATTGAAGGAGACAGCAATCACAGGGAGAAGGGGGACTCATGTCCCAAAGGACCAACTACCCTGTGTTGATCAGGGGGCAAGAGATTTTAAAGAGGAATTTCAGGGGTGCACAGGTGGGGCAGGGCCTATGTTCAGAACATCACAGCCAGCTCTGACAGTCATCTTGAAATTGGTCATGCAATGGTCTGAATAGCATCATCTTTTTATTACTTTTTAATTAAAAAATTTTTTAACATCTTTATTGGAGTATAATTGCTTTACAATGGTGTGTTAGTTTCTGCTGTATAACAAAGTGAATCAGTTATGCATACACATATGTCCCCATATCTCTTTCCTCTTGCATCTCCCTCCCCCCCACTCTCCCTATCCCACCCCTCTTGGTGGTCACAAAGCACCGAGCTGATCTCCCTGTGCTATGCGGCTGCTTCCCACTAGCTATTCTACATTTGGTAGTGTATATATGTCCATGCCACTCTCTCACTTTGTCCCAGCTTACCCTTCCCCCTCCCCGTATCCTCAAGTCCATTCTCTAGTAGGTCTGTGTCTTTATTCCCATCTTGCCCCTAGGTTCTTCATGACCATTATTTTTTCTTTTTTTAGATTCCATATATATGTGTTAGCATCTGGTATTTGTCTTTCTCTTTCTGACTTACTTCACTCTGTATGACAGACTCTAGGTCCATCCACCTCACTACAAATAACTCAATTTTGTTTCTTTTTATGGCTGAGTAATATTCCATTGTATATATGTGCCACCTTTTTTAATCCATTCATCTGTTGATGGACACTTAGGTTGCTTCCATGTCCTGGCTGTTGTAAATAGAGCTGCAATGAACATTGTGGTACATGACTCTTTTTGAATTATGGTTTTCTCAGGGTATCTGCCCAGTAGTGGGATTGCTGGGTCATATGGCTTTTTAAGGAACCTCCATACTGTTCTCCATAGTGGCCGTATCAATTTACATCCCCACCAACAGTGCAAGAGGGTTCCCCTTTCTCCACACCCTCTCCAGCATTTACTGTTTGTAGATTTTTTGATGATGGCCATGCTGACTGGTGTGAGATGATATCTCATTGTAGTTTTGATTTTGAGCAGCATCATCTTGATTGTTTTAAGTACAGCTAATCTTCAGTTCCAGGGTGGATTTGTTCCCATTTCCTTGAGGCCAGTTCTTGGAATCGTATAAGATGGAACAGCTTGTGTCATGGCTATAGTCTGGTCATCATGTAGTTAACTTTTTCCACCTGGTGGGTGTTTCAGTATCTACAAAACAGCTCAAAGGGTATGGCTCAGAATATTATCTATAGCCCATTAGGAGGAACTAAAGGTCCTTGACTTTGTTTAATTGCTAAACTATTATTATCTTGTCTTCTTTGACTGTGTTCCTTTGCTTCTGCATTTTCTCACATCTCTGATTAAATTAATTCTTTGGCTAAAGTTTTTGTATGGACAAGATGCAGGCAGAGGTCATGGGGGTGGGGTCTGTCCTGGGAACACCCCATAGCTTCTTGCTCCATTATACTTCTGCCTCCAAATCTTTCAAATTCAATGGAGCTTACAGTTAGTTAAGCAGGTCTGGTCACAGCTGTGGAAGGAAATAACAGGACGTGTCCTTTCCTGGTGATACACACCAGCATCACCACCACAACCATCACCGACATAGGAGAACATCAGAGCAGCCCCAGTTGCCTGAGGGGTAACCCACATGTTTCCAGGCTCTGGCTGGATTCTCTGCATCAGGTGGGGCCTCCTCAAATGCTCATGTCACACACATCTCTGCATCCTGGTGTCCCACACCCTCTCTTACTTTGCCCGAGGGCTTAACAAGAAGGCCTGCACTACCTGTGTGTTTAGGTGAGCTACTTCATGGTCGATTTCCCATCCATCGGCTCTGTTCCTTTGCTGGAGACTAAACACCAGAACAATTATTGTTTAATTTCAAGTGAAAGGAGCACTGAAGGAGACACAGTGTGACCTTTTCTGTGTATGTATCTACAGATAGAGATATATAGACATTGGAATTTATTTCCCCTGGGAGAGAAGTGGCACCGTGCTGCCAGCTGGGTTTGTGTTTGGAGCTGTGTCTGTGTACAGTGCTATGTGTAATTTATTTCCCCAGGGAAGATCCGCTAAGATGGCACATCTGATTCCTGTAGAGGTTTCTTTTTTCTTTTTTTTTAAATAAACAAAGCCACCCCCTACCCTGAAAGGAAAATTGTCTCCTCCATCTAGTGGCCTTATTTGACTGGTGTCTCTGAGTTTCACAATGCCTTAGCAGAGGGCTCAGACTCTGGTCCCTGCAAATTCTCTGAGAGCCCACATCACCTATCCTCTTTCTGTTGTGGTCATGGGTGGGAGTGGAGGGGAGGGGACTACAGGATGACTGAGGCTAAGGACACACAGTGCCAGACCAGCCCTGCCTTTTCTCATCTTTCTCCTCGGAGGCTCTGAGTGAGTTTCATGCCTTTGCTTATTCTTCGCTGGAACTAGCTTTAGCCTAGAGTTAGGAAGGGATGTCCTCATGCTGCCTGCATCTCCCCCCAATCTGCTCCCCAACACCCCTCCACTTCCTCAGCCAGCGCCACCTAATGAGGCAGTTCTCAGGTAAATCCCCAGGTAAATAAGTAAGAGCTCCAGCTCTCTGTGTTCCAGATCCTCCTCTGTGCCTGATCACAGGGAGATTAGAAATATTTAGAAGGCATTATTTAATTAGCAAATGCAATGCAATGCTTACTTTAATTTTGTAAATTCAGTAGGCACAAGCGCCTGCCCACCTGTTCCAGTTGCCATAACAACTTTAAATTTCATTTGTGGTCTCTGCTGCTGTTTCCTCTTTGATTGTGTGTATCTGTGTGTTTTGTTTGTCTGGGGGATTGTAGTTCCTTTCCCCATCCTCCTCTTCCCCTAAGCCCCTACCTTGATGCCTTTTATTTCATCTCATCCTCTTTGATGCCTCTCTTTTGTCCTCCATTTCCTTCAGGGTCTCCCTCCATCTCCTTCCCTCACTTTTGAGGTTTAGTGTAGAATTATCTTCTTCCATTGCTGGAACCTATGAGCCAAGAGTTTTCAAAGGCTCTCTAGAGTGCTTTAGGGGAATGCATGGCTCTTAATGTGCTGTGATTTCAGGGACCCTGGAAGGCCCTGAGAGCTCAGAGTATCAACCTGACCCAGTGTTACAATGTCTGAAATGTCCCCATTGAAAATTTGTAAACCCTGGTCCCTGCCCCTAAGGGAATGGTGAATGCTTTTGAAGGGATTACACTGTCAGTAGGGTCTTGTGAGGAAACAGTGATTGACCTGATGGGTGCTGTTGGTTTTAGGGAGGAGCAGGACAGCACCCTTCTCCTGGAGGGACATCAGAGATGCAGGAAGAGAGCACGGACAAGAGGAATCTCTGAGGTTATGCACTCCCCTATGCATGCTTTTGTCCAGGAAAACTCTACCTCTTTGGTAGGCTGTACCATTTTTCCCTGAAATGCATCAGAGAATTCCCAGACCTGGAACTCAAGCAACCTGTGGGTCTGGGTGCAGGATGTTGGCTACCCTGGGCTTTCTGAGTCTCCTGGGTAAGGTTGACTGGACATGGCAGTGATGCAGGAGGCTTTTCTGCTGAAGGCCAGGAGGACCTGATTGCAGTGGCCTCTGGAAAGCAACCTAAAAGGAGAGTGACCCCAGAAGTTGCCTCTACCAGGGGCAGAAGAGGTGGTCCACGAGGGAGCCCAGAATTTGAGCTAAACATGCAGGGTCCCAAGAAGATGTGTCCAGGAGGGAGACTGCAATTGGAGTCACCTGGGGGAATATCTTAAGTTGGGTTTCCCCAAAAGCAAACTCTGAACCAAGAATTTGAGTGCAAGTTGCAAGTACTTTTTTAAGAGTTTGATCCTAGGTAGCTCTGATGGGAGAGTGGGGGATGGAGGCAGGGCAGGGAAGAAAACCAATAAAGGGTATGCTGTTGAGCAGGTGACATCCTTGGGAAACTGTGGCTCAGTCCCTGGGGAACTCTGGAAGACAGTACAAAACACATTGGAGTGTTATTCCACCAGACGGGTAAGGACAAGGAATATGAATCCTTCAATACCTCCAACTCTATAGCATTGGCGGATGCTGCTTCTGGGTGTGTTGATTCCCCAGCACTTCTGGTGGGTTTGCAGGGAGAGCTGCTAGTGCAGTGAGATGCTGTCAGTGTGGACTGGAACAGTAGTGCTTATGGGATGCGGGCAGGGAAGTGACAGCATCTGCTCTGGTCCACTGCTTGTACTACCTACTCAGACCTGCTCCAGACCCAGTGAAGTTTACTATGTCCTCACTGCTGCTTCCAAATGGTGACTGATCATACTTTCTTAAAAAAAAAAGACAACTGGAAGGTTAGTGAGACAAACTGAAGTTTTGCTGCTGCAGTTGGTTCTGAGGCAGTACTTGATTTTTATGGTATTGCTATTTCTACCACCAATTCTAAATTCTCATGCTCACCAGCATTTTTGCTGTTCTCTGCCTGTCTGGTGGGACAGACCAAGCCATTATCCCTGAGAGGTTGAGCCCCCGGGCACTGGGCCTTTGTCAGGCGATTGGTGGCCACAATTGCCCATTCATGGTTATAAAAAGGCACCCCTCAGTGAATTAGCTGAGTTTCAGACATAATCTTTTCTGCCCCCCTTATAGAAGAAATCTTAACTCCTCATGATAATCAGCGTCAGTTTTCCCTGTCAGTTGGATAACTTCTTTCTTTGCCTGCTGCTCCGCTGGCATGAGGAACCCCAGTGAACAGGCAGCAGCCCTTACTTTAGGGCTAGAGGAAGCTCTGTTTGAGGTTTTCCCCTACCCTGGAGCCCAGATTCTTCAGATCTCAAGGGTGCAGAGACATGATGCACAAATTCCTCAAGTGGGTCACTGGGAGGAATGGCGAGAAGGGCCACTGCTCTTGCCAGTCCTTGGTTTTCAGACCCATGTATTTTAGTTTTGGGGTACACAGCACAATAAACCATTGGTTCCAACACAGAACCATAGCCATTGGCTCTAACAGTAGGCTGTATCTTGACTAGAGCCCAACGGTGCGGGTGTCATTACCATGTTGGTTCTTAGTCAAGCCTCCATGAAACCATTCCAAAGCTCCATCATCAGATGGGCAGCTTCTGAGTGATGGATGTGTGGTACAACCCCTGGGTCACGTGCCCACCATCACACCTCTCTCAATGTTAAGTGAGCCTTTTGGCCTATATTATACAGGATCCTGTAACAGTAAATGAGATACTCTGTAAGCCCTTGGAGAGTGGTTCTGACCAAGATGCTGTGGTCAAAAGGCACAGCCATTCCTAGAATATGCATCAGTGCAGTAAGAATGAAGAATATCTTTCAGGGTGAATGGATCTAGGGAAATCAACTTGCCAGGAAGCAGGTGGTTGATTTCCTTGAGGGATGGTACCATACTGAGGGCTCAGCATCTAACAAAAGGGGTCATATTAGTTCCTGGAAGTAGCTAGATCAGCCGTGGTAAGAGGGAATCTTGGAGAGCCTTCTTCACTGTCACCATGGCTCCATTCATTGGGATGGTCAAGGGCGGAGGCTGGCTGACGTCCCCAGCATCCTGTCCAGTGGTTCAGTGCCTCCTCTGTGGTGGGCATTGAGAAAGAAACATACACTTTATCCCCATCTTCCAGTCTTGCTCCTTGAAAGCCCATGACCACAACCAGCTTAAAGCCATTCACTGCCCAGGGGTATGTGAATATCATAACCGCAAGCCCCTTCTCCCACCACGTCATGTTGGTGATCAGTTGAAGTGTTTAAGACCGTCTCTTCTGGGTCTTTCAGGGCTACCTCTGGATCAGGCTGTTGGGAGATGGGAGTCCATTTTTGGCTCATGCCAATACATGGAGTTAAGTCACCTGTGAATCAGGCCCAGCGTTTTCCTTCTCCATCAGTTGGTGATGGGGAACTCCTTACAAGGCTGAGCTGAAGGAAACACATTGGTGCAACAAAAGTAGGTGACACGCGATCTGGGTCACCTGTTTGTGCCCTATGAACTGCTTGAGCCTGGTCCCAAATGTGCCATTTCCATTAAATGACAGAATGCCTCAGTGTCCACACAAATGATGACTTGGCAGGTCTGGAAACACCCAGTTCATGATGGATAGCCCTAGCATGGGCTTGATGGGTCCTTGATGTCCCACGGTCAGGTTCTCAGTTCCTGCTAGGGCCCAAAAGCATGTTCAAGCTGCTTTTTTGATAGTGAGAAGATTTTTTTTTTTTTGCTACTCATAGCACAGCCTTGCTTGAATCCTAGAGTTTTGTCCTGTGACTCCCCTGCTTAAACTTGCCAGAGACTCCAAACAACATTGTTATCTACCCCAGATTTTGCTATCATCATAGAATCTGTCAGGCCTTATGGTCCCAAGTAAGGGCCTCTCTTAAAGGTGGAGTGTTCAAGGTCCAGTGATTTCTCCTTTTCTTGGAAGGAAATATCTCAATATGCCCCAGAGTACTGGACCTTTAAAAACTTTATGGATGTGGCAGGCCTCTGGGTCTTTGTTGGACTTATTTCCCATCTCTGGTGCACACATCTTAGCAGGGCTCCTGAGTACTTGCCACTTCCTGCTCACCAGACCTATTATGATGCTGTGTCAGTATAATGGGCCAGGCTGATGTCGGTGGCATGTTCAGAAAAGCAAGGTCTCTTTGAGGAAGAACAGAGGGTTTTTTTGTTTTGTTTTTGTTCTGTTTTTGTTTTTTTGGTTGCACCCTGCAGCATGCAGGATCTTAGTTCCCGGACCAGGGATTGAACCCACGCCCCCTGCAGCAGAAGTGTGGAGTCTTAACCATTGAACCACCAGGGAAGTCCCAAGGTCTCTTTGAACCATATGGTCACAGAGAGCAGAAGAGTTAAATGGATCTGGGGTAAGACCATTAAAATATAAGCTATGTTTTCCAAGTGAATGCAAACTTATTTTGATTCTTTTTGAAGGGGATTGGAAAGAATGCATTCACATGATCGAGAACCACATATAAGAGTTGGAGGCTGTGTGGATCTGTTCTACCAAAGATATCTGGCAAAAAAATTGCAGTCGAGGCTACCCCTTGTTTATGTTTATAGTAGTCTATTGTTATGTTCCATGATCCATCAGATTTTGCTGATGAATTAAAAGGCGATATAATGGGGACCATTGCCTTGTATCATTTAAGTCTTTGCGGGTGACTCTAGTCTCTGTCAGTCCAACTAAGATGCAGTATCACTTCAGTTTTACTCTCTTGGCACAGTGTGTGGGGTGTGTGTGTGTGTGTGTGTGTGTGGGGTGTGGTATGTTTGAGTACAGGTATGAGCATGTGAGTGTGAGTGTGTGCTTGTGTGTGAGTGTTTAATGTGTGTGTGTGTTTGTGTGTGTATAGCAGGAGAAGGCTTCTACTTGGCCTTTCCTACGCTAATGACTCTGCTGTGCAGGTCAACTGTGAGAGTTCTGCCAACTGCTAAGTGTATCTATCTGGATCATGCATCAGGGACCTGGGAAATGACCACAGACTAAGGTTGCAAACTCCTGGACCTACTGTGAGATGGACATCAGCTAGGAGTCCATTTATTATATGGCTTCTCCATGCCCCCACTTTAACTATGTTCCAAAGTATCAGTATCAGTGTGCTCAGAACCCGTATATAACAGCTTTGAATTTTTTGGGCATTCTCTTTTCCCCAGTATACAGTTATCTGATAAATGGCCAAAAGTCTTTTTAGGGAAGGAATGGGAGTATTGTTACTATAGATATTTGTGTGGCATTTTCAGGGTCTTTTGCCAAGGCACCTGGTGTCCTCTTCTATTGGTGGTTTCTGAGTCCAAGAACTAGCTCAGGTCTGAAAACTGGATGGGGGATTATAGTTTTCTATCGTGGTGGCCGACAGCCTTGTGCTCACACACTCTTGACAAATTTTGGTTGTATAGGTTAAGCATTACCTTTGTTGGCAGAGAACATCTATCTCACCTCCAGGAACATCATGGATTATTAGTCAATGCAACAGATACCAGCAGGTCAAGGCCTCTGGTTATCATTCCAGCCTTGTTGCCTATCATGTAATTGCATTCACTTTGCTTTTGACTTGCTTCTTGTTATCACGGAAGCTTAGCTCCACTGACATTTGGGAGCCATGGCTGCATCTCCTACCATTTTTTCTAGCCTCAGGCAATAGCTACCACTGAACACAGTGCCCAATTATTTTATTACTTTAGTGAAGGGAATGTCCTCTGGGCCCTCCTGGGGAACATAGTTAGGGTGTTCTCTGGTGTAACAGTAAATTCATTCCAACAAGTGTGCCTATCTGAGCCTTTTGTTCTTTCTTAACTCTCTGCCAAAGCAGATTTGGCATTTCCACCACATATACTGTAGACCTGCAGTCCCAAACCGTTTTGGCACCAGGGACTGGTTCTGTGGAAGACAATTTTTCCACAGATGGTGGAAGGGGGATGGTTCAGGCGGTAATGCGAGCGATGGGGAGCGGTGGGGAGCGGCAGATGAAGCTTTGCTCACTCGCCCGCCACTCACCTCCTGCTGTGCGGTCCAGTTCCTAACAGGCAGCGACCAGTACCAGTCCTCGGTCCAGGGGTTGGGGACCCCTGCTGTAGGCCATTGTTGCCTCCAGGCTCCAAGGGGTCATGCCAACAGCATATTAGAACTGGCTTTAGATGTCCTTGCAAGGGCACTAAATCCTGAGTCACGGGAAGGGGCTCTCCTATCAATGCATCATCTACAACTCAATCCTAAATTCTACCCACCCATTCCAGCACTCTCAGGATTCTTTCCCAGGAATATTCTTCAAGTTCCTGCTGGCCTTTCAGCAGCCTTTTTTGCTAAGTAATCCATCTTCTTCCACAGGAAGTGGCATACTTCTCTAGTCAAGTCATGCTGAGACTTGGTCCTAGATAATGGTCTAGAAACAATGTGTGGGGGTGGAGGTACCCTTTGAAGAGGATTAGAATCATTTTACATGACATTAGCCTCTGGTCAGGCTTCTGCCTAGATACAGACAAATGAAGACTTGTCTCCTCTGCTTGGCAAGGGTGCACTTCTGCTGGCCCAGAGGATTCAGGGAGTCTGGGACTTCAAGATTCTCAAAGATACCAACCCAAATGTCCTTATCGTGGGTCTCAGAGTCCCATTCATTTCTTACTGGGGCCCTGCTGTTAACATTGAAGTCTTGCTGGGGCTATGAATCCAACCACCTTTGTAACTCTGCCACTCTTTTTGTGCGTGTGTGTGTGTGTTTATTTAAAAAAATCTTTTTATTGAAGTAGAGTTGATTTACAATGTTGTGCCAATCTCTGCCATACAGCAACAGTTATACACATATAGACATTCTTGTTTTTATATTCTTTCCCATTATGGTTTATCACAGGATATTGAATATAGTTCCCCATGCTATGCAGTAAGACCTTTTGTCTATCCATCCTATATATAATAGTTTACATCTGCTAGTCCCAAACTCCCAGTCTTTCCCTCTCCCACCTCCCTCCCCCTTGGCAACTCTGCCACTCTTATAATCAGATACTGAGCCTGGTTTTCAGCTCAGTCTGCCTCTCAGATGCAGGGGATGAGGACCTCTTTAACATGGCCCTGGAGGCCTTCCGGCTTTTAAATGGATTACTGCTTGATTTCAGCTTGTCATATTTTTCCTTCAAAACTTTTGTGGCAGTTAACAACAGTTAACCGGCTCCACACTGTCATAATTAACATTACCTCCAAAGTTTTTAAGTCTAGGCCAGTGCTTCTTAGACTACCTATTATTAAGGAATAGTTTAAAAAATCTTTTGTGGACTGATGGATTACTAGAAAAATAAAATCATACATGATATAGGTCTAATTTTAAAAATTATTAGAGCCAATAGTCATAAAAGTACCCTTGAAAATTGCTATAAAATTTCCATATCCTTCTTCTCAATCTCTGTACTTATCTTGTCAGAGACTGGTATCAAACAGTTCATGGGCGGGGGTTGGCTCATGGACCACACTTTGAGTAGTGCTGTGCTAGACCTATTTTGTAAGTCAGTGCGTTCCCCTCTGCCTGTGTTCCATCTCAGTGCTTTTCACTGTGGGTAAGAGTCTTAGTAAATGTTATGCTAGAGCATGCTGGAGTTGTCACCCAGCCCCCCCCCCCCCCCACTTATCACCAGTAATGGGGTCTTCATTATCATTCCGTTGACATGTGATCTTAATCCAGAAACATGCTGAAGGTATGCTTCCTACCTTTATTCTGGCAAATATCTTTAGTTGGGTTCCCCCAGAAGCATTACCTGAGCCAAAGATTTGCATACATGTAGTTTCTTTAAAAGTTGATCTTAGGAAGCATGTGTAGGACAGTGGGAAATTGGTACAAGGAAGGGAAGAAAGCTGAAAAGGGTGTATTATAGTGCAAGTTACTACTGTGGGAACTTGGACTAATTTCTACTAGGAAACTTGGAAATAGATAAGAACATTCTTCTGAGTTCTCTTACCCAAGGATTATTGGCTGATGGCTTCTCCTGGGCATATTGACTCAGAACTTCTGGACTGCCCTGTGGATTTGCAGGATGAAGGAAGGCTCTCAGGCAGATAGTTATATGTACTTGCTGCAATATGCCACCGAAACAGGGATATGGGTAGGTCACTGACAGCATCCTTTACAGAGAGGTACATTCAAAGTCCAAAAAGCCCATTCAAAGAGGCAGTGGTATGAGGTCATCCCCAGGCATATATCAGGGCAGGGTGGGGACTTGAGATGACAGCAAGCCCATGTTGGTCATTAAGAAGCTGCAAAGTAAGGTACAAGAAAGAGCACAGTGTGATCAATAAATGTGGTATAATCCAGGTCTGTCAGTGACCAGAGATTTTTGCAACTGGAACAGAGGTCTTGCTACCAAGGGATTTGGTGGCGGGGGCATATGATCCGTGATTCATTAAAGACTGAGACTGGGCAGGGCTATTTATCTGCCAAAAAGTGAGGTGGAGCAGAGATCTGCAGACCTTTAGTGAGTTAACTTAATCTAGTGATTTGTAACTCTTTTTTCTGAAAACCCTACAGTGCCACAGAGGTGTCTCCGAGGTCTGGAATCCACCAAGGGGTGGGCTGCTAGGATTCCATTCCTGCCTCAAGCACAGTAGTTTTGTGTTTGCTGTCTACTGGATCAGATTGTGTTTGAAACAATGTTTCTGCTTCTAAAAGAGTGCTTGAAAACCATTGGTCTAATCAATCTGTGGGGCTCTGATTGAGCAACTTTTGGGTGAATCCATTTGCCAAGTCAGAAGGTCAGGTCCTGGGGCAACTGATGTCCTGTGCTGGAGGCCTTGACACTCAGGGAATGTCCCAGTGCCATTTAAAACTTCTGCTTCTTCCATCCTCTTTCTAAAACTAGAGCAGGCAGGGATGTTCAGCACCAGTCATCATGCATCTCCCACATAACATGGATTTACCTCAGGATACAACTCCACTGGGAGTCCTTGGTGAAGGTGTCAATTCATTTCCAAGTCAGAGGGATTTCACAGGATCCCTTTATCTGCCTCTGTTCCAAACCCCAGCCTCTCTTTCCGTCCCCTTTTACAAAGGAATACATTTGGACCTGGCAGACACAATCTTCTTCTTCAAGTCCTCTGCCCGCCTAGCACCTTGGACAGGGACACACGAGGCTGTTTCCAAGACTGTTTCTCTCAGGGGAACAATTTACTCTTTGCTCTGTGCATGCCAGCAGAGCTCTTAAATTTTGAAGACAGTTGGATGAAATTGAATGTAGCCAATTTGCATCTTCAAATTGTTTGTTTACACATGGGCATGTGCACTCACCTCTCTGGGGACAGGGAGGGAATGGTGTTTGACGGCTCATGGGCAATAAGATGACAATTTGTTCTGCTCGTCTTTGACCATGGGCTCTGTAACCTTGAGCCTCAGTTTCCTTTTATGGAAATGAAGGTGGGCTGGGTGATTTCTGAGATCTGTTTTGGCTTTAGTGTTTACACTTTTTATCTGTGGGGAAAGAGGGTGATAAGAAAGCCAATGGTTCACGTTGCCCTGTGTAGCTGAATGGGGAGAGTAAAAGTGTGTTTGCACAGGCTTGGCCTTGGACCCAGGCTCAGTGTTTGGATGTCGTCATGATGAGCAGTTTGGAACGGTGTGGTGGGAGAGGAAGCAGCCTGCATGTGCTCAGGTAACTGCTGCAGGCTCGGTGTAACTGTGATTGGCTGTGGGTGATACAGAGGGTCATCACATCTCTCTGAGCCTCAGTTGCCACATCTGTAGAGTAAGGCTAAAAATAATCCCTCCTAGGGTGGCTGAGAATAACCAGGAAGTACCTAGCATATTGTAGGCACTCATCACTTTTAGGTCCTGGTACTGGATCTGGAGCAGTAGATTTGGGCAAACGCCCGGCACAGCTGGATTCTTCTCACCTCTTCATCTTTATCTTCTACTGCTCCCACAGCTCAAGGACTTTTTTTTCCTGCAATTGTCCTCTTTCTCTCTCCTGCATCATTAATTTTTACCTCTCTACTCTCTACTGGAGTGTTCCCACCAGAATACAAACATGCTGTAATACCTTCGATCTTAAAAAATTAAAATCTCCTTTGACCCCCATATCCCTCTGCAGCTACTGTTCAATTTCTCTGCTTGTTTTGACGGTGAACCTCATCGATAACTTGCTTTTTCCACTTCCTCACCTCTCATTCTGTCATGAACCCATTCCAATCAAGCCTTCATTCTTACCACCTCATTGAAATAGCTCTTGCCAAGGTTGCTTATTGCTAACTTCAATGGTCAATGCGGAGTCCTCATATCATAGTGAGGTCATAGCTTTTGTCATAGCTGACCACTGTATTTTTTTGCAACAATTTCTTCCCTTGGCTCATGCTCAGGTTGATCTTTAGCAGTCATCTTTGCTGGATTTTCCTATTCCTGACCCTATACTGTTGGAGTCTCCTTGTGCTTAGTTCTTTTCCACTTTCCTTCTTAAATTTACATCTTTGACCCCAGCTCCGACCGCTCTCCCCTACAGATCGATATATCCAGCTTGCTCAATCCTGCTCCTTGGTTGTCTCACAGGCATCCTGAACTTAACATATCCTAAGTTGAACACATCTAAGAAACTGGCAATGACTTCCACATTTCAGTAATGGAGAATTAACTTTTCCAGGTATTCAGACCAAACACATTAGAATCATCTTTGACATCTCTCCTCCTCTCATTCTCTACATCTAACCTATCAACAGAACAAGGCAGCTCTCTCTGTCTTTGAAATAATCTTGCCCCAATTCCTTCTCCCCGCCCTCACCACAACCATCCTGGAGTAAGTCACCATGATCTCTTGCCTAATCCTTGCAATTGTCCACTGATATCTCCTTGCTTCTGTTCTTCTCTCTTATATTTTAGAATGATAATTATGGCTTAGAATGATTATTTTATATTAATTTTTATTGAAGTATAGTTATTTACAATGTTGTGTTAATTTCTTCTGTACAGCAAAGTGATTCAGATATATTCATATATATATATAAAATATTCTTTTCTATATTCTTTTCCATTATGGTTTATTGCAGGATATTGAATATAGTTCCCTGTGTTATACAGTAGGACCTTGTTGTTTATCCATTCTACGTACAATAGTTTGCATTTGCAAGCCCAAAATACCCCATCCACCCCTCCTCTACTCCCCTTTCCCTTGGCAACCACAAGTCTGTTCTGTATGTGGAATGATAATTTAAAAACATTGTCAGATTTTTTGACGATGGCCATTCTGACTGGTGTGAGGTGATACCTCACTGTAGTTTTGATTTGCATTTTTCTAATGATTAGTGATGCTGAGCATCCTTTCATGCGTTTGTTGGCAATCTGTATATCTTCTTTGGAGAAATGTCTATAGCTGATTCACTTTGTTATAAAGCAGATACTAACACACCATTGTAAAGCAATTATACTCCAATAAATGTGTTAAAAAACACAACATTGTCAGATCATGTCACAAGTCAGTGCAAAACAATTCAATACATTCCAATTTCTCTCAGGTAAGTCTTACATGATCTGGGCCTTCTCTACACTCTGATCTCACTGTGGTCCTTTGCTCACTCTGTTCTAGCCACATTACACTCTGATGTGCTAAGCATGATCCTACTCCAGGGCCTTTGCACCTGCTGCTCCATCTGCCTGGTTTGCTCTCCTCCCCAGAGGGTCATACTGTTCACTCACTTCATTCAGGTCCCTACACAAATGGCACCTCTGTAGAGAGCCTTTGGCAAACATCATATCTAAAACACACCTTTGTCATTCCCTATTCACTAATTCTTCTTTTTGTTTTTAAAATTTAACAGCTTTATTGAGGTATAATTGGCACACTATAAACCACGCATATTTAAAATACTCCATTTTTATAAGTTTTGACACAGGTATCCATCAGTGAAACCATCAGCACCATCAAGATAATGAACCTATCCATTACTCCCAAATGTCTACTTTTGCTGCTTTGTAATCTCTTCTTGCCTCTACACACACATAGGCAATTACTGATCTGCCTTCTGTCGCTATAGATTCGTTTGCATTTTCTAGAATTTATATAAATGGAGTTATATGGTATGTATTCTTTTGTAATCTGGCTTCTTTAACTCAACACAATTATTTTGAGATTCATCCATGTTGTAGTGGATATCATTCTTTTTTATTGCCAAGTAGTATTGCATTGTGTGTTGATCCATTCACCTATTGCTACATGGGTATTTCTAGCTTTTGGCTATTAAAAATAAAGATATGGTGAACATTCGTGTAAAAGGCTTTGGGTGAATATATGCTTTCCTTTCTTTTGGGTAAATACTTCAAAAATTAATGAGTGGGGTTATATGGTAGGTATATGTTTAATTGTCAAGAAACTATCAAATTATTTTCTGAAGTGCTGTACCATTTTACAGATAAACCAGTATTGTATGTGAATTCCAGTTCCTCTATATCCTTGCCAATACCCGGTAATTCTAAAAGCTGTGTTGTGGTAGCTCATTGAGGTTTTAATTTGGATTTCCCTAATTACTAATTATGTCTAGAATTTTTTTCATGTGTTTATTTGCCACCCATATGTCTTATCTGGTAAAGTATCTGTTCAAAACTTTTTTCCGTTGCATTAGTTTTCTGGTTCTGCATAATAAACTGCCATAAACTTAGTGATTTAAAAGAACATTCATTTATTATCTTATCCAATAGGATACAGATTGGAGTTTATTATCGTTATTGTTTTTGCATATGGACACCTGCTTTCTCGGACATGGGTCTGCAGTTTTACTGCAATGTATTTGGTTTAGTATCAGGATATTGCTGATCTCAGAGAATGAATTGGGAAGTGTTTCTTTTCTTCAATTTTCTAAGACAGTTTGTATAGAATTGATATTATTTCTTCCTTAAAATTTTGATAAAATTTGCCAGTGAAACCTTCTGGGTTTGGAATTTTCTTTGTGGGAAGAAATTTTTTAATAGATATAAGGTTATTCAAGTTTTAAATTTCTTCTTTATTGAGCTTTGGTAGTTTGTATATTTCAAGAAATATGCCCATTTCATTTAAGTTGTCTAGTTTATTGACATAAAGTTTTTAAAATAGTATTTTCTTATCATCCTTATGATATCTGTAAAATCTGTGGTGATGTTACCTTTCTCATTCCTGATATTGGTAATTTATGCCTTCTTTCTTTTTTTCCTGATCAGTCTGCTTGAAATTCATCAATTTTACTAATCTTGTCTTTTGGTTTTATAGATTTTTTTTCTAGATTGCTTTCCTGTTTTTTATTTCATTGATTTTTGGTCTGATCTTTATTAATTATTTCCTTCTACTTATTTTGGGTTTAGTTTATTTTTCTTTTTCTAGTTTCTTCCCGTGGAAACTGAGGTTTTGAGACTGTTTTTCTTTCCGCCAAAATTGTGTGTAGTGCTATACATTTACCTATAGTAGTGTTTTAACATCATACCACAAATTTTTCTATGTTGTGTTTTCATTTTCATTCAGTTTAAAATACTTTCTATTTCCATTTTGATTTGTTTGTTAGCTTGTTTAGAAGTGTGTTAGCAAATGTCTCAGGGATTTTCCAGAGATCTTTGTTTTTTATTTCTAATTTAATTCCATTGTGGTCAGAGAATATACTTTGTATGACTTGAATCCTTTTAAACTTATTAAAACTTTAAATCTGTGGCCTAGAATACAGTCTATCTTAAGAAATGTTTTGTGCGTACCTGTAGGGAATGTGTATTCTATATTTGTTGTGTGGAGTTTTCTATAAATATTAATTGGTTCAAGTTGGTTGATACTGTTGCTTAAATTTTCTATGTCCTTATTGCTTTCCTGTTTACTTGTTCTATCAATTATTGAGAGAGAAGTGTTGAAATTCTTTACTAAAATTGTCTCCTTATAGTTTTATCAGTTTTTGCTTCATGTATTTTGAAACTTTATTATTGGGTGCATCACATTTTGGGGATTGTTTTGTCCTCTTGATGAACTGAGCATTTAATCATTATTAAATGACTTTCTTTACCTCTGATTATACTGTTTATCTGTAATATACATTGTCTGCTATTAGTATAGCCACTCCAGCTTTCTTCTGGTTAGTGTTTGCAAGGTATATCCTTTCCATCTTTTTGCTTTTAACGTATTTGTACTTTTTATATAAGCATGTTTCTTACAGGCAGCACACAGTTAGGTCTTGCTCTTTTCCCAATCTGACAATCTCTGTTTTTTACTTGGAGTATTTAGACCATTTACATTTTATATGCTTATTAATATAGTTACCTTTAAATCTGTTATCTTGCTCATTGTTTTCTTTTTTTCCTTAACATCTTTATTGGAGTATAATTGCTTTACAATGGTGTGTTAGTTTCTGCTTTATAACAAAGTGAATCAGTTATACATATACATATGTCCCCATATCTCTTCCCTCTTGCGTCTCCCTTCCTCCCACCCTCCCTATCCCACCCCTCTTGGTGGTCACAAAGCACAGAGCTGATCTCTCTGTGCTATGCGGCTGCTTCCCACTAGCTATCTATTTTACGTTTGGTAGTGTATATATGCCCATGCCACTCTCTCACTTTGTCCCAGCTTACCATTCCCCCTTCCCCCTTCCTGTATCCTCAAGTCCATTCTTTAGTGGGTCTGTGTCTTTATTCCCATCTTGCCCCTAGGTTCTTCATGACCATTTTTTTTTTTAGATTCCATATATATGTGTTAGCATATGGTATTTGTTTTTCTCTTTCTGACTTACTTCACTCTGTATGACAGACTCTAAGTCCATCCACCTCACTACAAATAACTCAATTTCATTTCTTTTTATGGCTGAGTAATATTCCATTGTATATATGTGCCACATCTTCTTTATCCATTCATCTGTCGATGGACACTTAGGTTGTTTCCATGTCCTGGCTCTTGTAAATAGAGCTGCAATGAACATTGTGGTACATGACTCTTTTTGAATTATGGTTTTCTCAGGGTATATGCCCAGTAGTGGGATTGCTGGGTCATATGGCAGTTCTATTTGTAGTTTTTTAAGGAACCTCCATACTGTTCTCCATAGTGGATGTATCAATTTACATTCCCACTAACAGTGCAGGAGGGTTCCCTTTTCTCCACACCCTCTCCAGCATTTATTGTTTCTAGATTTTTTGATGATGGCCATTCTGACTGGTGTGAGATGATATCTCATTGTAGTTTTAATTTGCATTTCTCTAATGATTAATGATGTTGAGTTGCTCTTTGTTTTCTATTTGTCCCATCTATTTTTTTCTCATCTTCCTCTTTTTATGTCCTTTTGGATTGGTTGTTTTTATTATTCCATTTGTAAGCTGATTATCTATAACTCTTTGTTTTGTTATTTTAGTGGTTGCTTTAGGGTTTATAGTATACATATTTAAATTATCAGTCTACCCTTAAGTGATATCATGGTACTTCATGTATAATATAAGAATTTTATAATAGTATACACACTTCCATTTCTTGTCCTTTGTGCTACTGTTGCCACGCATTTTACTTTTATAGATATTATAAACCTCACACTACATTGTGATTATTTTTGTGTAATTATCTTTTAAAGATGTTTAAATAATAAGAAACAAATCTCATGTATTTTCCATATTTGGGTTTCTTCATTCCTTTGTGTAGATCGACATTTTCATTTGGTAACATTTTCCTTCTGCCTGTAGGACTTTCTTTACCATTTCTTGTAATCGAAGTTTGCTAGTGATAAACTATTTCAGTTTTTGTATATCTCAAAAGTTATTATTTTTCCTTTGTTTTTGAAATATATTTTTGTTTTATGGAATTTTAGGTTGTTAAATTTTTCTTTCAGTAACTTAAAGATGTTACTTCACTGTTTTCTGTCTTGTGTTGTTGCTGATGAGCTATCTGCTGTCATAGTATCCTTGTTCCTCTGTATACAACATGCATTTTTTTCCTCTAGATGCTTTTAAGATTTTCTATTTATCATTGATTTTATGCAATTTGATTATAATGTGCCTTGGTATACTTTTCTTCATGTTTCCTAGGCTTGGTGTTCATTGAGATTCTTGAATCTACGGATTTATAGTTTTTATCAAATTTGGAAAAATTTCAGCCAATATTCAAATAGTTTTCTGTCTTCTTTTTTCCCCTCTTTTTCTTTGCCTTCAATTACACATAGATAAGGCCACTTGAATATGTTCCACAGTTTATTGATACTCTTTTCATTTTAAAAATTCTCTTTTTATCTCTGAGTTTAATTTTGGATAGTTCCTATTGATATGTATTCAAAGTTTTCTAATGTCTTCTCTGCAATGCCTAATCTCCTACTAATCTCACACCATTCAATTTTATCTCACACATTGTTGTTTTCATCTCCACAAGTCCAACATTTTTTTGTGTCTTTCTATTTTTGGTCTTAACTTTATGAATTACAGTCATAATAACTGTTTAATGTGCTTGTCTTCTAATTCTAATGTCTGTCTCAGTTTTGAGTTGGTTTCAATTAATTGACTTTTCTCCTCATTATGGGTTGTATTTTCCTGTTCTTTGTATGTCTGGTAATTTTTGATTGGATGCCAGTCATTGTGAATTTTACCTTCTTAGGAGCTGGATATTTTTGTTTTCATATAAGTATTCTTGAGCTTTGTTCTGCCATGAAGTTAAACTACCTGGAAATAGTTGGTCTTTGTAGGTCCTGTGCTTAAGATTTTTAGGTGGGAGCAAAGCAATGCTCAGTGTAGGGCTTATTATTCCTCACTATTGAGGCAAGACCTTGGAATTGTGAAGTTTGACAGTATGGCTGCTGGGACTAGAAACTGTTCCTGGCCCTGTATAAACACTGGGCACTGTTCCCTCTAATCTTGGATGGTTCTTTCCTGGGCCTTGGATGTTTTATGCATACACATGTGCTGATCAGTACTTAGTTGACTCTTCAATGGAACCCTTCTCCTGATTTCCAGAGTTACCTCTCTCCTTTTCTAGTCTGTCTTGGGAACTCTAGATACTTTGGCTTCCCTGGACTCTCAACTCTGTCTCCTCAACTAAAGGAACCTGCTGGGCTCCATCTGGCTTTTGTACCTTGACCTGGAGACTCTCTCAAGCTGGGAATATTGTAGAGTTCACTTTGTTTATTTTTTTGTCTCTCAAGAATCACAGTCTATTTTTGCCTGAGGTTCAGTGTCTTAAAAATCACTGCATTGCATATTTTGTTAATATTTTGAATGTTTTAGGCAGAATAGTAATGGTCCCTCTTACTTGACTGGAAACCTTAATCCTCCTTTATCTTTCTTCATAATTTTTATCACCATCTGAAATATATATTTATATATTTTTCTTTCTTAAAAGCTCCATGTGCCAAGGAAATTTTATTGTTTTTCACTATCTAGTTCTCTTTTCCTAGAATAGTTCCTGTAACATAACAGGTGCTCAATAAATATTTTTTAATGAAGGAAAGGATGAGTCGATGAATGAATGCATCCTAACACCTAGCCACCATTCCAGCTACATAGATCTACTCATGCTCCCTACCCTTGTCAGGTCTGTGCCTATGGGCTTCTGCATGTTGGTTCCTGCCTGATAAAACTCTTTCCTCTCCTCTCTGAAATGTTTACCTGTCTTTCAAGTTCCAGCTCCCATATGTCCTTCTACATAAATTCTCTGATTGTTCTGGCTGATCCAGATCTCTCCTTCTTTCAAGCCCTTTCAGCACCTACAGTCAGAACCACATAAATTACAACTTCAGTGCTCCCTATGAAGGTAATGCAAGTTCTTTGAGGACTTTCCTCATTGCATTCCTCTGCATCTAGCACAGTGCTGGTTTCAAGAAATAGGTGTTGGTAAAAGTTGGGGTCTCTGCTTGTTGCACACCTTGTGGGTGGAGAGTGTCTTGTGTTCTTTCTCAGTTTCCAATCTTTCCACGGTAGTGCCAGAAAGATATTTCATGAGCTGGTGACCTGTCATCATTGAAGTTTCCAGAAACCAGGGTCTTAATTGGTTTGGAGCAGAGAAAATGGAAGACTTTTGAGGTTTAGAGCCACAGCACAGGGTTTAGAAATCCTTTTCTAGAAGAAAAGGGGAGAATAGTTGGAGTGAAGGACTAATATTTGATAAACATTTATTCTATCCAATTATTTGTCTATTATCTATTTTAATAGCCTCCATAGAACCATAGCCTCACTATGCTAACATCAAGGCTGACATGTTGAAACAATGTTGCTTGTTAATGTAGATCCATAACAGAGTGATTTGATTTTTGGCAAAATATGCTGCTCTGGACTGAAATGTGTTCCCCCAAATTCATATCTTGAAATCTTAACTGCTAGCTTGATGGTATTTTGAGATGGGAACTTTGAGAGGTAATTAGGGTTATATGAGGTCATGAGGGTGAGGCCCTCATGATGGCCTGGCATTAGTGCCCTTTTAAGAAGAGATACCAGAGCTTTCTCTCTCTTTGCTATGTGAGCACATGGCAAGATAGACACCATGTGCAAGCCAGGAAAAGGGCTCTCACCAGGACTCAACCATGCTGGTACCCTGATCTCAGGTTTCCAGCCTTCAGAACTGTGAGAAAATAAATTTCTGTTGTTTAAGCCCCAGTCTATGATTGTTTTGGCAGTCCAAGCTAAGACACATGCCCATCAGTGTGTCATGACTCAGGAAGATTGGCAAGAAGTCACATCCCAGGAGAGACAGGCTTGTTGCTTCCCTTCTTGGTCTTGATGAAGAATCATACAGTGTTGATATTCCCAACAGATACCCCTGAGACTCACCCCAATATATTGTCTGGTTGTTCCACTTCCTTTCTCAGCAGGGCAGTGAGAAGGCCATCCTGTAGTGATTCTTCCTGGCTCCCTTGCTCTGTCACTGGGTCCAAGGTCACCCTGATTGGGGCTATAAAAAAGAATTAGATGTCCCCTAGTTTTGTGGCTCCAGGCAGCCCTTAGAAGGATGGATCCTCCCTTTGTTATATCATGAGCACAACGCTCTGTGCCCTTGAAACATGAAGTTAGCTCTGAGGATGAACTATTGGAATGGGAATCTTTGGTCTCACTCACCAGTAGATGGCAGAGTCCCTGAAAGGTAGTTCAATTCACTGTGAGCTCCTAATCCACATAGATCATGTTCCAAATCCCCATCAGGTCTCTATGAGGTTCCCTACTGGGGCAGCTCTCTCCTCTTGTGGTTTGTTTCCTTACCTCAACTAGTGGGAGCATCTCCCCTCTGCTGCTATCAAACACTACTGTGTAACCCCTTCCCTAGCACACCCCTGATTGAGGGATGGTCTCACTACAACTGCTCAGCGCTCCTAGAAAAATACTTGATTCCTCTCCTCCTGGTAACAGCCTACAAGCATTGTCCCCTGTCCACGTCCCCAGTTAATGCTTCCAGGGTGATCTCAGCCCCTCAGAATCCCTTCTCTCCTTTGGCTGGGATTGGTCTTGCCTGCAAATAGAAGGCCTGTTGGTACATAGAAAGAAGATAACTTGGAAGGTTCCCAGCCAACCAGAAAAGCAAATGCCAACATTTTTTAGACCTGGTACGCATCCTGGGGTGAACTCTACAATGACTTCAGTTCCATTCTAGGAATGTGGGCATTTGGGGCCCCAAAGATAACAGCTTGGAGGTTTTTCCTGTTTTGAAGTTTGTTTGTTTGTTTTTTGAATAACATTTTCTATTTCAAGAGAACCTGGGTTTTACAGATTCACCTGTTCATGTCTATGGTTTTAGGTCTTTTATCTCTCCAGCCATCAGGGAGAAAAATAACTTTGGCAGAAGTAAAGGTGGATTGGCCACTCTTATCTCTGTCAAACTCTAGGGAACTGCTGTCAGATCTCCTGGCTCACATGGCAGGGATATTTTTCTTCTAGAGTTGATCTTGTTCCCTGGCAAGCTGGATGTGATTTGTCTTAACACTCAGAATCCCCTGCCAGGTAAGTTTGGACATATGGTTTTATAAAAATGGTGTTTTGAACTCTATTTATTTTTACTCCGGTTAGAGCTGGGTGTTTTGGATCTTGAGTAACTGAATTGGTAGCAGCTTTGCTTGGGCTCCACTGGGAGCCACTGGGAGATGGGTAGATCACGTCTCCATGTGACAAATCTTTAGAGACAGTTATCCTGATTGAAAGAGAAACTTCTCAAGAAACTCATTAACAAGTAGAAACCATGGTGTGGAATGGTAGCTTGTGGAATACATCCGGGGGAAATTTTAGTGGTACCTCTTCTCTATTGGGCCACCTTTAGCAATATTGACACTATTAGTCAGCCCACCTTGGGTTAACGGCATCCAAAGAATGTATAATCTGGATTGGATAGAAAGGGAGTATGTCCCTCTTGTTTCAACCATGGACATGATCGTCACAATCCACTGGTCTACAACTTTGTCCTGGAAAAGTTAGGGGGCTGAAATGGATGGGCAAAAGAGCTTTCAAACTCTTTGGGATCTCAACATATTTTCTCTCCAGGTTTTTAAGGTGGAGGTCTCATTTACTAGCAGAGTGTAGAAAACTTAAAATTGAGTTTAGTTGCCAAGTGTTCCAACAAAATTGAGCCTTAATCTCCTGGTTCCTGGTTTGACAAGAATGATTTAATGGTCAAAAAAGAAACAAAACAATACCCCCAAGACAAAAAAGTGCACATGCACACAAAATTAACTGGATTAGGGAAGACCCATGCAAAAATCAAAAGTGTCCAACTGGGACCTTATCAAATTTAAAATCTGTTATAAATTTTACATTGCCTGGAAAACACTTAGTTGTAATAAAACAGTGAGATGACCTGAATGTGGCTGATAGATCTGGTAATAAAAACAGACTTCAGGACAATTACCTGAGGCACACCATGGGGATTAAGACCATGGGGTTCAGATTCCAATTGAGTCTTGGAGGCTTGTTCTCCCAGCTCTGAAAGCCATCCACCACAATGTTTGCAGATCCCAAGTTGCTCTTGTTGGAGCCTCTCACACTGTATAAAATTGTAGCAAATAGTGTTCAAAACTGTAGCTGAATACCACACCAGAGGAAGATCATTTGTGCTAAGAGCTATTGATGACTCTGAATGGTGGGTTCCCTGACCTAGTAACTCGCTTAGCTTTATTGAATCTATGAACATTGATTGACTGCCTGGACAAAGATGTAGTTTATACCATCTTAAAAAAGGAGACATCTCTCTGCTTCTCCCAAATACAGACTTACTAGTTTTTGGACATTCTATAGGAAGTGTATGTCGGATGAACTAACTTGATGAACTAACTGTGTTCTCAGACCAATGTTTTATGTGAGAAGCAGACAGGCTTTTAGATAAGGCTTTTCAACCACAGACCATGTTTTTAACCTGGTGGTGAAGGCCTCCAGGAACAATATTAGATCATGTGTGGTTTGTATTGACTCTTCCTTAGCATTTATACTGATTATAAACTAACACATAAGCTCATCAAAGACCCACAGTTATTGATACTTATACATACTTGGTACTATAGTTTCATAATAGCAGTCAGGGTCAGTTGATGGAGCAGTAAAATCAGGAAGTATTTTGAACCCCATTATTTCAATTTGTATCTTAACTGTTATTACCTTCCAGATGAATGGGACACCAGCCCCCCAGGTTAATGAGTAGAAAGGCACACATTGTTTTATATCATACTCTTCACTGCCTTGAACTAGGTGTGACCTGAAGAGACAAAGGGTCTAATACCTACTGCTAGAAGGAGACCTCCAGAGCAGTGATCACAGAAGCAATGTTACTAATTTTTGGTAGATGTTTTTAATGATTTAACTGCTTTATAAGCAAAAATTGTGCATGGTTAGGAGCATAAATTTTGACCCCAATGGTCTGGGTTCAAACCTAGGCTTTCCTACTTCTTAGCTGTGTGACCCTGTGCCTATTTTCTTCATCTATGAATAGTAGTAGGGCCTTCTTCCTTGGTGAGTTTACATAATTTAATACCTATAAAGTTCCCAGAGTAGCCTGACACGTAAAAGAGTTTGCTATGAAAGTCCATACATTGTGCTTCTGTGCATATCAACTTAAAAAATTCCAGGCTAAAATTCTTACGGTCATTCTCCATGGTGTGGCCTTGCCCACCCATTTATCTGTGCACTGGGATTGACCCAAGACACTTTACCAAGAAGGACATTGGCTTTGCCTGACCACTGGCTTCTCCAGTTGGAGAAGGAATGGCTTCTCCTCAGCCATTCTCCCTGAGGGGCTCCTCAGCTCTTCTCTTACAAGAGGATGCCACCCTCACTCTTGGCTCTGCTGTTGGGTAAGGAGCATGGGTTTGAAATGGCAGGTGAGACTAGCTGCACTCTGGGTGCTTTTCAGGGTGGACAACTTTGAGCTCATTGTTTCTCAATACTGACTTTAAAAAATTCTGCTAAGAGAAACAATATTTAAGGAGATTGTTCAAGTGACAACCTGGAGTCTAAAGAGTCTAACATCTATCCCAGTTCAAGTCCTATCAATAGAGTAGGAGACTGAGATCTCATCACTCTGTTCTTCCCATATTCCTTCCCCTGAATCTTACTGCTTTCACTAGATGAAACTTTAGTGGGGTGCTCTGCTCTCAGTCCATACTGGGAGTGGTTAAAAAAATCTCGGAGGTGTTTACTACAAGGGTGTTGCTCATTGCCTCACATGGGGTCCTCCTTAAGAGGCTTCCACAGACACCATCCTCTCCGTCCTTAGTGCCAAGTATGGCTATACTGCTGGTCATTTAGTGTTTCTCTTAGGAACCCTATGAACTACATAAATGACCAAGCTTCCCTTTTCACATCAGCTTCTAAAACATTTGGGGTCATGTGTGTGGCCAACTCTTAGATCTTTGCCATCTTCACTTTTCCAGCTTCATTTCTGGATTCTGCTTTATCCTTACCTTAATTCCTTTCCTTTTTGGCATGAGTTTCAACCTTTATCTTGCTATCTTATTGTGATCTCATAATCCCTCTTCAAACTTATCTGGAGTGAAGTAAGAATATATATGAATAAATAATGAACTCCAGGGAGTAGATGTCCCCTTTAGAGATGAGGAAACTGAGGCCCTGAAGGGTAAATCAACTTGCCCAGTGTTATAAAGCTGAAAGTAAGTAGATGGCCAAGGTTGAGCTCAGTCCTGGCTGACTCTGTAGCCTTGTTTCTTTTCACCAACCCCTCCTGCTCAGAAATATACTCAGAAAGAGGTGTGCTGATCAATGAGAGGAGCCGCTGATACAAGCAGCTGGTGGGGTGAAGCTGATGAGAACTGAAAACTGTACATCTATTTTACATCGAGGAAGGACATATTTGTGGAACATTTTGGTCATCAGGGTATAAGCAATCTGTAGAGGCAATTCCAATTGCATTATAACCTCAATTAACTGAGACTGGTTAGCTTGGGTAATTGAATTGTCAAGTTAACTGAGAGTCAACTCAACAGATTGTACTGTTCCACCCTGACTATTGAAAGTTATCTTGTAGTCGCTGACTAGTTTCCTGCCTCAGCTACTGTAATGTAATGTACATGTTGGGACCGTTATTATAATTCTAGACTTCCTTCAATACCTAATGCAGTGTGCTTAACAAAATAGGACCTCATCATCCCTCTTGATTCTGTTGAATATTAGTAGTTTTCTTGGGCCTTAGGGTCAAGTTTGTATTTATCAGTTCTCTCTGAGCAAGATAGTTGATGGGCACACAGACAGTGGAGCCAAGACACTGACCCCACTGCAAGCTCGCATGTGTTCCTCAACACACCCCACTGTCTGTCTAGTCCACTGACCTGAAATAAGGGGAAATCTTCATAAAACTACAGTCAGAGACAGGTCTATGTTGCTGTGATTTGCCTGATTCACTTTAAATCAAAGCTCAACGATTTTGTTTTAGTTACCTGGGAGTCCATTTGGGCAGAATTCTGGTTAGTCAGGATTTTGTTTGCCTGTGTGGCTTTCTCATCATCCTTTATCATTTATTGAATCCCTCTTGTGCCCAGAGAAATGTGCTGGGCTTTGAGAATAGAAAGATGTATGGAGACTAGAAAAGCTTAATTTCATGGTGATGAACAGACCAAGCTGGCTGTGGGTGGGAGGTACATTGAAGGTCATATGAATCCCCTTCTCTGGTATATCACAAAGAGTGCTGGCTTTGACCTCAGACCCACTTCTGGCCTTCTGCAGAACTGGTGGATAGTTCCCCAATCTTTCTGAACCTCAGTTTCCTCATCTGTGAAGTAGGGATACAAATGGCTATTCAGAGCGTTGTTAGAAAGATCAGAAAAAATGTATGTGAAACTCCAGCACATAATAGATGCTCAATAAATGGTAGCCAGTAATAGCATGGCTTTGAGCATTCTCTGCTTAGAAAAACAGGGAAAACTCTCGAAACTGTTTTGAGAACAGGTGGCATAATTTCTGTGAGGTCCCCATAGATGGCAGGTTGAAGGGCCAAGGCCACTGCAAGCTATAGCCTATGGACACGTGTGTCCATAAATAGCCCCAGCCTGTGTAAATACATGATTGAGTGCAACAGTCTGCATCATAGTGAAGATATGTATGCACTGCTGTCAACCATTGTACAGCTGCTGGCGTCCGCCTCGCCCATTCATCAAGCCCCACGGCCGCCCAACAGAAAGAACATTGTGTGCCTTGCTTGTTCCGCACATTTTATGCTGAGAGAGAGCAAATCAGTAGGAGAAAATGTGGATTTGTTCTGCTGAGAAGAAAGGTGGGGGCTGTAAGGAGTGGTGGGGAAGGGGGCGTGAAAACGAGTGAGGTGCAGAAAGGGTACAGATGGAAGGGAAGGGATGCTAAGAGAAGGGAAGGTGAGGGCAAACACAGAGTGTTCCCTTGTCTGGTGGTTTGCAACTTCCCCTGAGTCTAGAAAGTTGTTTTGCATTCACAGAGTAAAACGACATCCACAAAACTGAGGTAAGGAACCGAGGACTTTGCTTGCTGTGGCGGGGTTTGTGGTCCACACCGGGGACAGTCCAACCTCTTCTGTTCTCCTTCACATCTCCCTTTTTTCTCCTTCTATCTCCTCTTTTCTTTCCTTTTTCGTTTG
Source organism: Leucopleurus acutus (assembly GCF_964270905.1). NCBI lineage: Eukaryota > Metazoa > Chordata > Mammalia > Artiodactyla > Delphinidae > Leucopleurus > Leucopleurus acutus. The sequence goes on along the minus strand of NC_139150.1, from coordinate 99,517,795 downwards.
ATTTTCTTCTCCGCTCCCTCTCTCCTCTTGCTTCCTTCTCTTCCTGTTTTCTTTTTCCAAACCTCAGGGTTGGTGCCCAGGTATCTCTTTCACTAACTGAACTTTTCCACCGCCCCCATCCCCTAACCAAGCCATGAACACTCTGCTGCTCAGTGGGAGGCACACTCAGCCTGTTATTAACTTCAGTTCAGCTGCCAACCAAGCTGTGTGCAGACTAATCCTGCACGGAGAGGTGGACCTGGACGTTCTGGGAAATGATGGTGGGTCCAAGCAGCCCAGAGTCATCAGGTGGGACAGGGGCAGGAGGTCTTTGGGAATGGTGGAGGGTGGGGGAGGGTGGGACGTGGGGGGAGTGAGACAGTCCCGAGCCTCCTTCCAAGGCCCGGCGAGGGCTAGGGAGGTGACCTGAGCCCTCACGTTGCCCAGGTGAGCAGAGAGAAGCATGGTGAAGGGGAAGGGGTCCTAGACTCAGATGCTGGAGGGTCCAGTGTCCTCCCAGGTACTTATCTGCTTTGAGCCTCAACTACCTCAACTTTCAAATGGGAATGATGATTCCTGGCCCTACCACATATGGAGCTCTAATGGGGGAAAAGGAGGTAAACGACTGGAACCTTCTCCTACCATGAGGCATGGCATATTAGTCAGCTCAGCTGTCATGACAAAGCACACCAGACTGGGGGCTTAAACAATAGACATGTATTATCTCACAGTCCTGGAGGCTGGAAGTCCAAGATCACGGTATCTGCAGGATTGGTTTCTTTTGAGACCTTTGTCCCTGTCTTGTAGGTGGCCATTTCTTCTTCCTCTGTCTTCACATGATCTTCCCTCTGTGTGTGTCTGTGTCCTAATCTCCTTTAATTACAAGGCCACCAGTCATTTTGGATGAGGGCCCACCTTACCCACTTCTACACCCTCCCACCTGTGAGATGAGAGGAGGGATTTGGGGAGGGATAACTCATTCGTCTATGAGAAGTTCCGAGGATACTCCCTTCCTTTTATATCTGGATGGGAGGGCATCTCCTTCCAAAGGCAATAATGAGAGATAAGATAATCACTCGTAGAACCTGAGGTTGTAGGAGCTCTATCCCCAGCTGGATTCTTGCTGCACTGGGCGCTGGCAGGCTCATCCTGGTGCTATCTTTGGGATGGTATGTGAGGCAGCGAGGGACCTTGAGGGGCAGCTGGTGTGTGTTGCCAGGAGTTGGAGGTGAACCAGAACACAGATCCTGGTGCCTGCTTCTCACCTGGGGTCTCTGGCGGTGGGAGATTGGCTGCAGCAGTTCATGGGTGGGAGTGGGGATAGCAGAATTGGGTGGGCTGCCCAACAGAAGGAAACGGTGGCCGCCCTGCCTAGGGCCCAGGGTTCAGCGGGAAGTGTCCTTGAGGGCAGGGCAGGAGGCTGGAGCTAGGGAGGGCACACTTGCCAGGAGAGCAGGTTGAGGGCACAGAGCCCAAGAGGGCTGAAAAGGGGCACCCTGACCCTTCTCTGTTGAGGGTGCCAAGTGAATCTGGCATGAGCAGGATTTCTAGGAAAGGGATTCCAGGGGCTTTCCAGGTACTGGGTCTCTGGCTTCCCCAATCAGTCCTGTAAATGGTGGGTACCCCAAGCCCAGCCTACTGGGCGCCAAAGTGATCTAACTCTCCCCCACTGACCATGTTGCTCCACACTTACCATATTCAGAGGGAGAACAGATACCTTGTCTCCACTGCACAGGGGATCACACTTACATGTCCAGTGGAGCGGCTGGACCCCTCTCTTGTGGGGTGATGAGAGGATGGGGGCCTGACCTCTTCTCTGGCTGACTCAGGCTTGTAAATTTCCCTTTCTCCAACAAAGCCTACCCCTTAATCCATGTCCTGTGATGCTGTAGAATCGTCCCTAGCCCTGTGGCAACAAGCGGTGACTCATAGGGACTTACCTGGCATGAAATGCCTTAAGGAAATTGTACCCTCAGGCAGAGGTTACCTGCAGTCCATGGAATCAGGCTGAGCAGAGCGAGACCCAGGAGACCTCTGTCTTAGTCGGTTCAGGCTGCCATATCAAGAGAACACAGATGGGGGTGTGGGGGCTTAAATAGCAGACGTTTATTCCTCATGTTTCTGGAAGTCCAAGGTCGAGGTGCCAGCAGAGTGGTTTCCAGTGAAGCAGCTCTTCCTGGTTTGTAGATGGTCATTGTCATGCTATGTCCTCACGTGGCCTTTTCTCTGTGTGCATGGAGAGAGAGGGTTCTGAGGTCCCTCTCTTTTTATTAGGAGACCAGTGCTGTGGGATTTGGACCCCACCCTTGTGACTTCATTTAACCTTAATTACCTCCTTTAAAGGCTCTGTCTTCCAAATATAGTCACGTTGGGAGTTCAGGTTTCAACATACAAACCTTTTTTGGCGTGGGGTACACTTAGTCCATAAGACCTCCGTGCCACTGGAAGGCAGTCAAATAAAAAGATGCCATCTGTCTCATTCTGCACCCACCCCAACACACAAGAAGAGGGAGAGGAAGGAGGCGTTTTTGAGGTAGTCCTCACGCCTCCATCCAGTACTCCAGAGAGACAAAAAGGAAGATGTGAAAGACCAGACCACACCCTCTTGCTCCTCTAGGTCTTGGAGCTGAAGCATGTCCAGAGCTGAGGAGGAGAAGAATTTTAAATGGACCCAGATCCAAGCCTAAAACAGACTAAATTTTTTAATAGTCAAAATCGACCAGAAGGTTAGAGAATCTGCCCAAGGTGCCATTAAGGGATCTACTCTGCATGGAGGAGGAGAGATTGGATTTGGCACCGTACAGAAGTCAGACTGCTGATACACCAGCCCCATTGCTGTGGGAGATGAAGTCCTTTGTGGTCAGAAGAACTTGCCACGTTCCATAGACTCTCCTGACAACAAACTCTCCAGGACTGCCCGCCCCCCACATCATGGGCAGCGCTTGGAGGGCAGGGCCCCAGGGCATAGTGCTGCCTCTGATTTGGGGCTGTCCTTTGTTTCCCAGAGGAGGGACACAGTGGCGGGGGTGGGGTGGGGGGGATGAACAATCAGAGGGCATCAGGGAGACAAGGAGGAAAGGTACTTCCAGCTAAGAAGTCTGGGGGCAGGAGGGGCTTGATCTGTTCCAGAACCTCTGTGGCTCAGCCTTGGGTGGAAGTTACCTGGCTCTGGAGTTCACAGACCAGATGAAGTCAATAAGAATTGGAAACTGATATAGGAGTACCAGCTTTGTGTTTTGCCAAGAAAGGACATGAAGAAAAAATAACCCCTGCCATCTGTTATCAACACCCTTTCCTAAAAGAAGAGAGAAGGGACATAATCTCAGAATAATGCGTAGTCCTTTAAATTGAATAAATATAGCATTGGGGAAAAATTCTCTGTATTGCCCTTTTTAAACTAATTTTGCGGAGGTGGATGAAAACTTTAGTAACCTGAGTTGAAGCTTGGCTGATTATGCCTGGGTGTGAGTGTGAGTCCGTGTGCGGGAAGGGAAGTGTGTGAATGTCTCCATGAGTGTAAGTGTGAGGGTGTGAGTGCACAGATGAGTGTGTTCACATGTGTGTGTTGAGGATGGGAGAAGGGTGAGGTGTTTGAGTGTGATGGGAGGAAAGGGGAGGGGTGCGCACAGCGGTAGGAGCTGGAGTTTGCACATTATCCCAGGACCCTGACTTGCTGAAAGCCCGCTCAGTTATAAGGGACATTCCTCCCTTCTGTCCCCCCATCCCTCCCCCTGCCTTGTGCTCTTTCCTCTCCTCTTCTCCCCTACTCTAATTGCCCATCCCCTTGCCGGAGGGAGAGGCCGGTCAGCCACCCCGCCAGACTTCCCACATCCTGCCAAGAAGAATTGCTGTTGTGTAAAGGAGCCTTTACATCCTCCTGACACATAGTCACTTTGGGAAGCAAAACTAGGCCAAGTCCTTATTCAGCAAAGGACTCAGCTCCCTCGGGGCCTGGCCCTGCCTGAGCCTCTCACATGGTTTATGACCTTGAGTCAGCGATGCTGACCTTCAGCTCTGCTGGCTGGGACAGAGCCACAGGTGACCTTGAAGCTTCCTGGAGGGACCCTTTGGCCCTCTCTCCTTGTTTCATGGGGCAGAGCCACTTGATCTTCGTTCAGACTACTGGACTGGGGCTTGAGGTTCTCCCTTGCTGGTCCCAAACCCACACTTGGCTCTTCTGCATCACCCCGCCCCTAGGGCAAGACTTGTTCCAGTCAGCGTGACTGCCACCCAAATCCTCCAAAATTCTGCACCACCTAGTCTCTGTGACTTTTAAAAATTAATCTTATATATATATATATATATATTTGTCGAAAGATAGTTGATGTACAATGCTGTGCCAATCTCTGCTGTACAGCAAAGTGACTCAGTTATACACATAGAGACATTCTTTTTTAAAATATTCTTTCCATTATGGTTTATCACAGGATATTGAATATAGTTCCCTGTGCTATACAGTAGGACCTTGCTGTTTATCCATCCTATATATAATAGTTTGCATCTGCTTCCATGACTTTGTTTGGAAAGTTCTCCTCTCCTGAGAAGACTGCCCTCTCAAATGTAGCCCAACTTCAAAGGTCAACTAAACTCCACCTCCTACAGGAAGCCTTCCTGCACCACTGCAATGAATGCCGACTTTGCCAACCAGGAGGAGGGGAGTGTGGGGACTGGCGTCCAACCTCCAAATCCTCCCCCATCTTTTAAAACCTGTGCTGCAGGGGGCCTCTGTCTTGTCTCTCTGCCACACTGTTTGAGATGTTAACATTCAGATTAATCTCCTCGGCTGGTCCCCTGTGCTGATTTTGCCTATATATATTTTAAAGCCATACTTTTGTTTTTACTGTTTTTAAGTCTTTTTATGTTTTTACTGTATTTGTCTGTTTATGGAGTCGTTTTTTAATGCTTATTATTTCTCATTGATTTTTACTTTCTCGTTTAGTGTTTACAATAAAAGAGGGAATAGGAAATGGCAGCACGAGGGGGAGGGATGGGAGTCCTGGGGTCTCTGGTTCGGCAGGCTGGGTGGGGAAGAAGGCAGCTGGGTTTTGGGCAGGACAGAGATGGGTCAATCAGCCACTCACAACTCGGGGATCAATTCTACCTTTCACTCTGAGCCCCAGTTTTTCATCTGTAAATAGAGATCCGAGTACACCAGGTTGTGAGAATTGAATTAGGTAATGCCTGTAAGGCTCTCAGCACAGTGCGTGGGCCCACAAAATGAAATTTCTGCTCCTCAATTTCACTCCCCAAACAGAGTCCGAAGCTGGTCTTTTTTTTTTTTTAACTTTTTATTTTACATTGGAGTATAGTTGATTAACAACGTTGTGACAGTTTCAGGCGTACAGCAAAGTGATTCAGTTATAATATACATGGATCTATTCTTTTTCAAATTTTTTTCCCATTTAGGTTGTTACAGAATATATTTTTTTAACATCTTTATTGGGGTATAATTGCTTTACAATGTGTGTTAGTTTCTGCTTTATAACAAAGTGAATCAGTTATACATATACATATGTTTCCATATCTCTTCCCTCTTACGTCTCCCTCCCTCCCACCCTCCCTATCCCACCCCTCCAGGCGGTCACAAAGCACCGAGCAGATATCCGATATCCCTGTGCGAAGCTGGTCTTTAAGGAAGCCCTGGCTTGGATGTGAAGAGGGCACCACTAGCCTGCACGGCACCTTTCTGTGAATTAGAGAAGGGCGCCCCCTCTGGGCAGACAAGGCATAGTAGCTCGGTGGCCACGAGAGCTTGGTGGGGCCCGGCGCGCAGGGCACCTCCACAGGCAGCAGCCTCAAAGTGATGGTGGAAGGCGGTCAACCTCATGTTCAACACCCCCATCCCCGTGGCGGAGTTGATCAGCACGGGAGCCGCGAGGCCAGCCCCAGAGGCGGCTCAGGGGAACTGTTAGGCAAAGGTGTTTGTGCTCAGAATCTTCTGGGGGTGGGGAATGGGGACCCACCCTACTCTTTTTCCATGGATATACCACCAGGAGACGGCCTCCCACTTCCTTCCTTTTATATTTTTCTTGGCTGTCTATTTCCTAGTGTATGGCAGGTGCTTAATAAGTGCTTCTCTTGTGGGGTAGAAGTGTGAGGGGACTCAGGGAAGGGGCTGCGAAGTAAAAGGAAAATGGCCTATGGACCCTTGCTGCCCCACGTCCGCCCTTCCAGCTGCAGCCTTTGAGAGGCAGAGGGGACACCAGCTCATGATTCTCCTTCAGTCTCAAGTTCACAGACCCCATTAACTGGCCAAATGCATTGCAACAGAATCTCTGTTCCATTTTCAGGCATCCTTGCATTCGGACAGACCTGCAGGAGCAGGACGAAGGTCTCTCTCACCATGCACTTTGATACCCCAGGGGCCTGTGGAAGTTTTAGTGCTCCTGGGAAAAACTCTGACTTAATCTCGTATTATTCTTTCCTTCAGCAAATCCTCACTGAGAACTCAGTGCCAGGTCCTCTTCTAGAGCTGGGGATGGGTGGTCAAGGAGACAGTCACAGGCCTGTTCTCAGGGAGATGGCATCTAACCATATGGTCAGCTGTGGTCTTTGTCACCTGTCTGATCCCAGATCAGAGGAATACAGGTCACAGGCATTTGGGAGCAGAAGCAGGGCATGGTGTGGATAGGTTTGCTATGAGGGGGAAGCAAACCACTGCTGGAGGAGTGATACGAGGGTGGGAGGAACGATTCCTCTTAGTAATGTCCTGAGGGTTGGCTGCGTCCAGCCTCCATTCTGTCACCTGAGTGATTTTCTAAAAGGTGCATCTGACCATCTCTGGCTCCTTCATAAGCAGCCACTCCGCTCTCTGCATATGTTCCAAGCCCTTAGTGTGGCTTGAACCGTCCTATCCACCTCGTACCTCTGGAACCCCAGGCCTCACACCACACACACCAGCAATTTAACCTGCTTGTGGCTCCCCAGAGCCTCCCCTGAGCTTGCATCCTTCACATGTTTGCTCGGGCATTTCGCTTTGTTTGAAATGTCTTTATCCACCTCCGCCATCCCTTGGCTGATGATTTCTCATCACTTAGTGCTTATTTCATGCTTCACCTCACCCAGGTAGACCTTCCTTGCTCTCGCAGGCTGGCTCAGGGACACAGCAATCTCCTGGGGATCTTGCTAAGAGCCAGATTCTGATTTAGTGTGTCTGGAATAGGGCTGATGATTTGCATTTTCTCACAAGCTCCCAGGTGATGCTGATGCTACTTGTCCGTTGACTGCACTTCAGATAGCAAAACATTCTAGGCTGTTGGGTCTGGTTCAATGTAGAACATCTAACCTTAACCTTTTGGGGGTAAGAGACTCTTTTGAGAATCAAGTGAATGTTTTGGACACTGTTTCACAAAATCATATATACAAATATTTTTGTAATATTTTCAGAGATTATATTGCCTCCTGAAGCTCACCCATGTGGGTCCAGGTTGGAAATCCCTTTCTGAGGGCCACTGCATAATGCAACAGTTAAAGATACAGGCCCACGTGTTCAGAAGCCAACTTTGCCTTTTAGCTGGCTGCCCTCCCCGAGACCGAGTTTCCTCATTAGAAAAGTTGTTTGAACTTTTAGAAAAAGATGATGCTAAGAGTAACTTTCTCATCGGGTCATTGTTATGATTAAAAGCGGTAATGTTAAGAAAAGTGCTTAGCACAGGGTCTGATAAGCTCTTGATAAATATTCTTTTTCTTGCTATTATTATCATTAATAATTGATGATATTATGGAGAAGAGTTGAAGTCAGAGGAACTGGGCCCCACAGAGAAGAGATACTAGCTGAGCGCTCTGGGCCCCTGCCCCTCCCCACCAAGTGCTCTGGGAACAGAGCCGGTGGTCGCTATTTTTCCATGAGGACGCTGAGGCTTCAGGAGAATGGAACCTGTGTCAGAGTCACTCAGCTTCTAAGCAGCAGAGGGAGTTTTGCAGAGGGCAGCTCAGTTCCAGTGCTGGTATTTTTTTTCTGTATTTCCCTGGATGAAAGTAAATACGTGGAGGTATGGAGAGGTCATTTTCCCCCCCCTTATACCCATATTTAAGTTATTTTCCCACATTTTGATAAAACTCTATTAACTCTAATTACCATCATTTTCGGCAACATTACAAAGCCGCCTGTGAACTTTTCTCAGCACATTAGTTTCTTAGGTGGTTAATTATTAGCCATTAATGTTGGTGAGGCTTTCTGCAAAGTGACGGCTCCATAGAGCCATTTACCTGTTTATTCATACTTTTCTTTACACAAACCCAACATTAAATATGCAGCCAGTTTTATTTATTTATTTTTACGAAGAAACCCTGACCTGTAAAAGCCCCTTTTTTTCCATCCCGGTTTCAAAACAATTCATTCAGATATTTTAGAAGTTATGCAAATGAGCTTCCCTTGGTTTTTCGAGGATTTCTCTAGAATTGATTCTGGGATTCTGTATTAATTAACAGCTACCCAGGCATAGGGGCTGTCACATAATGGATATATTTAGCAAGAATGACAAGGCTGATAATTATGCACAAGGAGCCTTAGAAAAGGCATTGTTTACTCTGATGTTTAATTTCGGCAGACTTCTTGTTTGTTAAACTTAATCAAAAGCAATCAAAATACGCTGGTGTGAATTACCGCAAATTAATTTCAAACCAATGGAAAACATCATGTCTTTCAAATGCAAATGTTGAACTGGAACTTTTGAATGAACCACTCAGAGCCAGGAAGGGGTAGGTTTTTAAGTGCTGAACATTTCTCTAGGGCTTGAATTAGGATCTGAGTGAGGACTGGGTGAGATTCCAAAAGAAATTATGCTTTCAGGAAAGACTGAAGGCTTAGAAATGACCATGACTTTAGGATTTAAGGCAAACTCTGTGACCTGGGAAAGTCACTTAAACACAGCTTCTCAGGGCCTCAGTTTCCTGATCTGTTCAACAACCTAATTCTTGCCTTGTTACCATTATTAGTAAAGAACACTTAACCTTTATCATATTTATTGTTTACTCTGTACCAAGTTCTGTGTGTACCCTTAAACCTGACAGTGGCCCCATGAGGTTGGTGCCTCCATTGAAAAGATAAGGACTCAGTTCCAAGACTCTTATGAACCCAGGCACTCTCCCTCCGGATTATGACTTAGGGATATTGCGTTTAATTCTAGAATCTTCTTTAGTTTGACAACTTAATCAGGAGCAATCAAAATATGCTTATGAACATATAGAAAATTAATTTCAAGCTAATGCAGAAGATTATCTTTCCTTGCCATGGAGAATCAAGTGAGAAAATGTATGTGAAAATATTTTGTAAAATGTTGACTGCTATGCCAGTGAACAGTATTAGCAGTAAGAGAGTCAGCCTAGCAGACTGTGCCGAGGCCAGTCCTACAGATGAAGACACTCAACTCCGCCAGCTCATGACTCATTATGGGAGGCTACATTTTATTTTATGAGACCTGTAATTTCAATGGGGTCCACTGAGTCATTCAAGCATTGATTCATCGAACACATTTTCTAAGTTTATTTACGAAGATCAAGGTACTTGGAAAGGGACACAGAGTTTGATAAGATGTAGTCTTGACCTCTGGGAGCCCACCACGTAGCAACATAGACAAACAAATAAATTGTTCATGATAATCCAAGAATCCATGGAAGAGGATCAAATGATGATACGTGTTTGGCACTGTTTTAACAAAGAAGCTTGAGTCTGTCCCATTTATCAATGTATCCCCAACACTTGGCACACAGATGGGCCAAAGTATTTGATACATTTGGTTGAATGAGTGAATTATAAATGGGTCCTGGGTATCAGGGTGGGCATCTAGAGTGGATGACAGTCAGTCAAACCTTGTAAAGATTAACCTGGTATTTATGGGTGGAGAGGAACTGTGTGAGGTGTTGGTGGAGGGTGTGTGACTAGTTGGGTATGGCTGCCACAGGGTGTGTAGATCACAGTAGGGTGTCTAGATGGAAGATTGTGGAGTTCTTTATATATTCTGTATATTAATCCTTTATCTGGTAAATGATCTGCAAATATTTTCTGCCATTCTGTGGTTTGCCTTTTTACTCTCTTGATAGAGTCCTTTGATGCATAAAAGTTCTTAATCTTGATGAAGTCCAAGTTATCTATTGTTGCCTATGCTTTTGGTGTCATAGCTAACCACATTACTTCTTGTGTCATGTAAGAAAAAGTCACACTGTTATGCTAAAACTTTGGGATACAAGAGCAAATCTATTTTATTATTCTCTTGGGTTAGTTTAATTCTTTGACATAAGGATGTACAATGCCAAGCTTATGATTCTTCTATCTTCCTCTCTGAATTTTCTTATGTGTATCAATGGTCCCATCAGTCTTCTAGTTTCTAGACCTAAAAATAGTTACTCTTGAATTCCAGTCCCCTCCCTTCATAGCCAGCTATAGAACTGGGAAATTGTTTCCCTTATCTTCCTGGGCAGTGAGGCTACGTTTCCCTGCCTGCCAGAAGTTAGATGAAAGAGCTCTGGCTAAAAAACCTGGGCAGAAGGGATGTTTACTACTTTCTGGGGTGGCAATAAAAGCTTCTTTACATCCATCTACGTGATCTCTCTTCCCTCATCTGCTGGCCATATGCAGAAGGAAGACATTGAGGACTATGTGGGAGCCACAAGGTGGAAGGGGCCTTGGTCCCTGAATGACTGCATGGATCAAGACACTCCATTCACTCACATTGTACTGTGATGTGAATGAGAAATAAACCTTTACTATGTTAAGCCACTTAGATTTTGTGATTATTTGTTACAGTGGTCAGACTTTGTAGACTAATCCCTCAATTCGGAATTCCTGTCAAGACCATCCTCATAATGTCTCTCACTGTCTCCTCTGTTCCATGCCTATTTTGACTATTTTAGCATTGTTGCTTCTCCCCTCACCCTTAAACTACTAAGATCGTTGGTTAACTGGATTACCTGGTTCAAATCTTTCCTTTTCTAGATTAGCATTCATGTTCACAGAAAAAAAATATTTCTAAGAGGATAAAAGATTTTATTCAAAACCTTTTGTTAACCAGGGCTTTTCCCAACAGGACACCTTCTTCCCTCTCCTATCCTCATCCATGGAATGCTCATCATCCTTTATGCACTCATGCTTTTTTTTAAAAAAAAATCCTGGCCCCATCCATTCATCCTCCTATGTCCTTATCTAAGGCTCAACCATCCTTCAAGTTCAAATGTTCCTCCTCCTCCAGCAAGCCTTCTGTGAACTGCTGTCTTACTCTCTGGCTCATATCTTTGACACTAGAGGCACATTGCTCTTTGTACACATAGTTCCATGCTTCATGTCTTCAGGTAGACTAGATTCTTAACCTTTGGTTCATCTGCAGAATATGTGAGCCCCCTGAACTTGTGTACCAAATTCTGTGTGTGTGCACATATGTATTTTGTTTCTTTGAAGAGGGGCTGGGCTTGCAGACTTCACAGGTCAGTTCCCTTCTAGTGTTGAAAGTCCATTAGACCGGATAGCTGTTGTCCCTAGAAAACAGTTCAGGCAAGCAGGAACAGATATAATACCCCAGAGGTAAGAAAGGCTTGGATGGAGGCAAACTCAGTTCATGTAGGAAGCCCTTTGTGCTCTTCCTGCTCTAACAGGAGACATTCCCAGGTCCACAGGGAGAGGAGTCAAGAATTCTGCAGTGGAGCGGCTCACTGTCCCTGGCACAGCATGATATTCACTCACATTCCTCTGGTTCACGCAAGGCAGGTGGTTTGTGGAGTTGATTGGAAGCCAGAGCCCGTCCAGCTTACTCTACTCCTTACCCATCTCAGAGGGATGGGTGGGAGGAAGCTCCTACCAAATGCTGGGGCAGGAGAATAGCTCCCCTATTCTGGTCATTCCCGCCAAATAATTCCACACTGGCCAGCAGCCCCCCTTCTACTGTTTAATCTCCATATTCGTAAGATCCATCTTCTCTCTAAGATGACAGGACCTAGGCCTGCTGGCCTCTGATGCTCGCTCTTCCAAAGGGAGCCCTGGCAGAGCCCCACTGGTCCCTTCTCCTTGACTGTTACTGTTTGCTCAGCACCCAATCCTGGCAGCCAGCAGAGTGCCTTGTTAGCTTTTTTCCTCTACAGCTCTTTGAATGTTTAATAAATTCTTAATTAAAACCTGGGCACCTCATCTATTTCTGTCAGTTGCTCCTCTGTTGTGAAGAAGAGCGGCCTACTGTACGGAAATGTCAGCTCTGCACCCCGCCCTTCCTTTACACCCACAACTACACACACGCACACACACACACACACACACACACGCACATGCACACACAGCAATAGGACTTGGTGCTGTATTTACATAATTCTATTGACATTTTGAGGCTAAAATTATGTATGCTACTTTAATTTGCTGTTAAATTAAATTATGAATGTTTGGAACGTAGTAATTTCTTTTGTTCTATGAACAGATTGTTTTATATATCTGCCTATATTACCAAGTTATTAATTTAATGATTTCATAATAGCAGCTCATTCCTCTGGGTAATATAAAGGCTGAAGTGCACACTCCGTACAGTATAGGCAGCCACTGCTTTCCCTACATGAATTGAAGATTTTAGGAATAAAGATATTAGTTTTGGCAGAATGTTTAAGTGTGCATAGGGAAACTGGAGGGATGTGTCAGGTCAGCTCCAGCTAGCCAATCTCATTTTTAAAAGCCAAGACATAGTCCATCGCCCATGAGACTGAATGAAAAATAATTTTCTTAAATAAAATCAAGCACCTGGCAGAAGGCTGGCAGGTTTGAGAGCTGCTGCCTGCATGTTTACCCTCACGGCTCTGGACACAGTGTTGGTTCAGCTGAGGTCTTGCCTCCTGGGGGTCTGTGGGCTGTCAGCTTCCTGGATACATGCTGCCATGGCAACATGGCATTGCCTGCATCATCCCACTCCTTGCTGGCATCCAACCCTATTGTGGGGAAAGGGCAAAGGGCCAGATGCTGTGTGGTGCGAGGGGAGGAAGTCTGGATTCAGAGGAGCCTTCCTCCATCTCTCGAACTTGTGGCTTGGGCTCTCTGAGCCTTAATAGCTTAATCAATAAAATGGGGGCATTGAGATTGCTTGCCTGACCAATTTTGTAGGAGTTGTGTGGCTCAAACAAGAAATGAGATGAGGATGCAAAAATGCTTTGTAGTTGGAAACAGGGTTCTTTGGGGCCTTCTTTGTGTGGGATGTGGTCTGGTACCACTTATGACCACATACAATGTTAGAGTAATGATCATGTTAATTCTCCTTCTAGCCTGAGGGGATTCCCTGCTCTCTAGGCCTCAATTCCTTCAGTTGACACCTGAGATTTGAACTTGGTGACTTCCGAGGTCCTCCCCACTTCTTGTAGATTTGGATTCTATTATTTTTCAGGAGAAAGCACCAAAATGGTTCATTTTAGTTGGGAAGCCAATGCTGAAGGTGGAGCCTTACTAAGGAGTCACAGCACATCCAGTTGTTCAATAAATATCGAGCCCCTCTAACTCAACAAGTACTGATTTAGAGCCACAGATACAGCAGTCTTGAACAAGCACCACTTCTGCCTTCTCCAAGCTGACAGTCTCATGGGAATCAGATGAATAGACAGATGATCATGTTACCCTGTGATAATGGGGGCAGGCACCCACCCCAGACTGGGGCCAGGAAAGGGGACTGGAAGCTTAGGCTGAGACCTCAAGGTTGACTATGGATCAACCATGCAAAGAGGGGGTGAGAGGGTGAGAAGGGCAAAGGCGTTTCAGGAAGATGTAGGGCACCTGAGAGACGGAGGTAGAAGAGAACAGTGCAGCGTGGCTGGGGCATCGAGCCTGGGTTTGCCAGGAGAGTGGTGAGATACCAAGTTGGAAAGATCAGTGGGGGCCATATGTGGCAGACATGGAGAGCCTCATTAGGCAAGGGGCAAGGGGGGAGCCACTGAAGAAAAGGGACATGATCTGTGCATCAGAAAGGACACCATAGCTTTGTGGGGAGAATGGTTTGGTCAGAATGGAGGCAGGGAGACCAATTAAAAGACTGTTGTAGTAACCGTGGTGAGAGATGATGAGGGTCTGATTAGGAAGTGACAGTGCAGTGGGGAGAAATGCACAGATGCAAGAGGTGCTCAGAAAGCAGGGTTAATAAGGTCTCCATTAGATGGTTGGGTAGATGGGATCAAATAGAGAAGAATTTTGATGGTCGGGCTACCAGAGGTCTTTGAAATTGCCCTTTGCCCTTCAAGTTCCTTCCTCTTTGGCTCTTCTATAATTTCTTAAAAGGAAATTCTATCACCAACCTTTCCTCCCAGGGCTGACAACATTGACACGTGCAAACATGTGCTTGGATGCCTGTAGACACACACGTTTCAGCTGTTCTGTGTGCTCAGTAGGGTAGGCAAAACAATATTTCTCTGCAGAGCTGACAGATTGCCCAGTTAAAAACAGTGTCATTGCTTACACTTTCTTTACTTGCTCTTTTTTGACTCTGCATGTCACCTCTATGAAATATTTCTGATCTCAAGAAAAAAAAAAAAGAATTTCTTTCTTCTGTGCTTTGTCTACACCTTTTGTTCTCACTGTCTTTGTTTCCATGTTAGTAGTTTCATACACTACAGTGCATCTTAATCATTTCTGGATTTCTGGTGACTAGCACCATGCCAGGCATGGCCACAGTCATTATTGTCAAAGGATTGATGAGCCAGTGGACCCCAAGGGTCTGATCCCTCATGAGGGGGGCTGTGGGTCATCCTTCCCAACTTCCACCAGAAAAGCTCTGGCTCTCCTGCCTTGAGATGTGAGACACTAAGGCACCAGCATCTGATGTTGAGCATCCTCCCCATTATGGAAGTGCCAAAGCCAGACCCCTTTGGGATCCAGAGAGCAGAGTTGCAAAGAAGTTGCTTTGTAAATGTAAATTACTGTTGGCTGGCTCATTAGCTGGAAGTGGACAAGATGGAGACAGAAAGAGAAGGAGAGAAGGAGGGTTGGTCGTGGCTCAGGTGGGAGAGGATAGGACCTATAAGAGAGAGAAGGAATGCCTGCTTAGACACAAGATAGAGAGATGGTGGAAAATAGAAAGGGGCAGGGAAGGCAACAAAGATGATGTGGAAGAGCTCAGGATGAGCCAGGAGTCAGAACTGGAGCAGATCAGCAGTGAAAGGGGATTTTCCTCAGCATGTAGGGCAAGAAGTCAGAGGCTTTGCCAACTAGGGTTGGGGTGGTATGTGGAGAACAACTGTTTTGGGAGATTGGGGAAGACGGTGAATAGGAGAGAGCTTGGACTGAAGGATCCTTAGGACAAGATGTGTTTGTTTCGTTCAAGGCTGTGTGCCAATGCCTGAGGCTGGCACTTCATTGGTAGTGAATAAGAGTTGAATGAATGCTGGGTGCTGACTTTGAGAACCATGCAGATGTGGAGGGAAGAGGCATGCCAGCAGGTGGGAGAAGCATGCAGCCTCCAGGGTCTGGATCTCAGGACTGGCTTGTAAGCAAAGCAGGGTGGAGGCAGATTCGTAGTACCAGGTTGCATTCCAAGACATTTCCAGCTGATGCCCCGAGAATCCTGGGTCAGTGGTAAATTATTGCTTCTATGCTAAACATCATGAATGGAGAGAAGGATGACTCAGAGGTCCCTAGAAGAAGGGCACTGGGTAGGAGTCAGGGTCAAGGCTGTGGGTCCAGCCTCAGAGGGTAGAAGCAGAGGGCTCTTCAGGGAAGTGCAGGGGCCTTAACTTTTATTGCAAAATGTCTGTGGTCCTTTTTGTACCTCACAGAAAGACCACCTCTCTGGGTGAGAATGGAGGTTGGGGTGAGGGGTTATGGTTAAACTCTAGGAGGAAGGGAGCCTGCCTTCCCACCGTCTGTCTCGAAACAAGAAAATCCCTGGGGAGTGCTAGAGGCCATTTGGAGCAATTCGAAGTCTGGAGCTCTGGGTTATTTAATGTTTCCAGCAATGAACTACATGATGAAACAGAGAGCACGCTCATTAATTTCATTGATGACACCCAGCTGAGGCTGGAGGGGCACCTTGGAGGATCAGATTAGAATTCAAATGGACTCCAGTAGGTCTTAGAAATTGGTCAGGAACCAACCAAATGAGATTCCGGAAGGACAAAGGCAAAGTGAGGAAAAGGCAGCCGCACAGATAACTGCAAGGAACCCCATCCTGCCTGAAACCTGAAAACTTCCTTGACCTCCCTGCCTGATTCATCAAGGCTGAGGTTTGCACACAGTTTACAAAGGACTCGCCTTGTTCTTTCCTTTGAGCCTTGTGACACCCCCTGAGAGAAGAATTGTTATGAATAAGTTTCTGGGGATTTGGGGATGTTAAAAAATCTGCCGAAGGCCACACAGCTGATAGGTGTCAAAGTCAGATGCAAACCCCATGAGTGTGCTTTCCGGCACTCCTTTGACACCTACCGCAGGTGTTGACTGTGTCATCTGATCGGAGGTACAGTCCCTTGATCCTTCCCCCGTCCCCAGGCTACATCCTATCCTCTTTCTGGTGTCATATTCTCCTCTGGACAACCAAGATCTTAGGGGGGCATCCGTTCAACCCAATTCTAATCAGCACCAATTCTGATCACCAGCCCGGATGCCCTCTAGTTGGACTAGACCCGCCCTGATGACTTTGGCACCTTGGGTCAATGCAACCATCCTCACCTAGCTTGCTGAGAACTCTTGGAGGGAATTACATAATTGGGGGGATGGAGCTACTACAGATCCACTGGGCAGGCCCTTGGTTCTGCTTGGCAATAGCCTTTATGTGTCTCTGGTCCGCTCACTCCCCTCAAGGTCCACTGGCCCATTTATTATTGCTGTTAGTATTATTATTCTATTGAAGAGAAGATGAGGGTCATCTGGCATAAACGCCCTCAGCAACTTCCAACTCATCCAAGTACATCAGCCCTCACCTCCTCTCCTCTGGGATCAGGGCAAGGAAAGATGTTTCTGTCCACTAACCTCTCCTGTGCTTATAGCCCTCTCGGTCCACTTTTTCTTGCACATACTCCCCCAAGGCCCTCTTCACTTTATTAGTTCCTTCCTCATAGGCCTTAAACATGCTCCAACCTGTCCCAGCTCATAAAACTCTCCCTGGACGGGGAGGCAGTGGGGAGGAGTAGAGGTGTCTGCTACCGTGGTCCTGGGAGTGATCTGGTTCTTAGGTTAACGGAGGGTTCATCGGTACTTTACATAGAGTCTCTCACAAGTATCCACTATTGCATAATTAAAAAAAAATCAGATTTAATGAAAATAACTCTCCTTCCACCAGGCTACTGCTGTCTTGCTCGTCCCATCTTAGTGAAGTTCCTTGAAGATCACCTAGCCTTTTATCTCCAACTTCATTTCCTGCTTCCTCTTCAAACTACCATTCTGGTGACAAAAGCCACCCATGACCCTGATGTGTCCTTTTACAACCCACCCCTCTCCTGACTTCCCTGAGACATTTATTAGCCAGCTACCCATCTTCTCTGAAAGCCCCTTAGACCTGAGCCATTACGCTGTCCTGGCTCTCTCTCTCTCCCGAGGTCTCTGACCAGTATCTCCCAGTATCTTTGCTGGTTCCTTTTCTTCTGCTGAGTGTGTTCACAACCCTAATCTCCCAGAGTCCTTCTCTGTCCCCTTTCCCTTTCTTTTCATCCTTCACCAGACCAAGTCTTTCCCCCATGAGTTAGTTCATTTCCACGCACTCACACACTTACCTCCTGGCCACACCGCTCTCCCGCATCCCAGACTTCGCTCTGAACTGCCCACTAGATAGTATCACCTGAGTGCCGCTCCTCCCATCCAACCTGCCCCTAACTGGGCTCATTTCATTGCCTTCCTCCTGGGTGCCAGATCCTAGGAGCTAACTTAGACTCCTACCTCTTTCTCACTTTCCCCGCATCAAATTGGGGACTGTCTTCAGGCTCAGAGACGCTATCTCTGTTCACGATCATGGTCTCCTAACTGATTTCCCTGTCTAGCCTTCCATCGGTTAGTCCAGGGCTGATCTTGGTGACATGCAAAATTCACCATGTTAACTCCCTGTTTAAATCCCTGAAATTCCTCCCTGCTACCTACAGGGCCGAGTTCCTGGCTTACACACCCCCAAACCCGATGCCACCTGCCTCTCTAGGGACAATCCCTGCCATTGCTGTATGTGGCTGCTCGCAGGTCTGCAGGACACCCCCGTGCCTTTGCACATGCTGGGCACATGCCTCAGATGTCTTTCCCGTCATTTTCCACATGGAAACTGTTACTGAAACCATCCCCCTTCCCATAGTGGGCAGCGGTCCAACATGGTGATAAGAGTGCTGGTCCTTCAGTCACACCACCAAGGTTAAGATCCCGGCTCTACCCCTTCCAGCTGTGTGACTTGGGTCACACACCCTCAGGCTTACTCCCCTCGTCTGTGAGGTGGAAATGCAGAAACTGTCTACCTCTTAGGGATGCTGCGAGGATTAACTGAGATGATCTCTGTAGGCACCTTTCCTAGCGCTCGGTGCATGGAAAGTTCTTACTGCTTACTGGCCCTTCATAACGCTGGAGGGGTCCTGTTCATCCCTCGAGATGCAGGTCCAGTGTCACTTGCTCTGTAAAGATGTCCCTGACCTCCCAGACGGATTTAATTTGACCACTTGTTGATCCTTAGGATGTAATTGCGAGTGATTATGTTTGTCTTTCCAAGTATACTGTGCATTATTTGGGCTGTAGACCCCAGGGTCTGACACCATATTTAATGTTAGACGAATCCCTCTCTCTTGCCTCCAGGATGCTTAGTTACTTAGGGCTATTGTGATTTTTGGACAAGTGCTCTGATCCAGTTGACTCATCAACAAAACTGAGGCCATTGTGAAAGGGATGTTGCATTCTGAAAGAGGTCTCAGAGTCCCTATGTGAACCCCAGTCCCTAAAATGATCAGGATGGAATAGCTAGAAATTAGGACTAGTCAGCAGTGTGTATAATACATTGCCCGTTGGGAGCTGTGGCCGTGGAGTAGATCGGGGAGCTGTGTTACTGGGTGGGGGGTACGTGTGCGTCTGTGCACTCCAGCTGTGCAGTGCGCAGTGGGTCTGGGGAGAGTTGCCTCACTGCTCTTTGCCTGAAGCAGCTGGTTGTGGGCAGCTGCAGCCTGCCTGGCCAGCGTCCCTAATGATGATCTCAGGGGGCAGACATCCTGTTGCCCCAGCCAAGACCAAAGTTCCAGGACCCACTCACAGGCATGGGAGAGCAGACTTGCCTAGAAGGACAGGAAGCCTCTGTGGGCCTCCCAAGCAAATGGGGCTGCATGTTGCCTGAAGGGTTGCCAGCATGCTCCTGTGCCTGAGCTGGGCTGGGCTGCGCTGGGAAGAAGCTGCACCAACCCTGGGCAGAGGCCAATCCCGGCTCTCCAGGCTGGGTGGGCAGGCCTGCTGGCTGACTCTCTGTGCTCCCCAGCTTTGGGGGGGAATGGGGTTGGAGAGCAATGGCTCATGCCCACAGCCCAGACCAGTCTCCCTGGTTGGCCAGTTTCTGGTGAGCCATGCTGTGGGCTTCTCTGGGTCTCCTTTCCTGTGTCCTTTAAGGGTTCAGAGTGTGTCCTCACCTAAGGCTATAGAACCAGCTGGAGAAGCAGTTCTACGGTCTGCTTTCTGGCCCTCTGGGCCTGGCTTTGGGGGTCCGCTCTAAACTGCCTCCTGTAGGGGTTGCCTTCAGTCCCTGTGGGCTTGGCCTGGGCTTTTCCTTTACTGGCCCCCTTCGAATCTGTGACCTGCCTGTGGAGGGCTCCTCTGGGACCACGCACCTGCAGCACGTTCCCCCACCTCTGTTCTCCATCTACCCATTGGAGGTGCCTACCCCTCACCCAGAGAAGGCTGGAGCCTGGTGTTCATCACCTCTTTGGGGCAGGGTCTCTTTGGACACTCGGGCCTTGCCTGGAACTCATCTGATGTCGTCTGCTGTTTCTCCAATGCAGAACGGGCTCCCCACTCCCTTTGGTTCAGGCACAGCCTACCTCCCGGCCGGTAAGTGACACGCTGGGTTTGTGCAGTGTAGTCAGGACAGGTTCCGTGGAGGAGATGGACCCGCAAAACCAGGCAGGATAGGACTAAGGCAAGGGAGAGTTCGGGGACCTGTTAAAGAGTTAAAGGGACCTGTCCTGGGAAATGATATCTCAGCTGTGTTCCCACAGCTGCCAATTAACTGTGCCAGCCACGTGAAGGCTGCAGGGAGAGGAGGAGTGTGCCCCCAGGCCACCGAGATGCTGCCTCTGCCTTTGAAGCTGTGTCATGCTCAGGCCCGGCTGACGTGTCATCTTCCATGTGTCCTTGTGGGATGAAGACATTGAAGCTGACCTCCTCCTAATGACCTTCAGCAGAGAACCCAAATTGGCTTGTGAGGCAGACATTTCCCCCGTGTTCCCGTGTCGGCCCTGCCACCACCCAGGCAATTAACGGCTGCTGTAATTCTGTGTCTCTGTCCCCGCTGGCCCCCCTTCCCAACAACCATGTTGAACAAGAGTCTTCATAGGAGAAGAGAAAATGATTGTCTCGTCTGGCAGCAGAGGTGGCTGGGTCGACAGATGACAGTGGTCTGAACGGAGGGGCCATGTGGTTTTAATCACTAGAGATGCTGCTCTGGAAGAGGATGTGACACAGCTCCCAGAGAGGCTCCAGGGGCCACAGCACCCCGAGGCTAAATGAGGGTGACATCCAGAAGACAGGATATTCTCCTGTATCACTATCCCCCGGGGGCTGGCCCCAGGCCCTGCCAATTATCTCCCAGCTGGCTGGGCTCAGCTGTCTGAGCAGGGGCTTGAACCAACCCTCTCACGGTGTCCCCCAGCAATGAGCACGAGGTACCTCCTTGCAGGGGGTGCTGGGAGGCTGGGGAGTGACCTCCGGGGGCACAGATCCCTGGGGTCCATGTCAGGTCCTCCCACCCTCTGGCGAGTTGTTTTCTCTCTTGCTGCAGCTCAGCAGCATCCTTGGCTAATCAGAAGCCACGGCTGACCCTGGGACGATGGTCTCTGAGGAGAGAACCTATTTTGAGCTGGTGAAATCATTAGCGGTACTAATCACACATTCTCAGCCCAGACCCTATGGCCTACTTATCGGCAGCTCCCAAGCCTCCTGGGCCTGCGCACTCTCTGCTCTCCCATCCCTCCTTTTCTCCTCCGAGCCAGCGCCCTCGCTTCCCTATCTCTCTTCCTGCTCTTTCCTCCCATCTCTCTGGGAAAGGAGACCCTGGAAGCCTCTGAGGGCTCTAGTCTGCACCTCTAGGAACCCCCAAAACTTTAACATGACCCCAGGATCTTATAAAGCTGAATGATACTGACGCCTGGCATATTCTATTATAAGGGTGTTAAAAGGTATGAAACGAGGGGTCGTTCTGCTCTTGACCTGTGCCAGCTTTCTCGAGGCTGCAGAGGAGGTATTTATTAGTGACCTAAGGTAGAGCTGGACTCCTGGGGCCTTTGCAAGAGGTGAATAATGAGCCTGGCGCCTCGGGGAGGATGGAGCCATGGCTTGGTCCTCTGAGCACTGGTCTGGCTGGCCAGGTGAGGGCTGGGCCCCATCCTCATCCACTTGCTCAACAAGTAGGCATCGAGCAACCATTATCTACTAGGCCCTGTGCTAAATGCCTGGGGCAAGGGGAGAACAGGGGGAAGAAGAGGGTGCTGGAAAGAAAATTAATAAGGAACCCACTCTAGATTGGGGGTAGGGGGGCAAGCCTCTCAGAGGACTTGACATTTGAGCTGAGACGTGAAGAAAGAGTGGGGATGAGCAGAGCTCGGAGTGGGAGAAGGGGGCTTGGTGGAAGCATGAATGCAGCCAACGGGGCTGTCAGGAACTGGGCTCTTGGGAGCTGAAGGAAGGCCTGTGTAGCCACAGAGCAGGGAGGTCAGGCTGGCGGGGGCGGACAATGCTGAAGAGTGTGGATTTTGTCCTTTGAACCAAGTCCGTCTTGAGTCTGCTGCTGCCCTCTGACACATTCATTGCCCTGGCCTTGCTCTGCTCTGTGCGGCAGAGCTGACCCTCACAGACTGGGTTTTCCAAGCTCTGAGTCAGCAGGCCTGTAGCTGGTCTCAGCCAGTGGGAGATGCTGGCAGGAGATGGCGGCCAGGAGAAAGAAGCTGGGATATTTCTCTCTCTCTGTCTTGGGCAGAGTTTCTAACACTGGCTGTATCTCCTCCAACTTTCCAGTCCCCAGTGAGTAGGTCTACCAGAAATCCAGGCCTGCAGGTCACAGAGGCCCCTGGGTTCTTTAATCCAGCCTCATTCTTTGTTCCACCAGCCCAGGAGGTTAGTGGCTCTTTGTGGTTGCTAATCTCTGGGTCGTCCCATTACTCCTGTTTGGCTTCTCAGCCTCTTTAAATCTCTCCATTTCAAATACTCATCTATTGAATATTTACGTGTGCCAGGACCTCAGATGACTTTACATACACAACTTTATATAAAGCTCTGTTAAAACTCTATGACGTGGATTGCACCCATTTTATAAATAGGAAAATTGAGCCACAGAAAGGCTAGAGTAGAGCTAGTGAATAGTAACACTGGGTTTTGAATCAGGTAGTCTAGTCCCAGAACTTGAGTTTTTAACCTGCGCACTATAGGTCTACACCTTCCTTGGGCCAGGCCCTGAAGAATGGGTTGAACTGGCAAAATCCAATTATGTGCAAGGTTCTAGAGTGAGACTGGAGGCGGAATCTGGGCTGCCCCTGTGATGGGTTCTGTGATCTTGCATAACTCACTTAGTGATGGTGAGCTTCGCCCACCTATTAACTGGGGATAATAACAGAACCCAGTTCAGAGGGTTTTTGTAGGATCAGATGAAATGAAGCACGTAAAGCACTTATCACAGAGCCTGGCACAGAGTAAGCACTTGATAAAGCTCAGCTTTTATTCTTGTTCTGAATTTTGCACTCCTGCCCTGACCCAGGAGTCCAGCAGATGAGATTGGGCAGCTGGATCCCAGGCTGGGTGAGGCTGAGGCAAAGTTAGGACCAGGGGTGGGCGCACTGGGTTCACGGCCCCTGGGTCTGAGGCTTCAGCTCTAAAGATGTCCTTGGGTTTCTAGGTTGCCCTGTCCTTGGCTGTAGTGTGTTTCATGTTCTGGAAAGAATTTCCCAGAAGTCTCATACTGAGCCTTCTCCCTCCACAGCTTTCTGTTCTACGGGGACCTCTTTGTGGCCCTGCGAGGACTTTGCTAGACTGAATTAGGCTGAGAATACCCAGGCTCAGACTTTTGGGGCAATCTCAGCTTGCTGAGAACTTGAGGTGGCCTCTGTTTTTCTTTTCTGTTTGAGCCTCAACCAAATATGGAGCACACACATGTACACTCACACACATGCACGCTCACACCTTCACACACTCACACTTGCTCATACACACGCACACACATACACACTCACCACTAAAATCAATGATCCGGTAGCAGACCTCAGTGAATTGCTGAGCTTTGAACAATTTTAGATGACTGATGAAGATCCCAAATAATTTCCATTCTAATCTATGTTGCTTGACTTGCAAGGAGGTAATGGTCCCTTTGGTGACACGCTGTCCTTTCCGTACACAATTTATGGCTGTGACTTGCCTTTCTGAACTGCTGCAAAGTATGCAGGAAAAACAGCCTTTGAATTACGACCAACCACTCTTTGCTGGGATGTTGGGGGCCTGAGCAGCCGTGCTGGTGGCTAGACCAGGGGAGGGTGGGGAGAGGTGGCAGGGAGGAGAGGGAAGGAGGTCTGAACTTGAAACCCAAAAGATGATAATGACCCTAACAGTCATATGAGATAACATTTGTATGCTTTCTAATTGCAGAGAACCTTCACAAGCATAATTTTCATTTAATCTTGTTATGACCTGTCATTTTACAGGTGATGGGATTTCTGTTAGGTGACTGAGCTGGGGATACCTATTTGGTTAGCAGAGGTACAGTCACAACTTACACCAGGTCTTCTGACTGCCATATGGTGTTTCTGATGGGTGTGAAGGCTGAAGAGGTATGTAGGCCTTTCCCAGGTAGGGAGTAGTTGGCTCAGGCAGGTTGGAGTCTTCCCGCTTGCCTAGAACATGACTCAAGGGCTTAGGGTTAGCCCTTGAGTTGAATGATTGTCTAGCCTTAAGGTGAGACCCAATCAACTTCCAGGTTGTGGTGTCTGGGGAGAAGGGAAAGGCTCAGAGTGAAGTGATTCATGTAAGTCTGTCTCCTCTGGAAAATGGCTCAGAGCAAATACTTTGCCGAGCTTGGGAAGTCTTTTAACCTCGCTCTGAATCTTAGCTCCTTCATCATCTGTAAATGGGATTGCAACAATCAAGTCCTGGTGAGAATTAAATGAAATAATTATGAAAGTGAAAGAACTTTATAAATGGTAAAGCACCAAAGAAATGTGAAGGAATCTTATTGTATCTTCCATCATCATCATCATCGTTATCATCACCATCACCACCATCACCATCACCATCATTGTCCCTATCACCGTCATCATCATCATGATCTGGTAAAGGAGAGCATAAATAAAAAATTACCAAGAGTGTGGAGTAACACAGAAATAGCTAGGGGTTTATTTAAAATGTGTCTTCCTGGCTGCACTTCTAGAGACCCTGAATCAGGTCTCACTGGAACCCAGAAATCTCCCTTTTTAACAAGTCCCCTGGGGTGATTTTGTTGCAGGCTGTCCATGGATCATACTTCGAGAAACATTGCCTTAGAGCTGTAGGACAGAAAAAAAAAGATTGTATGTCACACTGGGTTTAGTGATACTTATGAAACCTATAAGGCCATGATAATATGTGTAAGTAGTCTAGAACTTTTGAGAAGGAGCCATCAATGTCAGTGGTGAGGTCACTGACAGTGTGGTCCACCCATCCCCACTCCCCAAATTTCCTGGTCTCGCTCTATCTAGTTTTAGCCACCTGAAGTGAGCTGGGTAAAACACACATGTGTAACACACTCGTGTGAACTTGGGTCTTGGGATTGAAACAGCAGTGTTAAGACAAAGGAAAGAAGTATTTATTTATACTACCATAATACAAAGCAGTTAATCCAGTTAATTAGCCATAATTAAACCACTCAAAATGAAGTTGATGACTCTAGACTTGTGAGCTGGAGAAAATCTCCTCTATGGCTCCTGGGGAGGACACGCCCCACCCCCAGTTCTCCTCTGTCTGCTGTCCTGGGCCAGCGCTACTCTGTTCCAGATGATTCCAAATTGCTTCTCAAGCTGCCACTGGAGAATTGACTTTGGAAGTTGGTTTTTGTAAAACGTCAGACTAATTTTCCTACAGAAAACACGTGGGTTATGTCTGAAGAAACACACCTAAGCAAAATGCCTAGTGGAGTCCAGGGTGGCCTGCAGGAGAAGTTTGGATTTATTTTAGTATGTGGAATCTGGGGCTATGCAGCAAATCAAATTGGTGTTCACTGATTTGCATGGCGGCTAAAAGCTTCTCGGGGAGGGGGGAAACAGCCCAGCCGCATCTGAATTTGGGGTTCAGACATGATGAGACATGTCTGGTAAACTGAAAATAGGTGCCGGGCAGAGGACAAATTACTGGGATAAACTGATGCCTCTTGAAAGAACCTGGCTGATAGGATCATGGGAAGGGACTCAGAGGCAGATCCGAGGCTCAGGGGCCCCTGAATGCTTGGGCGAGTGTAGGGGCTATTTGAGAACCTCCAGCCCTGCTATTGTGGGCGTCACGCGCTTGTGCTGGGGAGGAAGAGGCTCTGGGGTGTTCCCTCAATTTCTGCAGCTGGGGGGCCCTTGCAAGAGAGTGTAACTCAGAAGAAAAAGAATGTTGAAGGGTGGGTGGCAGCTGCAGTGCAGGTGCCCCTAGGGGTTTGGAGTGGTAGCCGGAGCAGCTGGGGGCCCAGTGAGCAGGTGTATTGTGGCAGAGTGGCAGAGACAGCCTGGGCTCTGATCTGAGGGCAGCGGGAAGTGTGGGGCTCCCAGAGGCAGCGTGGTGGAGCATGGGCCTGGCAGGGGTTTGATCCCAGTGTCTCCGTGGGATGGGAGGGTGCATGTGGTGAAACAAGAAGATGCTTATACTGAGCTTGCTTTGTGAGATGCGGGAGGGTCGGCCTGCTCAGGCTGTGCTGGTGGAGCTGCCGTCGGCAGACTGGGCCACTTCGTAAGGGTTTCCCGGCCAAGTCCTCGTTGGGCTTTTCCATTCCCAGCCCCTTCACCAGAGACAGCAGTCTTTCGTGTCTTTCTTTTGACTTCTCTGTCTATACCTGGTGGTTCTGGGCTGTGGTCTCTTCAGTACACAGTCTGGCACATATGGGTCAGACAAATAAGACCCAGTGTCCTTGCTGCCGAGTTGTTTTCCAAGTCTTGAGCTCCCAATCCGACCCTCCTCTGCATTGGAGAGTAATTTTATGATTGTCTGTTGAATTATCTTCAGAGCATCTTATTTTGAAGAGAGGAGCAGGGGAAAGGGGGCTTATAGCATCCTGTCTGGGAACTGCCTCTCTGTTGTGGTACAGCCAGATGGGGAATTGGCAGGGGAGCTGGTATGCAGTCCGAAGCAGGAGTTGGGCTGTTGGTGGCATCACAGGCAGGGGCCAGATCATCTGGAATAATGCTCAGAATTGTTCTGTGTGCCTCTCTCTACACACCAGCCCACGAGGCCATCACTGGAGATGGTAGTGAGCTGGAAGCTCCTGGTTCTGAGCTCTAGGTCTGAGCTCAGGGCAGAGTCTCATGGCTGCTGAAGGAAGGTGGTATTGTATGAGGCGGTTCAGTAAAGCAACCATCTGTCACCAGTGATATGGTCTTCAGTAATCATGTCCTCTAACAGAGCCACAACCCAAGTGCCTGCTGGGGTCCTGACGCACGAGGGCAACTGGGGAGCTGGCCTTATAATCCAGCAACTTTTCCATCAGCCAGAAAGGAACTTGCCCCTTGACTTCTCTGATTTATTTATTTCAGTGAAGCTTTTATCATGTGCTTGGCATGGTGTTTGATGTCGTGGGGAGAGAGATGAATGAGACAGTCCCTGTCTTTGGGGAGGTCACCATCTAGTTGGGGGGGGTACATCAGCAATGATACCACATGTACTGTGGCACCTCTGAGGAGACCCAGGAGGGTTAGAAATTGAAGATACCAGCAGGAGGTCTCCAGGAAGACACATGAGAAAGGCCGAGGAGACACACTTACCCAAAATCTTGAAAGTCCAAGACACATGGGTGAGTGTCTACAAGTGGGGTTCAGGACTAAGAGGCTTTGCTTCCCAGGAGCTCCAGCTATATGGAGGGTTGGGCCTAGACTTAACAAAAAGGGATCACTTGCTCATGGGCACCAGCGTGTGAGAAACTTTCAGACAAGATAACTCTCCCAAGTATGTTTGTGGTTTGAACCTTCCCTCTCAAGTCATCATGGAAACTTTCCCCCTGGTCAATGGATCCCCAGCCATCTCAGGAGGTACTGGAGTGGGTGGGAGACTTTGAGGAGGGACAATCCTCATCGGGGGCTGCCAGTCGGTCTTGGAGCAAAAGCTGAGGGGCCACTACCCTGGTGTGAGTGTGTATGAGTGACGGTGAGAACATAGTGTGTGTGTAAGAATCAAAGCTGCCCTGAGATATTCTTCTTTGTATCTTCTCCACTCCTGGCTTCATGCCTGCATGTTGTAGGTCTCCAATGAATGGGTATTGAATGTTGATGGCCATTAGGACCAAGGAGTATCTGCTCCACAGGAAGGAGATGAAAGAAACCGAGTAAGTCTACAGTATTGACCGCAGCGCTCCATTTGGAGTTTCCATGCTCTTAGAGGGCAGTTCCATGTCCCCATTTGCACTTGTTTTGGTGTTGAGCTCAGGGGAGGTTCTGAAAAGACTTGGCTGCTTGAGTTCTTCCAATATCTGTCTCCTAGGCTTGTCTTCTGCCACTTACCCTGTTTCCAGTCACTCACAGAGCTCTCTCATTCCTCTGTTCCTCTGCTCATGTGGTTTGTTCTGTCTGGAAGAGGTGCTCCCTCCACCACTGGACAATTCCTACTCATCCTTCCAAGCTCATGTCAAATGTCACTTCCTCCAGGAAGCCTTTCTTGATGCCCATCACCTGGGCCACACGACTCTCCTCTGTGATTCCCAGCTCTGCTCCACCATAGTATGAATGCAGTTGTTGCTTGTAGTTGTTACTCATTGCTTTACTTTTCTGTCTTTCCCAGGAGGTTGAGAATTCCTTGTGAGCTGAGGTTGTGTTTTGTTCATCTCTGAATTTCAAGTGCCTAGAAGGTGGTTAAGCTCTGCGTCATCATCAATCAAAAAATATGTATGGAGTGCTTTCTCCATAACAGGCGCAGTTTCTCTTCTGTTAAATGGGGAACATGTGCAAGAATTCTGAGGTTCAAAGAATCTTGATGCATCTGAAAGAAACCAGGGTGCCTGGAGCTCTGTGAGCGAGAAGCAGAGTGGTGTGAGATGAGGCTGGAGAGGAAGGTGGGAGCTGGATTATGCAGGGCCCCATAGACCTGTGAGCCTAGGAAGAGGATGTGAATTTTATTTTATTTCTTTTAATTAATTTTTATTGGAGTATAGTTGCTTTACAGTGTTGTGTTAGTTTCTGCTGTACAGCAAAGTGAATCAGTTATACATATATCCACTCTTT
Organism: Leucopleurus acutus; assembly: GCF_964270905.1. Lineage (NCBI taxonomy): Eukaryota > Metazoa > Chordata > Mammalia > Artiodactyla > Delphinidae > Leucopleurus > Leucopleurus acutus. The sequence goes on along the minus strand of NC_139150.1, from coordinate 99,489,298 downwards.
TTTAGATTTCCTTCACAATTAGGTCACCACAGATCACTGAGTAGAGTTGCCTATGCTACACAATAAGTTCTCGTTAGTTATCTATATTATACATAGTAGTGTATGTCAATCCCAATCTCCCAATTCATGATACGTATATACAATGGAATATTACTCAGCCATAAAAGGAAGGAAATAGTGCCATTTGCAGAGACGTGGATGGACCTAGAGATTGTCATAAAGAGTGATGTCAGTCAGAAAGAGAAAAACAAATATTGTATAATATCGCTTATATGTGGAATCTAGAAAAATAGTACAGATGAACTTATTTGCAAAGCATAAACAAAGTCACAGAGGTAGAGAACAAATTTATGGTTGCCAAGGGGGGAAGGGGGGATGAATTGAATTTTAAATTCATGGATGTGTCTGATGGGCCAGGCATATAGTAGATTCAGTAATGGTAGATGCTGCTGCTTCAATGTCTCCTAGTATTTCAGGAGATTCTAATCACTCCCCTTTAAGAGAGGGAGCAAAATGACAAACAGGTAAAAGCTATAGAAAAGGCAACTAAAATGATCAAGAGGGACGGGGGAGCAATTAGAGTTCTTAAGTCTGGAAGTATCAAGTCTGAGAGAGGATGAGGTGAAAAGTTAGCTGACCATGAAAGAGAGAGTATATGTTGAAACCCTGACATCTTAGACCTAAATTCCTCCTTCTCCTACAACTCCATAAAACTTGACAGGAGATAATTTTAGGATAACTAAAGGGAATTGTGCTTTACCCAGTGAGTAGTATAAATTTATGCAACTCTTTATCCCCAAGAGATATTGCACTAGCTGAACATATAAATAACTTCAAGAAAGGTTTACAAATTTCAAAGATCGACGTTCCCTAAGGAGCTGAGGAATGGAGTTTAGGACTTTAGGATGCTACCCTTTACATAACATTCATCCCCTGACAGGCTTTCTGCTCTATTGTCAGAGATAGAAGGCATCAAATCTTCCAGACTTGACAGTTGGTAATTCCCAGTCTCTTTGGCCGGGCTGCTCTGCTGTTGGTTGGGGGTTCCTCTCTGTGGGTGTGGCAGGGCATTTAGGGTTGGTATGATTTTGATTGTCTCTAAAGATGCCCTTGAGCCATGGAAAGAGTCTGTTGCACTGGGCTGCATGGGCCTGGTTGATGGGGAAGGGGAGCTGGACTTGGTGAGAAGCTTTGCATGTGAGTTCTAGCACTCATTTTTTTTTTATTGTGGTAAAATACATATAGCATAAAATTTACCATTTTAGCCATTATTGAAGTGTACAATTCAGTGGCATTTACTCCGTTCACAGTGTCGTGAGATCATCACCACTACCTAGTTCCGGAACATTTTCATCACTCAAAAAGAGGACCTCACACCTTTTAACCAGTCACTCCCCATTCTTCCCGCCTCCCCCACCTCCAGCAGCCACTGGTCTGCTTTCTGTCTCTACAGAATTTCTAAGATTAACTTCACTTCCAGGCCAACATGGCTGACCGGGTTCTGCCTCCTTCCCTCACCCCATCTGGTTCCATGTTCCCCTCTGATTGCGATAATCCAACCACCTTGGCCTCCCTCTGGTTCTTTACAAACACAACTTTTGGGTCTCATGGTCTGTGTGTGTGCATTCCCTCAATGGCCCTTGCCTGTGCTCCTACTCTGGGTAAAACATCCTGCCTGATTCCACCCTGGGCTCTGAGACCCCATCCTGGAATTGGTCTTCTAGGCTGAGGCCTAAATGGCCTGGCCTGGCCTGGCCCTGGGAGGGGAGAGATTAGAGGTGTGTGTGACAGTTTTTGGTGAATGGTATAGTACAGTCTATAGTACAAGGATGGACATTACTACCTGCTCCAGGAAGGCAGTTCCTCCAGAGAACATCCATGGGTCTGGCTGCCTTTGGAATAAAACATGGCAGGCGCCACTCTCCAAGTGAGTAACAAGACATGGCAGCACCTAAAAGGCAGTTAGTGGAGGTGAACCACTCCTGCTGAGGAGATATGAGAAGAGAGAGCTTCCCTAGCCCAGAATTTCTCATGGGGGTGGTTCTGGGGCATTGTCTGTCTGCCCGTAGCTGAGAGGGCAGCAGGGTGGGAGTGGAGCTGTCTGCCAGGCCTGGGATCCTGTGATTCCTGCAGATTCCTACCACCTTCACAGGGCTGTCTTGAGGAACAAAGGGTGCACGGGAAGAAACTCTGGAAAGAGTGAGTTGGCCTACAAGCATAAGGCAGGAATATTTACACTGGTAATAATGGAGAAATCTTTAGTTCTTGACCACCCATCTCTAACCAGCGTGTGTGATGGGCATGAGGGGCTGAGGAGTGGTCAGTCTTTCATTCATTCACTGATTTATTCTTTATTCTTTTAGATATTTTTTGATGTGGGCCATCTTTAAAGTCTTTATTGAATTTGTTACAATATTGTTCTGTTTTATGCTTTGGTTTTTTGGCTGCAAGGCATGTGGGATCTTAGCTCCCTGACCAGGGATCGAACCCACACCCCTGCATTGGAAGGTGAAGTCTTAACCACTGGACCACCAGGGAATTCCCTCACTGATTTATTCTTTCATTCACCCACTCATATATTTATTCACTCATGGTTTATATCTGTACTATCCAATATGGTAGCCACTAACCATCTGTAGCTATTGACACTTGAAATGTACTAGACCAAACTAAGATGCTCCATAAACATAAAATACACACTAGACTTCAGAGGCTTAGCCTAAAAATTGTGAACGCCTCATCAAAAATTTTTAAAAATATTGTTTACATATTGAAATGATAGTATTTTAGATATATTGCATTCAATAAAATGTGCTATGAAAATTTATTTCATCTACTTCTTTTTACTTTTTGTAATGTGACTACTAGAAAATTTCTAATTTCCTATGTGGTTTAGATTTTATTTCTACTGTACAGGGCTCATTTAATCATATCTGTTCCTCTGAAGGACTGGGGTGTGTGAGACTGACTAGTTCTGGTTAAAAAACTGCCCCAGACTGGGATTTGCCCCTCCCAATAATATCACAGAATGGGAGAAGCTGGCCCACAAGTCTCCCAGATGAGAATGGGGCACCCCAAACCACGAATGGAGGATTTCATTACAAGCCCCTCCTGAGGGAGTTAACACAATTGTTATGATTGATTAAGGCACGAAAGCTGTTCATTATTCATGTTTGCTGGGTTGTACTTCGTTCGGTGTGTCTCAATGGCATGGGAATAGGAACTGAATAAATTACCCAGCGGTGTGGGAATTCATGTAATTCAGAACTCGAGTGTGCTATGTGTTTGTGAGTGTGTGCACACATTTTAATTAGATGCAATTTTCTTTCCATTTGAGAAATCCCCAGAGCGCCCCTGCTTTGTTTGCTCTGACTCTAACCTAGCAGCTTCAGAGGCAGCATAAAATGGAGAGATGAGATGAAAACATCTGGGCACAATCCCTCTGAAGGCTTTCTGGGGTTTTCTTCACTGGAATCTTTCTGCTGAAGGGCATGCCCTCCTGACACTTTAGAACTCTGGCCTTTGTTCTTTCCTTGTCTCTGGTCTGTTTTTCCTGCAGTGGGTCTGTAAGACAGCATATAGTCAAAGCAGAGTGTAAGCCCATGGCAAAGAGTGAGGGATCTCAGGGTCCCAGCTGGATGCATATAGGTAAGAAGTACCCACAGCCTCCGCATGTGAAAGGCTGTAAGGCAGAGTGGAAAAAGCTGGGTGCTGCAGAGGGTTCTTTACAGGCCCTTAGGCACTACACTCATTAAGACATTGGTTCATCACTGGCTACGGGACACATGATCTTGGCCGGGTGTTGAGGAAACCAAAATGAATCAAGTTTGCATCTTGTCCTCAAAGTATTCCACCGGATGAGAAAATGGTGAAAACGCAAAATGTAATTCAGCACTGCCACTTTGGGAAGATGGAGCAGATGTACTTTTCCCTATTCCTTCTGCCAACTACAATGAAAAAATCCTGGATGTATATATAAAACAAGCCTAAAGAGACTTTGAAAGTTTGAGGAAAGAAGGTGCACCATTTAAGGGCTCTTGGGACCCAAGAAGAGACCCAATGGTGAGTTCCCTGGGTCTTCTTATTATCTTTTATATTCAGAGTTGGAGCTGAAGAAGCAGGCAACCCAGGCATATTAACAGGTGCAGAGAGACAAAAAGCCTCCCCAAAAGCCTGCTCTCTAGCTAAAGGACCAGGAAAGGGGCCTTGAGCAAGACAGAAAACTTTTAGACTCTGACTGCTGTGCCCCAAACAGACACCACAGAAGAGACTGTAGCCTAGCCCCCACCAGCAAAGGCCGAGTGGGGAGCCTGGATTCTAACTCTCACCAGGCTGTAATGAGGTGCCTGAGCCATGCTGGGGCATGGAGGCGAGGGCCAATGAACAGTGAGGACTTTGAGCATCACCCAGTCTCCATGACATCACCCCCCAGGAGAGGCCACCCAGAGAGAATTAAGGACGCCTCCCTTCCATGCTCCCAGCCAGGTGGCTTCAGTGGAGGTCTCGTGAAGACCCCAAACTCTCAGCCCCACCCTGCTGTAATGGCGAGCCCCTCCCCACCTGAGGGTCCAAGTGGGGAAGCTGGACTTCTACCCCTCATCCAGCAGTAAAGAGGCAGTGTCTCCCCATCTCCTTCTAGAATGGTGTCAGAGGAAGGCAGAACCATAACTTACCCAATCTGAACAGCAGAGAATAGACTGAAAAAAATGAAGAGTTTCAAGGACTTCTGGGATCCTAACTAAAGATCCAACATTCATTTATTGGAGTCCCAGGAGAACAGAAGAAAGAATATGGGGCTGAAAAGTATTTGAAGAGATAAAGGCTGAAAACTTTGTAAATTTGGTGAAATTTGAATCCTACAGATTCGAGAAGTGGAGCGAACCCCAAGTGAAAAAACTCAATCTCAAAAGATTACGTACTGTATGATTCCATTTTATAACATGATTGAAATGACAAAATGATAGAAATAGAGGACAGATGAGTGGTTGCCAGGAGCTAAGGGAGGTGGTGGGTGTGGAGTGAATGTGTCTCTGTAAGGGCAACACGAGGGGTCCTCATATAGAAATGTTCTGTGTCTGGTCTGGATCAAGGTCAGCATTCTGGTTGTGATGTTGTAGGATGGTTTGGCAAGATGTCACCATTGAAGGGAACTGTTTCCATGTGACGGGGACACAGGAGCTCTCACCTTCCAAACTAGTGTATGGGAATTTACAGTGATCACAAAATAAAAAAGATTAATTGGAGAAAACAAATATAATTCAGTTGATAAGTATTGTCATAGTTATGTATAAAATTCTTTGGGAGCCCTGAGGATGGATCAATTATTTCTTCAAGGAGGAGGCAGAGAACTATCAACAAGCAGGGTCTTAAAAAAAGAAATTTCACCTGTCATTTTTCATATGCACTCGCCTTTCTACTGAATTCCTCTGTGTTGACTCCACCATTTATTGTATTTACTGATGGCTTTTTAAAGGCCAGGCAACGTGCTAAGGGGTTTATGTGCATAATTTAAAAATATTTTCATGCAGTAATCCTGGCAGACAGGTACTATTATTTACAGATAAGGAAACTTCTTTGAGAGATTCAGACACTTAACCAATGTCACCCAGATGGCAAATGGTACAAACCAGGTTTTCAACTCTGGTCCATCTTAGACCACTACTTAGGTGGCCACTGATAGTCATCTTTTGCTATTTGCTTTAAAAAATTTTCTATCTGTTCTTTTTTCTTTCTTCCTCCTTTTCCACCTCCTTCTGGGCTAATAATGTATTTTAAAGTGTTTTAATCTATCTTCTCTGCTTTATAGCTATATGTCTGTATTTTTAAAAAAATGTCTTTTGTCTAGGGATTATAATATCCACCCTTAATTTAATCACTATCTACCTGAAATTGATATTATACCATGCTTTGTTTAATGTAGGAATCTATAGAAAGTGTAATTACATTTATCCCCAATGTCGTTCTTTCTATTGGTGTCATATGTATAATTCTACATATTTTATAAACCCTACAATACATTATTACTACTTTGCTGAAGTCAATTTTCTTTGAAAAACTCTAAGAAAAATATAGAGAAATTTACCCATATATTTACCATTTCCAGTGCTCTTCATTCCTTCCTGTAGATCCACATTGCCATCTGGTTTCATTTCTTCAGACTGAACAACCTCCTTTAGCATTTTTTTGTGGTGTGGTTCTGTTGGTGATGAATTGTCTTTGTTTTCAATGATCTGAAATGCCTTGATTTTCCTTCAGTTTTGAAAGATATTTTCACTGGATATAATAGAATCTCTGTTGAAGTTTTTTTTTTTTTTAAAACCCTTTCAGTACTTTTAAAGTGCTGTTTTCCTTATGTTGTTTTCTGTTTTCCATTGTTTTCTGATAAGAAGTTAGCCACTATTCTAGTTGCTGGTGCCCTGTTTGCAATATATCTTTTTCAGGCTACTTTTGTGATTTTTTTTTCTTTACCTTTGTTTTTCAGCAATTTGATTATGGTACACCTCAGTGAAGTTTCCTTTGTATCTGTCCTGTGGGGATTTTTCTGAGCTTCTTAGCTCGTTGGTGTTAAGTTTTACCTAGATTTGCAAAAACATGGCCTGACATTTTATCATTCTTTTTCCTGACAAAAATTTTAAATAAAGAAAGGATCAATATTTTTTGATTTTTCCATTTTATCAGGTTCCAATAAGGCTTAGTATGGTATTGCTATTGATTCTGCCTTTATTTAAATTTTTGATATTTTGTACATCATGGATTTTTTCTGCATTGATTTTGATTTGTTAAAATACTGTGTTATATTATTTTGATAACTGAGCTTTTTGTTTTGGAAGATCCTTAAATTTTACACCCAAAGCAAATGCCTCCACTCATCTCAGCCCCATCCCTCTCTCCTAGTTACTTAAGTGCTCTTTCCAATATCTATGTTTTCTGTGGGTCTATTTCTTTCTTTCTTTTTCTTTTTTTTTTTTTTTTTTTGTGGTACGCGGGCCTCTCACTGTTGTGGCCTCTCCCGTTGCGGAGCACAGGCTCCGGATGCGCAGGCTCAACGGCCATGGCTCACGGGCCCAGCCGCTCCACGGCATGTGGGATCTTCCCAGACTGGGGCACAAACCCATGTCCCCTGCATTGGCAGGCAGACTCCCAACCACTGTGCCACCAGGGAAGCCCTGTGGGTCTATTTCTATTGACTATTTTATTTACTGATTATTTGTCACATTTCATTACTTTTTTGCATGTCCAACAACATTTGATTATCTATTGGACATTACGGATGATATATTCTAGAGACTCTGGATTCTGTTTTCTTACTCTGAAGAGTGTTAAATTCTGTTCTATAAAGCATTTAATCACTGACAGCACACCTCAACTTGTGGAGACTTGTTTTTAGGCTCTTCTAGGATGGCTGTATTTCAGTTTTTCCCTAAGTTGGGGGTTCAGATATAGTCTCTACTGCTAAGGTATGATCCTTATGGAGTTTCAATAGGAAGTTTCTGGGATTTGCCAAAGACTTCTATACTAGGTGAGTTTGAACCACAAACTCTGTCTCTTTAACATGAGGTCACTGTTGAAATATCTCTGTTATGGACTGAATGTTTATGCCCTCTCCAAAATCATATGTTGAAGCCCTAAGGCTCAATGTCATGGTATTTGGAGATGGAGCCTTTGGGAGATAATTGGATTTAGATGAGATCTGAGAGTGGAGTACTCACAAATGGGATTAGTGTCCTTATAAGAAGAGGAAGAGTCTAGAACTCTTTCTCTCTTTGCCATTTGAGGACAATGAGAAGGCAACCATCGCAAACCAGGAAGTGGGCTCTCACCAGGAGCTTAATCTGCCAACACCTTCATCTCAGACTTCCCAGCTGCCAGAAGGGTGAGCAATAAATGTCTCTTGGTTAAGCCACCCAGTCTGTGGTACTTTTGTTATAGCAGCCCAAACTGACTAATGGTCTTCTTACCTCTTTTAGCCTATCAGTTAGAGCTTTCTGCAGGATTTCTTAGAGCCTCTATTAACACATGGGCAGTTCAGAAGTCAGCTAAGATTTTGAAGGCAGACTTTATGCATATTATTGTGGCTCACAGTTTGGTGGCCCACTCTTTTCTGGGATTTCCCTCCTCAATTTCTAGCCACTTTGACAACCCCACACTCCAATCTCTGACTTTGCAGCACAGTAAGATGGCCGCTTTCTGTTCAAAATCTATTTCCCATGCGCCATGTGGACTCAGGCATGCCTTCAGAAGAAAAACCAGTTAAATGCCATTATCATCTAGTTTTCTTACTGCTATGGGCTGAATTCTGTCTTGCCAAATTCATATGTTGAAGTCCTACCCCCCAGTACTTCAGAATGTGACCTTATTTGGATATAAGGTCTTTGCAGAGGTAATCAAGTTGGAATGTGGTTATTAGGGTGGGTCCTAAAAAAAGGGAAATTTGGACTCAGACACACACATAGGGAGAACTCCATGTGAAAATGAAGGCAGAGATCGGGATGATGTTTCTACCTGCCATGGGATGCCAAAGATTGCTAGAAAACCACCAGAGGCTAGGTGAGAGATATGGATTATATTCTTTCTCACACCCCCTTAGAGGCACCCAATCTTGCCCCACAATTTGATCTCAGACTTCCAGCCTTCAGAACAGTGAGTCAATAAATTTCTGTTGTTCAAGCCACCATGTTTGTGGTACTTTGTTACAGAAGCCTTAATAAGCTAATACACCCCCCTTAATTAAGTCTCACTCTTCTAATTCTCCCTGCTATAGGTCATTCTGCAGCTCTTCAAATAGTTGTGCTTGTTTTAATATATTGTCCAGAGTTTATAATTGTCAGCGGCGTGGATGTTAGTTCAGTATTAGCTACTCCACTCTCGCCAAAAGCTGGAAGTCCATGAGCTAAATTTCCAATCTTCCAGTCTGTGCTTGGCAGCCTGTGAGTTAATTTTGTTTACCCCTGAATCCAGTCCAGGGTCCCAGATCTCATGTTAGGGTCAGATATTCTGCCCTCTGATGGTTTACAAGAAGTAGAAAAATATTTATGGTCTTCTATGGTTAAATAGATTGGTTATGACTGATCTTAAAATCATGTAGGCAACTCCCCCCACCCCCAACTTTTCCCTTTCCTGGGAGGGCTGCATAGGACTTCAGCTGAGCCACTATTCAAGTACTTATGCAGATGGAAAACTGCTTTCTGTGGAAATTTGTCCCTACCTATAAGTGATTCTGCAACCCACTTCCATGCAGGTGTGTGTGGATTCTTGCGTATATGTACGTGCATGTTGGTGCATTGGAGAGGAGCTAGGGGACTCTCCATTTGGGAAAGAATACAAACTGAGCTCTTTGTGTTTAATAACACTGCAATTTTTCTTAAAATAGATGGCTTCCTTTCAGTCAACAATAGAACATATCTGTTAACTTGGAGAATTTAACCTGTTAAATCTCCTGGAAGCAGCCTGACAAGGACCTTGGAGAGTTAGTCCAAAGGACATTAACCATCACTTCTGGATTGTCTAAGCTTACTCTCTCTTTAGTGATTTCTGTAACCAGGAAGACACACACTGTACTACATTACTTTAGCTTCCCATAGATATGTCTTTCCAGAGAACAGTGATTTAATATGCCTTCAGTTTCCATCCAGTGTTGATAAAAGAAACAGTGATATGAAGAATACTCTGCAATTTTTGCATAACAGCTGTTGAGGATAAGGTTCATTATATTGTTCAATATCTTATATAAAGGCCTAGGAGAGTGGCTCCCACATTTTTCTTTTTAATCACAAAATCCCTTCTTCAAATACAAGCTTACATGGAAACTTCATGCCTATAATAGATCAACATGGTTGAAGTGGAAGCTGGAGGTCCTAGAGCCTTGTCTTCCCTCTCTCCCTGCTTTTCTTTCTCTAGTTTTTTTCTTATCCACCACTTCACATTCCCCTGCATGATCCCTTGTTAAAGGGCTCCATTGAGCCCAGTGTAAAAATCGTTAGTGTTAGTTTAAGGTAGACTTTACGTTGAGAAATTAGTGCTAGGACAAAGTTTGTCTCGTCTCACAGATAGTGGTGATTATGTTGATACAACCCAGATGTGTTACTCTGTGTGTTTCTCTTCTTGCCTTGGATGCCAGGAAAATCAGATAAATTAGGTGCTCAAATTTAATAGTTATTCTTGTCCTGGAATAGATGCAACAATTTGTCCCAGTTTTCTTCAACCAAAGTTGTAGAGGATTGAGTTTATTATATCCCCGGTTGAAGGTACATTATCATCATAGGAGCTCTCTGTTGTATGTATACGAATTTGTATGTATGTATATATTATGTATGTATTTATTACCATTATCCCTAAACTCTATTCTCATTACCCTTCTCCTCCCTTACTACCCCTCACAGACAACTCTATTCTGATGGGTTGAATGTATAACTTTATGTTATACTATGTTCCTACAAATGGGTATTGTTTTATACACATGTATATTTATGTGTGTGTATCATTATATATATATATATATATAAAAAATATGTGTATCATATATATACAGGTATATAATAGATGATATATACAGAAATTTATCTCATATATTCTTCACCATCCATTATGGTTTCAAGGTCCATCCAATTGCTCTGTTTAAAGGTAATCTACTGCTTTCAGCTACTGCATAGTGTGCTGTTGTGAGTACCAACCACTTATTTTATATTCTCTTTCCCAATGACATACACCCAGGTTGCCTCCAATTCCTGGTCACCACAAATAACATTGCAATGAGCATCCTTGTACATATGCCCCTTAGTAGCTGTCTAAGAATTACACTGGGATATAGACATTGGAGTGGAATTTCTGGGTCATAGCATATGTACCTGTTTAATTTGACTAGGTATTGGCAGATTGTTCCCCAGAATGGCCGCACCCATCCACATTCCCACCAGCAGTGCAAAGGGTTCCCACTTCTCCAAATCATTAATAATTCTTGACATTATTCATTTTTACATTTTTGTCAATATGTAAGGTATTTTTAATTGCTGTTTTAATTTAAATTTCTCTTATTCTCAATTATTTTGAGCAAATCTTCATATGCTTATTATTTTGAATTTCTCCTCTATACATGGCCTGCTTGTATCCCTTGCCCATTTTCTGTTGACATTACTGTAGCTATGTTTTCCTTGTTGATTTTCATGAGCTCCTTGTATATTTTAGATCAGCATTGGTTAATTGAAATATAATGTGAGCCACACGATCTTCCAGTAGCCACATTAAAAGAATGAAAATAAACCAGTGAAATTATTTTCATTAATTTATTGCTTAATTATTAGTGAAACCGTAGTTACAGACTATCTTTTCAGTTTTACAGATAGCAAATATTTTCTCCCATTTTGATATCTGGCTATTTACTTTTTTGGGGGGGCTGAGATGTCTTTTCTGGTCTAATATATGGTCATTTTGTTGTAAATCTCTATACATACTTGAAAAAATAGTTATTCTGTTGAGTATAAGATTCTTTCTCTATAAGTATGTTTTAAATTTCTATATCTTAATAATTTCATCTGATTGTCCCATCAGTTTCTGAGAGGAAGAGATGTAAAATCTCTCATTGTAATCATGAATTTGTCAATTTATCCTTGTAATTGTTTCCTTTATACATTCCAGCCTAGTTTGTTTATGATCTTGGAGATTGCTTCTTTTAAAAATACCAAATGATGTCTCTCTTTGCCTCATTAAATGTTTGATATTTAAAAATACTGTTATATCAGCTTCATTTATTAATTTTTTGATGTATTTTTTTCCATGCCTTTAAGTTTTCAGTGTTGTTTCATTTTAGGTTTCTCTCTTCCTTCCTTCCTCTTTCCTTCCTTCCTTCCTTCCTTCCTTCCATTCTTCCTTCCTTCCTTCCTTCTTTCTTTCCTTCCTTCCCTCCTTCCTGTTTCTTTCATTTTTTCCCTCTGTTTCTTTCCTTTTTCCTTCCTTCCTTCCTCTCTTTTTTTCTTTTTCTTTTATTAATGTCAAGTAACTCTTTAACTGAATATAGCAAAGCTGTTACTGCAGATCTTTCTATTTTTCAGGGAGGTAATTTCCCCCCAGTTTTACTGAGGTATGATTGACATATAACATTGTATTACACCAAGGTGTACAACACAATGATTTAATATATTTATATGTTGCAAAACGATCACCACAATAAGTTTAGTTAACATCCATCACCTCACACTGTTACAGATTTTTGTCTTGTGATGAGAACTTTTAAGATTTATTCTCTTGGCAACTCTCAAATATAAAATACAGTATTGTTAACTATAGTCACCATGCTGTACATTACATTTCCAGAGCTTTTTAATATTATAGCTGGAAGTTTGTACCTTTCGACCCCCTTCACCCATTCCCCCCATCTCCCCTCCCCGTCCCCCCTTTCCCACTGGCTCTGGCAACCACCAGTCTGTTCCCTGTGTCTATTTCAGTATTTTTAAGGTTCCACATATAAGTGAGATCATACAGTATTTGTCTTTCTCTGTCTGACTTATTTCTCTTGAATATTAGTTTTTTTTGATGATGTCCTTTTCTACATAGACTTTGTTAATTTTTATATTTGATTTGTTTTCTTTTGTTTTAAGCAGTCCTAATTAATATACTAGGAAACATACTTTTACTCAGAATATCTCTTGTTCTGTGTTTCTCTCTCTCAGAGGCTCAGATGTAAAATTAACTTGGCAAAAACTTTCTTAGAACTGGCTTCTAAAGAGCTTATATCTCTTGAAGAATAAAATAAATGATATCACTCAGGATCTCTGATTCTGGCAAGTTAGAGAAACAGAGCTCCAACTTATCTTCCTATGTGAAACAAGTGAAAAAAAATATACACACACACATGCACATATGTATACACACAAATATACACACACATATATACATGTACATATACAGACATCCATATATATATGTGTGTATATGAAACCACAGTTTCAAGTCTTTGGATTTCAGGCAACAAAAGACAGTGAAGCCTGAGAGATGAGAAACAAATAATATGATTTCCAGGGTTTCCCCAGCTTAGTACCTGGAGAGAGAATAATACATTATGGCTAAGTGGGGTTTATTCCAAGAACACAGGTTTGTTTCACATTAAAAAATAATCAGTGTAATTCATAATATTAACAAACTAAAAAGGCAAAACCACATGACCATCTCAATACATGTAGAAAAAAACATTTGATAAAATTCAGTACTATTCCTAACCAAAACCCTCTACAAACTAAGAATAGAAGGGAACTTATTCAACCTGAGAAAGGTCATTTGCAAAATTTCTATAGCCTATTCACTCTTAGTGGTGAAATACTGGATGCTTTCTTCCTAAGATCAGGCACAAGGCAAGGATGTTACCTTTCAGTAGTTCTATTCAACATTGCATAGATAGCCTAAGTGCAATAAGTAAGTGCAATAAGGTAAGAAAAAGAAATAAAAACATCCAGATTATGAAAACTATTATTTTCTCAGAGAGTATAATTGTCTACATAGAAAGTCCTATAGGATCTACATAAAAGTAACAATGCAGGGCTTCCCTGGTGGCGCAGTGGTTGAGAGTCCGCCTGCCGATGCAGGGGACGTGGGTTCGTGCCCTGGTCCGGGAAGATCCCGCATGCCGCGGAGTGGCTGGGCCCATAGGCCATGGCTGCTGGGCCTGTGCGTCCGGAGCCTGTGCTCCGCAACAGGAGAGGCCACAACAGTGAGAGGCCCGCGTACCGCCAAAAAAAAAAAAAAAAAAAAAAGTAACAATGCAATATAGCTTTCTCCAGATTATAAATATTTTCTCAGATTATTATTTTTTTAATTTTATTATTATTTTTTGTGGTACACGGGCCTCTCACTGTTGTGGCCTCTCCCGTTTTGGAGCACAGGCTCTGGAGGCGCAGGCTCAGCGGCCATGGCTCACGGGCCCAGCCGCTCCACGGCATGTGGGATCTTCCTGGACTGGGGCATGAACCCATGTCCCCTGCATCGGCAGGCGGACTCTCAATCACTGCGCCACCAGCGAAACCCTTCTCAGATTATTAAATATAATGTTTTTAATGACTACATCTCTAGTACTCAATTAAATAGTTCCTTTATATTGGACATTTAAAAATGTTCTAATAATGTTATTAATACTGTAGTAAACATCTCTATCAGTTTAATTTTATTCATATCTCTGTTATTTTCCATTGTGAAAATTCTCAATAATTAAAGTTGAATTTCTGGGTAAAGGTGATGGATATTTTAAAACTTGTGAAATGTATTATCAAATTGTCCCCAAGGCAGGTTGCCCTAATTATTAAATAGTACCTTGTTGTTTCAATTTGAACACTTTTGTCACCTGGGTATAATATTTTGTTGATGGGATATAGGTTTATTTCTGTCCCTGTTAATCAATTTTGCTAGCACCATTTGTTAATAATAATACTCATTTCCCATTGATTTGAAACATTATGTAAATATATTGAATTTTTATATATTCTTAGACCTTTGGATAAAGTTTTTTTTGTATAAGTACCTTCTTTAAATGTCGTTTTTAGCTTTATCATTTATTTTAATAATTTACAGTTGTGGTTCCCCTCCATTATTTTTATTTTTCAAAATCTTTTTTTACAAAAAAAATGAAGCCCATCAATTTACCCTTTATATACATTCTAGAATTCTTTCTCCAAATTAAAAAAAAATCATTGGGATTTTGGTTAGAATGACATTAAATTTGTAAGTTAAATTTTGTGGAGAATTGTGCTCTTTATAATGTTAAATCTTTTTATGGGGAACATGGTCTGTCTCTTGTTTTATCCAGGCTTTCTCTAAGTATGACTTTGATTTCCTCCTTAGCTTCATAACTATTTAGGAGAGCATTTTATAATTTCCAGGTTAAGTTGTTATATGTGTGCATCTGCATTGGCTTTTTGTCTTATCATAGTGTAAATTAGAGAATGAGGATGACAGTTTTTGCTTTTGAATAAATTGTTGAGGTTTTTTTTAGGGCCTATTATATGGCCAACTTTTATAAATGTTCATGGACACTGAAAAAGAAGGTACATCCTCCATAAAGTGCCACCTTTAATGAAGAATTTAAACCATTTTATTAATTACATTTTTCAGATTCTTCCGTTTCCTATTTGTTCTATCAAGGCCCAGAAATATGTATTAAGAAATATCATGCTACTAATGTATTTCTGCCAACTTCTCATTGTGATTTGAATAGTTTTTATTTCATGTATTTTGATGCTATGTTATTCAAAACATAGACATTTTATATTATTTTATCTGCATTGTGGATTTTGTCCTTAATAAATGTGATCCTCTTTTATCTTGTTCATTGCATATTGCTTTGAGTTCCATTTTAATATTAATCTTATGGCCTCTGCTTTCTTTTTATTTGCATTAGCCAGGTACATCTTTGTTCATCTTTTTTTTTTTTTTTTTTGCGGTATGCAGGCCTCTCGCTGTTGTGGCCTCTCCTGTTGTGGAGCACAGGCTCCGGACGTGCAGGCTCAGTGGCCATGGCTCACGGGCCCAGCTGCTCCGCGGCATGTGGGATCTTCCCCGACCGGAGCACAAACCCATGTCCCCTGCATCGGCAGGCGGACTCTCAACCACTGCGCCACCAGGGAAGCCCCATCTTTTTATTTTTAACCTTTTTGTGTCATTGTAAAAGTATGTCTTGGAGATAATTTATAATTGGATTCTTTTAAAAATACAATCTGAGTGTCTTTTGATTTCAGTAGATGAGTTTATCCTACTGTTATTTATTACTATCACAGGTAAGTTTTGTTCTATTTTTGCCATCATGTTTTTATTGGCCACTTTTATATTTAAAAATATACATCCTTCATTTTATTTTTATTAATTGATTTAGACCTTCTATTTTCTTCTCTAGTGATTTTTCTCGTCTAGTAATTAATTTTAATTAGAAGGACATACTTGTCCCCTTTCTTTAAGTATCAATGTCAATCAAGTATCAATTATCTAATATCTAAATATATAATATTATCAGTATTATCTAATATTATCAAATACCTTTTTATGTATTATTTAGCAATTAGCATATTTACTTCCCCCCATCAATCATTCTCTTACTTAGAGTATGTATCGATTTAATCTGCAATGTTTGGATTAATTACTGTGATTTACTAACATCTTACATTATGTATCTTCTTTTTCTAAATTTTTAAATTTGTTTTCATTTTTATTTTTTAGTGGAGTATAGTTGCTTCACAATATTATGTTAGTTTTTACTGTACAACAAAGTGAATCAGCTATATGTATACATATATTCCCTCTTTTTGGGATTTCCTTCTCATTTAGGTCACCATAGAGTATTGAGTAGAGTTCCCTGTGCTATACAGTAGGTTCTCATTAGTTATCTATTTTATACATAGTGTCAATAGTGTATATATGTCAATCCCAATCTCCCAATTCATCTCCCTCCCTGCACTTTCCGCCTTTGTATTGATGTTTGGTCTCTACGTCTGTGTCTCTGATTCTGCTTTGTAAATAAAATTGTCTATACCAATATTTTCAGATTCCACATATATGCATTAATATACGATATTTGTTTTTCCCTTTCTGACTTATTACACTCTGTATGACAGTCTCTAGGTCCATCCATGTCTCTACAAATGACCCATATTTTGTTTCTTTTTATGGCTAAGTAATATTCCATTGTACATATGTACCACATCTTCTTTATCCATTCCTCTGTTGATGGACATTTAGGTTGCTCCACGTCCCGGCTATTGTAAATAGTCTACAATGAACATTAGGGTGCATGTGTCTTTTTGAATTATGGTTTTCTCTGGGTATATGCCCAGTAGTGGGATTGCTGGGTCATAAGGTAGCTCTATTTTTAGTTTTTTCTTTCTTTTTTTTTTTTTGTTGTGATTTAGATTTTATTTATTTTTTTTTAACATCTTTATTGGAGTATAATTGCTTTACAATGGGGGTAAACGGTGACAAAGCGATAAAGAGGCATGGACATATATACACTACCAAACGTAAGGTAGATAGCTAGTGGGAAGCAGCCATATTTTTAGTTTTTTAAGGGATTTCGATACTGCTCTCAGTAGAAGTTGTATAAATTTACATTCCCACCAACAATGCATGATGGTTCCCTTTTCTCCACACCTTCTCCAGCATTTACTGTTTATAGATTTTTTGATGACGGTCATTCAGACCGGTGTGCTACCTCATAGTAGTTTTGATTTCCATTTCTCTAATAATTAGTGATGTTGAGCAACTTTTAATGTGTTTGTTGGCCATCTGTATGTATTCTTTTGAGAAATGTCTATTTATGTCTTCTGCCATTTTTTAATTCATTTTTTTTTTGATATTGAGCTGCATGAGCTGTTTGTATATTTTGGAGATTAATCCTTTGTCAGCTGCTTCATTTGCAAATATTTTCTTCCATTCTAAATGTTGTCTTTTCATCTTGTTTATGGTTTCCTTTGCTGTGCAAAAGCTCTTAAGATTCATTAGGTCCTATTTGTTTATTTCTGTTTTTATTCTCATTACTCTAGGAGGTGGGTCCAAAAATATCTTGCTGCAATTTATGTCAAAGAGTGTTTTGCCGATGTTTTCCTCTAAGAGTTTTTTTCTGTGTGTGCTAATACAATAGCATTATCTTCTGTGGGTATATATATATTTTTTATTTTTAACATCTTTATTGGAGTATAATTGCTTTACAATTGTGTGTTAGTTTCTGCTTTATAACACAGTGAACCAGCTATACATATACATATATCCCCATATCTCCTCCCTCTTGCATCTGCCTCACACTCTCTCTATGCCACCCATCTAGGTGGACACAGAGCACCGAGCTGATCTCCCTGTGCTATGTGGCTTCTTCCCACTAGCTATCTATTTTACATTTGGTAGTGTATATATGTCCATGTCACGCTCTCACTTCATCCGAGCTTACCCTTCCCCCTCCCCATGTCCTCAAGTGCATTCATAATGTCTGTGTCTTTATTCCTGTCCTGCCCCTAGATTCTTCAGAACCATTTTTTTCATTTTTAGATTCCATATATATATATATGTGTTAGCATACAGTATTTGTTTTTCTCTTTCTGACTAACTTTATGCTGTATGACAGATTCTAGGTCCATCCACCTCACTGCAAATAACTCAATTTCATTTCTTTTTATGACTGAGTAATATTCCATTGTATATATGTGCCACATTTTTTTATCCATTCATCTGTCGATGGACACTTAGGCTGATTCCATGTCCTGGCTCTTGTAAATAGAGCTGCAATGAACATTGTGGTACATGACTCTTTTTGAATTATGGTTTTCTCAGGGTATATGCCCAGTAGTGGGGCTGCTGGGTTGTATGGTGGTTCTATTTTTAGTTTTTTAAGGAACCTCCATACTGTTATCCATAGTAGCTATATCAATTTACAATCCCACCAACAGTGTAAGAGGGTTCCCTTTTCTCCACACCCTCTCCAGAACTTACTGTTTGTAGATTTTTTGATGATGGCCATTCTGAACGGTGTTAGGTGGTACCTCAGTGTAGCTTTTTTTTTTTTAACATCTTTATTGGAGTATAATTGTTTTACAATGGTGTGTTACTTTCTGCTTTATAACAAAGTGAATCAGTTATACATATACATATGTCCCCATATCTCTTCCCTCTTGCTTCTCCCTCCCTCCCACCCTCCCTATCCCACCCTTCTAGGTGGTCACAAAGCACCTAGCTGATCTCCCTGTGCTATGCGGCTGCTTCCCACTAGCTATCTATTTTATGTTTGGTAGTATATATATGTCCATGCCACTCTTGCTTTGTCCCAGCTTCCCCTTCACTCTCCCTGTATCCTCAAGTCCATTCTCTAGTAGGTCTGTGTCTTTACTCCAGTCTTGCCCCTAGGTTCTTCATGACTTTTTTTTTCTTTTTTAGATTCCATGTATATGTGTAAGTATATGGTATCAGTTTTTCTCTATCTGACTTACTTCACTCTGTATGACAGACTCGAAGTCCATCCACCTCACTACAAATAACTCAATTTCATTTCTTCTTATGGTTGAGTAATATTCCATTGTATGTATTTGCCACATCTTCCTTATCCATTCATCTGTTGATGGATACTTAGATTGCTTCCATGTCCTCGCTATTGTAACTAGAGCTGCAATGAACATTTTGGTACATGACTTTTTTTGAATTATGGTTTTCTCAGGGTATATGCCCAGTAGTGGGGCTGCTGGGTCGTATGGTAGTTCTATTTGTAGTTTTTTAAGGAACCTCCATACTGTTCTCCATAGTGACTCTATCAATTTACATTCCCACCAATGGTGCAAGATTGTTCCCTTTTCTCCACATCCTCTCCAGCATTTATTGTTTGTAGATTTTTTGATGATGGCCATTCTGACTGGTGAGAGTTGATGCCTCATTGTAGTTTTGATTTGCATTTCTCTAATGATTAATGATGTTTCATGTGTCTGTTGGCAATCTGTATATCTTCTTTGGAGCAATGTCTATTTAAATGTCTATTTAAAATGTTCTGCCCATTTTTGGATTGGGTTGTTTGTTTTTATGATATTAAGCTGCATGAGCTGCTTGTTAATTTTGGAGATTAATCCTTTGTCAGTTGCTTCATTTGAAAATATTTCTCCCATTATGAGGGTTGTCTTTTCATATTGTTTATGGTTTCCTTTGCTGTGCAAAAGTAAGTTTCATTAGGCCCTATTTGTTTATTTTTGTTCTTACTTCCATTTCTCTAGGAGGTGGGTCAAAAAGGATCTTGCTGTGAATTATGTCATAGAGGCTTCTGACTATGTTTTCCTCTAAGAGTTTATAGTGTCTGGCCTTACATTTAGGTCTTTAATCCATTTTGAGTTTATTTTTGTGTATGGTGTTAGTGAGTGTTCTAATTTCATTCTTTTACATGTAGCTGTCCAGTTTTCCAAGCACCACTTACTTAAGAGGCTGTCTTTTCTCCACTGTATATTCTTGCCACATTTATCAAAAATAAGGTGACCATAGGTGCGTGGGTTTATCTCTGGGATTTCTATCCTGTTCCATTGATCTATATTTCTTTTTTTATGCCAGTACCATACCATCTTGATTACTGTACCTTTGTAGTATAGTCTGAAGTCTGGGACCCTGATTCCTCCAGCTCTGTGTTTCTTTCTCAAGATTGCTTTGACTATTTGGGGTCTTTTGTATTTCCATACAAATTGTGAAATTTTTTGTTCTAGCTTTGTGAAAAATGCCATGGGTAGATTGATATGGATAACATTGAATCTGAAGATTACTTTGGGTGGTATAGTCATTTACACAAGTTGATTCTTCTGATCCAAGAACATGATATATCTCTCCATCTGTTTGTATCATGTTTAATTTCTTTCACCAGTGTCTTACAATTTTCTGCAAACAGGTCTTTTGTATCCTTAGGTAGATACCTACTTATTCCTAGGTATTTTATTCTTTGTGTTGCAATGGTAAATGGGAGTGTTTCCTTAATTTCTCTTTCATATTTTTCTTCATCAGTGTATAGGAATGCGAGAAATTTCTGTGCATTAATTTTGTATCCTGCTACTTTACCAAATTCATTGATTAGCTCTAGTAGTTTTCCTGTAGCATCTTTAGGATTCTCTATGTATAGTATCATGTCATCTGTGAACAGTGACAGCTTTACTTCTTCTTGTTCAATTTGGATTCCATTTATTTCTTTTTCTTCTCTGATTTCTGTGGCTAAAATTTCCAAAACTCTGTTGAATAATAGTGGTGAGAGTGCACAACCTTGTCTTCTTACTGATCTTAGTGGAAATGGTTTCAGTTTTTCACCATTAAGGATGATGTTGGCTGTGGGTTTGTCTTATATGGCCTTTATTATGTTGAGGAAAGTTCCCTCTATGCTTACTTTCTTGAGAGTTTTTATCATAAATGGGTGTTGAATTTTGTCAAAAGCTTTCTCTGCATCTATTGAGATGATCATATGGATTTTTCTCCTTCAGTTTGTTAATATGGTGATTCACATTGATTGATTTGCATATATTGAAGAATCCTTGCATTCCTGGGATAAACCCCACCTGGTCATGGTGTGTGATCCTTTTAATGTGCTGTTCTAATTCTGTTTGCTAGTATTTTGTTGAGGATTTTTGCATCTATGTTCATCTGTGATATTGGATTGTAGTTTTCTTTCTTTGTGACATCTTTATCTGGTTTTGGTATCAGGGTGATTGTGGCCTTGTAGAATGAGATTAGGAGTGTTCCTCTATCTTCTATATTTTGGAAGAACTTAAGAAGGGTAGGTGTTAGCTCTTCTCTAAATGTTTGATAGAAATCGCCTGTGAAGCCATCTGGCCCTGTACTTTTGTTTGTTGGAAGTTTTTTAATCATGGTCTCAAATTCAGTGCCTGTGATTGGCCTGTTAATATTTTCTGTTTCTTCCTGGTTCTGTCTCGGAAGGTGTGCTTTTCTAAGGATTTGTCCATTTCTTCCATGTTGTCCATTTTATTGGCATAAATTTGCTTATCGGAATCTCATGATCCTTTGTATTGCTCCAGTGTCAGTAGTTACTTCTCCTTTTTCATTTCTAATTCTATTGATTTAAGTCTTCCTTTTTTTTCTTGATAAGTCTGGCTGATGGTTTATCAATTTTGTTTATCTTCTCAAAGAACCAGCTTTTAGTTTTATTGACCATTGTTATTGTTTCCTTCATTTCTTTTTCATTTATTTCTGATCTGATCTTTATGATTTCTTTCTTTTTTCTAACTTAGGGTTTTTTTTGTTGTTGTTCTTCTTTCTCTAATTTCTCTTGGTGTAAGGTTAGGTTGTTTATTTCAGATATTTCTTGAGGTAGGATTGTATTGCTGTAAACTTCTCTCTTAGAACTGCTTTTCTGCATCCCATGGGTTTTGGGTAGTCGTGTTTTCATTGTCATTGGTTTCTAGGTATTTCTTGATTTCCTCTTTGATTTCTTCAGTGATCTCTTAGTTATTTAGTATTGTATTGTTTAGCCACCATGTGTTTGTATTTTTTACAGATTGTTTTCCTGTAATTGATATCTAGTCTCATAGCATTGTGGTTGGAAAAGATACTTGATACGATTTCAATTTTCTTAAATTTACCAAGGTTTGATTTGTAACCCAAGATATGATCTATCCTGGAGAATGTTCCATGGGCACTTGAGAAGAAAGTGTATTCTGTTGTTTTTGGATGGAATGTCCTATAAATATCAATTAAGTACATCTTGTTTAATGTATCATTTAAAGCTTGTGTTTCCTTATTTATTTTCATTTTGGATGATCTGTCCATTGGTAAAATTGGGGTGTTAAAATCCTCTACTATGATTGTATTACTGTAGATTTCCCCTTTTATGGCTGTTAGCATTTGCCTTATGTATTAAGGTGTTCCTATGTTGGGTGCATAAATATTTACGATTGATCCCTTGATCATTATGTAGTGTCCTTCTTTGTCTCTTGTAATAGTCTTTATTTTAAAGTCTCTTTTGTCTGATATGAGAATTGCTACTCCAGCTTTCTTTTGATTTCCATTTGCATGAAATATCTTTGTCCATACCCTTAATTTCTACCTGTATGTGTCCCTAGGTCTGAAGTGGGTCTCTTGTAGACAGCATATATACAGGTCTTGTTTTTGTATCCATTCAGCCAGTCTATGCCTTTTGGTTGGAGCATTTAATCCATTTACATTTAAGGTAGTTATTGATATGTATGTTCCTACTACCATTTTCTTAATTGTTTTGTGTTTGTTATTGTAGGTCTTTTCCTTCTTTTATGTTTCCTGCCTAGAGAAGTTGCTTTAAAATTTGTTGTAAAGCTGGTTTGGTAGTGCTGAATTCTCTTAGCTTTTGCTTGTCTGTAAACGTTTTAATTTCTCCATTGAATGTGTTTGAGATTCTTGCTGCATAGAGTAATCTTGGGTGTATTTTTTTCCCTTTCATCACTTTAAATATGTCCTGTCACTCCCTTCTGGCTTGAAATGTTTCTACTGAAAGATCAGATGTTAACCATATGTGGATTCCCTTGTATGTTATTTGTTGTTTTTCCCTTGCTGCTTTTAATATTTTTCCTTTGTATTTAATTTTTGATAGATTGATTAGTATGTGTCTTTGTGTGTTTGTCATTGGATTTATCCTGTATGGGACTCTCTGTGCTTCCTGGACTTGATTGACTATTTCCTTTCCCGTATTAGTTTTCATCTATAATCTCTTCAAATAATCTTCTATAATCTCTTCAAATATTTTCTCAGTCCATTTCATTCTCTCTTTTTCCTCTGGGACCCCTATAATTTGAATGTTGCTACATTTTACATTGTCCCAGAGGTCTCTGAGAGTGTCCTCAATTCTTTTCATTCTTTTTTCTTTATTCTGCTCTGTGGTAGTTATTTCCATTCTTTTGTCTTCCAGGTCACTTATCTGTTCTTCTGCCTCAGTTATTCTGCCATTGATTCCCTCTAGAGAATTTTTAATTTCATTTATTGTGTTGTTCATCATTGTTTGTCTGCTCTTTAGTTCTTCTAGGTCCTTGTTAAACGTCTCTTGTATTTTTTCCATTCTATTTCCAAGATTTTGGATCATTTTACTCTCATTACTCTGAATTCTTTTTCAGGTCTACTGCCTATTTCCTCCTCATTTATTTGGTCTGGCGAGTTTTTGCCTCACTCCTTCATCTGCTGTGTGTTTCTCTGTCTTCTCATTTTGCTTAACTTACTGTGTTTGGGGTCTCCTTTTCTCAGGCTGCAGGTTCATAGTTCCCATTGTTTTTGGTGACTGCCCCCAGTGGCTAAGATTTGTTCAGTGGGTTGCGTAGGCTTCCTGGTGGAGGGGACTAGTGCCTGTGTTCTGGTGGATGAGGCTGGATCTTGTCTTTCTAGTGTGCAGGTCCGTATCTGGTCGTATGTTTTGGGCTGTCTGTGACCTTATTATGATTTTATGAAGCCTCTCTGCTAATGGGTGGGGTTGTGTTCCTGTCTTGCTAGTTGTTTGGCTTAGGGTGTCCATTACTGTAGCTTGCTGGACGTTGAGTGGACCTGGGTCTTAGCGTTGAGATGGAGATCTCTCAGAGAGCTTTTGCCAGTTGATATTACATGGACCTGGGAGGTCTCTGTTGGAGCAATGTCCTGAACTCGGCTCTCCAACCTCAGAGGCACAGGCCTGACACCTGGCCAGATCAACAAGACCCTGTCCACCACATGGCTCAGAAGAAAAGGTAGAAAAATAGAAAGAAAGAAAGAAAAATAAATAAAATTATTAAAATAAAAACATTATTAAAAATTAAAAAGTAATATAAAAGAAAGAAAGAAGGAAGAGAACAACCAAACCAAAAAAGAAATCCACAAATGATAACAAGCACTAAAAATTTATACTAAAAAAATAAAAATGGACAGACAGTACACTAGGCCAAATGGTAAAAGCAAAGCTACACAGACAAAATCACACGAAGAAGCATACATATACACACTCACAAAAAGAGAAAAAGAAAAAATATCTGTATATAAAAAAAAAGAGGAAGAGAGCCAGCAAATAAATAAACAAATTTACCAGTGATAGTAAACTCTAAATACTATACTAAGATAAACATAAAACCATATATAAATTAGATGCAGAAAGCAAACCCCCAGTCTACAGTTGCTCCCAAAGTCCACTGCCTCAATCTTGGGATGATTCGTTTTCTATTCAGGTATTCCACAGAAGCAGGGTACATCTAGTTGACTGTGGAGATTTAATCTGCTCCTCCTGAGGCTGCTGGGAGAAATATCCCTTTCTCTTCTTTGTTCGCATAGCTTCAGGGGTTCAGCTTTGGGTTTGGCCCTATCTCTGCATGTAGGTCACCTGAGGGCATCTATCCTTCGCTCAGACAGGACAGGGTTAAAGTAGCAGCTGATTAGGGGCCTCTGGCTTACTCAGGCCGGGAGAATGGAGGAGTAAGGAACGCAGGGCAAGCCTGTGGTGGCAGAGGCCGGTGTGACATGCCATGTGTTCTCCTGGGGAAGTTGTCCCTGGATCACAGGACCCTGGCAGTGGTGGGCTGCACAGGCTCCCGGGAGAAGAGGTGTGGATAGTGCCCCGTGCTTGCACACAGGCTTCTTGGTGGCTGCAGCAGCAGCCTTAGTGTTTCATGCCTGTTACTGTTGTCTGTGCTGATAGCTGCGGCTCACGCCTGTCTCTGGAGCTCGTTTAGGTGGTGCTCTGAATCTCCTCTCCTTGCACACCCTGAAACAATGGTCTCTTGCCTCTTAGGCAGTTCCAGACTTTTTCCTGGACACCCTCCCTGTTAGCTGTGGTGCACTAGCCCCCTTCAGGCTGTGTTCACACAGCCAACCCCAGTCCTCTCCCTGGAATCTGACCTCTGAGGCCGGAGCCTCAGCTCCCAGTCCCCACCCGTCCCCGGTGGCTGAGCAGACAGGCCTCTCAGGCTGGTGAGTGCTGGTCGACACCAATCCTCTGTACGGGAATCTCTCCGTTTTGCCCTCTGCACCCCTATTGTTCTGCCTCCTCCATGGCTCTGAAAGTTCCCCACTGCCACCCCCATCTCTGCCAGTGAAGGGGCTTCCTAGTGTGTGGAAACTTTTCCTCTTTCACAGCTCCCTCCCAGAGGTGCAGGTCCTGTCTCTATTCTCTTGTCCCCATTTTTCTCTTTTCTTTTGCCCTACCCAGGTACATGGGGAGTTTCTTGCCTTTCGGGAGGTCTGAGGTCTTCTGCCAGCATTCAGTAGGTGTTCTGTAGGAGTTGTTCCACGTGTAGATGTATTTCTGTTGTATTTGTGGGGAGGAAGGTGATCTCCACGTTTTACTCCTCTGTCATCTTGAAGGTCTCTTCCCTCTAAGAGTATTATAGAGTCTGGCCTACATTTAGGTCTTTAATCCATTTTGAGTTTGTTTTTGTTTATGGTGTTAGGTAGTGTTCTAATTTCATTCTTATACATGTAGCTGTCCAGTTTTCCCAGCCCCACTTATTGAAGAGGCTGTCTCTGCTCCATTGTATATTCTGGCCCCCTTTGTCATAGATTAGGTGACTATAGATGTGTGGGTTTATTTCTGGGCTTTCTATTCTGTTCCATTGATTTATATTTCTGTTTTTGTGCCAATACCATACAGTCTTGATTACTGTAGCTTTGTAGTATAGTATGAAGTCTGGAAGCTTGGTTCCTCCAGCTCCATTTTTGTTTCTCAAGATTGCTTTTGCTATTCTGGTTCTTTTGTGTTTCCATACATATTGTAAAAATTTTTTCTAGTTCTGTGAAAAATGCCATTGGTAATTTGATAGAGATTGCATTGAATCTGTAGATTACGTTGGGTATTGTAGTCATTTTCAGAATATTGATTCTTCCAATCCAAGAACATGGTATATCTCTCCATTTGTTTGTATCATCTTTGATTTCTTTCATCAGTGTCTTATAGTTTTCTGTGTACAGGTCTTTTGCCTCCTTAGGTAGGTTTATTCCTATGTATTTTATTCTTTTTGTTGCAGTGGTAAATCGGATTGTTTCCTTAATTTCTCTTTCTGATCTTTTGGTGTTAGTGTAGAGGAATGCAGGAGATTTCTGTGTAATAATTCTGTTTCCTGCGACTTTACTAAATTCATTGATTAGCTCTAGTAGTTTTCTCGTTGAATCTTTAGGATTTTCTATGTATATAGTATCATGTCATATGCCAACAGTGACAGTTTTACTTCTTCCTTGCCAATTTGGATTCCTTTTATTTCTTTTTTCTTCTTTGATTGCCATGGCTAGGACTTCCACAGCTATATTAAATAATAGTGGCAAAAGTGAGCACCCTTGTCTTCTTCCTGATTTCAGAGAAAGTGCTTTCAGTTTTTCACCATTGAGAGTAATGTTTGCTGTGGGTTTGTCGTATGTAGCCTTTATTATGTTGAGGTAGGTTCCCTCTATGCCTACTTTCTGGAGAGTTTTTATCATAAATGGGTTTTGAATTTTGTCAAAAGCTTTTTCTGCATCTATTGAGACGATCATATGGTTTTTATTATTCAATTTGTTAATATGGTGTATCACATTGATTGATTTGCATATATTGAAGTATCCTTGCATTACTGGAATAAATCCCACTTGATCATCGTGTATGATGTTTTTAATGTGTTGTTGTATTCTTTTTGCTAGTATTTTGTTGAGGATTTTTGCATCTATATTCATCAGTGATATTGGCCTGTAATTTTCTTTTTTTGTGATATCTTTGTCTGGTTTTGGTATCTGTGTAATGGTGACTTCATAGAATGAGTTTTGGAGTGTTTCTCCCTCTCTAATTTTTTGGAAGAGTTTGAGAAGGATAGGTGTTAACTCGTCTCTAAATGTTTGATAGATTTCACCTGTGAAGCCATCTGGTTCTGGACTTTTGTTTGTTGGAAGATTTTTAATCACAGTTTCGTTTTCATTACTTGTGATTGGTCTGTTAATATTTTCTATTTCTTCCTTGTTCATTCTTGGAAGGTTGTACTTTTCTAAGAATTTGTCCATTTCTTCCAGGTTGTCCATTTTATTGGCGTATAGTTGCTTGTAGTAGTCTCTTATTTTCCTTTGTATTTCTGTGGTTTCAGTTGTATCTTCTTTTTCATTTCTAATTTTATTAGTTCGAGTCCTATCCCTTTTTTTCTTGATGAGTATGGCTAAAAGGTTTATCAATTTTGTTTATCTTCTCAAAGAACCAGCTTCTAGTTTTATTGATGTTTGCTCTTGTTTTTCTTTTCGTTTCTATTTCATTTATTTCTGCTTGATATATATGACTTATTTCCTTCTACTAAATTTGGGGTTTGTTTGTTCTTCTTCTTCTAGTTGCTTTAGGTGTAAGGTTAGGTTGTTTATTTGAAATTTTTCTTATTTCTTGAGGTAGGATTGTATTGTTATAAACTTCCCTCTTAGAACCACTTTTACCACATCCCATAGGTTTTGGGTCATTGTGTTTTCGCTGTCATTTTTTTCTAGGTATTTTTTGATTTCTTCTTTGATTTCTTCAGTGATCTGTTGGTTATTTAGTAGCATATTGTTTAGCCTCTCTTTGTTTGCATTTTTTTGCAGTAGTTTTTCCTGTAATTGATTTCTAATCTCATAACGTTTTGGTCAGAAAAGATGCTTGATACAATTTCAAGTTTCTTAAATTTACTGGGGCTTGATTTGTGATCCAAGATGTGATATATTCCAGAGAATATTCTGTGTGCACTTTGGAAGAAAGTGTATTCTGCTGCTTTTGGATGGAATGTCCTATAAATATCAATTAAGTGTATCTGCCCTAATGTGTTATTTAAGGCTTGTTTTTCCTTATTAATTTTCTGTCTGTCTGATCTATCCATTGGTGTAAGTGGAGTGTTACAGCCCCCCACTATTACTGTGTTACTGTTGATTTCCCCTTTAATGGCTGTTAGCATTTGTCTTATGTATTGTGATACTCCTATGTTAGGTGCATAAATATTTACAATTGTTATATCTTCTTCTTGGATTGATCCCTTGATCATTATGTAGTGTTCTTCCTTGTCTCTTGTCACAGTTTTTATTTTAAAGTCTACTTTGTCTGATATGAGTATTGTTATTCCAGCTTTCTTTTGATTTCCATGCAATATCCTTTTCCATCCCCTATATATCTTCTTTCTATAATTATTTTTGACATTTCCTTTTGTTTTATAACTACATTGGGAGCAGATATTTTCATTTGATTCTTTGTCTTAATGATTTCAATATTTACCTCTCATTTAATAGCATGACTTCTTCATTGTTGAGTCCTTTATTTTTATTCATTTCTTTTTTCAGCTTTTTTGTCTTTGACTAGTTTTTATTTCCTTCAAGATTTTGTGATTGTTATATTTTTTGTGTTCTTGTATATCTAAGAATATTTTCTATTGCCATCACATGTAAGCAACAAGTTAATTAGCACAGAATTTTCAAGTAGTAACTATTTTCTCTCAAAACTCAGTCACTATTGTTTCATTGTCTTTGGCGTTTAAATTTAAGAGGTATATTCTGAAGTTAGTTTGCTATCTTGTTTTAGGAGAGCTGTTTTATTTTCCTTGACTATATTTTTATATGAGTCTTTGTTTTTTTCTTGAAATTAATCATTTTCTCTAAAGCATTTCTTTTCTTTTTTTTTTTTAAACTTCATTGTAAGTGACTCCTTTTGGTCTGGCAAATCCAGGTGTTTTTCATATCAAGAAAGTTTTTTTTCGATTTTGTCTCTGCTTGTTGCTTCTTTATTTGTTTTTTTCCTTCCAGTACTCCAATTATGTTTATTTCCATTCACTGTCTTCTGTATTCATTATGTGTCCTCTCTTCGTATTTTCCTTTGGGCTTTTCCATTTATTGGAAAAGGCTTCTGAAATGCATATTTCATAGCACTGTTTTTGTTTTAGCAGAGTCAGGACAGCTCTTTATTACTTTCTGTCTTTGTTTAATTCTGATACTGTATTTGAAAACTTCTTGCAATTTCTCTTGTTTTAAAATTTTGTATAGCATATAAGTTAAATGTATATATAACATATAAGTTATGTAAGTTATGAATTATGACATTAAAATGAGAACTCACAACTGAATCTACCATCCAGTTTAAGAACTGCAATATTAACCACAGCATTAAAGGACTTCCTCTGCTTGCCTCACCCCCACAGGTAAGCTCCATCATTAACTTATATTTGTCATTCTTTTATTTGTAAGAAACAGTTTATCACAAGTATGTATCTTAAAACAATATAGTGTTTAATGGCTTTATAATATAATATTGTGCAGTGTGACTTACTTTCTTTTCATTCAAATTGTTTGTTTTCTTATTATTGAGTTTTAAGAGTTCTTTATATACAGTAGTTTCAATAACAATCTTTTATCAGATGTGTCTTTTGCAAGTATTTTCTCCCAG
The DNA here is from genome assembly GCF_964270905.1 of Leucopleurus acutus. Taxonomy (NCBI): domain Eukaryota; kingdom Metazoa; phylum Chordata; class Mammalia; order Artiodactyla; family Delphinidae; genus Leucopleurus; species Leucopleurus acutus. The sequence goes on along the minus strand of NC_139150.1, from coordinate 99,459,495 downwards.
TCTGTGGATTGTCTGCTCATTCTCTTGGTATTGTTTTTTTCAAAGCAGTAGTTTTTCATTTTAATGAAGTTCAGCTTACCAATTCTTTCATGAATCATGCCTGTGGTATTGTATCTCAAAAGGCATTGAAATATCCAAGGTCATCTAGGTTTTCTCCTATGTTATCTTCTAGGAGTTTTATAGTTTTGCACTTTACATTTAAGGTTATGATCTATTTTGAATTAATTTTTGTGAATGGAGTAAGGTCTTTGTCTAGATTCCTTTTTTTTGGCATGGATGTCCAGTTATTCTAGCAACATTTCTGTTGTTTCTCCATCATATTGCCTTTGCTCCTTTGTCAAAGACCAGTTGACTGTATTTGTGTGTGTCTGTTTTTGGACTCTATTTTGTTGCATTGATCTATTTGTCTGTTCTTTCACCAATACCACACTTTTTTGATTACCGTAGTTTTATATTAAGTCTTGAAGTCAAGTAGTATCAGTCTCCTTAGAATTAATTCATTGACATTTATAAAACTGAAATCTTGATTGGAATTGTATTGAATCTATAGATCCAGTTGGAAGGAATTGACATCTTGACAATATTGAGTCTTTCTATCCATGAATATGGAATATATCTCCATTTAGTTAGTTCATTTCTGATTTTTTAAATCAGAGTTTTTTAGTTTTCCTCAAACAGATTTTGTAATGTGCTGTATTTTATTTCTATTGATTCTTAATCATGCTAGCTTATTTGCTTGTGGGACTGGATAAATGTTTTTTTTGTGTGTGTGTGAGTTTATCTTTGGTTGACCTTAATGTGTGGGAATACTAAGAACTTCTAATGGGGTTATTTTTACTCAGGGAGGATTTGTGTTTACTTCTACTAGGAAGCAAGCAGCATTATTGCCCTAGGACTACTTCAGCCTCTTTGAAGGACCTCAGTTTAATAAAAGATCTTCATGTTCCTTTCCCCCAATTAGCATAAGGTCACAAGTCTAGTCTCTTGATCTTAATGCAGATATAAGAATTTAATTACATAACAATCCTGGCTTTATATGTCTCAGTGTTCCTTACCTCCCTCTCTCCCTCTCTTGTAGATTTCATTTTCTTGAGAACTCAAAAATGCTTTAAAAGGTGATTATTATAATCCAGCAGGTCTAGTCCATTAGAATGCTAGAAGATTTGTAATTATTTCTATAGTTTACTTATTTCCCCTTTCCATTGTGTTGTCTTTTAAATCTCAGATTCTTTTCATTCTGTTCCATAAGAGGTAATGACTTGTTGCATTATACTGAGGATACAAATTTCCAGAATTTTTTTCCTGGTGCCTGGAGGTGCTCATTTCTTCAGAGGTATGTTGTTCCTCTGAGTTTTAGATGATGTTCTATTTCTCTTGTTCAGCAATTTTATTTCATTGAATTACTTTTCATTTATTCATCTTCAAACAAATTAAAATCTGTATTCTTCTTTTGTTAGAGGTTTGTGTATAGGGGTTTCCCTGTTCTTTGTTCACTTGAGGCAAAATCTCTAACACTCACTTTCCCAAACCTAAAATTGTTGGCTGGGTTTGTGCATGTAACCTCTCTCTAGTCTAAGTGCCAAACTCTAGTAATAATTTACCTAGAAGGCATCTTCTCCTGCTGCCACTGCCTTGTTCTCTGATTAGCTGAATGGATGGAATACATCAGAAAGTACATTTCCTAGAAGACCTCTACTTCTGACAAGTGATTTCTAAGGGTTCTTGCTGAAGAGATGTAAAAAGATGCAGAGATTAAGATTGGAGGCCAGTAGGAGGGAGAAAAAGATTAAGCAACTGTTCTCCAGCCAAAACTCCTATCAGCACCAAGGGACAGTTCCTCAGATTTATTCTTGGCATAGACCTGTGTTTCTGAGTCTTGGAGTCAGAAGGCAGACAGTGGAGAAAGTATAAAATGTTATCCTAAAGTTTTAAAAAAAGAGTCTTTGTTTCACATGACACAGAACTTTGATATTTCATAAGGCAAAGCTTAGCTAGGTTTTTCCCCCCCTAATATACATCTGGTTACTTTCCCATAAAGTTCTCTTAGTTTCCTTTGTTATACATTTTCATTTTCAGCATCTTTTTGGGCATTTTAAAAGGGTATGGGAAGATCTTGGATTAGGTACCATGTTAGTGGTAAGTCCAATAATGGTTTTTAAATGGCACAAAATAAAAGGTACTTGGTGCTTCAACTTGATCACTATGGTCTCTACCCTTGTTTCTACCCTTAGTGCTCTTTGTAAAGAGCAGTTCCCATAGGGTTTTCCAAGTCTGCTCTTCACAGTGGGGATATGGAAGAAACTCAACACACAGGTTGGGTGGATGGAGAAAGCAAGACCTTCAGGTTTTTATTCTCTTATCATATCTAAACTACCTTTTTCAGTGGAAATGTAGTAGAATCTCCATGTAAAATTGCTATTAACAATATTTTCCTCTCTTTCAAAATTGCCTGGAGATAGTCATAAACACATACCAATGGATTCCTCATTCATTCATTCATCCACCCATCATTTGCTTGAGCTCTTGTCTAAGGGTTGACACTAATTAAAGGAGTGAGAGCTCCTCATGCCACCCATGGTCAGTTGGGAGTGAAAGGTATTTAAGTACTCAGAAATAAGGGTACTTATTTACGATAAGCATTACAGTAGAAAAGGGCACAACGATAGACAACAAAATGATTGATTCAGCCTCACAGAGAAATGATTTTGCATTGATTCTCAAAGTCTGATTCATTTGCCAGCAGAGGGAACAACACGCATGTTGGTAAAGAGTTATTTAAAGCATGGCTTTTTAGGGAAACTGAAGTTAGGCATGTGTTTATAGGAATGTGGGGGGAGAGGTGGTGAGCCTGAAAAGATAGACTGATGCCAGTTGATAAAGGGCCTTGTGTGTTAGGCTGGAGTGTGGTCTCTACCCCAAGGGAATGGGTAGTCAGTGAAAGTGCCTTTGTCAGCTCCGGCTGCTGTAAAAAATGCCATGGACTGGGTAGCTTAAACAACAAACATTTATTTCTCACAGTGCTGAGGCTGAAGTCCATGATCAGGGTGCCAGCACAGTTGGGTTTTTTGTGAGAGCCCTCTCCCTGGTTCTGGCCTCACATGACCTTTCTTTGGTGTGTGCACTGGGAGCTGAGAGAGAGAGAGAGATCTCAAGTCTCTTCCTATAAAGGCACTAATATCATCACGGGGACACCACCCTTATGACCTCATTTAAACTAATCACTACCAACTACACCACCTCCAAATACCATCACATTGGGCTTTAGAGCTTCAACATATGGATTCTGTAGGGGCACACATGTTCAGTCTCTAGCAGAAGGATTTTAGGTACACTAGTGACAGAATCAGGTCTGCATTCTAATATACAACAGCATCAGTCTAAAAACACAAACAGAAAACTACTTACAAACAAAGCAAAAATGCATTTTTAGAGTGCTTTTTAAAATTCAAAATATCTTTTTTTAACATCTTTATTAGAGTATAATTGCTTTAAAATGGTGTGTTAGTTTCTGCTTTATAACAAAGTGAATCAGTTATACATATACATATGTTCCCATATCTCTTCCCTCTTGCATCTCCCTCCCTCCCACCCTCCCTATCCCACCCATCTAGGTGGTCACGAAGCACGGAGCTGATCTCCCTGTGCTATGCGGCTGCTTCCCACCAGCTATCTATTTTACGTTTGGTACTGTATATATGTCCATCTTTCTCTACATTATCTTATTGGGTTTGTTCTTTGAAACCATCCTATGATGGATTATTGGCCCCATTTTAAATATAAGGAAACAGATGCAGAAAGGTGACTCACTTTGCCAAAGTTGGCTTAGCTAGTAGGAGGAGTAGGAAAATAAACTTAAGAACTTGGAAGAACAATACAGCTGAAGCATTTTCTCAGCACTTGGCTCTGGGGAATACCTCGTGGTACTGATTTCTATCTCCAATGAGGCCTGCAGGGCAGTTTAGGAAACTGCTAAGTTATTGGAAAAGTAGTAAGTGGTAGAGCTGACAGCTGTAAATCCCAGGCCAGTGTACCTTCACTCCACCAGGATGGCAAGCAGTGCATATGTAATCTGATGTGAGTGATGTGTTCCTTATGAAACTATATATAAATGAAATTAACCTGGAGAATCCCTGAGGAAGGCTCTGTGTTGGAAACATCAAGCCTTTTAAGAATTTCCTCCAGTGTTTGAACAGGACAGTGTGGATGAAATATTTAGTTTTCATCTGGGAGTTTATTGTATGAAAATGCTTGGTATTTCACCAGAATTCTACCGAGTGTTGTGAGATGCTCATACCAGGGGATGCAGGAGGGCGCTGAGAGCGCACTGCCCCCTCAGTGTGGGCATGTGCTAATTGGCTGTAAAGATGGGTAGAATCACCCACACTTTTAAAATTCCTCTTTCTTTCTCTTTTCACTTGTATAGAGCCCAAATGATTTCATTTGAGTGAATTAAATGTGCTTATGACTCTACTGTATGTATGGAAAGCAACTATGCATTAACCTCTGGACTCTTTCCCACTAAACCTGGACTTGGCCTTAGAACCCATCTCAGCTCAGAGCTTAACCCAGGCAGCTATAACCAGTCAATGGGAATTGGTATTCCTGAACTATATTAATCTACCTATTTTCAGAAATATATTTGAAACATTTAAAAAACATCCATTGCTCAGAAAACATAAATAAGCACTCATTTCAAGAAGCAGAGTTAGCCTAATCCCTGTACCCCTGAATATGGACCCCTGTGCCAGTAGGAAAGCTGGGCAAGGGCAGAGCATGTCTGCAGGGTAGTTCTTCAGGCCCACATGGAGTGAGAGGTTGGCTCAGGTTGCCAGAAGGAAGAGGTTTTGATTTCCTTTCTCAAGGAGCAGGACATAGAGAAAGGGTTAGGCAGTGAGGGGTGCACGGGCTTTCAGCCGAAATTCCACCTCGGCCACGTCACAGCTACATCATGGCTGCATGCCTCAGTTTCTATAAAGTGTGGGTAACACTTCCTCTCTCCTTGTGTAGTTGCAAAGACTAAATGAGTGGCAGTGGCAGGTCAGAATGAGTTATTGGCCCAAGATGGCCCTTGGAGGCCATGCCTCACCTGACCCAAGGGCCTGGAGCCGGGTGTGATTCCCATTAGCCACCTGATCCTCCCTACCTTCAGCCCCTGCATCATTGAAGGGTCCTTCCTGCCAGCTTCTTCTCCACACCAATCTGCCTTCAAATAAATCAATAAATGGACAGATGAGCCAATTTGGGCATTAGAATATTTGCAAAGGTTGGCTCTCAAGACAACAGACACATGAAATAATCTGTTTTGGCACTGGGTGAATTTGTTCCAACCAAAGGGCCATCACCAGTGTCAAAGGCAGTTAGCGTCATGCTACCTCTGTATCTATTTCTTGTTAGCTTTCCAACATTGAACAGTAAACACATTTCACTGTTTTGTAAACCTCTCCAAAACCGATGGTCTGACGGCAGTGTTAACCATTTTCCTCCCCTCCCATCAGCCTTCCCATAACTCTTTTTTTTGCTCTCTCTCATTCCAAAACTTTGCAAGTTCAAGACCCTGGGAACCCACTGAGTTCAGGAGCAGGAGCTGGGAAATTTCCGACAGAAAATTTCCTCTCTTGATCTCCTTTCTCTTCACCTTGGCTAAACATACAAATTTCTCCACCCCGCCCTGTCAATTCCCCTGTAATTAGAAGGGCCTCCAGAGTCTCGCAGGACAAGTCTCTACCCCAGAGCAGAAGGTTGGGAATAGGTGGTGAAGGTGGGTGATGGGGGAGGGGAGAGCTGGAGGACTGGGGGAGCCCTTGTTTTGGAGTTAAGAGCCAATGGTCAGCGAAGCAGGGAGGCTCATGCAGGAGGGTGGACTCCTGTTCCCGGAGGACGTGAGTTGGGGATCCCCTTCCTTTCTCCATCACAGTCAGGCACCCCACAGGTGCTGGGACCCTGGAGAAGTCCCTGCATTGTGTTGGAGACAGACATACAAATGACCACAAAGCCACATGCACACAGTGGGGTTTATGTGTCAACATTGGTTATTTCTAGGTAGTGGTGGGAGTTTGATAAACTTGTTGCATTCTTTAAACTGTTATTGTCCTTTTTAAAACATTTTTTAATTGGAGATTCGTTGACTTACAATGTTGTATTGGTTTCAGGTGTACAGCAAAGTGATTCAGTTATACATGTACATATATCCATTCTTTCTCAGATTTCTTTTCCAATATAGGTTATTACAGAATATTGAGTAGAGTTCCCTGCGTTATACAGTAGGTCCTTATTAGTTTTCTATTGCTTGCCTTTAAAATAATGAACATGTGTGCTTTATAAAGAGTGGTAACTTTATTACTTAATAAAAATAACAATGCAACATAATGAGTTTTCTAGAAGTCCACTGCAATCTGGGAGCCCTGAGGTTTTAAAGCAACAGGGGACTTCTGGTTGAAGAGAGTTTTTGAACTGGAGTATAATTAGTTAAATTTTTTTTCTGCACAGGCCCTGTGCTGTATCTGAGGATACAGAGAGGGTAATGTTGGGAGAGAGGGTAATGAATGTGAGGTGGGGAGAGGTAAGAACTCATTCTGGAGAGCCAGGCATGGGACAGGCTGAGACAGGTATATGTGCCAGGCCAGGGGGCTGGCATTTCTGCTCCTCAGTCAGGGGAAGATATGTAGATGGTGGCTCAAGGTGGTACAACAAAGGACAGCTCAAGGCCCAAGAGAAATGGATACAGAGCAATCTTCTTGAGACATTAATTTTACTTGAACATCCTCGGGGAAGAAGTCCCCTCGGCTGGAGTCCTGGACGAGCCCCTAAGCGGGAGTGTGTTTGCTCTGCTCCGTGGTTGGGGGGATCTCTTGGAGGGTATGAGGAGGCCTGCAGTGGTGACAGGAAGTACGGAGATGAGTCACCATCCTGTCTGTTTTAGAAAGGTCAACTGAGGGGCCTGCATGAAGAGAGAGGATGAGATTTGAGGCAGGGTGACCAGTTAGGAGGCCCTCATGATAACTCTTTGGAGAAGCTGAGAGCCTGACCATGGGGAGTGGAAGGCAGAGGGATGTGGGGGTGGCATTGATGGGACCGGGGTATTGCTGGGGGGAGGGGAAGGACAGGTGGGGGTCAAGAATGACCCCCAGGCTTCCATCTTTGGTCCCTTGGGGGATGAGTACACTATCCAACAACAGGGATACAGGAGGAGGATGAGGTTTTATTTTGTGCATATAGGTGGGGATGGACCTGAGACCACTCAGTGAGAGGATTCTGAGGAGGAAAAAGACAGAGACAACGGAGAGACTATGGTGACAGCAACTTTAGGGAGTGGGTGGAGGAAGAGGTCCTAGTGATGAGCAGCCCCTGCTCTTATCCCCCAGCCACCCCACATGACTTATGGGGGGCCGGGGACCCAGGTCCCTGCAGGCCTCCAGGCTGCACTTCCTCAGCTCCTCTGCCAGGATGGCCTTCCCTTGTCTTTCTGGCAAATGCTCCCTTCTGAAGAATTCCCTCCTAAAGGTAATGACAATTCCCTTCTTTTATGCCTCCTCTGACACCTAAACTTCCAGCACTGCCCCTGTAGCACTTTACAGAGTGCTCTGGTCTCCCCGAGTGCCTTCCTTCACCGGACGTAAGCTCCTGTGTCCAGACATGCATGGTAGAGGTGCTCAGTAAACGTTTTCTGGGTGAGCGAATGAATTATCAAAGAGGAAGGAGAAAGAAGCAGGAAGGGTGTGGCCATAGAGAGAGAGAAAGGAAGGAATTCTCTGTCAAGAATTCCAAATGCACCAAAGAATAAAGTTATTTAAAAGCTAAGAATAATCCATTTCACTTGGTAGTTGGGAGGTGTCTTTGGCAAGAATAACTTCCCTGGCATGAAGGGGGCAGAAAAATATTACAACATATTTACATTAAAGAGTGAATATGAGATTGGAAAGTGGGGGCACAGTGCAGACTTTCTTTCCCCTAAGAAACTCAGAATAGAATAGGAGAGAGATAAAGTAATAATTACAAGTGACATAGATTTTTTTAAGGTTTGAGGTGAAGGGGAAAGTGGAGAGGAGTAGCTCATGATGTGAATGAATGAGTGCCATTGATTGAGGTAGGAATAGGTGAGAACAAGTGCATGGGTGGAGAGATTGACTTTGAACCTGAAGGCAGATGCCTCTTCCACTATGAAGTAGGAGGAGGGAAGAGGCTACAAGTTTAAAGAGATCAGGGAAGATTGCGAATGGGAAAGGATGCATTCACAGACAAATAAAAAGACTCCTGTGTGTACTTTGAACCCACTTGAGACTAGAAAATATCAACAAACCTCCAACCCCTATGGTTTTATCATTTTTCTAGCCTTGTTCAGATGCCCAGATGCAGTTGTAGAGAAAGGAGTTTTTAGGGCAGCTGTGACAGAGGAATGTGAGTGTGAGAAAAAAATTAAGGAGTCTGATGTAGGGATACCTGAAGCTCTTGACCTGAATTCTAGAATGTGTAGGAAAGGCAAGAGAAGATAGTTGGAGAAGACACAGTTCCAAAGAACCAGGTATCACTGAGGTTGAAAAGAAGGTATAATGGAATTAAGAGAGCAGGAAAGCTGCTTTTAAATATACTCCTTCATATATATTGAAGTTGACATGTAAGTTTTCATCATTAGTTTACCAGTTGAAAAGGACATAATTATTTGCATATTGTAATCATACACAGGAAAACGCACACAGACATATAAATGTATCTTAAAAATAAACTGCTAACACTCCCAAACTCATTCTATGAGGCCACCATCACTCTGATATGAAAACCAGACAAAGATGTCACAAAGAAAGAAAACTACAGGCCAATATCACAGATGAATATAGATGCAAAAATCGTCAACAAAATACTAGCAAACAGAATCCAACAGCACATGAAAAGGATCATACACTATGATAAAGTGGGGTTTATCCCAGGAATGCAAGGATTCTTCAATATACACAGATCAATCAATGTGATACACCATATTAATAAATTGGAGGAGAAAAACCATATGATCATCTCAATAGATGCAGAGAAAGCTTTCAACAAAATTCAACACCCATTTATGATAAAAACCCTGCAGAAAGTAGGTATACAGCGAACTTCCTTTAGCATAATAAATGCCATATATGACAAACCCACAGCCAATATCGTCCTCAATGGTGAAAATCTGAAACCATTCCCACTAAGATCAGGAAGAAGAAACAGTTGCCCACTTTCAACCACTATTATTCAACATAGTTTTGGAACTTTTAGCCACAGCAATCAGACAAGAAAAAGAAATAAAAGGAATCCAAACCAGAGGAGAAAAAGTAAAGTTCTCACTGTTTACAGATGACATGATACTATACATAGAGAATCCTAAAGATGCTACCAGAAAACTACTAGAGCTAATCAATGAATTTGGTAAAGTAAAAGGATACAAAATTAATGCACAGAAATCTCTTGCATTCCTATACACTAATGATGAAAAATCTGAAAGTGAAATTAAGAAAACGCTCCCATTTACCATTGCAACAAAAAGAATAAAATATCTAGGAATAAACCTACCGAAGGAGACAAAAGACCTGTAAGCAGAAAATTATAAGACACTAATGAAAGAATTAAAGATTGGATTGGAAGAATCAACATTGTAAAAATGACTCTACTACCCAAAGCAATCTACAGATTCAATGCAATCCCTGTCAAACTACTACTGGCATTTTTCACAGAGCTAGAACAAAAAATTTCACAATTTATATGGAAACACAAAAGACCCCGAATAGCCAAATCAATCTTGAGAAAGAAAAACAGAGCTGGAGGAATCAGGCTCCCAGACTTCAGGCTATACTACAAAACTACATTTAATCACGACAGTATGGTACTGGCACAGAAACAGAAATATAGGTCAATGGAACAGAATAGAAAGCCCAGAGATAAACCCACACATATATGGTCACCTTATCTTTGATAAAGGAGGCAAGAATATACACTGGAGAAAAGACAGCCTCTTCAATAAGTGGTGCTGGGAAAGCTGGACAGCTACATGTAAAAGAATGAAACTAGAACACTCCCTAACACCATACACAAAAATAAACTCAAAATGGATTAAAGAACTAAATTCAAGGCTAGACACCATCAAAGTCTTAGAGGAAAACATAGGCAGAACACTCTATGACAAAAATCACAGCAAGATCCTTTCTGACCCATCTCCTAGAGAAATGGAAATAAAAACAAAAATAAAAAAATGGGACCTAATGAAACTTAAAAGCTTTTGCACAGCAAAGGAAACCATAAACAAGACAAAGAGGCAACCCTCAAAATGGGAGAAAATATTTGCAAATGAAGCAACTGACAGAGGATTAATCTCCAAAATTTACAAGCAGCTCATTCAGCTCAATATCAAAAAAAGCGAAACAACCTAATCCAAAAATGGGCAGAAGACCTAAATAGACATTTCTCCAAAGAAGATATACAGATTGCCAACAGAAACATGAAAGAATGCTCAACATCACTAATCATTAGAGAAATGCAAATCAAAGCTACAATGAGATATCATCTCACACCGGTCAGAATGGCTATTATCAATAAATCTACAAACAATAAATGCTGGAGAGGGTGTGGAGAAAAGGGAACCCTCTTGCACTGTTGGTGGGAATGTAAATTGATACAGCCACTATGGAGAACAGTATGGAGGTTCCTTAAAAAACTAAAAATAGAACCACCATCGACCCAACAATCCCACTGCTGGGCATATACCCTGAGAAAACCATAATTTAAAAAGAGTCATGTACCACAATGTTCATTGCAACATTGTTTACTATAGTCAGGCCATGGAAGCAACCTAAGCGTCCATCAACAGATGAATGGATAAAGAAGATGTGGCACATATATACAATGGAATATTACTCAGCCATAAAAAGAAATAAAATTGAGTTATTTGTAGTGAGGTGGATGGACCTAGAGTCTGTCATACAGAGTCAAGTAAGGCAGAAAGAGAAAAACAAATACCATATGCTAACACATATATGTAATCTACAAAAAAAAAGTGGTTCTAAAGAACCTAGGTGCAGGACAGGAATAAAGACGCAGACGTAGAGAATGGACTTGAGGACACAGGGATGGGGAAAGTTAAGCTGGGCTGAAGTGAGAGAGTGGCAGGGACATATATACACTACCAAACATAAAATAGATAGCTAGTGGGAAGCAGCCACATAGCACAGGGAGATCAGCTCAGTGCTTTGTGACCACCTAGAGGGGCGGGATAAGGAGGGTGGGAGGGAGACACAAGAGGGAGGAGAAATGGGGATATATGTATACGTATAGCTGATTCACTTTGTTATACAGCAGAAACTAACACACCATTGTAAAGCAATTATACTCCAATAAAGATGTTAAAAAAACCTACGAAAAACAAAAACTGCCACATCATTTTCAAAGCACGTTGAATGGACTCTGATTGCAATAGTAACGTTACAGCACCATTATAGACTTTAAAAAGACATGAACAAGCTTAAGTTTAACAATTGAACAAGTGTTACGTGAACCATATAACTCATGGAATTACTTGACCGGATGGGAAGCTGTGGTCTGAGAGAGCAATGTTGGGGTTTCAGAGGTAGTGTTAAGTTGTGCCATGCCCAAGAACTGTGAGCCTCAGGTGCTGGGTCTCTTTACCACATTGCAAGCTCCTGTGTTGAGGGAATCAGAGAGTGGTGGACAAAATCCTTCACTGATATTCCATGGAACACCAGCCCCACAGGATTCCTGACCACAAAGGTTTTCTGTAGTTAGACATATTTTTAGGGAAGATGCCTACTTTGCCCCTCTCTTGGCAGTTAGGAGTGCACATTCTTATTGTGGGAAATGACACTTTAGCTGTCTTTGCACCATTTCTGCCACCCTAACAATGCAGTTATATCACAAATTTTGTTTGAGCCAATATTCAGTATTTACATGGTTATAGTACATGAATCAGGGTAATGCTGAGCCAAGTAGCATACCATAATTACATTTCCTTTCTTGTATGGTCACATCAGGCTTTACAACAGCTTGATTCTCTTTTAAATGCCATCCTTCCTTGGAGCCAGCAGCCTGACTGTTCCCATCTGGATCAGCAGCTCTCTGGGACTGTTACAAAGGTGCTGTCTGGGACTCATTTTCTCTGTCTTCTTAGGATATACCTTCCCATTCTCCTGTCTGGAGCCCTGTTTCCTGGGATCCATGTTCTTCTCCTTTTTGTCTTTCTTCCTCATATCTTCTACTACCTATCTAGTTGCTTGCTGAAAAGCCTGAATGTGTCTTGTTGGTCTAAAAATATCTTTATTCTATCCTCATACTTGAATCTTTGTTCAGTTGGGAATTTAATTCTAGGTTGAAAATAAATTTCCCTCAGAATTTTGTCTTCTAACGTCCTATGTGGTTATTGAGAATTCAATTGTGATTCATGTTTCATGTCTTTGGATGTGACATTTTTCCTCTCTGGAAGCATTTAAGATGTTATCTTTACCCGTGTTGTTCTAAAATTTCATGATGAGGAGCCTAGATGTGAGGTCTTTATTCATTAACTTTATTGGGCAATCAGAAAGCCATTTCAGTCAGGGGACTCATATATTTCAGTTCATGGGAAACGTTTTTGTAGCACATATTGGATGGTTTTCTTCTTTTTTTTTCTGGAATGTCTATTACATAATTATTGAACTTGGATTATCTTCTAAATTTATTTCCTACTTTTCATCTGTGTTTTTTATTTTCTTCATTTTGGGCCTGGGGATCCTTCCCTTCCCCTTTTGTTGGTCTCCACTTCTTGAACTACATCTCAGTTGGGTTTGTCATTCAGGTGTTTGGTATCAGTGTCCATTATTTTGGCTCTGAGACATAATATGCTGTTAACCCCACTCCTACTGTGAGGCACTGGAGACCAGATTCAGAAAAAGGTTAGCCAACTTCTTGGCTGAGGGCTGGGAAGCAGCCCAGTCCTTCTGAGTCTCCTACAGTAATGAGAATGAAAAGCACATTGATATCTTAGTACATTGTTTGGCTATCACTTGCAGTTGGAAATCCTGGTTCCATTTAACTGGACTTTTCCAACCTTATTTGGCCATAGAACTCCTTTCCCCTCTTAACATTTGTTAACATTGTATCAGTTTGGGCCCGGAGGAAACAGCTGGCACGCTCAGATGGGAATAATGTAAAGAGGGTTAATTTAGAAAAGGACTAGGTACAAAGGCATGGGCAGGGTGTAATGGACAGTGCATGAACTTGAGGCCAGGAGCAATAGCGTTGTTTCCACCCCATCCTGAAGAGCCAGGGAGGTGCAGGGGAATTTGGGGGATCAAATTTGTCAGCCTTGTCAGTATCTGTTCAAAGTTCCCCATTCTGTATTTCAGAGAGCTGCTACTTCTCCACTAGTGCCCTTACCTTACATCCAAGATCTGGCAGGTTTGCGAACTAATTGGTGCTGGGACTCTACAGCCCCAACTGTCAGACTCTGGGCTTGATCCTCACCATACCTGCCTTGTGATACCTGCAGGAGGTGAGAAACAGTAATGCTGCCACAGAGCCTCCTGTTCTCCAAGTAGTTCTTAATGGCACATCCATATACTCCAGGAATGGTAGACGGAGGAGTGACAGGGGTCTGTTGTCTCATGCCCACTCCCAGACAAGAAGCAACCCAGGACAGGGCTCAGCCTAAGGCACAATGTCTGTCCAGAAGCCTGGCCAGGGCACTGGAGTGGGAGTCACTTCTCTAGAAGCTCTGGTCCCTGGAGCCAAGGGTGATGCCTAGGAAGCAGCGTGCTTATCAGCAGGTACATTGTCAACCTGGAGGATGAGGCAGTGAGGGTGGCCCTGGATTTAGGCAATGGGAGAGAACCGGGAGAGAACTGGGACAGCCACACCAGAAGTGTGGAGCTGGAGCAATTCTCTGGATTGGAGATCCTGGTTGCAATGACTTTTGATGGATTCTCTGACTGACATGTGGTCAGGAGGAGAGGCACTCAGGCTGCTGGGATGGAGGGGTGCTGACGTTCATTTTCACCAGCTTTACCACTTTTTCTGCCAGCACCTCCCTCTCTCTCCTCACCTCTTCCCAGTCCTCTCTCTGCCCTTCTCCTTTCTTTTCATTTCTCCTTTCTCCTGCGTTGCTCCTTTTATTTTCCCACCTCTGTCTTCTCCCCCATCTTTTCATCTCTCTTTTCTTCTGTGTTTTAGTCTCTTCTCCCTTTTGTGATACACTTTTTGTATTAGGCTGTGCTATCTATATATTTTAAATCCCAGAGGTGTATCTGCTAATTGTCCTTTTAGGGAAATAATTATGGAAGTTAAGATGATTAGATAATGAAAGCATTCTCTGGGGCTGGCCTCTTTACAAAACGATGATGATGAGGTGGTGATGAGAACGGGGGATTGTTTCTACTTAAACTAACAGGGTGGTACAACTCTTACCAGAATGCTTTGAACATCTGGGATGTAATTATATCCCTCCCAGAGCCTGGCCAGAGGGCAAACTCTGGGAGTAGCATCCTGGGAACAAGAATGTATATTCTGTGGCCTTCCGGGAAGGCAATGATCAGGGAACTCCGTGATATGGCTTGGAGCTCAAGACCCCATGGAATTCCTAGATCCAAATGAAGATTCTTGGAGTTTCTGAAATGTGTATAATTGTGCGTGCATGTGCGTGCACACAAACACACACACGTGCAGGGCAAGATTATGGCTTCCCTCAGGCAGAGGGTTTTGTAGATACTAAATTGCTGAAACACATCATATCTGGAATTGCTTCATTGCACACTAATGGTTGCTGTAAGCTTCCTGCTCACTCACTCTTGTCATATAAAAAGTGTTCATGAGACAGTCCTTTCATTGTCTGGGTTCTGCTCTTGATCCAGCACTGACTGCATTGTAACACCCTCCTGGCACTCCTGGGCCATTGCAAGTGCCTGCCACTCCCTCGCATCCAGAAAAGAGCTGACCTCCGCAGGCAGGAAGAGGTGGAATGCTCTCAGTCATAGGCCAGTGGACACAAGGAGAGGTGGCAGTAGAGGAGGGCATGAATGGGGAAGGGACAGAGAGAAAGGGTTCAGAGAGTATTGGGTGGTGGGGCAGCAGGAAAGTGGGACTGGGAAAATGCGCTTCCTGTTGGGGAAGGGAGGGTCTGGAAAGAGTAATGACTGGGAAGAATGAAAAGGGAGGGGAGACTAATTCTGACTGAGAGCCTGCTGTTTTACAAAGAGAGAATGTGATGCCCAAAGAGGTTAAATTACATGCCCAAGTCATTGTAAGCATATGAGGGACAGGGATGCAAATCCAAGGCTCATGGTCCTCATCCTGGCACACCCTGCCCAGAAAATAGGATTGCAATGGATGTCAGAGTTAGATTACTCCCCTCCACAACTCAAGAAAGAGGACTCCTTAAAGACCACTCAGGCAAGAAGTGTCCACTGAAATACGTGCTATCGCTAGGAATTAATGATTCATCCAGGTTTAACCTTAAGAAAGGAAGGAAATTCCTCTCCAGATTTAACTAGAAGTTCTCTCAGTAAACCCTAAGCCCTTTTGCATTGTCCATCTCCCCATAACCCATGCCACCCTTCCCCCTTCATCATTCCTCAGGGCTAGCAAAGGAAGTGGTTTCATATCGTAGTGTGACAGCAAAGAACTGTAGCCTAAGGACACAGTAGAAGGTGGCTCAGATAAAAGATTCCCACTCTTCCGACTTATTTTGTTTCTCTGACTTATTTATTATTGTTAGGCACAAGCATAGAACAGCCTCAATTGGGGGTGCTCCTGATTTCAGAATTTCCTCCCCTTTGACCTCCATTAAGGAAACCATGGAGCTGAGTTCTTCCGTGAAGTCCTGTCCCTGGATCCTGATGGCTCACCCACACTTGCAGGCTTCCTGGTGGTCCCAGAGCATCTCACCACATTCACTGCAGACAGTGTTGCCAGGTTTAGCAAATAAAAATACACAATGCTCTGTTAAATATCAATTTCAGATAAAACCCAAATACCTGTTTTGTTTAAGTGTATTCCATGCAATATTTGGGACACACTTATGCAACGGAAGTGTTTGCTGTTTATCTGAAAAGATTTTATTTGGAAGCTCCACAGCTGGGGATGCCGTCAGCATGATTTTACTGGAGTGAGTACAGTTAGATCTGTTAGAAGAAGTCAAGTGCCCCGAGTCCCAGGGCAGGAATTACAACACCACACTGTTTCCTTCAGGAGCTGCCTCAGCTTACCCTGTTCCTCCTTTAGTCTAGACTGGACTTCTATGTCTGCAATATCCTGTTCATGACCAAACAGTGCACAGATGACTTTCCAGAGCCATTTGCCTAGACTTCTCGCAATATCAGTGAGTATCCATTTTTCTGACTTGTAAAATAATACACGTTCATTGATAAAAATTGGAAAATACAGCTCAATAAAAAGAAAAATAAACATTCACCTTAATTGCAGTATATAGATCAGATCCAGACAGACTGAGTTCAAATTCCAACTTACTAGCTGTATGATTTTAGGCAATTTCCTTAACTTCTCTGTGCCTCAGTTTTTCAATTGTAAAATGAAGGTAATATAGTGGCTTGAATGAATTTTTGAGGATTAAATGAGTTTATATGTGTTCAGGTACTTTAAAAAGTGCCTGGTATATAGCAAGCACTGTGTAAGCACTTTTCAAAAAAAAATGAAAATTCTTTCACCCAGAGATAAGTATTATTGATGTCTTTTCTATGCATTTCTATACATTCTATCATATAGATTTATACCATAGATTTCCATACCATGGTAGGGTGCATTTTCCAAAGTTGAAAGTAATGATTCTCCTGTCCAACATGTTCTTCTGCAAGGTGGTCTGGACACTTCTCCATCAAGAGGTGGAATCAATTCCTCTCCCCTTGTATCTAGGCTTTTTTTAAGTTTTCTGGTCAAAAGAATGCAGCAGCAGTGGTGTTCTGGGACTTCCAAGGCCGGACAGAGGAGGCTTGTGGTTTCTGGTTCCCTCTCTGGCACACTCACCATTGGGTACCTCCTCTTGGAATCCACCCTCAAGCCAAGGCACATGGAAAGACTTCATGTAGGTGCTCTGCTCAGTTCAGCAGCTGAGTGGCCTGCTGGCAGCCAGCTTCACCTGCCAGCCCATGTGAATGGGTCAGACCAGCTGTCTACAACGGCATGAGAGACCCCAAACAAGAACCACACAACTGAGCCCAATTGAACCACAGAGCCGTGAGGGATAATCATCAATTATTGTTTGGGGCCACTAAGTTATGAGATGGTTTACTACAAAGTGATAGAGATCTGGAAACATATTTAAGGAAAGTGCCTAAGATCCTGAGTTTTATTATTTATTTAACATCTTTATTGGAGTATAATTGATTTACAATGGTGTGTTAGTTTCTGCTTTATAACAAAGTGAATCAGCTAACCATATATATATATCCCCATATCTCCTCCCTCTTGCATCTCCCTCCCACCCTCCCTATCCCACCCCTCTAAGTGGTCACAGGCACTGAGCTGATCTCCCTGTGCTATGTGGCTACTTCCAACTAGCTATCTATTTTACATTTGGTAGTGTATATATGTCAATGCCAATCTCTCACTTCAGCCCAGCTTAACCTTCGCCCTTCCTGTGTCCTCAAGTCCATTCTCTACGTCTGCATCTTTATTCCTGTCCTGCACCTAGGTTCTTTAAAACCACTTTTTTTTTTAGATTCCATATGTGTGTTAGCATATGGTATTTGTTTTTCTCTTTCTGAATTACTTCACTCTGTATGACAGATTCTAAGTCCATCCACCTCATTACAAATAACTCAATTTCGTTTCTTTTTATGGCTGAGTAATATTCCATTGTATATATGTGCCACATCTTTTTTATCCATTCATCTGTTGATGGACACTTAGGTTGCTTCCATGTCCTGGCTATGGTAAACAATGTTGCAGTGAACATTTTGGTACATGACTGTTTTTGAATTATGGTTTTCTCAGGGTATATGCCCAGTAGTGGGATGGCTGGGTCGTATGGTAGTTCTATTTTTAGTTTTTTAAGGAACCTCCATGCTGTTCTCCATAGTGGCTGTATCAATTTACATTCCCACCAACAGTGCAAGAGGGTTCCCTTTTCTCCACACTCTCTCCAGCATTTATTGTTTGTAGATTTTTTGATGATGGCCATTCTGACTGGTGTGAGATGATATCTCATTGTAGTTTTGATTTGCATTTCTCTAATGGTTAGTGATGTTGAGTGTCCTTTCATGTGTTTGTTGGCAATCAGTATATCTTCTCTAGCAAAATGTCTATTTAGGTCTTCTGCCCATTTTTGGACTGGGTAGTTTGTTTTTCTTTGATATTGAGCTGCATGAGCTGCTTGTAAATTTTGGAGATTAATCCTTAGTCACTTGCTTCATTTGCAAATATTTTTTCCCATTCTGAGGGTTGTCTTTTCATGTTGTTTATGGTTTCCTTTGCTGTACAAAAGCTTTGAAGTTTCATTAGGTCCCATTTTTTTATTTTTGTTTTTATTTCCATTTCTCTAGGAGGTGGGTCAAAAAGGATCTTGCTGTGATGTATGTCATAGAGTGTTCTGCCTATGTTTTCCTCTAAGAGTTTTGTAGTGTCTGGTCTTACACTTAGGTCTTTAATCAATTTTGAGTTTATTTTTCTGTATGGGCTTAGGGAGTGTTCTAATTTCATTCTTTTACATGTAGCTGTCCAGTTTTCCCAGCACCACTTACTGAAGAGGCTGTCTTTTCTCCATTGTATACTCTTGTCTCCTTTATCACAAATAAGGTGACCATATGTGTGTGGGTTTATCTCTGGGATTTCTATCCTGTTCCATTGATCTATATTTCTGCTTTAGTGCCAGTACATACTGCCTTGATTACTTTAGCTTTGTAGTATAGCCTGAAGTCTGGGAGCCTGATTCCTCCAGCTCTGTTTTTCTTTCTCAAGATTGTATTGACTATTCAGGGTCTTTTGTGTTTCCATACAACTTGTGAAATTTTTTGTTCTAGTTCTGTGAAAAATGCCAGTGGTAGTTTGATAGGGAATGCATTGAATCTGTAGATTGCTTTGGGTCGTATAGTCATTTTCACAATGTTGATTCTTCCAATCCAAGAACATAGTATATCTCTCCATCTGTTTGTATCATCTTTAATACTTTCATTAGTGTCTTATACTTTTCTGCATACAGGTCTTTTGTCTCCTTAGGTAGGCTTATTCTTAGGTATTTTATTCTTTTGTTGCAATGGTAAATGGGAGTGTTTCCTTAATTTCTCTTTCAGATTTTTCATCATTAGTGTATAGGAATGCAAGAGATTTCTGTGCATTAATTTCGTATCCTTCTACTTTACCAAATTCATTGATTAGCTCTAGTAGTTTTCTGGTAGCATCTTTAGGATTCTCTCTATATAGTATCATGACATCTGCAAACAGTGACAGCTTTACTTCTTCTTTTCCAATTTGGATTCCTTTTATTTCATTTTTTTCTCTGATTGCTGTGGCTAAAACTTCCAAAACTATGTTGAATAATAATGGCAAGAGTGGACAACCTTGTTTTGTTCGTGATCTTAGAGGAAATGGTTTCAGTTTTTCACCATTGAGAATGATGTTGGCTGGGGGTTCGTCATATATGGTCTTTATTATGTTGAGGTAAGTTCCCCCTATGCCTACTTTTTGGAGGGTTCTTATCATAAATGGGTGTTGAATTTTGTTGAAAGCTGTTTCTACATCTATTGAGAATATCATATGGTTTTTTTCCTTCAATTTTTAAATACGGTGTATCACATTGTTTGACTTGCATATATTGAAGAATCCTTGCATTCCTGGGATAAGCCCCACTTGATCATGGTGTATGATCCTTTTAATGTGCTGTTCTATTCTGTTTGCTAGTATTTTGTTGAGGATTTTTGCATCTATGTTCATCAGTAATATTGGCCTGTAGTTTTGTTTCTTTGTGACATATTTTTCTGGTTTTGGTATCATATGATGGTGGCCTCGTAGAATGAGTTTGGGTGTCCCTCCCTCTGCTATATTTTGGAAGAGTTTGAGAAGGATAGGTGTTAGCTCTTCTCTAAATGTTTGATAGAATTCACCTGTGAAGCCATCTGGTCCTGGTCTTTTGTTTGTTGGAAGATTTTTAATCACAGTTTCCATTTCAGTGCTTGAGATTGGTCTGTTTATTTTTTCTATTTCTTGCTGGTTCAGTCTCAGAAGATTGTGCTTTTCTACGAATTTGTCCATTTCTTCCAGGTTGTCCATTTTATCGGCATATAGTTGCTTTTAGTAATCTCTCATGATCCTTTGTATTTCTGCAGTCAGCTGTTACTTCTCCCTTTTCATTTCTAATTCTATTGATTTGAGTCTTTTCCCTTTTTTCTTGATGAGTCTGGCTAATGGTTTATCAATTTTGTTTATGTTACTGTTTTGTTTATGTTACTGTTAGTGTTATCTGCACTGATAGCTGCAGCTCGCACCCGTCTCTGGAGCTCCTTTAGGCGGTGCTCTGAATCCCCTCTCCTCCCACACCCCAAAACAATGGTCTCTTGCCTCTTAGGCAGTTCCAGACTTTTCCCCAAACTCCCTCCCAGCTAGCTGTGGCATACTAGCCCCCTTCAGCCTGTGTTCATGCAGCCAACCCCAGTCCTCTCCCTGGGATCTGATCTCCAAAGCCCGAGCATCAGCTCCCAGCCCCTACCCGACCCCAGTGGTTGAGCAGACAAGCCTGTCAGGCTGGTGAATGCTGGTCCGCATTGATCCTCTGTGCAGGAATCTCTCTGCTTGCCCTCTGCACCCCTGTTGCTGTGCTCTCCTCTGTGGCTCTGAAGCTTCCCCCCTGCCATCCCTTGTCTCCGCCAGTGAAGGGGTTTCCTAGTGTGTGGAAGCTTTTCCTCCTTCACAGCTCCCTACCAGAGGTGTAGGTCCGATCCCTAATTTTTGTTTCTGTTTTTTCTTTTTTCTTTTGCCCTACCCATGTACATGGGGAGTTTCTTGCCTTTTGGGAAGTCTGAAGTCTTCTGCCAGCATTCAGTAGGTGTTCTGTAAGAGTTGTTTCACATGTAGATGTATTTCTGGTGTATCTGTGGGGAGGAAGGTCATCTCCACGTCTTACTCCTCCAGCATCTTGAAGGTTTCCCCCCTGAATTTTAAATATGAACCAATGTGGCTTCTATCCTGTTTCGCTATTACTCTCAGAGAAAGGGGACAAGTTCTTTTCTTTTTTTTTCTTAAAAAGTTTTGTTTTAGTTAAAAAAATGTAAAGGATTTTAAAAAGTATTTTATATTTGGCTTTGCCGTGAGGCTTGTGGGATCTTAGTTCCCTGACTAGGGATTGAACCTGGCCCTCAGCAGTGAAAGCGTGGAGTCTTAACCACTGGACTGCCAGGGAATTCCCTAATTTTTTTTTTTTTGTGACACGTGGGCCTCTCACTGTTGTGGCCTCTCCCGTTGTGGAGCACAGGCTCCGGACGCGCAGGCTCAGCGTCCATGGCTCATGGGCCCAGCTGCTCCGTGGCATGTGGGATCTTCCTGGACTGGGGCACGAACCTGTGTCCCCTGCATCAGCAGGCGGACTCTCAACCACTGTGCCACCAGGGAAGCCCGAATTCCCTAATTTTCAAAACTATTAAAAAAAATTTTTATTGGAGTATAGTTGATTTACAATGTTGTGTTAGTTTCAGTTGTACTGTAAAGTGAATCAGTTATACATATACATATACCTACTCTTTTTAACATTCTTTTCCCAAATAGTCATTATAGAGTACTGAGCAGAGTTCCCTGTGGTATACAGTAGGTCCTTATTAGTTATTGAGTATATATATAGTAGTGTGTATATGTCAATCCCAATCTCCCAATTTATCGATACCTCCCCCTTTCCCCGCCTGGTAACCATAAGTTTCTCTTCTACATCTGTGACTCTATTTCCATTTTGTAAATAAGTTCATTTGTACTATTTTTAAAAATATTCCACATATAAGCAATAATATATGATATTTGTCTTTCTCTGTCTGACTTACTTCACTCAGTATGACAATATCTATGTCTATCCATGTTGCTGCAAATGGCATTATTTTTTCTTTTTTATGGCTGAGTAATATTCCATTGTATATATGTACCACATATTCTTTGTCCATTCCTCTGTTGATGGACTTTTAGGTTGTTTCTATGTCTTGGCTATTGTAAATAGTGCTGCAATGAACATTGTGGTACATGTATCTTTTTGAATTATGATTTTCTCCAGATATATTCCCAGGAGTGGGATTGCTGGATCACATGGTAGTTCTATATTTAGTTTTGTAAGGAACCTCCATACTGTTTTCCATAGTGGCTGTACCAATTTACATTCCCACCAACAGTGTATGAGGGTTCCCTTTTCTCCACACCCTTTCCAGCATTTATTGTTTGTAGATATTTTGATGATGGCCATTCTGACTGGTGTGAGGTGATACCTCATTGTAGTTTTGATTTGCATTTCTCTAATAATTAGTCATATTGAGGAAAAGAGACATTTTCAAATAAGCTTTCCTGTCTAAGAAAATATATTCCTCTCTCTTTGGACAAGTTAACCCCCAGCTGGGCTGGTGGTTAATGAACCCTAGGTCATTCATGCTTGAAGGCAACTTAGAGATCACCTAATAGTCACTCATCTGCCTATTTGCTTTACAGGTGAGAACCAGGAGGTGAAGTGACTCACCTAAGGTCACCTGGGTGCTAAATGACAGAGCCTGGTTGCACCACAGGTATCCTGACTCCAAGCTCAGTGCTCTCTTTTTTATATTGTGCTACTTGTTTATAAGGATGCTTAGGGGCAGGGTAGAATTGTGAGTTTCCAAAGGCCTGATGAGAGTGATGAAAGAATCTGGGGTCCTGAAGTCATCTGGGCTCTTTCACAGCTATGTCCAGTCAGTGTTTCTTGGAGAGGACACAGCTTCTTTAAAAAGTGCCTTTTCATGCTCTGTCCGGTGAGGAAAATGTGAAATGTGGTGTGTCAAACTCAAGTCTGGAGTGAGGGCTTCAGTGAGGAACTGGATGTGCTGAAGTCAGGAAGAGTGACAGGCTTCAGGACACCCTGTTGTCTTGAGATTGAGAGAGTCTGGCAAGGGCGGGGCCTGTCGTGAGTATGTGAGGGTCAGTGGGAGAGCTGCTTCTTGGGCCTCATGCTCACTACCATCCCAACTGAGTGGTTCAGATTCAAAGAATGACAGTGTTTGGATGATGTAGGAGGCAGTTATCCTCATCCCAGGAGGAAGGAAGCATCAGAGAGAGGTGTTCAATGAGGAGAGAACATCAAGATGTTTATTATGGGTTGAAGTGTCACACAATTCATATACTGATGTCCTAACTCTAATGCCTCAGAGTATGACCTTATTTGGAAATAAGACTGCTGCATATGTAGTTAGTTAAGATGAGGTCATACTGGAGTAGGATGGGCCTCTAATCCAAACTGACTGGTGTCCCTATGAAAAGGGGAAATTTGTACACAGACACACATACAGGAGGAATGCCATGTGAAGATAAAGATAGAGATTGTGGTGATGCTTCTACAAGGCAACGAATGGCAAAGATTGCCAGCAAACCACTAGAAGCTAAGGAAGAGGCCTGGGGCAGATTCTCCCACACAGCTTACAGAAGAAACCAACTCTACTCACACCTTGATCTTGGACCTCTATCCTCCATAACTGTGAGACAGTAAGTTTCTGTTGTTTAAGCCAGCTCGTTTATGGTATTTTGCTATGGCAGCCCCTTCAAACTAATAGGATGTTATATAAGTCAATGCATAGAGTCTTGAGATAAATAAATAAGATGAAAGGGGCCAGAGACTTGGCTGGAGGAGGGAAGGGTAGGTGGGGTGACCTTGGCTTATGGTAAACTCTAGTGGGAGAATCACAATGCAGGCCCCTGGGATCCTGGAGCAAAACCATGCTGTCTTCAGTGGAGAATTATGCACCCTTTGAGAAATAGCTCTTGGCACATTACTGTAACCTGATAGAAGCAGAGTACTTGGCCATAATCATCAAGTGACAATGCATCTGGAACTGCCCATTATGAGCTGGGTTCTGTCAGACCTCCAAACCATAAAGCCAAGCAGGTCCAGCAGGCATCCATTGTGGTGTGGAAATAGTACATCTAAGGTTGAGCCCTAGTAGGACAAGAGGGCATGATTAACCTGCACGTTTAGGTAGCCCAGACCTGCTTGTCACCCACTACAGTTAGATCAATGCCCTTCTCTGACTTGTGCTTATGGCCATAGAGGAGAATCACTTATGACCAGCTGGAAGAGGAGGAAAAAGCCTGAGCTTGGTTTACAGATAGATTAACTCAGTACATGTGTGTAAGTCAAAATTGACAGCAGCTGCATTTCTCCTACATTTAGGGTTGGCCCTAAAAGACAGTAGAGAGGGGAAAGTCTTCCCAGTGGAACTACAAGAAGTGTACCTGATCATCTTCTTTGTAGGAAAGGAAAAGTGGCTCAAAGTGGATGGCTAATGGCCTGGTCTGGGGTCAGAAAAGAAAAGGAATAGAGGAACACAGGCAAGGAGGTCTGGGGTGGAGGCATGTGGTGGACATGTAGGAGTGGGCATAATGTGTGGAGATTTTTGTATTGCACTTGCACTCACAAGTAAGTGTCCGCCATCAACTGTATAACCAAGTAGATCAAATGACTTGTTCTGTGAACCTTAGCCAGCCTTCATCATCAACCACTGGGACCACAACTAGCAGATATATTTGTTGTGAGACTGGGACCACAACTAGCAGATATATTTGTTTTATTACATACTACATACTCAGAGGCAGCCATCCTCATGGAACACTAGAATAGCCTTCTATCAGTACAATGGAAGCCCTAGCTTAGAGGAAACATTCTGAAGCGATTGGATGCCATCATTCAGGATGAAGAGTATTTATTAAATCAGTGACTCTTATGTGTTGTTCCGTCTCCAATAAGAATTCAAGGGTCCAGGAACCAAGGAGTAGCAGCAGGGGTGGCCAAATTTACCATCATACCAATGACCCATGGGGGGATGTTATATGCCTTGTCCCTGCAACTTTGGGTTCTGCAGGGTTGGAGGATTGCTGAAGAGGTGAACCCTTGTCATGGGTCACAGCAAGTGTACCATTGAACTCGCAGATGCTGTCAGGGCACATTAGGTTCATTGTGCCCAGAGACAACGGGCAAGGAAAGGAGTCACTACGCTTACAGGGGCAAGTGACTTTGACCAGCAGGAAGATGCAGCTCTGCTTTTACACAATAGTGGCAGGAAAGAAGACACACAGAATCCAGATGTTAGTAACTAAACCTGTCCCTCCAAAATCCATATGTTGAAGCTCTAGCATCTAGTGTGGCTGTGTCTGGAAATGGGGGTCTCTAAAGAAGTAATTGAGGTTAAATGAGGTCTTAAATATGGGATCCTGATCTGACTGGACTCTTATCCTTACAAGAAGAGACACCAGAAAGCTCTGTCTCTTCATGTGCAGGCACTGAGGAAAAGCCATGGGAGTAAACAGCAAGAAGGTGGCTGTCTACAGCAAAAGGGAGAGCTCTCATCAGACACTAAACTTGCTGTCACCTTGATCTTGGACTTCCACTCTTCAGAACTGTGAGAAGATAAACATTTATATTGTTTAAGCCCCCCAGTCTGTGGTATTTTGTTTAAAGCAGCCTGAGCTGACTAACACACTGGGTGATCCACTTGGGTCTCTCCTTGTGCTCCTTTGCCACATTGTAAGTATGAATGGATACATGCAATCACCCTGGCCTGAGATGAGTGATTATCATGGGTTCATAACCCTCAGGAATGAAGGTTTGGGTCACACCACCAGGGAAGCCACCAAGACCTGTCAAAATCTTGATAAGTCATAGTTGAGCTTGAGGAAAATTTAAAAAAGGGTAGTGGAGCAGGGAGAGGGTGGTATTTGTTCTGACCCCACAGTCAATTGCAAAGATGGGAGCAGTAATTCACCCTGCTAACCTCCCTCTTCTGATTCCCCCTCAGGAAAAAAGACCCCCTGGAACCATGGGGGAGCTGCTGCCCAAATCTTGTAGAGAAGTAGATTTGTTTAGTGGAAGGGATAGGCTGTGGTGACCATGAGAATAAGCCTTGCAGACCTCCAACTACAGGGAACACAGATGCCTAAGGGTGCTAGTTGTAAAGCCCACCACCACATTTGCACTGAGGCTCCACTTCCCGTGGGCTGCTCCCAGTCAATGAATGAGTGTTGCAGGTATAGTAAGGAAGGTCCATTCTTGGGAGACACAAGATCCTCTGATGACCGACATTGGCTGGAGGACTCCTAAAATTTCCTCAGATTGTATCATCCTTTAGGATACGTCTACCCAACATTCTATTCCTCTGGCCTCCCTTTAGGGTCAAACTTGCATCATGGTCTGACTGTTCTTCTAGCTTTATCTGGACCCTACCCATTTTTTCTCCTCATAGATATTTCCCCTGAAAAATCCTTGCAAGTTTAATCTTAGTCTTGGCATCTTCTTCACAGAGGACCCAGAATAACACAGTTCCTTTAACCCTTGCTCACACCTCTGTAAATAGATCTTCTATAAAACATCTCTTTAAACATCCCAGCTGACTGTGACATCTGTTTCCTGCTGGGACCTTGACTAATATAGATTGCTGTGGACCATAAATGCTGTAACATTCCAAAGGAGAAAAACCAGTGTTAGTGTGGTAAGAATAAATAGCAAGGAATAAATGTGTTCTGAAATATGGGGTTGATCTGGGGTTAGAGTTTGCTATTTCAGATAGGTGTGTGTGTGTGTGTGTGTGTGTGTGTGTGTGTGTGTGTGTGTACAGCATAAACAAAGGTACTGGGGTAGAAACAAGCAGTTATGGCAGGGTCTGTTCAAGAGCCCACACTGTTTTTCCAAGGAGCTCCACCTGTCCTATGGGAGAAGAGCACTCAGAATGCTCATTTCTCTACGTTCATTGCTTGGAACCTGTGAGGAAGCCTCTACCTTTCCCCCTTTCATCACTTCATTTTGTATATCTTTCTATGTGCACACATGAGCTCTTGTTAGAGAAGAGCTGAGTCAGTGGCCGTGGGACTCCCTGGAAAGCACATGGAAAAGGGGAAAGGAAGACAGGGAAGAATGAGTATCTTGAAATTCTGGGGTCAGGACATTGGGAGAATTGGGACTGAATAGCCCCATTTCTTAGGATCCCAAGAGGGCCAGCAGTTTCCTTTAGAATTCAGAGGCTGAGGGAAGGTTGATTTCACAAGAGGCACAGAAAACAGAATTCACAGAGAGCCAGGGAATTTACAGATATTCAGACAGAGGCTTCTAGAATTTAAACATCTTTAAGCCAAACTTTCTTACTGAGCCGGTGAAAACTATTTTGTTTATGTATTCAGCACACATTTACAGAGCACCTACCACGTGCCAGGAACTGTTCTAGGCATTGGGGATGCACTGGTAAGACAAGATGAAAATCCCTATCCTCATGGAGTTTCCATCCTTGTGGGGGAGAGGCAGACAACAAATAAATAAACAAATAAAGCAGTAAAACAAATAGCATGTCAGAGGGTGGTAAGTGCTGTGGAGCAAAGCAAACCAGAAAGAGGAATAGACTGTGCATGGGTCTGTCTGGGGCAGCCACGGAAGACCTTACAGACAAGGCAACATAGAACAGAGACTTAAAGGAGGGGAAGGTTCAATGCCCAGTGGGTTCCATGGGGAGTGGTTCATGCAGTGGAAAGAGCAAGCGCAAAGGCCTGGAAGCAGGGGTGTGATTGGTCACATTAACATCTGTCTACTCCATGCATCTCCATGCTTGTCTACCTGCCCATAGATAAACTGTTAACTCCAGTCTTCAAGTTCTAGGGGTTTGAATTTCTAGACTATGTTGAAGTTATCTAACTGTAGGATCTAAGAAGCACCAGTGGTATAACAAAAAAATTATTTCTCATTATGGGATCAGACATGAAGTCCATTATCTCATGATCTGCATCAGGTTCAGAAGCAGATAAGGCTCCTCAAGTGTGTCTCCACAGATGCCCTTTCTCTTGGTCCAGGACTTTGAACTACTAAAAACAGGTAGCACCCTGGCTTTTAGAACTGGAAAAATTGAGTCCTGGTTCACTTACAGGCTGCACGGCCCTGAATAGTTACTTAACTTCTCTGAGCTTCTGCTTCTTTATCTATAGATAGAGATAATAACACCTATGACACAAATCAGGGAGGAAATCAAATAAGACCGTGTATTATAAAGTGTTTATTTATGAATAGTTGGTTTTTATATAGCACAGATACACTAACTAAGCTATTAGTCTATTTCTTGATATTTTAGTTATTATTATCTAGTTATTATTTGAACATAAACCATGTAAAAATATTGGCTTAAAACAACAATCATTTATTTGCTCTTGGTTCTGAAATATGGACTGGGCTTTACTGGGGGTTACAAAAGTAACTGGGGGTTACTTTTGTGGTTGCAGTCATCCAGCAGCTCGATGGAGGCTGGATGTCCCAAGAAGGATTCACTGACATGCCTGGTCTCATTCACATGTCCCCAGCTAGGGCTTTTGGCTGGGGTTTCTGGTTCTCCTTTACATGGTGTCTCCCTTCCTGGCAGGATAATCAGTTTTTCTTTTACATGGTGACTGTCGCTTTTCAAGAGGACAAGGATAGCAGCTGTTTTGAGGCCAGGGCTCAGAAGTCACACAATATCACTTTTGCCACATTTGATTGGCCAAAGCAAATTACAGAACCAACTGAGATGCAAGGGGTGGAGAAATAGGTTTCCCATTGCAATGGAGAGAGCTGCAGAGTCACATTGCATGGGTGGAAGAAATGGGCCATCTGTAGAAACAGTATATGACAGTCTATCCCCTGGTCTCAGCAAATCACTCCCTGGCATGTGCAAAATACACTTACGCTTCCCAAGGCCCCCCGAAGTTTTATCTCATTATGACATCAAGCTGGAAGTCCATTATCTGATGATCTGCACCAGGTTATCACATAGACACGACTTGTCAAGTATGGCTTTTCAGATGCAGCTTCTCTCTTTTTAAAAAAATTTTATTTATTTATTTTTAGCTTTTCTTTTTTTAAACATCTTTATTGGAGTATAATTGCTTTAAAATGGTGTGTTAGCTTACTGCTGTATAAAAAGTGAATCAGCTATACATAAACATATATCCCCATATCCCTTCCCTCTTGCATCTCCCTCCCACCCTCCCTATCCCACCCCTCTAGGTGGACACAAAGCACCAAGCTTCTCTTGATACAGAGACCTTCAACTCTTCAACTTAAAAGATAAGTATTCTATCCCTTCACCCCTAAAACACAGTAATGAGAAAGGAACTAGATAGACCCTACAGCCACTCTTATTTAAAATGGATAGGATGGGAACCACAGAGCAGTCACTAGTTTACAGAAATTATGAAGTCCAGCTGGTCACATGTTGGTTTCCCCTATAAGGGTCAGAAAATGTTCCTTGATTAGGACACGATTCTGCTCCCTCAGAGGGATACCTAGCCAATTGTTCTCTGTGGCTTTTAGGTCTTCCCTCTGGGCTCTTAGCTCCACCCTCTGAGATGTATTTTCTTTCACATAGGAAATTATGCATGTCTGTAGCTAAGTAGCCTTCTCAGTCTGATTCCTCCTTGCAGAAAGTGGAGGTCCAGTGGCCTCTTTTCATTTTGAATGATCTCTTTCACTTTTAGTTGAACCTTGTAATGCTTTCATTAATAAAATTCTCTTAAAACTTTTGTGCATTTACTAGGAATCTTATCGGGATTAACTTTATGCCCTCAAAACTTTATCTATAATTTTTTTTGAGACAGACCCCTCTCTTTGAGCATATCAAGCTGCTGTGGGACAATGCCCTCAAGGTTCTCAGAAGTCCGTTTATCTAGTTGAGAGGGTCTCCTAGGCACTTCCTTTCAGAGGTCTTACAAGCATACCTCTGATTTGATCTTTATGCTGAGGTCACTTTTTATCTGAGAATTTTTGCCTGGCTGGAGATACTAGGGATGAAAAACAGTTTAATTTTTTCTAAACCAGGAATTTCTGGGCTCTCTACATTTCTCCTAAAATATGCTTGAATACTGAACAGTTTCTCTTTTGGCTTATCTCTCTTGGTGGTATCTTACCATATACAACTGGAAGCATCTAGTTGATGCCTTCAACATTGTGTCTAGAAATTTCCTTAGCTAAATCCATAAGTTCATTAGGTACTTTATATCTTTTAAGTTACTGCAGGCAACATTTTTGCCAATGATTCTGTTACTACATAACATAGATTGTCCTTTTCCCAACTCCTAGTAACAATTTCCTCACTATATTTTTAGCATACACTAAAAGATTGTTCACCATTTCTCCAGCCTCTGCTGACAATCTATTCACTGCTTTCCCAGCTCCTATCCTCTGGTTTGTCACAAAGCCAATACCACATGTTTTAGATTTTTGTTATGGCAGTACTCCCCTTCTAGATAAGAATTGCATTAGCAGTTATCTAACGCTGTACAACAAATCACTCCACGTTTTTGTGGTTTCAAACAAGAACCATTTATTTACTCACTCTTCTGTGGTTCAGTAATTTGGGCAGGCTTAGCTTGGATGGTTTATCTCTGTCCCGCATGGTGTTGGCTGGGTTCAGTCATATGCTTATTATACTCAGTTGTCAGTTCATCTGGGAGCTGGCTGATGGAGATGCCCTCGTGCACATCTTCCAGTTGGCTGGGGCTATCCACAGAGGCACCTCTATTCTTTTCTGTGTGGCCTCTCCAGCAGAAAGTCTGGACTTTCTACAGGGTACAGGGTAGTGGCGGCATTTCAAGAGAGCAAGCCTCAGTGTGCAAGCACTTATAAATCCCTGGCTTGCATTACATTTGCTGATGTCCCATTGGCCAAAGAAAGTAACTTGGCCAAGTTCATAGTCAATGTGAGGGTGAACTAAGAAAAGGAATAGATTCTGGGAGGCATGATCCACTGAGGGGCCACTAATGTAACGATATACCACACTTGATGTGTTCATTGATCAGCTCTTGCTGACATCCAGATGTGATAGAGAATTCGAATACTTACCCTTATCTTGATCTTGTATTCCTCTTCTTCCAGTCACATAGGAGGATGACAGTTTTTTCCCTGTCCTTCCTTATAGTGAGGTCATGAGACCAGTGGGCCATGTGGGCTGTGGGTGGACTTATGTTATTTCCAGGTAGGGAATTTAATTTCTGGGGTGAACACCTCTGGCCTTGCCATTCCTCCTGTACTGTATGAACCCTGAAGTGTCTGCTGAGAGTATGGTGGTTTCTGTTGGCCTAGGTAGGCAACTGACTGCATGAAGCAGAGCCCCCTACCTTTACCTCTACACTTTGTACCTGTACAATGAGGTAGCAATGAACTTTCACCATTTTAAACCATTGAGATTTGGGGTTTGCTGGTTACTATGACATAGTCTAGCCTATCCTGATGGATGCAGAAGCCTCAGTCCCTCTGTGCTCTGTGGTCAATTCTAGCTCCCTCCCTAGGTATTTTTTGTTGTGACTTATGCAGCAAGAAAAGGAGGATATGGATAAAAAAATAAGCATCTAATGGAGAAGATGGAAAAAAGGAGAAGGAAAAAAATCACTGGGCCAATGAGGAGCCCGTTGTTTATTCACTAAGCATTTATGAAGTACCTCCTCTGTACCGGGTTCTGTACACTGCCTGGGCGATGCAATGATGGATGAGACACATGACCTTGAAGAGGACACGGGCTACCAGGGGAGGCTGACACACAAACAACGAACCACACTTGAGAGCCATTAGTGCCACCAAGTGGTGGGACTGATTTTCTATTTTCCTCTGTAATTGGGTAATTGTTCCTGCAGTCACTTTCCATAGAGAAATTCCAGTCTTGGTGCCTGGAGTGGCAGCCTCATTGCTGTAAGTGTGTGGCCAGCCTCCCAGGGTGACATCACTGAAGGCCAGCACTCATCTGGATTCATAAGGTCTGTGATTTGTTTAAAAGTCAGTCTCATTACTTTATAAACACATATCAGATTCAATCCTTACAGATGACAAGTAATACATGGACAGAACAAAGCTGTTCTGAGGACTGCAGCTTGCAATTTTGTGGCAGGAATGGTGACTGAAATAGGGAGGTACCTTTGAGCATTCAGTGCCTGCTCAGAGCTGAGGGCCTTGGGAAGTTGGTAGACAGCATTCACGACAAAGCTTTGAAACTCTGACATTGCAAAGCCACAGTATAGTAAGGGAAACCCATGAAATATTAACTTCTAACTAGCGTTGGTTCATGCATACTGAAGGCGGATCTGCCTTGGAATGTCTAGGACCAGCCAGGCTGGGCTGTACAGGGCTGCTTGGGAGGGCAGCACAAGGATGAATTTTACTCTACTTACAAGGTGAGTTATAAAGAAAGTTTTCTTCCCTCTAACTCTATTTTATTCTGAGCCCACATCCTGCCAGGCTAATGGAAAATCCAATCTTAGCCACAATTGGAGCTCCTTTCCCCTGGCTCTATGCCTTCTTTGAGGTGTGAGTCATAGAATCTTAAAAAGTGCAGACTGTTTGCCGGGCACCCTCTGGTCTTTAGTTCAGAGGACACTGTCCAATTTTCAAGGCCACACAGTCCCTTGAAGCTTGGCTGCCTCTGTGCAAGCTGGCACATACAGCCTTTGCTGAGGCCCATGCTTAGTTCTTGGGCTAAGCCCATGCTTAGCCCAAGCTGCATCTTCTAGTCACCTAGATGCAGCCTACAGAAGCATTGCTCTCTGAGGTCCTGACACCTCCTACGTGCATGCAAGGGAGCAGGATATAGACCCTTCCTACTCCCAGAACTCCCATAACTCTCTGTGTCTTGTAATCTTTCCAACCTTCTCTAAGGTCTGCCTGTGTCATGTTACTGTCTCCTGTCCCAATCCCAAGCTCTGGTACTAGTAATCTTTTCAGACAACTCTTTTTTTGGTCTTTTGGTCTCTGAGATCACATGATTTTTAACAATAAAGATCTTTTAACCCTATTTTTTGGGCAAAAGAAGCACAGTTTCTAGGACTCAAAGCCTTACCTACCCTCTTGAGAGGAAGAAGAGGACGTGGGTAGCACATCTCATTCTTTATGATTTTTCTACAGTAATAAGACCAAAGTGCTATCATCTATCTATCTATCTATCTATCTATCTATCTATCTATCTATCTATCATCTATCTTTTTCCATCCATATAGGCATTGAACCCAGAATGGTGGTAAAGAGGGGAGTCAGAGAAGAAGGAAGGGCTGTAGATAAGATGGTCAGAAATTTAACAGGGTAATCAATGAATTTGGAAAAGTAGCAGGATACAAAATTAATGCAGAGAAATCTCTGGCATTCCTATGTACTAATGATGAAAAATCTGAAAGTGAAATCAAGAAAACACTCCCATTTACCATTGCAACAAAAAGAATAAAATATCTAGGAATAAACCTACCTAAGGAGACAAAAGACCTGTATGCAGAAAATTATAAGACACTGATGAAAGATATTAAAGATGATACAAATAGATGGAGAGATATACCATGTTCTTGAATTGGAAGAATCAACATTGTGAAAATGACTCTACTACCCAAAGCAATCTATAGATTCAATGAAATCCCTATCAAACTACCACTGGCATTTTTCACAGAACTAGAACAAAAAATTTCGCAATTTGTATGGAAACACAAAAGACCCCAAATAGCCAAAGCAATCTTGAGAATGAAAAAAGGAGCTGGAGGAATCAGGTTCCCTGACTTCAGACTATACTACAAAGCTACAGTAATCAAGACAGTATGGTACTGGCACAAAAACAGAAAGATAGATCAATGGAACAGGATAGAAAGCCCAGAGATAAACCCATGCACATATGGACACCTTATCTTTGATAAAGGTGGCAGGAAAGTACAGTGGAGAAAGGACAGCCTCTTCAATAAGTGGTGCTGGGAAAACTGGACAGATACATGTAAAAGTATGAGATTATATCACTCCCTACCATCATACACAAAAATAAGCTCAAAATGGATTAAAGACCTAAATGTAAGGCCAGAAACTATCAAACTCTTAGAGGAAAACATAGGCAGAACACTCTATGACATAAATCACAGCAAGATCCTTTTTGACCCACCTCCTAGAGAAATGGAAATAAAAATAAAAACAAAAATAAACAAATGGGACCTAATGAAACTTCAAAGCTTTTGCACAACAAAGGAAACCATAAACAAGACCAAAAGACAACCCTCAGAATGGGAGAAAATATTTGCAAATGAAGCAACTGACAAAGGATTAATCTCCAAAACTTATAAGCAGCTCATGCAGCTCAATAACAAAAAAACAAACAACCCAATCCAAAAATGGGCAGAAGATCTAAATAGACATTTCTCCAAAGAAGATATACAGACTGCCAACAAACACATGAAAGAATGCTCAACATCATTAATCATTAGAGAAATGCAAATCAAAACTACAATGAGATATCATCTCACACCAGTCAGAATGGCCATCATCAAAAAATCTAGAAACAATAAATGCTGGAGAGGGTGTGGAGAAAAGGGAACACTCTTGCACTGCTGGTGGGAATGTGAATTGGTTCAGCCACTATGGAGAACAGTATGGAGATTCCTTATAAAAACTACAAATAGAACTACCATATGACCCAGCAATCCCACTACTGGGCATATACCCTGAGAAAACCATAATTCAAAAAGAGACATGTACCAAAATGTTCATTGCATCTCTATTTACAATAGCCAGGACATGGAAGCAACCTAAGTGTCCATCGACAAATAAATGGGTAAAGAAGATGTGGCACATATATACAATGGAATATTACTCCACCATAAAAAGAAACGAAATTGAACTATTTGTAATGAGGTGGATAGACCTAGAGTCTGTCATACAGAGTGAAATAAGTCAGAAAGAAAAAGACAAATACCGTATGCTAACACATATATATGGAATTTAAGAAAAAAAATGTCATGAAGAACCTAGGGGTAAGACAGAAATAAAGACACAGACCTACTGGAGAACGGACTTGAGGATATGGGGAGGGGGATGGGTAAGCTGTGACAAAGCGAGAGAGGCATGAACATTTATACACTACCAAATGTAAAGTAGATAGCTAGTGGGAAGCAGCCGCATAGCACAGGGAGATCAGCTGGGTGCTTTGTGACCGCCTGGAGGGGTGGGATAGGGAGGGTGGGAGGGAGGGAGACGCAAGAGGGAAGAGATATGGGAACATATGTATATGTATAACTGATTCACTTTGTTATAAAGCAGAAACTAACACACCATTGTAAAGCAATTATACCCCAATAAAGATGTTAAAAAAATTAAGAAAAAAATAAGAAATTTAACAGGGTACAGAGTGGTCACCATGGAAGATGGAGAACTATAATACTTCCAAGAACATGGGGTATTCAACAGGGCACTCCATTTATGGGCAGCTTTATGGTGGTCTCTGACCAGTTGGGACAGGCTTATATAGAATCCAATTGGAGCCAGACTTGCAGAATGAGGGTCTAGGAGGAATCTTCTACTACTGAGAAGATGCATAAAGGCACGTCATTCTATGTAATGGCCTTTGACAAATACTTACCTAAGGCCTACCCTATGCCAGGCAATGTACAAGGCACAGGGGTAAGCAGAAGGAACCTGCAATGTGTTGATGTCAAAGAAAATAGGGCACCAATAGCACAATATCTATGGCAGTGGGCAGCTCTTGGAGTGAGCTCATGTCTGGCTGGCTACAGGGGAATCTGCCAGGAAGAAACAAAGGCAGCAAAACAGGCCTCCCTGGTCAGTTTCTCAAAGAGCCTAAAAGAGTGTTTCTCTAAAAACCCTTCAAATATGATCATCATTGTCTTAAAGATAACTTTACTTATCCATGTTTCTTCACCTTTTAATTTGTTGTGATAAAAAAACTGCTACTCTCCTCCCCTTCCACAAAGGAAATGTCTTATAGCCATGAGGTTGGGCTCTTCTCTCCTGGTTCTGCTGAAACTGGAGAATGGAGAGAGAGGGGAGTTTGTGTCGCCCCCAGACCCCTCAACACCCTTGTCACATTCAGACTCAGATGGAGGGGTCTGGGGTGGGGGGATACCCTGTGCCCGCAGCACACCCCCAGGAAGGCCCACTTTGCATTGTGGCCTCTTGGGCCCTCCCTCGGTCACTCAGCCAGGCCACTCCTGGCTCCTCATTTTGTAGATCCTGGCTTTTTAGATCCAGGTGTGGGTTTCATCTTTTTCATAAGGCTTTTGTCTTTAGACTCTATCTCACTGCTTTTTCTTTTTCTACCTGCTTCTGAGGCACCAGCCTCTTGAGTACTTAACAAGGATCCTTTCCACCAGGAATAGTTTTTCTTCTCATCTTCCTCTTCCTCTTCCATCTCTTCCTCTTCCTCCTGTTCTTCTTCATTCTTTTCCTCTTCCTCCTTCTCCTCTTCATCTTCCTTTTCCAGGGAAGGTCTCCAGTTTCATAACATTCTTGACCACTGAGGAACTCAGGTCCAGAACCAGCCCAGAGTGAAGTAAGGATTTATCAATACTTACGTACAATAGATTGCTATGAAAGGCTATATTTAACCCCACTTCATAGTACTATGATTAACTGGTTTACATGACTTTAGAAAGGGTATAAAGTAGAGTCATGCATAGATAATCAGATTTTATACCATTGACACTCTGAAAATCAGAGTCAGGCTTCATGCATTTGACTCAGAGCTCCTTTCTTTTTTTTTTGAGTTTGAAGAACTGGTTCATGATCCCATTTGGATAAACTTCTGCTTGTTAATTTCTCTCAGTGCCTGACTACTGCAAGGCATTTGGGCAGTTATTGAGACAATCTCCATTTTTGAGTCTGAATTCCAAACAAGGGACCACTAGAGTTTTGACCAGTGACAGTAAATGGCAGCGAGAGCAAGAGACTCCCTGCTTTGTTGTAGGATAGATAGAGATGTCTCCTCTTCTAGCCCAGAGCCTTCGTCCATGTGAGGATACCTTACGACAACAGTTGGATTAGAGCCCCCTTAATCAACATGATCAGTGTCCATAAGCAGGGACAGAGCCTTTGGCCTTTTTCTTGGGGAAAGAAGATCTTAGGCTACTTTCCAGGATAATTTCCAGTTTCCAGGATAGTTTCTAGACTCTACTTCTCAGGTCTCTAAAAAAACGTAGCCAGAAGTGGAAGCTGTGCCACTGGAACCCAGATTCTAGGCACAGAGTTAGGTCATACCCCTGCCTTCTCTTCTTCTTCCAGGGAAATTCTCTATTCTCATTTGATAGAGGTTTGCAAATGGTTGTGTTTCAGGGGAAGCCTTGCAATTACCTGCCTCATTCACTGTTCTATTTATGTGTCATTTTGTGGGGTTAATTTATTTCAGAGAAATAAAACCCAAGCTTTCTGGTGCCAACCTCAGAGCTGGTTCCCAATCATGGGGTTGGCCAGGATGAAGCAGGAAAGAGGCCTCCCTTGTTCCAGCTAAGATTGCAGAGATGGAAGATCAGAAACACTCTTCCTAGGGCAGATCTAAAAATACAGTGGGATCTCTTCTGAAGCCTTCAAAATTTCAGAGACCACTCCGTGAGGAGCAGCTAAAAGGTGAGACTCTATTTGGGGTAAGGTAGGTCTGGTGAACACACAGATTATTGAGCTACATCCAGTCTTCCTCTGGGCATTTTGCTTTTGTCACTTCTATATTCATACCAGTACCAGGAAATCATAATTGGTTCAGATCTGTCTTTGTCCAACTCTATCTCATGTGCTGGAGTTGGTTGGTTACACTGCCATGGAAACATGGGATTATACCTAATTCTAATGTATTTGACTGAGTGTAGAGGTAGACACCTCAAGCTTCTCTATCAGAGATCAAGGGAGCAGATGTATGGTTCTAGTTCTGGTCTGACCTCTGGCTTGTTGCTTATTTCTCCATGGTATTCACTGTATAAGCCTCCCCTTATTTTTCCCTTGTTGGATGACTTTCGCTCCTTTGTAAGCTCTTACGCTAAACACTTTAGGGTGCATGGCTGCTCTTACCTTGCAGTAATCAATACTTTCCTTTACCTAGCACATAGTAGGTATTTAATAATGTTCGTGGCTCTGGTAACATCTATTCTACAACAAAACAGCAAGTTTCTAGCTATTTCCGTTATTCCCACTTTCCTTGGGGATCTAGGTGCAAAAATGGAGATTGGCCCAATAACTCACCAAATAGAAATAAAAAATTTAAAAGTGTTTGACAGGGCTTCCCTGGTGGCACAGTCGTTGAGAGTCTGCCTGCCGATGCAGGGGACACGGGTTCGTGCCCCGGTCTGGGAAGATCCCACATGCCGTGGAGCGGCTGGGTCCGTGAGCCATGGCCGCTGGGGCTGCGCGTCCGGAACCTGTGCGCTGCAACGGGAGAGGCCACAACAGTGAGAGGCCTGCGTACTGCAAAAAAAAAAAAAATAATAAATAAATAAAAGAAAAATGTTTGACAAACTCTTTAGATTACTGTCTCTTTTCAGATTGTCTGACAGACAAGGATATCCCATGTCCCTTCCAAAAAGGGTGACACTGATCCAGAAAAACAGTGAGTGTGGTAATGCAGAATCTGACCAGATCCATCGCATTGATTTGAGCACTTATTTCTGGTTAAAAAACTGTCTTGAAATTCACTTCCTTGGATCACTCCACTCCCTCCTTAAGTTACCCGTGTTCCTTTGTTCTCCTGGATTGCTGTTTCCGTGCCATATTAATGCAGATGTCTGATCACAACAACTCTCCCCAGCTCAAACCTTGGGAGTTCAGCCTCTCAGGAAACTAGGTTCTCCCCGTGGGAAGCTCCAGCAGGAGAAGTGATGGAAGAAGCAGCCTGAGACTCTTGACTCAAAAAAGATGATTACTTATGAATCTCATCCAACTGCTCTATCCCGGTCTCTCACTGTCACCAATAATTAAGAGCTGACAATACAGCTATTTTCAATGAGAATTTTCACTAAGGAAATTCAAAGTTCTTTAGAAATACCATTTGAAGATCTATCTTAACACCCTGGTAGGGAAAGTTCATAAATCCACTAGATGCTTGAATATAAAATCACTTGAAAAAGTATTAGAAAGGGACAAAGTTGTTACAGTGGAAAAAGCATAGGGTTTAGAGGTAGAATTTTGCCTCCTGGTCCTCCCAAACATTAGCTGTATTATGTTGAACAAGTCACTTAAACTCTTGGATTCTTCATTTCCTCTGCTGTAAAAAATGGAGATAATAAGATACCCACTATTTAGTGAGCACCTACTATTAATTATCTGTAAAATGGAGATAATTAATAGCTACAACTTAGTGAACCCCCCTCCCGCCATGATATGTTACATTTTGTTATCTGCATCTCACTTTAACCTGCAAAATATTTGAACAAATTCTGTCTTGAACACAAATTCAAGAGAATAACATAAAAGTCAGGGTAAAGGTAGGAAAATATTAGAGGCAGAGGTAAGACTGCACTCAGGATACATTTGGAAGCATCTGTTGCTTGGCCCCTTATCCCGTAATCCCTCTGCCACCTCCCTCTGTGCTGCCCCTGCTCACTGTCCCCTCCCCTTGGTCTGGCCACCATCCTTATAAGCAGGGATGCAGAAATGGTCAATGCATAGGTCAGTTTTGGCATTACAACCGGATCTTTGAAATATGTAACTGAGATAATCATTTGAGAGAAAAGAGTTGCTTGGGGTTGAAAATCAAAGTCCTGCAGGATTCAGAGCACAAGGTTTCTGGAAAGAACACATGGAGAGCCCCACTGTTCCAG
Organism: Leucopleurus acutus; assembly: GCF_964270905.1. Lineage (NCBI taxonomy): Eukaryota > Metazoa > Chordata > Mammalia > Artiodactyla > Delphinidae > Leucopleurus > Leucopleurus acutus. The sequence goes on along the minus strand of NC_139150.1, from coordinate 99,419,784 downwards.
CCTCCAAGACGGAGCCTTCATAGGCCAAGTAACTGACACAGCCATGGAGGTGAGATCCCGGGAGCATCTCCGCTGAGGCCACTGGCCAAACAGTGCTCTGAGAGGGTGTGTGTGGTGGTGAAAAAGCAGCAAGGATGAAGGTGCACCAGGAGATGCCATCCAGACAGCTGGTGACCAGGGCTGGGGGCAACCCTGACCCTCTCCACCTGTCATGGACTGGTTATATGTCCCCCCAAAATTCATCTGTTGAAGGCCTAATCCCCAATTCGATGGCATTTGGAGCTGGGGTCTGTGGGGGGTAATTAGGTTTATTTACTTATTTATTTTTATAAATTTATTTATTTTATTTTTGGCTGCATTGGGTCTTTGTTGCTGCGCGCGGGCTTTCTCTAGTTGCGGCGAGCAGGGGCTGCTCTTCTTTGTGGTGCTAGGGCTTCTCATTGTGGTGGCTTCTCTTGTTATGGAGCACAGGCTTTAGGCATGCGGGCTTCAGTAGTTGCGGTTTGCAGGCTCTAGAGCTCAGGCTCAGTAGTTGTGGTGCAGGGGCTTAGTTGCTCCGCAGCATGTGGGATCTTCTCGGACCAGGGGTCAAGCCCATGTCCCCTGAATTGGCAGGCAGATTCCTAACCACTGCGCCACCAGGGAGGGCCCCAGGGTAACAATGTTTAAATTAGATCGTGAAGGTGGAGCTCCCATGATGGGTGTAGTGTCTTTTTTTTCGTTTTTCTTTTTTGGCTGTGCCACGTGTCTTGCAGGGTCTTAGTTCTCCGATCAGGGATCGAACCCGGGCCCATGTCACTGAAAGCACTGAGTCCTAACCACTGGACCACCAGGGAATTCCTGGGAGTAGTGTCTTTATGAGAAGAAGAGTGACCAAAGCTCTCTCTCTCCCTGTTCTCACAAAGAAGAGGTCACATGAGGATGCTGCAAGATGGTTCTATCTAGAAACCAGTACGAGGGACCTCACCAGGAACTGAATCTGCCGGCACCTTGATCTTGGACTTCCCAGACTCTAGAACTGTGAGAAATAAATGTCTGTTGTTTCAGGCCCCCAGCCTATGATATTTTGCTATAGTAACCCGAGCTGACCAAGACACTGTCCCCAGCACCCCAGAACATCAGCACACCAGTGAAACAAGCAGAGGAGGGAAGATACATCCAGTGGGCTGGAAAACCCTGAATTGACTAGAAGCAAATTTTCACTAGTCAGCACGACAGAGACTTGGGTTTGAAAATGAGTCACGTTATGGAAATTTAAGAACATTCCATATTTGTATACCTGCTTTTGTGGCCTGAGAAAGTCATTCTTGCTTTTTGTGAGGTGTTGCCACCTGGTTTCTGATAGCGATCTGTGCTAGAATTAGCTAAGGCATCTGTTTTCTGAGCCACCATGCCTCTTTGGGGATCATGCTCTCCATCAACTACGTTTAAGAATGGAGAACAGTCTTAGAGGAAAACATAGGCAGAACACTCTATGACATAAATCACAGCAAGATCCTTTTTGACCCACCTCCTAGAGAAATGGAAATAAAAACAAAAATAAACAAATGGGACCTAATGAAACTTCAAAGCTTTTGCAGAGCAAAGGAAACCATAAACAAGATGAAAAGACAACCCTCAGAATGGGAGAAAATATTTGTGAATGAAGCAAGTGACTAAGGATGAATCTCCAAAACTTACAAGAAGCTCATGTAGCTCAATAACAAAAAAAACAAACAACCCAATCCAAAAATGGGCAGAAGACCTAAATAGACATTTCTCCAAAGAAGATATACAGACTGCCAACAAACACATGAAAGAATGCTCAACATCATTAATCATTAGAGAAATGCAAATCAAAACTACAATGAGATATCATCTCACACCAGTCAGAATGGCCATCATCAAAAAATCTAGAAACAATAAATGCTGGAGAGGGTGTGGAGAAAAGGGAACACTCTTGCACTGCTGGTGGGAATGTGAATTGGTACAGCCACTATGGAGAACAGTATGGAGGTTCCTTAAAAAACTACAAATAGAACTACCATATGACCCAGCAATCCCACTACTGAGCTTATACCCTGAGAAAACCATAATTCAAAAAGAGTCATGTACCAAAATGTTCACTGCAGCTCTATTTACAATAGCCAGGAGATGGAAACAACCTAAGTGTCCATCATTGGCTGAATGGATAAAGAAGATGTGGCACATATATACAATGGAATATTACTCAGCCATAAGAAGAAACAAAATTGAGCTATTGGTAATGAGGTGGATGGACCTAGAGTCTGTCATACAGAGTGAAGTAAGTCAGAAAGAGAAAGGCAAATACCATATGCTAACACATATATATGGAATTTAAGAAAAAAAATGTCATGAAGAACCTAGGGGTAAGACAGGAATAAAGACACAGACCTACTAGAGAATGGACTTGAGGATATGGGGAGGGGCAAAGGTAAGCTGTGACAAAGTGAGAGAGTGGCATGGACATATATACACTACCAATCATAAAATAGATAGCTAGTGGGAAGCAGCCGCATAGCACAGGGAGATTAGCTCGGTGCTTTGTGATCACCTAGAGGGGTGAGATATGAAGGGTAGGAGGGAGGGAGATGCAAGAGGGAAGAGATATGGGAACATATGTATATGTATAACTGATTCACTTTGTTATAAAGCAGAAACCAACACACCATTGTAAAGCAGTTATACTCCAATAAAGATGTAAAACAAACAAACAAAAAAACCCCAAACACCTCAATTAAAAAATGTGCAGAACATATATACAATGGAACATTACTCAGCCATAAAAAGGAACAAAATTGAGTTATTTGTAGTGAGGTAGATGGACCTAGAGTCTGTCATACAGAGTGAAGTAAATCAGAAAGAGAAAAACAAATACCGTATGCTAACGCATATATATGGAATCTAAAAAAATCACTCTGAAGAACCTAGTGGCAGGGCAGGAATAAAGATGCTGATGTAGAGAACAGACTTGAGGACATGGTGGGGAAGGGGAAGCTGGGACAAAGTGAGAGAGTAGCATTGACATATATACACTACCAAATGTAAAATGGATGGCTAGTGGGAAGCTGCTGCATAGCACAGGGAGGTCAACTTGATGCTTTGTGATGACCTAGAGGGGTGGTATAGGGAGGGTGGAAGGGAGGCTCAAGAGGGAGGGGATATGGGGATATATGTATACATATAGCTGATTCACTTTGTTGTACAGCAGAAACTAACACAATATTGTAAAGCAATTATACTCCAATAAAGATGTGAAAAAAATGTGCAAAAAAAAAAGAATGGAGAACAGGAATATTTGGGACTTGATCCTCCGTCACTCTCGGCTGCAGGACCTGAGGGGGCTTTCCCAGGCCCTTTCTGCTGTGGGGCTGCCCCGGCATGCTGGCAGGAGAGGTGGGGACCCTGCCTGAATAGCTCCTCCTCAGCTGCACCCAGGTCTCTGCTTCTTTTGGATCTATTGTCCTGTTGCCTAGGGGCTGGGGGAGGGGGAGGGAGGGCAGGCTGCAGGCTCAGCGTCTGGATATTCACCAGCTTGACAGTCTCCTCCCACCATGCACTCCCATCCTCCAGCCTGTGGAAGAATCAGCTGGTCAGAACAGGGTAGTCTGGCACTTTATCAGTAATTTCCAAATTTATTATTTGTAGCATAAACTTTATGCCAGGATCCTTTTAGGGCTGTGGCATTTGATACAGACATGCTAGTTGAGACTTAAAAATGATCCTCTCTGTTCTCTGTGCTATGAGACTCAGTAGTCGACTCTGAAGCTCAGAAGCTGAGCCCCTGACACTTTTTGTTCCTTTTTTTTTTTTTTTCTGCTGGAACAATGCTTCCCAGAAATAGCAAAGGAATGCTTGTCATATGATTTGAATGGAGAATAACTGAAGTCATGCAGAATAGTATTTGGACACAGATGCATATCATAGGTTATCAGTGATTTTTAAAGATAAGACACAAAGTTGTGTTTAAGATTCTCATGGCCAATGTGAAGAGGAAAATCATCTTAGGATTAATAATGTTCAAAGATTTTTAAAAAATTGCTTTGGAGTAGCACAACTTTTTCTGATTTGAAAGCCATAAAATTTACAAAACAGAAATAGACTCACAGACTAGAAAACAAACTCATGATTACCAAGGGGGAAAGAGGGGTGAGGGATAAATTAGGAGTTTGTGATGAACCGATATTCACTACTGTGTATATAAAACAGATAAACAACAAGGTCCTACTGTATAGCACAGGGAACTATATTCAGTATCTTGTAATAACATATAATGGTAAAAAATCTGAAAAAGAATATACATACATAACTGAAAATCACTTTGATGTACACCCGAAACTAACACAACATTGTAAATCAACTATGCTTCAACAAAAAAATTCTACCAGGGATGTCCATAAAAATATACAATGATGAAGCTGACAGCATTCATGGAATCCTGACAATGGGGACAGCATCAACTTTTATACAGCCACTACTTATGACATCTTCCCAGTGTGCCAATGACATAGTGAAGTGTAAACCCTGAAATAATTAGATAAAAAGTTAAAGAAACCGTATTCAAGGGCTTGACTCTGGTGATCTTAGTTGACCCCAGAATAAATTTAAGAATTCTCAGAGCACTTTTTTCTCAAAATGCAGTCCATGAACCATCTGTACCAGTATCTTAGGGTATGTTATAAAAATGTAGGTTTCTGGGTCCCCCTCTCACCAATAGCATCAGATCCTTTGGGGATAAGACCCAGGGCTCTCTACTTCCAATAAGTCTCCTAGGTGATCCTTATGTACACTTAGATGACCTAGAACAGGGGTGCCTCGCCAATTTTGTGCCATAGGTCCCTTGGCTCTCAGGTGAAGCCTGTAAACCAGAATGATGTTTTTAAATGCAGGGAATCAAATATACATGATTACAAATGAAACTGATTATATTGAAAAGCAATCATCAAAATATTAAGCAAAAATAATTTTTTGATAAATAATGACTGAGTTTCATCATTCATGCATTAAATAACAAGATCTAGCACCAGATATAATAACCACAATAATTTTCAAGACATGATGAGTACAAATGATATTTAGAGATACTTGCAGTCCCTGTAACGTGATATGATATGACTGTCTGTGATTTCTTTCTTTCTTTTTCTTTTTTAAACATCTTTATTGAAGTATAATTGCTTTACAATGGTGTGTTAGTTTCTGCTGTATAACAAAGTGAATCAGCTATACATAAACATATATCCCCATATCTCCTCCCTCTTGCATCTCCTTCCCACACTCCCTATCCCACACCTCTAGGTGATCACAAAGCACTGAGCTGATCTCCCTGTGCTATGCGGCTGCTTCCCACTAGCTATCTATTTTATGATTGGTAGTGTATATATGTCCATGCCACTCTCTCACTTCATCCCAGCTTACGCTTCCCACTCCCTGTGTCCTCAAGTCCATTCTCTACCTCTGTGTCTTTATTCCTGTCCTGCCCCTAGGTTCTTCAAAACCATTTTTGTTTTTACATTCTATATATATGTGTTAGCATGCGGTATTTGTTCTCCTCTTTCTGACTTGCTTCACTCTGCATGACAGTCTCTAGGTCCATCCACCTCACTACAAATAACTAAATTTCGTTTCTTTTTATGGCTGAGTAATATTCCATTGTATAAATGTGCCACATCTTTATCCATTCATCTGTCGATGGACACTTAGGTTGCTTCCATGTCCTGGCTCTTGTAAATAGAGCTGCAATGAACATTGTGGTACATGACTCTTTTTGAATTATGGTTTTCTCAGGGTATATGCTCAGTAGTGGGATTGCTAGGTCGTATGGTAGTTCTATTTTAAGTTTTTTATGGAAGCTCCATGCTGTTTGCCATAGTGGCTGTATCAATTTACAGTCCCACCAACAGTGCAAGAGGGTTCCCTTTTCTCCACACCCTCTCCAGCATTTATTGTTTGTAGATTTTTTGATGATGGCCATTCTGACCAGTGTGAGGTGATACCTCATTGTAGTTTTGATTTACATTTCTATAATGATTAGTGACATTGAGCATTCTTTCATGTGTTTATTGGCAATCTGTATATCTTCTTTAGAGAAATGTCTATTTAGGTCTTCTGCCCATTTTTCGATTGGGTTGTTTGTTGGGTTGATTTTGATATTGAGCTGCATGAACTGCCTGCATACCTTGGATCAGTTGCTTTGTGTGCAAATATTTTGTCCCATTCTGAGGGTTCTCTTTTCATCCTGTTTATGGTTTCCTCTGCTGTGCAAAAGCTTTTAACTTTCATTAGGTCCCATTTGTTTACTTTTATTTCCATTTCTCTAGGAGGTGGATCAAAAAGGATCTTGCTTTGATGTATGTCATAAAGTGTTCTGCCTATGTTTTTGTTCTGCCTATGTTTTCCGCTAAGAGTTTTATAGTGTCTGGCCTTACATTTAGGTCTTTAATCCATTTAGAGTTTATTTTTGTGTACGGTGTTAAGGAGTGTTCTAATTTCATTCTTTTACATGTAGCTGTCCAGTTTTCCCAGCACCACTTATTGAAGAGGTTGTCTTTTCTCCATTGTGTATTCTTGCCTCCTTTATCAAAGATAAGGTGACCATATGTGTGTGGGTTTATCTCTGGGCTTTCTATCCTGTTCCATTGATCTATATTTCTGTTTTTTTGTGCCAGTACTATACTATCTTGATTACTGTAGCTTTGAAGTATTGTCTGAAGTCAGGGAGCCTGATTCCTCCAGCTCCATTTTTTTCCTCAAGATTGCTTTGGCTATTTGGGGTCTTTTGTGTTTCCATACATATTGTGAAATTTTTTGTTCTAGTTCTGTGAAAAATGCCAGTGGTAGTTTGATGGGGATTGCACTGAATCTGTAGATTGCTTTGGGTAGTAGAGTCATTTTCACAATGTTGATTCTTCCAGTCCAAGAACATGATATATCTCACCTCTGTGTGTATCATCTCTAATTTCTTTCATCAATGTCTTATAGTTTTCTGCATACAGGTCTTTTGTCTCCTCAGGTAGGTTTATTCCTAGATATTTTATTCTTTTTGTTGCAACAGTAAATGAGAGTGTTTCCTTAATTTCTCTTTCAGATATTTCATCATTAGTGTACAGGAATGCAAGAGATTTCTGTGCATTAATTTTATATCCTGCTACTTTACCAAATTCATTGATTAGCTCTAATAGTTTTCTGGTAGCATCTTTGGGATTCTCTATGTATAGTATCATGTCATCTGCAAACACTGACACCTCTACTTCTTCTTTTCCAATTTGGATTCTTTTTATTTCTTTTTCTTCTCTGATTGCTGTGGCTAAAAATCTCAAAACTAGGTTGAATAATAGTGGTGAGAGTGGGCAACCTTGTCTTGTTGCTGATCTTAGAGGAAATGGTTTCAGTTTTTCACCATTGAGAGCGATGTTGGCTTTCGGTCTGTCATATATGGCCTTTATTGTTTTGAGGTAAGTTCTCTCTATGTCTACTTTCTGGAGAGTTTTTTAATCAAAAATCGGTGTTGAATTTTGTCAAAAGCTTTCTCTGCATCTATTGAGATGATCATATGGTTTATCTCCTTCAATTTGTTAATATGGTGTATGTATCACATTGCTTGATTAGTGTATATTGAAGAATCCTTGCATTCCTGGGATAAACCCCACTTGATCATGGTGTATGATCCTTTTAATGTGCTGTTGGATTCTGTTTGCTAGTATTTTTTAAGGATTTTTGCATCTATGTTCATCAGTGATATTGGCCTGTAGTTTTTTTTCTTTGCAATGTCTTTGCCTGGTTTTGGTATCAGGGTGATGGTAGCTTCATAGAATGTGTTTGGGAGTGTTCCTTCCTCTGCTATATTTTGGAAGAGTTTGAGAAGGACAGGTGTTAGTTCTTCTCTAAATGTTTGATAGAATTCACGTGTGATACCATCTGGTCCTGGGCTTTTGTTTGTTGGAAGATTTTTAGTCACGGTTTCAATTTCAGTGCTTGTGATTGGTCTGTTTATATTTTCTATTTCTTCCTGGTTCAGTCTCGGGGGGTTGTGCTTTTCTAAGAATTTGTCCATTTCTTCCAGGTTGTCCATTTTATTGGCATAGAGTTGCTTGTAGTAATCTCTCATGATCTTTTATATTTCTGCAGTGTCAGTTGTTACTTCTCCTTTTTCATTTCTAATTCTATTGATTTGAGTCTTCTCCCTTTTTTCTTTTTAATGATTTTTTCTAATGTGGACCATTTTTTAAAAGTCTTTGTTGAATTTGTTACAAAGTTGCTTCTTTTTATGTATTGGTTTTTTGACACCAAGGCATGTGGGATCCTAGCTCCCTGACCAGGGTTCGAACCCACACCCCCATCATTGGAAGGCAAAGTCTTAACCACTGGACAGCCAGGGAAGTCTCCTCTCTTTTTTTCTTGATGAGTCTGGCTACTGGTTTATCAATTCTGTTTATCTTCTCAAAGAACCACCTTTTAGTTTTGTTGATCTTAGCTATTTTTTCATTCCTTTCATTTTCATTTATTTCTAATCTGATCTTTATGATTTCTTTCCTTCTGCTAACTTTGGGCTTCTTTTGTTCTTCTCTCTCTAACTGCTTTAGATGTAAGGTTAAGTTGTTTATTTGAGATGTTTATATTTCTTGAGGTAGGATTGTACTGCTATAAACATCCCTTTTAGAACTGCTTTTGCTGCATCCCATAGGTTTTACATCATCATGTTTTCATTGTCATTTGTTTCTAGGTATTTTTTGATTTCCTCTTTGATTTCTTCAGTGATCTCTTGGTTAGTTAGTAGTGTATTGCTTAGCCTCCATGTATTTGTATTTTTCACAGATATTTTCCTGTAATTGATATCTTGTTTCATATTGTTGTGTTCAGAAAAGATACTTGATAAGATTTCAATTTTCTTAAGTTTACCAAGGCTTGATTTGTGACCGAAGATATGATCTATCCTGGAGAATGTTCCATGAGCACTTGAGAAGAAAGTGTATTCAGTTGTTTTTGGATGGAATGTCCTATAAATATCAATTAAGTCCAGCTTGTTTAATGTATCATTTAAAGCTTGTGTTTCCTTATTTATTTTATTTGGATGATCTGTCCATTGGTGAAATTGGGGTGTTAAGGTCCACTACTATGACTGTTTTACTGTTGATTTCACCTTTTATGGCTGTTAGCTTTTGCCTTATGTATTGAGGTGCTCCTATGTTGGGTGCATAAATATTTACAATTGTTATATCTTCTTCTTGGATTGATCCCTTGATCATTATGTAGTGTCCTTCTTTGTCTCTTATAATAGTCTTTATTTTAAAGTCTCTTTTGTCTGATATAAGAATTGCTACTCCAGCTTTCTTTTGATTTCCATTTGCATGAAATATCTTTTTCCATCCTCTCACTTTCAGTCAGTATGTGTCCCTAGGTATGAAGTGGGTCACTTGTAGACAGCATGTATACGGGTTTTTCTTTTTAATCCATTCAGCCAGTCTGTGTCTTTTGGTTGGAGGCTTAATCCATTTACATTTAAGGCAGTTATCGATATGTGTCTCCCTATTACTATTTTCTTAATTGTTTTGGGTTTGTACTTGTAGGTGTTTTCCCTCTCTTGTGTTTCCTGCCTGGAGAAGTTCCTTTAGCACTTGTTATAAAGGTGGTTTTGTGGTGCTGAATTCTCTTAGGTTTTGCCAGTCTGTAAAGGTTTTAATTTCTCTGTCAAATCTGAATGAGATCGTTGCTGGCTAGAGTAATCTTGGTTGTAGGTGTTTCTCTTTCATCACTTTAAATATGTCCTGACACTCCCTTCTGGCTTGCAGAGTTTCTGCTGAAAGATCAGCTTTTAACCTTGTGGGGATCCCCTTGTATGTTATTTGTTCTTTTTCCCTTGCTGCTTTTAATATTTTTTTCTTTGTATATAATTCCTGACAGTTTGATTAATATGTGTCTTGGTGTGTTTCTCCTTGATTTATCCTGTATGGGACTCTTTTCACTTCCTGGACTTAGTATTTCCTCACATATTAGGGAAGTATTCAACTATAATCTCTTCAAATATTTTCTCAGTCCCTTTTTTTTTTTTTTTTGTGGTACACAGGCCTGTCACTGTTGTGGCCTCTCCCATTGCAGAGCACAGGCTCCGGATGCGCAGGCTCAGTGAACATGGCTCACGGGCCCAGCCGCTCCGTGGCATGTGTGATCCTCCCAGACTGGGGCACGAACCCATGTCCCCTGCAGTGGCAGGTGGACTCTCAACCACTGCACCACCAGGAAAGCCCTCTCAGTCTCTTTTTTTCTTCTTCTTCTTCGGGGACCCCTATAATTTGAATGTTGGTGTGTTTAATGTTGGTCCAGAGGTCTCTGAGACTTTCCTCAATTCTTTTCATTCTTTTTTCTTTATTCTGTTCTGCAGTAGTTATTTCCACTATTTTATCTTCCAGGTCACTTATCTTGTTATTCTACCTCAGTTATTCTGCTATTGATTCCTTCTAGGGAATTCTTTATTTCATTTATTGTGTTGTTCACCACTGTTTGTTTGGTCTGTAGTTCTTCTAGGTCCTTGTTAAATGTTTCTTGTATCTTCTCTGTTCTATTTCCAAGATTTTAGGCCATCCTTACTATCATTACTCTGAATTCTTTTTCAGGTAGACTGCCTATTTCCTCTTCATTTGTTTGTTCTCATGGGTTTTTACCTTGCTCCTTCATCTGCTGTGTATTTCTCTATCTTCTCATTTTGCTTAACCTACTGTGTTTGGGGTCCCCTTTTCACAGGCTGCAAGTTCATAGTTCCTGTTGTTCTTGTTGTCTGCCTCCAATGATAAGGTTCGTTCTGTGGGTTGTGTAGGCTTCCTTGTGGAGGCACCAGGTGCCTATGTTCTGGTGGATGAGGCTGGATCTTGTCTTTCTGGTGGGCAGGACCATGTCTGGTGGTGTTTTTTGGGGTGTCTGTGACCTTATTATGATCTTACACAGCCTCTCTGCTAAGGGGTGGGGTTGTGTTCCTGTCCTGCTAGTTGTTTGGCGTAGGGTGTCCAGTTCTGTAGCTTGGTGGTCTTTGAGTGGAGCTGGGTCTTCAGGTTGAGATTGTGATCTCTGGGAGAGATTCTTCATTTGATATTACATGTGGCTGAGAAGTCTCTGGTGGAAAAATGTCCTGAAGTTTGCTCTCCAACCTCAGAGGCTCAGGCCTGACACCTGGCCAGAGCACCAAGACACTGTCAGTCACACACCTTAAAAGAAAATGGAGAAAAAGAAACAGAGAAAGAAAAATAAAATAAAGTTATTAAAATAAAAAATGAAATATGTATTATTAAAATTAAAAAAATAAAAAATGGGGAATCTTCAAGATGGTGGAAGAATAAGATGTGGAGATCATCTTCCTCCACACAAATATATCAGAAATACATCTACATGTGGAACAACTCCTACAGAACACCTACTGAATGCTGGCAGAAGACCTCAGACCTCCCAAAAGGCAAGAAACTCCCCACGTACCTGGGTAGGGCAGAAGAAAAAAGAAAAAGCAGAGACAAAAGAATAGGGATGGGACCTGCACCAGTGGGAGGGAACTGTGAAGGAGGAAAAGTTTCCACACACTAGGAAGCCCCTTCATGGGTGGAGACTGCAAGTGGCAGACGGGGTAAGCTTTGGAGCCACGGAGAAGAGCGCAGCAGCAGGGGTGCACAGGGCAAAGCAGAGAGATTCCCTCACAGAAGATTGGTGCTGACCAGCACTCACCAGCCCAAGAGGCTTGTGTGCTCACCAGCCAGGGTGGGTGGGGCCTGGGAGCTGAGGCTCGGGCTTCAGAGGTCGGATCCCATAGAGAGGACTGGGGTTGGCTGCGTGAACACAGCCTGAAGGGGGCTAGTGCATCACAGCTAGGAGTGAGGGAGTCTGGGGAAAACTCTGGAGCTGCCAAAGAGGCAAGAGACTTTTTCTTTTGTCTCTGTTTCCTGGTGCGCAAGGGAGGATTAAGAGCACCACTTAAAGGAGCTCCAGAGACTGGCGCAAGCCACGGCTATGGGCGTGGAACCCAGAGACAGGCATGAGATACTAAGGCTTTTGCTGCCACCACCAAGAAGCCTGTGTGCGAGCACAGGTCACTATCCACACCTCCCCTCCTGGGAGCCTGTGCAGCCCCCTACTGCCAGGGTTCCGTGATCCAGGAACAACTTCCCTGGGAGAACACATGGTGCTCCTCAGGCTGGTGTAACGTCATGCTGGCCTCTGCCTCCGTAGGCTCGCCCCACACTCCATACCTCTCCTTCCCCCACGCCTGAGTGAGCCAGAGCCCCCGAATCAGCTGCTCCTTTAATGCCGTTCTGTCTGAGTGAAGAACAGATGCCCTCAGGTGACCTACATGCAGAGGCGGGGCCACTTTCAAAGCTGATTCCCAGGAGCTGTGCGAACAAAGAAGAGAAAGGGAAATTTCTCCCAACAGCCGCAGGAGCAGCAGATTAAATCTCCACAATCAACTTGATGTACCCTGCATCTGTGGAATACCTGAATAGCAACGAATCATCCTAAATTGAGGAGGTGGACTTTGGGAGCAATGATATATATATATATATATATATATATAATTTTTCCCCCTTTTTCTCTTTTTGTGAGTGCGTATGTGTCTGCTTCTGTGTGTGATTTTATGTGTACAGCTTTGCTTTTACCATTTGTCCAGGGGTTCTCTCTGTCCATTTTTTTTTAATATAGTTTTTAGCACTTGTTACCATTGGTGGATTTTTTGTTGTTGTTCTTACTCTCTTTCTATTTCTTATTATTTCAAAAATATTTTTTATAACTTTTTTATTTTAATAACTTTATTTTATTTTACCTTCTTCTTTCTATTTTTCTTCTCTCTTTTATTCTGAGCTGTGTGGATGACAGGCTCTTGGTTCTCCAGGCAGGCGTCTGGGCTGTGCCTCTGAGGTGGCAGAGCCAAGTTCAGGACACTGGTCCACAAGAGACCTCTCAGCTCCACATAATATCAAAGCAGCAAAAATCTCCCAGAGATCTCCATCTCAATGCCAAGACCGAGCTCCATTCAACGACCAGCAAGTTACAGTACTGGACACTCTATGCCAAACAACTAGCAAGACAGGAACCCAACCCCATCCACAAGCAGAGAGGCTGCCTAAAATCATAATAAGGTCACAGATACCACAAAACACACCACCAGATGTGGATCTGCCCACCAGAAATACGAGATCCAGCCTCATCCACCAGAACACAGGCACTAGTCCCCTCCACCAGGAAGCCTACAAAATTCACTGAACCAACCTTAGCCACTGGGGGCAGACACCAAAAACAAGGGGAACTACGAACCTGCAGCCCGCGAAAATGATACCCCAAATACAGTAAGTTAAGCAAAATGAGAAGACAGATAAACACACAGCAGATGAAGGAGCAAGGCAAAAACCCACCAGACCTAACAAATGAAGAGGAAATAAGCAGTCAACCTGAAAAAGAATTCAGAATAATGATAGTAAAGATGATCCAAAATCTTGGAAATAGAATGGAGAAAATACAAGAAACATTTAACAAGGACCTAGAAGCACTAAAGAGCAAACAAACAGTGATGAACAACACAATAAATGAAATTAAAATTCTCCAGAAGGGATCAATAGCAGAATAACAGAGGCAGAATAATGGATAAGTAACCTGGAAGATCAAACAGTGGATATAACTACTGCAGAGCAGAATCAAGAAAAAAGAATGAAAAGAATTGAGGACAGTCTCAGAGACCTCTGGGACAATATTAAACACACCAACATTTGAATTATAGGGTTCCCAGAAGAAGAAGAAGAGAAAAAGAAAGGGACTGAGAAAATATTTGAAGAGCTTATAGCTGAAAACTTCCCAAATAAGGGAAAGGAAATAGTTAATCAAGTCCAGGAAGCACAGAGAGTCCCATACAGGATAAATCCAAGGAGAAACACGCCAAGACACATATTAATCAAACTATCAAAAATTAAAAGCAAAGAAAAAATATTAAAAGCAGCAAGGGAAAAAACAAATAACACACAAGGGAATCCCCATAAGTTTAACAGCTGATCTTTCAGCAGAAACTCTGCAAGCCAGAAGTGAGTGGCCGGACATATTTAAAGTGATGAAGGAGAAAAATCTACAACCAAGATTATTCTACCCAGCAAGGATCTCATTCATATTTGACAGAGAAATTAATACCTTCACAGACAAGCAAAAGCTAAGAGAATTCAGCATCACCAAACCACCTTTACAACAAATGCTAAATGAACTTCTCTAGGCAGGAAACACAAGAGAAGGAAAAGATCTACAATAACAAACCCAAAACAATTAAGAAAATTGTAATAGAAACATATATATCGAAAATTACCTTAAATGTAAATGGATTAAATCCTCCAACCAAAAGACAGACTGGCTGAATGGATACAAAACAAGACCCATATATATGCTGTCTACAAGAGACACACTTCAGACCTTGGGACACATACAGACTGAAAGTGAGGGGATGGAAAAAGATATTCCATGCAAATGTAAATTAAAAGAAAGCTGGAGTAGCAATTCTCAGATCAGACAAAATAGATTTTAAAACAAAGATTATTACAAGAGACAAAGAAGGACACTACTTGGATTGATCAAGGGATCAATCCAAGAAGAAGATATAATAATTGTAAATATTTATGCACACCCAACATAGGAGCACCTCAATACATAAGGCAAATACTAACAGCCATTAAGGGGAAATTGACAGTAACACAATCATAGTAGGGGACATTAACACCGCACTTTCAGTAATGGACAGATTATCCAAAATAAAAATAAGTAAGGAAAAAAATTTAAATGATACATTAAACAAGAGGGACTTAATTGATATTTATAGGACATTCCATCCAAAAACAACAGAATACACATTCTTCTCAAGGGCTCATGGAATATTCTCCAGGATAGATCATATCTTCAGTCATAAATCAAGTCTTGGTAAATTTAAGAAAATTGTAATCTTATCAATATCTTTTCTGACCACAATGCTATGAGACTAGATATCATTTACAGGAAAAAGTCTTTAAAAAATACAAACACGGGCTTCCGTGGTGCCACAGCAGTTGAGAATCTGCCTAATAGTGCAGGGGATACAGGTTCGAGCCCTGGTCTGGGAAGATCCCACATGCCATGGAGCAGCTAAGCCCGTGAGCCACAACTACTGAGCCTGCGCGTCTGGAGCCTGTGCTCCACAACAAGAGAGGCCGTGATAGTGAGAGGCCCGTGCACTGCGATGAGGAGTGGCCCCCACTTGCCACAACTAGAGAGGGCCCTCACACAGAAGCGAAGATCCAACACAGCCAAAAATAAATAAATTAATTAAAAATATACAAACACATGGAGGTTAAACAATACATTACTTAATAACCAAAACATCACTGAAGAAATCAAAAATACCTAGAAACAAATGACAATGAAAACACGATGACCTAAAACTTATGGGATGCAGCAAAAGCAGTTATAAGAGGGAAGTTTATAGCAATACAATCCTACCTTAAGAAACAAGAAACATCTCAAATAAACAACCTAATCTTACACTTAAAGCAATTAGAGAAAGAAGAACAAAAAACCCCCAAAGTTAGCAGAAGGAAAGAAATCATAAAGATCAGATCAGAAATAAATGAAAAAGAAATGAAGGAAATGATAGTAAAGATCCATAAAACTAAAAGGTGTTTCTTTGAGAAGATAAACAAAATTGATAAACCATTAGCCAGACTCATCAAGAAAAAAAGGGAGAAGACTCAAATCAATAGAATTAGAAATGAAAAAGGAGAAGTAACAACTGACACTGCAGAACTACAAATGATTATGAGAGATTACTACAAGCAACTCTATGTGAATAAAATGACAACCTGGAAGAAATGGACAAATTCTTAGAAATGCACAATCATCCAAGACTGAACCAGGAAGAAACAGAAAATATGAACAGACCAGTCACAAACATCGAAATTGAAACTGTGATTAAAAATCTTCCAACAAACAAAAGCCCAGGAGCAGAGGGTTTCAAAGGCGAATTCTATCAAAAATTTAGAGAAGAACTAACAGCTATCCTTCTCAAACTTTTGCAAAATATAGAAGAGGTAGGAACACTCACAAACTCATTCTGCAAGGTCACCATCACCCTGATACCAAAACCAGACAAAGATGTTACAAAGAAAGAAAACTACAGGCCAATATCACTGATGAACATAGATGCAAAAATCCTCAACAAAGTACTAGCAAACAGAATGCAACAGCACATTAAAAGGATCACACACCATGATCAAGGGGGGTTTATCCCAGGAATGCAAGGATTCTTCAATATACCCAAATCAATCAACGTGATACACCGTATTAACAAATTGAAGGAGAAAATCCATATGATCATCCCAATAGATGCAGAGAAAGCTTTCAACAAAATTCAACACCCATTTATGATAAAAACCCTGCAGAAAGTAGGCATACAGGAAACTTTCCTCAACATAATAAAGGTCATATAAGACAAACCCACAGCCAACATCATCCTTAATGGTGAAAAACTGAAACCATTTACACTAAGATCAGGGAGAAGACAAGGTTCTGCACTCTCAACACTATTATTCAACATAGTTTTGGAAGTTTCAGCCACAGCAATCAGAAAAGAAAAATAATTAAATGGAATCCAAATTGGAAATGAAGAAGTAAAGCTGTCACCATTTGCAGATGACATGATACTCTACATAGAGAATCCTAAAGATGCTACCAGAAAACTACTAGAGCTAATCAATGAATTTGGTAAAGTAGCAGGATACAAAATTAATGCACAGAAACCTCTTGCATTCCTATACACTAATGATGAAATATCTGAAAGTGAAATTAAGAAAACTCTCCCATTTAGCATTGCAACAAAAAGAATAAAATATATAGGAATAAACCTACCTAAGGAGACAAAAGACCTGTATACAGAAAACTGTAAGACACTGATGAAAGAAATTAAAGATGATACAAATAGATGGAGAGGTATACCATGTTCTTGGACTGGAAGAATCAACATTGTGAAAATGACTCTACTACCCAAAGCAATCTACAGATTCAATGCATTCCCTATCAAACTATCACTGGCATTTTTCACAGAACTAGCCCCCAAAATTTCACAATTTGTAAGGAAACAAAGAAGACTCCGAATAGCCAGAGCAATCTTGAGAAAGAAAAACGGAGCTGGAGGAATCAGGCTCCCTGACTTCAGACTATACTACAAAGCTACAGTATTCAAGACAGTATAGTACTGGCACAAAAAGAGATATATAGATCAATGGAACAGGATAGAAAGCCCAGAGATAAACACATGCACATATGGTTACTTTAAATTTGATAAAGGAGGCAAGAATATACAGTGGAGAAAAGACAGCCTCTTCAATAAGTGGTGCTGGGAAAACTGGACAGCTATATGTGAAAGAATGAAATTAGAACACTCCCTAACATCATACACAAAAATGAACTCAAAATGGATTAAAGACCTAAATGTAAGGCCAGATATAATCAAAGTCTTAGAGGAAAACATAGGCAGAACACTCTATGACATACATCACGGCAAGATCCTTTTGACCAGCCTCCTAGAGAAATGGAAATAAAAACAAAAATAAGAAATGGGAAAACTGAACAGCTGGGAAACTGGACAGCTATATGTGAAAGAATGAAATTACAACACTGGAAAACTGGACAGCTATATGTGAAAGAATGAAATTACAACACTCCCTAACACCATACACAAAAATGAACTCAAAATGGATTAAAGACCTAAATGTAAGGCCAGATATAATCAAAGTCTTAGAGGAAAACATAGGCAGAACACTCTATGACATACATCACGGCAAGATCCTTTTGACCAGCCTCCTAGAGAAATGGAAATAAAAACAAAAATAAGAAATGGGACCTAATGAAACTTAAAAAGCTTTTGCATAGCAAAGGAAACCATACACAAGACGAAAAGACAACCCTCAGAATGGGAGAAAATATTTGCAAATGAAGCAAGTGACAAAGGATTAATCTCCAAAATTTACAAGCAGCTGACACAGCTCAGTAACAAAAAAACAAACAACCCAATCCAAAAATGGGCAGAAGACTGAAATAGACATTTCTCCAAAGAAGATATACCATTGCCAACAAACACATGAAAGAATGCTCAAATCATTAATCATTAGAGAAATGCAAATAAAAACTACAATGAGATATCATCTCACACCAGTAAGAATGGCCATCATCAAAAAATCTACACACAATAAATGCTGGAGAGGGTGTGGAGAAAAGGGAACCCTCTTGCACTGTTGGTGGGAATATAAATTGGTACAGCCACTATGGAGAACATTATGGAGGTTCCTTAAAAAACTAAAAATAGAACTACCATATGACCCAGCAATTCCACTACTGGGCATATACCCTAAGAAAATCATAATTCAAAAAGAGTCATGTACCACAGTGTTCATTGCAGCTCTATTTACAATAGCCAGGACATGGAAGCAACCTAAGTGTCCATCAACAGATAAATGGATAAAGAAGATATGGCACATACATACAATGGAATATTACTCAGCCATAAAAAGAAATGAAATTGAGTTATTTGTAGTGAGGTGGATGGCCCTAGAGTCTGTCATACAGAGTGAAGTAAGTCAGAAAGAGGAAAACTAATACAGTATGCTAACACGTATATATGGAATCTAAAAAAAAAAAAAAAGTGGTCATGAGGAACCTAGGGGCAAGATGGGAATAAAGACACAGACCTACTAGAGAATGGACTTGAGGACATGGGGAGGGGGATGGGTAAGCTGGGACAAAGTGAGAGAGTGGCATGGACATATATACACTACCAAATGTAAAATAGATAGCTAGTGGGAAGTAGCCGCATGGCACAGGGAGATCAGCTAGGTGCTTTGTGACCACCTAGAGGGGTGGGATAAGGAGGGTGGGAGGGTGATGCCAGAGGGAAGAGATATTGGGATGTATGTTTATGTATAACTGATTCACTTTGTTATAAAGCAGCAACTAACACACCATTGTAAAGCAATTATACTCCAATAAAGATGTTAAAAAAAGTGTAAAAATCTTGATATTTTTAATATTGATTATGTGTAAACATTTTGCATATATTGACCTAGATAAAATGTTATGAAAACTAATTTCACTGGGAAAGTAAAAAATAAAAAAGTAATAAAGAAAGAGAAAGAGGGCTTCCCTGGTGGCGCAGTCGTTGTGAGTCCGCCTGCTGATTCATGGGACACGGGTTTGTGCCCCAGTCCGGGAAGATCCCACATGCTGCAGAGTGGCTAGGTCCGTGAGCCATGGCCGCTGAGCCTGCGCGTCCGGAGTCTGTGCTCCCCAATGCGAGAGGCCACAACAGTGAGAGGCCCGTGTACCACAAAAAAAAAAAGGAGAGAAAGAAAGAAAGAAAAGAGCAACCAACCCAAAAAAGAAAAAAAAAAAAAAAAGCAAAACTGAGAGACAGAACCCTAGGATAAATGGTTAAAGCAAAGCTATACAGACAGAATCACACAAAGAAGCATACACATACACAGTCACAAAAGGAGAAAAAGGAAAAAAAAATATGTATTAAAAAAAAGGATAGAGCAACCAAATCAAGAAACAAATCTACCAATGATAATAAGCTCTAAATACTAAATTAAGATAAACATAAAAGCAGAAAGCGATCAGATGCAGAAAGCAAACCCCAAGTCTACAGTTCCTCCCAAAGTCCACCTCCTCAATTTTGGGATGATTCATTTTCTATTCAGGTATTCCATGGATGCAGGGTACATCAGTTTGATTGTGGAGATTTAATCCACTGCTCCTGAGGCTGCTTGGAGAAATTTCCCTTTCTCTTTGTTCGCACAGCTCCTGGCGTTCAGCTTTGGATTTGGCCCCGCCTCTGAGTGTAGGTCACCTGAGGGTGTCTGTTCCCTGCTGCGACAGGTCAGGGTTAAAGTAGCAGCTGATTTGGGGGCTCTGGCTCACTCAGGCCAGGGGGAGGGAGGAGTGTGGATGCGGGGCGAGCCTGCGGCAGCAGAGGCCAACGTGATGTTGCAACAGCCTGAGTCGCGCCGTCCGTTCTCCCGGGGAAGTTGTCCCTGGATCACGTGACCCTGGCAGTGGCGGACTGCACAGGCTCCCTGGAGGGGAGGTGGGGATAGTGACCTGTGCTCGCACACAGGCTTCTTTGTGGCGGCTGCAGCAGCCTTAGCGTCTCATGCCCGTCTCTGGTGTCCGCGCTGATAACCATGGCTCGCACCCGTCTCTGGAGCTCCTTTAAGTGGTGATCTGAATCCCCTCTCCTTGTGCACCCCAAAACAATGGTCTCTTGCCTCTTAGGCAGTTTCAGACTTTTTCCCGGACTCCCTCCTGGCTAGCTGTGACGCACTAACCCCCTTCAGGCTGTGTTCACGCACCAACCCAAGTCCTCTCCCTGCGCTCCGACCGAAGCCCGAGCCTCAGCTCCTAGCCCCACCCGCCCCAGCAGGTGAGCAGACAAGTCCCTCGGGCTGGTGAGTGCCGGTCGGCACCGATCCTCCGTGAGGGAATCTCTCCGCTTTGTCCTCCGCACCCCTGTTGCTGCACTCTCCTCTGAGACTCCGAAGCTTCCTCCCCGCCCACCCACCGTCTCTGCCCGCCAACGGGCTTCTAGTGTGTGGAAACTTTTCCTCCTTCACAGCTCCCTCCCAGAGGGAGGGCATGTCCCGTCCCTATTCTTTTGTCTCTGTATTTTCTTTTTTCTTTTGCCCTACCCAGGTACATGGGGAGTTTCTTGCCTTTTGGGAGGTCTGAGGTCTTCTGCCAGCGTTCAGTAGGTTTTCTGTAGGAGTTGTTCCACATGTAGATGTATGTTTGATGTATCTGTGGGGAGGAAGGTGTCTCCACATCTTACTCCTCCACCATCTTGAAGCTATCTCAGTGTCTGTGATTTCTATTGGTGATAAAGTAAGAGGTACTGCTATTCCACATTTGTGGTTTGTTTCTTACATTCATAATTAAAGGAAGTTAGTGAAAAATTAAATATACATTTTTTTCTTTTTACATTCATGGGCCCCTCTCCAACCGCAGGTTAAGAATATCTGTTTAAGGCACTTGAAAAGATGTTCAACATCACTAATTATTAGAGAAATTCTAATTGAAACTACAATGAAGTATCAACTCACACAGGTCAGAATGGCTTTTATCAAAAGGTCTACAAATAATAAATGCTGGAGAGGATGTGGAGAAAAGGGAACCCTCCTACACTGTTGGTGGGAATGGTAATTGGTGCAGCTACTATGGAGAACAGTATGCAGGTTCCTTAAAAAACTAAAATTAGATCTACCATATGATCCACCAATTCCATTCCTGGGTATATATCCAGGAAAAAACAGAAACTCTAATTCAAAAAGATACATGCTCCCCAATGTTCATAGCAGCACTATTTACAATAGCCATGACATGGAAACAACCTAAATGTCCATTGACAGATGAACAGATAAAAAAGATGTGGTACATATGAACAATGGAGTATTAGCCATAAAAAAGAATGAAATAATGCCATTTGCAGCAACGTGAATGGACCTAGAGGTTATCATACTAAGTGAAGTAAGTCAGAGAAAGACAAATATCGTACGGTATTACTTATAGGTGGAATCTAAAAAAATGGCACAAATGAACTTATTTACAAAATGGAAACAGACTCACAGACATAGAAAGCAAACTTATGGTTACCAAAGGGGAAAGGGGGAGTTTGGGATTAACAGATACCCACTACTATATATAAAATAGGTAAACAATAAGAACTTACTGTATAGCACAGAGAACAATATTCAATATCTTGTAATAACTTATAATGAAAAAGAATCTGAAAAAGATTTTATATATATACACATATATGTTTGTATGTATCTATATATCTATATCTATGTCTAACAGAATCACTTTGCTGTACACCTGAAACTAACACAACATTGTAAATGAACTATACTTTAATTAAGAAAAGAATACCTGTTTAATGAGATGATGGAATGCATGAGCTTTGGAACACCTTGCATGAACAAATGTGGGTGTGTGTACACAAAACACAGACACACAGACACACACACAATATTTTTGCTACTATGTCTGATATGGACTGAACACAGGCTATTTAAAATCATAGTCTTGATGAGAATGAGCACAGCTAGCTAGTGTTATCATTTAAAGATAGAGCCATATGCTTTGGCAATCAGCTAGACAGAGGACAGTTTTAAGGTTTACTAATGAAAATATGAGTCTGTTTAAGAAATGTGACTGGCTAAATGGACCCAGTACTTTCACACTTTCTCTGTGAGATGATCTGATCTATTCCAGAACATGAACACGTAGGTGAAAGAAGGCCAAGTTCTGTAATATAGAGCATCACAGCAATAATTCTGGCCTGGAAATGTTTCAAAGCAGGTGTTACCATTCACCCACCAAGAGCATAAAAAACCCAATAAAAGATATCAGTGTTTTCCAATCTGCTATACATGTGTTTTGAAGAAGATGTTCAATTAAAAAAATGTTTCTGTGGTCAAATAAGCTTGAGAAATTCTGCATCCTAAATATCTTCTCTCAGTAATTCACAGCATATTAGCCTTGGCTGAGAAATTTATAGGTAAGGAAACCTTTTTGTTTGTTTGTTTGCTTCTTTGGTACGCAGGCCTCTCACTGTTGTGGCCTCTCCCGTTGCGGAGCACAGGCTCCGGATGCGCAGGCTCAGCGGCCATGGCTCACGGGCCCAGCCGCTCCGCGGCACGTGGGATCTTCCCGGACCGGGGCATGAACCCGTGTTCCCTGCATCAGCAGGCAGACTCTCAACCACTGTGCCACCAGGGAAGCCCTCAGTTTTGTTTTATGCATCAGAATCTCTTGAGAGCCTTAAAGAAATACTTTAAAAATACCCACCACTCAGAGATTATGATTTAACTGGTTTATGGTGGGGTATTTAACAAAAATTTCCTCGGGTTGAAAGGCACGGGTGAACCCATCATTTTGAAAAGCTTATGTCACCATAGACC